>NC_090265.1:1636400862-1637650862 GCF_040414725.1 Anabrus simplex
GGTGGCACAATTAGTGCCTTGTAGTAACCATTCTAGATATTAATGGTCACTGAAACTCTAAAATTATCTACAATATCCATAGACGTTACGTGCGTTTACAAAATTACCTCGAAATTGGACTATTCCTTCAGGCGCTCAAACCATTTTCTTGCCAGTGAGTGTATTAGACTTACCAACAGAATTTGATGAACAAATTTATTTTATCGCAGTTTTCTTACCATTGGCTGTATCCCATTATTCAGCAGCTCATTAATCAGGTTATTGTAGTAATCAATTCCTGCTTGGTTTATATTGTCCACTTGTCCCGTCGGCAAGATGCGGGGCCACGAGATAGAGAACCGGTAGAAATCCACCTGTGAACAAAGAATAATGGAAAAAACTATGATCTGTTTTGCAGTCAGTGACCGGGTCAGAGATGGAATGAATTATCTTGTGGCGAGGATAGAAATATTGTGCCGGCTACCGAAGCCTGTCACCGAGCTCGATAGCTGCAGTCGCTTAAGTGCGGCCAGTATCCAGTATTCGGGAGATAGTAGGTTCGAATCCCACTGTCGGCAGCCCTGAAAATGGTTTTCCGTGGTTTCCCATTTACACACCAGGCAAATGCTGGGGCTGTACCTTAATTAAGGCCACGGCCGCTTCCTTTCCACTCCTAGCCCTTTCATGTCCCATCGTCGCCATAAGACCTATCTGTGTCGGTGCGACGTAAAGCAACTAGCAAAAAATAAAAAATAAAAGCGAAGCCTGTCGCACTCCTCTGGGGCAATGATTAATGACTGACATATGAAATGTAATGATATTGGAGAGTGTTGCTGGAATGAAAGATGACAGGGAAAACCGGAGTACCCGGAGAAAAACATGACCCACCTCCGCTTTGTCGAGCACAAATCTCACATGGAGTGACCGGGATTTGAACCACAGAACCCAGCGGTGATTGGCCGACGCGCGGCCGCCTGAGCCACGGGGGGCTTCAAACACAGAATAATGTGTATACCCCTAATATCTAAAGTTGCTTTCTGACAGTTCTAAGAGGGAGGTCCGTTTACTGCCTGCCGGGGCGGGATAAAGGGAGTGGGGGGTATGGTTGCCATGGAAACGAGGGTGACCAGTTCGTCTTGCTTGGAGTTGCCAAACCTCTCACTTCTGAGTTACATCTTGTCACAAGCAGTTTAGATAACGGAACATGAGACCAAGTCAGTCACACTCTGGCCAGATAGTCTACAACAGATCACAGCGGGTCGAATGAACGAGGGAACAAGTGAGCCGGAAGCGAGGGGTAAGAGACAGGAATGCTGCAATGTGCCAACATCGTGAAATGGCACGTCCAGCCCTAGCCGTCAGAGCTCATCTTTAGTTATTAGAGGTACAGTTCAAAATGCTTGGAGACTGTACATTAATGAATGCGAGACGACCACTTACCCCCAGTTCCTTGAGCAGCCTGACGTCCTCTTTGTACAGATGGTATGAGTCGCAGGCTACGTCGCCATTCTGCCCATCCTCTGTAAAATTGGGCTGTGTGTGCATCAGGTGGTCCCAAATGCTCTCTCCCTTACCTGAAAAGAAAATGAGGCGTTTTCTAACATAGTTTTTTCTACGTGTTTTGAACATTATTAACTTGTACGGAAACTGCCTGCGGTGCATTGTAATATGTTGTGACCGTACATAAATTGCAGTAAGGTAGGCCGAATATTAGGAGGAAGAACCTCTTTTTTTAATTAAATGAAATTAAATTGTTCGTTAATATCTCCATGGTGTGCCCGAATCCGGAAAATAATATTTTTTTTTTTACTTTAATTCATAACCAGTAAGCCTCCTTGGCTTAGACGGCAGCGCGTCGGCCTCCCAACGCTGGGTTCCGTGGTTCAAATCCCGCTCACTCCATGTGAGATTTGTGCTGGACAAAGTGGAGGCGGGACAGGTTTTTCTCCGGGTACTCCGGTTTTCCCTGTCGTCTTTCATTCCAGCAACACTCTTCAATATCATTTCATTTCATCGGTCAGTTATTAATCATTGCCCCAGTGGAGTGCGACAGACCTCGCCAGCCGGCACAATTCCTATCCTTACCGCAAGAAGGGGGCTTCATTCATTCCATCCCTGGCCCGGTCATGACTGGAAAACAGGTTGTAGGTTTTCATTTACTTTAAGTCACAACCACTTAAAAGTTAGTACTATGGATAGTATAAAACTACCGGGTGAGTTGGCCGTGCGATTAGGGGCGCACAGCTGTGAGCTTGCATCCGGGAGATTGTGGGTTCGAACCCCACTGTTAGCAGCCATGAAGATGGTTTTCCGTGGTTTACCATTTTCACACAAGGCAAATGCTGGGGCTGTACCTTAATTAAGGCCACGGCCGCTTCCTTCCCTTTCCAAGGCCTTTCCTATCCCATTGTCGCCATAAGACCTATCTGTGTTGGTGCGACTTAAAGCAAACAGCAAGAAAGTATAAAACTATTTCGTAATTAACACACATACCAAACACATTTACTTCTTCTTTATCTGTTTACCCTCTAGGATCGGTTTTTCCCTCGGACTCAGCGAGGGATCCCACCTCTACCCCCTCAAGGGCAGCTTGAGCTTCAGACTCTGGGTCGGGGATACAACTGGGGAGAATGACCAGTTCCTCGCCCAGGCGGCCTCACCTGCTATGCTGAACAGGCGCCTTGCGGGGGGATGAGAAGATTAGAAGGGATAGGCAAGGAAGAGGGAAGGAAGCGACCGTGGCCTTAACTTAGGTACCATCCCGGCATTTGCCCGGAGGAGAAGTGGGAAACCACGAAATACCACTTCCAGAATGGCTGAGGTGGGAATCGAACCCACCTCTACTCAGTTGACCTCCCGAGGCTGACCGGCCCCTGTTCCAGCCCTCGTACCACTTTTCAAATTTCGTGGCAGAGCCGGGAATCGAACCCGGGCTTCCGGGGTTGGCAGCTAATCACACTAACCACTACACCACAGAGGTGGACCATTTTTACTACTGCTACCGTAAAGAGAGTGAAGAAACTTCAAAATATTCCAACTCTTCTCCCAAAATGTTATGAAGGTGAAACCTTTCCGAGCATTAAGGATGATAAAGTGGCCAGCTTTCAGTGGCCACGTCTCTCTCCAGGAATGAACCTGAACGTTTCGGTCGTACACTGAGTTGATCCCATGGCCATAAAGCGCTAGCTGCATTAATAACAGCCTATACCGACAGCAAGTTGTGTGTGAAGATGTGTTATGTATTCAAAAACAAGTGTACGCTGGAAAATGCCTCCAGTTAAATCAATCAAATCAATCAATCATCACTGATTTTCATTTAGGACGGTTGCCCAGGTGACAGATTCCCTATCATACGATAGGCTGCACAAAGTCGAAGCGGTTATGAATAGCTTCGAGATAAGGCAAGAGCTTCTTGTTGGCTCCCAAGTCTCTGCATAATCAACCCTTCTAATAAATCCCCAGTTTCCTTGAGGTCGAAGTTCATGGAATTCAGGTCCGCGATAAAGTCGCTTAAAGAGGAGATAAATAGTCTGGAGAGTAAACTGGAAAAACGTGGTGAACTAAGGAATGAATGTAAGCAATAGCGTAGACGAAATTGCTCGCTGATTTACAGTGTTACCAAGGAACCAAACGAAGACATTTATAAGAAAAAGTCACGGGTGTCTTTTCGAATCATCTATACGTAGAAATGCCGCTGGGAGGGTTCGACATAATCCACCGAGTTGGAAAGCCTCGGACGAGAGCAGCTGATATAGTAACAGCAATTAAACGGCCGATTATTGTGAAGAGCGCGGGCTATGCTTGTAGAGTACTGAACGCAAGCTGATATACACGAAAATATTGATCACTGAATCGCTGACAAGAACATGTAAATCACCATCATTAGTGTTGTCTATGAAACCATTCTTTTCTGTTCTCAGCTCCAAGTTTCATTTCATAAGAAGAGCCATAATGAAGACTCTGTACCAAGTCTTGAAGGAAGTTTTTCCTCAGTCGCCCTCGGTCTTTTTCCCCGTGAGTTTTCCTTACAGCAGATTGGTAAGAAAGATATTGTGTCGCAAGGTGTGGCCAGTGAATTTAGCTCATGTTCTAATATCGTTAACATCAGTTCTCTCTTCCCCTGAATTTATTCTGGAACACTTCTGTTTGTTCTCTTTTCAATCTATTTAATCCTTACTATTCGTCTCCAGACACAGATCTCAAACGCTTCCAGTCGTTTCCAATCCTGATCTCTGATTGTCAAAGTTTAACAGCCATACAATGTGCTCACACTCCATGAAAATGAAATCACAAATTTCTTCCTAACTCCAAAATCTAAATTTGCACTGATTAAAAGATTTCTCTTATTACTAAACGCCTGTTTGGCAAGTGCTATTCGCGTTTTGATCTCTTTGTAACACCTTTTGTCATTGGTGATCAGGCTTCCTAGATAAGGGAAACTAGTGCCTTGTTCCACTATCTTGTCAGTGTGAATTCGTTCAGGATATTTACTCACAACTAATATCTTGGTCTACTTGACATTGATGTTTAAGCGTGAATCTGACAATACGGATGACAATACATTCAGCATCTTAGACAACTCTTTCTCGGAGTCTGCTACAATTGCTGTGTCAGCCCATTTAAGTTTACTCCTTTCGTATTTTCCTTAAACTTATTTATGGCTTCTTCAAGGAATACATTAAAAAGGTATGGTGAGAGGGAGAGAGCAGCCCTGCCTTACACCTTTCCTAATTTTTGCTGTCTGCATACATCCTCCGATATCTACCATCGCGGTCTGTCCTTCGTAGAGTCGCAGTATCAGCCTCCTGTCTTTCCAGTCAAAACCTTGCAGCTTTTTAACAGTTCGTCCCAACTCACGTTATCGAAATCCTCTTCAGTATCTACAAACACTAGATAGGTGTTCATATTCATCTTCAACCTCCTTTCTAATATCGTTTGGAGAACTAAGATATGGCTTCACTTGTTCCCAACCCTATCCTAAAGCCGAACTGGCTCTGATCAATTTGCGAATTTAATTTATTTGTCCTGCTTTTTATTATTGATAGTAGCATTTTGGATGTATGAGAGGGCTACAGTACCTCCCTAGTTTCGTATCATAACCGTTTCGATTTTGATGAAGTCTTCTGGAATTTCACCTTCGCCATAGTGAGCCGTAACCTGACGGCCCATAAGAAACACTCAGATTATTATTTGCCATATTGTATAATTTTATTGAAATAAATTTCAGCCAGGCATGGTAAAAGTAGTAGATCGCAGGATAGCTGAGACCGGAAGTCCATGGAGACATAAAGTCGCTGAATATTGCGCAATGCGTCCTCGGGACCGTGAGAAAGGCTTAGCGTTACCAGAAGTTAGCACATTTCGGCACATGTAGAAGACGTTAGCCAAGAGGAACATTCAGCCAATCAGAATGCGTGGGTGTGGCAAATATGGAGTCTGGATCGCGCGGAATTAATATCCCAGGTTAACGAACATGGACAATTGCATGGAGAAGATAACGCTATAACGGAATCAGTTCTGTTAGTTGCAGAATTCCACAGGCCGGAAAGTGTAATATAATAAGGAATATGCTATAGAAATAATCTGAGTCACTTTTTGTATCATCTGGAGTGGGTTTTATGGTGTGTTTTAATTTATATATAAGTCATTTTGAATGGCAAGCACGCTGATTGGTTGCTCTTTTAAACATGCGGGAATCCCATAGCTACAACGGCGTTAGCCAAGCTTCTCCAGCGTCCCAAGCTTTGGGAGCATCACTGATTGTGGGAGCCGACGCGGTGTGAACGTTGTTCGGTATTGCTCTGATACTTGTGCGTGAATGTTGCCACGTGGATAGATATATAACAGTGTATGGTTTTACGACCGAGAAACAGTGTTTTAAGTCATGAAGTTTACTGAATTAACTGGTGCAGTGTTAAATTGCCGATTTCATTATGGCGCAAAATTTTACTCCAGATAAATAGACGGTAATAATAGCCGCAGCCTGGAAAGTGAAGAAGAAACACTCAGCTGTATTGCATTTTCGTGTCGGTCGCGTTTCACGAAGATCTTTCGAACCGAACCGCGAGCCGCTCTAAATAACTGTATAAAAGAAACCCAACCCTAATTGATTAATTTCAAGTGTGTTTGTTTGTCAGTAATGTTGGCTTAGCTCACAGCTAACAAGGGTTTGTTCGGCACGTGAAAATCGAGCGGTGAAGAGACAATTCACCTAAAGTCTTCTGTGTTACAGTGTACAGGAACTTTCATCAAGAAGATGGCACCGCCCATTGAAGGAAGAAGATTGTTTCCATGTGTTGAAGCAGTGATCAACATGGAGTAAGACACCACCATGACAAGGATGTAAGCCGTTGCCAATGTCCAGAGAGTCGTAAGACGCATGTTTTAAATTAGATGGCATGTTATATGAATTATGTTTAAATACTAGCGAAGTTTAGTGTAGAGACGGCATATGTTTATTTTACATTTGTAATGTTGTAAATACGGATAAAAGAGGAATGCATGATTTCTATATTTTTATTTTACTTTACGACTAGCAGAAGTACCCGTTCTTCGTACGGGTTATCAGAAACTGGCTTTAGTTACTCATACTATCGGTGTGACTGACTTCATTAGATATTTATATCACTGGTGTATTTACTTAAGTACGTAGGAATTATTTGTCATGTTTGGAATTATAGTGTATTTTCTTTTCTTTTCATCATGGAGCCTCTAAATATTAGTTCCTAACTAGCATCGACCTCTAAGATCTTTTGCTACCATGTTTTCCCTTCATTCCCACCTAGATATACCTGCTCCCTTCACAAAGCTGCAGGTTTAGTGTAAGTATACTTCCGCTAGATAGTACCACAAATATAAATGTTATTGAATGTATTTGTTTGATCCGACATTTCGTAGCTATTACAAATGATCAAGGAAATACGCAATGCATAAACGAAATTACTATAATTATCGAGAATTATAATTCTCATGTCGCACATCATATAATGTATCTGAGTATAAATGTTGAGAAATGTTTTCAAGTCATGGGCGCACCATCTTGACAATTGTGTACAGTATGTAGATTGTTTTCATGGTTATAATGAACGTAAGAGTGGACCATAATATCGGCACTAATAACATCAGTGATTCTACTACTCCTTTATTTGATAGAAAATAATTTAAACTATAGGTAACAGACTCCGCAAAATGCTGAAACCTAAGCAAGGACGTAAAAACGGAGGCCCGTCGACAACCGCTGGTCGCTGTACTAAGGAAATCTCCTTAGCTATTCTTTTTATACTTCACTCCCTTTCCATCCACGCCAAAGGGAGTGCTATGAGCGTCTTACACAACAGTTTATTTTTCCAGATAGTAAGTCATACGTGTATCAATTTTGATTGGGAGCTATGCCCAAACGTACATGCATAATCTAGCTGCTGTAGAATCCTGGAGCTGACGTTGCCATGGTTACGGCCGTTCGTTTCTTTATCCGATTCCTAGAGCAGGGAGAGTGTGGTTCCAATATCTCCATAACGGTTGGTTTTAGGGCCTTAATACATGGTCATCGGGCCCGTAGGGCTTACCGAGTTTTGTTCTTTGCGTCAAGAGGATTAAATTGAGCTTTGTCCCGACCTTATACGACAAATCCGATATTTTGCCTATATTAGCCTGTTATTTTTATATCCCCCGTGCCCCCAACCTCGAATTGTTTTGAAAATAAAATGCAGCCCATGTTACTCACTCGCAATGTGGCTTTCTACAGGTGAACTAATTTTTAAAATCGGTTCAGTAGTTTTTGAGCCTATTCGTTACAAACAAATTTTTTTCTCTTTAGAATATTAGTATAGATTAGTTAGATGGGATAATGAGGGATTTGTTAGGATTTATTTTGTTGTGTCATTATGCATGATAATTAGCTTAGTATTATTCCGATATTCTTATATATTAGAGATAGGAGGATTAGATTGACAAGATCATCCACTTTCCGAGTTAAACACTTGCTACGTTGAGAGTAAATTCAATTAAATTTTGGTCATTTAGAAAGTTAGATTGCATGACGCATGTTATTTCAGGAGCTGACATGTGTGGAGCTATATCGCAACGTTGAATGTGAAAGGAGTCTTCCAATGTAGGTTGGAAACTGTTTCGCACAAAGATTTGTATGGAAATCGAACCTGGATTTATAATGGGAAAGGCTAATGAGATTGTAAGAAATATAAGAGGTTTTAATGCATGCTGATTTATGAAGTTGATTATGCAGGCCGATTGCATGCCTGATAAAGTGACAAGAATGATGTGCAGTGAATATGGCCCTGCGATTGTATTCTGAGAGAATATTGAGAATCAGAATTGACGGGATATTGATGTCAGGTCAGTGAGTCTGATGTGTGTGATAAATTATTGTAGCATGCTAGTAAGCAGCACGATTGTATGTGAGTTTCCGTGCAGTTGAGGAAATATGATATCGCCTTACAGGTTTACTTATCAGCCGTGTTTACATAGACAGCGTGAATGAGATGTTATTTCCGTGATACAATCTTGTCGAACAGTAACCAAGCCTCAGTGCAGTATTGAGTTCTAATATTTCTTTTCAGCCCACAGCACAGCAGGATATATGTGACGGATGAACGCGCTTTTGGGTGCGCAAATGCAGCAGAAGAATGCAATGTTGCCCATTGCTTTCTATATTTTTAATGAAGGATAATAATATGTTTTCTCTTACAGGATGATGTTTTGTGCTATTCCATGTTGTTTTGATATGTTGTCTTGTTGCTTAATGGGGAACAGCCCGAGTGCTTATTGAATATTGGTCGTCAATCTAGTTCTCACTACATCTTTTGGTGAACCGCGTTTCACGTCGAGTCAGTGTAGTATGTAAGATTTCCCTTTCTTTATCCGATGTAAATATTTGAGATACTTTGCTTATGTTATGTTCATTGTAAATATAGAGTAGGGAAATGCCACTAGTATTTTCCGTAATTCATATCGTGTCCCATTGCGTCTTAATTTTCTTTTTATGTTAACTTTGCGACGATTCTCGGGCATTAAAATCCGTATCAATATGATACTTAACATCGTGTTACTCCATGCGAATCGAATACGTATTTGTATACGCATATGTATATTATTATGAACATGAACTTTGGACAATCATATGAAGAATATTTTTGAAGTTCACAAGTATTCAATGTTGTGCTTGAACTTTCCTTTTGCATTTAATTATTTGAATAATTAACGTTTCAATGTCCATTTTTTCAATTTTGAGATAATGTTATTATCATTTTTATTATTTGATTTTCATTTTATGTTCGTATGATTCGGGGTTATTTTGTGAATAAACTCATCCTACCCCATATTATTGTTTCTCATTCGAGTTATACCTCCATTTTCCTGTCATTTACTTATAATTAAGTGAGAAACTTCAACTTTTAGACTCGCCTATCGACAAACAACCCACTTCTCTGCCCAAACCGGAGTTAGTCGGATGTTTATACAGTAATGGAGGCATCGTCCTAGAGGGTTACTCCCCTGGGTACGGTACAATAGCATCTGCAAATAGAAGTTCTTTTAATTTCCTCCTTTATACAGTAGATCAAGACTTGATTAAGATATCTTATATTTACAAGGATATTGTCATTTTGATACCAGGTAGCGTCACCGGTGGCTTTCCAGGTTTATCTCTTTCGTAATGGAAAGTCAAATAATGTGCTTGTCACAATCATGTTGTACTGATCGTAGAAGTCCAGTAAACTCCCCCCTCGTTTGTTCCTGACACCTAGACCAAACTTCACAATTCCTTCTCGGTCTGGCTGGATTCCAACAATAGTATGGAAATCTCCCATGATTATGACATCTGATTTCTTTGTCAGATCTCATATTTCATCAATGTTCTTGCACTCCTGAACCTGACCTTCCCCTCACGTCAGGATTCTTACTTCTCAGCAGGTACTCTGTTGAAAAAAAAATCATCCTATTCACACGGTTATTAAAAAATTAAATTCTAATCCCTCATAGGACAAACTTAGAGCCTTAAGAGTAGGAAAACAATCATCAGTGACAGACAATCCCGAAATTACACCAGACTAATTTAACGACTACTTTAGTAGAGTAAATATTCAAAGTACTACACTTAACTGCACATACCGTCCTCCCCTAATGACCATACACCGTTCGCATTCCACTGTACTACTTAAAATCAGGTTAGGAAGGTGGTGTACTCTATCAAATCAAATGCTACAGGTATAGACGGCATTCCTATTACTTTTATACATAACATTACGAAATCAGTTCTGCCTGTACTGACACACAAAGAAAATTACCTTTTACTGAGCAACAGCCAATATAATACTGGTACTTAAAAGTCAAACTTACAGTTACTCTCTGATTACCACCCTGTGTCAATACTCCCCGCGCTTTCTGAAGCCTTGAACTTTTATTATATGTGCAGTTCTGGAGTACCTAAAAAGGTATGATCTTTCGGACCCTTTGCAATCGGGATTTAAGGAGGGTCACAGCAATGCAACTGCACTTTCAAATGTTGCTGAAGACATCGGAAACACTACGAATAAACGATCACTCACTGAACTTATCCTTCTTGACTTCAGTAACGCCTTTAACACATCAAAATTCAGACTATGATAAATTAGTCTCGGTTAATAAATTTCGACTACTACTACTACTACTACTACTACTACTACTACTACTACTACTACTACTAACAATGTTTTCATTCCTCCCCTGAAGGGGGAGTTGGGCCTCTCATTTACACAGTCTCTCAGGCCGGGAGATTTGTTACGGTGAAGGAGATCCTCGGAGAAGGTGAGGGGGCTGGCGGCCGTGCCCTATACTAGGAACTGTCCCGACATTCGCCTTAGTGCAGGAGAATGGAAAACCATTCTCAGGACAGCCAACGGTTGGGGCCAGCCATGACGTCCAGCGCTGTCCCGTCTCCCGAATGCAGAGGTGTAGAGCCACGGTGGAAGCCGTGGCCACCCCTTCTCTGCTCGGTTGGTCGGTCGGAGTGTAGAGCTGTTGGAACACGGACCAGCCGTGGTCACTTATTGGCCGAGATCCACTCTGCATCTACCTGCCTAAATTTCGACGCAGTTGTGCTTTTTAAGTTTGTATTTGAGTGACCTTCAACAGCGGGTAACAGTAAATTGCAAGGCCTCTAAATTGAAAATTAAACTTAGTGTCGCCCACACCACAGGTCAGTATACTCGGCCACTTGGTTTCTTGCATTTATATGTCATCATTAGAATTTCATAGGATTTTACGCTGCGTATTTTCATTTATGTCAGTAATGTGTTACATTGCTGTGTTTATTTTTGCTCATGAAGAATGCCTACAATACACAGCGTGATTCAGCCGCCCCTTGCAATGTAGTTTTCTGCAATCCACAATGTTCATCCCGTCCTGAAAACATCTGCCCTGCCGGTATGCTCAGACAACATAACCGGGTATCTTGGTATTTACCGCCCCACCATGATAGGACGGCGTAATGTTATACTCGTATTTAACACTGGAGAACATGTGTGTGCCTTATATGAACCTGACACGTCGGCGAAACACTAAATTGGTATTGTGATCGCAGTAAACAGACTTTTTATAAGCTGCCCAATGTGCTGTACGGAACCGTAGTGTAGTTGGTAAAGGCGTGGTGGAGCGGGCTTACACGTCAGGTGGGAGGTTCCAGTCCGGGGCGAAGATAACTAACTTTTGAAATATTTCCCGCTTTCATGCAAATTGTGTGTGAATGAATGTGTTTGTGGAACTATGAAAGGCCGATTAGTTAGCAGACCGGAATTAATAGGAACACAACTGCCCTGACGATGTTCTACCGCAGAAAATGCTCGACGTGATGACCGTTTTGGTTTATGCATATTCGGGCTCGGTGTCCAATAGATCGTCATGCGCGCTGAAGCATTCCAGGTGTAATTGCTAGGCAGGCGTCCGTGACGAGTTACCGGAGCTGGTCGGGAGTTTCCGGCGTCTGAGTGTAAACGAATTTCTTCAAATATCCCCACAAGAAGAAGTCCAACTCCGTTAAATCCAGTGATCTGACGGGCCAAGAAACAGGGCCGCCTCGTCCTATCTATTTCCCTGTCAGTTCCTCGTTCAGATGGTTACGAATGGGCAAAGTCGAATGTGGTGAACTCCATCCTTTTGCAGCCACATCGTCAAACGATCGAGCAAGGGCACATCCTCCAGCAGCAGTTGGAGTTCCTGATGCAGAAAGTGCAGGTAGCGTGGGCCCGTCCAATTGCCCTCAAAGAAATAAGGTCCAATCAGGCGATCACCCAAGATTCCACACCAAACATTCACTCCCCATCGTACTTGGGCCGCCTGTCGCACCCAGTGAGGATTGTCCGAACTCCAATTGTGTATGTTGTGGCCGGCGATTGACGTTCCCATTATTATGGAAGCGCGATTAGTCCTAAAACAAGATAGCCTATACGATACGAATGCTGCATCATTGTCCAGCCTGCCTAACAGCCACCGTCAGAACTCCATTCGAGCTTCGAAATCCCGCCCATAAAGCTCTTGGTGTAGCTCAAGATGGTATGGGCAACATTTATGTTCATGCAGTATTCGCCAGACGGACGGCTGTCTGGTGTTCACCTGTCATGCAATCGCCCTTGTACTGATGTGTGGATTATTACGAGCTGCCTCCTGAACGGCCTCTTCTGTTTCACCCAATATAACGGGCCTATCGCGCACTGGTGGCTGGTTGGAAGTCCCGTCTGTTGTCCTTAGGCGTCTTTCAACATGGCGGAATGTCGTAGCAGCCGGGTGTCGCCTGTCGGGATACCGTTCCTGGTAGAGACGTAGTGCCTCGCACGCGTTTTGTCTTGGTTCCCCATAAATGAGGAGCATGTCAATGTACTCCTCTGTGGAAAACATGCCGAATGACTGCAGAGTTTACAGTACATTCAGGCCCTAACCAGTGAAGTATGCACAGGGCACAAGATGAATAACAGTGTCATTCTACTGTTTGAATGTGGCAAACGTGGGCCTGTGTTTACGTATTCAAACATCATACCGATGCAAAACTACTTGAGCGACGCAGGTTTCGAACCACAGCTGGCGCATTCCATCCACTGCTAGGCGAACGCCTGACCACATCCGCTACGCTACACTGTTCGAAACACGCTGGTAGTACAACGAGAGCAGAGTAGATACGCCATCCACTTCGGCGTTTAAGACGTTGATTACTGCACTGTTACCTAGTTTTATTTTGAATGCATTGATTCCTCTCTTCGTTACACCCGGTCACGAGGCACGACACATTAACATAGTCACATGGTAAATGAACGTTGCTACATGATTTCAAGGCGTCATGTTTTACGAATGGATGATATAACATTTCGCTAGGGTTCAGAATCTTGTGCAAAATTTGCGCACTGAACATTAGTACCTCATAGTACGCCTGCAGGGGAATAGCACCCCTATAACCATGTGCACATCAGTTGGGCTGTAGCAAACGATATTGGAAGGGGCTGCTGAATCACACTGTATTTCCGTAATTTCGTGGTATCGTATCGTAATCTGTTTACCCGCCAGGGTCGGTTTTTCCTTCGGACTCAGCGAGGCATTCCACCTCTACCGCCTCAAGGACAGTGTCCTGGAGCTTTAGACTCTGGTTCAGGGGATACGACTGGGGAGGATGACCAGTACCTCGTTCAGGCGGCCTCACCTGCTATGCTGAACAGGGGCCTTGTGGGGGGGATGAGAAGATTGGAAGGGATAGACAAGGAAGTGGGAAGGAAGCGGCCGTGGCCTTAAGTTAGGTACCATCCTGGCATTTGCCTGGAGGATGGCTGATATTGGAATCTAACCCACTTCTACTCAGGTGACCTCCCGAGGCTGAGTGGACCCGTTTCAGCCCTCGTACCACTTTTCAAATTTCGTGGCAGAGCCGGGAATCGAACCCGGGTCTCCGGGGGTGGCAGCTAATCACACTAACCAGTACACCACAGAGGCGAACGATGTATACATTAAGATTTAAATTAGTCTTAAATTATGTCAGTTTTATTATTAATTTATTCTTCCTTAATATGGTTACCCTCCAGGGTGCGTTTTTTTCTCGGACTCAGCGAGGGATCCCACCTCTACCGCCTCAAGGGCAGTGTCCTTGATCGTGAGACATTGGTTCGGAGGATACAACTGGGGAGGATGACCAGTAATTTATTTTATTAATTATTTAAATTCATGTTCAATTGTATTTTAATTTTGAGATTTTAAACGTAATGTGACTAAGTGTAAGAGAGGGCCAAGCTTTGTCATTGAACAAGGTACTAAAAATAAATCAATAAATAAAATTCCTCAACTCTCTACTAGCAATGCAACGCACGATGACCCCTTCCCCCTCCACCCCACCCCACCCCTCCCCTCCACCCTCCCACCTGCAGTAAAGCATATAATTTGCATTAGAGGACCATTTTGCAATTATTAGAGTGTGAACACCTAATCTCGTACATACTAAGAATAAAATACCCAATCTGGACAAAAATAGCATTGTCATAAACGGAAAAATCATTCACTTTAACAAAGCCAAATCAATCTAAAAATAGGAGAAAAATAGTATATTAAATAACTTGATATTAAAACTCAAATAGTGAACATAACACCACTTTTCTTTTTTTTCTTTTACTATTTGCTTTACGTCTCTCCGACACAGATAGCTCTTATGGCGGAGATGGATTAGGTAAGTGCTAGGAGTGGGAAGGAAGAAACCGTGGCCATCATTAAGGTACAGTCCCAGAATTTGTCTAGTGTGAAAATGGGAAACAACCTAAAACCACTTTCAAGGTTGCCGACGGTAGGGTTCGAAGCCGCTATCTCCCGAATGCAAGCTGACAGCTCAGTCTTAACATCCTTATTAATATCTCCTATACAGTACTACATGAAATGTTCTTACATTTTTAAATTCTAATCCAATACACTTTTCTGCCAAAATAATATTAATATGCGTCATTACGTAAAATGATCTGAAATATTTGGACCTGTCATCTATATAAATAAAATCGTAGCGACAGTGTGTCTGTACATTGACTACTTTGGCGAAATTTTCATTCAGTTACCCGTTTCAGGTCTAACAATGACCATCTGCATATTTATTAGCTTTGGTGTCTGTTTGTTTGACTGAGTTCGTATAACTTGTAAACTACTGGATATATTTCTATCAAACTTCACATTTAGAATCCACCTGTCCTTGGGTAGGTTTTAGGGCCAATATTGTTTCTAAATCCATGAACTGACTGGGCGTTTATACGAAACCGAAACCGTGATTTTGCACTCCCATAAAATATACACAACATAATGGAAATCTACCTACCTTAATGGAAATCAATTTCTAAACCTTTTTTTCTCATGTGCATCATTTCGATACGAGGATTAATAAGGGAGATATCATTAACGGACCGTTTTTCGGTACAAGTCCCACCGGACTTAACTCAAGAGCGAGTGCGTGTAAAGCGTATTTCTTGTAAATTGAAAACTACTGGAGATATTTCAAAGAAATTTCATATTTAGGATCCACCTGTCCAAAGGTATGTTTTTAGTTCCATACCATGTCAAATTCCTGGAATAGACTGTAGGTTTATAGGGAATTGGAACGGTGATTTTACTTTTCGTCAATATATACAATACCAACCTGACTGGAAATCGACCAGCCTTGTTGGAAATCTATTTCTAAAACTTTTTTATCATATGCATTTCTTCAATAGGAGGAATAATAAGGGAAATATCCTTAACGGACGGTTTTGCAGGATAAGTCCAGCGGACATAGCCCAAAAATTGTTGTACGTGAAGCAGATTCTTTATCTATATAAATAAATCGTTACAACCGTGTGTCTGTACATTGACATTTTTATCGTAATTTTCATTCGGTTATCCGTTTTGTTACCGTGGTTTGGTGGATCAGCAGAGGTGAAAGAAGGTGCCGGGGAGAATGGGTCTAACTACAAGGCCGAGATATGAATTATAATTTCATAAAAGGTTGTATTTTCGAAAATAGCAAAACTTAACAATTTCCACATAGAATTTCAAAATTTAACAAATAACAAGAAGTCAACAAATAACCGACATTTAGGTACAAGACCAGGAAAAGCCAAGATACAGAGCAATTCTGGGCCTTACGCCCGTCGCTTTACAATTCCCTTGAGCTCATAGCTCAAATATACCAAGCACGAGACCTTCAAGGGCAGAAAACCCCTTCATTCAAGGCGCACTTGCTCCTAATTACAATAACAAGCCTCCTAGAGGCACTTTACCAACACCAGAAAAGATCTGACACGCTCTCAGTTTTTCAAGCCTCTTCAAGGCCATACCATACTTTACAATCACTTGCCATCAAGGCACAAATGACACCACTGAAAGGGGGGTAACTTGTACCAAATCTACTGGGCCTTAGCAGAAAAAGAACAGGTTAAGTGAATGGCCCGCAATACCAAAGGAATCGAGGCGAGTACTTGCACTCCTAAATACACAAGGCACTAGGCCGATGAAACAGGGGCTATTCCCAAACTATGGAGGTGACTCGTATAATGAATAACACATTAAAGAAGAGTAGAAAATCAGTTACCAAAACGTAGTCACCTCAAATCAAAATGAAGGGGAACTCTCGAGAGGGTAAAGCACTCTCTATCCCCGATTTACAGTTAAAGAAATATGAAGTTTTTACATAAGCCGGCACAAATTGACATTTTTAGAAAGGTAGGTTACATTGTAAAAGTTTCGGACCTTTCCCGCTGGTTAAACTGCTGCGCTAGCAAGAAATAAAGATGTTAAGCGGCCATTACCTTACTGAAGAACTGATGCCTGAAGAAAGAGGCGCTTCCCGCCTCCTGCCACACGTCCATACACTAAGTTAGATGTTCATGAAGTGGCCGAGAGACAAGAAAATCAGCAGTTTTTATACCGTCGGGGAAGATTCGAGACCTTTCATGAATAATTAAGCCACACCCACAGGCGTTTATTAATTCTGGATTGGCTAAGTTCAAAACTGGCGGAAGGAAAGATTAATATTGCCAACCCACAAATGAAAGAACGAAATTTAGTAAGAACAAGAACTTATGAGTACAAAATTTCTTCAAATAAATTTCCTTCACTTCGCACCAAGGTGCATGATCATAGTTTTTTAGTAGAGACACCTATGAGAGCATGTTCAAACTTCTTGATAAATAGAAAACAAAAACAAGTCGAAATTCACACAGTGACATCTTCAGAGCAAAGGTTTAAGTAGGTTCGGTTTTAAGTTCATTGTTTCTGCAGTAGAGGAGTACTTTAAGGCGGAAAATTCGAATGTGCGGCGTAGAGGTGTACCACCCGGTACACGTTTCATGTGTAATAATGACCATCTGCATATTTTTAAGCTTTCGTGTCTGTTTGTCTGTTTGTTTGAATTCTTATAACTTGAAATGTACTGGATATTTTTCTACCAAACTTCATATTTAGAATCCACCTGTCCTTGCGTAGGTTCTAGGGCCAATAGTGTTTCTAAAACCCTCAGAATTTTTTCGATAGGAGGATTAATTAGGGAGATATCATGAACGGTCAGTTTTGCAGGCGAAGTCCAGCGGACATAGCGTATAAGGTGTCGTACGTGGAGCGGATTTCTTATCTATATGAATAAAATCGTTACGACCAAGTGTCTGTTCATTGACTATTTTGGCGGAATTTTCGTACAGTTCTCCGTTTCAGATATAAAATCGACCATCTGCATATGGTATCACAAAACGGATGGCAAATCTCCATTCAATTTGGAATGATCTACAACTTTGATACTATGACGTTTTTTCCTTATACGTTAGATATGTCTCTATTTCTAGATTGTTCATACATTTTGCAATTTGTGCACCTATAATTCATAATTTGAATAATTTATTCGAAAGATAGAATCATCTAATTCTACACAAACATTGGTTCACCCAGTATGCACATGTGAACCAAATTCTATGTTTTCAGCTGTCACATAAGTATAAGTATCCAAAAGTAATGCACTGTGAGAAATCCTCACCCAAATTTACCCTATTCAACGTTTCTAAAACTTACCCATGAATACACGCAATAGGAGAAAATATGATAAGAAGAGTCATTTAGACCGCTAAATGAGGCGTCTTACGGTACAATCCCTTTGTCGATATGACGTATCGTTTAGCAGCAGTTATTCTGTAAATAAGCTTTGCAATATTATAAACATGCATATACTTTGTATGTCGATCTATATATGCATTGATGTCGATTTGTAGTGATGTAGAAAGATCGTGTCTGCCATTATAATTAATATTTTACAAATCGATAGTGACTCTCAGCTGGGGGACTTCTGCTATTGTAATCATTACTCTCCACATCGACTTTGACTGGTGGTAGGAATGGGATCCTTCTCCAACTCCTGTCAAACTGGCATTGGTAAGGAGGGACTATCATTGTAATGAACAATTCCCTTCTCGATTTGATTGGCAGAAGTCAAGAGTGCATGCAATTTGTTCAAAACTCCCCTCACCGATTGTGTTTGGGAGTAGGCAAGTGTGCCTGCCAATATCAACAAATTTACCCATCTAACATGTGACTGGCATTAAACTTAGTGGCCTGCTATTATAATGGAAACTCACCAACTCTGTGTGACTGTCATTAAGAAAAAGGTCTGTCACAATGATAACAGTAGAGCTCAATTTTGATTGGCAGTAGGTTAGGTGTCTGACATTAAAATAAAATCTCTTCAATTGTAATCTGTGTAGTAGTATGAAAGGGGGCCTGCCATTTTAACGAAAATTCCCCAAACCGATTATGACCGCGCAGAAGGTAATGGGGCCTGCCATTATTATGAAAACTTTTCTACTCGATTGTGAATGACAGTAGGGAAGTCAGCCAGACGTTATCAACACAACTCCACAACTCGCACTTTGCAATGGAAACAACATATGGGAACCTCCCCTGCTGTTTCTGTATAAGGCATGCAAATTTTAAAAGTCTTAATCACTGCGTGTACAGTAATTTACTTCGATATCCGTATACGATGTAGAATACCGTTGCGGAGCACAGGTACATTTGCTAGTAGTAATATAATCAGGCCCAGTGGTGTAGGGGTAGCATTCCTACCTTTTAGCCGGAGGCCCCGGGTTCGATTCCGGGTCAGGTCAGGAATTTTTACCTGTATCTGGGAGCTGGTTCAATGTTCACTCAACCTAAGTGATTATAATTTAGGAACCATCTGACGGTGAGATGGCGGCCCTCGTTAAGAAAGCCAAGAATAAAGGCCGAGGGAATTCGTCGTGCTGACCACACGACACCTCATAATCTGCAGGCCATCGGGCTCAGCAACGGTCGCTTGGTAGGCCATGGCCTTTCAGGGCTGTTGCGCCATGGGGTTTGTTTTTATTTTCGTAATAAAATATGTTACACTTATAAAGATAGAAACCGACCTGGTTCACTCCGGTCTGAACTCAGGTCATGTAAGGACTTAAAAGTCGGAGTTATTAATTAAACTTCTATATTGAATCATAATCCTTAATCCAACCTAGAAGTCGCAATTTATCTGTCCATAAGAACTCAAAAACGTACTCTGTTTTCCCTAAGCAAAGTGTGAAAATATTTTGAAATTAAAACATATTTTACGCCCAAGATTAAGTTTGATTGACTGGCATGGATTGTAATGGGTTTATTTACAATATACCGTGACGACCATTCCACCTGGTGCTACTTCTATTTTTCAACGCTTCCATATTTCCTTTCCTCGTCAATGGAAGAAGTTCGTCAAACGTCCTTGTGAGCGAGATTAACTCGACAACATTGATATCGACCTTCAGAGCCGTAACGCTATCATCAACCTTCACGTGCTTATCCACAATCAGTTGGGTGTCTTCATATTCAATAACGTGATAATAACATTGGCACGTGACTTCCGCAGTGGCCTGGTGCAGGTCTTTCGAGTTGACGCCGTACAGGTGAGTGAGGGCCTAAGATTAGTTCTAATGATGAAGACTGCACAAATGCCCAACCCCCGATCCAGAGGAATTAACTAATAAAAGTTAAAACCCCAGACCCGATACACCTTGTACCAAAGGCAAGCGTGCTAACCATTTAGCTACGGATCCGGACAAAAAAATGATTAAGCATGCCTGGAAGAAAACTCCATTTCCAGTTGAATGTCATGCCTTTGAAGTTCCTGACAATGTTATCTGCTACACTGAAGATTCGAGTTGCTCAACAGCCAACTGCACAAATACGTCATTAATCCAACATGCTTGTTTATCTTTTCTTTGCAGTTCGCTTTACATCGCACCGACACAGATAAGTCTTACAGCGGCGAGGGGATAGGAAAGGGCTAAGAGTGGGAAAGAAGCGGCCGTGCTCTTAATTAGGGCACAACCATAGGTACCATTTCTTTGTTACTTTTTCTAGAAAAGCTTCAATGCTCACAAACTTATCACTTGTCATTTTTACTACATGAAATGTTTTTTTTATTTTATTCTGGCTCGTTTTACTAAAGCCATCCATTCATCTGGCACAAAAACACAAGAAACCGCTCTTTTCTATCAACAAAATGTCCTTGTCATAGGGAAAATATGAATACCCTATGATCAGAAACTAGATATTATTCCTCCTGCATAAAAATAAGTTAGCACGATATCGCAATAACAAAAGTAGTCTATATACCTCAACTCACAGAAGATAGTTTGAAACTTCTACAATATATGGTAGCACAGAACTCACTTTTCAAATTTTGTTGGTTAGCCTGTTTTTGTGAGCATCCATTCAATTCCAATTTTCTTTTCAATTTTGGATTACGTCGCACCTACACAGATAGGTATTATGGCGACGATGGGACAGGAAAGGGCTAAGAGTGGGAAGGAAGCGGTCGTGGCCTTAATTAAGGTACAGCTCCAGCATTTGCCTGGTGTGAAAATGGGAAACCACGGAAAACCATCTTCAGGGCTGCCGACAGTGGGGTTCGAATCTACTATCTCCCGAATACTGGATACTGGCCGCACTTAAGCGGCTGCAGCTATCGAGCTCGTTCAACCTGTATCCTAAGTGTTGTTCTGTCCTCTATCCCTTCCTTCTTGACACCTACGTCTGCTAGGTCCTTATGCATTTGCGTAAAGGTCGGTCTCCTCTAATTAACATTTAACATCAACATGTTAAATTTAACATGTTACAATTGACATGTATATTCTGATTGTATCTTTCAATTGACTTTGCATGTTGAGGTTACCACTTTTAAAATGTTGGCGTGTTTTCCGCTACAAGTGGAAAACATGTCAATTCGTTTTCCGTGAGATGTCGGCACAGCTTCGGCAAATTCCGTGCTGTTTCCATGCCAACAGATAGCCTAAACCAAAGAGGATAGAATAGGCCTGAACGACGCAAACGACGTGCTTCTCGTGAAGTAGGATTAGAGTTACAACACTCCGCAACACTCATTTTCTTTGTTATAACATACAAATACAGTACGCGCAAGAGTGTCGTTCTCCATGCATTATACTACAATTTATTGTCAGAAATGGAGTAGAGCAGCGGAGATTACTCTGGACTTAATTAATGATATAATAGAAAGGCCTTGTTTGTGGGATGTCTAATCAAAGGAATACAGAGATAAAGCGAAGAAAGATGACAGTTTCCAGGAACTCGAAATTATCTATAATTATTGTGCCCGCGAGTGCATCGAAAAATAACTAGCGTCCTTCCGCTCCCAGTAGAGTCGAGAATTGCAAGGAGTTCAGAAAAGTCGGAAGTCAGCGACGGGAGCGGACGAATTTTATACTTCGGAGTGGTTTGCTTTTGAAGCAATGAGCAGAATGAGGGGAGGAAATGTGCCTAATAAAACTGCATTTCTAAATCGTAACAAGAAGCAACAGTGGCAATAACAAAGGCTAAATCCTCTTCATCTGAGTCCATTCTCCTTGTTTGAAAATACCAGACACCAACTAAATGTATTACTACAAACTACTTGTATATAAACAAAGAAAGTCAACTTTAACATGTTTATTAAATGTGGACACAATGTTAAATGAAACAGTATTTGACATTTAACATGTTGATGGTGTCACTAGTTAACATTAAACACTTTTAACATTTAACAACCGGGCGAGTTGGCCGTGCGTGTAGAGGCGCGCGGCTGTGAGCTTGCATCCGGGAGATAGTAGGTTCGAATCCCACTATC
The DNA here is from genome assembly GCF_040414725.1 of Anabrus simplex. Lineage (NCBI taxonomy): Eukaryota > Metazoa > Arthropoda > Insecta > Orthoptera > Tettigoniidae > Anabrus > Anabrus simplex. The sequence continues at coordinate 1,636,422,989 of NC_090265.1, forward strand.
GGCAGCCCTGAAAATGGTTTTCCATGGTTTCCCATTTTCACACCAGGCAAATGCTGGGGCTGTACCTTAATTAAGGCCACGGCCGCTTCCTTCCCATTCCTAGGCCTTTCCTATCCCATCGTCGCTATAAGACCTATCTGTGTCGGTGCGACGTAAAGCCCCTAGCAAAAAAAAAAAAACATTTAACATGTTGTTGTTAAATGTTAATCAGTGGAGACTAGCCTTAAGGAACCCAGGTTGTGTTTTATACTTTTCTTGCATAAGAACTATTCTGTTTGACGAACCTCTCTTGATCAATCAATCAATCAATCAATCAATCAATCAATCAATCAATCAATCAATCAATCAATCAATCAATCGCCCAGGTGGCAGATTCCCTATCTGTTGTTTTCCTAGCATTTTCTAAATGATTGCAAATAAATTAGAAATATATTGAATATTTCGGTTTGTAAGTTATTCCAATCCTTAATACCCTTCGTATAAACAATTTTGACTTACTATTCTTGATTTATAAAATAGATTAAGCCAAATAGAAGTTTCTAGGATTAATAGTTCAGTGAAATACATGACTAAGTATCTCAACGCTGCCTAAGCTCAGGAAGAAACAAAATAACCAAAAAAAAGTCAGCAAGTCTTGGTTATAACGCTAAAAGGAACGTTCACGCTCGCAGGGACTCTACAAAACCATCGAAAAAATTACGGTGACGTTGTGGAAAAGGACTGATTTTTATGGATATACACCGGGGCCTCTCAGGGTGTATGCACCAGTGCATAGCGCGGTGCACAGCGCAAAAGACGACTTCGCTTGGTTGACTAGAGTGCAGACCCCCCACTCCTCGATTTGGAGCAATAGCGCTGTCTCTCTCTTTCCCTACGCCTGTCTCGCTCACTCCACTTGTCTCCCTCTTCCTCACTTGCTCCGTAGCGCTACAAATCCGAGGCAAGCTGAGCCGAGCTTAGCCGAGTCGCCCCGAGACGAAGCGCTTGTCCCAGCCTAGCCGAGTGGGACCGATGCACTGTGCACAGAACCTCTCCACCTCAGCTTGCACGCGTGAGATTTTGGGCGTTTGAGAGGCCCTGATATACACAGTTAAAAACAATTAGCATGTTTTTGAACATATGCCATGCTCCACAAAACAATACCTCACACCAAGGTATATTAGCAACTAAACATTTATTCTTTACCATTGAAGTTTACAAAAGAACATCGATGGATTCGCGTTCATTTTCAGAACACAAACGGAAATGTCCAAATAGGGACGAAAACAAAGTGCTAACAGTCCTCCAGGGTAGTTTCTTTTATCGCAGTTGGAGAGCTTCAGTATGGTGTATGTCCTCCACGAGCATTTATCACTGCTTGGCACCTACGTGGCGTACTCCGTATAAGTCGACGGAGGTCACGTTGCGGTATCAGGTCCCATTCATCAATGAAAGCCTGTTCGGTATCTAAGAGAGTCTGTGGAGGAACAGGACGCCCACGAACACTTCTGTCAAGCATATCTCACACATGCTAGATGGGATTAAGGTCGGGACTAACTGCTGGCCATTCCATCTCTTGAATATCAAGTTCTTGCAAGACAGCTCTGGTGATGCGCGCTACATGAGCCCTGGCATTGTCGTGCATGAATACGAATTCAGGGCCAACACCGTATGCAGCAACCAGCACATGCTGTAGCAGTATCTGCTCGAAGTACCCCGCAGCGGCAAGATAACCACGGACGACATGATCCGTACAGCCATCAATACTGATGCCACCACAAACCATCATAAAACCTTGTCCGAATCGGTCGTCTTCCTGAACAACGTTTAGCATGTACTGCTCACCACGGCGTCTCCATACACGTTGACGTTCATCACGTTGTGTCAGGGAAAATCTGGACTCGTCTGTGAACAACATAGGTCTTCAGTGACGAAGTTGCCAGTTAACGTGGGTAATTGGCAAACAGAAGACGACCTGCGCGATGTTGCTGCGTTAAACGGGGCACTCGAACAGGACGTCCGGGTCGTAAGGACACTTCTCTTAATCTGTTCCTTACTGTCTGGTCAAACACCGTGACTCCAGTGACCCTCCTGAGGTCTTGTTGCAGTTCTCTGATAGTTGCTGAACGACGCCGCAACGCACAGATGGTCAGATATCAGTCATCCTGTGGGTTTGTCATGCGTCCACGACCTTGTCCAATCCTCCTTGTGAACTGGCCTGTCTCACTCTAGCGATTCCACAAGCGTTGAATAACTGAGGGAGAGACATTGAGATCCACAGCAATACGACGAAAATCCGCCATGGATCAAAGAGACGGCCCTTGCGACTTGAACCTCATAAAGATATCTGATGCGATGTGCTGGTTTAAGTACAACGTGCTCAAATGACCGCAGTAGTCTGTGTACCTCACAACGGAACACGGACGCACCGCGTTTTCAGGGGTCACCTGACAGTTTAGTGCATGGCTATGCGTACAGATGGAATATAACTTCGATTTGACATACCCTGAGTAGGTAAGGTCTCAGGGTATGCTGTACGACCATTGTAACCCCATTAACGTTCACGTACGAGACGTTATAAAACATGTTCCCCTAATTTTATTGAACTGTTTATTTCAATGCCTTATGGACTGTATCACGATTGACCTGTCTAAGGCATTTGGTAGGGTATATCATGGGAGACTACTGGCAAAAACGAGTGCAACTGGACTAGACAAAAGAGTGACTTAATGAGTGGCTATATTTCTAGAAAATAGATCTCAGAGAATTAGAGTAGGCGAAGCTTTATCTGACCCTGTAATAATTAAGAGGGGAATTCCTCAAGGCAGTATTATTGGACCTTTATTTCTTCTTACATATATAAATGATATGAGAAAAAAAGTAGAATCAGAGGTAAGTCTTTTTGCGGATGATGTATTCTGTACTGAGAAATACAGTAAATAAGTTATAAGATTGTGAGCAACTGCAAAATGACCTCGATAATGTTGTGAGACTGACAGTAGGCGATGGTATGATGATAAACGGGGTTTGTAGTCAGGTTGTGAGTTTCACAAATAGGGAAAGTCCTCTCCATTTTAATTACTGCGTTGATGGGGTGGAAGTTATTTTATTGTAAGAACTAAAGTGTTAATATTTATTTGTCATAAGTCTGTACAGAGTTCTCCTTCACATTCAACAGACACTATGCATGAGCTGAATAAGTGAATGGCTACTTGAATGCATGAATGAATGAATTAAAGAATGATTGCGTGACTAATTTGTCATGAATGCATGAATGAATAAACACTTCTCTCCCAGTCACGGATAACCACCAACTGAGGAGAGAGCATTCCTAGTTGAAAGAGCCCATGGATGAATGCATGAATGGTTTTATGAATGAATGCACGAATGGCTGAATTAAATGCACTCAGCCTGTAGCTACAAATCACCAGCGGATACGGAGAGATTATCCCATTCAGAGTGAATGAATGGCATTCATGCATGCATGAAAAGGAAAGGAAACTCTTCCCTCCCAGTAACGGATAACCCGTAACTGCGCAGAGAGCCCTCATTATTAAGTAAATAAATGACTGAATGAATGAACGAGTGAATGTATGGGGTTATGAATTACTGAATGAGTGAATGAATCTTCTCATCCTACAGCTACGGAACACCGGCATCTGAGGAAGAAACATTCCATCTATTAGACCCTGACCCATTACATGCAATTTAACAATTAAATTACATTATGGAGTACTAACAACAACAACAACAACACAGTGATACTAATACTCACTATACTAATTACCACTATTGACAGATTATTAACTAAACGGTTCATAACTCAAACATCCATCCGTAATCTGCTCTACCTACATTACAGGATCTTGCAACTTTCCTCTATATAAATTTCTAATTACAATGAATAACCTACTGAGATCACTAGGCCTATACCATTCTTTTCTTATCATCCTAATAATTATATGGCCATACTCATACTCACCTATCAAAATGTTGTTCTTTACTATTCAGAAATTTCCTTCTATCCGCTAGGGTTTATGTATAGGGTTTCAGCGTGTGAAATTCTTCTCTATGTTCACTACAGAGAAGGCACTTTACTTTATCCTTCCCCTAATCCATCCCTTATTCTTATAAATTCGCATCATCCACCACATCAAACCTCGGGTTTCTGTTTTATTTACATTCACAATATTTATGCTCATACCCTGCCTTATCCAAATGGATTCTGAGAGATTCGTCTTGCTCCTACGTTCGGATATCGACCACTGTCTTTGAATATCCCTAAGTTGTATAATGATTTGTTTACTCGTCGATAACTACAACCTCTCGAGGTACTTTTCCCAATAATTTCCGAATCTCAACCTGTCTAGCATACTTTTAACTTCAGTTAGCCAGTACTCTCCGTGAGTATTTTCTCTTTGATATTGATATACAATCTGCAGAAGCTCGCCACCCTCTCTTCCCTTCAATCTTAACAACTATTTCAAATTTCTCTTAAGAATATCTACTTGAATACTTTCTGCACACACTAATCTTACTCCATAGTTTGCTGTACAATTTGGTAACCCCATTATAATTTTACAAAACTTACTTATTATCTGGTTCAGCATCTCACACTCTTTCTGACCGGGCGAGTTGGCCGTGCGCGTAGAGCCGTGTGGCTGTGAGCTTGCATCCGGGAGATAGTAGGTTCGAATCCCACTATCGGCAGCCTTGAAGATGGCTTTCCGTGGTTTCCCATTTTCACACCGAACAAATGCTGGGGCTGTACCTTAATTAAGGCCACGGCCGCTTCCTTCCAACTCCTAGGCCTTTCCTATCCCAAGGTCACCGTAAGACCTATCTGTGTCGGTGCGACGTAAAGCCCCTAGCAAAAGAAAAAAAACAACCACTCTTTCTGTACACCCCATAGTTCAGCTCCATATAACATTCGATTTTCACTACAGCTTACAGGACATTTTTTCTGAACCTCATAATCTATATATGGGAATTTATTTTCAGGAATTATAATTACTGATCATGCTGTAAGACCCTTCTATTTTGCTTGTTTAATCTGATGGACCCATTTCACGTTGTTTGCTATATATATTCCCAAGTACTCTAATCTATTCGTGACCACCACTTGACATCCATCTATCGTCCATTTTTGATTCTTCACTCGCTTACAGCCCTTTTTACAAATCATAACTTTCGTCTTGGAGATGTTAATTTTTATGGAGCATTTTTTTATAAAGTCTGCCACAGCATTGATACTCTTTTGCATGTCTCCGGCCGTTAGCATCATCAGCAGGACATCGCCCGCGAAAATTAGGCCTAGTATTTCATGATTTACTAAAACTGAACTCGTCCACTTATCGCCTCCATGTCCAATTAATATATCGTAGATAAATAAAAAATGAAATAGGAGATGGCTTACACCCTTGTTTCAAACCCAATTTAGATTGTATTTGACCATATGCTACCCCATCACCTACCCTAATACTGCACTGCACCCTTCCATAGATCACCTCAATCGCTTGTATCATCTTTCTAGACACCCTTAATAGGCGTAATTTTGCGACCAATGCGCCCCTGCTGAGTGTGTCAAAGGGCTTTTCAAAACCTATAGCCGTTATATATAGTCTTCCAGCTTTCGGTTTTATATGTTTATCTAATATTGTTTTTACAATCATAATGTTATCTACTGTTCTTCTACCTTTCCTGAAACCACTCTGATAACTCGAGAGGATGGAAAATTCTTCCACCCATTTCATCAGTCTATTTGCAAAATTCCTGTATGTAATTTATACTTAGGGTGCCCAATAGTGTTATGCCTCTGTAGTTACATGGATTACTTCTCTTCCCAGGCTTCTTTTAAATTGGACATATATTTACCTATCTGCTATGACTTAGGAAATTCCGAAGAATCAGATACCTTATTGAACAATTTTACAAAAATTTCCAGCATTTGTTGACTTTTGACCGCTTCTTTCCAAAAGCCATTTGTTATACAAATTAAATCCCCCACTTTCCTACATATGGCTTTCTTATCATATCTAGAACCTCATATTCTAATATCTCTTCATCTAAGCAGGGGACACATGTCTCCAGACGCCTCAAGATATCCGTACATGTTCTATTGTTTATCCAAGTATCATGAACTCCTAACACTTTGTGAAAATAATCAAGCCAAACTCCATTAGCAATGTTTAACCTCTCTTACCTCTACTTATTTTGTTAATTCTAATCCATACCTTATCACTATGATTATTTTGACAATCTATGTTTATTAATTTCGCCTGCTCCTATTGCCATATCCTCTTTCGTTCTACTAATAACATTTTGTATTCCTTTCTTAATTTATAATACTGTGCACGAACACAGGCTCACCCTCTTTTCTCTATGCCTTTAAGGCCCTAATCACCTCCAATTTCTTAGTTTTACACATTTCGCTATACCATAATTTCCCTTATCCTTATTATTATTCTGCATTCTTTTCAAGTGAGCTATAGTCTTAAAGGGTCCCTCTACTAGTTCTATCGCTAGGTCCATATTACTACTCAATAGCGCTACCTCTTAATTATCTGAAATTCTCCTCCTCTTAAATATGCCTCTATTATTTTGGGGTATTCTCGCACCACTTATATTTATTATTCTATTATCCTCTTGTTTTCTTACAATATTACGTTCCTCATGCTCCTTCCCATACATATCTAGGGTAATAGATACCAGGGAATGATGTAATTCGGCCCATACTTTAATCCCTATTTTCTTTACCATTTCTAAAATATCTACTGTACACACAACCAAGTCAATTGCACTGGCTCCGTGTGTTGTAATACATATTAGATTTCCTGTTTCATCTCCCTGCCATCAACCATTTAGAGTAAATAGATTTTCTGCGGCACATAGTTCTAAGAGTTTATCCCGATATAAATTACGTTCTTTATCCCGGCTCTTTCTGCTACCTCTCATTGGCTCTATTCCTTCTTTACTATATGCTGGAATTGACTCCCCAATTCGTGCATTCCAATCTCGCAACATAATAATTCCTGCTTCTTCAAAGTTACCTCTCATTAAGTTAATCTCTTCTAATAAATCCTCTAAAAATTAATGGTGACCCTATAGGATGGTTATATACAATGCTTATACATATATCACTCTGTTTACTACCTTCCAGTTTGAGCTTCATCCAAACTGCATCTTCCATATCATAAACCCCTCCTTTATCAAAAGTGATATCTCTCCAGGAGTTCTCTCTCGTGCCCCTCTCTTTCTTTTAATTACACTTCTCGTAACATACCTCTTCCACAATAAGACCTTTCCTTCGGGCAACCATATTTCTGAAAAGGAAAATATCTCAACATTTTCCGCATGCTCAAACATTCCAGTTTGCTTAATAATCCTGTTTTACTACGTGCGTTTATTGTTTTATCAATTTGGACTATACTTCCATGAGGACAGCTATAAATTCTCCCCAGCATCTTTCCTTCCCGTTTATTTCCTTTTCCATCTACGAGAACTCCGTTCTTAGCCCATATATCTTTCAAGTTCTTCCCTTGTTCCTTTTTCTTATGATCTTCTATTTTGCTACTGCTTTTTACAGCTATCGGTGCACTACACGTGCTAGCATCCGGTGTTGATCATTTAATCACAGGTCGCCCCTCGGCACTGGTGACCACGCCCTCACTCTCAGTAGGTGTCAGCAAACTCGTCGGAACGTGCTCCGCTCCTGTTTCTTGCGCGTCATCATTCCTTCTTCCGTGTTGTGCTGGTACTGCACTTACTTCTCGCGCCAAGGCTTCCAGCTGGGATGACGAGTAGTTCTTTATCCAACCACCGCCTATGATGAAGAGACTCTTACCCCCTAATGAAGGCTGTAAGGCCCTCTCTTCTTGCTCTCCCCAGGTGGAATCGAAGTACTCGTATCTCCTTTCTTTCTTCAACTCCCAGATCGCTCTGGATCCAAACTTCCGTCCCTTTTAAATTCCTAGCATTACGGAGGATTTGGTAGGCTTTCATCTCGGATACCAATTGTACTTTAATCGGCCAATTCCCTTGGGTCCTTCCTTTTCTCTGCACGTCATACACTTCGGATTCCGTGCAATTTACTATCACTCTTGCCATGAGCACTTCCAACACAGAAAATGGCAATGCCAGTCTGTCCTCGCTTCTATTCTCTGTAATTCCACAGATGAACAGGTATCTGCTACGCTGGGAAAACATTGACCTCCGAACCTGCATTTCCAGCTCCCGTGTGCGATGCTCCAACACCAAGTGATGTTCCTTTGCAATTTGCACTTACTTCTAGTATTTATCCAGGGATTCTTTTATACCTGCCATGTCACCTCTTAGGCTATCTTTCACATCCTTAATGTCTTTATTCCGCACCATGATGAGCTCCCACGTTATGTTTGTTTGGCTGACCTCTTTTATCACATCCTTAATCTTTTCAATATCCTCCGAATTCAGTTGCCCAGGATGCTCTCCCCTCCTCCAATTACTAATACAATTTCAAAGTACTTTACATCACATTTTAGACCACATACCTGATACTTCATGCGGTTGTTCCATCGGCCGATGACCGTTCGGTAGAGTTCTAAGCCTATTCCTATTTCGATTACGCAACGAACATTCAGCACCCCCGCACACACGTCCGCTTCGCTTGCAGGGCTCCCATCGACTAAGTGTTAACATCACGAAAGATCTTCATTGTTATAATCACATAAATGGGATTGTAAATAAAAGGTAGAGATCTCTTCACATGGTTATGAGGGTATTTAGGGGTTGTAGTAAGAATGTAAAGGAGAGGGCATATAAGTCTCTGGTAAGATCCCTACTAGAGTATGGTTCCAGTATATGAGGCCCTCATCAGGATTACTTGATTCATAATTTTACTAAATGCCTTCGCTGGCAGGACCTAGTGTTTACAGTGCACTACGTCTTCTGGTATGGTCTAGAGCAACTTTGTTACCTTCATTGATCTGTCTCTGTCTTACCCTTGGCTTTGACAATATGAAAACGACTGAGGTATGAGCGATGCTAGTAATGCCAATCCTTCTGCAGCCTTTCCCTGCTATGAATGGTGTGAAAATGTTGCTCATAGGGTCGGTTGGTGCATGTATTTCAGTGAGCTTGGCAGACCGATATGTAATAACTTCTGTCTCGGTGAGGAAACCAACGGGAAACTACCTCACTCCTCATTTCCCTAGTACGCCTCTTCAGTAATCCCTAGGCCATTTATGATAGCTGATGGCGGAGCTATTGATGATCCAACCAACCTTAGGGCTGAAGACTGAATATATACAGACACACATAATCTTACTAAATAATAACGGTAAACATAACAATTCACTAAACACTACATTATTTACTACATATCACGAAGGGATTTAAATAAATTTAAAACTAAATGGTAACAAAATCTTTGAATAAAATCACACCGATGCGTTAACCACAATTAAAGTTGAGGAACATAAACAAAGCCACGTGGTCTAAGCAAATAAGCACATACGGTAACATGGGGGTCGTCTGGAACGTCAAGTATAAACTAGATCTGGACAGAGCTTTTCATCCAGATATGCTTAGTATTTTTGTCTCATTTCGTTTAGGCATTATAATAGTGCGAGTTTGCAAACTATAAGCAAAATAACTAACCGTGCATACTCCACTTACCATCTTCATCCCAGCCTCCTTCCACCTGATAGGCTGATGTTGCTGTGCCGAAGAGAAAACCGTCCGGAAAGCTGTTTTTCTGCGCTAAGCTCACTCCAAGCATTAGAATAAGGATAACTCTTGATAATCTTCTTTGTATCAGCTGAAGAGACATATCTTTGTCGGCCTGTCAGGGGAATAGTCAATTCCTGGAGTAAAAATAAATAAAATGTGAATAACAAAGATGCATGCGCCCATTGAAATTGAATAAGAATAACGAAAGGTAAATAGTAGTAATGTAACGGTTCAAATCCCGTTACAAGATGATATCTGTATTTTTATTATTGTATGATTTTATCTGAATTTTATTATTATTATTATTATTATTATTATTATTATTATTATTATTATTATTATTATTATTATTATTATTATTATCATTATTATGTCAGTATTATTATTATGTTATCTGTGATATTGTTACTATTATTGTAATTATCAGTCTTATTTAATTCGATTTTGCAATTGCCTGTTGCTTGCAAGATTGTACTTAGATGTATGCATATATGCGTATGTGTAGTATAACACTCAATACCTGTACAGTGAGAATTGTTGTATATATCAGAGATTGGGTGTGACGTTGGGACATTGTGCAAGATTAGTGGCGATTCTGCCAAGTCATCGCCGCGCCATGGCTATGTCATCGTATTTATTTAGAATATGCGCTCAGAGAGTCAGCCGCCTCCGGGCTATTTCACCACTGTATGTAATATTTGCCGCGTTGTGGGAGTATATCATTGTTATTTCTGGAGATTACGTAGCGGTGTCAACCAACGTCTATATAAGGTGGATGCACATTGTAGCGTCAGTCATTAGTTATACGGATGCAGTACAGTGAAGAAGTCTACTAGATCAAGAGACCTTAGTTGGTCAGTGAACGAGTGTGAACGAGAGATGGAGCAGACTCAGTGAGCCATTAATCATTGGTCATTGAGAGAGTGAGGCCAAATGGTTGGTCCGTCACTTAGTGGAAGACACGGACGCAAGGGCTTACCATGAAGTCAGAGAGGCCAACCCAGGACCTACCAAGAGGTAATACCATATTGACTTACAAAGAAGTCAGATGAGATGGAGAAGAAGCAGTCACAAGGATGTATCACCAAGTTAGGCGTGACACATCTACAGTAAACACCAGATCAAAGGAATACGTCGTAATTACACTAAAAGTGTTGAAGGTACAGTCAAGTGAATAAGTGAGGGAAATATTTCGTATAAATTGTTAAATGTCCGGTCAAGAAGAATTCAAATTCATGCCTAGTTTCTTTCAGTTGCAATGTCATAATTTCACATTCTCATCTGTTTTATCGCAACAAGACTCATTATTTTTGATATATTATTTAAAGAATATATATTGTTCTATCAAACGAATTCATAGTTTTATTTCAATGAAAGTAAAATATCTTAACCTCAAAATTAATGGGGAAACCGAACGCCAAACTCCTTTTCCCAGAACTTATATGGTATGTTGTCAAAAGTAAGCTTATTACCCCACACCTTAGAGATAGTCAAGAGTCTCATTCTATTATTGCTGTACTGAGTGACAGCTGGCGCCCTTCAAATAACGTATGTGTAAGTAAGCAGGTAACAAGTAAGTGTGAGTACAAGGTTCGACGAGTGTGTATATTATTTAATGAATGTTAATTTTCATAATTTCCATTTTAAATGCAGATATTCAGATTTCCAAGTAAAATGCAGTTTAATATGTTTCAAAAGTTAGTCAGCAATTCAGGGAAGTCACAGTAATAATGTATAGTTCTGTACATAGCAGAGTCGAGTTGGAGGAAACAGAATTTAGAAATAAATGTTATATTATTATTATTATTATTATTATTATTATTATTATTATTATTATTATTATTATTATTATTATTATTGTACTGGGGGTACACTTTAGACGGCCAATTAAACTACGCGCCTTATATAAGGCCATCTATGTAATCTAACTTGAACTAGTGTACAACAAGATACTCTGGTATTCAACCGCTAGATGTCTCCATTATCGGTTTAATTGCTCCCCCTAGGGGGATGAAGTCTAATTATTTTATAAGGGAATGTTTATTTTGGCTTTTGGAAATCCTTAGGTTTTGAGGATTGTTTTGTTTATGTATCAAAGTTGACAGCACTTCAGCTGGTTCCTTCTTCAAACGTAATCAACGTATCAGAAACTTGGAAATATTTTCTTTAGCCAAATAAAATTGGGAGTGTGAACAGGAATCCAGCCCATCAGTAAAGAGTTCTGGAAGTTTCCCCTCAAAAATACTATAAAAGCTGAGCGCTTTAAGGCCGTCTAGTCTGATTTGCTCCAGTGTAAGGAAGGTGATTTGATGTGAACCAGGAAGCAGATGCGCGGCCAGCGTGAGAAGGGCCCAGCGACTCAAGGTAATGGCAGAATTTTCATAAACATATGATAGTTCCTGAGGATAGAGTGAGGGGAAGGTTTCAACCTCTTTTTCTAATGTAAATTTATAAATGTTGTGGCTTAAATGTAGAATTTTCGGCAAGTCTGAGGACTCTGTTCTATTCCCTACTGGGTAATCACATGAATGGGATTGTAAATAAAGGGTACAGATCTCTGCACATGGTTATGAGGGTGTTTAGGGGTTGTAGTAAGGATGTAAAGGAGAGGGCATATAAGTGTCTGGTAAGACCCCAACTAGAGTATGGTTCCAGTGTATGGGACCCTCACCAGGATTACCTGATTCAAGAACTGGAAAAAATCCAAAGAAAAGCAGCTCGATTTGTTCTGGGTGATTTCCGACAAAAGAGTAGCGTTACAAAAATGTTGCAAAGTTTGGGTTGGGAGGAATTGAGAGAAAGAAGAAGAGATGCTCGACTAAGTGGTATGTTCCGAGCTGTCAGCGGAGAGATGGCGTGGAATGACATTAGTAGACGAATAAGTTTGAGTGGCGTTTATAATTGTAGGAAAGATCACAATATGAAGATAAAGTTGGAATTCAAGAGGACAAATTGGGGCAAGTATTCATTTATAGGAAGGGGAATTAGGGATTGGAATAACTTACCAAGGGAAACATTCATTAAATTTCCAATATCTTTGAAATCATTTAGGAAAAGGCTAGGAAAACAACTGATAGGGAAACTGCCATCCGGGCGACTGCCCTGAATGCAGATCAGTATTGATTGATTGAAATAAGCAATTTAAGATAACAAAGAGTGATTACCCTCTGTTGGTTCCCATTTAACTTGGAATGGGATGACTTAAGTTTCTAAATCTCTAAATTTTGTAATACTTATTTCCCATTAACGTTTCTCATTTAGTCACTCCGGTGAAGTATAGGACTAGCCTCCGTATCTTTGGGCCGTAAGCCCACTTGTGGTTTGTACTATTTCCAGAAGGAGTTCAGGTGTTTCGCCTCCTTGCACTTTGTTTATGGCTGGTTATAACCAACCTTTTTCTTTTGTCGTTAAGGCAGTTTAGTATGGACAACCATTCCGCTGTTTGTTCACTAAGTGTTTCTAGTGATAATTCCCTTTGGGAACAGTAAATTATATCAATGTTGAGCAACAGATAAGCCCACATCTGGGCAACTTGGTGTAAATACTTTATACAACCGAGAGGTTGTCAAGTGGGACTTAAGTGCGCAATAAGGAATGGATGCCTCTGCGAGGCTGGACTATGATATAGCTGGAGCGCAGACTCCTACAAGTGTACTTTCCGGAGCAAAACATGCTCTTCGTAAAATATCGTTCCTGTCAACAGCAATGACGTTCTTTTCTATGAAATTCAACCAAACGTATAACAATTGTGAATTTTTTACCTGATTTTCGGACTCTTAAGACCTTGTTATTGCTAGAGCTGACGAGCCCATTAATATTGTTTTTATTCATTCAGGTTTTATATTTATCAACCTTTAAGCCAAAAACGAAAACAAATAAAATGTGTATATTATTGTTTTAAATTCTGATCTAGTTAATCCCTTGTCCACTCCATCACCCCAGACGATTCTTATCCCTCTGTGATCCGCGATCATTGCTTTAAAAGTGGTAGCAGAGCGTGGTTGATTGGGCCTGGAAAAAGCCCCTTTCGACGACTTTATCTAAAATTTGGATTTGAACGCTTGAAATTTTTCGATTTTCCGACTTTTCAAAATGTTTTTCAATATATCTGGCCCTAGAGAGGTTCTTGTTCCTTAGTGTTTGTGCAAGGAAGAGATAATTTATGAATTAGCTATTAGAAAGTTTCAATCTAGTGGCACGGTTGCGACAGATGCGTCTAGACTCAAAGATTCTTTAGAGTTTTTTTAAATGCTATTTGTTCGGGGCGTCGACACATGTCGATCTTTAGCCCCTTACTGGCACCGTATTGTATGAACCTGCGTGTAATTGGAGTGGCGGTAAAGTGTGGAATGTTGTGTGTGAGGAAAGGAAATTATGGACGTCACAAATACCCAGTCCCCAGGCCAGGGATATTAATCATTAAAATTTAAAAACCCTGACCCGGCCGGGAATCGAACCCGGGGTCTTCTTTATGGTTGCCCATTTGTATTCCTTTTTATGAAGAGAAGCAAGTTGATGAGGCTTTAACCACGATCTCCACCAATATTCCTGATCTTGCATTTGCGATGAACATTCTAGTACGGCTAACTCCTTGTGTCATCATATTTCCGTGGTGTTCTGTAAGGCGAATCAGTTGTTATCTGGGTTTGTTAGTGGGCAGAGTTATTATGTTGCAACATTTTAAGTGTTCTTTCAGTGTTATTATTGTTATTTTAGCTGCGTGACCTTTATCTAGTCTTTCGGACCTTACATCGTCATAGCACGTGTACTATATCACCTTCCTAATCGGTTGTCATTTTAAGGTGTAGTTAACTTTATCTGCGTTATTGTTGGGTATGCCTGTGTGGTAAATTCTCAGGTGTAGACCTACTCTCCTAATACTGGTTCTGAGTCTTTAGACCACCTGCTCCGTGACCCTTTGCTAAGCTCAATTGGTTCTCGTTTCTAGTTAGTTATCTCCATTTGTAATATACGTTTATTTCCTTGTGCGATTTGCCCATGTTTTATTTTTATATTCGTCAGGCGTTTCTATTTTCATTTCTTGCCGTTATGACATGTGTGTCACTTAGGTGCTAGCTATCCGTAAAAGATGTTTTCTCTTAATGGTTTAAAGTGGTTTCCTCTTGGCCTATACCCTTCTCAGTGCAGGTCGTGTACCTTCTATGATGCGAGCTTATTCATTTCCTACGCGGGATCGCAGTTTTCTCTGATTTTGCGTCACGTGGTGAATCGTATGTATTCTAAGTCGTCTGGAAACGATTCCTAGTGTGTCGAATGCATTATTTATTTATTTCGGTTGGGATTCTGCTATTCCTTCCTATGGCAAGCAGTACAGTGGGACCGAGCCAAGCGAAGATTCTTTCCTTCCAGAGAGCACGTAAATAGGTTACATCCTCGTAGGCTCTCGCTTCACTAATACTCGCTCTTGCTGGTGACACATTGTTAAATCCAGGCCCGTCAAAACCCGGTGAGCTGAATATCCTCTATCAAAACACGAGGATAGACCGGGCTGAGTGGCTCAGACGGTTAAGGCGCTGGCCTTCTGACCCCAACTTGGCAGGTTCGATCCTGGCTCAGTCCGGTGGTATTTGAAGGTGCTCAAATACCTCAGCCTCGTGTCGGTAGATTTACTGGCACGTAAAAGAACTCCTGAGGGACTAAATTCCGGCACCTCGGCGTCTCCGAAAACCGTAAAAGAGTAGTTAGTGGGACTTAAAACAAATAACATTATTAAAACACGAGGAGTATAGCTAATGCTGTACTGGAATTTAATATTGCTTTCAGTGATCTAAATACCGAAGCCGTCCAGAAGGAGACAATGAAATTCTATGTAATAGTTATGAAATATTTCGTCTGGACAGAAAGGCAGTACACGATAATAAAGGATTAGGCGGTGATGTCTTTGTAGCCGTCAAGTCCACGCTGAGTCCAGTATCAAGGACGGATTTAGCAGGTAGCTGGGAATGCACGGTGGTGTAAGCAACTGTCTCTCTAGGCCAGACAGTGTTTATTGTTTGCTGCTACCTGCCACCGGACGAAGTGAAGAATCGGGTTAGTGATCTTCGTTAAGACTTTAAATAGAGTTACAACTGCCGCTAATATCTAAGCAGAGCGCCAGCCGCTGCTGTTCTCAGCGGGGTCCGACCTCCTGGATACAGTCAAACAGGACTGTCCGTGGTCCAACCCACCTCAACCTCTTCTCACAACCCCAGCTCCCCCCCCCCCCCCCAGGCCTTGCCAAACAACAGCTTACTCACCCTCATACTCAGCCTACTCCACTATCATATCCAGACTAATTCAGGGCCCCCTCGGTGGACCGAGTAGCCGAGACCCTGAAAAGCCCTAAACAGACCCCCCCAACCCCTCCCAAGCCCAAACCAAGAGCAAGAACTACCAAGCTTAAGTCCTCACTTCCTAAACTGCAACACAACATCTTAAGATGAAGCACTGGTCGCGGGAGACGAGGCGGTGCACTGCTATATGCTGCCAATTAACGATGCTTTAACATCTGTCAAACGTACAATTTAGTTCAAAATTTACAGTGCAGCTAACAACTCGCACACGCAATAAATTAAGTTGCGTACACAACAACGACAGGGCCCTCTGGCGCTTACACTGACAAATTCAACAGTGAAGCAACATTGGGCATGGCTAGTACCCGGATGGGTGACCCTGCCGCCTGTCCTTGAAACATAAATTAACAGGAACTATCCCACCAGCCATGGCACGAGGGAAGTAAATCATGCTCCCCAAATACGCAACAATAATAACGCACTCCATATAAATGACAGCCAACAATCATACCTATTATTATTATTATTATTATTAATATCAACTAAAATTATATTTATCGTTTTTAATACTTATTTTCCACTACAGCCCAGGTAAGGATCGCTAAAGCGAAACCGGTACTGGGATAATAAGCAAACCACAGGATATTTGGGTGGCCTCCCACCAGTCACCCAGCAGTAGCCGACCTCACCAGAGCCAGCTGCCAGTCTGCCAACCTGCCTGCCATTGTGCGGCCACAAAGCAATTTGTCAGTAGCACTCAGTGCAGTCACTCGCTCGGTTCTTGTCACGCTGAGATACGATTCCTATACGGACGGTACTCACTGAGTTGCGCCAAGTAACGAGCCGGTCCTCCTAGTGAGTTTGACCGACCCAGTGCTCTCCCCTAACCCCCCCCCCCCCACACCACGACCTCATCATGTCAGACCTTCCACCCTGCAATATGGCCAACCCTAGTGGACCGAGTAGCTGGGGCCCATATTCCAAAACCTTTAACTCCCCCCCTCAATGTCACCTTCAACCGGACTGATCCCTACAATGAATTCAACTACATCCGCAACCCTATGCCATTCAAACCCTCCCCACCCCTTCTAAAGCGCCACACACGTCACATAGCCACAAACCTGTACCCGATTTGTCATCTACTCCACAGTGTAGTGGAAACACTCAATAACTGCATCTATATCATACCCAACAGCCCGACCGACAACCAAACAATCCTCACAACCCTACATGAAAACAGAATATCTCACTTGCTCATGCAAACCGCACCCAGCTACCCCTCCAACCCACCGTTTCGCACCCAGCTGACTACAACAAGCGAAGTGGAAAAAGAAGACGAAGAAGGCCACCCCACTACAGCAGCTACAAGCGAAGCGACAAAAGATGATGATGATGATTGCCACCCCAATGCAGCACCAAAAGAAGTGGTCGAAGAACGCCAGGAAGAGGACTTCGAGCAGCCATTCCATTACACTAGGAAGGTCTGCAAACATCCCATATCCCAGACATCCTCATCATCCCACTCTCGAACCCAGGACTGGTACCGCGATAGAAGCAATCCAGCCAATAATTAGCACACCATATTGCCATCATTGAGGAAACCCATAACCACCACCTAATTAATACTTCTACAGTAAACAGGTCTATACCTACCATACTCAATGCACTCCTGCACTCTGATATCCCCACCCCAATCAAAAATCAACCCTGTGGCTAATTCTTCCAACCAATGAGAACCTTCACCCAAAGCCTCTCGCCCGCACCAAACCGCAGAAACCGGCTCCCAAACAACCCCGCAAACCACAGAAACCGCCTCCCAAACAACCCCCAAAACCAACAATCCAAACACAACCAAATTCACCCAAACCAAAGCTAATAGCCGCCATAAAACTTTTCAAATCACTCCACGCACCGCAGCCGCAGCCGTTCAAACCAACCCATCCTCCACTACCACCACACCACCACACCACCACCTCCATCCCCACCCGGACTCGATCCCCTCCCTCCCCCGCCGCCGCCACCCAGCAGCCCTATTGTAACAGAAGTCAGAACTGAAGCCCAACCAACCCAGCAAACAACCCAATCTCCAGCTGCTCGCGATTCACACATCCAGACTAGGAGGAGGCGTAAGAAACCTCCTCCCATATCATGGGCAAAACCAACCCACTCAACCTTCCATCCCACCCTAGTAACGCAATGTTACAAATGCCTTAAACTCTACCACTCTGCAGCAAACTGCTCAGAATCGACACGATCCAACATATACGGTGGCCCTCACCATCACTCTGTCTTTAAGGTACCAAAGAACCAGCCGAAGTGCGCAAACTGCCTAGGCAAACATGCGTATTCCTTTCCTGGATGTCCTTACATGAAAAAGGCTGTCAGAAGGCACTACTGTCTCCAGCGCCATGTCCCCCACCCCCTGCGAATCCAGCTCCGACTATACCACCCTCTCCCTACCTAACCCAGAACCCCAACAATCTAGTCTTCATACTACTAAGCCTCCCCACTATGCAGAATTGGCCAGCCCCAGCACCACCCACCACACATTAAAACAGTCCCAACAAGAAAAATTCCCCCCACCCAGCCCCTCCTGACTACGTCGCCTTACAAACTCCCTCTCACCAACAATACCTTATGCTTCTTCTTCGCCTCCCTATGCATCCCAACAACTATGCATCAGATCACGATAGTTAAACAACATCGGGCGTGGTCACTCACTGCTTGGGTGGCCATCAACCGCACTGCTGCCTCACCCCCCAAAACGCTTTGCGCACCTAATAATGCGAAATAAGCACTCACTGCGCACTCGCGCCAAGCTATACTCTGGCCAATAAACGACCAAAACTATTCCCTAACCCAAACATTCCACCAATCGTTAAAGTAGGGAAAGCACTGCTATGATAAGGCTCTCAAAACCAATATAGGTTGACAGGCCACAACGCTCGCGACTTAGTTTCTCACGTTACTAAGCCGACGAAAGAATTGGGTCTTGCTTGCTTGCTAATATCTAAGGCCGTATTGTGTTGTGTGGGGACTTTAATATTAGTCAATTAGCATGGTCTCCAGACGAGAACGGTATGGCACAACCTGTTATTAGGAGACATAGTGAAACTGTTTCGTATTTCGTTACGTTATCAATGAAAATAATCTGCAACAGATATTTTGCTTCCTGACTAGGGAAAACAATTTCCTTGGGTTAGCTTTTATTTCTGAAATTCAGGGCAGCAATATCTACTGCACAGCGGGCAGTGGAGTTTAACATCTCTCTGCCAAATAAAATAGTACCGAAGCCGTCCAGAAGAACTGTATATTTATGGAATAAGACTGACTTTAGTCAGATGCGAAAATTATTTTCTTTACTTCCGTGGAGTATACTACTTTCAAAGCTCGTAAATTCCCAATCTGGTACGACAAAGAGTTTTTAAAAACCTGAAACGAAAGGAAAAGTTAAGGAAATACTTTCATTCATCGGCTCAGCTAATCGATTATATACGTTTCTCCACTTTGCGTAAAGAATTCAAAGCACTGCAGGCATTTAAATACAGGGAATATGTTAAATTAGTCGAGGAGGACATACATACCAATCCCAAGCAGTTCTGAAATTGTATAAACAATAAAATAAAGTCAACGAGTCTTCCGTCTAGGATGTTTAATGGCGATCAAGAAGTGAGTAATACTCAAGACATCATGAACATTTTTGCAGACACTTTCAGTAAATACCACGCCTCCTCATGACTTGCAATTCACCGTTCGAATTTCTCAGCGACTCTACGCTGGAATCCGTGGTGACGTCTGCCAATGAGGTTATGGAAATTATTTTGACAATTGACATCAACAAGTCAAATAGGCCGGATAATATCCCTGGTGTTGTGTTAAAAGCGTGTGATTTGCCTTCTATCTTTCAGTCGAGCAAGTGTCTGTTATACGCAGATGATTTAAACATCTTTAAGGTAATAGAATCTGACTATGACTGTAAGCTTTTGGAATCAGATTCCCTTCGAATGAGTGAAGCTGGGTATTTCCCCTCCGAGTGGAAGAGAGCCTATGTTGCTCCAGTGTTTAAAAAAGGTGGATAATCGTGAATTTAATAATTATAGGCCTGTTTTCTTGCAATCACTGTTGTCGAAGGTGGCTGAGAGAATAGTGTATACGAGGCTGTGTACATGTTGGAACCAATACCTTTCGAATGAACAGCATGGTTTTGTATATGAGCCTTCCACGGTGTCAAACCTTGGCTTATATTGTAACTACATCTCCCAATCTTTGGACAATGGCTCACAGATAGACCCCATGTATCCTGATCTCTCGAAGGCTTTCCACACAGTACAACACAGCGCTCTGATTCTTAAATTATCTGCGTATGGGATGCATGGAAGGATCGTAGAATGGCTGAAATATTATCTATCCGGTAGAACTCGTCTTGTAAAATCAGGTGTTCCACAAGGTTCAATTCTAGGGCCCCCTCTATTCACTTTGGTCATTAATGATTTGCCTTCTATCTTTCAGTCGAGCAAGTGTCTGTTATACGCAGATGATTTAAACATCTTTAAGGTAATAGAATCTGACTATGACTGTAAGCTTTTGGAATCAGATTCCCTTCGTATGAGTGAGTGATGTAAGAAGCGGATGTTGCAGGTCAATGTTTCGAAGTGCAATGTAATCACCTTCATTCGTCGTGTATAATTATACTTTCAATGGCGTATATTTAAACCATATAGATATGATCAATGATTTAGGTATCATATTAAACAATGCAAATGGCCTCTCCTTCCAGAATCATATTGATTATATAACAAGGAAATCTCTTAGGCTTTTGGGTTTTCTTAAGAGAAATTGTACGGATTTTGTTTCAGTTCGAACGCTGAAAAATCTGTATATTTCCTATATTATATCAGGGTTACAATATGATACCGAGATCTGGATACCACCCCAACAATATTTAAATGACTCACTGGACAGAGTGCAGGTAAAATTTATGAAGTGGGTTAGGTACAGGGGCTTCGTAATTAAGATGCCGCCTTTATTATATGATGCGTTTTGCCAACAGCTGCAAATGGAGAATTGACTGTTGCGTCGCAAATATGCTAACGCAGTGTTCACAATAAAATGTATAACAAATAGATTAGATTGTCCGGAGCTTGTGCAGGTAATACCATTTCATGTTCCGGCACGAAGCACAAGGTACAGAATCACCTTTCATGAGATCAAGAGTAGATCGGAACACCACAAGAGTTCGTGGTTAATACAGTCACTGCGGACACTGAACAGCCTTGAGGAATCTGTGGATTGCTTCTCTTCTCATGTAAAGATAATTAGAAAGGCAGTATTACGTATGGAAAAATAATATATCACTACGTAGTATTGTAAGATGTTAATTTTTGAACATTATAGTTTGTGATTATTTGTAAATAATATGTAATTTTATGTAAATAATAAGTTAGTTGTAGGTATTTCCTTGTAGTACGCCATCTGTAATTAGGAATAGCCTGTTGGTGGTTAGTAAATTTATCTAGCTCTCTATCTTTTAAAAAGTTTCAAAAAAAGCTGAAGAATGAACTCTTCAAAATCACGAAGTACTGCAATGAAAACGTAGATATGCCAGAGAATTTTGTAGAAAGCAAAGCAGTACTTCTGCACAAAAAAAGAGATTACAATATTGCTCCAATTAAAAAATACTAAGCCTTGTTTCACATGCAGCAAAAATATTCACATGCATATCAAAAAACAGAATCAAAATGAAAATTGAGCTGAATCTAGATGATGATCAGTTTGGGATCAGGAAAGGAGTAGGAACGAGAGAAGCTATTATAGCACTTAAAACCATCTTGAAGAGAACACTAGAGCGTAACAGAAATACATATACATCTTTTATAGACCTGGAAAAATCTTTTGACAATGTTCAGTGGAAAAGACTGTTTAAAATTATGAAGGATGTTCATTTGGACTGGAAAGACAGAAAAGCAATACTAAACCTCTACATCAATCAAAGAATCAACGTCGAAAGTAATGAAAAAGTATACAAGGTCAGGATCAGGAAAGGCGTAAGATAGGGGTGTTCCTTATCACCATTTCTATTTAATCTGTACATTGAAGAGGCCACGAAAATTTTTAAGTCAAAAACACCAGGCATTAAAAAAATGGAACAACTGTACACTGTATTAGATTTGCCGATGATATTGCACTTCTGGCTGACAATGAAAAGAACATGCAGATCATGCTCAACAAATTAACATCCATCTTAAAAGATTTCCAACTTAATATTAATGTAACAAATAAAAATAGTGTTATGGTTGTAATCAAATCTGAAATGAAGCCAGAGGCACATCTCAGAATTGGAAATATTTTAATAAAACAGGTGCACACGTTCTGCTACTTAGGATCAGTTATTGCCAATGACAACAGATGCACTGCGGAAATAAAAAGAAGAATTTCCCTGTGTAAGAAAGCCTTTGAGGAGAAGAAGCAGCTCTTAATTAATAAATCCTTACATACTGAACAAAAGAAACTGTTTATCAAAACATTCATTTGGAGTGTGCTGCTATATGGCTGTGAAGGATGGAGTCTCTTGAAGGAGGACGTGAAACGACTGGAGGCAGTGGAAATGTGGCTATGGAGGGAGATGACAAGAACTAGCTGGATTGAGAAGAAAACTAATGAAGTAGTGCTTAGAGAAATAAACACCCAGAGACATTTAATAACAACGATAAAAAGGAGAAAACCGTCAGTTTTTGGTGACATGCTCCGACATAATGACTTCATAGAGAACTTGTTCGAAGGCAAGGTGTTGAGAAAGAATGGCAGAGGGAAACCACGGAAGAAGATCATTGAAGAGGTAGTTGAAATGATGGGATGCCAAGGTTATGGAGAGATGGAAAGGATCGTGGAGAGAAGAGATCATTGGTTGCAGCGACAAGGCAAGCCTTTAGATAATGATGATCTATCTTTTGAACCCACCCCGACTGGAGATTGATTATATGTGGTAGTTCCTGTGGCATACTTGAATTGTGCTCATTTATGTTTACTGTTTTTTTTTCCTTTATTCTTATCACGCTGGATTTTCTTATTTGTGTTGTCTACTTAACATGGAACTTCTTGTTTGTGTTCGAGATGAGTTTCTACCTTAAATTTCGGCCCACTATCTGGCCTTCTTGATTGGATCACCCATGATGTTCCTTGTATTTGATTATTTGTAGGATTATATTTTGCGTGAAATGAGACTTTATATGGGAGTTCTATGCTTCTTTCATGGATATACATTGTCTCTTTTGTGATTAGGCTATTTATGACGTGAGAGGATGGGAGGATGTATTGGGAGTATGTTGCTCGTTTTTGAGAATTCATACATCTTCTCTTGATATTTTGGGTATATTTTATGAGGTTGTAGCGTAATATCCATACTTGTGCTTTCTGTTTTCTGCTTTCTCCTTTTAACATAGGTGAGATGGGATCATCTTGGAGTGATTATCCCTGGTAAGACATTTCAATCAGTGGGAGGCTTGTTTTGGTCTTTTGTATTTATCGGTGCAGTTCTGTGCTTGCGTTGTTCACTCCCTGGGAGCTGCCGTGTTTTAGTACTGGCAGGTATTTATGAGATAGTAAATTATCTTGTTGTTGACATGGTGTTGTTTATCACTATGAGGTTCTCAATTTTCCAGGAGTAGCTTCTGGGTAGTATGTGCAATTATCCATTGAAACTGAAAACCTACAACCTGTTTTCCAGTCAGGGACCGGGTCAGGAATGAAATGAATGAAGCTCCCATCCCGCGACGAGGATAGGAATTGTGCCGGCTGCCAAAGCCTGTCGCACTCCTCTGGGGCAATGCGTAATGACTTACAATTGAAATGAAATGATATTGGAGAGTGTTGCTGGAATGAAAGATGACAGGGAAAACAGGAGTACCCGGGGAAAAACATGTTCCGCCTCTGCTTTGTCCAGCACAAATCTCACATGGAGTGACCGGGATTTGAACCACGGAACCCAGCAGTGAGAGGCCGACGCGCTGCCGTCTGAGTCACGGAGGCTCTTATCCACCGAAATTTTTCCCTAAAATTCTATTGTGAGTTAGACGTGCCAACCTTCCCTCAAAGGGCGTTCCGGAATTTCTGTACTTCTCGGATTTTCTGTCTCTATGTATGCAATTCTTGTGATGAACTTCGGTTTCGCTTTCCTTATTTAATATCTTGGCTTATGAGGTATGACCTTGTACGAAAACCCACCAGTTTAAAGGTTGGACATCAGGTCATAGAAAAACTTTTGGTCCGGTGTGCGAGCTTGCCCCGCCTCCCACCCCCCCCACCCCCCCCCCCAGATTTCTTGGATATTGTATAATTTTAGATTGTCTTACTCCTGTTATCCCTTTGGTGAGTAATCCGGAGACAGAAAAGACATTTCGTGTTCACCTGTCTCAAGTAAAGCCGGCGTGAAGGCCTTAGCTTTATTAAGTAATTGCCATCAAGTGTTTATGTTGCTGAATTAATTATATTTCTTTCCTTAAGATATTTACTAGTTTAAGTATTATGGGAAGCGAAGTGAAGGATGCCTTCTGTTTCTTTTGGTTATCAAAAGTTATGTATGTGAACTACAATTTATTCACATGTTTAAGGTACATCCTGAGCTAACTTTGGTTCGTTCTCAAAATTATTTCTTAAAAATCTTCCCTTCTATAAGTTATACTTTAATCTGCCATTATCGCCCCTGCCTTCAAACCTAAGTCACAAACTCCGTGTGCGCCTCTTCCAAACTTGCCAACACTATTTGAAAGTCAGTTAATGTCGCCACAAAATTGAAGGTTACATCATCCGAGGCCAACTCATATCAACCTCGAACAGATAACGGCGCGTGGTATGGACCCGCCTCGTTCCGACCAAGACTGTCTCCTTTGGGACTGTCATCAGGGGAAGATGCCGGGAGGCTGGACTCAACCTCCCACTCTATCCTTGGGGGGACTGCGCTATTTGTTCTTTGGATGACTTTAGGCCTCAATATATAGGGAGTGTGGTATCTCAGGGTACCTAAGGGGTCCCAGCGACACCATCCAAACATCGGCAGTGGCGGCCGCTCTTACCGTCAACCCTGGGCACTACAGCCCGGGCTTCGACTACTTCGGCAACGCTATCAAGACTACTCTATTTCAATAATCCGAAACAAACAAACAAACAAGAATATACTCTCCGTCAACATATAATCCGCCCTATATATGCTTTTCTCAAGAGAGGTCTGTACAGGGGGTACACCTTTCCCGGTGAATTAAATTGCGTGCCATCTCTAAGGCTATCTATGTAATCTAACTTGAACTGATCTACTGAAAGATACTTTGTTATTTAATTGTTAGACGTCTCTATTTTAGATTTAATTGCTCCCTCTAGCAATTTTGGCTGTTGGAAAACTTTAGCTTTTGAGGATTGTTTTGTTTATGTATCGAAGTTGGCAACATTTCAGCTGGATCCTTCTTCAATCGTAATCAACCTATCAGAAAATTTGTAAATATGTTCTCTAGCCAATTAAAATTGGGAGTGTGTACAAGAACCCAGCCTATCAGTAAAGAGTTCAGGAAGCTTACCGTTAAAAATACTAGAAAATCTGGGAGCTTTAGAGCCGTATGGTCTAATTTGCTCCAGTGTGATGAGGCTGATTTGACGTGAACCAGGAGGCAGGAGCGCGGCCTGCGTGAGGAAGGCCCAGCGACTCAAGGTAATGGCAGAATTTTCATAAACATGTGATAGCTCCTGCAGATAGTTTGAGGGGAAGGTTTCAACCTCTTTTATTTAATGTAAATTTCTACCTTTGTGAACACAGAGTGGTTACTCTCTGTTGATTCCCATTGAACTTGGCAAGAGATGGCTGAAGTTTCTAAACTCCTAAATTTCTTCAAACTTGTTTGGCATTAACGTTTCCCATTTAGTCACCCCGGTATAGTATAGGACTAGCCTCCGTATATTTGTGCCGTAAGCCCACTTAGGATTTTAACTATTTCCAGAAAGAGTGCAGGTATTCCGCCTCCTTTGATTCAAGAACTGGAAAAAATCCAAAGAAAAGCAGCTCGATTTGTTCTGGGTGATTTCCGAAAAAAGAGTAGTGTTACAAAAATGTTGCAAGGTTTAGGCTGGGAAGAACTGGGAGAAAGGAGACGAGCTGCTCGACTGAATGGTATGTTCCGAGGTGTCAGCGGAGAAATGGCGTGGAATGACATTAGTAGACGAATAAGTTTGAATGGCGTTTATAAAAGTAGGAAAGATCACAATATGAAGATAAAGTTGGAACACAAGAGGAAAAATTGGGGCAAATATTCATTTATAGGAAGGGGAGTTAGGGATTGGAATAACTTACCAGGGGAGATGTTCAATAAATTTCCAATGTCATTGAAATCATTTAAGAAAATTTAGGAAAACAACAGATAGGGAATCTTCCACCTCGGCGACTGCCCTAAATGCAGATCAGTATTGATTTATTGATTCATTTCGTTTATGGACGGTTACAACCAACCTTTTTCTTGTGTCATGAAGACCATGCCCCTGTTTACACAGTAAATATTTCTAGTGATAATTCCCTTTGGGAACAGTAAATTATATCACTGTTGAACAATAGATAAACCCACACCGGAGCAACTTGGTGTAAGTACTTTATGGAGGACAACCGAGAGGTTGTCAAGTGGGACATAAGTGCGCAATAAGAAATGGATGCTTCTGCGAGGCTGGACTATGATACAGTTGGAGCGCAGACTCCTACAAGTGTACTTCACCGGAGCAAAACATGCTCTTTATAAAATATTGTTCCTGTCAAGAGCAATGACGCTCTTTCTATGTAATTCAAGCAAACATTTAACAATTGTAAATTTTGTATCTGATTTCCAGACACTTAAATCCTTGTTATTGCTAGAGGTGGTCAGTGCATTAATATTCTTGTTGTTAATTCGTATTTTATATTTATAAACATTTAAACCCCAAAAAGAAAGGTAAAATTTCAATTTCTTTGTGCTAAGTTCTGATCTAGCTAATTCCTCGTCCACCCAATCACCCCAGATGTTTTTTATCCCCCTATGATCCACGATCTTTCCTTAACAAAAATAATAATAATAATAATAATAATAATAATAATAATAATAATAATAATAATAATAAAATAATAAAAAAGTTAAGCACCCAGAAAGAGTGGATCAATATTATCCCACGTCGGTATACATGCATACTATTGATGTGTGAGTAAATGATTAGATTTTCAAGGATCTGTAACGTGTAGAACGCCCACTAGAGTGCATTTGTGATGGCTTCTTTACTGTTGTTGATAAGTTGTTACCAGTCAACCACTGTGAGTCAGACAGTTAAGCAAGACGTGCAGAGATGACTAGGCACAGTACGAAGCACCCGCGATGCCTCGCAGACGCGTTAGCAGCCTACCCGCCAATTGATAGCACTTGGCAGAGGCCACATTGTGGGGCTGCATTAAGCTGGTTGGTCGTATCGTGCAATTGCCAGACATGTGGGCCATTCGGATGTCACAGTGGCCCGATGTTGGACTCAATGGACATATGAGGACACCCAGTCACTTCGTGCAGGTTCGGGTCGACCAGGAAACATCACCGCGACGGAGGGTCGTTGTATGGTGCGCCAAGCATTGCGGGATCCCATAACTTCCACACTCGCCATCCGTGAACATGTACTGGAGACTTTACAACGTCCTGCGTGTTACCACAGAGTGTCACGACGACTCGCTTCCGCTGTATTGGGGACCTACCGCCCCATGCATCGGGTGCCACTGACAACAGAATACCAACGCCTGCGTTTGGAGTAGTGCCTTGCCCGGAAGGCATGGACACAGGAAGACTGGTGTCACATTATGTTCAGTGATGAGTCTTGCTTCTCCATAACCTCCGATGACCATCGCGTGCGGGTTTTGCGGCGCCGAGGTCAGATGGCAGATCCTGCCCATATTGTGGAAAGACACACAGGTGTAATCCCTGACATCATGGTGTGGGGGGCCATAGGATATGCGTTCAGATGACCTCTAATAGTTCTTCGGCAGACTTTGAAGGCACAACGATACGTCACAGAGATTCTGTGGCCCTTATGGCACAGCACCCTGGGACAGTGTTCCAACAAGATAATGCACGTCCACACACAGCGTGTGTGTCTATGAACCGCCTAGAGCATACTGAGGTCCTCCCGTGGCCAGCAGGATCCCCGGATCTCTCCATCATTGAACTAGTGTGTAATGACATTGGAAGGGGACCACGTCCCAGTACCAATCTGCGGGATCCGGAGGGACAGCTGTAACAACTGTGGACGAACGTTCCTCAAGAGAATATTCAAAGGCTGTTTAACATCATTCCGACCCGCATAACGGCATGTATTGCGACCAGGAAGGGTGCAACACCCTACTGACTTGGCGCCAACTTTCCACCTGTAACTGCCAACGGCCTTGTCTCTTTCATCCCATATTGCAATCAGTTCAATAAAGGTACATGGTTTTTCAGCATACGTAGTTCCATTCACTTTTAACCACTCCTTCTGAGTACTTAACTATTTTGTCAGAGAGTATATTATTAATACTGTATGCCCAACTAAGGAGATCGTTTAAACTGATTTAGTACAATGTTTCTTCCAAAATTTCTTCACTCGTATGCTGTCTCCCTTTATGAGTTCTCCTGTCCATCCTGTATAATTTCTTTTAGGTTTCTCTGCAAATTTTGTTTCCCTGGTAACCTGAATTTTATTCTATCTACGGTAATACCAGTTTATTTACACTTACTAAATATTAGGTTTCTTAGAGACAGTGCTGCACATGATACCATTAATTCTTGCGATATGCAAGAATATGAGCACAGTTCACAGGTACGCAAGAGTAACAGTGTCTGTCTCTCCCCACACTCGCTGAGATTGAACCCTTTGTGTGAAATTAACTCTACATTTCCCCACACCTCTCTGAAATCTGTTGACTGATCGCCAGACTTCTCAGTCTGTGTCGAGGCCAGCAAGAAAGATTCCTTTCCCCTTCATCCAGTCTAGTGGAATAGTTGATTGCCATAGCTGTGTCCTGGATAACTTAGGTTTTACAGTGAGCATTCTTGTTGTGCACACGAAAGTTTTCCTGGATTTGAGCCGTCCCCTTGGAGGTTGATGACCAAAGAGAGGGTGAGCTTGGTCCCCTACTGAATTTGTTCGTTCAGTTTGTGTTATGACGGATGCTAGGAGGGGCTGTGTCTGCCAGGGTGTATAGTTTATAGACAGGTGTAGATTTCAGGCCGCCAGAAATTATTCTGTATGACTCATTGTATGGTAGGGCTATGTACAAACAACCGTCAGCATCTATTGTGCTGAGTCAGCACCCGAGGTCATTGACCTCTGGTAAGGTCATTGACCCCTAGCATACATACACACTGTGTAAGAGAGCAAACCTAACCTCACAGTCACCATCTTGGTGGTGCCTCACCTCGCTTTTACGGCCAGATGCCCTTCCCGACACATCTTGTCAGATGCCAATCCGACACCCGCCACCTTGGAGGGGCGTAACCTCACAAGGCCTAGTTTTACGGACAGATGCCTTTCCTGACGCCATCTTGCTAGATGTCCTTCCCGATGCCATCTTGGAGAGGCATGACCTCGCAGGGCTTTAATTTTACGGCCAGATACCCTTCCAGACCCCATCTTGCCAAATGTCCTTCCGGAAATAGAGTCGCCATCTTGGGCGCAGATGTCCCTCCCTCATCACAGGCGCCAATTTGGAGAGGTCTAATTACACAGTCGTCATTTTGGGCCCAGTTTTATGGTCAGATACCCTTCCCTCCTCTCATGCACCATGTTGGAGGGCCTAACTACATAGTCTCCCTCCTGTGACCAGTCTTACGGTTAGAGGTCCCTTCTTCCCCACAGGTGGCATTTTCTAGGGCTTAACTATACAGTTGCCATCTTGGAGACAGTTTTACGGTCAGATACCCTTCCCTCCTCACTGGTACCATTTTGGAGGGGCCTAACTATACAGTCGCCATCCTGAGCCCAATTTTACGGTCAGATGTCCCTCCTGCCGCCATTTTGGAGAGGCCCAACTACACAGTCACCATCCTGAACCTAGTTTACGGTCAGATACCCTTCCCTCCTCAGAGGCGCCATCTTTGAGGGGCCTCTCACCGTAAAAGTGAGGTTAGGCCCACCTAAGATGGCGTCTGTGAGGTTAGGCTTACTCTATTATGAAAAATATGACGGCGGGAAGGGTATCTTGCCGTAACAGTGAGGTTAGGGCCCTCCAAGATGGCGAATGTCGGGAAGGGCATCTGGCCGTAAAACTAGGTCCTGTGTATTTAGGCCCCTCCAAAATAGCGTCTTGGTTTAGGCTTGCTTTCGTACGCAAAATCCGGTGGGAAAAGTATGTATGTACGTTAGGGGTCAATGACCTTGTGAGGGGTCAATGACTCGGGTGTTGACTCAGCACAAAAATTGCTGACGGTTGTTTGTTTTAGAACATACATATCACACCACAGATAGTGTACATGTCCTTACACTTCGTGATGAGGGTGCTAAAGGGCAGCAGTTCCCAAGCGAAGGCGCAAGGGCTATATATCACTCATTAGGCCAGTCCTGGAATATGGAGCAGCCGTATGAGATCCTTACCTAACAGGACTCATTAAGAAACTTCAGCTGGTACAGCGAAAGGCTTCAAGATTCGTGCTTAACGATTTTAATCCTAGAACTAATGTGACAAGTATGATAGAGAACTTGGGCGGGAGACACTGGGGACTAGAAGGAAACGAACACGGTTATGTGCCATGTATAATGCCAGCTTGGGGAGTGTTGAACAGTCGACTAGCAAGTAGGACAGATCATCCGCATCATCGCAGAAAACTAACTACGGTAAGTATTCGTTTGTAAATTGGATACTTGATGATTGGAAGGCTGCCGCAGAGTCTTTTTCCAAAAATGTAAGGTGCTTCAAGAATAGACTCCAGTATTCTGTAAACTGTGTGTACATTTCTATGTGATGGTGTCATATTGCCAAAGGCCGTAGCCGTGTTGAAACACCGGATCCCGTGAGATCTACGAAGTTAAGCAACATTGGGCGTGGACAGGAGTTGGATGGGTTGCCACGCGCTGTTGGCGGGGAGTAAGGGAATGGAGGAGCGGAAAGGAACTGGTTACCCTACCGTACGTAAACTCCGGCTCAGGAACACCTCTGCGGAGGTTCGGACCTGCCTTCGGGCAGAATAACCTAAAGGTATCATATTTTAATGCAGCTCTCAACGCATTCTAAATTGTATTATTAAGGTATCTGAATTATTTAAGGTACGTATCAGAATGTGACCTATTTACAATGCTAAGATAATAGTTAGTAATTGAACCGCTCAATCTACTGTAAGACATTGAGTAAAATTTTGAAATACTTAAGGTACGCGTGAATGTGTATACGACAGTGTTGTAGTAGTAAGATCAACCTATACATAGTATTGTAAGCCGTAGTGATGAAAAGCACTGGATACACTTAAGTTGTGTGTGAATTTGATGTGATGATGCTGGATTTAGAACATTAAACTAGTAGTATTACTTGTAATATTTTCTTTCGAAGTAATCGCTTGTTGTACTCTTGTAGCAGCAGCAGTAGTAGTAAATGTTCTTGGCTAATTATGTTTTAACTTTACCTCATTATCACACTACAGTAAGTGATCATTGCAATCGGGATATTTCCCAATTGCGATGTACTTCTTGTCTGACGCGGATTCAGAATTATTTGAGAAGATAATCATGTATTTGAAACGAAATGGAAAGGAAGTGATTGTAGCGGGTGATCTAAATTTACCAAATGTCAATTGGGAAGGTAATGCGAACGACAGGAAGCATGACGAACAAAATGGCAAACAAGTTAATATGGGAAGGGCAGCTGATTCAGAAAGTGATGGAACCAACCAACTAGAGGGAAGAATATTCTGTAATTGGTGCTAATCAAACCAGAGGTGCTCTATAGGTAAACCGAAGTTATAGATGGTATTAGCGATCTCGAAGCTGTTTCTGTCGTAGTTAAAAGTAAATGTTATAGAAAGTTATTAAAATTAGGAGTATTAGGCAGTACCATATGGCTGATGTAACACCCATGAGGAAGTTTTAAAAAAGTAACTATGATTGGTGGAAAACGGTAAATAAGAATGTAAACAGACTCTGGGATGAGTTTAAAGCAATTGTTGAGGAATGTGAAACCATTTTTGTACCGATAAAGGTGGTAAGGTATGGTAAAGATCCACTATATTATAAAAGAGAAGTAAAGAGACTAAGAAAGAGGTGCAGGTTGGAAAGAAATAGACTTAGAAATGGCTGTGGAAGTAAGGATCTCTGTAATTCGGCGTTATGCTGTTGCTGATCCTGAATAAATAAATTAAAAAATAAAAGAAGTAACTTACTAGGAAATCGAATCTAGCAAAGAAGTCAGCTGATGATAACATGATGGCAAGCATAATTGGCGGTCATACAAATTCTAGTGAAAAATGGAAGTGTATATATAGCTATTTTAAGACAGAAACTGATTCCAAAAAGGACATTCCATGAAACATTAATGAACAAGGGGAGTGTGTATGCGAGGATCTACAAAAGACAGAAGTATTCAGTCAGCAGTGTGTAAACATTGTTGGTTACCAGGGTAATGTCCATATAGAGGAGGTGACTAATACTAAAGAAGTATTCAAATTTACCTACGATGACAATGACATTTACAGTAAGATACAAAAGTTGAATACTAGCAAAGGAGCTGGAATTGATAAGGTTTCGGGGGATATACTACTAAAGACAATGGGTTGGGATATAGTGCCATATCTGAAGTAATTTGATTATTGTTTGCATGAAGGAGCTAAACCAAATGAATGGAGAGTTGGTATACTAGCCCCTGTTTATAAAGTAAAGAGTTATAGACATAAAGCTGAAAATTACAGACCAGTCAGTTTGACATACATTGCATGTAAGATTTGGGAATTCTTTCTCTGATTATATTGGACATGTTTGCGAAATTAATAACCGGTTCGATAGAAGGCAGTTCGGGTTTAGGAAAGGTTATTCCACTGAAGCTCAACTTGTAGGATCCCAGCAAGATATAGCAGATATTCTGAATTCAGGAGGTCAAATGGACTGTACCGCGATTGAACCCTCTATGGCATTTCATACGGTAGATCATGGGAGACTACTGGAAAAAGAGATTGCAATTGGACTAGAAAAAAGAGTGACTGAATGGGTGATATATTTATAGAAAATAGACCCCAGAGAATTAGAGTAGTCGCTTTATCTGACCCTGCAATAATTAAGAGGGAAATTCCTCAAGGCAGTATTATGGGACCTTTATATTTTCTTATATAGATATATATATATAATATGAGTGAAGAAGTGGAATCAGAGATGAGGCTTTCTGCAGATGATGTTACTCTGAACAGAGCAATAAATGTTGCAAGATTGTGAGCAAGTGAAAAATGACCTCGATAATGTTGTGAGATATTCAGAAGGCAATGGTATGACGATAAATGGTGTTAAAAGTCAGGTTGTGAGTTACACGAATAGGGAAAGTTCTCTCAGTTTTAGTTATTGCGTTGATGGGGTGAAAGTTCCTTTTGGGGTTCATTGTAAATACCTAGGTGTTAATATAAGAAAATATATTCATTGGGGTAATCACGTAAATATGATTGTGAATAAAGCATACAAGTCTCTGCACATGGTTATGAAGGTATTTCGGGGTTGTAGTAAGGATGTCCTCCCCTGCAAACCATGTGACCTTGCAGCGGTGGGGAGGCTTGCGTGCCCCAATGAAGCAGATAACCGAGCCCCAGGTCCAACCATATCGGATGGATATCTGTTGAGAGACAAAACTAACGAATGGTCCATCGAAAGGAGGGTAGCAGCCTTTCGGAAGTTGCGAGGGCGGCAGTCTAGATGATCGACTGATATGGCCTTGTATAATGTTCAACATGGCTTAGCTGTGTTCATACTGCTACAACGGAAAACTACAGCCGTAACTAACTTCCAACGAAATGCAGTTCTCTCTGTATGAATGATGTACTGATGATGGCTTCCTCCCGGGTAAAATATTCCGGAGGTGAACTAGTACCCCATTCGGATCTCCGGGTGGGGACTACACGAGAGGGGCGATCATCAGGAAGATGGATACTGACATTCTGCGAGTCGGAGCGTGGGATGTTAGAAGTTTGAATCGTTGTGGTAGGTTAGAGAATCTGAAAAGGGAGATGGATAGCCTAAAGTTAGATGTAGTTGGTATATTTGAAGTACGTTGGCAGGAAGAACGAGACTTTTGGTCAGGCGACTACAGAATTTTCAACATAAAATCAAACAGGGGAAATGCAAGAGATTGGTTTAATAGTGAATAAGAAAATAGGGCAGCAGGTAAGCTACTACGACCAGCATAGTGAAAGAATTATTGTTGTTAAGATAGACACCGAACCAATGACCACCACAATAGTGCAGGTCTCTATGCCTACTAGTTCAGCGGATGATGAGGAAATCGAAAGAATATATGACAGAAGATTTAATACAATATATAAAGGGTGACGAGAATCTAATTGTGATGGGAGACTGAAATGCATTTCTTTTTTTTTTTTTTTTGCTAGGGGCTTTACGTCGCACCGACACAGATCGGTCTTATGGCGACGATGGGATAGGAAAGGCCTAGGGGTTGGAAGGAAGCGGCCGTGCCCTTAATTAAGGTACAGCCCCAGCATTTGCCTGGTGTGAAAATGGGAAACCACGGAAAATCATCTTCAGGGCTGCCGATAGTGGGATTCGAACCTACTATCTCCCGGATGCAAGCTCACAGCCGCGCGCCTCTACGCGCACAGCCAACTCGCCCGGTAGATTGAAATGCAGTTGTAGGCCAAGGAAGAGAAGGTAATACAGTGGGAGAATTCAGACTGGGACAAAGGAACGAAAGAGGAAGTCAGCTGGTTGAATTCTACACTGATCATAATTTAGTCCTTGCCAATACTTGGTTCAAACACCACAAACGACGGCTGTATACGAGGACAAGATTTGGAGACGCTGGAAGGTATCGAATAGATTTCATTATGATTAGGCAGAGATTCAGAAACCAGGTGTTGGATTGCAAAACTTTCCCAGGTGCAGACGTGGAGTCTGATTACAACTTGTTGGTTATGAAATGCCATCTGAAGTTGAAGAAATTGAAGGCGGGAAGGAATGCAAGGAGATGGAATCTAGACAAGTTGAAAGAAACGAGAGCGAAGGATTGTTTCAATAAGCATGTAGCACAAGGACTACATGAAAAGGCTGAAGGAAACACAATAGAGGAAGAGTGGATAGTCATGAAAAATGAAGTCAGTAGGGCTGCTCAAGAAAAGGTAGGAAGGAAGAAAAGATCTACTAATAATCAGACCTTATTGATGAACGACGAAAATACAAGAATGCTGGAAATGAAATGAAAAGGCCAGGAAATAATGCAGGAGATTAAAGAATGAAGTGGATAGAAAGTGCAAGGTAGCTAAGGAATAATGGGAGAAGTAGATGATAGGTTTCTGGAGTTGATGCTGTTGAAATGGGAGACCCAATTCTGAGATCAGAGTTTGACAGAGCTGTGAGAGACCTAAATAGGAACAAGGTACCTGGAATTTATGACATTCCCTCTGAATTACTGACTTCCTTTGGAGAAACCAATATGGCAAGGTTATTCCATTTAGTGTGCAAGATGTATGAGACAGGAGAAGTTCCATCCGATTTTCGGCAGAATGTTGTTATACCTATTCCCAAGAAAGCCGGTGCTGATAGGTGTGGAAATTACCGCACCATTAGTTTAGTATTCATGCCTACTAAAATTTTAACACATTGTTTACAGAAGAATGGAAAAACAAGTTGAAGCTGAGTTGGGAGAAGATCAATTTGGCTTCAGAAGAAATGTAGGAACACGTGAAGCAATCCTGACTTTACGTCTGATCATAGAGGATCGAATTAAGAAGGAGAATCCCACGCACATGCATTCGTAGATTTAGAAAAGGCATTCGATAATGTTGATTGGAGCAAGCTACTTAAAATTCTGAAGGTGACTTAGATCAGGTACCGAGAACGAAGAATTATCTACAAACTGTATAAAAATCAATTTGCAGTGATAGGAATCGAGGGCTTTGAAAAAGAGGCAGCAATTCAGAAAGGAGTAAGCAGGGCTGCAGTTTGTCCCTCCTCCTTTTCAATGATTACATAGAACAGGCAGTAAAGGAAATCAAAGAGGAATATTTGGAAAAGGAATCACAATACAAAGAGAAGAAATCAAAACCTTGAGATTTGCCGATGATCTTGTTATTTTATCTGAGACTGCAGGAGATCTCGAGAAGTTGCGGAATGGTATGGACGAAGTCTTGTGTAAGGAGTACAAGATGAAAATAATTAAGTCCAAAATTAAAGCAATGGTGTGCAGTCGAACGAAGGCAGTGATGCAGGTAATATTAGATTAGGAAATGAAGTCTTAAAGGAAGTAGATGAATATTGTTACTTGGGTAGTAAAATAACTAACGATAGCAGAAGTAAGGAGTGCATAAAATGCAGACTAGCACAAGCAAGGAAGGTCTTTCTTTAGAAAAGAAATCTGCTCACTTCAAACATTGATATAGGAATTAGAAAGATATTTCTCAAAACTTTCATCTGCAGCGTAGCATTGTATGGAAGTGAAACATGCACGATAACTAGCTCAGAAAGAAAGAGAATAGAAGATTTTGAAATGTGTTGTTACACAAGAGTGCTGAAGGTTAGATGGATAGATCGAATCACGAATGAAGTGATAATGAATCAGATTGGTGAGAGTAGATCCATTTGGCTAAATTTGATAAGAAAATAGATGAAATGAAATGGCGTATGGCTTTTAGTGCCGGGAGTGCCCAAGGACAAGTTCGGCTCGCCAGATGCAGGTCTCTTGACTTGACGCCCGTAGGCGACCCGCGCGTCGTGATGAGGATGAAATGATGATGAAGACGACGCATACACCCAGCCCCAGTGCCAGCGGAATTAACCAATTATGGTTAAAATTCCTGACCCTGCCGGGAATCGAACCCGGGACCCCTGTGGCCAAAGGCCAGCACGATAGCCGTTTAGCCATGGAGCCGGACAAGAAAATAGGTAGACTGATAGGACACATCTTAAGACATCCGGGGCTTGTTCAATTGGTTTTTGAAGGAAGTGTTGGCGGTAAGAACGATAGGGGTAGACCAAGGTATGAATACGACAACCAGATTAGAACAGATGAAGGATGCAATGGTTACGTAGAGGTGGAAAGTTTATCACAGGATAGGGTGGCACGAAGAGCTGCATCAAACCAGTGTATGCACTGATGACTCAAACACAACAACAACAGTAAGAATGTAAGGGAGATGGCATATAAATCTATGGTAAGACCCCAACTAGAGTATGGTGCCAGTGTACGGAACCCTCACCAGGATTACTTGATTCAAGAACTGGAAAAATCCAAAGAAAATCAGCTCGATTTGTTCCGGGTGATTTCCGACAAAAGAGTAGCGTTAAAAAAATGTTGCAAAGTTTGAGCTGGGAAGACTTGGGAGAAAGGAGACGAGCTGCTCGACTAGGTGGTATGTTCCGAGCTGTCAGTGGAGAGATATCGTGGAATGACATCAGTAGACGAATACGTTTGAGTGGTGTCTTTAAAAATAGGAACGATCACAATATGGAGATAAAACTGGAATTCAAGAAGAAAAAGTGGGGCAAATATTCATTTATAGGAAGGGGAGTTAGGGATTGGAATAACTTACCAAGGGAGATGTTGAATAAATTTCCAATTTCTTTGCAATTATTTAAGAGAAGGCTAGGAAAACAACAGATAGAGAATCTGCCACCTGGTTGACTGCCTTAAATGCAGATCTGTAGTGATTGATTGATTGATTGATTGATTGATTGATTGATTGATTGATTGATTGATTGATTGATTGATTGATTGATTGATTGATTGATTGATTGATTGATTGATTGATTGATTGATAACTAAAAGCTCATTGAGAGCAGTATCCACTTGTTTCGCATGAGCTGAATGATACCATACAGGGCTATCGTACTTAGCAGCAGAATAACTCAGAGCTAATGCTATTGTACGTAGTGTCTGAGCATGGGCGCCCTAGTCTGCCTTTAGCAGTTTACGAAGTACGCTGATGTCTGTTCATGGTACCCCTTCATAGGTAGTTGACATCGAATTCCAATACCATACTGAACTGAAGCTCAGCATTCCAGAAGCATTTTCAGTCTGCTTTCGTTATTAGTATTATTCAACACTTTGTCATGTTCGGCAACCCATAAATTCGGAAGTAAGAAATATATTTTTAATGAGTGCGTCAAGGGCTAAAAAATAATACAGTCAGGTTAGAGTGTAATATGTATTTGATCGTTCAGATGATTTTTGTGGGAGAATGGCAGAGTAAAAGGAACCATCGTATCACCAAATACTGACCAACTGACTAACTGCGCGGTCATAGATCTAGTGCGCTACTGTACCTGATGATAGAGTTGGATGACAGAACTGTAGATGTGAACAGGCAGTAATTCTTGGTATGGACATGAGCAGTCATATTGTGATTATTATGAAAGGTGCCTTTATCTTTCTGTGTCAACTCAGTTAATTATGCAGTATAATCTTAATTTGATCATTTAATAATTGAAGCCGTAAAATTACTATTATTATTATTATTATTATTATTATTATTATTATTATTATTATTATTATTATTCAGGTGCAGAAAAGCTAACAATTGCGTTCGATAGTACTTTGTAAGAAAGAAGTCATCTCACGGACGAAACTATCTTTACACCTGTCTGTTTTCAGACCAATTTTGCCGCACGGGCGTGACAGCTGAGTGGACTCATCTCAGATGAACTTCTTACTAGAGACGTACCTCAATTCAACGAATTCTTGGATGAGATAATCTGGCGTTCCTGGCAAGTGTAAGACTGACTGACCGAACCTCCCAGTCTAATGTGCCTTTTGTAGGTGTCCCCGTTTCCCACGTCTCCCACCACGGCCTTGTTTACGCTAGAACTTACGTAACTCGAAGAAAGATATTCTTTCCCACAGTCATAAACTCAAACAAAATGACCTATGAAAGAATGACATAACCTAGTATCCACCTGCATAAAGTTGACAGACAAGATTTTTCGCTTTGGCTCTTTGGAATAGTATCGGGAAACAGTGTTACACCTAAGTTTGTGGGAATCAGTCTAGATCGCTCACTAACCTACAGGTAACACTGCGGTAACATCAAGGTAAAAGTCTAATGAGATGTTCTCGATAGGACCCGTTTATTCCCAGCAATAATAATAATAATAATAATAATAATAATAATAATAATAATAATAATAATAATAATAATAATAATAATAATAATAATAATAATAATAATAATAATCTATATAAATAAAATCGTAACAACCGTGTGTACATACATTAACTATTTTGACGAAATTTTCGTAGAGCTATCCGTTTCAGGTGTAATAATGACCATCTGCATATTTTTTAGCTTAGGTGTCTGTTTATTTGTCTGTTTGCCCGTTTGTATGTTTGTCTATAAATTGCAAACTACTGGTATTATTTCCACCGAACTTCATATTTAGAATCCACCTGTCATTGTGTAGGTTTTAAGGCCAATTTTGTTTCGAAATCCCTGAACTGACTGTGATTTTATACGAAACCGAAACCGTGCTTTGCACTCCCATAAATATACAACAACCAAACCTAATGAAAATCCACCTATCTTAATGGAAATCAATTTCTAAACTTTTTTCTCATGTGCATCATTTCGACACGAGGATTAATAAGCGAGATATCATTAACGGACTGGTTTTTATTTTTTTTTGGTAAAAGTCCCACTGGACTTAACAGCTGGTGCGTAAAGCGTGTTTCTTACAACGTGCAAACTACTGAAGATATTTCAACTAAACTCTATATTTAGCATCCGCCTGTCCAAAAGGTAGGTTCTAAGGTCCAAATCACTTCAAATTTCCGGAATGGACTGGGGTTTTATAGGGAACTGGAACGGTGATTTTAATCTCCCACAATATATACAAGATCAACCTGACTGAAAATCGAACAACCTTGATGGAAATCCATTTCTAAAACTTTTTCTCGTGTGCATTTTTTTCGACAGGAGGATTAATAAGGGAGATATCATGAACGGTCGATTTTTCAGGCTAAGTCCAACGGACATAGCCCAAAAGTTGTACGTGGAACAGACTCCTTTTCTCTCTATATAAATAAAATCGTAATGACCGTGTGTCTGTCCATTGACTATTTTGGCGAAATTTTCGTACAGCTATCCGTTTAAGGGGTAATAATGATAGTTTACATTTTTAGCTATAATTTCCTGAAAGTCCTAAATTTTTACACCCCTCACGCCAAACCAAACCCCCACGACAGATTCATCTCACCCCATACCCGACCCCGTAAGGAAACGGGGCAAGGGTTGGACAAACAACAAACAACAACAATAAAAAATAATTACATTGATAACGTAGAGAAAACAATCCTTAATGACAAACAAGCAGCAGATAAAGTACTTTAACTTATTGAAATAATTGGGTGGAGCGTAGAGGCTTCCAATGTGTGTAACTTATGCCCCAGTTCACAATGGTCTAATTCGGCACACCAAAGTGTCTTAAGTAGGTGACCAGTAGTTTAGAAATGGTGCCCCTTGCACCCAGCATGAGCATCATGACATCGGTGTCCTCAAGGTTGTATTTATTGAGGTTTTTTTTTTTTATTTTTTTTTTTTTTTTTTTGCTAGATGCTTTAAGTCACACCGACACAGATAGGTCTTATGGCGACGATGGGACAGGGAAGGCCTAGGAGTTGGAAGGAAGTGGCCGTGGCCTTAATTAAGGTACAGACCGAGCTCGACAGCTGCAGTCGCTTAAGTGGGGCCAGTATCCAGTAATCGGGAGACAGTGGGTTCGAGCCCCACTGTCGGCAGCCCTGAAGATGGTTTTCTGTGGTTTCCCATTTTCACACCACGCAAATGCCGGGGCTGTACCTTAATTAAGGCCACGGTTGCTTCATTCCAATTCCTAGGCCTTTCCTGTCCCATCGTCGCCATAAGACATATCTGTGTCGGTGCGACGTAAAGCAAAATAGCAGAAAAAAAATGATACAGCCCCACCATTTGCCTGGTGTTAAAATGGGAAAACACGGAAAACCATCTTCAGGGCAGCCGATAGTGGGATTCGAACCTACTATCTCCCGGATGCAAGCTCACGGCCAACTCGCCCAGTTGTATTGAGGTTACAAGTAATGGTTGGTCACTATATCCTCTTTTTTCTCCAACGACTTCAACGGGCTGTTGTGTATGTGCTTCAAATCTGATTGTCGGATCGAGAATGAAACTTTTATTGCTGCCTCAACTTGCCCATAGCTTGCCGTTTGTTTGTGTTCGAAGAAGAGGCAGAACTCACCAAAGAAATGAGCAGGCCTATATTAGTGTGTTTTTTAATCCGAAATATTTAAACAAGAGTGATGTAAATTTTACTCCAATTGGAGAGTTATAATGCTCCGAATAAAACCACGTGACGGTCGACGTTGGTGATTTTGGAGTTTATGGGATTCTGAGAAGCCTTTCTCAATTTTTAAACACCGTTACGGCCTTATTCCACCACGTTTATTTAGGTTTCCAGTCATGTTTACGTATCCTTGCAACCATGACCTTCATTCTCTTAACGTGGGCGTTTCTTTTGTCCTCTGACCAGGAAAATTGTTTCGCTTGTTTGACCTCATCTTCTGGTAACCTCCAATCCTGGATGTTT
Organism: Anabrus simplex; assembly: GCF_040414725.1. Taxonomy (NCBI): domain Eukaryota; kingdom Metazoa; phylum Arthropoda; class Insecta; order Orthoptera; family Tettigoniidae; genus Anabrus; species Anabrus simplex. The sequence continues at coordinate 1,636,464,730 of NC_090265.1, forward strand.
TGCTTAAAGATGCGTCTGTGTAGGACATCTCATTCCGTTTTCCCGATCAGCATCAAATCATCAGCCACTCCTTGCTGCCATCTGGGTTTACCTTTGAGATTCCAAACTTGTGTTAAGATTTGTTTCCTCAGACTGCTGTCAGACATACGGAACACATGACCGAAGAAAGTCAGCCTCCTTTTCCTGATTACGCCTGTTACTTTGCCCACCCTGTTATGCACTTCTTCATTTTTTCTGAGCTTCCATATTTATTTTTTTAATGGGTCCTAAGGTCTTTCTCCCAATCCTTCGCTCTAGTTTCTCCAGTTCTCGTTTTCAAGTTTTATTTCTCAAGCTCAGTGTTTCTGGTACATATTAAGCTTCTGCTCTTACAACTATCTGGCAGTATCGGATCTTAACTCCCCATGATAATGCTCTCTTATTGTATATCTCAAGAGTTTTCATGTATGCTGCCTTCATTCTTATTAATTTTGCCTCAACACCCTGTTTTTCATTGTTCTTCATATCTAGCCACTCTCCCGAATATTCGAAAGCTTCAACCTCTTGAGCGTCGCCTATGTTGTTTTTATCTTAATTGGACTGCCCTTAATATTGATTGGCCATACATTTTGCTTTTCAGTTGATACTTTGAGACGTAGTTTTGCCTGCCTGACGATAAAGTTCTTCAATATGTTGCTCAGCTGCTTCAACGGATGGTGGATTGCAAGATCATCTGCAATAGACAGGCAGTCTACATGAAGTTTAATTTTAGATCAGCCAAACTGAGTCCACTCTGAACTTCCTTGCCTTCGAGGGCTTTCTCCATTTTCTAATGACCTTTCATAAGGCACAATTTAAAAAAAAATAGGTAATAAACCATCCCCTTGTCGGACTCTGGTTTTATGTCAAAGGGTTCTGAAATTTCACCCAGAAAACCTTTGACTTGATGTTAGTCAAGGTTTCTTTGATGATTTCTAGTCTTATCATCCAGCCCAAACTCTCCCAGGACGTTTATCAATCACTTTCTAATTTACTTATTTATTTATTTAGGCTATTTATTCATTTTGTCAAACATTCCCTGAGCTTGAGCTCGTGTTGGGGACAATGCAATATATTTTTAGCAAAACACGACAGAGATTTTAATTACGAACTTTTGACTCCCTTGTTGTCGCGCACTGTTGTAAACCCACTAATCCCGAGTCCAAAGTTCAGAAATGATACTTTGTCCTATCCTCAAAATAAAATGTGTAACTTCCCATGGGCAAGACACTGAATGCGACACCTTGCTCGGTGGCCTCATGGTTAATTTCTAAGGTAAAGTAGTTCATTTCTACTAAGAAATGAAATATTTAAAACACAAAGAAAAATTGCCGTATATTTTTACTTTTTATCTCTGACGTTGGCTCGTCTAATTCGGCATCTACAAAAATTGTTGATGACCATAATTGCAAAGTGTACAAAACTATCCGTAAAACTTAAATTATGTTATATGAACGAATGTGATCCACGAAATATCACTGTAATATTTGTCACAAATGGGAGATAGTAATTGCTTTTACTCAAATAATATCTCAAATCCCAGGTTGATTAAGAAATAATACGCAATATTTTATTTTAGGGAATACATACTTTATTGCCTTACAACAAATATTTCTGCTACGTAACAGCGCTTCCGTAAGTGTTCTGTTCGTCCAAAACTGTCGTCTCTGATGTCTTTGCTCACTGAATTCCTTTGGTGTCGTTTTTGAACAGCCTTTGCTTCGGATTCAAACGCCATGATGAATAGTTCGGGTAATCAATTATTGACAAGGTAATAATAGAAATCAATCTTACAACTATGGTAACTATACAAACAATAAGCTCTATATTCAGTGCATTGCATTCATTTTTCATTGTTGGATTGAGTGACAGTCTTTGGATGGAACCAACAATGTAGGTAGATGTACAAAAGCATGAAATAACGCATAATAAACTACGTACGTTCTAAAATGTGCAAAATACACAAAGCGGCCTAACAAATTATTAGCACGAAATCTTATAATGGTCATGAGAAATCAAGACAAATCTGTTAATTGTATACATGGAAAGTGCTAGCAGTAGGGTTAGGAAATTAGGCAGGATGTCCACCCTAGTCAAGATAGGAACAATAAAGGCAAATGGAACAGACTTACAGTATATAGCGGTTCTGTATCATTAATCATCACTACCACTGGAACCACCCCTTGACTGGAATCACATTGCCAAGGTGACTGGAAAGTCCAAAGGATAACGTGTGCGATGTATTCGCTGGAGTCCAAATTCCAAGCTGCATTTAACATCCCGAACATTTTTCTCATTCGATGTAATTTGATGGGCTGTCACTTCATGTGCATTAACTGATTCATTAAACGATTTATTGGTCCAGGGATCATGCTATTTTCCTTTAATATATATATATGTATTGGTCCAGGGATCATGCTATTTTTCAACAAAATACTTGCACTCCCATTCGCTAGAAAGAGAGCTAGTTGGTGCCAGACCTGGGCCTCAAGAAAAAAAAAACGACGGCGCGAGCAGCGGAATGCAAAACATACGGCCAAAGATAACAAAAATCGCAGACATAGGACTTCCAGTCATCGGTGTCAGCCCCGGACCTCAAGAAAGAAAGAAAAGACGGCGCAAGGAGCGGAGTGCAACACAATGGACTCCTATTTACTGGACGTAGCGTCTTACGACGATGTCCAACAACTAACCAAGAAGAAGAAGAAGAAGAAGAAGAAGACTCCTATTTACAGCCAGTAAATGCGTACACATATTTCTTGCTAGTAACGACGTATTTCTTAACCAACCTGGGATTTGAGACTCTGAGTAAATCAATGATTACCTTTCGTTTGTGAAAAATACTGCAGTGATATTTCGTGGATCAACATCGTTCACGTAACCATTAAATTAATTGCCGTTAAAAGAAATACTCGGAGCAGTTCCCCGGAAATGGTGAATATTGAGATTAATATTCCTTTTTAAATTCCAATGAAAATAAATGAAATTATGCTTTTAATTTCTATTGTCTTCTTAGGTTCGTCAGTAGCCCGTACATTACCCATAGTGGATTGTCTCCCCCTTATAACACAAAATACATTAATTACGTAAAAGAGGTGATAGTTTTGAGTGGTATTATAATATTGAGAAAAACATAACTCCTACAGAACATAAACAGATACAATGAAATCTGCCTCACATGCAGCTTTTCAGAGTTTCTATGCCTGTTATATTGTTTCAAGGTCGCATTTTATGGTACCGATAGTTGAAAGTGATCTTAAACTTTTGACTGGTACTGTAGCTTTATTAGACATGCTGAGCTGTATCGCGTGTAACCTTGTGTCTCGAAAAAAAACAAAATTCATGATTAGATAAGTGACCTTAAATCAAGGGGAAGAGTCAGGTAAAAGACGTTCTACGGTGTTTAGATTATTTTGAAGGGTATCTAGTCGAGCAAAATTGAGTTAGATAGGTGGTAATAACTCATCAATACTTGTGTTAAAACAAAGATAAAAGTACTAATTTTTAACAAAGAAAACTAAGTTGTCCACACGCTAAAGAACCCCATGGAACTCTACAACATAATATGGGAAACCATAAGACTGGCGAGGTAGGAAAATGGGGGCACCATCACGCTGAGGGACTCAAACAGTAGATTTTCTGACCCAGTTTAGCCCGAAAGTACTTGACGGTGTTACAATCAAATCAATCAATCTGTTACGGCTTTTGTGTTGGTACTCGCCTGCCGCATTTCATTTTGTTACAGTTGGCAATGTGCAGCTGCGTTTTGTTTTATACAGACACTGACTGAACGTGGCGACCGGCAGCAGTACACGGATTTTGGTGTGCCTCTTAATCTTGGAGTACATAATGTGTAAATATGCAGTGTTTATTCATGTGTAATACACTGACTGACAGAGCAAATGCAACACCAAGAAGGAGTGGTCAGAACTTTATGCCAATTGCAGGGTAGACTGACGTCACTGAGGTATGTTCATGATGTGAAATGCGCCGCTGTGCTGCGCACGTAGCGAACGATAAATGGGACACGGCCTTGGCGAATGGCCCACTTCGTACCGTGATTTCTCAGCCGACAGTCATTGTAGAACGTGTTGTCGTGTGCCACAGGACACGTGTATAGCTAAGAATGCCAGGTCGCCGTCAACGGAGGCATTTCCAGCAGACAGACGACTTTACGAGGGGTATGGTGATCGGGCTGAGAAGGGCAGGTTGGTCGCTTCGTCAAATCGCAGCCGATACCCATAGGGATGTGTCTACGGTGCAGCGCCTGTGACGAAGATGGTTGGCGCAGGGACATGTGGCACGTGCGAGGGGTCCAGGCGCAGCCCGAGTAACGTCAGCACGCGAGGATCGGCGCATCCGCCGCCAAGCGGTGGCAGCCCCGCACGCTACGTCAACCGCCATTCTTCAGCATGTGCAAGACACCCTGGCTGTTCCAATATCGACCAGAACAATTTCCCGTCGATTGGTTGAAGGAGGCCTGCACTCCCGGCGTCCGCTCAGAAGACTACCATTGACTCCACAGCATAGACGTGCACGCCTGGCATGGTGCCGGGCTAGAGCGACTTGGATGAGGGAATGGCGGAACGTCGTGTTCTCCGATGAGTCACGCTTCTGCTCTGTCAGTGATAGTCACCGCAGACGAGTGTGGCGTCGGCGTGGAGAAAGGTCAAATCCGGCAGTAACTGTGGAGCGCCCTACCGCTAAACAACGCGGCATCATGGTTTGGGGCGCTATTGCGTATGATTCCACGTCACCTCTAGTGCGTATTCAAGGCACGTTAAATGCCCACCGCTACGTGCAGCATGTGCTGCGGCCGGTGGCACTCCCGTACCTTCAGGGGCTGCCCAATGCTCTGTTTCAGCAGGATAATGCCCGCCCACACACTGCTCGCATCTCCCAACAGGCTCTACGAGGTGTACAGATGCTTCCGTGGCCAGCGTACTCTCCGGATCTCTCACCAATCGAACACGTGTGGGATCTCATTGGACGCCGTTTGCAAACTCTGCCCCAGCCTCGTACGGACGACCAACTGTGGCAAATGGTTGACAGAGAATGGAGAACCATCCCTCAGGACACCATCCGCACTCTTATTGACTCTGTACCTCGACGTGTTTCTGCGTGCATCGCCGCTCGCGGTGGTCCTACATCCTACTGAGTCGATGCCGTGCGCATTGTGTAACCTGCATATCGGTTTGAAATAAACATCAATTATTCGTCCGTGCCGTCTCTGTTTTTCCCCCAACTTTCATCCCTTTCGAACCACTCCTTCTTGGTGTTGCATTTGCTCTGTCAGTCAGTGTAAATGTTTGAATCACCTTCTGAGTGAAGTGTACGTGTGTGCTAGTTTGGGGCAGTCTGGTCCTCCACCCAACTTGTTTTGAAATGGTATTTGTGCGCCTATGGAACTGAACATTATTGTGTGCGGCCCATATGTTGTTTCGTCGTTCGCAACATAAAATTTTGGTCCTTCCGGGCTGTGATGAGAATCATTGTGAACTTTGAACATTGTGCTAGTCACCATAAAATTGTTATCATCATGTATTGCTGCCTGCAACCGCCATTTGAACATAGCAACGAGCATGGGCCGAAAAGCATCGTGAACATTTATTGTATAAAAGCACCAGGATATCGTGCTTAAGACTAATTATTAAGAATGTTTGAATTCGTCATACTGAGATTTCAACGAAGTCTACGTTGTTTTGGAACTGTTTTGATGTCGCACGTTAACAATCTGTGGAAAGTTACCACGTGCTAACGCATTTGTTCTTGTGAGCTGTTTACGCCTGCTTGTATCTGATACCCTGATGTTCGGGATGTTAAATGCAGCTTGGAATTTGGACTCCAGCGAATACATCGCACACGTTATCCTTTGGACTTTCCAGTCGCCTTGGCAATGTGATTCCAGTCAAGGGGTGGTTCCAGTGGTAGTGATGAGTAATGATTCAGAACCGCTATGTACTGTAAGTCTGTTCCATTTGCCTTTATTGTTCCTATCTTGACTAGGGTGGACATCCTGCCTAATTTCCTAATCCTACTGCTAGCACTTTCCATGTATACAATTAACAGATTTGTCTTGATTTCTCATGACCATTATAAGATTTCGTGCTAATAATTTGTTAGGCCGCTTTGTGTATTTTGCACATTTTAGAACGTACGTAGTTTATTATGCGTTATTTCATGCTTTTGTACATCTACCTACATTGTTGGTTCCATCCAAAGACTGTCACTCATTCTAACAATGCAAAATGAATGCAATGCACTGAATATAGAGCTTATTGTTTGTATAGTTACCATAGTTGTAAGATTGATTTCTATTATTACCTTGTCAATAATTGATTACCCGAACTATTCATCATGGCGTTTGAATCCGAAGCAAAGGCTGTTCAAAAACGTGGTCTACTTAAAAGGTCATTAACTCACCTTGAAAATGACTTGAAGCAAGGTAACATCAACCACTGCGAACTGATTTCCAAACAGAATAGGTTGCCAGAAATTTGGAAGGAATTCATTGTAGTTAGGGAGTATTTAGAATGTGAATTAGACTCGAAATCTAGCGAAACTAGAGAGCATGATGAATTTGAAAACAGGTATGATACAATAGTTGGTAGGATTCAAGAATTGCTTTGTTCATTTGCAAGACCCAGTAACACACCCATTGTCTCTGATAACTCTACTCGACCTAGCTATAGCTTGAAGCTCCCTCCCATTGAATTGGCTGTTTTTAAAGGAGATTTGACAAAATGCTTGAGTTTTAAGAATACCTTTCAAAGCTTAGTTATTAACAATACCCACACTTACAATGTGCAAAGATGACACTACCTATTGTCGTCTCTTCAAGGCGAACCTAGGGATTTGTTGGATAACCTAGCCATTTGCGCTGAGAACTGTACTGTTGCTTGGAATTTAATTGATGAAAGGTACAATAATAAACGCTTGATTGTTTCACAGCACGTAAAACATTTGCTCAATCTCCATAATTGTACTAGTGGATCTTCCGTTGAATATCGCTAATTGATAAACCAAGTAAAATCTAACCGTAGCGCTGTTGACAATTTGGAGGCTCAAGTTCCACTTCATGAAATTTTGCTACAGGAATTGATTCTAAATAAGATCAAGTCCAACCATAGAAGTGAATGGGAAAACAAATTTGCCACCACTGATATTCTCACACTAAATAATTTTATTGATTTCTTGGAAAGAAAATGTCAAACATTAGAACTAACAGAATGCAATAAACCTGTTATTGAGCAAAAACGAGACTCGAAATCCAACCTAAAAGCACTTCACATTGCCAACAATAGCACTTCCTTGAATTGTAGGTTTTGCACACTTGATAATCACAACATTTCTGATTGTAGAAAGTTCAAACAAGCAAACATTGGTCATCGTCGCAAGTTTGTGAAGGAAAATAAACTTTGTTATCTTTGTTTTTCCGCTTCTCATGTTTCTAAACAGTGTAAGCAAAACAAGTGCCCCCAGTGTAATGGGCCCCACAATTTATTTGTTCACAAGGAACAAGCAAGTCCCAATAATAAGAACAATAATATGATTGGCACAAGTTCTGCAATTGTTTCACCCACTGCTATGAAGGTTGTTTCAGGACTAGGTTCTAATGTTTTGTTGAGCACAGCATGTGTAGGAGTAAAAGATAGCTCAGGAGAGATTATACTAGTTAAAGCTTTGTTAGACTCTGCGAGTCAATTATCCTTTGTGACTTTGATCTTGTCAAGAAACTTGGTATCCGTACAAGGGCTTGTCGTCTACCTATTGTTGGTATAGGCAATGCGAATGTGTCTCCTGTAAGTTCCACATGTAATCTTGTTTTATTCTCCAATGTATCACATTATACATTGAAGTTGAACTGTGCAGTCGTGAACACAATCACAAGTCCACTTCCTGCACAGGAAATTGATTGTTCCAATAGGGTTATTCCTCATGATATTATTTTGAGTGATAGGACATTTAATCAGCCCTCTACTATTGTTATTTTGCTAGGTGCTGATGTTTACTATGAAATTGTGTCTTCTAATATTTTGCATAAGAATGGTTATCCCGCCTTATTAGATACCGAATTTGGTTGGGTGCTGTCAGGCACTTTCCCTGAGTCGTGCATTAAGAATAATACCAAGGCTTGTCGTGCCAATCTTGTAAAACTTTATTCTATTGACACTAAACTCCAAGGTCTCTGGGAGCTTGAAGAACTTCATCAACCAGTTCTTACTCCTGAAGAAAGGGCTTGTGAAGAACACTTTGTGAATAGTGTCCAAAGAGATGATTCTGGTAGGTTTGTTGTCAAAATTCCTATTCGTGCTGAAGTGCCACTTGTAGCTGAGTCTAAGCATAAAGCTATTAGAAGGCTCAAACAGATGGAAAATAAATTGCTAAGCTTCCAGACTTTAAAAGGAAGTATGTAGATTTCATGCGTGAATACAGTCACATGGAAATTGCACCTCCAGAGACATCTAACTCTTTAAGCTTGTACATGCCCCATCATTGTGTGCTCAAGGATTCTAGCACTACAATGAAGATGAGAGTTGTTTTTGACGGAAGTTGTGAATCATCAAACGGGATAGCATTGAATTCTATGTTAATGGTTGGACCTACTATTCAGCCTGACTTGCTGTCCATTGTTTTAAGGTTCAGAACCTATTTTGTTACTCTTACGGCTGACATTGCTAAGATGTACAGATGTGTGCTAATTCACCCTGACCACAGAAATCTTCAGAAAATTGTCTGGCGTGAATCTACTGATGAATAAATCAAGGATTACCGTCTTACTACCGGTACTGTCACATACGGTACAAGTTCCGCCCCTTTCTTTGCTACGAGATGTCTAGTTCAACTTGCTGATGAACACAAGGAATCTCACCCCACTGCATCGGAGATCATTCGCTCTTGTTTTTATGTTGACGACCTGCTGACAGGTACTAGTTCAGTTGAAGAAGCTAAGGAGTTTCAATCAGAAATCTCTTCTGTGCTTGATGCATCTTAGAAAGTGGACGTCAAATTGTCCAGAAGCTCATGCCAATGTCCCTGTAGAGGATAGAGAAATGTTCTCACCTTGTAACCTCACTAAGGAAGAAGCTATTAAAACATTAGGTATCGCATGGCATCCTAAATGTGATGAGTTTCAGTTTCAAATAAATGTGAAGAAAACGCCTAAGGAAGTCACTAAGAGAAGCATTCTCACTATCATTGCTTCCATATTGGAAGCTTCAGAAACTACCTATGGTGCTTGTGTGTGCATTAGGACAGTATCTGATAATGATGATGTATCAGTGATACTGCTGACTTGTAAATCGAGAGTTGCTCCATTAAAACAGCAATCTATTACCCGTTTATATCTTTGTGCTGCTCTATTGCTTTCTCGCCTTATGAGTAAGGTCACTGAATCGCTGAAATTGCACATTTCTTTCTCCACATGCTGCTGGACTGACAGTACGATAGTTCTGTGTTGGTTACAGAAACCCGCCAATTGTTGGAAAAACTTTGTCGCTAATAGAGTTGCTGAAATTCAATCCCTCACTTCAGTCTCAGATTGGAGACGCGTACCTACCCACAGCAATCCAGCTGACCACTTGTCTCTGGGTGTTTTATCCTCACAAATGTTTTCTCTTGTTGTATGATGGCATGGTCCCTCCTGATTGCACGAATTGTCCCCAGTGCACCCTGATTTTGTTGCCAGTAATACACCATCTGCTGTGAATGCAGAATCGAAACCCTCTTTGAAAGTCCTGCTAGTTGATGTGCACCCACCTGAGTTAGAGAAGTTTTCGTCCTTTCTAAAACTTAAGCGAGTTTATAGCTATGTTCTGAGATTTATTACCAATGTTCGCTCCACTAAGGATGCTCGTGTCATTGGTCCACTCACCCCTGAAGAATTGAGGATTAGTGAAATGAAAATAATAAGCCTGATGCAAGCTAGTGAGTATGGAAAGGATTCATGACTTGAGGTCTAATAATGTAGTTGCCTCTTCGAGCCCATTGATAACTTTGAATCCATTCCTCGATGATTACGGGTTGTTGAGAGTCGGTGGTCTTCTCATGAATTCTCAGTTGGAATACAATGAAAAACATCCCATCATTCTTCCTCCGAAACACTTTGTTACTAAATTGATTGTTAAACATGAACATGAGATGCTACTGCATTCCGGCCCTCAGGCTGTATTGTTTTCCTTGCGTAACAGATTTTTGATTCCACGTGGGAAGACAGTTGTTCGTGATGTGATCCATTCATATTACAAGTGCTTCAGGAGCAAACCTCCACACACCACTCACATAATGCGTCAGTTACCCTCGTATAGAGTTGAACCATCGTTGCCCTTTGTTAAGGTTGGTCTTGATTATGGTGGCCTAGTCATCATAAAAGGTGATAAACCGAGGAGTAAGATAAAGTTTAAAGCGTACATTGCTCTCTTTGTTTGTCTTGTCACTAAGGCAATACATCTTGAAACGGTGAAGAGTCTGACGACTCAGGACTTCCTCGCCGTATTTAGAAGATTCACGGCGCGTAGAGGATTTCCAAATCTCACCTTGAGTGATAATGGCACAAATTTTGTTGGAGCCAACATTGAGTTATTAAGATTTATTAAGGATAGCTCTACTGAAATAGAAGAATATTCATCTAATATGAATGTGAATTCACCCTTCAGTCCTCATTTCGGCGGGCTTTGGGAAGCTGGAATAAAGTCCACAAAATCACTTTTAAAGCGGACCCTAGGAAAATGCATTCTTAATTTTGAAGAGCTGAGTACTCTTTTGTATCAAATTGCGTCTGTGTTGAACTCGAGACCTCTCTGTTCAATGACTGACGACCCCAATGATCAAAGCTATTTTACACCTGGACATTTTCTAGTAGGGAGATGATTGACCTCTCTCCCCTCTCCAAACATATCCAACAGTTCCCGCTCCTGTCTAACTAAATGGAATTTGGTGCAACAGCTGTATCACGTTTTTTGGCAGAGGTGGTCAAAGGAATACATACAATCACTTCAACAAAGACGTAAATGGTCTTCCATAGGGAAGTGGACTCCAGGTGTGGGAGATTTGGTGCTTCTAAAGGAGGATAACCTTCCTCCTCTGGTTTGGAAGACTGGTATAATCCAGGAGCTCCATCCTGGTTGTGACAGTATTACTTGTGTGGTCAGTGTAAAGACTAAAACTGGTCTTTTGCGCCGTGCCATAGTGAAATTGTGTCCTTTGCCCAGGGATGTTGTATAGTTGTATATTTGTATGTGTTGTATCTGAGTTTTCTTACTTTTATTCATTTGTCTGTGATGAGCATAGACACTTGACTTTGATCTTGAGTGTTGAGATCCCTCAAAGGGGGGAGTATGTTGCGGCTTTTGTGTTGGTACTCGCCTGCCGCATTTCATTTTGTTACAGTTGGCAATGTGCTGCTGCGTTCCGTTTTATACAGACACTTACTGAACGTGGCGACCGGCAGCAGTACACGGATTTTGGTGTGCCTCTTAATCTTGGTGTACATAATGTGTAAATATGCAGTGTTTATTCATGTGTAATATATGTTTGAATCACCTTCTGAGTGATGTGTACGTGTGTGCTCGTTTGGGGCAGTCTGGTCCTCCATCTGACTTGTTTTGAAATGGTATTTGTGCGCCTATGCAACTGAACTTTGTTATGTGCGGCCGATATTTGTTTCGCCGTTCGCAACACAATCAAAACTGATATGCATTTAGGGCAGTCGCCCAGGTGGCAGATTCCCTATCTGTTGTTTTCCTAGACTTCTCTTAAATGATTTCAATGACACTGGAAATTTATTGAACATCTCCCTTGGTAAGTTAATCCAGTCCCTAACTCCGCTTCCTATAAATGAATATTTGTCCCAATTTGTCCTCTTGAATTCCAACATTACCTCCAAATTGTGAACTTTCCTACTTTTAAAGGCGCCACTCAAACTTAATCGTCTACTAATGTCATTCCACGCCATTTTTCCGCTGACAGCTCGCAACATACCACTTAATCGAGCAGCCTGTCTTCTTTCTTCCAATTCTTCCCAGCCCAAACTTTACAACAATTTTGTAACGCTACTCTTTTGTCGGAAATCACCCAGAACATATCGAGCTGCTTTTCTTTGGATTTTTTCCAGTTCTTGAATCAGGTAATCCTGGTGAGTGTCCCACACACTGGAACCATACTATAGTTGGGGTCTTGCCAGAGACTTATATGCCCTCTCCTTTACATCCTTACCACAACCCCTAAACACCCTCATAACCATGTGCAGAGATCGGTACCCTTTATTTACAATCCCATTTATGTGATTACCCCAATGAAGATCTTTCTTTATATTAACACCCAAATACTTACAATGATACCCAAAAGGAACTTTCACCCCATCAATGCAGTAATTAAAACTGAGAGGACTTTCCTATTTGTGAAACTCACAACTTGACTTTTAACCCCGCTTATTATCATACCATTGCCTACTGTCTATCTCACAACATTATCTATGTCATTTTGCAGTTGCTCACGATCTTTTAACTTATTTATTACTTTGTACAGAATAACTTCATCCGCAAAAAGCCTTATCTCTGATTCCACTCTTTTACTGATATCATTTATATATATAAGAAAACATAAAGGTTCAATAAAACTGCCTTGAGGAATTCCCCTCTTAATTATTACAGGGTCAGATAAAGCTTCGCCTACTCTAATTCTCTGAGATATATTTTGCGATCAAACAGAGTACCAACCAAACAAATCCCAGGGCTCTACATCCCAATGGGCCTTGGCCTACAAAGTGACCGGTGCTCACCCCAGAGGTCTGCAGAAAACGAGGTCATTGCGATGAATCCTCTCGGCCGTCATTCTTGGTTATATGGACCGGGATCGCCCATCTCACCGTCAGATAGCTCCTTAGTCGCAATCACATGGACTGTGTGCATCTGGAACCAACCCTCAATCCAAATAAAAATCCCTAATGTGGCCGTGAATCAATCCTGAGACTTCCGGGTGATAGTGAGGCCTTCTATCATTAGTACGTGGGACCGGACAAATACAGTAACAAAATGACTTCTTTCCATTTTTCCATTTTTTCGATTGTCAGAAATAACAAGATACACAGCACATGGCACACACCGTTAGCTCTCAAAGTAATCATGACCGGTATCCAGTGTCTTTTGCCCACTAGCCGCGAGCCGTACAATGCCCTGGTCGCACGTCTGCCTCGTTTGCGAAGAGTTTTCCACGTAGGTGACTGTCAAGGGAATGGCGCAAGGTCCAGGAGTACGACTGATGGCACAGTGCCTCTCAGTGAGGTCACTATATCACCCGTGCCACAAGAAGAAGCGCATTGTCGTGCAGGAGCAGTACAACCTTGTGATTAACCACTGCTGGCTACTTAAGCTGCAGTTCCTATTGCACAGGCTTTCTATCACTCGTTGTTGCTTGTTGGCTTCCGACAGTATGTGAGGTACCAACTTGTTGATCAACTGGAAATCCTTCCTTACACACTCCAGGTAATAATTAGAATATTTCACCAGACACTTAGAAATGCAAAGCAAGCTGACCACTTGCTTGTCTGATATCCTCTTCTATGGCTACGTTCGGAACCTCATCATTGAGAACTTGTTGTCACCCAATTCTGAGAGCGTATCGAAGGGTCACCCCACCGAAACCTTTGCAACCATTGCCTGGTGATGTGGTCAATCACAGCAATATCACAAAGGGCTGGACATATTCGGCAAATTGATGAAGATGTCGGCAAACTACTATGAAGTAATGAAGCAGATAACCCCGCAGTTACTCCCAGGTCTTCAAGCCCAAAGTCTGAAACATTTTCCTTACACTACGTTTGTCGAATATCATCCAGAACCGTTTGGCTCCATCGCTAAATGGTTAGCGTGCTGCCCTTTGGTCGCAGGGGTCCCGGGTTCGATTGTCGTCAAGGTCAGGAATTTTAACCATAATTGGTTAATTTCGCTGGCACAGGGGCTGGCTGTATGCGTCGTCTTCGTCATAATTTCATCCTCAAATAAAAAAAAATTTGCATCTGGCGAGCTGAATTTGTTCTCGGACAGTCCCGGCACTAAAAGCCATACGTCACTTCATTTATTTCGACCAGAACAAATCGTACTACTTTCCTTTGGATCTTTCACAGTTCTCATTTCAAGTACCGGGCGAGTTGGCCATGCGGTTAGGGGCGCGGAGTTGTGAGCTTGCATACGGCGGATAGTGGGTTCGAACCCCAGCATCGGCAACCCTGAAGATATTTTCCGTGGTTTCTCATTTTCGTACCAGAAAAATGCTATGGCCGCTTCCTTCCCACTCCTAGGCCTTTCCTATCCCATCGTCGTCATAAGACCTATCTGTCGTTGTAGAAAGAAAGCACGTAAACAAGTTGAAAAAAACACCATATCAAGTAATCCTGGTGTGAGTCCCAGACACTAGAACCATACTCTAATTGGGGTCTTACCAGCGACTTACACACCGCCATCTTTACATCCTTACTACAACCCCTGAATATTCTTCTTTACAGTCTTGGTAATGTGATTACCCCAATGAAGATTTTACCCCAGTTAAGATTACCCACAGTGATCTCCATGAGTTACTATCACCCCATCAGTACTGTAATTAAAACTAAGTGGACTTCCACTCTTCGTGAAACTTACAACCTGACCTTTCATCCCATTTACCATCATACCATTGTCTGCTGTCCATATCACAACATTGTTGAGGTCTCTTTGCAGTCGTTTGCAATCCCAGGTACTGGACCGAAGTTATACACGCACCCACGTCAAAAAGTATCTAAAAAATCTGCCTATTCACGTAATTCTAACATCCACACGACGTATACTACGCCCAAAGGACCTGCCACCATGGCTTCGACTCATTTCTAGCACATACCTAGGTGGGATGCTTCCCTTGAAGGTCCATAGGAGAGAAAATTACATACGTGCAACATTAATCGACTTGTTATCATACGCTTGATTTTACACACACAGACACGCATCGGAATCCGGGCTCGGTCCACTTGCGAGCACAACTTCGATTGTAAGGCCAGCGCCATAGCATTAGAATTACACCCATTGTACGTCACTGAAGAACAGAAGTAGTCTCAATATTGAAATCATCGTGATTATCTCACACTTGAAGGCACGCTCGAGACCTGGCTGAGTCCCGACAACATGTTTTGTAATGTTGATTGGTCCTACTTCTAGTACTTCAGATTACCAAGATAAGTAGTTATCGAACACAACGCAGACAATAATATCATGATAATTTCCCTTTGCGTGGTAATATTAATACCCTATTAACGGGCAAGGGATACGTCACGGGTTCGATTCCCGGCCTGATCAGACTTTCTTCCTTACATCTGAGCGTTGGTTTGGGGTCCTGTCAGCCTACGTGATTACAATTGAGGACTGTGACTGACTGTGATATAGTGGGTCCGGTCTAACAAAACAAGAGTAACCAAGAGGATTCGTCACACTGACACCGCGTCACCCCTTAATTGCAGGCCGTCGGAATGAGTGGCAGTCACAAGGCCAACCACAGATGTAAAACCATGAGATCTGTTTGTGGTGGTAATAATGATAATTCCACCGCTGGTGTTGCGGGTGCGAACTCAGTCACACACTTGGATTTGGTTCTGTCTTGCGGCCGAATGCCCTTCTTAACGCCAAGTATGTGTGGAGGGATGTATTGTACAATCTTACCAGCGAGTGAGTTGACCGTGCGGTGACGGTCTCCCAGCTGTGAGCTTGCATTCGGGAGATAGTGGGTTTCAATCACACTGTCGGCGGCCCTGAAGATGGTTTTCCGTGGTTTCCCATTTTCTTGTACGGCTGGTTTTTGAGGGAAGTGTAGGTGGTAAGAATGGTAGGGGTAGACCAAGATACGAATATGACAAGCAGATTAAGCAGATGTAGGATGTAGTAGTTATGTAGAAATGAAAAGGCAGGGGCTTCAAGTTTTCAATTTTTTTTTCAATTTCATTCAATACTGATCTGTAATTAGGGCAGTCAACCGGGTGGCGGATTCCCTATCTTGTTTTCCTAGCCTTTTCTTAAATAACTTCAATGACATTGGGAATTTATTGAACATCTCCCTTGGTAAGTTATTCCAATCCCTAACTTCCCTTCCTATAAATGAATATTTGCCCCAATGTGTCCTCTTGAATTCCAACTTTACCTTCATATTGTGATCTTTCCTACTTTTAAAGACGCCACTCAAACTTATTCGTCTACTAATGTCATTGCACGCCATCTCTCCGCTGACAGCTCGGAACATACCACTTAGTCGAGCATCTCTTCTTCTTCTTTCTCCCAAGTCTTCCCAGCCCAAACTTTGCAATATTTTTGTAACGCTACTCTTTTGTCGGAAATCACCCAGAACAAATCGAGCTGCTTTTCTTTGGATTTTTTCCAGTTCTTGAATCAGGTAATCCTGGTGAGGGTCCCATACACTGGAACCATACTGTAGTTGGGGTCTTACCAGACACTTATATGCCCTTTCCTTTACATCCTTACTACAACCCCTATCATCCTTGTAACCATGTGCAGAGATCTGTACTCTTTATTTACAATTCCATTTATTCGATGAGTGAGAGCGACACTAAACCACTTAAACTACTTCCAAAAAATAAACTCTTACCTCACTCCTTTTGAGATCTTTGTCTCGAGTATATTTTTTCCAATGACAACTTTGTTGTCTTAAATATTGCACTCTGGTCCCAGATATGGTCCGGCCCCGTGGTGTAGGGGTAGCGTGCTTGCCTCTTACCCGGAGACCCCCGTTTCGATTCCCGGCCAGGTCAGGGATTTTTACCTCGACCTGAGGGCTGGTTCGATGTCCACTCAGCGTACGTGATTAGAATTGAGGAGCTATCTGACGGTGAGATAGCGGCCCCGGTCTAGAAAGCCAAAAATAATGGCCGAGAGGATTCGTCTTGCTGACCACACGACACCTCGTAATCTGCAGGTCTTCGGGCTGAGCAGCGGTCACTTGGTAGGCCAAGGTCCTTCAAGGGCTGTAGTGCCATGGGGTTTGGTTTGGTCCCATATATACATACATAGATTTTCATTGTAGACTGTTATGCCAGTCAGCGTTCAGTCTGCAAGCCTCTGTGAAACAACTATGCGTTTCCACATTTCCTAATAGCCCTGTGGCCTCGTTTAGTTCCCAAACTCATATAATTAAATCATTAAAAACCTGTCTGGCTCCATGGCTAAATGGTTAGCCCGCTGACCTTTGGTTACAAGGGTGCCGGGTTCGATTCTCGGCCAGGTCGTGAATTTTAACCAGCACTGGTTAATTTCACTGGCACGGGGACTGGGTGTATGTGTCGTTTTCGTCATCACTTCATCCTCACCTCCACGCGTAGGTCGCCTACGGGAGTCATACCGAGAGATCTGCACCTGGCGAGCCGAACATGTCCACGGACACTCCCGGCACTAACAGGCATACGTCATTTCATTTCATTAAAGACTTAGTAACCTAGTAACTTTGATCTCCCTCTACGTTACCACCCCATTATTCTCTTTGGTGCATTATCCATCTCCATTCGCCTCACATGACCCCCTACCACCACCGAAGCTGGTTTATGCATACAGCTTTATACATCGAGTTTATTCTCCTTCTACCAATATTCCCACCAGCAATCGTTCTCCCTGCTTTTATACCTGGTTACTCCCAAGCTATATACAATTTTATGATCAGCCTAACTAGCGTTTCACTGCCATGTCCCCCTCCATGGATAATTGTTTAGCGTGCTGGCCTTTGGTCACAGGGGTCCCGGGTTCGATTTCCGGAGGGTCGGGAATTTTAACCATAATTGGTTAATTTCGCTGGCATGGGGGTTGGATGTATGTGTAGTCTTCATCGTCATTTCATCCTCATCACAACGCGCAGGTCGCCTACGGCAGTCAAATCAAAAGGTCTACATCTGGCGAGCCATACTCGTCCTCGGACACTCCCGGCACTAAAAGCCATACGCCATTTAATTTAATTTCAGTCCCGTATAGCAAAATCGATCCGAAAACAGATCAATGTAAAGACAATTTCATCCAAGAGCTAACTTCTTTTCTTAAAAAAATACTCTTGATCGCAAGTGTGAGCTCACTACATTAGCATTACTCCACCTTAAATCATTTTCACCGGGCGAGTTGGCCGTGCGGTTAGGGGCGCGCAGCTGTGACCTTGCAACCAGGAGATAGTGGGTTCGAATCCCACTGTGGGCAGCCCTGAAAATGGTTTTCCGTGGTTTCCCATTTTCACACCAGGCAAATGCCGGGGCTGTACCTTAATTATGACCACGGCCGCTTCCTTCCCATTCCTAGGCCTTTCCTATCCCATCGTCGCCATAAGACCTATCTCTGTCGGAGCGACGTAAAGCAAAATAAAAATAATCATTTCACTTAGTATACTACCATCCTGGGAGAAGATATATCCTAAACCCTTGAAATGATCTACCTGTTCTAGTTCCGTAATCCTGGCCTGACATTCAAACCTCTTGGGTTTCTTCCATACTGACATTCATTTGTTTCTAAAAATATGGATTTCTCTTCAGGCTGCCAGCCCTGCGTTGTTGGGATAGCACGCCTGACTCTTACTCGGAGGCGCCGAGTTCGATTCCCGGCCAGATCAGAGACATTTTCCTGGATCTGAGAGCTGGTTCGAGGTCCATTCAGCCTATGTAATTACAATTGAGAAGCTGTCTGACGGTGAGATGGCGTCCCCGCTATAGAAAGCCAAGAATAACAGCTGTGAGGATTCGTCGTGTTGACAACACTACACCTCGTAATCTGCAGACCTTCGGGCTGAGCATTGGTCACTTGGTAGGCCAAGGCCCTTCGGGACTGTTGCGTCAAGGGGTTTGGTTTCCTTCAAGCACTTAAGTATTACATTGTATGCTTTCAGCACCGTCTGCCACAAACAGGAAGTACGAGTGATATATTGCTTTTTTTTTTCTTTTACGTCGCGCCGACACAGATAGGTCTTATGCCGACGATGGGACAGGGAAGGGCTGGGAGTGGAAAGGAAGCGGCCGTAGCCTTAATTAAGGTACAACCCCAGCATTTGCCTGGTGTGAAAATGGGAAACCACGGAAAACCATTTTCAGGGCTGCCGACAGTGGGGTTCGAACCTACTATCTCCCGAATACTGAATACTGGCCGCACTTACGTGACTGCAGCTATCGAGCTCGGTGATATATTGCTTGATGTGATCTAATGCGGTAGCGAAAGTCCCGCGATTACACCGCAATAGTTTAGTTTCACATCTGTGGTACTGATAGATGCTCAGTGTGATATAGATGTTGATTCCCATAGGGAATCTGAAATATTTGTTCCGAATGAGTAAATTTATAATACCAATATAAATGGTCCGTTATTGGACATTATAAATTTTCCAGCTAACTCATTCCTGGTTGCCAGCGTCTTGGTAGGTGTGCTAGGTACCAACTGATGAGCCCAGCCTAGTACACGAGGGCGAAACGCTGGCAACCAGGAATGAGTTAGCTGGAAAATTTATAATGTCCAATAACGGACCATTTATATTGGTATTAGATGCTCAGTGTGTTAGCTTTAATATAGTGTAGTTTTTGTATGAATACAAAAGTTATCGTGTGTTTAATGCGTGATGTATACCGTGGAACAGCGTGTAGTCATTGTGCTGTGTTATGCGAAGCATTCTTCTCTTAGAGAGTACACAGCTTTCGGTTCATTCGCAAATTTTCTGGCATCCTCCCTCCCCAATGGAATGTGATACGTAATTTAGTGAAGACATTCCGCACCATCGGGTCCATCTTAACACGAAAACACGCAGGAGACGAAACGATTTAACAGACGTAAAGCTTTATGAAATAGGAGCTGCCTTGGAAAGAACTCCAACAAAATTCCTGTCGCGTCTCCCGTACAAGCTAATATATTCTGCCCACAAAGCAACAAAACTGTTAAAAGCCAAACCGTACAAATTCACCGCTGCCCAACATTTAAGCGGACCGGACAGTTTTGCTAGGGTTCGGTACTGTACCTGGTTGCTTCAATACGTTCACGATGGATATGCTAACCCATAACTTTTATTTTTAGTGGTGAGGCAAGGCTGCACTTAAGTGGCTATGTAAATAGTTCAAACATTCACTACTGGCGTGCAGAAAATTCCCATCCACTTCACGTTGTAAGGAGTTTGGTGCGCAATAAGTGCTCGCAGAATTGTAAGGCCTACATTTTTCCATGAAACCAAGCCCACTGATCGATATATAAGCCTCACTTTCAGGCAATTCTTTCAAGAGCTGATGGAAGAAGAAAGGAGTAATGGTTACTTTATGCAAGATAATGTGACGCCAGACACCGCTACTCGGTCTATGGACACAATACGGGAAGTTTCCGGAGATCGTTTGGTTAATATTACCCCGCTAGAACTCCCGATTTAAATCCCTGTGATTATTACCTGTGGGGGATGCTAAAGGAAAACTGTATGTGCTACTGGCTTTACGTCGCACCGACACAGATAGGTTTTATGGCGACGATGGGAGAGGAAACGGCTAGGACTGGGAAGGAAGCGGCCGTAGCCTTAATTAATTGCCTGGTGTGAAAACCACGGAAAACCATCTCCAGGGCTGCCGACAGCGGGGTTTGAACTCACTAACTCCTGAATACTGGATACTGGCCGCACTTAAGCGACTGCAGCTGTGGAGATCGGTAAAATGTGCATGTGAACACCCACACACAACACAAGAACTTCAAGAGAACATGTTGTTGTATGTTTATTATTCAGCCGAAGGCTGATTTGATCCTCAAAAGCTCCACCATCAGCTGTTATTGACGGCCTAGGCATCACTGAAGAAGCATATTAGGTAAATGAGGATTGAGGTACTTTCCCGTTGCTTTCCTCATTGAGCCAGAAGTTACCGTTACACATCAGTCTGCCAAGCCCACTGAGATGAATGCACAACCGACCCTATGAACGATATTTTCACACCATTTATAACTGGGACTGGCTGCATCAGGAATGGCATTACTAGCATCCCTCATATCTCAGTCACTTTTATATTGTCAAAGCCAAGGATGAGACTGAGAAAGGTCAACGATAGTAACAAATTTAAACTAGCCCATACCAGAAGACATAGTGCACTGTAAACACTAGGTCTCACCATCAAAGACATCAAGAGAACATTGCACCGGGCAAGTAGGCCGTGCGGTTAGGGGCACGCACCTCTGAGCTCGTAACCGGGAGATAGTGGGTTTGAATCTCACCGTCGGCAGCCCTGAAGATGGTTTTCCGTGGTTTCCCATTTTCACACCAAGCAAATACTGCGGCTGTACCTTAATTAAGGCCAAGGCCGCTTCCTTCCCATTCCTAGGCCTTTGCTGTCCCATCGTCGCCATAAGACCTATCTGTGCCGGTGCGACGTAAAGCAAATAGCAAAAAAAAAAAAAAAAAAAGAAACATTGCACAAGTTATTTCGAGCATCGCACGAGTTGAGATTCGCCAAGTGCCTGCAAACCTGTTTACGAGGTGTCAGGAGTATTTGACGGCTGAGAGAAAACATGTTGAGTATCAAATGTAAAGCCAGGTAGGTTTTAAGGCCTCTACACACGACCCAATCTGCTGGGCCCAATCTGTAAGGTAGTTGGCACGATAAATCGGGTGCTTCTCTCCACACAGCACAATCTGCTGGGCCCGATCTGCAGTACGCTGGCTCGCTCTGGCCTGGTAATTGCATTGACTTTCTTGTCATTGAAGTCGATACGAAAGAGAAAATATTGAGCTAAAAAGTGGTTATTACAGAGAGAGAAATTTAGTCATACAAATATTATGAAGAAACTAGAACCATTCGATTTCAGAAACTTTCTACGAATGGATATCGACACATTCAATGAACTGCTCTACCTGGTGGTGCCTTTAATAAAGAAACAAGACACTGTAATGAAGGAAAGTGTGAGTGTTCAAGAGCGATTAATCGTGACTCTTACCTGGCGAGCTGGCCGTGCGGTTAGGAGCGCGCAGCTGCGAGCTCGCATCCCGGAGATAGTGGGTTCGAACCTCACTGTTGGCAGCCCTGAAGATGGTTTTCCGTTGTTTCCCATTTTCACACCAGGCAATTGCTGGGACTGTACCTTAATTAAGGCCACGGCCGCTTCCTTCCCTTCCTTATATGTACACGTTCACAGACTAACGTCTTCAAGGCTAACCCACAAGATTTTGACATATACTGAAAAACTGAAGAACGTACCATATATACGAGATGTTAAAAATGATCTGGAAAAGGCCCAGATAGAACCATAAAAATACTGGACAGAAACATTTACCATCACAAGATACATAGACGGGTAGTAAAGCCAGAGAATGAAATCCCTAACAGATCGGGGAATAAGTGGTCAGAAGAAAGAAAACAGGCACACAGTGAAAGAAGGAAAGCAATATGATCCCTTCGGAAGGCGAATCATAAATGTAAAGCGTGATCCAACAGGGTCCATACGTAAATAATAATAATAATAATAATAATAATAATAATAATAATAATAATAATAATAATAATAATAATAATAATGAACCCATGACCTTTGTGCCCTAAGAATATTATGCATTAAATTGTCAATGGGATAAGAAGTTCGATTCTTGATAGCATGGAATTGACACGTGGCGAGGGGGTGATTACCTTTGGTCTCACGCTCTGGGATACGTGACGTCAGTCGAACGTGTCAACGGCGGAAGAATCTTAAGTCATTTTCGTGAACTATTTCAAAGCGCGTGTATATGGCATGCCCAAGCCAAGTCGAAAATATAGTGCCTATCAAGTGAGGTCATTTATCCCACAAATCGAACATGTATAAATTTTAAATGTCCATAAACACTACTGGTGGAAATGTAGCGAATATATAGTCACCTTCAAAACTCTTGTAATTACAGTTTAGTTAAGTCAGAAAAGTTATAGTTTTCTTGGCGGCAAAGGGAGATGCCCGGAGAGACGGGGTAGCTGCTATATATAAGAACTGACACCATGACGAAGACCCTGCATTTTGTGTTACGAAGCTGACGACAGAGGGTTGAGCTGCTCTTGAAATCGAATGACAAAAGTAGACTAAATCCAACCCACAGATTTTAACCATTGTGGCTGGGGTCTTGACTCCATGTGGAGATACTTTTCGTGAGTGGAAATAATTGTACAAGATAGGACGGTCAAACTACTGAATAAATTCTTATGTGATAAATAAAGTAATTCGTGTGCGGAAGTAATTACAGTCCATCGTGTGCGCTCACCAAGAACAAGTGAAGGGCGTTTTCTTTTTTATGCTTTATTTCCAGGAAACAGGAAGAATAAAATGATCTGTAAAGCCATAAATGTAAAAATGGCTAAATAAAAATGCCAGGGTCGCAGGTGACCGCTATGATGAATACTGGCGTGACCACATTAGGTATGTGACTTACCATCTTGCTACCTATGATCTTGTTTCATGGTCTCTAAATATGTGTATTTGAATGGGGTATATACGACGCAGTTGGTCACCCCTATGTGGTTTTTGTAAATGTTAGAATACGACTAAAAGGGTCATTTGTTTTATTTTCCACTTGGATAAAATTTTGAAGTCTTGCGAGTGCCGTATGATAGTGTAAAAAGTTATTAAATAGGGTTTCAAAGTGATATCACGTCCAATGTAGATCGTCATTTCCGTGTGTTTATTGCCTATATTTTGTGATGTCAAATTAAGATGTTCATTCGACGTAAAATTTTTCTGTCTGAAATTTAGACGTAAATAATATAAGAAATCCATAGTTACCCATTTTCAATCGAGTGGAAGCGCGCTGTCGGGTGAGAATATACAGTGATGAATTTGGTCACGGAGTGAAACGTTTTTCTAGGCCCATTTAAACTGTGTCTGACTGACAATAAAAAGATCGAGTAGAATTTTTCAGTCATTTTCGTGAAAATCCAGTTATTAAATTACGATGTCATTTTATGTGAAGTTATTCATTATTAAAGCACTGAGCGTTATTAGACGTCGTGGATTCTAGTAAGGATTTTATTCCAGTTCCTTTGTCGGTGATAGTCGTGAGTTGGGAAACAGAGGTTAGTTTTGTCGTGTGAGTCGAGATGAGATTTGTGAATCAGGTTGGAGACCTGTCAATGAAGCCGGGACTTGTGGAAGCCCGAGGAAGGTTTTGTATAATGTTTGGGGATGGAAGGTAGAAGTAAGGAATCCATGGCGGTATTAATTTGCGACGTGTATAATTATTGTGGGCATCTTGAAGTATAATCTATGTGCATTTTGTTGGTTAGAATATCGTATTTGTTTAATTATGACGGCGGAGTTTAAAAGGGGGCATTCTGAGAAGCCAGTCAGGTAGAACGGAACAGATGTATCATATCACTGCTTAACAGGCTTGGGCGAGAGGCCGTCAGCTGATAGGGGAACACAGCGGGGATAACGGGATATGCAAAATGTTGGATTTAGTTGAAATTTTCATCCGGGAATAACCTGAGTGTTATTAGATACTGTAAAATTTGTTTAATTGGGGACGTAATGTGCATTTGATACGACGGACTTCGAGTATAATGAACAAGATTAGCCAAATTCGGAGTTGGTCCAAAATATAGAGCGATGGTAGTGATGATTGTTTGTCTGTGAGGGGTGCGCAAACTTTATAAAAAGTTATAACGATATATGACATCGTAATTATATGGCGAGTTGCTTTTGGTTTGTACGTAGGTTATTAGGGTTATCCAAGTGTTAATAATGGCTAGGGTTAGATTAGATTTAAAGTGTGAGGTCATGAAACAGGATATAAACGGGACATGAATGATGTATCTTTTCCAGCTATAGGAATCAACAGATAAACATCACAGAATTAAAATTTTGAGTCACAACTGCGTAGAATTTGTGAAGGAACCATTAGTCCGCGGAGATAGAATTTGTTGTTCTTTAAGATTTCATTAAATCATTTAAATTTATTTAATTGTTAAATTCAGTGAAACCGCATTTTGAAATAACTTTAAATCAAGCGAATAACTTGGAGATGCATTCTGGAAATCTTAGTTTGTTTTCTGGGGAATGTGTAAATGTTAACATAACGATTAAGGGGACATATCCGAAGGTAATGGATTTTACTGCCACAAAGTATTGTGAGCATTGCTATTGTTGTATTATTTAACTTTGATTAATTGAGCAGTGAATGTGCTGGGGATAGTAAAGTGGAAACTTTGGTCACCAACCGATGTAATTTAATTGTGTTTAGCCTTCAGCTTAGAAACTTGGATGGTCTTGGGGTCATCAACCTCAGTGACTTAGTTTAGGGCCATATGCCACTGTAGCGTCCTTTTCCTTGCGGTCATCATCCACAATGACTTTAAAGTAACTTAGAAGTTTAGATGTCGGTCCATGACATAGACGCAGGTCACATCGATTCAATTAAGGGTCCATGCCGTATCACCACTGTGTGGCACACACCGATTGGACTGCCTTAATTATACCCAGAGTCCATAGTTCGTGTTACGAGGGCTGGACCATAACGAATCACTATGATGGTACATGTAGTCTCACATGGAAGCCGAATTTAAGGATTTCCAGACTTTCCTTTCTTTAATAAAAAATGAAACAATGGTTTCTAGTAAGAATGCCCATCAGGCAGTTACGTCAAAGGCTCACACCAGTGTTCTGACCTCCTATGTAATAAAAATGATTGTGGTGTCCAGTGGACACGATTAATTTCAATGATACCGTTGACAAATCAGAATGCTTCAGAATTTCATGAATAAATAGGAATCTTTTAAACAGACCTTTTATTTGAGCAGATAGATTAGAATTATGAATCCTACCTTACCTCAGCAAGTGACGAAGACAGATCTCATGAACTTTGCTGATCGGTAAGAAAGGTAGATGTCCCTCAATATGGACGAAAAGTGTTCAGTAATAATAATAATAGTTAGTGAACTACTAGTTTAACTGAATCTGCTCACTGCACTCTGAAACACGTAACACGTGCTAGGTGGCGACGAGGCAACTGATAGCTTATCAGCCAACTTCCGCAGTGCAAGTTGGGAGATTGTGTGGTCGCCCCGACCAACCACCCAACAAGTGTTTTGTCAGCCCATCTGGTCGCAACAAACCTACACACCACCCCATCTGCAGGGACCCTGCAGATTGGGCCCAGCAGATTGGGTCGTGTGTAGCGGCCTTAAGACTAATAGATGTGAACTGCTACGATGTAGTGAGTTATACCGGCTAACGACCGAGTGTCAATGCGTCAGCTGGGCCGAGCTTTGAGTGGTGCTACTGCCAAAGATTTTTTTTAAATACACTGTATTTCGTATAGGCCAATCTTCTTACTATATTTTCACTCAATTGAAACTCTTTCTGCCATTGTATACCTGTCAGTTAATGATCTACGTATTCTATTGGGTGTTATGAATAAAGTGGAGCAAAATGAGCTTCCTCCATATTTTAAATAGCTACCTGTATTTTCGATTAATAAACGTGAGGTGTCTCAAAAACCTCACTCCGTTCCCAAGCTAGGAGTCGGCACGTACGAGTTACCTCAACAATCTGATGATTGAAACGTAGAGCTTGTTTTAGTTCATAAGAGCATACTCCAAAAAACTGGAGATTCGTAGGTGACTCAGACCTCTTGAGTTAGGGTACTTTTTTGAAATGACTGTGTTTATGAATATTCGGAGGAGCAAGAAAATATATAAGGATCGGAGACGTTCATTTCCAAACAATTACAGAACTCTGTACAAATTTAATGACAAAAATGTGCATAGGTTAGTCGATTATTTTTTGGGTGAAAGCATTGAAAGTGGAGTTGGAGCACCATCAAACTTACAGAGAATGAGAATATTTCTACAATATTTTAGTGATCCAGGGTTTCAAAGCAGAGTGGCAGAGGACATTGGTGTGTATAGACTACATTTCCTAAAGTCCTAGATGAAGTGGTTAGAAAGGCACACTTATGGATTAAATTTCTGCTGAACAGCAGATAGCAATGAACGAGTGACATCAGCAATATGGTTTTCCTTTCGCAGTTGGACTCATCGATTGCACCAACGTTGAAACACAATGTCCTTGTCCGCACGGGGACGAATATATCAGCTGAAAAGGACAACACACCTTCGATATTCAGACTACCTCCAGTCTATATAAATAAAGTTGTACCGAGCTCGATAGCTGCAGTCGCTTAAGTGCGGCCAGTATCCAGCAATCGGGAGATAGTGGGTTCGAGCCCCACTGTCGGCAGCCCTGAATATGTTTTTCCGTGGTTTCCCATTTTCACACCAGGCAAATCCCGGGGCTGTACCTTAATTAAGGCCACGGCCGCTTCCTTCCACTTCCTAGGCCTTTCCTATCCCATCGTCGCCAAAAACCTATCTGTGTCGGTGCGACGTAAAACAAATAGCAAAAAAAATAAAGTTGTAATTTCGTTAGGTTTGCCAATTTTTTAGATACTTATCCGTTTCAGACCAACTCAACACCATATCAGTGGGTTTTTACCTTTCGTATCTGTTTGTCTGTTTGTTTCACCATCACGGTAAAATGGCTGCATAGATCTCGACCAAACGTCATATTTAGAGTATACTCTTCCAGGGAAAGGTTTAGATATACATATGATTTACAAATCACTGAAGAGACTGGGATCTTATAGGAAAACTCAACCAGCTTTTCTTTCATTTTCACTATACTATACACTTTCTGTTAAATCCGTGTACTATAATTATGTGAAACTTCCCTTCATTTTAAACAACTTTTGTTATGCACATAATTTCGCTTACTCTTCAAATGACGGAGAAAATTACTGTTTCCTTTAGGTTTCATGCTCTGCGTTGAGGGACCGACCGACCGATAACGAACCTACCGGTTACCATGGCAACGTCTCTGGCTGCTTGCCAGCGGGGAAGAAACGTTATACCATTTTAGTCATCATTCCTGTAAACTCGTAGTTGTTCTTTGGGTAGAAAGCGAGAGAGACGTCAAGCTGCCATTCTGCGGGATATTTGCGGAATGCCGTTGGAGGTTACAATCGCCCTTGAATATCACCAGGGGGTGGGGGTTAATATTTGAACAGTACCGCGGAGTGTAAGCCACGATTTCACACCGTAAGGTGGTTTCTGGCATTTGCAATAATGTTTAATCTATTTCTCTCCTACTTCTGTTTTCCGTTTTAATTTCTTGCCTCTGCCTTGCCTCCTTTTAGGCTTAAGAAATAACACCATAATTCATCTTATCTGTTTACCTAATAATCCCTGCGCCTAAATTTCTCCTCTGTTACCGCCTTCTTATATCCGCAACTCATATCATCACAATGTAGTGAGGGACATTTCATTTTCAAATACATCCACTTGGTATTTACATATTTGTTCTATCCGGCTGTCCTCGTGTATAAATCCTATTTTCTATTAATTTCAACTTTCTTAACTGTATTACTTTCTTATGTACGGAAGTGCTAATCCCCAAACCTGGACATTCTTTACTTTGAAGGCAAGTTCCAATCTGGTCAAATGTATAACTTTTTGGTCCCGGAAAATATTGAAATATGGAGGATTTTTTAATGACGGTTCAGACCTTCGTTTCGAGGTAACTGGTGGTTAAACGGTAAGTCGTATCACAAAAATATAGCACAGTCGTCATTCAATGCTGAGAGATCTTCAACTTTCGTCCTATGACGTTTTGTCGTACATCGATCTCTTATACTTTAGATAGAGCTGCATTTCTCGATTTTAAGTTAATTTTATACTTTTTACACGTATATGTTATCGTTTGACACACTTGTAGAAAAGAATCATACAATTCGGCACGCACGTTGAAAAGGCCAGTGGCCATATCTTAGCCAAATTTTAAGATTCCAGCTGACACGTGAGTATCCAAAAAGTAATGTGTGAAAATTGTACCCAAATTTCACCATTTTTAATGTTTCTATGTCAATCTAAACCATAAATATAGGAGATACGAGAAAATGTCATAGGAACAACCATGTAGAACACTAAAAGTGGGGTCCGATGGTGGAATTCGTTTGTCGATATACCGTACCGTTTAAAAGCAGTAAATCTCGAAATGAAGGTCTGCACTTTTAAACGTGCCCGTGCTTATTTTATAAATAAAATTGTAGGGGGTCCGCTGTCTGTAATTTAATTTAATTTTACCCTATTTGATACATTAATTCGTTTTAGGTCAACTCAAGACCGTATCAGTGGATTTTAGCTTTCGTGTCTGTCTGTCTGTCTGTCTGTCTGTCTGTCTGTCTGTCTGTCTGTCTGTCTGTCTGTCTGTCTGTCTGTCTGTTTGTCAGTTTGTTCCACCATCACGGGGAAACGGTTGGCTAGATCTCGACCAAACTTCGTATTTAGAATCTACTTATCCAGGAGCAGGTTTTGATAGCCATTTCAGTTAAAATCACTGAAAAACTGAGGGTTTACACGAAGATCGGAGGAGTTTCATTCAATTTCCTCTTACACTATTGATTATATCTCCACCAAACTTCATATTTAGAGTCTAATCATCCAGAAGCGGGTTTCGATATGCATATAATTTAAAAATCACTTAAATGACTCGGACTCAGCGAGGGATCCCAACTCTGCCACCTCAAGGGCGGTATCCTGGAGCTTGAGACATTGGGTCTGGGATACAACTGGGCAGAATGATCAGTACCTCGCCCAGGCGGCCTCACCTGCTATGCTGAACAGGGACCTTGTGGGGGATGGGAATATTGGAAGGGATAGACAAGGAAGAGGGAAGTGGCAGTGGTCTTAATTCAGGTACTACCGGCATTTGCCAGGAGGAGAAGTGAGTAACCACGGAAAACCACTTCCACGATGGCTGAGATGGGAATCGAACCCACCTCTACTCGTGTGACCTGCCTAGGTTGAGTGGACCCCGTTCCAGCCCTCGTACCACTTTTCAAATTTCGTAGCAGAGCCGGGAATCGAACCCGGGCCTCCGAGAGTGGCACCTAATCACACTCACCGCTACACCGCTGAGGCGGACTATAATTTTTGTTATGTACACAATTTCGCTTAATCTTCAAATGACGGTGAAATTTACTATTTTCTACTGGTTTCATGCTCTTTTGCCAGTCATGGAGCTTTTTGAAGGATACATAACAGGAGAAAATCAGAGGATGCATAATATTTGGCTCGGCTTGTT
Source organism: Anabrus simplex (assembly GCF_040414725.1). Taxonomy (NCBI): domain Eukaryota; kingdom Metazoa; phylum Arthropoda; class Insecta; order Orthoptera; family Tettigoniidae; genus Anabrus; species Anabrus simplex. The sequence continues at coordinate 1,636,494,846 of NC_090265.1, forward strand.
AATTAACCCCACCTTGTGTAACTGAACGCCGAGAAAGAACTTTTCCATTTGGTGTTAGTTTGTCTGATTATCTGTTCGTATATTCCTAAAAGTTGGAAACCGCTGGACTTACTTCAACCAAACATGCATTTGAAATCTACTCACTCAGGATTGTGTTATCAGGTGCATATGGCATGGTAATCACATGGAGTTGGCATATATGGGGAGATTATTCTCTAATATTTTCCTTGACATCAGATATATCAAAATACTGTATGTGACAAACGTATAATAATGTGTTTTTCCGTTCCTTTATGTCATGTACATATTTATCGTACGACGCTTAATAATGCAGATAATTACGAAAAACTGGATTCTTAGTCCAAGTCCCGTGCATGTCACTTCAAATTGGTGAACGGGAAAAACTAAAGTCATTTTTTCTCTTTTCGATAGGGCAGATATTAAGGGAGGTATGATCAACGTCAGAGCGCCACATCAGTGGTCAGAGTTACAATATGCAACCTGAGAACCACGGAGAATTTCTCACAACTTCGGACCAAGAAATGTACCAAACAATAAATTCGGAAATTTTCCTCATTCTCTCTAGACTTTGTTCCGTTTCAGCATATTTCACGTTACGCTCACGCGCTTTTGTAGGAAGATATCATGTCGCATTGAACGTGTGAATAGAACTATGATAAGAATAGCAGTCATCTCCGTACAGACCATGTGTCCCTTGGAGGAGTGGAAAGTAAAGGCTTGATAGGGTAGAGTGGTTAGCTCTGCGCCCGGCCGCCTTTACCTCCAGGAATTAACCAGGTACTCATTTTTGGTGTAGGTTGAGTGAACCTCAGGGCCATGTGCACCTCCGGAAGTAGAAATCTCGTTTCTTAAATTTTATGACTTCCTGACGGGGAATCGAACCCACGTCCTTCCGGGCGAGCCGAGCACGCCTTTACCGCCTCGGCGAGGCAGACCCTAATAGAACTATGATACCTGGCATAAATTCCTGATGGAAACATGTAATCCACTGCAAATTCCTGTACGAAGAACTGGTACAAATGCCAGTAGTAAGTATATTTTTACGAGTGTTGTTGCATTCTGGTCAGGTTTACATGACTCACGCATATGGACTAATTTGTATATCTACAGGTACCCCATGGCTCCTTGGCCGATAACTCCTTTCCGTGATCCCATTACTCCTGAACAAATAGCCAACAACTACCGCTTCACTAGATAAGGCGTTGTGATTGAAAGATGCTTTGGCCAGTTTAAACAACGATTTCTAATTTTGGGAAATACAATAGGCTTCCGACAAGGGAGATTCCGTCGGTAATAGCAGCATGTTTTGTTCTGAATAATGTGGCAATATATCTGAAGGACGAAGATTTACAAATTGTTGAGACAGAAGGTGAGAATGATGGGATAATTCCATAACATGTGGCGCAACATGTGAGACAACGAGGGCAACAGGTGAGAAGAGAGTTTGCAGAAATCACATTCAATAATAATTGATATGGAAACGGTGAGACTTAAAAATTGTACTTCTGTAGTAATCGTAGTGTCAAAAAATTCGTTCCTTCGTTCCTTTTGTGTTTATATTTTTGTATTTTTTAATTTTTAATTTATATTATTTAAGTGATTTTACTTTTATTACCAGTGAATAGTTACCCCTTGCGAATGGAGGGACGCACATGAAGAATACACCCGCAGTATCCCCTGCCTGTCGTAAGAGGCGACTAAAAGGGGCCCAAGGGGCTCTTAACTTGGGAGTATGGATTAGCGACCACGGGGCCCTTAGCTGAGTCATGACATTGCTTCCACTTACTTGTGCCAGGCTCCTCACTTTCGTCTATCCTGTCCGACCTCCCTTGGTCAACTCTTGTTCTTTTACCGCCCCGACGATATTAGAGCATTCGAGGCCTAGGGAGTCTTTCACTTTCACGCCCTTCGTGGCCCTTGCCTTTCATCGTCCGTTACTTCATTTTTCGAAGTAACGGATCTCTTCTTATTTTTTCTCTTCACCTGTGGGTAGGGGCCGCAGACGAAAAATACACCCACGGTATCCCCTGCCTGTCGTGAGAGGCGACTAAAAGGGGCGACCAAAGGATGATTGTCTCAGAACCATGAAACTACTTTTGGTTGGTATCATCACGCGGGGAACACCATGGGTCACCTTTACTTGCGAGTAGTACCACTATGTTAGGTACGAAATAGGTTTGTGATTAGTAGCAGCAGAGAGTGGTTCGCCTGTGGGTTTCCAGTACCTGTGAGTCGTACCCATGTGAGCAACACCACGGGGCTGGGCGATGCCTGTAAGTTGTGCCACTATATGGCGACACCGTGGGTCTGCGTTGCCTGTGATTAGTACCCACTATGTGAGGAACACCACGGAAATACCGGCGTCAGTGACTAGTACACCTAGGTGAGGTGCCTCATCGGTTTGCGTTGGCTATGAGTGGCGCCATTGTGTGAGAAACACCATAGGTCTGCGTTACCTGTACGACGTACAATACTTGTGAGTGGTACCATAATGTTTGGAACACCGTGCGTTTACGCTACCTTTGATTAGTACCGCAACTTGAGCAATGCCATGGCTCTCCTTTACTAGCGATAAGTATCATTCTGAGGGTCCTTTGACCTGGATTTTGGACCTCTTTAGACATCAAGCATCCTCGATTCAGGATTGTGCTTTATAAGTGGTCCGTTGGTCAGTAATACTATTATTTATGATTGTTTTTTGAGTCGGATCCACTGATTGTTTTGGGTTCATGTCCATTCATTCATTCTTCATGACATTTTATTTTATTTTGATCAGTGGATGATTTTGGACTTTTCGTTTGTCATTCCATTTCGTACCATTAGGGGCCGATGACCTCGATGTTAGGCTCCTTTAAACAACAAGCATGATCATCATCATCATCAGTGAATAGTTAGGAAAAGGATAACAATCACTGTAAAAACTATCTTCTTAATATCAAAATCAAAATAATTAACATAAATAAAATAGCGGCCACCGTGTCCTCCAGGACTGAAGGTTTTCAGGACTGGAAACCAGGCTTTGTCGATCCGTTCAGATTCCTCCTTACGGTTAAAGATGTGTGCTTCAGGATTTCGATTGCTTCCCTTTGTAGCTGGGCATGAAAAAACACAGTAGTTAACGGAACTTCGGTGTTGCTGTGGTGTATGTCATGACATGCTAACAGAGAGTGTTCAGCGACTGATGATCTTTCTGCCTGTCCCAGCCGGCTGTGCCGGTTGTGCTACTTTAGTCGAGTGGCGATGCTGCCTTTCGTAGTTCCTATGTAGATCTGCCCGCATCTGTAGGGCATCTTGTAGACGCCTATTGTGGAGAAAGGATGGCGCTTGTCTTTAGGAGACACATTTTTAGACGTCTTACAACTTTCGTACACAATATTCCATTACCCTAGCATGAGGTATAATATAAATGAGTAAGGTAGATTTGCATTATAGTTAGGAATACTAATTACTAAAAGAGAACCAAGGTCCGGAATGCTACAATAGGAAAATTAGGAGTCTTTAAAAGAAAGTAAGGAAAGCGCACAAAAGAAGGCAATTTAGTTCGGAGCATATGAATAGGTTTCACATACTGTCCAAAGAACTCGCTTCTGAAAAGAAAGCTGCTCATGACAAATATGGGAACGGTATACTTTCTTCCAGGGAAAACAGGTGGAAAAATCTTTATAAGTATGTTAGGAAAGGGAAAGGATCAGCCATGTTGTGTCAATCATAATGTCCAGAGAAGATGAGGTAGTTAATGACGATCTACTAACAGCTAGTGAATTAGATCATTGGTATGGGAACGTATTTAATGAGCAGAATAGTCTGGCGAATACATTATCGATAACACTGATTGTCCTCTCTTCCAAATAATCCGCAGATAACTTCAGGAAAGGATTAAGAATTTAAGGAAAAATAAGTCGAGAGAGCCTGATAATATTTCTGGGGAGATTCTGAAACTGGGCAGTAGAGCTTTTCTACGCTATTTGGAAATACTATTTACTATGTCACTCAAGAAAACACAAGTTCCAGATGACTGGAAGAAAGCAACTATAGTCCCGATTTTTAAAGGGGGCAACGGACTGCTAATGGACAACTGTAGACCTATTAACCTTACGTCCATTATATACAAAAAAAATCGAACACCTCATTTCAGAATATCTAAGGGAAGAATGGGAGAAAACTTCGTGGATTGATAGCCGGCAACATGGTTTTAGAAAAGATTTCTCCTGCGAGAGCCAGATGTTGTCTCCTCAAAATCAGGCATTACACTACTGTAGTGAGACCGTCAGTACTATATGCCTCAGAATGCCTAAACATGGTAAGAAAAGGGCAACTCAGAAAACTGGAGCTGAAGGAAAGGAAGATCTTGAGAAAAATCGTGGGCCCTATTAAAGAAGAAGGCAAGTACAGAATCAGGCACAACAACGAACTGTACCAACAATTGGAGAGCATTACAACATCTATGAGGAAGAGGAGATTGAACTTCTATGGTCATGTCATGAGAATGGACAATCAGAGGCTCACCTCCAGAATCTTCCACACCATCTCTAGAGGGAAAGCGACTAATGCCAAGTGGGCAAGACTCGTCAGAAAAGACCTTCAAGAATTGGACATTGCTCCCAGTGAAATTTATGACAGGAATAGATACAGAACGTTGATTAAAACATCAAACTCTCTCCAGTCACTAACAGAAAAAAACAGTACGTCCGGGACGAGGTGTGAAATGGACTCACGAGCGAAAAGACATTCACAGTGCAAGAATAAAGGAGTACTGGTCAAAGAAGAAAGCTGCTAGAGATAAGAACCACGTGGTCCATAGCAAGCCCAAACGGAACTAAAAATAAATAAATAAATAAATAAATAAATAAATAAATAAATAAATAAATAAATAAATAAATAAATAAATAAATAAATAAATAAATACACGAATAAGCCAGGTTGGGGAGATTTTAACAGTCGACTAGAAAAGCCCTGTTACATAATCAGGATAAATCATCCGCATATAGTAAAATGTGGATTGCATAAAATTAACTATGGTAAATATTCGTTAGTAAATCGGGGAATTGATGATTGGAAAGCATTACCTACAGCTGTCTCAGAACCTCTTCCCAAAAATGTAGGATTCTTCAAGAATAGACTCCAGCATTCTGTAAATTGTAGACGTTGTTTCTTGGCCTTTTCCGTGTCAAGAAAAGAAGGTGAAAGACTTTACCTTTCGCAGAGAAATTTTCTTCTGATTTTTCTTTTGAAGGCGGGGGGCAAAGTTCTCTGCGAAACACAAAGAGTAACATGTTGTTTTCTTGACACGACATAAGCCCAAAAGCCTATGGCATGTGAACAAGTACGGGCTTTGAAAGCATCAATGTTAACATTCTGTAAATTGTTTGCAAATTTCTATTTGATGGTGTCATATTTTAATGCAACACTCATCCCACTGTAAATTGTAGTATTAAGGTATGTGAATTGTTTAAGGTAAGTGTGAATTTGTACATTTATTTATTTGTCGTATGATGAATATATATATATATATCCTGACTGACTGACTGACTGACTGACTGACTGACTGATTCATCATCGCCGAGCCAAAACTACTGGACATAGAGAAATGAAATTTTGGGGATACATTTATATTAGAATGTAGGTTCACATTAAGGGAGGATTTTCAGATATTCCGTCGCTGAGAGGGTAAAAATGGGGGTGAATTATTTAAATGATTATATATATTTATATATCTCAAAAACGTAAAAGTTTACAGGCGTAGAAATCGGTATTCGGAAACTCTTTTAAAAATAAAGATACACGTATTTGTTTTATTTCCTGAAAATTCCCTTAAGGGGGGTTAAAACAGGCGAAAAAGGGGTTGAATACATTTTATGTGGATACTTATATCTCAAAAACTGAAGACGTTACAGACATGAACATTAGTATTTAGAATCTCCTTTAAAAATATAGAAACACGTATTATTTTGTTTTTGGATAACCTAATTAATGCGGGGTGAAAAGGAGTGAGGAATGGGGTGAAAATTTTAAAGTACTATATTATATCTACAGTATATCTCTGAAACGTGAAATGTTACAGACATGAAAATTGGTGTTTGGAATCTCCCGTGAAAGAAAAGAAACATAGATAATTTTTTTCAGGAAAATCCACTAAAGGGAACTAAAAAAGGGGGGTTAGTTCTTAAAATAAGCATATCTACAGTACATCTAAAAATCTTAACATGTTACAGGCGTGAAAACTGGTATTTTTAATCTTTTAAAAATAAATATGCATGTATTATTGGGTTTTCAGTAAACCCACTTCAGGGGGGAGGGGGGGGGGTGGAAGGACTGAGAATGGAGTTGATGACTTTTTATTAGAATCCTGATATCTGAGAAACTGAAGATATTGCAGACGTGAAAACTGGTATTTGGAATCTCCTTTAAAAGTAAAGAAACGCGTATTATTTTCTTTTCGGAAAATGGACGTAAGTGGGGAGGGTCAAAGAATTGAAAAATTAGTTGACTTGTATGTGTTCCGGGGTATTCTGTGGAACGCAGAGGTGAAAGAAAGTCAAAGATTAATTATAAACTTTAAAAGAAAGGTTATACTTCTTTTCATATATTGAATTCTAACAAAACTATTCACTTGGTGAAAGAACAAGATTTCAGATACAGAGCTAATTTGATACAAAATCGACAAACAGGAAAACCAAGACGATGGATCGAGAAGGCAGTGACTGATGATGTTCGCGAGTAAATACCTTGCTCAAGTTTTGGTATTTAATAGATGTTCATAATCGTTACATTAGTGTAAGAGTGATCAGAAGTAAATATTTAGATCACCTACTACATTCTTGTAAGTAAGATACCTGACATTATTTCCGTGGTCCTTGTGTGAAGTGACGAACTATAGAGATAACCTAAAACCCTTTGTTGACCCACTCAAAATGGCCACCTCTCTTGATAGAGGTCGGCATTTATCGAATTCAATGAATGAAAAAATCAATGATATTTTTCCTCAACAGACACCATGCAAGCCAACAAATAATAATAACAACACCGTAAATAACCCTCCACGTCCTAACAGTGCATCAGGTAACCAAATGACAACCGTCACAAGTAGGCCTAGTAACGAACGTAATTCAAGGTTAAGCTATTCTGCTGCAATACAGTCGTACCCCTCCAAAGAACAAGCTATTGTAATCGAATCTCATGACGGGATCAGTACCGGTATCAAGGATTATGTGCTAGCTATAGGTAAACTTACAACCCCTAGCAACATTCGGTTTGTTTCACGTATATCGAACGGAAGGATATGCATCTTTCTCTCTAGTAAGAAAAATGTCGAAGATCTGATATTGACAAACCCTAAGATCTTAATAAACAATGTATCACTGGAAATACGACCCCTTCTAACAAAAAACAAGCGTATTATATTATCCAACGTCTGTCCTGTGATCCCAAACTATGTTATTGAAGAGGTATTGTTAAAACTCGGTGTGAAAATCATGTCTAGGATTACCCCAATCAGAGCAGGTTTGTCAATTCCTGGATTCTCCCACATTTTAAGCTTTCGAAGGCAAATGTACATTCAGAATGAAGACTTTGATAAACTCCCCGAATCCCTTCATCTCGAATACGATGGTACAAACTACCTGGATTTACCTATCATCCGACTCACCCACTTGTTTTCTTTGCCATACCGAAGGACATCTGGCCAAAGATTGTCCTAACAACGTATCACTTCCAAAAGATGAATCCTCTTCCAATAATTTTCCTCAGCTCCAAGAGATTTCACAGAAGTCACAGGCCGAAAACCCCAAAACAGACATCGGTACTTCTAGCTCTTCTAGCTCACTCCCAAAAGATAGGCCTACTCAAGAAGCCACTTCAATGACCAACCCTGACTTAGCACTTAGCCAAGTCTGTAATGATCCTATCTCCTCCAGAATTCAAATTGAGAGAGAAATTGCAGCACCTATGGAAACACACGCCACCCCTACAACAGTGAATTTTCCTGGATGTAAAAGGCCAATTTCACTAGCTAGCAGTGAAACAAGTAATCCAAATCCTCCTGATGGCAACAAATCCATACTGGCCTCTCCTGAACAAATAGAAAACCGTAAGACAAATCACACTTCCAAGAAACCCAAGACAGACACGCAAAAATCAATAAGTGATATGCTCCTGCCAGTAAAACAAGTTTTGGAAGCCGACCCATCAATATTCCCCCTCAGCTACCTACAGCTCCAGTCCTTCTTTGAAAATACAGTTGGTGCCAAGGACATATCAGAAATTGCTTCAAACTACACACAAGACTTAGAAGGTCTTGCTAAAGCCCTTCAAAAACTCTATCCTTACTATACCGATAAAAGCATAAAAAACAAAAGCACTCGAATAGTAAAAAAACTACTGAAATCCGCCAGTCAAAGTGAAGACCCAACGCATATCAATGTAACGCCAGACTATTCCAGCGACGACAATTCCTTCCCAGTATAACAATGGAGATAAACCTCGTTCTGCTTTTGATCATTATTATGGCAACATTACTCCAATGGAATCTTAACAGTTATCGATCACAGTTAGAATATCTACAACTCCTAATAAACAAACACCAACCATCTGTTATCTGTCTCCAAGAAACAAACTTTCAGAACGACTTTGCTGCCAATCTAAGACTCTACAGTGTCTACCACAAAAATAGAACTAATGTGAATCATGCGAGTGGAGGAGTAGCTACTTATATCAAAAACAATATCTATGCAAAGGAAATTACTGTTAACTCTAATTTGGAAGCTGTAGCAATTTCAGTCCATCTACCACCTTCTCTATGTATCTGCAATGTCTATATTCCAAACAGTTATTTGTTTGAAGGTGACGATCTACGAAACCTTATCCACCAACTACCTAAACCATTCATCCTAGTAGGCGACTTCAACAGCCACAACACGTTATGGGGTAGCCATAGTTCTGATGCAAGAGGAAAAGAGATAGAAAATATACTTGATGAATTTGATTTAATTCTAATGAACTCTACTGCTCCAACTCGCTTTGACATAGCCCACGGCACCTGTAGTAGTATAGACCTAACCATCTGCACACCGGACGTAGCAACCCTTTTCAACTGGTCTGTTTATTCAACACTCCAAGGAAATAGTGACCACTTCCCGATACTAATCAATAATGAAAATTCTTCTGTCAACTCCTCATTTATTAACAACTCCAAATGGAACTTAAATAAGGCAGATTGGACAAAATTTAGGCAGACAGTCAATAATCACTTAAAAGACTTAACCCCTCCAAATGATTTCCCTTCTAAGCACATAAATATCATTGTTCAAGATTTCACAGAAGTTCTTGTTAAATCTGCAGACATGAGTGTTCCAAAAGTAACCTCAAACTCCTTTCAGAAAACAGTACCTTGGTGGAATGACACTTGTAAGGAGGCTATTAAGAATAAGAATCGTGCTTTCTACCTCTACAAAAGAAAACCCACACCTGAAAATAAAGCCCAATTTCATAAATATAGAGCAATCGCTCGAAAAGAAATTAAACTCAGCAAAAAGAATTCATGGCTATCATTTGTCTCCTCGCTAAGTTCCCAAACCCCACAAAAGGAAATGTGGAATAAACTTCAAAGAATAAATGGCAAATATAATCACTTCTACATTACTTCCCTCAGAAACTCTGTTGATGGAACCTTCATAAACAAACCTCAAAACATCGCTGATAAATTAGCTGACACATTTGCCGAGATCTCTAGTGACAAAAATTATGATCCTGAATTTCTCCATACAAAGAAATTCAGTGAATCCGTTGATCTAAGGAAAGCTATCTCTGACCCTAACTATAATCTAAACGATACTTTTCAACTGCAGGAAATAATTATTGAACTTGACAAATGTGGCAAATCTAGTCCTGGCCCAGATACGGTCCCTTATGAATTTCTAAAACAGCTTCCACTAAGTGCAATAAATTATCTTCTGGCCATTTTCAACCACATATGGAGCTCTAAGACATTTCCTGACCAATGGCGAAATGCCATTGTAGTTCCAATACCCAAACCAGGGAAAGACAACTCAATTGCAGAAAATTATCGCCCTATTGCTTTAACTAATGCGATGTGTAAACTCATGGAGAAAATAGTCAACAAAAGATTACGCTGGTATCTCGAGCACATAAATTTCTTCAGTAATGTGTAAAACGGGTTCCGTAAAGCACACTCCACAACAGACACTTTGATAAGTCTGGAATCTGAAATACAGGAAGCGTTTCTCAATAACCAACACCTAATAGCAGTCAGTTTAGATATTAATAAGGCATATGACATGGTATGAAAAGACTATGTAATCAAAGTTCTAATGACACATAATATATCTGGAAATATCCTATATTTCATTTATAATTTTCTCCAAATGCGCCGAATTCAAGTTAGAGTAAATAGAATGCTGTCAAAGGAAGTAGTAATCAACAATGGAGTCCCACAAGGATCAGTTATCAGTGTAACACTGTTTCTTGTGGCAATTAATGGCATAGTCTCTAACATCCACTCACCAGTTAAGTGTTGCCTTTTTGCTGACGATTTGATAATCTTCTGCCCAGGGAAAAACATTACAACGACTCAACTCCTATTACAAGAATCAATTGTAAATATTCAAAACTGGACTAAAACCACAGGATTCAAATTTTCTAAAACTAAAACCAAATGTATTCTCTTCTCCAAAAATAAACATACTATCGCTAACCCTGAATTATATATGGAAGACCATAAAATTGAATCAGTTAAAACTATTAAAATTCTTTGACTTCTATTTGATAACAAGCTCACCTGGATCCCATACCTTAAAAATCTTAAAGACGAGTGTCAAAGAAGAATGAATATCATGAAAATTCTCTCAGCAAAAAACTGGGGAGCAGACTACCATGTCCTAATGAACACATACAGAGCCACAATCAGAGCCAAACTGGATTATGGCAGTATAGTATATTGTTCTGCCAGACCATCTACTCTTAAGATCCTTGATACCATCCAATCTTCAGCTCTTCGAATTGCCCTAGGAGCCCACCGCACCAGCCCCATAGCTAGTATAGAGATTGAAGCCAACGAACCACCACTTGAAATCAGACGTAAACATCTGAGTTTGACATACGCACTCAAGATAGCTGGTACAAGTAACCAACACTTGAAAAAACACCTAATTTCAAAGAGTCATAAAGGAAAACTAACTGGATCTCAACCCCAACCCTTTAACATCAGAATATCCAATCTTCTCAAAGAAATAAACCTCAGCCTTCCACCCATTTTATTTCCACACAACTCACTAGATACCCCTCCATGGAAAACTCATTTGCCTCCAGTCAACTGGGAATTGAACAACAATCTTAAAGCTCAAACTGACACAGCAAAATTCCAACAGTTATTTAATGAAATTTGTAATAGATACTCATCATATAGTGCAATTTATACTGATGGATCAAAATTCAATGAGAGAAATGGTTGTGCAGTGAAATATAAAGACTATAGTAAGCTATACAGATTACCAGATCTTTTCACAGTGTTTACAAGTGAACTGTATGCTCTTAAACAGGCCATGATTCATATTTCAAAAGCAAGCTACAACAACTCATTCATAATATTCTCTGATTCCAAAAGTGCATTAACTTCAATACAAAATCCATCAACAACACACCTACTTGTTAAAGAAATTCAAATGCTGTACCACAAGATCAAGATCGCAGGAAAAAATGTTATTTTTATGTGGATCCCATCTCACAGAGGAATACCAGGCAATGAATCAGTTGATCAAGCAGCAAAAGAAGCTACTAGTCTCCCAATCAACGACCGTCAAATTGCCACGCCACATTCTGATATCATCGCTTATATCAAAATCAAACTACACGAACAATGGAAAATGAACTGGCTTAAAACTTCCACTAGCAACCTCCAAAAAAGAACATATCCTCTCCAAAAGCTCACCAGACATGAACAAGTCTTAATCTCCCGACTAAGGATAGGATATACGAAGATCACCCACAACTATCTCCTAGAAAAGAAACAACCTCCCACCTGCAGCAAATGTAACTGCTCTCTCACTGTCAAGCATATCATGTCAGAATGTCAACTGTATGACCATTGGCGCCAACACCACAACATACCTAAAGGAATGGAACTGACACTGTCTTCTCCAGCACTGAGTCATCAAGTCATCAACTTCCTCAAAGACACTGGCTTGCACTCCAAAATGTAATTACATTATACTTATTTTTTTATTTACATTTTTATAATTACAATATTATTATTATTATTACCATTATTCTGTAATCATATGTAAGAGTCGCGATAAGACCTTGGAGTTAAAGCGACTATAAACAACCCTAATAAAAAAATAAATAAAAAAAAGGAAAACCAAGAATTGATAAGTTACAATTTTGAGCTTCAAGCTCATAATTTAAAAAGTTCCCAACATCACTAATGTTGCATTTAGTTGGACAGACAAGGAGAGAAATCTCCCAAAACACAATTTTCAAGAGCACTCTGCTCCAACGGTTACAAGTTACGGCTTTCCAAAGTCACCACTCAATATTACACAAATATATTTGACATTTGAAGAAAAGAGCCTCAATGTTCTACCATTGTACCCAGGAGACTACTCTTCCAAACCCTTATAGCCTACTCAAGGCAATCTTTAAGATTTGCATTGGTGGTTAGAGCATCTTTGCTCACTAAAATTCAGACTTTCAGGCCTCTCTAGGCACAACCTACAATTTGAAGACCATATCAGTAGCTTTGTATCTTTACACGGCGGTATCTAGTACCCATTCTACTGGGCCTTTATGGAAATTAACAGGTTCAATTACTGGCCCCAAAAACAAAATGTATGGAGGCGGACACTTGCGCTCCTTGAAAACACTACTTGGGCTTGTGGCCCGACGATGCAGAGGCTAATCCGAAACTACTGAGGTGACTAGATGGACAAGTTAATTTACAATTTACAAGCGGAAACGGTTACAAAATCATAGTCGCCTCAATATGAATTGAAGGGGAATTCGAGAGGGTAAGTACTTTTGACTAACTTGAACTATTACATGATCAGAAGGGAAGGTTTACATTTTAGAAAATTTACGGTTACATTACTAAAGATAAGGAACCTTCCCCTCGGGTCGGCTTGCGGGGATGACTACTGAGTTCTAAAGGTGGTGGCCAATACCTTTGCTGCCTGAAGATGAATGAGGCCCCCGCCTCCTCTCTTAGCACACACACACTCAGGGGTCAGCTTTTATACCCGAGAGGAAGGTTCGAGAAAGGCTCTGGACTACATCCGGACACACCCTCTCATTTTTGTTGGATAGTCGAAAAGTAACAAGAAGCCTATGATTGGCAGAAAAATAAATACATTATTTTTTTATTGGTTGAGAATCCAAGTTGACGGGATAAGTAAGAAGTGTTGCAAACCACGAAGTATCAAATATAAGAAAAGTCAATTCAGCTCAGAAAACCTATGAACACAAAATTTCATAAAATTTCTAGTTATTCCACTTTTCACCAGAGTGCATGGCATCAGTTCTTAAGTAGAGACACCTATAGAGAAAAGTCCACACTTCTTGAAATACTTGTTGTAACCTGTGGTACACCAAAAAAAAAAATCCACTCAGTTTAGGAAACCTTAAAATAACACTTTACTCTGTCACTTTGGTAGTGACATCTGTTGATCAACGTCCCGACTTCTTGCACTAGGTGTTTCAAGTTTTGTACGTTAGAGAGCGTTCTTCAAGGCGCTTCCTTTAAATGCACGGGGACAAGGTGAACCTCCCGGTACAGTATGTGTGAGGATACTTACATTTAAAGAACTAAAGATGTTGCAGACGTGAAAATTGGTATTTGGTTAAAAAGGGAGATGAATTCATTTCCCGACGATACATATATCTCAAAAATTCAAGATGTTATAGCCGTGATAATTGGTATTTTGAAGCTCCTTCATAAATAAAGAAACACTTTTTTTTTTGGAAATTTCACTTACTTTTTATGGGGATACTTATATCACAAAACCTGAAGATTACAGACGTGAAATTTGGTATTTGGAATCTCCTTTAAAAATCAAGAAACACGCATTTTTGGGAGGAAATCAACTTGGTGGGGGGTGAGAAAGGAGCTGAATTTTTTATGAGGATACATATACCTCAAAAACTGAAGATATTACAGTCAATATAACTGGTATTTGGGAGCTCTTTTATAAATAAAGGAACACACACTTGGGTGGGGGGGAATCAAATTAATGAGGGGGGGATGGACTGAAAAAGGAGTTGCATTCTTTTTATGACGATACTTATATCTCAAAAACTGAAGATGTTACAGGCGTGAAAACTGGTATTTGTGATCTCCTTTAAAAGTAAAGAAACAAGTATTTTTTGTTTTCGGAAAATCCACTTAAGAGGGTGAAAATAATTGAATAAGCAGGTGAATTTTTAAAATGAGTACCGGTATATTCATTTTATATGTCAGAAACATAACATGTTACACAGGTGAAACTTGATATTTGGAAAGACCTTTAAAATATAGGAACATGTATTTTCTTATTGTTTTCGGAAAAGGCACTTAACGGGGGTGAAAAGAAGTGAGAGACAGTTGAATTCCTTACGAGGATACCTAAATCTCAAAACTGAAGATCTTACAGACGTGAAAATTGGTATTTGTATCTTCTTAAAAATAAAGAAACATGTATTATTTTGGAAAATCCATTTAGGTGGTGGAGGTGGTGGGAGTAAAGACTGATAAAGGGGTTGAATTACTTTTATGGGGATACTCATATCTCACATATCTCAAAAGTTGAAGATGCTACAGACGTGGACATGGGTATTTGGAATCTCCTTTAAAAATAAAGAATTATTTTTCAATTTGAGAGAAGACTCTCACATGTACAGTTGTATGGTGCATGGTCATCTTAGCCCCAAAAGGAAATGCCACAAACGTGGTTTAAAAAGAGGTTCTGGGGGTAAATGAAACTGAATTTTTCCGTGAGCTTTTATACTTTAGGGATTTTCAGATAATGTCTTAGTACAGCAGCGGGGAACGAAATCCATGCGAGCGAAGCCGCGGGTAACTGCTAGTATGCTAGTATATATACATTTCAGGATAAATGTGGGCAGTCACAAGTTCATACAATACTTCAACACTAGGTCTAGTTTTTTGACCCAACAACTGCTTCATCCGATGTGCGGTGAATGTCCTTTGAAAGCTCCAATTGGGCAGTCAGCAACAATGTGGTGGAGTGACTGAGAAAGGGCACCACAATCATAATTTGTAGAGCTAGTCCAACCCCATTTGCACAATAGATAACCACATCTGCCTTGTCCACTTTTTATCCGATTAATGAATTTCCACTCTCACCTTGGAAGACCAAATCCTTGTACACTTTTAGAAGGCCGCTTCCTTCCAACTCATAGGCCTTTCCTATACCATCGTCGCCATAAGACCTATCTGTGTCGGTGCGACGTAGAGCAACTAGCAAAAGAAACAACTAGATGTTTGTTGACTACTGATGACTGCTCCCATTGGGCTTTCCATAAACTGTTAACATGAAGAAAGGTTTTTTTCAAGATCGGTTACTGTACGCCAGGGTGGTTTCACTGGTTGCAGTAGTTGATGTTCAGTGTTTATTAGGAGAGCTTCTGATCGTCTTAGGACTGAGGGTGGAATGTTGCTGAGAACAGGAAGCCAAAGAGTGTTCCTGCTCCGAATTCATCCCGTGATTACCTGATTGAGTTGTACATCTATCTTCTTAGTGTGAACACTAACAGGAGGCGCAGCAGTATTCAGCAACAGAATATGATAAAGCTAATGCTATTGATCTTAGAACATGGGTATTGGCTCCCCTTGATGCAGCAGCAAGTTTCTGAAGAATAGTATTCCTAGTTTTAACTTTAGCGGCTGCATTTGAGAGATGTTGCTTAATTTGTATATGAACGTGCTGTATTTACAACTCAAGCGCTCAATCTACTGTAAGCCATAGTGTAAAATTTTGAAATATTTAAACTACGTGTGAATTTTTATGACGGTTTTGTATGTTTAGCTAGTAGTAAACTCAACCTATACAGTAGTGTTGTAATCTGTAGTGTTAAGCACTGGAAATACTTAAGCTGTGTGTGAATTTGTATATATTGATGCCGGATTTAGAATGTTAAACCAGTAGTATTCCTTGTAATATTTTATTTCCGTGGAATTGCCCATTGTATTCCTGTTGTTATTGTTGTTGTTGTTGTTGTTGTTTATGTGGTGGTGGTGGTAAATGAAATGGCGTATGGCTTTTAGTGCCGGGAGTGTCTGAGGACATGTTCGGCTCGCCAGGTGCAGACCTTTGAATTGATGCCCGTAGGCAACCTGCGCGTCGTGATGAGGATGAAATGATGATGAAGACAACACATACACCCAGCCCCCTTGCCAGCGAAATTAACCAATGATGGTTAAAATTCCCGACCCTGCCGGTAATAGAACCCGGGACCCCTGTGGCCAAAGGCCAGCACGCTAACCATTTAGCCATGGAGCCGGACTGGTGGTGGTGGTGGTGGTGGTATGTTATAGTATAAAATTTTGAAATACTTAAAAGGTACGTGTGAATTTGTTTATGCAGGGATTGTAATGTTAAGCTAGTAGTAAGTTCAGCCTATAGTATTGTAATCCCTAGTTTTAACCACTGGAAATACTGAAGTTGTGTGTGATTGTATATGACTAGCTGAAGTACCCGTTCTTCGTACGGGTTATCAGAAACTGGCTTTAGTTACTCGTACTGTAAACTTGGCAAATATGGGCACTAAGGTAATATGGGCAGATTTAAGAAATTTTTCATTTCTCACTCAATGGTAGCGAGTAGAAGCATGCGCTCTGCTAGGCTGGTGATCGTGAAGTGTCATGCCTGCTCAGTATGTTAAAGGTTGTCTTCTACTGTGCTAACGGAAGCTGAAAAGAACATGGTTTGAGGTAAGTAGACCAGTCTACTCTTCCAAAATCGAGGCGTTATAATAACTCAGTTAATTTACTTAAGGCACTACACGCAAAATAAGTTTATTTTTCAAGAAATATTACTAGGGGTAGTTTGCAAGGTTAGTGTAGGGTATGTTGTAGCGAGAGGATACGTGCTTGGGAGTTAGTTCTTTCCCATTAATGCCAACTTCTGAAATGTCTCACTAAGGCAAAAATGGGCAGTGACATTGTAGGTAATATGGGCATCATCAAATTACATTGTATTTGCGTGACGGGCTCTGAGATAGCCTTATTCTTTTTTATTTCTACGGCAATCTGTACGTTTTCATGTTAATTGATTAATATAGCATGTAGCTATTTTGCAAAAAATAAATAATTTTTCCTTTTTTTCCAGATTATGATGCAAAATGGGAATGAACGAGCGGGTATCCGCCAGAAATGAGATAAAGAGGATATGTCGCGTGTTGTAATAACAGTAAGAAATGGCGATTGTAATCATTTACAAGCATCTAGAACTTATAATGTGCCTAGACAAACTTAAAATTCTTGATAAAAAAGATGAAGGATTTGAATCTGCTAAACAAGCCGGCCAGAATATTTAATGCCGACGAGTCAGGACTCCAAATGAACACGAGGGGTGGCCATGTTGTATGTGAAAAAGTAAAAAATTAGTCCAGTTCCAAAACTGAAGATGGCAACTAGTAAGTGGGGAAGACGTAAGTGTTCTGCAAGAGAACTTGCAAGTGAAGAAACTCTGGCTTCAGCGCAGAAAAGGAGTCAGTAGAGGAGGTTTAGCCGCAAAGCGTAAAGCCATACGGAGCAACAAAGTTTCCTGTATTTGTCCTGTGTGTAAGGGGAATTATGATGAGAATGAAGGGCAGAAGTGGGCTAAGTGTTGTGGTTCAGGTGCTAAGTGGTTCCATGAGGAGTGCGTAGAGATGGAAGGCGATTCTTTCTATTGTGATGAGGGCAGTTAAAAACCTTGTCAGTTTTTATGACTCAGAGTGCTCTCATGTGACTGTTTCTGTTAGATTAATCCTTTTACTTTTCATATTACACACAGTTTTGGCCAGTTTTATGTTACTTACATTCTCTAATTCAACTCAAGTGATTCCAAGTTGATAACTTAATAATGGTATTAGTTCTACTTCCTTGGTAGCACTTGTTCATGGTCAGTGTTTAATTATAATATATATTTACCCTTATTTCATATATGTATGTTCAATACAACCACCTTGTTACAATACGAAATGAATATAACCATATCAGTGGCTCTAATTGTGATTTAATAACTTGTGCCCATATTACCAGAAAATGTGCCCGTATTACCTTAAGAGTTTGGCAAATATGGGCAGTTGCAGGGTTTGCTGCGAAGCTGCACAGTATGTCAACCACTATGGGATAGAGGCTAGTTCAAGCTTTATTCGAATGGAAATGGTTGTAAGTTTTCAAGGATTTTTTACCAGGAAAATGGAAGTTGTTTTAGTGCTCCTTTTCTTCAGATATACCTTATGGTGCCCATATTTGCCAAGTTTACCCTACTATCAGCGTGACGCCTTCATTAGATATTTATATCACTGGTGTATTTAAGTTCGTAGAACTTATTTGTCATGTTTGGAATTATAGTGTACCTTCTTCTTCTCTTCATGGGGGCCTCTAAATATTAGTTCCTAATTAGCGTCGACCTCTAAGATCTTTTGCTACCATGTTTTTATACCTGCTCCCTTCACAAAATTGCAGGTTTAGTGTAAGTATACTTCCGCTAGATAGTACCACAAATATAAATATTTTTGAATGTATTTGTTTGATCCGACATTTCGTAACTATTACAAATGATCAAGGAAATACGCGATGCATGAAAGAAACTACTATAATTATCTAGAATTATAATTCTCTGGGCTTGTCACTCATGTCGCACATCATATAATGAATCTGAGTATAAATGTTGAGAATTTTTTTCAAGTCATGGGCGCACCATCTTGACAATTGTGTACAGTATATAGGTTGGTTTCATGGTTACAATGATCGTAAAAGTGAACTAAAATATCGGCACTAATAACATCGGTGATCCTACTACTCCATGATTTGATAGAAAATAGTTTAAACTATAGGTAACAGACTCCGCAAAATGCTGAAACCTAAGCCAGTACGTAAAAACGGAGGCCCGTCGGCAACCGCTGGTCGTTGTACTACGGTGATCTCCGGGGATATTATTTTTATACTTCACTCCCTTTCCATCCCCGCCCAAAGGAGTGCTATGAGCGTCTTACACAACAGTTTATTTTTTTCAGATAGTAAGTCATATGTGTATCAATTTTGGTTGGCAGCTATGCCCAAACGTACATGCATAAAACTGCAGTAGAATCCTGGAGCTGACGTTGCCATGGTTACGGTCGTTCGTTTCGGCTCACCGAGGTTTGTTCTTTGCATCAAGAGTATTAAATTGAGCTTTGTCTCGTCCTTATACGAGAAATTCGATATTTTGCCTATATTAGCCTATTATTTTTATATCCCCCCCGTCCACCCCACCTCGAATTGTTTAGAAAATAAAATACAGCCCATATTACTCACTGGCAATGTAGCTTTCTACAGGTGAAGTAATATTTAAAGTCGGTTCAGTAGTTTTTGAGTCCATTCGTTACAAACAAATATGCACATTTTTCCTCCTTATAATATTAGTATAGATGATGCTGGATTTAAAATGTTACACTAGTAGTATTTCTTGTAATATTTTCGATCCATGGAATTGCTTGTTGTACTCTTGTTGTTTTGTTGTTGTTGTTGTGTAATTATGTTTTAACTTGAATTTATTATCAAACTACTGTAAGTAATCATTGCCAACGCTATATTTCCCAATTACGATGTACTTGTTAATAATAAAACCGTGTCTGTTTTAATGAACAAATTCAATCGAGGTCAGTTATTGCTCACATGCAATTGTACTCAACAAGTGATGACAGCACTTTACTAATTACTACCTATTTACCAAATTATCTTGTCCTCACAGGAGGTCTTCGGGTGGCAGACTTTAACTGGAATGGTGGTACTCCATAAGCTTGACTGACAGATTTCAACTTTCACGTCGCTGTGCACGCACCTCAGTTACATCACACAGCAATTATACATTGTAAGGTTCGAACACACGTCCATCGGCTACCATAATGCACTACTGCTGTACAACTGTCAAAAAAATGAGCCGCTCTCTTGAACGGAAGTCTCCTTCGGTTCCTTCGCTAGTGAGCCACTTTATATTGGCTATCATCGTGTCGACATGTCAGTTCGGTTTATTCCGCACCAGGTATGACAGTAATGGTGTCTTGCCACTTCATTTGATATGAGTTTAATAGTACCATGTGTGTGAGTTTGATACTTGGTTGATATGCCTTGCGATTATCAGATGGTCCAGCGTATACTGTATATTTGTGTCAGCCTGCTCGCTTGCCTTAACCATCAGAGTGTGATTGTCATCGCGAGATTTCTCTTGCCTTGTATGAACCGTGTCGTGATGGCATTTCTTTGGTGCGTTGTATTGCGCGGTCTTGCTACCGTGTTCTTCGTGTATGCACCATCCGCACGATCCTGTGCCCATCTGCGTAATCCTCGGGTGACCTTAGGGTCACGATATTTATGAAATTATGTTACTGTTTGAACTGTGTACACTGTCTAATATTTGCATATCAGTACCGAAATGTATGGCGGTGTGGATGAGTGTGTAAGTGCGTTGGAGGACATGTGTCATATCGATTGGCCGTTTCTATTACTCATTTTCATTTTATCTGTGTTTTGATAAGTCAAACAATAGGGTCCTTAAGGAAATAAACGAAACAAGGGAATTGATCAACACTGTAGAAAAGAGGAAAACCAAATTCCTTGGCCACACACTTCGACATAACACATTCCTCACGACTCTGATGGAAGGAAAAGTTCTGGGTAAGAAGGGAAGAGGAAGACCGAGGAAGAAGTATCTGGATTCCGTGATGGACAGGCTGAATTTGAAAAAAATATGTTGATCTGAAACGCTCAGCAGATGAGAGACAAATGTGGTTGCAGCGACAAGGCCTTGCCTTTAGGATATGAATGAATGAATGTGTTTTGATGCCGGTTCGAGGCTTTTAGTTTCGTGTCCGTGTTGGCCCCTTACTATATTATTCATTTTTATTGCCAACATGTTTAATTTCTTCTATCCCAGCGTTGTACGCACAGTTTTGACCTCAGTCATTTATTTTGTTTTGTCTTTGCTGAACGAGCTCGTTTACCCCTTTTTAACTTCCTGGAGCTCTCGGAACAAATACTACTTTTGCCTGTTCCTTGGCGCGTGGGCGGATAATGACGGGGATGGGACTGTTGAAAAATAAGATGTATGCGGGTGGACGAAATTGTATCTTCTTAAGGAATGATTTATCCGCAGGGAAGTGCGACCTTCGTTGATATGTTCTATAATTACAAAGAAATTGTCCTTGGTAATGTTAACAATGTATTAACCCTCAGCGCAATTGCTTTGAGAAAGCTAAAAAAAATACAATTTTAAAACATGTTGGAATGTACACTGGAGAATGGTGGCGGGTACTACCCAAAGATCGACGATTGAGTTACGTATGTATTTGGCACAATTTATATTCTGGTTTCAATTTAATTCAGTCTTCTTTTAATTTGATTTTCCTTGATTAAAAAGGCCTTGTTCTTTGCATTTTTGCATTTCATTCGAGTAGCATTTGGATTTCCAGCTCAGGGTCTTAGTCTTTCGGCCTTTCCCAGTCACGGTCCATGTTTTTGTGCTCGCAAATTATATTCCGCTGATATTTTCTTTTGGTTATCTGGGAGTTATTCTAGGTGGGGTCCGGTTCACTACTATTCGAAGAAAAGCAAGTTTATAAGTTATTAGGCAACGGTCCGACGTGTCCAGATATCTACAATTATAATGGACCAGCTCTGTGTTTACTATTCTGATGTAGTAGTAATGAGCTGTTCGTACGTACGAGCACAACTTACAGCTTTGTTATTCTTTAAAAGAGAGAAAAGAAAAATGCTCTTGTAGACACGATAATTACGGGCTTTTGGGCTTATGCCGTGTCAATAAACCAAGGTGAAACTCTTGACGTTCTTTGTGAAAGTCTTCTTCGTAAACAGTCGAAATTTTCTTCTGAAGACATGGAGCAAAGTTCTCTGCGAAAAGTAAAGAATTTCACCTTATATCATCTAAACAAAATTGTAGTGGTTCTGAAAATGCGTTGAATTGCGCCAGGACGAAGTAAATCCCGTATAGCTCAGTCGGAAGAATGTAGGAATTAAAATGGCAACGTCTCATATTCAAATCCTTGTCGCTTCTTTTCATTATATTTCGATACAATATAGTATCATGTACATAATAATATAAGAAGTAACTAATACCAATAGTATTCTATGTAGCTGTAGTGTTCCAAAACTAACATTGAGACAAAAAAGAACCTCGTTGAATCTCTAGTTTTCTCAGTCTTCTTGTATGGCGCAGAGACGTGGACCATCCTCAAACTTGATCGTGAACGGATAGAAAGCTTTGAAATGTGATGCTGGAGGAAAATGTTAAAGATTCCTTGGACAGCTCATCGCACGAACACATCAATCCTGAACCAACTTCAGATAAAAGTTCGTCTCTCGTGTAGGGTCTCTCAGCGGATTGTACCCTACTTTGGACATATAATGCGCCAAGATGTTGAGGGCAAAGTCCAGGGAACCAGACAACGAGGACGAGCACCAACACGATGGATTGACATGGTGAACGGCCCCCTACAGTGTTCTCTCAGAGTAACCACATTGAAAGCTTTAGATAGGGAAGAATGGCGGAGTATGGTTTATCGGCTAGAGGGCTGAATATTATGATAGTCACGGCGCCTCAGACATGAGGCAAAACGAAGAAGAAGAAGAAGAAGAAGAGAAAATAAGGACAATAAAATGAAACGATAACTTCAACAAGGCTCGAGATCACAACCTTCGAATTTTTAAGTGAGCGCTTTACCGCTGTTCCACGAGAAGCAGATATCTAATGACCACTTCTTAAACACTGTACTTGATACTGCATCCACTGCGTGTCTGCAAACGCATGCATCATTCTGTTTCATTAGAGGATTGTATAATGGTATCGCTTAAGAAGAAGATGACACTAGCACTACAGTAATATTATGCAGTTATCTAACATTCATATTATGTGTATCGCTAAACAATGATAACACAATCAACGTGATAACTTGTACAAGGCTAGAACTCGCAACTTTCGAAACATTAAGCAAGCGTTTTACCGCTGTTCCAGAAATAGCGCCTTCTTAAACAGCACACATTAGCATAGTGTACAGTGTATTTCTTGCGCATCTACAAGCGCATACATCGTGTAACAACGCCGGGGTCCCAAATAGAACTCAGAATATATTCACTGTTCAAATGCGGCCACTTTCTTCTTGGCTCAACTCCAGACAAGTCCGATAAATCGCGCAATCAACTCACGTGACCACTCAATACACTGAACTATCAGCTCATGAATCGAAACTGACTACTCAACACCACAACCACACAATTCATCACAACACACAACTCGCAACCTTCGAATCATTAAGCGAACGTTTAACCACAGTTCCACACATAACGCCTTCTTAAACAGCACACATTAGCATAGTTCACAATGCATTTCCTGCGCATCTACAAGCGCATACATCGTGTAACAACGCCGGGATCTCAAACGAAACTCAGAATATATTCACTGTTCAAATGCGGTCACTTTCTTCTTGGCTCAACTCCAGACAAGTCCGATAAATCACGCAATCAACTCACGTGACCACTCAATACACTGAACTGTCAGATCATGAATCGAAACTGAGTACTCAAAAAACACCACCAGTGTTACTAGGTCTCCCAAAATTTCAGGAGATCTTCCGATTTTTGTCAATCCACCAGAAAATCCGAAAAAACAAAAGAATCTCCCGAAATTTCTTCTAACTAAAAGTTAAGAAAAATGAATAATAATAATTAATAGTACGTAATATATTTGTGCCAAAAAAACTCCTCCCTCGTCTCACTGAGTGATGTTTTATCGATAACACCCCTCTTATTGAACTCAAAACTCACGCTTGACTACATCATTCGAAGGGAAATCCCCGACCCGCATATAGAATATAAAATCTGAATCGTGCTACAACTTCAAAATTGGTACACAATTTCTGCGCTTGACGAATAACTGCATCTACAGGAAAATTGGGGAGGAAAAGAAGAAGAAGAATATAGTGACCAGAGAGTACTGGTGAGTGAAATTGTATATTTTTCTCATAATAATCTCACATGACTGTTGTATTCTTTAATTTAATTGTATTATAACATTTCAGGGCTCGTGAAACTACCGATATTTTCATTAAAAGTCCCGAAATATTTACGTACAATCTACCAATGTTTTATTTGTAGACCTGGCAACACTGAACACCACAACCATACATGACAACACCAACTTCTACTCTTCCACGCCAGCTTGTTTCATATAGTGTGTAACAATAAGGAACGGCCAAACTTTACATGTTATATGGACACGGGTCCGAAAACACTTTGTTTCCATGTTAGAACTAATTTTCTGCAAGTGTGAATGCATATGCAATCAGTAGTAACTTTGTGGGAAAACATTACAGTTTTATTCTATTTTAGCCGGCTGAAATTAGGAATTATAGAAATTATTTAAAAAAAGAAAGCAATTTGCAAAAGCCCTGTTGTCTTATCTGCTAATTCTTTCCTTTATTTTCTTTAGTTAATAACAAAATAACAAAAACAGCGGAAAAACGCACAAAATGTCGTTCGTCGCGGCTAACCGATTTGCATAGCGGCACAGCAAGTAGTGGAGACTTTGCATGTGCTGTGAGGAAGGGTAGCAGGGGTATATAATTTTTGCCAAGGTCATGGACACAGGTATGATTCACCCGCTTGGCGCGGGCGTTCGTCAGTCTGACAGTCTCTTTAGTGTCTGTTAGTTTCTTAGTGTGTAGGCAGATATTAAATGATATTTCTTTCTTTCTTAATCTGTTTACCCTCAAGGGTTGCTTTTTCCTCGGACTCAGCGAGGGATTCCACCTCCACCGCCTTAGGGGCAGTGACCTGGAGCGGGAGACATTGGGTCGGGGGATACAGGTGTGGAGAAGACCAGTACCTCGCCCAGGCGGCCTCACCTGCTATGCTGAACAGGGGCCTTGCGGGGGGATGGGAAGATTGGAAGGGATAGACAAGGAAGAGGGAAGGAAGCGGCCGTGGCCTTAAGTTAGGTACCATCCCGGCATTAGCCTGGAGGAGAAGAGGGAAACCACGGAAAACGACTTCCAGGATGGCTGAGGTGGGAATCGAACCCATCTCTACTCAGTTGACCTCCCGAGGCTGAGTGTACCCGTTTCAGCCCTCGCACCACTTTTCAAATTTCGTGGCAGAGCCGGGAATCGAAACCGGGCCTCCGGGGGTGGCAGCTAATCACGCTAACCACTTCACCACAGAGGCGGACTTAAATGATTTTTAATTGTATAATCACACCGTACTTCTATTTAATTGTAAAACATGTGTAATATTGTTCCTTTGGTGAAAATTGTATTGTACAGTATTTAATCAAAATCTCAAAACGCTATTATTACCGCACTTAAGTTGGTAGACTGTCAGCCATTATGTCTCTGTCGAAATTTGCTCAGAGAGCATAAAAGAACTTACGATTTTGTGGCTTTTTTCCAGTTTCGATGTATATTCAACCCCTACTTCCCGCGGGCCACTATATCTCACAAACCCGGGTAGTTTTCGTTGTCTGTACAGTTTTTGTTCTCCTACTTGTAACTACACCGAGGATACATCAGCGCATCTGGGATTGAATGGGATGGCGGGTTAATAAATGTATCAATTCTAGTGGAGGGCCAGGGGCGTAACGTTAGGCCCTGAAGGCGGGCCCGAGTATATAAGGGGCCCCGCAGATTTCTCGCAATAAGTAAATAAATAAATAAATAAGTAAATAAATAAATAAATAAATAAATAAATAAATAAATAAATAAATAAATAAATAAATAAATAAATAAATAAATTCAAACCAACCCCATGGCACTACAGCCCTTGAAGGGTCTTGGCCTACCAAGCGACCGCTGTTCAGCCCAAAGGCCTGCAGATTACGAGGTGTCGCGTGGTCAGCACGACGAATCCTCTCGGCCGTTATTCTTGGCTTTCTAGACCAGGGCCGCTATCTCACCGTCAGATAACTCCTCAATTCTAATCACGTAGGCTAAGTGGACCTCAAACCAGCCCTCAGGTCCAGGTAAAAATCCCTGACCTGGCCGGAAAACGAACCCGGGGCCTCCGGGTAAGAGACAGGCACGCTGCCCCTACACCACGGGGCCAGTACATAAATAAATAAATAAATAAATAAATAAATAAATAAATACATAAATAAATAAATAAATAGCCGCCTCTGTGGTGTAGTGGTTAGTGTGATTAGCTGCCACACACGGAGGTCCGGGTTCGATTCCCGGCTCTGCCAAGAAATTTAAAAAGTGGTACGAGGGCTGAAACCGGGTACACTCAGCCTCGGGAGGTCATCTGAGTAGAGGTGGGTTGGATTCCCACCTCAGCCATCCTGAAAGTGGTTTTCCGTGGTCTCCCACTTTTCCTCCAGGCAAATGCCGGGATGGTACCTAACTTAAGGCCACGGCCGCTTCCTTGTCTATCCATTCCAATCTTCCCATCCCCAACAAGGTCCTTGTTCAGCACAGCAGGTGAGGCAGCCTGGGCGAGGTACTAGTCCTCCTCCACACTTGTATCCCCGACTCAATGTCTCACGCTCCAGAACACTGCCCTTGAGGCCATCGAGGTGGGATCCCTCGCTGAGTACGAGGGAAAGACCAACCCTGGAAGGTAAGCAGATTAAGAAAGAAAGAAAGTAAGTTGCATCAAAGTTATATTAATAATCCTGCGTATGGAATCTTTTATTGCAGAATATTTTCAAGTAGTAGGTATTTTTAAGTGCAAAATTTTAGAACGTAAAAATTACACAAACTTTAGTACGATATATATCCTGATATAAATTATGTTCAGAAAAATCGGTACGTAGTGCTTTTAAAATAAGTATTATCTACCTAATTACGTATTACGTAGGTCGAGTCATAAGTTATGGCAACAATTTTTTCTTTATCTCGCGAACAGGAGAAAACACGCAAAATCTAAGATAACGTAGTGTTTTTAAAGGAAGTATTATCTACCTAATTACGAATTACGTAGGTCGAGGGATAAGCAATGGCAACTATTTTTACCTTTTCTCATGAACAGAAGACAACACGCAACATCTAAGAATTACGTAGGTCGAGGCATAAGCAATGGCAACTATTTTTTTTTCCTTTTCTCATGAACAGGAGACAACACGCAAAATCTAAGATATGGATTTGGAAACGTACGTTATGTACTTGCGTATGATGCCACTAGATGGTGTGGGTCTAAGCATGCCCCCAAGTTCAGTGTGTGAGTGAGAGCATCACAAGATGGAAGTCAACAAGCAGGAGCAACGATCGTATATTAATATGGCAGTTCTCCGCGGCAGAAATGCACACCAATGCCATGCAGAGCTGCGGGAAGCATTAGGTGTGCAGGCCATGCCCTATAGAACAGTGGCGAGATGGGTGGAGACGTTTAAACGGGGTAGAGTATCAACTGCCGATTTGCCTCGCCCAGGCCGTCCAGTGTCCATGGACAAAGATGTACCGCTGGCAAGGGACAATGGAAACCTTGGGTGATTATTTTGAAAGTCTGTAACCAGTGGAGACCTGGCCTTTGTACGTAGTCTTGTGTATTTGCTCTCTATACCATAATTAAACAATGTGTACCAATGGCCTGTGTTCTGTCATTTTCCTACGAGAATCTCCTGAAGTCAGAATTTGTCTTCAGGCACTACGCATAAGTACATGCCCTATATTTCCAAATGCATATGTTATATTTTCCGTGTTGTCTCCAGTTCGCGAGAAAAAAGATAGTTGCCATCACTTATGACTCAACCCTCATAACATTAACACGTTCATTAAATTTCATGAAAAAATGGAATCAAACATTTCAAATAAATATCTTGGAAAAACTATAAATTGTATATGAAAGAAATGCTTGTTATATCTCTAGTTTTATAGGTGATATTCCCACAAAGTTTCGTGAAAATCAATGCATTTGTTAAAAATATATTTTTATCTCCGGAGTGCCCGACTCGTTGGCTGCGTGGTCAGCGTACTGGCCTTCGGTTCAGAGGGTCCCGGATTTGATTTCCAGCCGGGTCGAGGATTTTAACTCTCATTGGTTAATTCCAATGGCCCGGGGCTGGGTGTTTGTGCTGTTCCTAGTACCCCTGCAAGTCACACACCACACATAACATTATCCTCCACCACAATAACACTCAGTTACCTGCACATGGCAGATGTCGCCCACCCTCATCGGAGGGTATGCCTTGCAAGAGCTGCACTCGGTCAAGAATAGCCACACGAAATTATTATTATTATTATTATTATTATTATTATTATTATTATTATTATTATTATTATTATTATTATTATTATTATCTCCGGAGTGTCGCCTTACCCTCGAAGATTTCTCGCAATAAATAAATAAATAAATAAATAAATAAATAAATAAATAAATAAGTAAATAAATAAATAAATAAATAAATAAATAAATAAATAATATACCCCAGCCTAACGTCACTCCGCACGGAAATGGCCAGCGCGGTTTTGTAAAATCAGTTGAAAGAGTTTCCCTTACAGTTTGTACGTAGAGGAATTGTGCAGCAGTTCATTGTGTTCATTGTAATACGGCACAGCTGTAAACAATGCTGTCCTTGCCGCCTCTCGCAACACCACGACGCGCTCCTCAGAAACGATCTGAACCAAGTAGCTGTATTTGAAAATAATTTCGTCCGACTCTGTGGTGTAGTGTTCAGTGTGATTAGCTGCCACCCCGGAGGCCCGCGTTCGATTCCCGTCTCGGCCACGAAATTTGAAAAGTGGTACGAGGGGTGGAACGGGGTCCACTCAGCCTCGGGAGGTCAACTGAGTAGAGGTAGCTTCGATTCCCACCGCATACATCCTGTAAGTGGTTTTCCGTGGTTTCCCACTTCTCCTCCAGGCAAACTTAAGGCCACGGCCGCTTCCTTCCCTGTTCCTTGTCTATCCCTTCCGATCTCCCCATCCCCTACAAAGCCCCTGTTCAGCATAGCAGATGAGGCAGCCTGGGTGAGGTACTGGTCCTCCTCCCCAGTTTTAACCCCGACCCAAAGTCTCACGCTTCAGGACACTGCCCTTCACCCGGCAGAGGTGGGATCCCTGACTGAGTCCGAGGGAAAAGCCAACCCTGAGGGTAAATAGATTAAGAAGAAGAAGAAATGATACTTTCTTAATGTGTGGTACACCTGAGATTGTATTATGCCCAAATTTTGGTGAACATTTAAACGTAGACACATTTATTAGACAACAATGTATAATAACAAGTGCGTGTAGTAACAATCGCCGGCCCGCGGTCTAGGGGTAGCATGCCTGCCTGTTACCCGGAGGTCCTGAGTTCCATTCTCGGCCAGGTCAGGGATTTTTATCTGGATCTGAGGGCTGGTTCGAAGTCCACTAAGCCTATGTGATTACAATTGAGGGGCTACCTGATGGTGAGATGGCGGCCCCAGTCAAGAAAGCCAAGAATAAGGGCCGAGGGGACACTTCTTGCTGACCATATGACACCTTGTAATCTGCAGGCCTTCGGGCTGAGCAACGGTCGTTTGGTACGCCATGGGCCTTCGGGGCTCTTGTGCCACGAGGTTTTGGTTCTGGTAGTAACAATCAGTCAACTCAGTTTCGAACGAGCTCTCTCTTGGCATATCAGTTGCATGGTTTGATATTTTGCAAACTTTATTTGAACAATTCTTAATATCACTTTTTTGTAATGAAATAAACCATTATGACCGAGACTTCGGTATCGAATACGGAGTATAGTTCTGTGATTACTGAAAAATGAAACAAATGAATGTTAATTACGAACATCTACGGGGTTCATGCCTGGCAGTTCAGTAGCTAAGCCGTTAATCCGCGGAGGAAGTCAAATGAAACTTATTAAACATTATATTGTACTAATCTTACGATAACGAATAATCCACTTGTATATTGCATTAATTCTACCTGCTGTAGTTAAATATATATTAGTTACTAGCAAATGTACCCGTGCTTCGCTACGGTATTCTACAATGTATACGGATATCGAAGTAAATTGCTGTACATGAAGTGAATAAAAAAATTTTAATTGCATGTCTCTTGGCGTTATCCGAGAAAAAGCATAGGGAGGTCCGCAGACGTTGTTTCCAGTGTGAAGTGCGAGTTGCAGAGTTGTGATGATAACGGCAGGTCCACTTGTCTGCCGCAATTCACTATGCGTAACGTCAGTCACATTTTGATGGGTAAATTTGTTTATAATCGGGGGCACCTATACCTAATGATAAAGAGAATCAGGTAAAAGAGTTTAAAAAAATGCACGCTCCCTTGCCTTCCGCAAGTCAAATCAAGAAGGAAATTATGCATTACAATGGTACACAGGCGTTGGAGAACTACCACATTCCTATTGCTAGTTAATTAAAGTCGATGTGGGGAGTACTGATTACAACAGCAGACGCCCTCCGGCTGAGAGTCACTATTGATTTGTAAAGTATTAATTACAATGTAAGACACACACCTTTCTAGATCTCTACAAATAGACTTAAATTAATAAATGTAGATCGACATACGGAAGCATATGCATGTTCACCTTCATTTACAGAATAAATGCTGCTAAACGGTGCATTCATATTGAAAAACGGATTGTATAAAAAGACGACTCTGGCCGCAGTTAGCTATATAAATGGCTGGCCCTATGATATTTCCTCGTATCTCATCTATTTAAAGGCAAGATTATTTTAGAAACGTTGAATAGGGTGAAATTTGTGTAAAATTTTCACACAGTGAATTACTTTTCAGATACTTCTGCGACAGCTTCAAACATAGAATTTGGCTGGTGGGCCAATATTCGTGTAGAATTTGATGATCCCCTCTTTCCTATAAGTGAATCAAAGCATCAATTGTAGGTGTACAAAGTGCAAAATTTACGTAAATCCAGAAATAGAGCCAAATTTAACATAAGGGATAGAGATACGACAAAAAGTCATAGGACCAAAGTTATAGATCACTCCAAATTGAACGGAGATTGTGCCATCCGTTTTGTGATACGACTTACCGTTTAGCCACCAAATACCTCCAAAGGAAGGTCTGCACCGTCATTAAAATTGCCTCCATATTTCGATATTTTTGGGGGTAAAATTAAAATTTTTGAACATCTCGTAAATTTTCCGTCGGTTACAGGCAAAAAGCTATAATTTTGCCAAATTTCTATTTTCTAACTCGTCTGGGAGATTGTGCTGCCATCTTGATATGGGAGAGGGGGTTATAAATTAGGACTTTCAGGAAACTTTTAAGCCCATGAAACCTATAGGTTATCGTTCAGGATAAATATCACCGACTATGTTCTTATGCAGATTTGAAACTCCCAACGTGTCCCTCTCAGAGAATTTTGAGAATTGTAGATTTTTCTAGGGATCCTGAAGACATCAGGTTGTCTGGTACCGATTTTTAAGTATCTAGGATGCCTAGAATGGTCTCATTAATTCACGACTGTTTTCATTTTTATGCTTTAATTTATATATGTATAGTACAGTACATATAGATCGCGCCAAACTGACTTCTATTTATTAATATGGTGTACATATTTCACCCGCTTCCGAAGTGGTTCTATGGGCGTCTTACTCCCACAATATGTTTTCCAGGTAGTAAGTCAAACTTGAAGTCATACTGGAACATACACACGTCTTTTACCTTGGGTATTTTTGACAATTTATTTTTTCACCCTTTCTCACCCTCTATGCCAAAGGGGGGCATTTTTGACAATTTATTTTTCACCCTTTCTCACCCTCTATGCCAAAGGGGGCTGAAGCTGGACTTTAAAAATCCGGAATGTTACTATTCATCTCAGCGACCCGGAAAACAATGGATTAGGCAGTATATTCGATTATTATTATTATTATTATTATTATTATTATTATTATTATTATTATTATTATTATCATTATTATTATTATTATATCTCACTCCCCCTCCCTCTAAAAGTGGTTAAATTTGAATTTTAAAAAATCGGGGGTGTTACTATTCATCTCAGCGACCCCGAAAACTATGGCTTCGACACTATTTTCGATTATTTTAAAATCTGAATCCCCCACACCCCCCACCAGAAAGGGGGATGAACTTGGACTTGTAACATATCCGGGATCTCACCACTCATCTCAGCGACCCCGACAACTATGGATTCAACATTATTTTCCTTTATTTTTATATATCACTCTCCAATTGCCACCCACCACGAAGGGGGCTGAACTTTAAAAAATTCCGGAGTGCCATTGTTCATCTCAACGACCCCGAAAAGTATGAATTCGACACTACTTTCTATGATTTTTATATCTCAGCCCCTCGCCCCCCTCCGCCACTAAGGGTTCCTGGGGTGTCCTACCCCCACGTGGTTTGTCTCCTGATACTAAAATTTCGAAGTGTACAATTCACCTCGGCGAAATCGAAAACTATGTATTTGACATTATTTTCGATTAATTTTATATATCACTCCCCCCTCGTCCCCCACCCCAAAGGGAGATGAACTTATAAACTATCCGGAGTCTCACTATTCATATCAGCGACCCCGACAACTATGGATTCGACACTCTTTTCGATTATTTTCATATATCACTCTCCCATAGCCCCCTACCACGAAGGGGGCTGAACTTGGACTTAAAAAAAATTACGAAGTGTGACTATACATCTCAGCGACTACGAAAAGTATGGATCCAACACTACTTTTGATGATTTTTGTATCTGAGCCCCCTTGCCCCCCTGCCCCTAAGGTTTCTTGGGGTGTTTTACCCCCATGTGGTTTGTCTCCTGATACTAAAAATCCGGAGTGTCACTATTCATCCCAGCGACCCCGAAAAGTATGGATTCGACAATATTTTCGTTAATTTTTATATATCACTCCCCCCTCACCCCCGCCCCTAAGGGTTCCTGTGCTGTCTTACCCCCACGTGGTTTATCTCCTGATACTAAAAATCCGAAGTGTACAATTCCCCTCGGCGACCCCGAAAACTATGTATTCGACACTATTTTCTTTAATTTTTATATATCACTCCCCCCTCACCCCCCCCCCAAAGGGGCTGAACTTGGACTTTAAAGAACCCGGAGTGTCACTATTCATCTCAGCGACCCGAAAAGTATGGATTCGACACTATTTTCGTTAATTTGTATATCTGACCCTCCTTGCCCCCCCCCCCCCCCAGCCCCTAAGGTTTCCTGGGCTGTCTTATCCCCACGTGGTTTTTCTCCTGATGCTAAAAATCCGGAGTGTACAATTCACCTCGACGACGACGACGACCCCGAAAACTATGTATTCGACACTATTTTCGTTTAATTTTATATGTCAGTCCCCCCCTCGCCCCCACCCAAATGGGAGCAGAAAGTCGGGAGTGTCACTATTCACCTCAGCTACCCCAAAAACTATGTATTCGACACTATTTTCGATTATTTTTTAACTGATCCCCCTAACCCCCCACTCCTAATGGGGCTAGAGGTGGCTTACCGCCGCAGTGCTCGTCTCCGGATAGCAAATAATAAGTGTTCAAAAATTGATTGAAATTGCTCCAGTGGTTTAGGAGGAGATGTGTCATTTACGTACATACATACATACATACATACATACATACATACATACATACATACATACATACATACATTTTTATATGTAGTAAGACTCATAGATTTTTACCTTTTATTTCCGGGGGAGGGGGCGAATTATTTTGACAGAAAAAGAAACCAAAACCGCACGACACTTAACACCCTTGAAAGGGCCTTGGCCTGCTCAGCGACCACTGCTCAGTCCTAAGGCCTGCAGAATACGAGGGGTCATGTGGTCAGCACGGCGCATCTTCTCGGCCGTTATTCTGGGCTTTCGAGACCGGGGCCGCCATCTCACCGCCAGATAGCTCCTCAATGGCGGAATGGACCTCGAACCAGCACTCAGGTCCAGAGAAAAATCCCTGACCTGGCCAGGAATCGAACCCGGGGCCTCCGGGCGAGAGGTAGGCACGCTACCCCTACATCACGAGGCCGGCTTTATTTTGACAGGCGTGCCATTACCAAGTTTTTTACGCCCCTGCGGAGGGCATTTTGGGTATTTAATGTACGGAAGAGTTTCATGTGTTATGCTGGCACGTTCTGTTCCCTACGATTAATGTACTAGCAGAGATGTAGAAAATGGAAATAAAGCGTTTTCGGATCCATTTTCATACAACATATTTTCTCTTTTTATGTGTGAGGAACGCGTTCCGAACGTTTTGCCATTCTTTATTGTTACAGCCTGTATATTCCTCTACTTTACGACACTATTTACTATCCTTTCCACTTCTTCGTGAGTTATTTCACTGTCTCTACCGTCCCTGTGGGCAATCAAATCATATCAAAATCACTTTATTTGCAAATGAGGTGTCCACCTCGGTGGCAAATGATACACAAAAATACATTACTATCAAGAACTAAATTTTAAATTAAAAAGAAATGAATACACGTTCCTAAAATACATTATTATAAAATGTACACTAACTTCTTTTTCTATTAAACATACAGCTCATCCTCAATACATTTTTATTATTTACATAATTCTACTCATAATATCTTCTGTAGCCTGCTTACACACATACCACAATCAAATCATATACAGTAGGTGGAATCACTTCAAATAATACTATACAACTGCTATAAGATCTAAATTTACATAGCATACATACATATATACATACATTATTATTACATTATTATACATTATTACAGACAGTTATGCCTTTCAGCGTTCAGTCTGCAAGCCTCTGTGAATTTACAAAACGTCGCCACAACTCTCTATTTGCAATCAGTGTTGTGGTCTCATTTACTTATATACCTTTTATCTTTAAATCGTTGGAAACTGAGTCTAGCCATCGTTGTCTTGGTCTCCCTCCACTTCTCTTACCCTACATAACAGAGTCCATTATTCTCCTAGGTAACTTATCCTCCTCCATCCGCGTCACATGACCCCACCACCGAAGAAGGTTTCTGCGCACAGCTTTATCCATCAAGTTAATTCCTAACTTAGCCACGGAAAACCATTTTCAGGGCTGCCGACAGTGGGGTTCGAACCTACTATCTCCCGAATACTGGATACTGGCCACACTTAAGGGACTGCAGCTATCGAGCTCGGTCCCTGCATTGGCTTTACTGCACCTTGATTCAATCTCATCGTATAACCATCCTGGGAGAACACATCCTAAATACTTGAAATTATCTACCTGTTCCAGCTTTGTATCACCAATCTGACATTCAATTCCCTTGGATTTCTTAGCTACTGACATCAATTTAGTCTTCGAAAGGATTCATACCATACTCCTTGCACCAATTTTCAAGTTCCAAGATATTAGACTGCAGGCTTTCGGCACAATTTGCCATTAAGACCAAGTCGTTAGCATAGGCCAGACTGTTTACTACATTTCCATCTAACTGAATCCCTCCCTGTAACGTTATACCTTTCAGCAGATGATTCATGTAAACTACGAACAACAAAGGTGAAAGATTACAGCCTTGGGCTGCCCACCGAGTCATCGGAGGAACTTCGGCGGATCGCTAGCTGGCATCGTTTATGGTTAGAACTAGGGTGGTATCTGATCGCCTTAGAACCTCTAACTTTCGTTCTTGATTAATGAAAACGTACTTGGCAAATGTTTTCGCTTCGGTCCGTCTTGCGACGATCCAAGCCTCATATTTGAAGAATGTATTCGTAACTGCTAAACCCATACTAGCACAGAAGTCCAGCAAACGCTTTCCATTCCTATTAGCTCCCATATCTTTCCCACATTTATCAATCACCCTTTCGTGTCCTTCAGTTCTACTTCCAACTCTGGCATTGAAATCGCCCATTAGCACTATCCTATCCTTGCTGACCCTGGCTACGATGTCACTCAAGGCTTCGTAAAACTTGTCAACCTCATCCTCATCTGAACCCTCGCATGGTGAATACTCTGAGACAATTCTCGTCCTAATTCCTCCAACTGTCAAATCTACTCACATCATTCGCTCGTTTACGTGCCTAACAAAAACTATGTTGCGTGCAATAGTATTCCTGATGAGCAGCCCTATCCCAGACTCTGGCCTTCCCTTCTTAACACCCTTCAAGTACAGTGTATAATCTCCTATCTCTTCCTCCTTATCTCAACTTACCCGAATATCACTTACTCCTAGCACATCCAGATGCATCCTCCTTGCTGACTCAGCTTTCTGCTTTCTTTCTTCCAATAAGCCCTATTAATATTGATAGCTCCCTATCGAATTATATTTCGTTCGCCAAATTGTTTCCAAGGAGTCTCTCGCCTGTCAAATGAGAGTGTGACTCCATTACTCCCATAAGTCCGAGGCTTCCTTAAAATGTTCTGAGCTCGGTAAATTCGTGAAGCAGGATGCTATAGTACTTACACATAGTCCAATTGAGGATCTCTCCTCTAACGAGTTAGGGACCACCGGTGGATTGTATAGTCCTAGCCGCCTGAGCATAAGTAGGGCCATGACTCAGAATATGCCCGAGATGCCCACTCCCACTCCGTACCAACCGGTAACCCGACTCTCATGACCCCTTACTAGGCCACTCAGTCGTTGCCCATGGTTCACGAACTAGGACCTGACTACATTAACACACACCATATATTTTTCATTTATTTATTTATTTATTTATTTATTTATTTATTTATTTATTTATTTATTTATTTATTTATTTATTTTACTTCATTCGTTTTACCCATTGGTACCTTACATTCATAACGACCTGCTGCGTCTTAATCAAAGCCCTTTTTCAGAGTTCCTAAAGGGTCTTTACTTCTACCGTAGCGGTCCCAGGGCCCTCGAAATCCCCACTGTACTTCACCCCTACAGGCAGTCCCCTACTTCAGTTGTTCAATCTCCATAGATCGGGGGACGGAATTAATTTCTTCACAGGTCGAATGACCTCTACATTTCATTTCTCTGTTACTGTTCACTCTTTTCTTGAATATCTGTGCAGATTTTCCGCTGGTAAACTGTTCCACGCCTTCACGCCTTCCGAATGAATGAAAATTTACCCCAATCGATTCTGCTAAAATCCCGTCTAAATTTATACTTGAGGTCAGTCCTGCCGATGTAATTATTTCCCAACTGAAGCATCTCACGGACTTCCCCCATGCTTCCTCTCCTGTATAGGCTCTATCTTATTCCGGCCCCGCGGTGTAGGGGACAACGCGTCCGCCTCTCAGCCAGCGGCCCCGGGTTCGTTACCCGACCGGGCCAGGGGTTTCTAATTGTAATGATTAATATCCATGACCTGGCGACAGGGTGTTTGTGACGTCCTTAATCTTCCTTTCGTCACACACAACATTCCACACTACCGCCATTCCAATTACACGCACGTTCATACAATATGGTGCCAGTAGGGACAAAAGATCTACATGGATCGAAGCCCCGAACAAATAGCTTGTTTTATTTTAGAAAATTAAGCTCTATATTACCCTATAAGTCTAGTTTTCTCCCTTCTCTTACTTAAAGTATCCCACACAAGTTTCTCCAAAATTTCTGACACACTATTTTTTCTCCTGAAATCCCCTATTACAAATCTTGCTGCTTTCCTCTGCACACCATCTGTTTCTTTTATTATATATTCCTAGTGAGGATCACAAAAATTGTTCGCATATTCAAATGTTGGACGAACCATACTTAAGTAACTTTTCTCTTTTAATCTTTCGTATCATTCTTTAAGTAGCATAAATCAATCAATCAATCAATCAATCAATCAATCAATCAATCAATCAATCAATCAATCAATCAATCAATCAATCAATCAATCGATCGATCGATCAATCAATCAATCAATCAACCAATCAATCAATCAATCAATCAATCAATCAATCAATCGATCGATCGATCAATCAATCAATCAATCAATCAATCAATCAATAAAGCAAACAAGCAAGCAAGCAATCAATCAATTAATCAATCAATCAATCAATCAATCGATCGATCAATCAATCAATCAATCAATCAACCAATCAATCAATCAATCAATCAATCAATCAATCAATCGATCAATCAATCAATCAATCAATCAATCAATCAATCAATAAAGCAAACAAGCAAGCAAGCAATCAATCAATTAATCAATCAATCAATCAATCAATCAATCAATCAATCAATTAATCAATCAATCAATCAATCAATCAATCAATCAATCGATCAATCAATCAATCAATCAATCGATCGATCAATCAATCAATCAATCAATCAATCAATCAATCAATAAAGCAAACAAGCAATCAATCAATCAATCAATCAATCAATCGATCAATCAATCAATCAATCAATCAATCAAGCAATCAATCAATTAATCGATTACTACTGATCTGCATTTAGGGCAGTCGCCCAAGTGGAGGATTCCCTATCTGTTGTTTTCCCAGGTTTTTCTGAATTTCAAAGAATTCGAAATTTATTGAACATCTCCCTTGGTAAGTTATTTGAATCCCTAACTCCCCTTCCTATAAACGAATATTTGCCCCAATTTGTCCCCTTAAATTCCTACCTTAACTTCATATTTCGATCTTTCCTATTTTTAAGGACACCTCTCAAACTTATTCGTCTACTAATGTCATTCCACGCAATCTCTCCACTGACAGCTCAGAACATACCACTTAGTCGAGAAGCTCTTCTCATTTCTCCCAAGTATTCCCAGCCCGAGCCAGGGGTTTCTAATTGTAATGATTAATATCAATGACCTGGCGACAGGGTGTTTGTGACGTCCTTAATCTTCCTTTCCTCACACACAACATTCCACACTACCGCCATTCCAATTACACGCAGGTTCATACAATATGGTACTACTTTGTCGGAAATCACTCAGAACAAATCGGACTGCTTTTCTTTGGATTTTTTCCAGTTCTTGAATCAGGTAATCCTGGTGAGGGTCCCATACACTGGAACCATACTCTAGTTGGGGTCTTACCAGAGACTTATATGCCCTCTCCTTTACACCCTTACTACAACCCCTAAACACCCTCAAAACCATGTTCAGAGGTCTATACCCTTTATTTACAATCCCATTTATATGATTACCCCAATAAAGATCTTTCCTTTTATTAACACCTAGGTACATACAACGATCCCCATAAGGAACATTCACCCCATCAACGCAGTAATTAAAATTGAGGAGACTTTCCCTAGTTCTGAAAATCACAACCTGACTTTTAACCCCGTTTGTCAACATACCATTGCCCACCGTCCATCTCACAATATTATCGAGGTCATTTCGCAGTTGCTCACAATCTTGTAACTTATTTATTACTCTACGCAGAACAACATCATCTGCAAAAGTCTTATCTCTAATTCCACTTCTTTACTCATGTCATTTATATATATAAGAAAACATAAAATTCCAAAAATACTACCTTGTGGAATTCCCCTCTTAATTATTACAGGGTCAGATAAAGCTTCGTCTGCTCTAGTTCTCTGAGATCTATTTTCTAGAATTATAGTAACTATAGTAACCCATTCAGTCGCTCTTTTGTCTAGTCCAATTGCACTCATTTCTGCCAGTAGCCTCCCATGATCTACCCTATCAAATGCCTTAGACAGGTCAATCGCAATACAATCCACTTTACCTGCAGAATCTAAGGTATCTGCAATAACTTGCTGGAATCCTACAAGATAAGCTTCAGTGGAATAACCTTTCCTAAACCCGAACTGCCTTCTATCGAACCAGTTAATAATTTCGCAAACATGTCTAATATAATCAGACGGAATGCTTTCCCAAAGATTAGATGCCATGCATGTCAAACTCACTCTCCTGTAATTTTCAGCTTTATATCTATCACCCTTTCCTTTGTACACAGCAGCTGCTATAGCAACTCTCCATTCATTTGGTATGGTTCCTTCATACAAACAGTAATCAAATACATGCTTTAGATATAATGAGATGTAAAGATCTGTATGCTTTCCCAACGATGCCATCAACATGAGCTTGTTTTAGATGTTGTAGAAGTTTGAGCAGAACGTTTCATTATCCTGGCATGAGCTATAGTCTAATATACGTGAGAATTGCATTAAAAAGTTACGGTGATAATAGTTCTATCGTACATACGCACAAGACTGGTACCTTTCGAAGAGTACTTCGTTATCACTGATACGAATTGACTTTTGTTCATTATTATCATCGTCAGGGTCATTTAATATACATGTTTCTATTTATATAAGCAACGAGAGTACCTTATGGTAATAATTATAACTCAATGTCCACCAAGTCATAATTTTCAAATGTGGAAATCATGTAGCTGCCAATTTAGAAACTGATAATAATTCTCGGTGTCATTCAAGTAAGTTGCGCCACAAAGAAAGGGCTAAAGCACCTTGGATAATTACATGTTTTATCTAAAGTGTCTTTGGATCAGTTGACCTTAGCAGTGAACACTTAACAATAGCCAGCGAAGTCATTCTTACAGCGGAGATCGCACACCAAAGGAGTACGCCGTCAGGGTCGCCTCACCGCACTGGTCTAACGGATATTTTAAAGCAATATCATACGCATCCATTGTTTCAGGTAGGAACTTCAAAAGCATTCACTTTGCATATATATAAAGTAAATGAAACTCTCTTTTTTTCTGTACAAGATTTTTGTCATTGGGGTCTATGATGCCACAACTGATTAGATAAAAACTTAATTAATTATCACTGTGACTAAGCACTATCTCAATTAATCAACACCAATATAACGTGGAAGAAGCCGAAGATGCACGTATATAGATCCCTGCACGAATACGAATATCCGCGAAGTTAGTGTCTTGGCGGATGCAAACTGTATGGCAGTGCAGATCATTATGCTGATAATTTCTAAATAATGAAGTTTATTGATTTTCAGTCAGGTATACTCTTATTTTTGCTTGTGATTAGGTGACCCTCAACATTTGTACGGGAGAATGGCGATATATAAAAAGCCTTGAGACCATCATCATCATCATAGGTTGTTCTGCCATTCGGCAGGTCCAATCAATGGCTGTGACCTCCATATCTCTCGATCTTGTGCCCTTTTCTTCACTTCTGCATAATCTTCCTTTCTTTTTCTAATGCTGCCTAAAAACTGATATCGTCTCCTTCCTCTTCCTCGTTTTCCTTTTATCATCCCTTCAATTGCTACTCGTAGTAAGGTTAGATTATGCCGTATCCAGTTTTTCTTCCTATTTTCGGTTACGGTCAGCATGCTCCTCACTTCTCGCCTTGAGACCATAAGTACCTAAATCTGATCGTAACCTAACTGGCTCCTGTCCGCAATTAATGGAAGGGAGGAACAAAGGTCAATACGTCGGTAGTTGTCGCAAGAGAAAATCCCTCATAAACATGTGATTGGGGGAGTTCTGGTGCCAGGTGTCAGGCTTTTGTTTTATGTTAACAGGTCTATCCTTTTCAGTACCTTGGTGTAAGATACTGTAGTTACACTGTATATTTAAAATATCCAAGAATAACCATTCGCAGATACGGATGCGGGTAACGATGAGGAAAGTGCGGATCTGGAGCGGGTGCGGATAATATTTTGTACATCCGCGCAGGGCTCTTGGATCTTTACGCGGTTACCATCTCGCTGACTAGATCATACAATGATAAGGCCTAAATAATGTAAATAATTATAATACGAGTATAATAAAAATTATGCTTTACAAAACAGAGGGAAATGAGAATGATAAATATTGTGTTCTAATAATTAAGAGAATAATCCTCAATTATTGAGATTGATAAATGAGGGAAGTGTGAACTGAAACTACAATATTTAAGAACGAACAAATATTGAGTTTCGAGAGAAATCAAATGTGGAGAATGACGCTATAAACTAAATAAAAAGCTAATTAAATTGTAAAATATTGTGTTCAGGAACTGAAATCTTCTCGGAATAATTTCATTAATTTATTGAACGCAGTTGAAGTTATTGATAAAGGTACGTCAACACCTCAGTAAACGTGCACGTAAGATACCTATTATATAGGAATTAATGGTTATTTTCATGAAATAAGATATCAATTATTATTAAATAACTGTTTTTTTGCTAGTTGTTTTACGTCGCACCGACACAGATAGGTTTTACGGCGACGATGGGACAGGAAAGGGCTAGGAGTGTGAAGGAAGCGACCTTAGCCTTAATTAAGGTACAGCCCCAGCATTTGCCTGGTGTGAAAACGGGAAACCACGGAAAACCATTTTCAGGGCTGCCTACAGTGGGGTTCGAACCTACTATCTCCCGAATACTGGATACTGGCCGCACTTAAGCGACTGCAGCTATCGAGCTCGGTTTAAATAACTGTATTGAGGAAAAGAAATTAAGATTGGGTGATGTAAATCCACATGAAATTCAAATTAACAGCATTCACAGCAGTTTAGGGCCAATGTTAGGGACCTGGTTCTTAACACGTCCAGTCAGGTCAAAGACCAATGAGTTAATCCCAGCATGACATCAAGTAAGTCTTTCAACTATTGCAATAAACGTCAATAATTATTTTACTTTTTAAAGTAATTCAAACCAACATACATACATACATACATACTTTATCATTAGACTGTTATGCCTTTCAGCGTTCAGTCTGCAAGCCTCTGTGAATTTATTAAACGTCGCCACAATCCTCTATTTGCAACTAGTGCTGTGGCCTCATTTAGTTCTATACTTCTTACCTTTAAATCGTTAGAAACTTAGTCTAACCATCGTCGCCTTGTCTCTCCCTACTTCTCTTACCCTCCATAGCAGAGTCCATTATTCTTCTAGGTAACCTATCCTCCTCCATTCGCCACCAAAGTTTTAAATAATTCTGTTACAACTCTACATGCTTATGCAAAAAACGAATCAACTAGCGATAATTTGAAATAACTGTGGTGTGAGGAAATGCAAAAAAAAAAAAAAAATTAAATATACATCTCGTAAAATATCGCGACGAATGTCTTCCAAATTATTGAAGGCACATTTGTCAAAATAGAATGGATTTTCAGAATTCAAAAGAGTCTAAAAACAGTGCCAGACATCAAAGGATTTTTTACCGCTCCATGGCTAAATAGTTAGTGTGCTGGCCTTTGATCCCGAGGGTCTCGGAGACGATTCCCGGCAGGATCGTGGATTTTAACATTCATTCGTTAATTCCAATGGCTCGAGGGCTCATTGTGAGTGCCGTCAGCTCGAAGGACCTGCACAAGACCTCTTCGGGGGCCACATATTATTATTATTATTATTATTATTATTATTATTATTATTATTATTATTATTATTATTATTATTATTATTATTATTATTATTGGTAGTAGTAGTAGTAGAAGTAGTAGTAGTAGTAGTATAAGAATTATCGGGAGAGTCTCAAAATTAAGGCGTCCGACCGTCGTGAGGCGTTGGTGGAGTCCCAACCGAGCAGATCTATTGGCTCAATGGAGAACAGCGATTTGGTGCTCAAGATCTTGAAAATGTGTAAACTTGTGTTGGAACAAGAAATAAAATGTCCAAAATAACATTTCAAATTCTTTCTGACTAGGTACTTATTTTCTATCACGTGGTGCGTCAAAACTTGATTAAAGCTATACCCCGCATAGCTCATCATTAGCGCTACGGATCGCCACTTGTATCGCAAATATCTACGCGTGGAATTAGTGATGGATAGCTCGTGAATGAGTTGTTCAAAATGAACGCTTCACTACCATGAAGTATGAACTAATCACTCAAATTGCGATGAACTGGTAGATCAAACACTTCATAGGTCTCACACTTCATAAGATTCACAACTCATTCCGTTGGTTTGCCGCTCGTTCACTCGTTTTCTCCCCTCTCCCATTATGTACGTCACACATTACCCCTTCGCTCCTGGCTCATCCTACCTAACACTACAATCAGTCACTACTGATCTGCATTTCGGGCAGTCGCCCAGGTGGCAGATTCCCTATCTGTTGTTTTTCTGTATTGAACATTTCCCTTGGTAGCTTATTCCAATAACTAACACCCCTTCCTATAAACGAATTTTAGCCCCAATTTGTCCTCTTCAATTCCAACCTTATCTTCAAGTTGTGATCCTTCCTAGATTTAAAGACACCACTCAAACTTATTCGTCTACTGATATCCTCCCACGCCATCTCTCCTCTGACAGCTATGAACATACCATTTAATCGAGCAGCTCGTCTCCTTTCTCCCAAATCTTTCCAGCCCAAACT
The DNA here is from genome assembly GCF_040414725.1 of Anabrus simplex. Lineage (NCBI taxonomy): Eukaryota > Metazoa > Arthropoda > Insecta > Orthoptera > Tettigoniidae > Anabrus > Anabrus simplex. The sequence continues at coordinate 1,636,539,159 of NC_090265.1, forward strand.
TTGCAACAATTTTGTAAGGCTACTCTTTTGTCGGAAATCACCCAGAACAATTCGAGCTGCTTTTCTTTGGATTTTTTCCAGTTCTTGAATCAAGTAATCCTGGTGATGGTCCCATATACTGGAACCATACTCTAGTTGAGGTCTTTCCAGAGACTTATATGCCCTGTCCTTTACATCCTTACTACAACCACTAAATACCCTCATAACCATGTGCAGAGATCTGTACCCTTTATTAACAATCATATTTATGTGATTACCCCAATGAAGGTCTTTTCTTATATTAACACCTAGGTACTTACACTGATCCCCAAAAGGAACTTTCACGCCATCAACGCAGTAATTAAAACTGACAAGACGTTTCCTATTTGTGAAACCTACAACCTGATTTTAACCCCGTTTTTCATCATACCATTGCCCACCGTCCATCTCACAATATTAACGAGGTCATTTCGCAGTTGCTCACAATCCTGTAAGTTATTTATTTCTCTACGCGGAACAACATCATCTGCAAAAAGTCTTATATCTAATTCCACTCCTTTACTCATGTCATTTATATATATATATAAATAAAAGGAAACATAAAATTCCCAAAACACTGCCTTGTGGAATTCCTCTCCTGATTATTACAGCGTCAAATAAAGCTTCGTCTACTGTAGTTCTCTGAGATCTATTTTCTAGAAATACAGCAACCCATTTAGTCGCTCTTTTGTCTAGTCCAATTGCACTCACTTTTGCCAGTAGCCTCCCATGATCTACCCTATCAAAAGCCTTAGACAGGTCAATCGCAATACAATCCATTTTACCTGCAGAATCTAAGGTATCTGCTACATCTTGCTGGAATCCTACAAGGTAAGCTTCAGTGGGGTAATTTTTCCTAAACCAGAAGTGCCTTCTATCGAACCAGTTAATAATTTCGCAAACATGTCTAATATAATCAGAAAGTATGCTTTCCAAAAGATTACATGCAATGCATGTCAAACTGACTCTCCTCTAATTTTCAGCTTCATGTCTATCACCCTTTCCTTTGTACACAGCAGCTACTATAGCAACTCTCCATTCATTTAGTATAGCTCCTTCTTACAAACAGTAAACAAATACATACTTCAGATATAATGAGATGTAACGATCTGTATGCTTTCCCAACGATGCCATCAACATGACCCTGTTTTAGATGTTGTAGAAGTTTGAACGGAACGTTTCATTATCCTGGCATGAGCTATAGTCTAATATACGTGAGAGTTGCATTAAAAAGTTAAGGTGATAATAGTTCTATCGTACATACGCACAAGACTGGTACCTTTCGAAGAGTACTTCGTTATCACTGATACGAATTGACTTTTGTTCATTATTAATCATCGTCAGGGTCATTTAATATATGTTTCTATTTACATAAGCAACGAGAGTACCTTATGGTAATAATTATAACTCAATGTCCACCAAGTCATAATTTTCAAATGTGGAAATCAAGTGGCTGCCAATTTAGAATCTGATAATAATTCTCGGTGTCATTCAAGTAAGTTGCGCCACAAAGAAAGAGCTAAAGCATCTTGGATAATTACAAGTTTTATCTATAGTGTCTTTGGATCAGTTGACCTTAGCAGTGAACACTTAACAATAGCCAGCGAAGTCATTCTTACAGCGGAGATCGCACACCAAAGGAGTACGTCGTCAGGGTCGCCTCACCGCACTGGTCTAACGGATATTTTAAAGCAATATCATACGTATCCATTGTTTCAGGTAGCAACTTCAAAAGCATTCACTTTGCATATATATATACAGTATATATATATATAAAGTAAATGAAACTCTATTTTTTTCTGTACAAGATTTTTGTCATTGGGGTCTATGATGCCACAACTGATTAGATAAAAACTTAATTAATTATCACTGTGACTAAGCACTATCTCAATTAATCAACACCAATATAACGTGGAAGAAGCCGAAGATGCACGTATATAGATCCCTGCACGAATACGGATATCTGCGAAGTTAGTGTCTTGGCGGATTCAAACTTTGTGGCAGTGCAGATAATTTTGCTGATAATTTCTAAATAATGAAGTTTATTGATTTTCAGTCAGGTATACTCTTATTTTTGCTTGTGATTAGGTGACCCTCAACATTTGTACGGGAGAATGGCGATATATAAAGAGCCTTGAGACCATAAATACCTAAATCTGATCGTAACCTAACTGGCTTCTGACCGCAGTTAATGGAAGGAAGGACAAAGGTCAATACGTCGGTAGTTGCCGCAAGAGAAAATCCCTCATAAACGTGTGATTGGGGGAGTTCTGGTGCCAGGTGTCAGGCTTTTGTATTATGTTAACAGGTCTATCCTTTTCAGTACCTTGGTGTAAGATACTGTAGTTATACTGTATATTTAAAATATCCAAGAATAACCATTCGCAGATACGGATGCGGGTGACGATGAGGAAAGTGCGGATCTGGAGCGGGTGTGGATAATATTTTGTACATCCGCGCAGGGCTCTTGGATCTTTACGCGATTATCATCTCGCTGACTAGATCATACAATGATAAAGCCTAAACAATGTAAATAATTATAATACGAGTATAATAAAAATTATGCTTTACAAAACAGAGAGTATCAGTTGGAGGGAAATGAGAATGATAAATATTTTGTTTAACTAATTAAGGGAATAATCCTCAATTATTGAGATTGATAAATGAGGGAAGTGTGAACTGAAACTACAATATTTAAGAACGAACAAATATTGAGTTTCGAGAGAAATCAAATGTGGAGAATGACGCTATAAACTAAATAAAAAGCTAATTAAATTGTAAAATATTGTGATCAGGAACTGAAATCTTCTCGGAATAATTTAATTAAATTATTGAACGCAGTTGAAGTTATTGATAAAGGTAGATCAACACCTCAGTAAACGTGCACGTAAGATACCTATTATATAGGAATTAATGGTTATTTTCATGAAATAAGATATCAATTATTATTAAATAACTGTTTTTTTGCTAGTTGTTTTACGTCGCACCGACACAGATAGGTCTTACGGCGACGATGGGACAGGAAAGGGCTAGGAGTGTGAAGGAAGCGACCTTAGCCTTAATTAACGTACAGCCCCAGCATTTGCCTGGTGTGAAAACGGGAAACCACGGAAAACCATTTTCAGGGCTGCCTACAGTGGGGTTCGAACCTACTATCTCCCGAATACTGGATACTGGCCGCACTTAAGCGACTGCAGCTATCGAGCTCGGTTTAAATAACTGTATTGAGGAAAAGAAATTAAGATTGGATGATGTAAGTCCACATGAAATTCAAATTAACAGCATTCACAGCAGATTAGGGCCAATGTTAGGGACCTGGTTCTTAACACGTCCAGTCAGGTCAAAGACCAATGAGTTAATCCCAGCATGACATCAAGTAAGTCTTTCAACTATTGCAATAAACGTCAATAATTATTTTACTTTTTAAAGTAATTCAAACCAACATACATACATACATACTTTATCATTAGACTGTTGTGCCTTTCAGCGTTCAGTCTGGAAGCCTCTGTGAATTTATTAAACGTCGCCACAATCCTCTATTTGCAACTAGTGCTGTGGCCTCATTTAGTTCTATACCTGTTATTTTTGAATCGTTAGAAACTGAGTCTAACCACGCGTCGTCTTGATCTCTCTCTACTTCTCTTACCCTCCATAACAGAGTCCATTATTCTCCTAGGTACCTATCCTCCTCCATTCGCCACCAAAGTTTTAAATAATTCTGTTACAACTCTACATGCTTATGGAAAAAACGAATCAACTAGCGATAATTTGAAATAACTGTGGTGTGAGGAAATGCAAAAAATAAAATATATATTTCGTAAAATATCGCGACGAATGTCTTCCAAATTATTGAAGGCACATTTGTCAAAATAGGGTGGATTTTCAGAATTCAATGAAGTCTAAAAACAGTGCCGAACTTGAAAGGATTTTTTGTTCCGGCTCCATGGCTTAATAGTGTGCTGGCCTTTGATCCCGAGAGTCTCCGAGTCGATTCCCGGCAGGATCGTGGAATTTAACATTCATTCGTTAATTCCAATGGCTCGAGGGCTCGTTGTGAGTGCCGTCAGCTCGAAAGGCCTGCACAAGACCTCTTCGGAAGCCATACATTATTATTATTATTATTATTATTATTATTATTATTATTATTATTATTGTTATTATTATTATTATTGGTAGTAGTAGTAGTAGTAGTAGTAGTAGTAGTAGTAGTAGTAGTAGTAGTAGTAGTAGTAGTATAAGAATTATCGGGAGAGTCTCAAAATTAAGGCGTCCGACCGTCGTGAGGCGTTGGTGGATTCCCAACCGAGCAGATCTATTGGCTCAATGGAGAACAGCGATTTGGTGCTCAAGATCTTGAGAATGTGTAAACTTGAGTTGGAACAAGAAATAAAATGTCCAAAATTACTTTTCAAATTCTTTCTGACTACGTACTTATTATCTATCACGTACTGCGTCAAAACTTGATTAAAGCTATTTCCCGCGTAGCTCATCATTAGCGCTACATTTTCACTAGAATAAATAAGATAACACAATCTTTGTAAAATCCCTGAACGAACCAATCTACGAGTTTGTGATGTAAAATTATGCGTGTATTTGGTTTGACCAAGGTTACTAGAAAGTGTTAAGTGGTGAAGCATTGATAATTAGTATCTAACAGAAGAGGATTAGATAAGGTCAACACCCTCAAGTTCATAATGTGTAAACTTTTGGTCTGTTCAGGCGATTAGAATTCAGTCAAGGAAGGTGATTGTTCCTTCACTAAAATTAGGGTCGTCACAGCATCATATCATTTATAAGATAAGCATTAGTTTGTTATGTTGGTAAAAGTGATGTATGATGGAGACAGCAAGCACTGTAAGGCAGTTGAGCTACGTTTTATATATATATCATAACTTGCCCTGACTGACCGATTCATCATCGGCGAGCCAAAACTACTGGACATAAAGAAATGAAATTTAGGGGATACGTTCATATTACAACGTATGTGCTCATTAACCCTCTCCCGCCCATAGCGTAGTAAAGCGTACTTGAACTTCTAGTCGCATGTATGAGCCATCTATCGGCCGATAGACAAATATAACTTACAATTACTAGCATGTGCACTTCCTAGAGACCAAAGATATTAGTTTTCTTCTTTTAAAACCTTAGCAGGCGTATTAGAACACGAAATACGGAAGGCAGTGATATATTGTAAACAAACACGTCGACGTTTAATTCGCGTGAAAATATTTTATGCGATAACGACATTGAAAGTTTGGTGAACGATTATTCTGACTGTGAAACTGTTAGTAGTGGCTCAAGTGAACTCAGTGAAGTGGAAAGTGAAAATGAAAATGACGATATTTCAGGAAATGACGACGTACACATGCGCATATGACATAGATTGTAGGCCTAACTTTCAATGGACAAATACATTGTTTCACATCGAACCGGCGGACTTTACTAAAGAGGCACGACCTTGCCATTCTCTTCCTGTAGCTAGTACAGCATTAGAGTATTTCTCCCTTATATTTGATGAAAACATTTTCGAATTAATTGTTCATTAGTTTTTGTACAATATACATTTTTATAAATATCTGCATTATCATAAGGATGGCTGAAAAGAATTGCTTTAATTCTGGGGAAAACATGCATTTTAATATGGGCGGGAAAGGGTTAAGGGAGAATTTCTGGATATTCCGTCGCTAAGGGGGTGAAACGAGGGGTGAATTTTTAAAATGAGTGTATCTATATCTCGAAAACTGAACAGTTTAAAGACATGAACATTGGTATGTGGAATCTCCTTTAAAAATAAAGAAACACGCATTTTTCTAAAGGGGGTGAAAAAGGTGAAAAAGTGGTGGATACTTATATCTCAAAAACTGAAGATGTTGTAGTCATGAAAATTGATATTTGGAATCTTCTTGAAAAAACGTACCTTTTGTTTTCGACAAATCCACTTAAGGGTGTGGGGTGGGTGAAGAGAAGTGAACTTAGTCTCTTTATAAATACGGAAACATTTATGATTTGTTTTTGGAAAATCTACTAAAAAAGGGTGGTGAACTAGAGTGACAAAAGGGGTGCATTATTAAAATGAGTATATCTCAAAAATGTAGCATGTTAGACATGAAATTTGGCATTTGGAATCTCCTGTAAAAATAAAGGAACAGGCATAGTTTGTTTTCTGAAAATCCATTTAAAGGAAAGTGTTAATGTGGGTGAAGTTTTTCATGAACATATACTGTACACAGTATATATCAAATACTTAACACGTTACAGACGTGAAGAGTAATATTTTTAATCTCTTTTAAAAATAAAAATAACACGTATTTGTTTGTTTTCGGAAAACATTTCAGTGGGGAGGGGGGTAAAAAGGACTGAAAAACAGGCTGAATGCTTTTTATGTGGATACTTATATCACAAAAACTGAAGATGTTACAGACATGAAATTTGGTATTTGGAATCTCCTTGAAAAAAACGTACTTTATGTTTTCGGAAAATCCACTTAAAGGGGTGGGGTGGGTGAAGAGAAGTGAACTTAGATGATTTATTTTTAAGGGAATACATATACATCAAATACTTAGGAAGTGGGGTGAACAAGACTGACAAAGGTGGTAAATTTTTAAAATGAGTACCTATATCTCAAAAAGTAACATGTTACAAGCGTGAAAATTGGTATTTTTACATCTCTTTTAAATATAAAGTAACACGTGCTTTTTTGTTTTCGGAAAAATAAATTGGGGGTGGGGTCGGGGTAGCGTGGTAAAAAAAGGACTAAAAGCGGGATTGAATTTGTTTTATTAGGATACTGGTATCTTAAAATCTGAAGATATTACAGACATAAAAATTGGTATTTGGAATCTCCTTGAAAAAGAAAAAACACGCATTTCTTGTTTTCGTAAAATCCACTTAAAGGGGATGTAAAAAGGACTTTTTATGAGGATACTTAGATCTCCAAAACTGAAATGTTACACACATGAAAATTTGTATTTGGAAACTTCTTTAAAAATAAAGAAATGCGCATTCTTTTATTTTCGGGAAATCTAAGTGTGGATAAATGAATGAAAAATGAGTTTAATTCTTTGTATGAGGATATATCACAAAAACGAAGTACGTTACAGACTTGAAAACGGGTATTTGTGATCTCCTTTTAAAATAAAGAAACGCGCAGTTTTGTTGGGTGGGGGAGGGAATACACTTAAGGAGGAGGGTGTTAAAGGAGTTGAATTCCTTTTATGAGGATACAAATAAGAAGTGGCCTTTAAAAAATACACCCCTAATGGGTTTTGACTGCGGGATGAGGAATGATGACAAAAATATACGTTTATAAGGAACCGTTTGAATTACGAATTTAAAATATCAAATTATATCCAAGATGTTAACATGTCAAATTATATCCAAGGTGTTAACATGTCAAATGATATCCAAGATGTTAAAATGTCAAATGATATCCAAAATGTTAAAATGTCAAATGATATCCAAGATGTTAAAATGGCAAATGATATCCAAGATGTTAAAATGTCAAATGATATCCAAGATGTTAAAATGTCAAATGATATCCAAGATGTTAAACAACAGAAGGTTTGAAACAAATTTAACCCCTCAGAGAGTTCAATGGGGTTAAGATCCGAAAAAAATATATTAATTCCTTCCTACGAAACGGTTTAACGTACGAAGACAAATTTCCCAACAGCGGTATCTATTTTAAAACCTAGATGTGGAATAGAAAATGTTTCTAAAGGTTCCACCGCTAAAGTGTCAAATGAGGTTAGCTCCGTAAACTAAATTATTCATCTCTCCAAAACCGTTTGGCGTACAAAGTTGTAATTTTACGAGAAGGGTCTTCTTTTATGTCCTAGGTGTAAAATACCGTATACTTGAGAATATTTTCCCCTAAGAGGTTTAGATGGTAGTTGACTCTCAAAACCTCAACATCCATTCTTCAGAAACCGTTTCAGGCACGAACATAACTTTTTTGTGAAGGGTTGTCTTCTGTATCCTAGATGTTAATAAATGTTTCAAAACATTCACCTCTTAGAAAGTGTTCTTTCCTCCATTACAAAATCAAAATTTCACAGGTTGGTCGCTTTTACACCCTAGATGTTAATTCAGGTATGGTTTAAAACAATAAAATTCTTCCGTACGGGGTTCAAGTAAGTGGTAGATTATAAAACAAATAGTCATTCCCCCAAAACCTTTTAATATACGAACTGAGGGCGTATTTTACAGAATCATTGACAGTGTGCTCTGCAAAATGTAAAACTTTGAACAATGACTTTCGTTTTAAAGCCGTAGCGAAGCACAGGTATCTTGCTAGTCAGTGATAAATAACTAGAACCACGAGTAATTAACGTGCCTGTGTTCAGAAAGTAAATGTCGATATTTTAAGCAACATTCAGTCTGCAGTGCTGGGTCACCGATTTATGTCACTTGATTGTGAAAAATACAGATATCATAAATGAAAAATGAAATGGCGTATGGCTTTTAGTGCCCTGAGTGTCCGAGGACACGCTCGGCTCGCCAGGTGCAGACACAAACCATATTGACTTAAGCACTCTTCTACCAATCAGTCTGAGAACGTTTAAGAAGAAGCTTGGTAAACAACTGGTACGTCGGTGGATGCAGAGTGGGTTTCGAGCCTTAGGTTTCGTCCCTTAAGAGCCCACGGCTTGCCCGTGGTCCAACAGCTGTGTACTCTGACCGGCCAACCAAGCAGAGGAAAGTTAGCCACGGCTCTACCGTGGCTCTACGCCTCTGCATTCGGGAGACGGGCCTGCAGCACTGTGCCGGACTTCACGCCTGGCCTCACCCGTCGGCTGTCCTGAGAATGGTTTTCCGTGGTTTTCCATTCCCCTGCACTAAGGCGAATGCCGGGACAGTTCGTAGTATAGGCCACGGCCGCCCACCCCCTCACCTTCTCCGCACATCTGCTTCACTGTAACAAATCTCCCGGCCTGAGAGACGGCGTCACCGTCTAAGAGGCCCGCCTCCCCCTTCAGGGGAGGAATGAAAGCGTTTAGTAGTAGTAGTAGCAACTGGTAGCGAATGCCAGTCTGGTTACCGTCATTTTAAAGTAGTTTCTCCCGTAGTCTAGTTACCCTGTGTACCCAAACAAGGAAAATTGACGCTGCACTCCCTAAGGTAAGTTTAACGTGTGCGATGAGTACATGTTAACAAATATTTCGGAGCCGAGGCAGAGTCTATGAACCAGTCTCACAGCCACACCATGCTCTAAGTGTGCAGTACATACATACATACATACATACATACATACATACATACATACATACATACATACATACATACATACATACATACATACATACATACATACATACATACATACTGTGACCGTTCATGGAAGCGCTTGGTTCGAAATAATAAACTTCTTTAATATGCCTCGACTATAATTCAGTGGTTTGCAAAAAAACTCCACTCCAGGGCATGGCCCTTCGACGAGAAAGCGGTCACATCCTCTCAATAATTAATCAAATGATGATCCTACATCTTATTCCAATATACTAGGCTCTTATCTAAACTAGGCAAGAAATGATAACGGAAGGACATCAACTTTAATAAACAATACAAATAGATATAATTAATAAACTGAATAAGCAAACATATTTTTTTAAAGAAAACATTCTTATGACACCTTGTCATGCTCTATTAAAATTAAGTCTTTCTTGAAAGTTATCCACAATTAAATTCAGACATTATCATCACTCATTACTTTCTTTGATACTTCATTTAAGTAGTTATTAAACACATTAGAAAATCAGTAAATCGAATCCTTCATCTCCTCTAAACTTGTTTGTCACTCACTGTATTTCACTTATTATCCGTACCTTGTCTTCCCAGCTCTACCTGCTTCTTTTTGTTTCATCTTACAAATACCTAGCTAGCTAACAATAACTTGAATTGCCTAGCGGTTTTTAAACAAACATAGAATCATTTCAAATAAATAATTATAATGTTATCGTCCCATAATTAGATGACCACGTGCCATCATCCATCTGGATGCTCCGCATAGCCGCATCTGAAAATTAAGCACTAACTACTGACATATTAAATGGTCCAATGCCAGAATATCTGAGCTGTGTCTGCATCTCTCCATCATGCTGAAAATAATGCTACTGCACAAAAACGCTGCCTCAAGCAATACTACAGATATCAACGCACACTTACAGGTGACATCGACCTCAAAAATTCGGTCTACCATTCCAGTATAAATTGTCGAAGATCCTACTTACATGCCCGCTCGACTATTCCGTCACTCATGTTATAACAGGACTTAAACCATAGCAATTCATATGCTCAACAGAAATCTCTTCCAAATGCTTTCAATCCCAACATTAAATGCATCGCTCGTTATCTAGTACTCGAATGCGCGGCGAACATACCGTTCAATAACACCATCCTATTATATTGACCATCTCGAAGAATCAACTTACCAACGTAATGAACAATTCAATAAATCTCATTCACTGATTATGTCACACCAAATTATAACTTCAGATGACCCAACATTCACCTTATACCAACGCAATATGCACCGCATAAGGAAAGAAAATCATTTCCTAAATAAACAAGCAAAGGCAATCGAAGAGCCTCAATATTATACGCATGAACATTACATAGTCCCTACTGAATGAGCATATTACAAATATCCGCGGAATTCCTTACACTAAGGATCACCACATTAATTACACTGACTGACAGAGCAAATGCAACACCAAGAAGGAGTGGTCAGAACTTTATGCCAATTGCAGGGTAGACTGACGTCACTGAGGTATGCTCATGATGTGAAATGCGCCGCTGTACTGCGCACGTAGCGAACGATAAATGGGACACGGCGTTGGCGAATGGCCCATTTCTCAACCGACAGCCATTGTAGAACGTGTTGTCGTGTGCCACAGGACACGTGTTTAGCTAAGAATGCCAGGCCGCCGTCAACGGAGGCATTTCCAGCAGACAGACGACTTTACGAGGGGTATGGTGATCGGGCTGAGAAGGGCAGGTTGGTCGCTTCGTCAAATCGCAGCCGATACCCATAGGGATGTGTCCACGGTACAGCGCCTGTGGCGAAGATGGTTGGCGCAGGGACATGTAGCACGTGCGAGGGGTCCAGGTGCAGCCCGAGTGACGTCAGCACGCGAGGATCGGCGCATCCGCCGCCAAGCGGTGGCAGCCCCGCACGCCACGTCAACCGCCATTCTTCAGCATGTGCAAGACACCCTGGCTGTTCCAATATCGACCAGAACAATTTCCCGTCGATTGGTTGAAGGAGGCCTGCACTCCCGGCGTCCGCTCAGAAGACTACCATTGACTCTACAGCATAGACGTGCACGCCTGGCATGGTGACGGGCTAGAGCGACTTGGATGAGGGAATGGCGGAACGTCGTGTTCTCCGATGAGTCACGCTTCTGTTCTGTCAGTAATAGTCACCGCAGACGAGTGTGGCGTCGGCGTGGAGAAAGGTCAAATCCGGCAGTAACTGTGGAGCGCCCTACCGCTAGACAACGCGGCATCATGGTTTGGGGCGCTATTGCGTATGATTCCACGTCACCTCTAGTGCGTATTCAAGGCACGTTAAATGCCCACCGCTACGTGCAGCATGTGCTGCGGCCGGTGGCACTCCCGTACCTTCAGGGGCTGCCCAATGCTCTGTTTCAGCAGGATAATGCCCGCCCAGACACTGCTCGCATCTCCCAACAGGCTCTACGAGGTGTACAGATGCTTCCGTGGCCAGCGTACTCTCCGGATCTCTCACCAATCGAACACGTGTGGGATCTCATTGGACGCCGTTTGCAAACTCTGCCCCAGCCTCGTACGGACGACCAACTGTGGCAAATGGTTGACAGAGAATGGAGAACCATCCCTCAGGACACCATCCGCACTCTTATTGACTCTGTACCTCGACGTGTTTCTGCGTGCATCGCCGCTCGCTGTGGTCCTACATCCTACTGAGTCGATGCCGTGCGCATTGTGTAACCTGCATATCGGTTTGAAATAAACATCAATTATTCGTCCGTGCCGTCTCTGTTTTTCCCCAACTTTCATCCCTTTCGAACCACTCCTCCTTGGTGTTGCATTGTCACTGTCAGTCAGTGTACATTACTTCCATGCCGTTCACATGAATCTGTTTAACTTATGACTTTCAATGACTCCTTGACATACGATTACATGCCATTTAAAGGTCATAATATATACATACATACATACATACGTATATACATACATACTGCCCCCGTTTTGCCGGGCAGCCCAGCCGGTAAGCAAAAGTCCCAGAGGCGGAACGTTCGCTTACAGGCAACGCTAAATTATAGAGGACAGGGACAACCTAAGGACTGACGACAAATGAAAACACTAAAAAGAAATGGGTTTTAACATTTATTAAATAAAAGATTAGCACTTTCCAAGTTCCATTAATATTTTCAAAATCTTGAAATAAAAATATTTAGCTCTTCCCTGCTGGAATTCACCCACAGTTCTTCATTAAATTGCATTCTGCAAAGATAAGAAACTGGGTCTTAATAAATCGCATTAGGAAATTAATTAAATTATTATCTGAGAAAATCTTTTCTCAAAATATCAAAAATCTGATTTTTCAAATTATTATTTAAATAAACAATACTCTGCGATTTATTTTGCAATGAATCAAATTTTTACCTCACACGAAAAATCAAATAAATCATTTCTATTAATTAAATATTATTCTAATTAATTATTTAAGCTTCAAATTATTTAATTAAATTATTTTGAAATCCAATATCCAACTCATCAGATTTTTACTCTCGTGTCAATTGACCTAGTGTTGTGCACAACTCACAATAAAGATTTAAAATTCTCGCATTGTAAAGTTAAACATTTTACATTTTGTGAGCTTAGTTCATTGACGCGATCCTTGCTTAAGTATTTTCCCTCGAAGCAAAGATCCCAATCTATCTTATTCTGTCATAAAATTGCTTAAAGATTTATAATTGAGCAAATATGCTCGCCACAAAACAACAAATAATCGAAACTTTACGCGCACAGCGTCCACATATCATGACGAAATATAACCATGAAAATCACATTTACAGACAAAATCAGTCATTCATCCATCTCACATTCAAGCTTTGGTCCACGGTAATATTATCAAATAGATTTATCGAACCCTATCTCTTGATTTTTAATTTTAAATTTTATTTGAAACTAGCGAATGTACCCGTGCTTCGCTACGGTATTCTACATTGTATTCGAATATCGAAGTAAATAGTGTGCATGCAGTAAATAAGATTGTTTTAAAATTGCATGTCTCTTAGCGTTATCCGAGAAAGAGCATGGGGAGGTCCCCGTACGTTGTTTCCAATGTAAAGTGTTTGTTATGGATTTGTGATATAACGGCAGGCTCACTGCCTACTGCCATTCACAATCGAGTTGGGACGTTTACGTTATAATTGCAGGCCCCATTGCCTACTATGCGGACAGAATCGATTTGGGGAGTTTTCGTTAAAATGGCAGCCCCCCTTTCCTACTTCCAGACAGATTAGAGTTTTTATTATAATGGCATGCAATTACCCTACTACCACTCGAAATTAAGTTGTGCAGTTATCATTATAATGTCAGGCCCATTTTCCTACTTTCAGCCAGCTTACTGCCAGTCACACCAAGTTGGTGAGTTTCCATCACAATAGCAGGCCACTATGCCTAATGCCAGTCACATTTTAGATGAGGACATTTCTTTATAATGGCGGGCACCCTTGCCTACTGCCAAACACAATCGGGTAGGGGAGTTTTAAACAAAACTGCATGCTCACTTGCCTTCTGCAAGTCAAATCGAGAAGTGAACTATTCATTACAATTGTAGACCTTCCTTACTAATGACAGTTACACAGGAGTTGGAGAAGGAACCCTTTCATACTGCCAGTCAAAGTCGGTGTGGGGAGTACTGATTACAATAGCAGACCCACCCTTTCTCGATCGCTACAAATCGACATCAGTGAATATATATAGATCGACATACGAAACTATATGCGTGTTTACAATACTGAAGACCTTCAGTTACAGATTAACTGCTACTAAACGTACGTCATATCGACAAAGGATTATACCATAAGACACGCCGGATTTAGTGGCCTAAATGGCTGGTCCTATGATATGTAATCTATTCTTGGGTCAGATTGAGTTAGAAACGTGGAACAGGGTAACGTTCTTGTAAGATTATCTCACATTACATTACTTTTCGGATAATTATGTGACAGCTATATACATAGCATTTGGCTCATATATGGCTACTGGGTGGGCCAATTTTCGTGAAGAGTTTGATGATTCTGTATTTCATATAAGTAATCGAAGGTGTAAATTATGCATGTGAAAATTCCAAATTGACTTAACATCCATTAATAGAGAAAAATCAAACGTAAAATTGATACAGATACGGCAAAGAGTAATAAGACCAAGGTTGTAGATCATTCCAAATTGAACGGAGATTGTGCAATCTGTTATGCGATAGGAATTTCAGAAGGTCTGCACCATTATTAAAATTGCCTGCATATTTCGATATTCTTCGGGGATAAAAAGTGAAGAATTTAATGATCTTGGATGTTTTCCGTTCGTTACAGGCTAAAACGTATAATTTTGTCAAATTTCAATTATCTTCTTTTTCTTCTGGCAGATTATGCCGCAATCTGGATTTTCGGCGAGGCGGGTAAAAATTAGGACTTTCAGAAACTAAACCAAAAATTATGCAGATGGTCATTATTACCCCTTAAACGGAAAGCTGTACGAAAATTTCGCCAAAATAGTCAGTGTAGAGGCACACAGTCGTTACGATTTGATTTATATAGATAAGGAATCTCCTCCATGTAAAACACCTTTTTGGTTATGGCCGCTGGACTTAACCTGCAAAACTGACCATTCATGATATCTCCCGTATTAATCCTCCTGACGAAAAAATGCACATGAAAAAAGGTTTAGAGGTGGAATTCCATCACGTTTGGTCGATTTCCAGTCAGGTTGGTCTTGTTCTCTATATATTGTGCAAGAGTAAAATCACCATTTCGGTTCCCTATAAACCGCCAGTCCATTCCGGAATATGAAATGTTATTTACGTTTAAAACCTACCTTTGGACAGGTGGATGCTAAATATGAATTTTGGTTCGAATGTCTTCAGTAGTTTTCAAGTTGTAAGGAATACGCTTTACACGCACCCGCTCGTGAGTTAAGTCCGATGGGACTTGTACAAAAAAACGGTCCGTTAATGATATCTCCCTTATTAATCCTCGTATCGAAATGATGCACATGAGAAAAAAGGTTTAGAAATTAATTTCTACCAAGGCAGGTAGATTTAAATTAACGTTGGTTGTGTATATTTTGTGGAAGTGCAAAATCACTGTTTCGGTTTCGTATAAACCCCCAGTCAGTTCAGGGATTTAGAAACAATATTTTCCCTAAAATCTATCAAGGACAGGTGTATTCTAAATATGAGCATTGGTGGAAATACATCCAGTAGTTTGTAGCACTCGCGTACATACGGCGTAATTAAGGAAGAAAATAATACAGTTAAGATAGTTGAAAGTAATAGAAAATGGATTATAACTGAGGACAGCCGGAAAACGACAAATATGTAAATGCCAAGTTAATGTATTGGAAAAACAAATGCCCCTCCATAAATTATGCTAGTGTGAGTTATGGATATAATAAAACGGTAACAGAGGAGCAATTTAGGTCCATTGATTCCTAGGTAAACAAATAATAAGAAGATGACTAATGGTGTTATTATTTAATCTATTCGAAGGTGGTTATAACATCCAACGATATTCCGCCAATATCCCGCAGATAGGCCGATTGACGCCTTTCTTGCATTCTACCCAAGGAACAACCAAGAATTTAAAAGCATAATGAGGAAAATGGCAATACGTTACTTCCCTGCTGGCATGCAGTCAGAGACGTTGCCATGGTAACCTGTAGGTTCGTTGTCGGTCTGTCGGTCACTCAATGCAGAGCATGGTACCAGCAGAAAATTGTAAATTTCTCCGTCATGTAAAGAGTAAGGTAAATTATAAACATAACGAAAGTTGTTTATAATGAAGAGACGTTTCACGTACGGTAAACGAAGTTTACAGAAAATCAATAGTATAAGAGAAAATGGAGGAAAACCATTCTGGTTTTCCAATAAACACCCCGTCTATTCAAAGATTTTAAAATGATATGCATATCGAAACCTTCCCCGGGAGGAGTATGCTCTAAATGTGAAGTTTGGTTGAGATCTATCCAGCCGTTTCGACGTGATAGTGGAAAAACCATTCTGGTTTTCCTATAAACCCCCCCGTGTATTAAAGATTTTAAAATAATATGCATATCGAAACCTTCCCCCTGATGAGTATACTCTAAATATGAAATTTGGTTGAGATCCATCCAGCCGTTTCGACGTGATGGTGGAAAAACCATTCTGGTTTTCCTATAAACCCCCCGTGTATTCAAGGATTTTAAAATGATATGCATATCGAAACCTTCCCCGGGATGAGTATACTCTAAATATGAAGTTTGGTTGAGATCTATCCAGCCGTTTCGACGTGATGGTGGAAAAACCATTCTGGTTTTCCTATAAACGCCCCGTGTATTCAAAGATTTTAAAATAATATGCATATCGAAACCTTCCCCGGGAGGAGTATACTCTAAATATGAAATTTGGTTGAGATCTATCCAGCCGTTTCGACGTGATGATGGATAAACTATTCTGGTTTTCCTATAAACCCCCGTGTATTCAAAGATTATAAAATGATATGCATATCGAAACCTTCCCCGGGATGAGTATACTCTAAATATGAAATTTGGTTGAGATCTATCCAGCCGTTTCGACGTGATGATGGATAAACTATTCTGGTTTTCCTATAAACCCCCGTGTATTCAAAGATTATAAAATGATATGCATATCGAAACCTTCCCCGGGATGAGTATACTCTAAATATGAAATGTGGTTGAGATCTATCCAGCCGTTTCGACGTGATGGTGGAAAAACCATTCTGGTTTTCTTATAAACCCCCCGTGTACTCAAAGGTTTTAAAATGATATGCATATCGAAACCTTCCCCGGGATGAGTATACTCTAAATATGAAATTTGGTTGAGATCTATCCAGCCGTTTCGACGTGATGGTGGAAAAACCATTCTGGTTTTCCTATAAACCCCCCGTGTATTCAAAGATTTTAAAATGATATGCATATCGAAACCTTCCCCGGGAGGAGTATACTCTAAATATGAAGATTGGTTGAGATATATCCAGCCGTTTCGACGTGATGGTGGAAAAACCATTCTGGTTTTCCTATAAACACCCCGTGTATTCAGATTTTTTTAAATAATATGCATATCGAAACCTTCCCCGGGATGAGTATACTCTAAATATGAAATTTGGTTGAGATCCATCCAGCCGTTTCGACGTGATGGTGGAAAAACCATTCTGGTTTTCGTATAAACCCCCGTGTATTCAAGGATTTTAAAATGATATGCATATCGAAATCTTCCCCGGGAGGAGTATGCTCTAAATATTAAGTTTGGTTGAGATCTATCCAGCTGTTTCGACGTGATGGTAGAAAAACCATACTGGTTTTCTTATAAACCTCCGTGTAATCAAAGATTTTAAAATGATATGCATATCGAAACCTTCCCCGGGATGAGTATACTCTAAATAAAATTCTGTTGAGATCCATCCAGCCGTTTCGACGTGATGGTGGAAAAACCATTCTGGTTTTCCTATAAACCCCCCGTGTATTCAAAGATTTTGAAATGATATGCATATCAAAACCTTCCCCGGGAGGAGTATACTCTACATATGAAGTTTGGTTGAGATCTATCCAGCCGTTTCGACGTGATGGTGGATAAACTATTCTGGTTTTCCTATAAACCCCCGTGTATTCAAAGATTTTAAAATGATATGCATATCGAAACCTTCCCCGGGAGGAGTATACTCTAAATATGAAGTTTGGTTGAGATCTATCCAGCTGTTTCGACGTGATGGTGGAAAAACCATTCTGGTTTTCTTATCAACCCCCGTGTAATCAAAGATTTTAAAATGATATGCATATCGAAACCTTCCCCGGGATGAGTATACTCTAAATATGAAATTTTGTTGAGATCTATCCAGCCGTTTCGACGTGATGGTGGAAAAACCATTCTGGTTTTCCTATAAACCCCCCGTGTATTCAATGATTTTAAAATGATATGCGTATCGAAACCTTCCCCGGGAGGAGTATACTCTAAATATGAAGTTTGGTTGAGATCTACCCAGCCGCTTCGACGTGATGGTGGAAAAACCATTCTGGTTTTCCTATAAACCCCCCGTGTATTCAAAGATTTTAAAATAATATGCATATCGAAACCTTCCCCGGGATGAGTATACTCTAAATATGGAGTTTGGTTGAGATCTATCCAGTCGTTTCGACGTGATGGTGGAAAAACCGTTCTGATTTTCCTATAAACCCCCGTGTATTCAATGATTTTAAAATGATATGCATATCGAAACCTTCCCCGGGATGAGTATACTCTAAATATGAAATTTGGTTGAGATCTATCCAGCCGTTTCGACGTGATGGTGGAAAAACCATTCTGGTTTTCCTATAACCCCCCCCCCGTGTATTCAAAGATTTTAAAATGATATGCATATCGAAACCTTCCCCGGGAGGAGTATACTCTAAATATGAAGTTTGCTTGAGATCTATCCAGCCGTTTCGACGTGATGGTGGAAAAACCATTCTGGTTTTCTTATAAACCCCCCGTGTATTCAAAGATTTTAAAATGATATGCGTATCTAAACCTTCCCCGGGATGAGTATACTCTAAATATGAAGTTTGGTTGAGATCTATCCAGCCGTTTCGACGTGATGGTGGATCAGACAAACAGACAAACAGAAACGAACAACTTTATTTATAAGATTATTTTTATACCACTCCACTCGCCCCCTGCCAAAAGGGTGCTAGGGGTGTCTTACCCTCACGCGGTTTGTCTCCTGATACTAATTGATAAGTGTACCACGTTTGGTGAAATTGCTCCAGTGGTTTAGGAGGAGATGTGTCATATACACACCCACACCCACACACCCACGCACACACATACATCAATTTTTATATATAGTAAGAAGAAGAAGATAATATTTTTATATGTAGTTTTTCGATTAATTTTATATCTCACCCCCTTCGCTCCCCACTTGGATTTGCAAAAAATCCGGAGTAATACTATTCATCTCAGAGACCCTGAAATCTATGGATTCGAAACTGTTTTTAATTATTTCTATATCTCACCCCACCCCCCCACCCTTTGCTCCCAACCTAAAAGGGGGCTGGATTTTAAAAAAATTCTAGAGTATCACTTTTCAACTCAGCGACCCCGAAAACTATGAATTCGACACTATTCTCGATTATTATTGTAACTACCACCCCCCTGACCCTCTCCCTTAAGGGCGTTAGGGATGGCTTACCCCCCACAGTGATCGTCTCCCGATAGTAAGTGATTCGTGTACCAAGTTTGGTTGAAATTGCTCCAGTGGTTTAGTTGGAGATGTGTCATTTACACACACACTTCCATTTCTATATATAGTAAGATTTTTACACTCGTTCTTCACCCCCTTTCCTTCCCCGCCCAAAGGAGTCCTATGAGTGCCTTACACAACAGTATATTTTTTTCCCAGATATTAAGTCTTATTTGTACCTATTTTGGTTGACAGCTATGCCCAAACGTACATGCATAATCTCACTGCTCTAGAATCCTGGAGCTGACGTTGCCATGGTTACGGCAGTTCATTTCTTTATCCGATTCCTAGAGCAGGGGTAGTGTGGTGCCAATATCTCCGTAACGGTTGGTTTTAGGGCCTTAAAACATGGTTTTCGGGCCCGTAGGGCTTACCGAGTTTTGTTCTTTGCGTCAAGAGGATTAAATTGAGCTTTGTCTCGTCCTTATACGACAAATTCGATATTTTGCCTATAATAGTATAAGAGAAAATGGAGGAAAACCGTTTTTCCTATAAAACTCCCGTCTTTTCAAAGATTTTAAAATGATATGCATATCGAAACCTTCCCCGGGGTCAGTATACTCTAAATATGAAGTTTGGTGAGATCTATCCAGCCGTTTCGACGTGATGGTGGAACAGACAAACAGACAGACAAACAGACAAACAGAAACAATTTTATTTATATAGATATGAGAGTTTCTCCCGATGACAATATCAGACAAGGGCTACAATTACGATCGTCTGACGTGTGATTGTAACAGGATTATCACTTTTCCAATGAAATAGATTCCACAACGATGTTCCAGGATAATTTTACAGTAGAAATCATCACTAAAAATTCCATAGAATTGCCTACAGTCATAGATAAATAAGCATTCGCGCATACGGTCTATGAGTCACGACTACGTTATTTTTAATCTCCTATTATCTCAAATTATCGATCAATATGTGCTGCATAAGAAGAAATTATGTTCAAAGACACACTCTCTTCCTTAACTGACTCATGTAATGGACACACAAATCAAATCCTATCTTAAGACCCATTTACAAGTCTCAAAAATACCAATAACAGTAAATGCAAAATTTGTGGACATTCAAGCCACGACCAATATTCCAGGCCAACATCTACTTCAATATAGCACACATTAATCACTTATAAGCACAGTAATAATTACACTCATGACCTTTAAACATTCTATTAGACCGTAATAATGTCAATTATTATTATTATTATTATTATTATTATTATTATTATTATTATTATTATTATTATTATTATTATTATTATTATTATTATTATTATACGCGTGCGGTCGCGTCATCGTAGGCTATGGTTTAATGAAATCATAGATGACTCTATCCTATCTCGAATCTATGGTAAACCACAAAACATCAAGGAAAAATCCTAAATTCACAGAACACGTCGATATTCTGTCCCAAATAATTCAAAAAATTATTCCATCATCTATATATATATAAAATAACTTGTCCTGACTGACTGACTGATTCATCATCGCCGAGCCAAAACTACTGGACGTAACGAAATGAAATTTTGGGGATATGTTCATATTAAGATGTAGGTGCTCGCTAAGAGAGGATTTTTGGATATTCCTTCGCTAAGGGGGTGAAAAGAGGGGTGAAATTTTAAAATGAGTGTGTCTATATCTCGAAAGTTTAAAAGTTTACAGATGTAAAAATTGGTATTTAGAATCTTCTTTAAAAATAAGGAAACACGTATTTTTTTGTTTTCAGATAATCCTAATAGGAGGGGTGAAAAGGGGTGAAAATGGGAAAAATGGGTTGAATGCTCTTAATCAGTATACCAGTACTTATATCTCAGAAACTAAAGATATTACAGACCTGAAAATTGGTACTTTTGATCTCTTTTAAAAATAAAGAAACACGTATTTTTTTGTTTTTGGATAATCCAATTAATGGGAGGGTGAAAAGGGGGTGAATTTTTAAAATGAGTGAATCTATATCTCCAAACTTTTAAAGTTTGAAGATGTAAAAATTGGTATTTAGAATCTTCATTAAACATAAAGAAACACGTATTTTTTTGTTTTCGGAAAATCGCAATAGGAGGGGTGAAAAGGGGTGAAAAAAGGGTTGAATGCCTTTGATGAGGCTACATATATTTCAGAAACTGAAGATATTACA
Source organism: Anabrus simplex (assembly GCF_040414725.1). Lineage (NCBI taxonomy): Eukaryota > Metazoa > Arthropoda > Insecta > Orthoptera > Tettigoniidae > Anabrus > Anabrus simplex. The sequence goes on from NC_090265.1 coordinate 1,636,560,797, forward strand.
GACCTGAAAATTGGTGTTTGGGATCTCCTTTAAAAATAAAGAAACACGTATCTTTTTGTTTTTGGAAAATCCAATTAATGGGGGGTGCAAAGGGGGTGATTTTTTAAAATGAGTGTATCTTTATCTCAAAACTGTTACAGTTTATAGATGTAAAAATTGGTATTTAGAATCTCCTTTAAAAATAAAGAAACACGTATTTTTTGTTTTCGGAAAATCCCAATAGGAAGGGTGTAAAAGGGTGAATAATGGGTTGAATGCCTTTAATGAGGCTACTTATATTTCAGAACCTGAAGATATTACAGACCTGAAAATTGGTATTTGGGATCTACTTTAAATGTAAAGAAACACGTATTTTTTCGTTTTTGGAAAATCCAAATATTGAGGGGTGAAAAGGGGGGTGAATTTTTTAAAATGAATGTGTCTACATCTTAAAACTTTAAAATTTACAGATGTAAAAATTGGTAGTTAGAATCTCCTCTAAATATAAAGGAACACGTGTTCTTTTGTTTCCTGTAAATCCCAATAGGAGGGGTGTAAAAGGGTAAAAAATTGGTTGAATGCCTTTAATGAGGATACATATATCTCAGAAACGGAAGATATTACAGAACTGAAAATTTGTATATGGGATCTCCTTTAAAAATAAAGAAACACGTATTTTTTTAGTTTTTGGAAAATCTTATTAATGGCGGTTAAACAGAAGTGACAAATTGGGGTGAATTTTTTGAAAGATTATCTTGGAAACGTAAAGTGTTACAGACGTAAAAAGTGGGTGTTTGGAATCTCCTGCAAATGTAAAGAAACATAGGTGATTTGTTTTTGGAAACTCCACTTAAGGGGAACCCAAAAGGTGTGAAATTTTAAAATGAGAATTTTTACAGTATATCTAAAAAAAACTTAACATGTTACAGAAGTGAAAACTGGCATTTTTATCTCTATTAAACATAAAGAAACGTGTATTTTTAATTTTCGGAAATACCGCTCGGGTGGAGGGGGGGGTGAAAGTGACTGAAAATGGTGTTGAATTCTTTTAATTAGGCTACTGATATCTTAAAAATGAAGATGTTACAGACGTGAAATTTGATATTTGCAATCTGCTTTAAAAATAAAGAAACACGTATTCTCGGAAAATCCAATGAAGCAGGGGGAGGGATGTGAAAGAATTGAAAAATTAATTGACTTTAATTGTATGAGAATATATACATCTAAAATAAACTAAAGTTGTTACAGACGTGAAAATTCGTATTTGGATCTCCTTTAAAAACAAAGAAAAACGCGTTTTGGGGGGGGGGGAATCTTGGGGGGCGGGAGTGTAAAGGAGTTGAATTCCTTTCATGAGGACACATAAATCTAAAAGTGAAGAAGTTCGAGCCGTGATAATTGGTATTTAGAAGATCCTTCACTATTAAAGAAACAAGTATTTTTTGCGGGAAGATTCACTTAGGGGGGGAGGGGGAGTAGTTTGAAATTAAGTGACAAAAGTAAATTATATTTATGGGGATACTTATATCTCAAAACTGAAGGTAATAGACGTGAACATTGGTGTTTGAAATCTTCTTTAAACATAAAAAACAAGCCTTCCTTTAATTTTTTTTTGGGCGGGGGGTGCCGGTAAATAAACTTAACGGCGGTGGGGTGTAGAAGGAGGTGAGACCAATTGATTTTACTGTTCTTAATGTACTTATAAGGATCCTCCGTTGCTCAGGCGGCAGCGCGCCGGCCTCTCACAGCTGGGTTCCGTGGTTCAAATCCCGGTCACTCCATGTGACATTCGTGCTGGACAAAACGGAGGCGGGACAGGTTTTTCTCCGGATACTCCGGTTTTCCCTGTCATCATTCATCCCAGCAACACATAATAGTAATAATAAGAAGAAGAATAAGAATAAGAATATCATTAATAATAATAATAATAATAATAATAATAATAATAATAATAATAATAATAATGTTCCGGACCGTCGTCAAATATGCGGACCGCGCTGGAAACGGCTCCTGGACGGGTAATGACTAAGAATGCAGTCCGGCCGCGGGTTCAGTGCCGCCAAGGCACCCAATATGACACCACGCCGGATCTCCTGAAGGATTTTATCCAGATTAAAAATGATTATAGGAAAATACGGTATGGCAAAGATTTACGGACCCAACTGACCGGGAAGAATACCTGAGCCTAGCCTGGGAAGTACGAAATCGATTGCTGGAAAGGAAGATTGAAAAATGGGAGGAAACGTGCCGTAATCTAATAGAAAACGAGTCAGATCGGGAATTTTGGTGGATTCTCGCTGAAAACGTGTCAGATCGCGAATTTCGGCGGATTATATATCTAAAACAATAAGCATTCAATTATAAATTTCAGTATAATACCGTAGCGAAGCACGGGTACCTTGCTAGTTATTTTATAAATTAATAACCGTTATCGCGTGGGTCAAATATTTTTAACACTTTCCTCGACTTATCATGGGACAGTGAGAACATGTCACGAAGCACTCACTCAAATAGAACAAATTATAGGTCCCAAATACACTCTCACACACATCAAATCTACCAACACCAGTGAAAGAAGAGTGAAATTCCTGACTACAAAGACTATTAGAAATGATCTCAAATATTCAAGCAAGGACTACGTCTACATAATTATTACAACAGAAAATAGAGAAAAGTATAATTTAAAATCTTAGCTGTAGTAGACTTGGCTTCTGGACTCGGTTGATGATCAGTGAATATTTAACCAAACTCCATCTCCGATATTATTCTCTCCCGGGCTGAATTATGCCTCACATTTTAATTACACATGGCTGCAGCAGGCGAGGACTTAGGACAATTACAAACTCCGTCGTAATGCTGAAATTCCATTCTTCTGAAATATTTCAGGACTGCTAGGGATCTTCCGTCTTCTGGTGAAAGCTGAAACTAAAAGGTCTGTTTTAGAAATAGTTCCCAACACACACTCGATTCTCCAAGCTGGCACAGTTTTTACCTACTTGTAATTTTTCATCAGATTTATAAAATTAAAGAAATCTGAACTGCTGCGTTTCCAATATTTCTGTATCCCAAAATTTCTTCAGAAGCAGAAAAAAATATCGTCTTTCATCAAATGAATGCTTGTAATGCTCAACGTCGGATACGCCGTCTCCAATAACACATGTGCTCTAAGCAATTACTTCCGTAGACAACTGAAGACACTCAAAAGAGCAAAAGAGCAAATGAGCACTGAGCAAACGAACAAATGAACAAATGAGCAAATGCACAAGTGAGAAAGATTCCCCAGATACATGGGTATTTATTTCTTCAAGACGTAGGTGTGTTTGTTAATTGAATTTTATTGGCTGAGATTTAGCGATCGGGCTAACCTTGCGGTCCAATTGGTTAAATATCATGACGTCAAAATCTCAAAGTATTGATCGCTTTTAGTCTGGTAGAGTTCATGTCCACGTGCTACACATCTGGTGTCTTCAACAAGGCACAAAAAAAACCAGACTCGCTTACACGGCACGGGGAAAACCTGTTTCACTGCGGGCTAGCAGACAGTGCAGAGTTGAAATCTCCTTCCTGGATGATAATTTTATGCATTGTTCCACCCCAGTAATAAAATATTCTTTCCATACAAACCAATAACCAATTTTCAAGGGTGCAATACATACATACATACATACACCTTCATTATAGACTAGTATGCCTATCAGCGTTCAGTCTGTGAACCCCTATGAATTTACTAACTTCGCCACAATCCTCTAATTATAACTAGCGCTGTGGCCTCGTGTAGTTCCGTACCTATTATCCTTAAATAATTAGATACTGAGCCTGTCCATCGTCACCTTGATCTCCTTCTACAGAGCTTCTTTTACCCTCCATAACCGTGTCCATTATTCTCCTAGGTAACGTACACTCCTCCATTCGCGTCGCATGACCCCACCACTGAAGCCGATTTGTTCGTACAGATCAACCGAGTTCATTCCTTAGTCTTTATATCCTCATCCCGAGTACCCTACTTCCATTGTTCTCACCTGTTTGTACCAGCGATATATTCATGTCTGTTACTTCTAACTTACGAATAAGATATCATGTGTCCACCCAGCTTTCACTCCAGTAATGCAAATATGGTTTGAAAACAGATCGGTGTAAAGATAGTTCTGTTCTGGAGCTGACTTCTTTCCTACAGAATACTGTTGATCGCAACTGCGAGCTCACTGCATTAGCTTCATCAATCATCGATGATCTGCGTTTACACCTGTCGCCCAGGTGGCAGATTCCCTATCACTTGTGTACCAAGCTTTTTCTTACACGTTTTCAAATTTATTCCAATCCTTTAATAGTTTTCCTTTAAAGGAATATTTGCCGAAATTTGTCCTCTTGAATTCCAACTTTATCATCATTTTTCCTACTTTTAAAAACTCCCTTCAAGCTTATTCGTCTACTAATATCAATCCACGCCGTGTCTCCACTGACAGCTCGAAACATACCACATAGTCGAGCATCTCGTCTCCTTGCTTCAAAGTCTTCCCAGCCCAAAGTTTTCAAAATTTGTCGGAAATCACCCAGAACAAATCGTGCTGCTTTCCATCACATCTTTCCCAGTTCTCGTATCAAGTAGTCCTGGTGCAGGTCCCATATACCGGAAGTATACTCTAAATGGGATCTTACGTCCGCTCCTTTACATCCTGCGTACAACCCCTAAATACTCTCGAAACCATGTGAAGAGATCTGTAACCTTTATTTGTGTGAATGTTCAGTATGCGTGGGAGGACGGATGGAAGTTTGTGATGCTGTACATGGGTGTGAATAAGTCGGCCTAGCTGGAGTAGATATATGTGCGAAGTGTACGCGTGTAAGTAGAATTACTCGAATGTACAAAAGGTCCTATGTATATTATGTAAATGTCGTAAATGTATATCAGTACATTCTGTAGTCTATAACCGTAATTATTTCTGCAATTTTAAGTGAGGATGGAGGCACCTTCGTGTACATGATGCTACATTCACCTTTCCATAATTGTATCGACAATTTATGGGGAAAAATTATAAACCATGAACTCCATTTCACTAAATTTGCCGGGCTGAGTGGCTCAGACGGTTAAGGCGCTGGCCTTCTAACCCCAACTTGGCAGATTCGATCCTGGCTCAGTCCGGTGGTGTTTGAAGGTGCTCAAATACGACAGCCCCGTGTCGGTAGATTTACTGGCACGTAAAAGAACTCCTGCGGGACTAAATTCCGGCACCTCGGCGTCTCCGAAGACCTTAAAAAGTAGTTAGTGGGACGTAAAGCAAATAACATTATTATCACTACATAATCAATATACAGAACGAGTCAGTTAACATACCTGCGAGGCACCGTAAAAGACCATCTTAATCCTGAAAAATATATAAAGACACCATATTGAGATTTCTAGATCATATTTTCAAAATTCAAGGTGACTATAATCTAAACCTCAAACTTAGGCTTTTCAGAGTAGAGACAGGGATTGTCAAAGCTTCTTCCTTGAACCAATTAGAGGTTTTGAAGTGTGATTATATAGGGGAATATTCAAAATACCCTGGACAGATTGTTTACGGTTAAAGAAGCGGACTATCGCCATTTCACTTGTAGGCGCTCTTAATTGCTATTCGATATATTCATTAAGGTGCGAGGAACAAGATAAGGTGCGAAAATACTGCGTTCTTTTACTATTACTCAAGATACAAAAACAATGAACAGAGTACCGAGCAAGTGGCCACGTGGTTTGCATCACGGGAGATAGTGGGTTCGAACCCCAGTGTGGGCAGCCGTGAACATGGTTTTCTGTGGTTTTCCATTTTCACACTGGACAAATCTTTGGGCTGTAGCTTAATTAAGGCTACGGTTGCTTCTTTCCCACTGCTAGCACTTCCCCATCCCATGGTCAACATAAGACCTATGCGTGTCAGTGCGACGTAAAGCAAATTGAATAAAAGTTAATAGAATATGACTATGAGAGTGTATGACAACCATGTTTACAGGGTGATTGAAGAGTGATGACGCCATGAAATAATACAGAGGGACAGGAAATTAATCTTCAAAAATTAAGTCCAAATTTTCGCTACTGCGCATGCGCGGTTTATTTAATTAGCAATTCGCTAGAAAAAGTACAGTAGATCTTTAATTATGTAATCCTTATACGTGATGAAACGTGGTATAACTTACAGATTTTTTAAAATTGAGGAGTTGGCAATTTATATTTGTTTGAGTCATAAACAGGGTCACCAATATGCACTCTAATAAAAATGACCAAAATACCCTGCAAATATTTGGTGTGTTATTGAGTAACTGTTGGCATTACTCTCGATACTGTTCTACGCATATCCGTTTGCCACTTCAACAAATTTTGAAGTTTTGACAGTTCCAGCTCGTGGTTAGTCGATATGCGGTGTTAGAATTGAAAAGCTGTGTAATTGCATACATAACTTCCTGTGGTGTAATTCATTTATAGTGCGTGTAACATGAAATAAACCGTATTAAGAATGTAATTTTACACAAGGGGCGAAAATAGGGAAATTATATTTTTCAGCAAGAAATATACAAGAATTCAAACTTCCAGTGTATTTTGGGTATTATATTAGTTTAATTTAAAAGTTAATCGAGAGGTGTTCCTGACAGTGTTATGTACACAATGTTCGTAATCGTAAGTAGTTATGTTCCTAGTTTCGAAGTGTTAAAAATTGGACTGTTCTGAATATGTGTCAAATTTTCAGTATTTCTGCACGACTTTCTGATGTCATATTATTTCAGAGGGTTATATGTCAGATTTCCTTCCTGCAGTTGTATCTTTGATAGACTTGAAAGCAAGGAAATCTCCCTCAACTAGTTGCTGGCAAGAAGGAGGTAAGTTCAGGGGTGGGCCTGTCACCTTTCAGCTTCTGAACCAGCTGCATGGTACTGCATTTCCTCAGTACTGAGATGGAACGGTTATACCGCCATGACTCGGTCCCTTGTTTGACATTTTATGTTTATGTGTGTCGTCATAGAACAACACCACTGCCTTTCTTACATGTAGGCAAATGTCGGTATGTTAACCATGTGATGTGTGACGTCATATAACAGGGCTAACATACCCTTCGAAAGTATGAGAAATCGCTTATCCCTTAGAAATTCAGAAAATTCGTGATTTTCGTATCAAATTTTTTTTGCTAGTTGTTTTACGTCGCATTGACACAGATAGGTCTTACGGCGACGATGGGACAGGAAAGGGCTAGGAGTGGGAAGGAAGCTGCCTTGGCCTTAATTAAGGTACAGTCCCAGCATTTGCCTCGTGTGAAAATGGGGAACCACGAAAAACCATTTTCAGGGCTGCCAACAGTGGGGTTCGAACCTACTATCTCCCGAATACTGGATACTGGCCGCACTTAAGCGACCGAAGCTACAGAGCTCGGTAAATTTGTTTTAATTTTGAAAACATTCTTACTACAAAAAAAACGTCAAATTAAGCATTTTACTCAATTGTGCCGAAAGTTGAAGGTATAAAGGGTCCGGAAAGACAGCCTAAAATTGCTCGTCTTTTTATTCGTTTTCTTTTTAATTCAAATCTTAGCCAAACGAACTCATTTACATAATTCCTTCTGTAATGTGTTCCTTGGTTTAATACTCTCAGGAGTTTCTTGATTTTTGACAAAATGTCCACACCGAATACAGTTATAAGGGCTTAAGTGATCCTCTGCATTGACTCACATTAGCGCTTGTAGTGGTGCTTAAGTGAAACAATGCATTGACCCACATTAGCGCTCGTAATGGTTTTTAAGTGAAACAATGCATTGACTCACATTAGCGCACGTAGTGGTGCTTAAGTGAAACAATGCATTGACTCACATTAGCGCTCGTAGTGGTGCTTAAGTGAAACAATGCACTGACACACACTAGCGCTCGTAATGATGCTTAAGTGAAACAATGCATTGACTCACATTAGCGATCGTAATGGTGCTTAAGTGAAACGATGCATTGACTCACATTAGCGCTCATAACACTGCTTAAGTGAAACAATGCATTGACTCACATTAGCGCTCGTAATGGCGCTTAAGTGAAACAATGCATTGAGTCACATTAGCGCTGGTAACGTTGCTTAAGTGAAACAATGCATTGACTCACATTAGCGCTCATAATACTGCTTAAGTGAAACAATGCGTTGACTCATATTAGCGCTCATAATACTGCTTAAGTGAAACAATGCATTGACTCACATTAGCGCTCGTAATACTGCTTAAGTGAAACAATGCATTGACTCACATTAGCGCACAAAATACTGCTTAAGTGAAACAATGCACTGACTCACATTAGCGCTCGTAATGGTGCTTAAGTGAAACAATGCATTGACTCAGTTTAGCGCTCGTAATGGTGCTTAAGTGGAACAATGCATTGACTCACATTAGTGCTCGTAGTGGTGCTTAAGTGAAACAATGCATTAACTCACATTAGCGCTCGTAATGGTGCTTAAGTGGAACAATGCATTGACTCACGTTAGCGCTCGTAACGTTGCTTAAGTGAAACAATGCATTGACTCACGTTAGCGCTCGTAACGTTGCTTAAGTGAAACAATGCATTGACTGACATTAGCGCTCGTAACGTTGCTTAAGTGAAACAATGCATTGACTCACAATAGGGCTCGTAATGGTGCTTAAGTGAAGCAATGCATTGACTCACATTACCACTCGTAATGGTGTTTAAGTGAAACAATGCATTGACTCACATTAGCGCTCGTAGTGGTGCTTAAGTGAAACAATGCACTGACTCACATTAGCGCTTGTAATGGTGCTTAAGTGAAACAATGCATTGACTCACATTAGCGCTCGTAACGTTGCTTAAGTGAAACAATGCATTGACTCACATTAGCGCTCGTAATGGTGCTTAAGTGAAACAATGCATTGACTCACATTAGCGCTCGTAACGTTGCTTAAGTGAAACAATGCATTGACTCACATTAGCGCTCGTAATGGTGCTTAAGTGAAACAATGCATTGACTGACATTAGCGCTCGTAACGTTGCTTAAGTGAAACAATGCATTGACTCACATTAGCGCTCGTAATGGTGCTTAAGTGAAACAATGCATTGACTCACATTACCGCAGTTGTGGTGCTTAAGTGAAACAATGCATTGACTCACGTTAGCGCTCGTAATGGTGCTTAAGTGAAATAATGCATTGACTCACATTAGCGCTCGCAGTGGTGCTTAAGTGAAACAATGCATTGACTCACATTAGCGCTCATAATGGTAGAAAAGGTATACTGCTAGTCTAATCGGCCGCATAATGACGATTAATGTAAGGATAGTAAGTTTTAGGAATAAATAAAGATTATATTCTTATACTCCTTTATAGTTTATTTATCTAACATTCATAGCCCCGTCTTGTCATTCGACTTGATGCGTCGCTCTAGCTAACTCCTTACCAGGCTTGACAATCGGGTCCACGCATTGTAATCGTAGTAGTTACACAGCTCGACACGTGGCGCTGGCGGCCTAACTATTTGCGGTAGAATGCATACTTCTTTATGGAAAAAATATTGACTTTGATTGCCAATTTATCGTAATTTAGAGTTATGGAGAATGTTACATAGGTTAATACTATTAAAATGTTCAATCCTAAAGGTTACTTTCGTTGATATTTGCCAAAATAATGTCGTGAAATGAAACTGCGGAGAGATTGAGTAGTCCAGCTGACGTTTTGATATTGACTCTGATTGCCGATTTATCTTAATTTAGGGAATAAAGGAGTATGTTACATTGACTAATACTGTTAATATGATTAATTATTAAGGCTACTTTCAATGACATGTGCCAAAATAACGTCGTGAAATGAAACTGCGGAGAGATAGAGTAGTCCAATTTACGTTCCTTAACTATGAGAAATAATAGTAATCGCTTTTATTGTCATGACATTTAGATACATAGCAGAAAGAAGATAAATATCCGAAATAGAAACGGAAAGCTAAGATGAAAGTGCTAACTGCTTTGAGCCACTCCGTAGTTTTGTCATGGTCTACAGAGAATTCGTGACATGATTGCACACAGCAATACATATTCGAATATTTCCAAACACAGTTAAAGAAAAGCAAATCGCTACACCATTTAAAAAAACGAATTAGCGCATAAATTAAATTTCTTGCTTAGGACGAAGTTCAGCGAGAAATCACTTTGAGCCACACATTACATTTGTTCTTGTTTACAGAAAATTTCTGCTCGAAGTACAAAAAAGCGCACAATCATGTTACAAATTCCAAGATTTGTAAACACAATTCAAAAATATAATCACCACACTACACAATAAAACATTAAACTCACTAGCGCATAACTATCAGCTCTCAATATCAAGCTAACAAGCACCTCATTGTGAACACATTGCCAATATTTACGACAGCAAAACAACATAAATAAAACTGGGAATGCGACAATTTGCCGTATCACTGTCTTCGTTCACGAAGACAGTGGCGGTATACAGCTGCCTGTTAGTGACTGGGAGGCCAGCGCTCCAGCGGCATTAAGGTGAAACTTTCCAATTACAGCTTTATGCTGGGCTTCACAAGCGATTGTCAAGGCCGGTATAAGGAGCGCAGCGAGGGATCCAGTCGGCCGTGCTAATCAACCGGATAACGATGATTAAGAAAATGATAGTAAATTTTAAGAATAAATAAATAATATATTCTTATAATTTATTATATATTGTTTTAAATCCAAAATTCATAGTCCCGTCTTGTCATTGATAACAAGTTTCCTCTCCGGCAAAAAACAAAGAGTGGTACTCCCTGAATCTGCCTCATTATGGTTATCTGTGTTATCAGGTATATCTCAGGGCAATATTCTGAGACCCCTACTCTTTGTTCTCTATATCGATGACATAATTCTCTGCACCCAAAATTGTCAGTCTTGTACGCCGACGACCTGAAAATCCTAAGGGATGTATCTACACCTGATGATTCTTATGAATTACAGACTGTTCTCAATTCGTATGGTGACTGGTTTAAGAAAAGGAATATTTCTCCCAATGTTAAGAAGTGTAATACAATCTCCTTTTCATTGCTAAAGCAAGGAATGAACACTGCCTATACCATCCAGAGAAATGCATTGCAATCGGCTTCTCAGGAAAGAGATCTAGGTGTTATAATAAACTGTAAACTAACCTTCTCTATTCATTATTCAGCCTATAAAATCCCGTGCTATGTGTACCCTAGGCATTCTTTACAGGTTCACTGAAATTAATGATATTAACGCCTTAAAATTATACTTTGTCTCGTATGTCTCCCCATTAATGACTTTTATTCCTCTATTTGGTCCTCATCTGCTATCACAAACATATCTCAACTAAATAGTATTTTTAACTTTTTCACCTTCATTGTTAAGACTCACAATCCTGTTTTTAAGAACAAAACTAAATCTGACATTATGAACTATCTGGGTATACTTGACCTGAGAAGCCGTTTACAGTTCTCCGATCTATTTTAGCTTCATAAAATAATCAATGGCTACACCAAATGTAATACTCTTCCGGCGTACTTCCCTATACACGTTACTCTCCGCCCTACTCGCAACCGGCGCACTCATCATGTGTCCCATCCGCGCCTAACTTTACAACAACGCTCTATCTTCCACCGTCTCCCTACTCTTGGTAATTCACTGCCCGATATCCACATATTCACACCTTTCGCATCCTTCAAACAAAAAATGAAAAGATCCCTTTGAAGTCCTCTTCAGGTGGACTGATGGCTCAAAGACTGGGGATGGCACATGAGGAGGGATCAACGGGATAAGACCTGAGAGATCAATCCAGATGAGCCTGGGCAAACACACTACAGTCTTTCAAGCGGAAGCGATAGCTATCACAAATGTCTTGAAGAAAATCTGAAAATGAACTATAGGAATACGAACATTTTCATTTTTACGGACAGTCAAGCGGCCATCAAGGCACTAGAGGCAGTCCGGATAACGTCCAGAATTGTCTGGTATTGCCATTCACTTCTCCTGAAGCTCTCAAAGTACAACATTGTCAAAATAATATGGGTACCAGGCCATGCAGGTACAGAAGGAAATGAAAAGGCAGATAAACTGGCCAGGAAAGGGGCAGAAACATATTTTATAGGCCCAGAACCTGTATGCGGGATTTCCTATGGACAATCCAGACACTACATAGGAAAATGGGTACAAAAGAAACAAATGGATAACTGGAAAAATACTCCAGGATGCAGGCTTGCAAAGGAACTGATGCGAGGACAAAACAAGAAGCATACTAAGGGACTGTTGAAACTCAGCAGAGAAAATATAAGATGGGTAGTAGGACAGTTGACAGGACACTGCCATCTAAAAAAACACCTACATAGAATTGGAGTAATAAGAGACAATACAGTATGTAGGAAATGCAAATGAAGCAGAGGAATCAGCTGAAAACATATTTTCGAATGTGAAGGGCTGGGTAGAATCAGACTCTCCACTCTAGGACAACCAGGTGAAGAGAGAGAAAAAATCCAAAGAGACCCAATAAGAACAACCTGCAGCTTTGTAAAGGGAGCAGGTATATCTAGGTGGGAATGAAGGAAAAACATGGTAGCAAAAGATCTCAGAGGTCGACGCTAATTAGGAACTAATATTTAGAGGCCCCATGAAGAAAAGAAGAAGAAGAAGTCCTCTCCACACTTCCATTTTCTTCCGACCATCCAACCCTCGAGCTTTCTTCTGTAACATACACTCGCCAGTTATCGTTGTCATTGTTGTAACGTTGTTATTGTTAATAATTGTTAATAATTTATTGTTGATGTTTAATATTGCTGTTTGTACCAATTGTTACCGTTTATACTTATTTAAACTCATTATTAGTGTAAAACGGCCCTCCATAGGCTGTATCTAATAAATAAATAAATAAATAAATAAATAAATAAATAAATAAATAAATAGCTCATATCCCTAGGATATTTTCAACATTAAGTTGCTTCTCTGAAGGGCTAGAACTGTGGATTGTTTTGCTCATTGTAAAAATCGCCTAATATGTTAAAAATATTCTAGTGCCCAGTTTGCGGCTGATCCACTTGTTTACCGAATGTGACAGAGCAGAGTGGGAACTGACATATACAGGGTGGTTGTAAACGACGTGAACCGGGTATAGCGGCGTTAAATGATTGGTCATACTAACAAATAATTTAATAAAAAATAAGTCGATATCTCGCGCCGTTGTCACTTGATTAGCTTCTGAAGTTAGCCAATCAGATTGCTTCCCGGGTGAATTCAAATGGGCTTTGCCGGGCGAATTTGCTAAATCCGCACGTGACTAAAGATCGGCTTGGGAGCCATTCTGAGAAATCAGCATCAAACATTAACACACCGTGGGTTTCAGCCGGTGTCACTTACTATGGTGCGGTTCTGCCAGCTCGGAAATCCGAGTTTCAATCCACCCCAGAGCGAAGGTTTTCTTCTTAGATTTGAGCTCTGAAGCCAGTTTTAAGCCACATTCAGAGTTAGTAACACCGCCTCACAAAGCCCAATTGAATTCGCCCGCGAAGGGGAGTTAGGGATTGGAATAACTTACCAAGAGAGATGTTCAATAAATTTCCAATTTCTTTGAAATCATTTAGGAAAAGGCTAGGCAAACAACAAACAGGGAATCTGCCCCCTGGGCGACTGCCCTAAATGCAGATCAGTATTGATTGATTGATTGATTGAAGTGATCTGATTGACTAAGTTCAGCAAATTATTTCTTATTTTTTATTTTGCTATTTGTTTTATGTCGCACCGACACAGATAGGTCTTATGGCGACGATGGAATAGTATAGGCCTAGAAATGGGAAGGAAGCGGCCGTGGCCTTAATTAATGTACAGCCCCAGCATTTGCCTGGTGTGAAAATGGGAAACCACGGAAAACCATCTTCAGGGCTGCCAACAGTGGGGTTCGAACCCACTATCACCCGATTACTGGATACTGGCCGCACTTAAGCGACTGCAGCTATCGAGCTCGGTCAGACAAATCATAAAATGACAACATCGCGAGATATCGAATTATTTTTTCAAAATATTTATCAGTATGACCAACCCTATAACGCTCATACACCCACTTCATGTTGTTTTGAACTCCCTGTATAACAAAAACCAGGAAAACAGTGTACGTGGTACAAAGTACCGTACTGGCTACTACACCTGATCAGTGGCGTATACTGAGGTCTACCAAGACTATCGATGAACCCCAAACCTCAAATGAGAATGATAAAAATTTAGAGCGCATTATAATGTAAGCATATGATACTGTGCCCGTCGTAGTCAGTCAGCGAACACGAGACACCCCAAGGGTGCTCAGTTCGGTGGCTGTAGGCTTATAAAATAAATGAATGTGGCAGGATTATCATAGGGTTCATCAAATAAGCACGTTCCAAGTATAGAACATATGTGACACTTTTATTTAATTAAATGCAATATTGGCCATCCTGAAATCTATGATTATGATTATGATCGTTACGTTATGGAATTTAATATGGCTCTTGATGTAACAAACCTAGGCACAAACAAATGGGGTGGTACACGGCAGTTGTTTCCCTAACATTCTAACAGAGTATTTACATTGTGAAAATTTTTTTCTCGTCTTTAAAGTTATTAAGTTATTTGTTCAAAGTTGAATTGAAAATTTTCATTCAGAAAAATGAGGTCTGGGCCAAGCCTTCATCGATAATCTGGAAAAAATGCAGTAATTGTAAGAACGATTATAATAAAGAAATATCCAAGATTCAAAAGTTAACACTTATGGCAAAATAATAAAATTTACAGTCGTTATCTTAACGATAAAGTGAAAAGTTGAATTTGCCTTGGTTTTCTCTAAGTTAATCCGAGACGTCGGATATACCTGTTCACGTCGTCTCACATCTCTTTCCGTGAGAATTTATCCTGAACGTTAAGTATTTTACCAATGATTAAACAAAATAAAACGCCTCCTGGGCTTGCAAACGTAAGTAAATGGGGAGAATACCATCCATGTGGAAACCCTGTCCACTATCAATCGATGATATCAGTGTCACATGTTTCAGAATAGAACACATGAAAAATAATCCTCTAAATACCAATAAATCACTACTTCTACAGCTAACTACGGAAATTGGTAAGAAGACTGTGAGTACTAAGAAGAAAATATCTACACTATGTACATGTCGACGAGTGTCGATCAACCGTTTTACTCTCCTGTTAACAAATTTATTGAGTGACAGCAAGATTGAGTTATCACATGAGAGCGAAAAATTGCATCAACGAATGAGCTGGCATAGTCACGAATCAGATATTATTTAGATATTTCGTCGAAGACTTGTTCTTTAGACCTAAGGCCTTCTTGAACATTCATCTGTACCTTGAGATTGAAATTACTGGATTTCTTGAGAAAATCTGGGATATTCCCACGAATTAAAAGTACATCGATTAACATGGACTTTCATTTTCTTTATCTGAAGACACTAACATTTGACTACACTGCATTTATCGCGAATAATCCATTAACATGTGAAAAGCTCAGTTTCACGAAGATTCATGCCAATTATTCCATATACTCTACACGTACAGTGTACCACAATGACGACTCTAATTTGTCGCATCTTAATCTCAAATATATGTAGCCGTGAAATATCAGGACCTACCATCGTCCTACAAATACATAATATCCACTTAAAAGTGTCTCGATGATTAATTACTCCAACTAATTATCACATGCTCCCGATGCACATGTTCACATTAAATTCGTACATAGAACTCGGACTCAATATCCCGATGACACGTTGTCTCAGACACGAGGTACAAGTAGAAGTTCCATTACAAGGAAAATATAGAAAATGTGGACGAAATATCCTACCATTAAATCCATCGGACATAAATTAATTCATATTCGTGACGAAATTTACTCAATAAGCAAAGATGGTGTCGATAACACATGGATAACTATCAGAACCCTTCACTGTCAAATTCATGGCCACATGGTCATTGAATAATCACATGTGTCAGTTTTACGACGTATTCGAGCAAATAAACAACCATAAAATGTGTCAAAATAGCTTACTAAGAAGAAGGAAAAAATAGAACAAAACTACATAGAACAGATATAAATGAGACGTAATCGACTTAACTTATAGAGAAATCTTCATGTCTGGAAGCCTGGGTTCTCAATCAGCCATGCCAGGAAGAGAGAATCTGCATCCCGACGCCGCCAACGATGGTCAAAGGTTTAGAACTTCATGGTGAAGCACTGGTAATCCATGATGTGAGATTCCGTCCTCTTCTGGAAATATTCACGTCCACGTCTTCCGCGTCCGCTCGTAAGAAAGCTGAAACTTACACAAAATGTTTTAGAGTAGGCTCCAAACACACACGTAACTATATTTTGGAAATGACACGTACTTAAGGGATTAATGTCTGCACATTCGACGTCTGATCACAGCACTGTTCTAAATTATATCCAATTTTAGACGTGTAGAGCACAGGAGTGAAGCCAGTATTCACGACGTTCCACGCTGAGCGACTGAAGGTGATAGTCCAAGAACACGCCAGTGTGTGAGAATGAGTATTCGTATCACATGACTTAAATATCATGTCTGGTGCACATGCACGGAAGTAAAGTCAATTTAGGAACTAAATTCTTCTACTGTACGAATCTACAACTTCATCACCATTTTAGCCACAAGGTCGTGTAAATTATTCCAAAATTTCAGTTTTTAATTTATATCCTCCATATGTGCTATTCTTTTATCCAGTTTATTTTAATTTAGTCCTTGAGCCTTCCGTAATTATGCACGTCGCCACCAAAGATATTACAAATATTTCATTCATTTCATTCCTCGCAATTACAGGTGACACGCGCTGGCCTCCTTCTCTCACTCGCCAACCTTCATTTTTTATTTTTATTCCGTTAGCCAGCTGCTCTCTGCACAAAAAAACTCGTTCTCGCCCCTGTCCAAGGTCGCGCGCACCCCATCTCGCCGACAAGCGAACACAAGCCGCACCAACACCTGTTCACTCATCGGTGGCCTCACGGTCACATCCACCTCTTACTGGGACAAAATTTTTAAACAAGGTTAAAATTTTTTAGATCATGTTCATTCCTTAAAATGTGGTCCGTATGCTGTCTACTTCACTGTTTAATTTTCCATGGTATTTATAATTTTCAAGCACCTGTCAGTTGTCTGAACGGTAATCATTCTGCACGACACAAACTGGTATTTCTTCGACAGCCGACCTGGGTCTCTTCCTTTTTCTTTCTTCACTCTTCTGCTTTACGGTAGAGTCTTAGGTTCGAGGCATTGAATATAAATGTTCACAGGAGAGTAATGGTTTGATATCTTCACATCGGAGTCTTTCTTCTGGCGCCCTGATTTTCAGGTTGATATTGTGGTGCCGAAGGATTTAATCTATCGTCATGGGGTGAATTCCGGTGTCGCTGGAACTGTAAGCTCTCGGCTCCCATCACATCTGGATCAGTGTCTTGATTATGAATGGCGTCCTTCCATTTTGAGCCTTTTTCAGTTTCCTTCTTTAATTCTTCAATGTACCTCATGCTTTCTCGATGATGGTTCTCCATTTCATCTCTGAAATTCCGGTAGTTACGATCTGAATAATATCTAGGTCTATCATAGGGCCTATTCCGTCTGTAGTCCTGTGGTCGATCCCGTGTCCTGTAATTTCCCCTTCTTCGGACGTTCTTCGGATCTTCCATCCTGTCCTCTCTGGGTCTCGTTCTTCTCTCTTCCCATCGACGGTCGTACGCTCTGGGATGGTTTTTGTACTCTTTAGGTCCACTCTGATTTCCGTTTTCAGGCATTGGAGTCGAATTTCGGTTTTTCGGAGTGTCTATTACGTTGACCTGGTAAGTATTGCTCCTTTGAGATTTCGGTACTGTTGAGACATTCATGGTATGGTCGAGTTGTCTGAGGATAGCCTCAGCCTGAACCGCGGTCTGAACATTGGCAGCAATGAGTAAACGCTGTACTTCCACAGGAAACTGCTTTGTTATCGCTTGAACCAACTCATTTTCAGAAGGTGGAGTGTCGAGGTCTTTCATTCGTCGTACTTGATTACAGAAGTAATTAGCGTACTGCGTCTGCCCATCTATGGAATATTTCCGTGAATACAAATCCAACCGTAGTGCCTGTTGCAAATCCGCTCCCCAGTATCTCTGTAGGAATAAGCGCTTGAAACCTTCATAGTCTTCAAACGTATAACGGAAAGCATGGTACCAGTTGAGCACGTCTCCCTCTAAAAATTTCTCCGCTGTTCGCAGATGTTTTTCAGTAGGGATCTTCTGTTCACGAATATATTCATCAAGGTCCCTAATGAAATTTTTAGGTGTGACCCCGTTTAAATTGTTGAATTTTCTAGGCCTGTCCTCGCTCATTCGGATAAAATTAATGATTTGAGGTACACCTTGTGCCGGTGTAGTACTGAGATTTACTGTGGGTTGTTCGGTGTGGGTAATATTCTGAGACGATTCAGCTACTGGCGATATTCCTTCTGTTACAGTAGATTTAGCCTGTACGACCTCTTCGACATTACTCTGTCGGTCCATTAATGATGTCACTAAGACTCTAGTGCTCCTATCCTGCAACTTCAAGAATCCTACTTCTTTTTCTAATTTTTGGAGGGCGTCCATATTTTCCTCCATTTTCTGTTTCCCGGACTTGACATCTCCGGCAAGATTAATAATTTGTTCGAGTATTTCCGATTTGTCCTTGTCAATCATGCTCTTGATATCATCGAACTGGAGTGAAATATCTTGTATCTCCATTTGGTTGACTGAGATACTGTCCTTTACGGAACGGAGATCATCGTCGACCTTCTCTTTTATTTTCTTTAAGTCTTCTGTGACCTCTCCTCTAAGATTTTTCACTTGTTCTGACATCTCTTCTTGTGCCGTAGAAATCTCTACCTTTATAACATCTATCTCCTTCCTCACAGATTCAATGTTATTTCTGACTAGGACTACGTCACTCTGAAGAGCGGTGACCTTCCCGGTGATAACCTTATTATCCTCTTTAATCTGGCTCGTCAAAGTAACAACTTGTTCCAGGGTTTTTTTCTGATTTTCCCTGCACTCTAACACGATATTGTCAATCCGACAACTAGTTTCCTCCAATTTTGCATATAGTTCGTCGCGACCTTTTTTTGCCTCTTCCTGTATCGCAGCACCCATAATGTTCATTTTCTGACTCAATCGTTCATTACTATCTTCCTGTATTTTCCTAAATTCCTCTTTATTCTCGTCCTGTGCTCTCCTATTCTCTTCCTGTATTTTTCTGAATTCCTCCTTATTCTCGTCTTGTATTTTCCTAAATTCCTCTTTATTCTCTCCCTGTGCTCTCCTACTCTCTTCCTGTATTTTTCTGAGTTCCTCTTTATTCTCCTCCTGTGCTCTCCTACTCTCTACTGTCATAGTCTCTAATAACTTCCTAATCTCCTCGAGATCCATTCTATTATTCATAAAGTGACCTGTGTCAGCAAACGCCGAAATGCAGAAACTTTCCCCCCAGACATGTTGATTGTGATAAGGCAAATTCAAGTTTCATGAAGAAAATTCCTGACCCTCATTTTTCCATGTGAAACACATCATCATAAATAAAATACTCTGAAAATTCCGCGTACTCTGTTAGAATTCTACCTAACTGGGATGGCATTAAATCTGAAATGAACCTGCCGAACCTTGAATAATTAATAATTTGAGCAAGTCAATTTAAACCACGTGGAGAAGCAATTAATCAAGTTCCACGATGGATTAAGCCACTTTTTTAAGCCACAAATCGAGCCCCACGGAAGGGACTAGCCACTAAGATGCCCCACGTTGGGCGCCACTAAGATGTGCCCGTCGTAGTCAGTCAGCGAACACGAGACACCCCAAGGGTGCTCAGTTCGGTGGCTGTAGGCTTATAAAATAAATGAATGTGGCAGGATTATCATAGGGTTCATCAAATAAGCACGTTCCAAGTATAGAACATATGTGACACTTTTATTTAATTAAATGCAATATTGGCCATCCTGAAATCTATGATTATGATTATGATCGTTACGTTATGGAATTTAATATGGCTCTTGATGTAACAAACCTAGGCACAAACAAATGGGGTGGTACACGGCAGTTGTTTCCCTAACATTCTAACAGAGTATTTACATTGTGAAAATTTTTTTCTCGTCTTTAAAGTTATTAAGTTATTTGTTCAAAGTTGAATTGAAAATTTTCATTCAGAAAAATGAGGTCTGGGCCAAGCCTTCATCGATAATCTGGAAAAAATGCAGTAATTTTAAGAACGATTATAATAAAGAAATATCCAAGATTCAAAAGTTAACACTTATGGCAAAATAATAAAATTTACAGTCGTTATCTTAACGATAAAGTGAAAAGTTGAATTTGCCTTGGTTTTCTCTAAGTTAATCCGAGACGTCGGATATACCTGTTCACGTCGTCTCACATCTCTTTCCGTGAGAATTTATCCTGAACGTTAAGTATTTTACCAATGATTAAACAAAATAAAACGCCTCCTGGGCTTGCAAACGTAAGTAAATGGGGAGAATACCATCCATGTGGAAACCCTGTCCACTATCAATCGATGATATCAGTGTCACATGTTTCAGAATAGAACACATGAAAAATAATCCTCTAAATACCAATAAATCACTACTTCTACAGCTAACTACGGAAATTGGTAAGAAGACTGTGAGTACTAAGAAGAAAATATCTACACTATGTACATGTCGACGAGTGTCGATCAACCGTTTTACTCTCCTGTTAACAAATTTATTGAGTGACAGCAAGATTGAGTTATCACATGAGAGCGAAAAATTGCATCAACGAATGAGCTGGCATAGTCACGAATCAGATATTATTTAGATATTTCGTCGAAGACTTGTTCTTTAGACCTAAGGCCTTCTTGAACATTCATCTGTACCTTGAGATTGAAATTACTGGATTTCTTGAGAAAATCTGGGATATTCCCACGAATTAAAAGTACATCGATTAACATGGACTTTCATTTTCTTTATCTGAAGACACTAACATTTGACTACACTGCATTTATCGCGAATAATCCATTAACATGTGAAAAGCTCAGTTTCACGAAGATTCATGCCAATTATTCCATATACTCTACACGTACAGTGTACCACAATGACGACTCTAATTTGTCGCATCTTAATCTCAAATATATGTAGCCGTGAAATATCAGGACCTACCATCGTCCTACAAATACATAATATCCACTTAAAAGTGTCTCGATGATTAATTACTCCAACTAATTATCACATGCTCCCGATGCACATGTTCACATTAAATTCGTACATAGAACTCGGACTCAATATCCCGATGACACGTTGTCTCAGACACGAGGTACAAGTAGAAGTTCCATTACAAGGAAAATATAGAAAATGTGGACGAAATATCCTACCATTAAATCCATCGGACATAAATTAATTCATATTCGTGACGAAATTTACTCAATAAGCAAAGATGGTGTCGATAACACATGGATAACTATCAGAACCCTTCACTGTCAAATTCATGGCCACATGGTCATTGAATAATCACATGTGTCAGTTTTACGACGTATTCGAGCAAATAAACAACCATAAAATGTGTCAAAATAGCTTACTAAGAAGAAGGAAAAAATAGAACAAAACTACATAGAACAGATATAAATGAGACGTAATCGACTTAACTTATAGAGAAATCTTCATGTCTGGAAGCCTGGGTTCTCAATCAGCCATGCCAGGAAGAGAGAATCTGCATCCCGACGCCGCCAACGATGGTCAAAGGTTTAGAACTTCATGGTGAAGCACTGGTAATCCATGATGTGAGATTCCGTCCTCTTCTGGAAATATTCATGTCCACGTCTTCCGCGTCCGCTCGTAAGAAAGCTGAAACTTACACAAAATGTTTTAGAGTAGGCTCCAAACACACACGTAACTATATTTTGGAAATGACACGTACTTAAGGGATTAATGTCTGCACATTCGACGTCTGATCACAGCACTGTTCTAAATTATATCCAATTTTAGACGTGTAGAGCACAGGAGTGAAGCCAGTATTCACGACGTTCCACGCTGAGCGACTGAAGGTGATAGTCCAAGAACACGCCAGTGTGTGAGAATGAGTATTCGTATCACATGACTTAAATATCATGTCTGGTGCACATGCACGGAAGTAAAGTCAATTTAGGAACTAAATTCTTCTACTGTACGAATCTACAACTTCATCACCATTTTAGCCACAAGGTCGTGTAAATTATTCCAAAATTTCAGTTTTTAATTTATATCCTCCATATGTGCTATTCTTTTATCCAGTTTATTTTAATTTAGTCCTTGAGCCTTCCGTAATTATGCACGTCGCCACCAAAGATATTACAAATATTTCATTCATTTCATTCCTCGCAATTACAGGTGACACGCGCTGGCCTCCTTCTCTCACTCGCCAACCTTCATTTTTTATTTTTATTCCGTTAGCCAGCTGCTCTCTGCACAAAAAAACTCGTTCTCGCCCCTGTCCAAGGTCGCGCGCACCCCATCTCGCCGACAAGCGAACACAAGCCGCACCAACACCTGTTCACTCATCGGTGGCCTCACGGTCACAATACAGTGTTCCATTTGAAAATCTCGGTAGCAATGAGAAAGAACGTCGCACGTATTTCTGAGAGCAAGGCATCGGAGACAGATCTTGCAGCCCAAGCTCTGCGTCCTTCTCCCCTCGACGAACCTCGCGCTGCATGCTGCTGTTTGTCCGATAGGTGTGGGGACCGGAGGTTACGTGTGCTAGGCTTCCCTTCGTCAGATGACCAACTGCTTACAACCATGCGTTTCTCATCGTATATACTTCTGCACCTCATACTCATAGATAACAGAGTGCTGGTATTTCACTCCCGTTTACTTATACATCCTTGTAGGAAGATACTGCAGGGCTGCTGTTACATGAGTAATATAGTTTTATTTTATAAGTAGATCTGCTAAAATGAAATGCAATCTTTCAGGTTTAGCCTTGGCAGAATCGAACCCGTGATCATGGGTCGGGCACCACCACTGATCTCCCGAGGAAACTAATAAACCAGTGAACGATTGGTACGATCGCTGGTAATGCTGTAAAATTCAAAATGTTTATTTAGTTATAATAATAATAATAATAATAATAATAATAATAATAATCTTCTTCTTCTTTCTTTTCCTGCCGCTTTTCCCACACCTGTGGGGTCGCGGGTGCGAACTGCGTCGCATATGGGGATTTGGCCCTGTTTTACGGCCGGATGCCCTTCCTGACGCCAACCCTCTATGGAGGGATGTAAGCACTATTGCGTGTTTCTGTGGTGGTTGGTAGTGTAGTATGTTGTCTGAATATGATGAGTAGAGTGTTGGGACGGACATATACACCCAGTCCCCGAGCCAGAAGAATTAATCAGAAGCGATTAAAATCCCCGACCCGGCCGGGAATTGAACCCGGGACCCTCTGAACCGAAGGCCAGTACGGTGACCATTCAGCCAACGAGTCGGACAATAATAATAATAATAATAATAATAATAATAATAATAATAATAATAATAATAATAATAATAATAATAATAATAATAATAATAATAATAATGGTGCATGGCATCTGTATTGGCTTGGTGGTAACCTAATGAGAATGAAATGAATGGTGAAGACGTCATAAACACCCAGTACCCACGCCAGGAGAACTAACAGTACGAGAGGTTTGATTCGGAGAAATAAACCGGGGCCATCGGACCAAAGGCAAGCATTCTATCCATTTAGCCACAAAGCCGGACTTTTACTAAGGACTTTAACTTGCTAAAACTTATGCTACCATCTCCACTGATCAGGTGTTGAGTTTTGACAGTAGCAGAGGCCAGCAGCCTTGACAACACAGCAGGCTTCCCCGTTGGCTGTTGGCTGCAGCTCAAAGCGCTTAAGGCTTGACGTTCTCTAAAGCAACCATCGAAAAAGGTTAACCTAAGTCTGGTGGTAGCCGACGTTTTGATCCTAGCATACGCCACTGCACCTGATATTACAAGACAAGATGGACGGCAAAGATTACTGGGAATACCGAGGTTGTTTCCGATTTCTGGTAACGAATTGTACTAAACTTTTAGCTTAGGAAGACCCACGTCTCCACCATCGATCGTGCTCTTTCTGATGTCCCTTCTGCACCTCACTTCCCACTGAAGAAGACTTGTATCAACGTAGCCACGTCGATTTGTTCGCACTCTTCTTTACAGGCTTTCCATAAGCCTGCACAGTACGACGATGCCTATTCGCAGTCCAAACGCACAAGTGTCCATGGCAGATGCATCAGGTGATTGCACAGGAATGCCACTGAAGGGGATATCGTGCATTCCTGTTTCTCTTCAAGAATACGACACTCAAACCGGATATATGACTTGACGTCTTCTCTTTATGCATCCAAACTTCGTTTGTCTGTACGATACAGATCGGGAATCTTAGTGAGGAAAAGGACTTCAATTCTTTTGAGAAACACGACAAGCATTGCAACGATACGTAACATGTGACTCCTGCATGTCAGTTCCTTCGTGACAGTTGAAGTGTGCATATCGCTAGTATGGCTCCACGAGTGGAGATATCCGTAGAAAAAACGTGCTGCAATCGTAGCACTTAGCCAAGCAGGTTTATCTGTTCGCCAAATTGCGAAACAGTGTAGTGTGTCTTTAGGGGGAGTGCAATACACCCTTAACCGCCAGAAGACAACAGGCAGCAATAAGGACATTCCATGACCAGGACGACCTCGTAAAACAACTAAAAGCGATGATAAATATATCAGAATTACCAGTAAGAGAAATTGATTCAAAACAGCGCCCCAAATTCGTGCAGAATTGGTAGAAATGAACACGACAACAATATCTGTTGCAACAGTAAAAAGGAGACTGATAGAAGCCGGCTTGAAATGATGTGTCACAGCAAGGAAACCCCTTCTAAGGCTCATGAATAAACAGAAGAGACTTGGATGGGCTAGAAAACATCGTAATTGGACATCGGAAGAGTGGACGAAGGTGTTATTCACCGATGAATCGAATTTAGAGATTTTTGGAACCAAAAGGAGAATATTTGTTCGCCGATTTGTAGGGGAAAGGGTACCCTAGCAGTGTGCTCTACCTACAGTTAAACACGGTGGAGGTTTTATTATGGTTTGTGGATGTTTTGGCGGAGATAGAGATGGCGACATTGTGAGAATAGAAGGATGTATGGATCAGAAGCAGTACCACCGCATACTCCAGTATCATGCAATAAAAAGTGGATTGCGCTTAATATGGGAAGGGTTCACCTTACAACAGGGTAATGACCCAAAACATCGGTCGGCATACTGTACGAACTACATTGCATCAAAGGAAAAACAGAAAGTACTGACATGTAAGGTATGGCCGTCCCAACGCCCCGATTGTAATCCCATTGAAATTGTCCGGGATGAAGTGGACGGACGTATCAGGGAAGTTAATATATCGAGCAAGAAACATCTCTGGTATATTGTTAAGGATGTGTGGAATCATATAGATTCACGATACCTACAAAAACTGCTTGACAGCATGCCTCGAGTTTGTGAGGCAGTCATTAAATCCAAGGGAGAATACTTTGATGAAAGTAAAATATAATGTTTGTGAGTGTATTATATATGTGTAAGTTAATATAATTATCTTTTGTGAAAAATAACGTTTGATTTGTGTTGTAAATCTTAAATACCAGGGTGTATTGAAATTAATGAGCGGTAGTATATATATCATTGCTTGCAAAGTTTAACTGAAAACAGACAATTACTTTTAAATATATGTTTCTCGCGTGAGAAAAGTTTTTTCCCAGAAAAGGCTGTAAAGATGTAACACACATTGTCACTCATATTTTAACCCCACTGGCACAGGTTAACCTGAGATATTCTGGATAGGAATGAATTTATTCAAAGAAAAATACCTAAATAAGTCAAGACAAAACCAAGTTTCGTCGTGAAATCCAAATATGATAATTAAAACGTTGAAATTGCAATCAGTTGCCAATTTAAACCTATCTCAATGTAATGCAGTAATAACGTTACATAATCAATATTAATCTAGTCATTTATACGAACACTATTTCACAATAATCATTAATATTATTACTTTCAGTTGTCACGGAAATGATAGGTAACTTCGTCAAATATAGATGGGCCTAAATGTGATAACCTATGTCGTAATGATCATTACTCAACTTTAATATCATTCCGTTGCATATATTGAAATTATCATGTTATATGTGACAAATTTCTAAAGGTTGACATTTGCTTTCTGTGCCTGGTCTACCAGTAATGCTCTTTCACGATTAAAATTCAAATTAAATTAAATATGAATTAATCTATCCTAAAATAAACCGTCCTGAAGGTGCTCGCACAGACAAACGACTAGACACATAATAACATCCACACATACCTCCTAGGATCTATCCTACCAGTAAAATAATGGATGATATGAAGAATGGGATGATATAAGACAATAAAAACATTACAAAATCATATTTAAATAATAAAATCAACAGATCACATGATATCAAATCTACAAATTAAATTACTACTCAATCCGTGAACTACTATTACTAACTTATGTTAGATATCATGGTGTCTATCATCGTAGCTATGTGTGCAGTAATTAATAACGACACCGCACGTATCCCTTCATAAAATCAGTTATCATATGTAAAATACGAAAATCGTAACCTTGCAAGGGTATATCTCTACAATATAACCAATGGTAATTCATGAGTAGTAATCACGACCATTACTATGCCGATGTTCTCATATACGCGCATAAAATACATGTTGAACACACTTGTTGCCCCAGACGTGCACAATATAAACGAAAAGTACGGACTACACCGTTAATGCTCATCAAATCTAATACGAATTCGAACGACTTCACACGCACGGCACATCTCATAATTAATATGTATTAGATACGTTTAAACACACCACACGCCTTTAATACACATCATAAAATAATTCAATGTCAACCTAACATTTACTATCACTTGTACTGACATCACCGTCGATAAACACTCACTTATCACTCACATATCACTTCGCCGTAAACCAACTAATAGAAATTCACGTGTCCAATATTATCCACAAATCAACAACAAATACACGACTTACCTGCGTAATATTAATATTTGACACCATAATATGCAATACCTGACGTAATTATTCCATTAAAAGCCATGCTGCTAACAATGTTTAGCTATTAATTCGGTAATCCACTTCTTAACGTTCACATATGACAACACACATCGTAAGACACATCACCATTTCCTCCCATATTGCTAGCACTTCTTAAATAACCTCCACATAAATGATCTACAAACCATTGCACGTCACATGTATTTGCGTTGCACTGTTCACCGAGAAGTAATAATAATATTAACAAATACTGAGACCATCGAGGTCGGAACTTCTCAATAAATGATCCCGCACACGCCTGTTAACATATAAATTCCGAAATTCCTTACTCGATTATATATATATATATATACGTGTCGCAATATGTTGAGTTACTATAATATACACCATTACTTATTATGTGTATACTCCATATCAAATCGAACTAAACTGACTGACAGAGCAAATGCAACACCAAGGAGGAGTGGTTCGAAAGGGATGAAAGTTGGGGAAAAAACAGAGACGGCACGGACGAATAATTGATGTTTATTTCAAACCGATATGCAGGTTACACAATGCGCACGGCATCGACTCAGTAGGATGTAGGACCACCGCGAGCGGCGATGCACGCAGAAACACGTCGAGGTACAGAGTCAATAAGAGTGCGGATGGTGTTCTGAGGGATGGTTCTCCATTCTCTGTCAACCATTTGCCACAGTTGGTCGTCCGTACGAGGCTGGGGCAGAGTTTGCAAACGGCGTCCGACGAGATCCCACACGTGTTCGATTGGTGAGAGATCCGGAGAGTACGCTGGCCACGGAAGCATCTGTACACCTGGTAGAGCCTGTTGGGAGATGCGAGCAGTGTGTGGGCGGGCATTATCCTGCTGAAACAGAGCATTGGGCAGCCCTTGAAGGTACGGGAGTGCCATCGGCCGCAGCACATGATGCACGTAGCGGTGGGCATTTAACGTGCCTTGAATACGCACTAGAGGTGACGTGGAATCATACGCAATAGCGCCCCAAACCATGATGCCGCGTTGTCTAGCGGTAGGGCGCTCCACAGTTACTGCCGGATTTGACCTTTCTCCACGCCGACGCCACACTCGTCTGCGGTGACTATCACTGACAGAACAGAAGCGTGACTCATCGGAGAACACGACGTTCCGCCATTCCCTCATCCAAGTCGCTCTAGCCCGGCACCATGCCAGGCGTGCACGTCTATGCTGTGGAGTCAATGGTAGTCTTCTGAGCAGACGCCGGGAGTGCAGGCCTCCTTCAACCAATCGACGGGAAATTGTTCTGGTCGATATTGGAACAGCCAGGGTGTCTTGCACATGCTGAAGAATGGCGGTTGACGTGGCGTGCGGGGCTGCCACCGCTTGGCGGCGGATGCGCCGATCCTCGCGTGCTGACGTCACTCGCACGTGCCACATGTCCCTGCGCCAACCATCTTCGCCACAGGCGCTGCACCGTGGACACATCCCTATGGGTATCGGCTGCGCTTTGACGAAGCGACCAACCTGCCCTTCTCAGCCCGATCACCATACCCCTCGTAAAGTCGTCTGTCTGCTGGAAATGCCTCCGTTGACGGCGGCCTGGCATTCTTAGCTATACACGTGTCCTGTGGCACACGACAACACGTTCTACAATGACTGTCGGCTGAGAAATCACGGTACGAAGTGGGCCATTCGCCAACGCCGTGTCCCATTTATCGTTCGCTACGTGCGCAGCACAGCGGCGCATTTCACATCATGAGCATACCTCAGTGACGTCAGTCTACCCTGCAATTGGCATAAAGTTCTGACCACTCCTTCTTGGTGTTGCATTTGCTCTGTCAGTCAGTGTATATACGTGTCGCAATATGTTACTATAATATACACCATTACTTATTATGTGTATACTCCATATCAAATCGAACTACTTCAGGACATCTGAATCTACTGGAAATTACATACTACTTCTATGAAAGAAAGGAAAACTACACGAAAGAACATTATTTAGCTTTAACCCGCCATCGGTATCGTTGTCCGCACTTACGCGAGAGGTAGCGTGTATAGGGGCTCCCTAACATCGGCTTGGTATATGATTTTAGTTCTTATACAAGCTCTTCTCGGCAGTTTGAATAAATTATACTAGTATTTGGTTATTTAGTATATATACTTACATATTTGTATATATCCACAATTGTTTATTGCCTAAATATTTGCTACTACAATTTCGACTCGTACACTGTTTTCGTTCTTTTAGAAGGTAATTATAATTTTGTTTTAACAGACTGGTTTTATGTTAACTATTTATATAAATTTACATAACTATTACTAAATATTATGAAAAATAACAAAAATCCTTGGCATTACAAATACATTACAGTACAAAACAAATGTTAACATGATTTGTAGACCACATTATTTTGTATCATTGTCCTGTTCACTAATTTCTTTCAACTTCTTGCGAAAAACATTCACTTCATACTACTTTTGTTAGTCCAGTGTGCTCTTTGCACGTTGAGCGTTTGCACGCATCACAGCAAGCTGACGTAAATCGTTTTTTTCGAACTGGGAGTAGGCACATCTTGATTTCCGCCCGGAAACGTCTGAAAGTATATATAGTAAACACCATAGCTTTTTTTGGTAATGATTATAAGCAAGTTTTACAAAGTGTTCAATTAGATACTTGTAAAAATGGAGAAGTGAGAATTGTTAGCAATACTTACCTGGGGCTGCTGGTGTCGCATTTCTGACGGGAAGTTCTTGTCCAAAGATATTTTTTATGGAAATTCTGAGACCAGTTGACAGAACATCGACTAAAGCACGTCTCTACAGATGTGGCTTTACGATTTCCA
Organism: Anabrus simplex; assembly: GCF_040414725.1. Lineage (NCBI taxonomy): Eukaryota > Metazoa > Arthropoda > Insecta > Orthoptera > Tettigoniidae > Anabrus > Anabrus simplex. The sequence continues at coordinate 1,636,590,730 of NC_090265.1, forward strand.
GGGCAAGATTCTTCAATCCAGCTCAAAATAACAGATTCACTAGGCCTATTAGACATTATAATTTCACTGTGATACTGTTTACTAAAACAGTACACCAGCACGGAATGCGCAAAAATTGTGACGCCAAAGGTATCGAGGCTAGAATGTGCCTAACACTGCCTGTGACGCGACCGGTATCGTAGCGAGGCGCGGACTAACACTCCAGACAGAACGAACTTCCCCCACTCCTCCACGTGACACGTGTGCGTGAATCATCGCGTAACGAAGGAAAACATGTGACTCATAAACTCATTTGAGAATACCTGGAGTTTGAAAAGTGTGAGTCTTAAAGCAAAAAACTTTTCTTAATACGGAATGTTTTTGTTAGGGGCTACCTAACAACGATACCGATGGCGGGTTAACATATAAAGATTAACTGCCTTGTCGACCAGGGTTAAGGTTGCGTGTGGTCCAGTATTTCCTCCTCGCATCCGCATTATTACTGCGGTTGGAGCTCACTTTTACATATTAGCCCTCTATCTCTTTATTCTTGCGTATTTTCCAGACAAACATGTGTTCTTCTCGAGTAGAATGTGCCTACAACAATCTTGATTGAGATTAATAAACTCATATAACAGTATATTCTAATGGACAATTCCACCACTTCTGCTTTTCGTAAATCTTTTGTGCACCGGGCGAGTTGGCCGAGCGCGTAGAGGCGCACGGCTATGAGCTTGCATCCGGGAGATAGTAGGTTCGAGTCCCACTATCGGCAGCCCTGAAGATGGTTTTCCGTGGTTTCCCATTTTCACACCAGGCAAATGCTGGGGCTGTACCCTAATTAAGGCCACGGCCGCTTCCTTCCAACTCCTAGGCCTTTTCTATCCCATCGTCGCCATAAGACCTATCTGTGTCGGTGCGACGTAAAGCCCCTAGCAAAAAAAAAAAAAAATTGTGCCACCAACTCGGAAACCTTCTTTATATCTCGGTACCTTATCATTAATCATCTACCCTATAGTTTTTCTTCATAACAGTGATATGCAACGGAATATTTTAACTTAATAACACCAATTACCATTTCAAGGAATACACTTTTGCTAATTACTACATAGATGTCGCCCCATAGTGATTATATAATATCGATATCTTACCTTGTGTAACATCTATTTATCTACATTTCCGTTGGTTTCGTCTTGTGAAATAATAAATTACAGAACATATACCACTTAAAATTATCACTACATAACTAAGGTTGTACAAAATTGAATTTAAAAAGCTTTTTTTTTTTTTGAAAATGCTAGTTGTTCCGGGCGTCGACCCATGTGGATCCTTTACCCCTACTGGCAGCATATTGTATGAACCTGCGTGTAATTGGAATGATGGTAGTGTGGAGTGTTGTGTGTGAGGAAAGGAAGATTGAGGACGTCAAAAACGCCCAGTCCCCAGGCCAGGGATATTATTCATTACAATTAAAAGCCCCTGACCCGACCGGCAATCAAACCCAGGGCAGCCGGCTGACAGGCGGACGCGTTGACCCTACACCGCGGGGCGGTACATTTAAAATGTTATTGGAGTCCATTTCTTCTCAACTGACTTTTTAAATCACGACGTATATTCATAGACACGTATCAAGGCTACTCCGGCGCCATGTTTGTGAGTCCTTCCGATCTTCGTTCCATGCATCGGTACTCGGGCTGTTTTACTCAACCTCATATGAACACGGCACAACACCAATGACAATGGTTACATTCAATATCAGATCTCCATTTTTAGAGAAATTAAAACAATTAAACCTGGGCCGATTTGAATGTACTTACTTTAACCCCTCAAACACTGTATTATTATTGTTATGGTACGTGAAATCATTTACGTTACAAAATAAACTGGTCATAAATTATCCTTCTCAACTGATGATTGCCGAGCCCATTTATTTACATAAAATCGGACAACTATTTCGATCTTGCATAATATTTAGGGGTAAAATAAAATCAGCATTTCAAAGTTGCACTTACATTATTCCCGGCCGAATTCCATTCTTTCGGCGGCCCTATATATATTGTTGACTAGGCTATAACGAGCAGCTTATCCATACTGGTTGAGATGTGGTTACAACCAATGGAACACCTTTTTATTCACTTACACTCAAACGTCAAATATCACTCGGTTCTTCTCTCTTCTTATACCGCTTAATTCTACTTACTCCTATTACAAATGCTTAGCTTAATCGTCTTTTTTCTTTAAGATTGGCTGCTATAATTTATTCTCGTAGACTGTTTCTTCCGCTGTCCAGCAGTTATAGAAAGTATTTCCCTCCTACAGTTCTCTTTCATTCATCTCAAATGTTGGTAAACAATATCCCTGCTAGGTCAATGACCTAATGTTTATTTTACTGTACTTGAAGAGCTATTCGAACGTATTCTTGACCTTCGGCTAAATACTGCCTACCAGCATGCTTCGTTATTCAACCTTACCTTGTTGCACGTGACCATGTCCTCATTTATTTCCAGCATACTACGGGAATGCACAATCTTTCAAGCTATTGTCTCTAACTTTATGTACTTTTCTAGATTCCCTTTTATTAATTCAGATTCATATCTCCGTACACCAGAGCCTCTCACGCGTACAAATTGAGTCTCAGCGTTCCTGTGCACAGTGCATCGGTCCCATTCGGCTCGGCTTGGACCAACGCTTCGTCTCTGGGCTACTCGGCTAAGCCCGGCTCAACTCAGCTCAACTCGGCTCAACTCGGCTCGGATTTGGAGTGTTACGGAGCAAGTGAGGAAGAGGGAGACAGGCGTGGAGAAAGAGAGACAGCTCTATTGCTCCAAATCGAGGAGTGGTGGTCTGCTCTCTGGTCAACCAAGCGAAGTCGTCTTTTGCACCATACACAGTGCTATGAGAGGCCCTGCCGTACACTATCATTGCCTGTTGAATAAATAGTATGGCGTCATTTTAAATCATTTATGTGTTACACTGAAAGTATTTATAAATATTTATAAGTTCCAGGTACTCCACGGCTGATGTCTCGGTATCGTACTCGGCACTTATCGCGACGCGGTAGACCGTCCAACCTCCATCTTTGTTTTCCTTGCGGTGATACAAAGAAATTGTACGCGACTGCACTAAGGCTCGATTGACTGACACAGGTGATACTGAGATACCATGTGTTCCTTGCCGTATCTTTTGTAGTCATCCTAGAGTCTCCTAATGTTTTTTTTTTTTTTTTTTTTTTTTTTTTTGCTATTTGCTTTACGTCGCACCGACACAGATATGTATTATGGCGACGATGGGATAGGAAGGATCTAGGAAGTGGAAGGAAGCGGCCGTGGCCTCAATTAAGGTACAGTCCCGGCATTTGCCTAGTGTGAAAATGGGAAACCACGGAAAACCATCTTCAGGGCTGCCGACAGTGGGGCTCGAACCTACTATCTCCCCGATTACTGGATACTGGCCACTCTTAAGCGACTGCAGCTATCGAGCTCGGTCTCCTTATTTTCCCACCGGGACTATTTGTAACGCATGGAATGCATGATCTGCGAGAGCTCTACTTTCTAAGTCACTGGTCTAATCGCAGAACTTCCATGACTCTTTAATGCTTAAAATTAATGCATATTCACTGAGCAATTCCACCTTGATTTCTGATGGTAGACTTTCAAAGTATTTCCATGGCTTGGATGTGATTAAGTTTCCTGGCGGAGATACACTTTCGGGGTGTACTTTGTAGATTGACGTTGGTAGAGTTGACATCAACATGTTATATGATGCACTTGTTCCTACTTAATTACTTTGACTGTAACTTGTCACAAATGTTATCTCAAAAATTATTATAATTTAATTGAAGTGATGAGCACTGCAATTTACATCTAACTTTTATCAATCTCACGAGGTACACTAGCTATATTTTCCCTCCTACATTTTCGCTCTAAAATCCTACAATTCCTGTTGGCTGGCTTGATTTTTGACGTTCGTACTTTTGACTGAAGCTATTATTTTGAGGGTTATCAACCATTCTTCATCCTTCTTTTCAGGTTTGCTTTTCTTGTCTGGCAGTTCGATGATCTCTTTGTTCTGACATTTCTGCTTTCCGATAGGAAGTATCGTTGAAAGCTGGTTGCAGGCGATGTATTAAGTTTCACTCGAGGGAGTTTACAACCTAATTGTTAACATAGAACGTGACAGTAAGAATTTCGCTCGGCTCAGGATATCCACAGGGAGGTCTTTGGCAAGCTCCAAGTGAAATGTTCGTTCTGAACACACTGTTTGGTTGAAGTTTATACGTAAAATCGATGAAATTTTATCCCATTGCCATTAGGGCATTGCGGCTATGGGTGCAGTATGTATGTATACATGTATATATGCATGTTGAAAGTGACAACCTACAACCTGTTTTCCAGTCCTTGATCGGGTCAGGGATGTAATGAATGAACCATATATAGGCTATTATTACAATGGGGTCGCCACTCCCAAGGTGATTATTAATGACTGATAAATGCTATGAAATGAGAATGTAGAGTGTTGCTGGAATGAAAGATGACAGGGAAAACCGGAGTACCCGGAGAAAAACCTGTCCCGCCTCCGCTTTGTCCAGCACAAATCTCACATGGAGTGACCGGGATTTGAACCACGGTATCCAGCGGTGAGAGGCCGACACGCTGCCGTCTGAGCCACGGAGGCTACATATATACATGTATGTATGTATGTATATATGTATGTATGTATGTTTGAAAGTACTTAAGAGTTACCGAGAAACTAGACATCTATTTTTATAATCTAAATTATTATCATCAATAACTTATAAAGTAAAATAATACATCAAAATGTGCATTCGTAGAAAGAACCCGTTTTTAAGGTAATATTCCCAGTAAAGATTACCACACAGGGTTTTCCTGAAAATTTCGCAAACATAAATAAGCCAAGATTTCCTGAGGAACACCTCAAGTAATTGTACACTCTGACATGACCCACGACCGAATGAAAAGGAATCAGCGGAACCACTCACTAGCTGGAACAACCTCTGAAGGACACGTTGACTTGAAACTGCGTTAATGTGGGAAAAGTTTTCTGACAAAGTGTCATGCCTAACTTGTGACAAAAAGCACGCTTACGTAATATATTTTTGTCTCCTGCCTTATTCATAATGAAGTAAATCAGTAATTAGTATTGAATAGGTGGAACCTAATAGATATCTCATCTCTGTGATCTCAGTTCAATACAGAAACATCAACGAAGCTCATATCTTCGAATTAAATCAGTATATTATCTCATTCGGAAATCCTTAGCACTACTCGGCCTGTTTTAGAGACCTTTGCTCTCTAATGACACGATCGGTGATTCCCGTGCATGAAATCATCTGGTGTCTAAACTTCGTGTTCAAACTTTTACCAGTACACAAATGAGTTTTGAAGAAAAAGTTTTATTTTTAAATAATGTGTAGTTCAAATAGTTATTCCAAATTGGGTACGTAACACTATACAAAATCCCATGGCGCAACAACCCCGAATAATCATGATCTACCAAGCGAACGCTGCTCAGCCCGAAGGCCTGCAGATTACGAGGTGTCGTGTGATCGACACGACGAATCGTCTCAGCCGTTATTCTTGGCTTTCAGTTGGGTGGCTATCTGACTGTCAACAGCTCCTCAATTGTAACCACGTAGGCTGAGTAGACTTCGAACCAACCCTTGGATCCAGGTGAAAATTCCTGACCTAACCTGAAATCGAACCGAGAATCTTCGGGTAAAGGCAGGCACGCTAACCGAATACCGCAGGGCAGGCTGATTAACACCATGTTTCAACTGGTAACAGTCAGTGCAATGTTATTGCTGATTAGTTTCAGAGGTTGTGGAACACGGGTTTTAACATGTACAATCTTGATGTTCTGGAAAATTCATATTTCTTGTTGAAAATTGGCATATAAATCCACACTCCAGAATTTATTTTGCTATACGACTCTCGATTTTCCTTTTTTTTTTCTTTTTTCAAGTAAAACATACGGAAGTTCAGTAAATATCTATACACGGTGTTTGAATGATAAATACAAATGAAATTGCGAAAGGTAGGGATGACTGTACGTAGTTCGGTTTTTTATACATAATGAATGTTATGCTTTTTGAGGAAAGAGCTTGAAGTAGAGTTTCATATTTGTGAGGTAGGTAGTAGCTCCGTTTGCTCCTTGGCTTATAATTCCCGTCGTACCAGACTTCAGGCAATATGCATGCGTAAATGGTATGAAAACGTTCTGCGTACATACGTTTCCACCCGGGAAAATATTGTAATGTATGTCAGTAAACCTTAGTGATTTATCATTAAGTATTACCTGAGCTACAAACATCAACTTTTCAACATTTTTAAAAATTCTTTTTGAAATATGACATTATTTTGACGTTATGTGTATTCAGGTCTTAGCAATAACCAGCAGAAAATATATTTGTACTTGTTTCATAATTAAAGTACAGTGCCTGCATTTGCATGATGTGAACGTGGGAAACCACGGAAATCCACCTTGGGGACCTTGGGGGCTGCCTACGGTGGTATTCGAACCCACCATCTTCTGAATGCAAGCTCACAGCTACGCGACCCTAACGGCGCGGCTAACTCATTCGATATTATTATTATTATTATTATTATTATTATTATTATTATTATTATTATTATTATTATTATTATCCATCTCGTTTCGGCCAACTATGGACCAAGCCATCTCAACTGTCTCTTTCTTCGGGCTTTGCCATTTGCCCAGTACTTCAGCATTCGTTCTCGATATTGTTCTTACTTGTGCCCGTGCCTTTTCTATTTTTAGCTTCGTATTTTTTTGGAAACCCTCGCATCTTGGAAGTTTCCGTTAGGTGGGACACGTCCCGTATGCCATTACGGGTGACCTCCATTTCTTTGAGATCTGTTTCTACCTCAGCGAACCAGGCCCCTTTGGTTTTCTTGTCCTGAAAATAGCTAATGATCCGACAGGCCAGTCTTGATAGGCTCATCCGCGTCACGTGTCCACGTGAGTGAATATTTGGTTATTATTATTATTATTATTATTATTATTATTATTATTATTATTATTATTATTATTATTATTATTATTATTATTATTATTATTATTTCAAAATCTCTGTTAAAATGCGTGTTAAACTGCTATGCCAAGCTCTAGACGTATGATGGATGCCTGATTCTTTTCTAATCTCCATGTTCTAGACTCTCCGCTTCCAACATGCGTGTAAACTTGGCAGGATGGTCTTCGCCTGGCGTGATCGCAGCTCTGATGCAACTAACACTTCTTGTACTTTGCTCAGCTCAGAGTAATAACTCCAACACTCGCTTCCCAGACGGCTTTCTCTTCGGAGCAGCCACTGCAGCCTATCAAATTGAAGGTGGATGGAACGAAGACGGTAAGACAACATGCCAATTTGTGTTAGTGTCATGTGTATAATACTCTTTCTATTCAGGAAAACATACTAAGTAGAGATGGCACTGAAAAATGTACTTCCAGAGTACTTTCAACATTCTTCTTCTCTTGGTGCTTCATCCCATCTGGATGTTATTGATTATCATGGCTATCCGACACGGCCGGAAAAACTCCAAACTATTGGGTTGGTAGGAGTGTAAACACCTTGTTTTGGAAATCAACAAAAAATTCCTATATTTTTACAAAATATAGGAATGATTCTAACTTGTGCCATTGACAATATTGTTGTGGGTCATTTTATTCCATGAAATAGTATGTACCTTCCTAATAATTTGGCTTCCATTTGGAATTCAGGATCCTCGTGATCACCCACAATTTGTGAACTGATGTCATCTTGGAAGATATACACTGACTTAGCAAATGTCTTGGGATAGTCACCTAATAGCGTGTGGGGCGAACTGCAGTGAGACGCTGTGGAAGTGAGTTGACAAGTCCCTGGTAGTCCTCTGGACGCAGTTGACACCAAATCGTTTGCAGAGCGGCCGCCAATGCTGGTCTATTCGTGGGTGCAGGATCCATGGCACGGAGCCTGCGTTCCAGGACATCCCAGATATGCTCGATAGGGTTCATATCGGGGCTTCTGGGTGGCCATGGTAGTCGTTGGACCTCCGCTGCATGTACCTAGAACCATTCCCGGGCGACGTGGGAGCGATGTGATGGCGCGTTATCATCTTGAAACACCGCAGAACCGTCTGGGCGCTGGAAGGCCAAAAATGGGTGGAGATGGTCTTCGAGCAGCTCAACATACCGCGTACCATTCAAAATCTCTTCCAGAACAACTAGGGGGTCCATTCCGTACCAGGAAAATGCACCCCAGACCATAACAGAGACACCAGCGTCCTGGACCGCACCTTCGAGGCAGGCGGGATCCATCGCTTCATGTGGTCTGCGCCATACGCGGTGCCTCCCATCGGCATGGTGCAGTTGAAATCGTGATTCGTCGGACCATATCACGTTACACCATTGTTCTAGTGTCCATCCCTGGGGACTGGCGGCGATTGCGCGTCGTTGTGCCCGATGACGTCGGGTTAACAGTGGCACCCGTGTGCGGCGCCGGCTCCCATACCCCATAGAACCCATGTTCCTACGGATTGTTCACTAGGAGACGTGTCTAGCACGGCCTGTGTTGAATTGAGCCGGGATTTGTTGCACGGTTGACCGTCTGTCACTATTGACAATCCGTCTCAGATGTCGCCGGGCACGGTCATCGAGGGTGGCTGGACGGCCGGTCGCTCGTCTGTTGTGGGCGGTGACACCCGCATTCAACCATTCACGATACACCCTGGGCACGGTTGATCGTGTGAAGCCGAATTCCCGCACCACTTCCGAAATCGCACTTCTGATCCGTCGGGCACCGACCACCATACCCCGTTCGAACGGTATCAGCTCACGACGACGTTTCATGTTACACCTGTCACATGCACAGCCACTGCTCACAAGGTCTCCTATACAACTGCCGCTGGCACAGGGGGCGTGTCGTGTGCAGACAACACACCTGCGCATCAGTGCTCCGCTATCTCATGACATTTGCTCAGTCAGTGTACATATATTTAGGAATATTATGAACAGAACTATGTTTTAAGTAATGTATTTTAGAATCAGCTCTATAATAATGTTTAGAACAGGCCATAATATATAGGAAATGCGTATTGGGGACATAATAACTGAAAAAATTAAATAATATGCAACTTTTTTCAAAAAATCCTAAACTTACACTCCGCGGTGTAGGGGTAACGTGCGTGCCTCCTACTCTGAGGCCCCGGGTTCTATTCTCGCCCAGGTCAGGGATTCTTACGCGCATCTGAGGACTGGTTCGCGGTCCTCTGAGCCTAAATGATTACAATTGAAGAAGTATTTGATGGTGAGATTGCGGCCCAGGTCTAGGAAGGCAAGAATAACGGCCGAGAGAATTCGTCTTCCTGACCATACAACACTTCATAATCTGCAGGCCTTCGGGTTGAGCAGCGGTTGCTTTGTACGCCATGGCCCTTCGGGTCTGTTGCGCCATAGGGTTTGGTTTTATTTAGGAAGTTGCTTTAATTAAGGAGAATATGAATGGTCTGTCCTGCAAATGTTAAATTTGCTAAATTCATAATCTATTTTCTCAAAAATTACTTAACCTGACTTAATGAAAATTTTGCAGGTTACTTATACATGATTGATGTACTTACTCCCCTATTTTTATTGAGTACATATTCTAGGAGTTATGCCAGGTTTTTACAAGTTTTACTTATATTTTTTTGTGTATTTTTCTAAAAATATACAGCTATCCCTACAACTCTAGAGGTATATTGTCAGAAGAGTATTATAAATGAACTGTGAAACTCTTTTATAATTCCTAAAAATGGGTTCTTTGTCTGAAAATGAAAAGTTAAAACACAAGATCCACAGTGCACTAACACAACAGCACAAACAATGAAAAAATTACACACGTTATACCAAGGATATCGTATGCACAATGCAAACAAGAATCACAACGGATGTGCCAGTCTTACCGATTCATGCAGCTAAGTTTCCGCTAGAATTTAAATCAAACCACAGCCTTGTAGACGTTGTGGTTCTCGAGGTTAATTTTTAACTGAACAACGGTTTATGAAATCAAAAAATGCAGCTAATTGAAATTAAATAAAATATACTTTCACGCACCCAAATTTAATAAATCGTACATCAAATTAATCAGAAAAATTACAAATGATGTTTCTGAATAAAATTAAACATTTTAACAAAATTGTCATTTATACTCCCCTTAAATATATAGAAACATAAGTTGCTAAAATAATATGTTTAAAGTTCATGAACATAACAAAAAGTAACAAGAACTATTGAATGGAAATTTTTTGATATCGAATTAGTCTTCATCACTGACATTATAATTGGTATTATCAGCATTGGAGGACAATAATTTGTTATGAAGTACAATGGCAGGGTGCCTTTCATCTATACCTAGTTTCCTTACCAATTCTCTTATAATATCATAATTCACTTCCTTTACATGGTTGTGCAAAGCGAGTAGTTCTTTTAAAAGGGTGTGGGTGGGGGGGCATTTCTTACCCTCTCTAAGAGTGTGTGGAAATTCACAATGATTAGTTATGAATGGTGATACCGACAGCTGATGCATTTCAAATGAATGTTAATTATTTTCTTTTCTGTAAGTCCAATTTGTATTTGATGATCAATTTAAAGGCATATTTCTAGTAGTAAACGTGTCAGTCCCTGCCAAGAATTTGGATCTGACCTACCAGCACTTCGAAGAAAATATTTTTATATTCTTCAAGTAGAAGTATCAGTTCAGTTTCCCTAAGCATTCTTTTAACTCTCCCAAAAATTCGATCAACAAAAAAAGAAAAATTCTGTCCAAGCACAGGAAATATTCTCTGTAAATATCTTCTGTTGATCACGAAGCGTGTTGCAAAGTTTGGGCTGGAAAGAATTGGGAGAAAAAATACGAGCTGCTCGACTAAGTGGTATGTTCCAAGCTGTCAGCGGAGAGACGGCGTGGATGACATTACTACACGAATAAGTTTGAGTGGCGTCTTTAAAAGTAGGAAAGATCACAATATGAAGATAAAGTTAGAATTTAAGACGACAAACTGGGGCAAATATTCATTTATAGGCAGGGGAGTTCGGGATTGGAATAACTTACCAAAGGAGACGTTCAATAAATTTCCAGTTTCTCTGAAATCATTTAAGAAATGGCTAGGAAAACAACAGACAGGGAATCTGTCACCTGGGCGACTGCCCTAAATGCAGATCAGGATTGATTGATTGATTGATTGATTGATTGATTGATTGATTGATTGATTGATTGATTGATTGATTGATTGATTGATTGATTGATTGATTGATTGATTGATTGATTGATTGATTGATTGATTGATTGATTGATTGATTGAAGCTTGCTAGTAACGTCCCCAGGGCTCAATATATCTACACTAATATTATAAAGAGGAAAAATTTGTTTGTTTGTAACGAATAGGCTCAAAAACTACTGAACCGATTTTAAAAATGTCTTCACCTATAGAACGATACATTGCCAGTGAGTAACATGGGCTGTATTTTATTTTCAAAACAATTCGTTGTGGGGGGACACGGGGGAGAAATGTAAAAATAATAGGCTAATATAGGCAAAATATCGAATTTGTCATATAAGGACAAGACAAAGCTCAATTTAATCCTCTTGACGCAAAGAACAAAACTCGGTAAGCCCTACGGGCCCGAAAACCATGTTTTAAGGCCCTAAAACCAACCGTTACGGAGATATTGGCACCACACTACCCCTGCTCTAGGAATCGGATAAAGAAATGAACTACCGTAACCATGGCAACGTCAGCTCCAGGATTCTAGAGCAGTGAGATTATGTATGTACGTTTGGCCATAGCTGCCAACCAAAATTGGTACAAATAAGACTTAATATCTGGAAAAAATATACTGTTGGGTAAGGCACTCATAGGACTCCTTTGGGCGGGGATGGAAAGGGGGTGAAGTACGAGTATAAAAATCTTACTATATATAGAAATGGAAGAGTGTGTGTGTGTGTGTGTGTGTGTGTGTGTGTGTGTGTGTGTGTGTGTGTGTGTGTGTGTGTGTGTGTGTGTGTGTGTAAATGATACATCTCCTCATAAACCATTGGAGCAATTTCAACCAAACTTAGTACACGTATTACTTACTATCAGGAGACGATCACTGTGGGGGGTAAGCCATCTCTAGCGCCCTTAAGGGAGGGGGTCAAGGGGGGTTAGTTATAATAATAATCGAGAATAGTGTCGAATTCATAGTTTTCGGGGTCGCTGAATTGAAAGTTTTAGGTAGGGAGCAAATGGGAAGGGGGGGGGGATATATAGAAATAATTAAAAACAGTTTCGAATTGATAGATTTCAAGGTCTCTGAGATGAATATCTACAATAAATCACAGAAACATAACATGTTACAGACATGAAAATTGATATTTGGAATCCCCTTTCAAAATGAAAGAACAGAAATATTCGTTTTCAGAATATCCATTTAACGGGGGTGGGGTGAAAAGAAGTGAGGAAGGAGTTGAATTATTTATATGATGATACATATCTCAAAAATGAAGATGTTACATACGTTAAAATTGGTACTCGCAATTTCCTTTAAAAATGAACACACTCCTTTTGGAAAATCCACTTAAGGGGGTGAAAAGAATTTTAAAAAGCGGGTGGATTTTTAAAATGAGTATCTTCTTCTTCTATCGCTTTACCCACACCTGTGGGTTTGCGTGTGCGAAGTGTGTTGCACATGTGGATTTGACCCTGTATAACGGCTGGATGCCCTTCCTGACGGCAACCGTATGCGTAGAGATGTAATCTATACTTCTATGCTAATATATAAAGAGGAAAAATTTATATGTTTGTTTGTAACGGATAGACTCAAAAACTACTGAACCGATTTTAAAAATTACTTCACCTATAGAACACTATATTGCCAGTGAGTAACATGGGCTGTATTTTATTTTCAAAACAATTCGAGGGGGCGACGGGGGGTGATATAAAAATATCAAAATAATAGGCTAATATAGGCGAAATCGAATTGCCGTACAAGGACGAGACAAAGTTTTAAGGCCCTAAAAACCACCGTAATGGAGATATTGGTACCACACTACCCCTGCTCTAGGAATCGGATAAAGAAATGAACGGCCGTAACCATGGCAACGTCAGCTCCAGGATTCTACAGCAGCATGTACGTCCGTAGTACGGCGAACAGCGGTTGCCGACGGGCCTCCGTTTTTACGTACTGGCTTAGGTTTCAGCATTTTGCGGAGTCTGTTACTTATAGTTTAAACTATTTTCTATCAAATCATGGAGTAGTAGGATCACTGATGTTATTAGTGCCGATATTTTTGTCCACTTTTACGATCATCGTAACCATGAAAACAACCTATATACTGTACCCAATTGTCAACATTTATACTCAGATTCATTATATGATGTGCGACATGAGTGACAAGCCCAGAGAATTATAATTCTAGATAATTATAGTAGTTTATTTCATGCATCACGTATTTCCTTGATCATTTGTAATAGTTACGAAATGTCGGATCAAACAAATACATTCAATAATATTTATATTTGTGGTACTATCTAGCGGAAGTATACTTACACTGAACCTGCAGCTTTGTGAAGGGAGCAGGTATAAAAACATGGTAGCAAAAGATCTTAGAGGTCGACGCTAATTAGGAACTAATATTTAGAGGCCCCCATGAAGAAAAGAAGAAGAAGATACACTATAATTCCAAACATGACAAATAATTTCTACGTACTTATAAATACACCAGTGATATACATATGTAATGAAGTCGCTCACACCGATAGTATGAGTAACTAAAGCCAGTTTCTGATAACCCGTACGAAGAACGGGTACTTCTGCTAGTAATTTATATTTTGAGCAATGCACCTATCGCAAAATAATTTGATGTTTTAATTCCTGTACTCTCAGTACAATATTTGCTATTTGCTTAACGTCGCACCAATACAGGTAGGTCTTATGGCGACAATGGGATAGGAAATGCCTAGGAATGGGAAGGAAGCGGCCGTGGCTTTAATAATGGCACAGCCCAAACATTTGCCTGGTGTGAAAATGGGAAACCACGGAAAACCATCTTCAGGACTGCCGACAGTGGGGTTCGAACCTACTATCTCCCGAATACTGGATACAGGCCGCACTTACGCGACTGCAGCTATCGAGCTCGTTGGTACAAAATTTGGAAAAGTGGTGGAAAACTGCTTTGAAGTCCCTCTGTTTGAAGAAAACGAGCTTACCATAAAACTTCGTCCACCACGACAGTTGGGTACTTAGCGTGACTATGTAGAGCCTTCCTATTGCCCGGGTACAGATATGACTGGAAATAAATATGGTGCGGAAATACGTCACATTGGAAATAATATCAATCGCTTTCCAAACAGGGACAGACGTTGTTTTAGAGATAGAGCCCTCTTTTTTACAAACTGGGATTATCTTCCCAATGTGCAAGGACTAAAAGAAAGATTTTTAACATGGACATGTTTATGGGCTAGGGGGGGCGTCATTCTGGAATTAACGTCATCAACTTACTGTGGACAGTAATCCGACACAGTGGTAACCAGGCAATCAGCGTTCGTCATCTGTCTACACGAACGCAAATTGGAACAGCTATAAAATGTCTTAGTAAACATGGGTCCGCAGACGAGCCGTTTGTGAAATAATTTAGAACATTTGCTTACCATACACCACTGACTTGATTCTGTGTAAACGTTATCTCTTTAGGAAAAGATACTAATACAATATTAAGAAAAGTTATTAGATACTTTAGTATAAGTGCAGTTAGTTTTAATGAACTGGGTTCCGCCTGAAATAAAAGTTGCACACAGTATGATCGGGGAAGCGGAGGGGTCATAACCCTTTCGATATTATCCTATCATAAAAAACCGCAGTATTAGCTGAGGCAAAATCCTGTTGAAAATCGAAACTGAGTCAGTGAGTCAGCATGAGGTTATGAATACACCGCTAAGAGCGTGCATGTGCATGTCAACTACCGGCCCCACTGGGAGCGGGACACTCTACAACACTGAGGCCACTTTCACCTTCTTTCAGCAGCAACGGCCATCATAGTGACATCTAGGCTCCAATTCGTGTGTATACACGGAGCTTCCGGATACTGTTGATCAAGTCGTGTAAATCTAATTGCACACAACCTGATCCTAATGTTTCTGTAGGAACTTCCTAACTCTGGAAATGATTCGTTGGAAAAATGACTGCATTCTCGTGTGTGATCCCACTGTGTTTTAGGCAAGGGAGAGAGTATCTGGGACCACACGATGCATACACAACCGAACTTCACGGCTGATGGACAAAACGGAGATGTGGCGTGTGACTCATACCACCTATACAAGGAGGATGTGAGGTTACTTAAAGAAATGGGGGTAAGTATTTCTGCTAAATATGGTTCTTTGTACTAATTTCATAGGTAACAAACCCTTGATATGTACCAAATCCTGTTAATTGTTTCCCTACAATTTAATTTAGGTTAGATTACGAAGGGAAGGCCACTGCATGACATAGCACTGCGACCAATTAGATCTATTATGACTTCCCCACTTTAACCTCCCTGTAGGACTCCACAGGAAGCGATGAAGCTATGAGGCTACTAAGAAGGTCGTTAGAGGGTTCAATTAAATCAGTTAAACAAATCGATTCTTTTACAGAATGGAATTAATTCTCTCCCTCTGAATGGTGCTCTACATGATGTCTTAAGCCTAAGCCCGCAAAGTGTACCTCCATCTTGATCACGCTTCATAAATCCCCTATTCCTAGTAAATTCTCCCTTCTCAGTGAACCGTTCCCAACTCTAACAGAATAAAACGTCTTACGAGTATTGTTTGACAGTATATAGTTATTTGTCTCCCATATACAAAATATCACTTCAAGTGCGATGTCACTCTTCGGTTTGCTGTATAGATTTTCTGACATCAACGATATCCACGCCATCATGTCCTACTACGTATCTTGCATCCTACCGATTATTGAATTAGCTTCTTCCGTTTGGATTACCTCTTCACCTACTAATCTTAGTCATATTTGCCGCGTACAGACATTCTTCTATACCACTATGAGTGCCAGATTGTCGAAACTTCAACAGCAATCGGACACTGAAAAAAAAACTTCCCCGCTAGCTAATCATGGGAAAATAGCCGACCTTAAATTTCTATTTAACGCAATTAACGGTTTCGTCCTCCTGAATCTGTATTGCTCATTACCCTACATGTCCCAACTCGCAAAATCAGGATAAATCCCCCTCCACCGGGCGAGTTGGCCGTGCGGTTAGGAGCGTGCAGCTGTGAGCTTTCATCCGGGAGATAGTGGTTTCGAACCCCACTGTCGGCAGCCCTGAAAATGGTTTTCCGTGGTTTCTCATTTTCACACCAGGCAAATGCTGGGGCTATACCTTAATTAAAAAAAGGCCACGGCCGCTTCCTTCCCATTCCTAGGCTTTCCTAACCCATCGTCGCCATAAGACCTATCTGTGTCGGTGCGACGTAAAGCAAATAGCTAAAAATCCCCCTCTTTCATGTTCCTTTTTCCCGTCTTTCTCATCATCATCATCATCTGTTTACCTTCCAGGTTCGGCTTTTCCCTCGGACTCAGCGAGGAATCCCACCTCTACCGCCTCAAGGGCAGTGTCCTGGAGCTTCAGACTCTTGGTCGGGGGATACAACTGGGGAGTATGACTAGTACCTCGCCCAGGCGGCCTTACCTGCTATGGTGAACAGGGGCCTTGTAGGGGGATGGGAAGATTGGAAGGGATAGACAAGGAAGAGGGAAGGAAGCGGCCGTGGCCTTAAGTTAGGTACCATCCCGGCATTCGCCTGGAGGTAAAGTGGGAAACCACGGAAAACCACTTCGAGGATGGCTGAGGTGGGAACCGAACCCACCTCTACTCAGTTGACCTCCCGAGGCTGAGTGGACCCCGTTCCAGCCCTCGTACCACTTTTCAAATTTCGTGGCAGAGCCGGGAATCGAACTCGGACCTCCGGGGGTGTCAGCTAATCACGCTAACCACTACACCACAGAGGCGGACCCCGTCTTTCTCAATGAATTTTATTTATTTACATTCCAACCCTCCTTTACTCTTTACCTTCTGACAGGAACTTGTATGGTTTTTTTCTTCGTATGCCTCTTTTAATCGAATCTTCCTTAAGTTTACCTAGTTCCTTTTCTTCTTCCTCCCTTTTTCTTCCCTTCTCATGGCTTCCCCATTTATCGTAGGCTTACATAATGGTTTATTTTATACTTTACATGTACTTTTACTTTCACAGTGAAAATTATCGCATTGAAATTAACTGTAGATGAACATATTACATTACTACCGGTGATTAATTCCACCATTCGTTACACATTTCAGATTTCCGAAAACACCTTTATATGAATGAATGTAAAGCTGATCAAGATGCTTATCTTCTTAAATTCATGGAGGTTAGAAAACCTGCAAGAAGAAATAGGGACCCTGACTATGGCAGTAGATTTAACACTGTATTCATTAAGTACATAATTAGAAAGACAGATGGCAGGTTAGTTTATGTTTGCGCTTATTCATTTCAGAACATCACAGGGGCATCACGTGATAGACTTGCACGCATTGCGCGGTTCTTTCTAAGAACTGGAGGGAATCCTGGTGAGAATCGTGGGGGTTCTCGTGTTACGGAAGAAGACAAGGAAACTACGGACGCATTTATTCATCACATATTGAAATATAAGTGTAGGTAAAGCCACTATAGTCTCAATAAGTGTACACGAGCGTATTTGCCTCCGGACCTTAATATCAATAAAATGTACATTCAGTTCTGCAAAGAAAGAGATTTAGAAGGGAAATCAAAATGTTCAATCTCAAAGTACAAGCAAATTTTCTATGCGAAATTCAATTTAGGTTTTGGGAATCCACGCTCAGATACATGTTTGACGTGTAAAGAACTTTTATTGATAAGTAAATATACGAAAAATGACGTTGTAAGGAACAAGGCTCGTATTGATTAAAAATTACACAAAGCACGAGCTAATAAATTTTTGCCATACTTAAAGAAAAGGATGATAGCCATGTTGATGTTATATTTGACATGCAACAAAATCAACCCATTCCTAAAGTATCTATAGGGGAAGCATTTTACCTGAGGCAAGCATGGTTATATAATCTTTGTGTCATGACAAATGAAAAGCGACTGGACAAAAGTATTTTCTTTTATACGTGGTTGGAGACAGAAGGGGGTCGTGGAGCGAATGAAATAGCTTCGGGTGTAAAAGACTATCTTGAGCAATTAGAAAATAATCTTCGCAAGGAAGGGGCTATATATAAAAACTCAGGCTATTTTCAGACTCTTGTGTATCCCAAAATAATAATAGTATTTTATTAGCATCTGTGGCACGTTTCCTCGAAAAGTCTAAAGTTTTCACATCAGTTGAACATTATTTTCCCATTCGAGGTCATAGCTTTTTTGCCGCCAGATCGAGTGTTCGGGAACGTAGAGAAAAAATACAGAGAGAAAGAAGAGATTGCATCGCCTATGGAGTATCATAGCTTACTCAGTGATCACGGATAAGTGATAATACTGCAAAAAGAGTGGAACATCTATGATCTGAAGGCAAAATCAAGAAAGATTTTGAAAGGGAAACTACCTTTCAACATCACGAAAACCCGCATCATTCAATACAGGAAACATGAAATCTTCAAGGTACAAGTCGCTGTTCGATACACGTGCAGTGGTGAATCAACCATTGTAGAAATACTCAATAAAGGAAAGATTTCCTTCAAAGAAATGGACTTGGCTCTAAGAACGGAAATAGTAAATCACGTTAGTTAGAAAAAGAGCCAAGATATGGCAAAATTAATGAGGTTCATACAAATACCTGGCGAAGCTAAGGAATTCTATGAAGCTGTTCTTACGGGAAAACATACCAAGAACATGCTGAATGTAAGTGATGTGATAGAGGATACAGAAATTAGGGAAACTGATTGAGAAATAAAGAGGCCTAGTCAATAAAGACAGAGATTCATTAATTTTATATCTGATAAATTTTGAAACACTGGTATCGTATATTTTATTACCACTACCATTCTTCATTTATAGTATTGTGATAATGTCCGTGTGTAAATTCTGACATGTTTTTGAATTTGTTTTGTATATGCTGTGGAGGAAATTTTTACTCAATAGGATTATGCAATGAGCGAGTTTTGAAAAAAACGATCATTTTCCCCTACCTTTTTTTTGTAAAAACTATTCAAGTTTGTGCTTTTGGCTATACTTATATTAGATGTTACTAACGAATAAATTATTTAAGATGTACTTTGCCAAATTATCCTTTTTACTCTATTGTATAACCAGTTTTTTGTCTCTCCTGAAAAATTATGATTTTGCAAGAAGCGAGTTTTGAAAAACGGCCCCCTTTTAAGTTTTCATTCTGGTACTCCATTGTAAATATCTGTTTTACTGCGGAACTGCGTAATTCGGCATCTCACTCTTTTGATTAACCGAATAATAATCATAATCATAATAATAATAATAGTTCCTGAACCATGGGCAACGGCTGAGTGGCCTAGTAAGTGCTCCTGACAGTCGGGATACCAGTTGCTACGGAATGGGAGTGGGCATCTCGGACATATTCTGACGAGGGAAGTACCCCAGCTCGAACGGCTAAAACCGACTGGAAGTGCGCTTAACATACGAAGATATGTCTATTCTACTACCCATCAAGGGCATTTATCTGTAAAACTACGCATTAGTGTACAATCAATGGTTGGAATTTACGGCGTACAAAGATTGCAGACACACAATTCGCAGCAGGAACTACCGTGCAACAGGCACTTCGGACCATTACAATAACAAGAAACATATGTGGTGCAGTATCATTTGGCAAAAGGTTGATCACGTGTTTGCAACACATACAGTACCGTGATGACATAGTCATCTCTCCCACAACAGAAGATACTGTGTTGTCCTTTATTCGACGTCGAAGTGTAAATGTGGAATTTCAATGAAATGATTAAAACACAGCGGAATGGAACAGTATGCACACTTAACGAGGGAAACATGTGGACATACTACATTATTTACAATGTTCCCGCATTGCAATAGTCTAAACTCAAATGCCACGGTGATCACATTATCCAACGAAGCAACAGGAACATCCACATCATAACCTGCTCTTTGCCATGCGTATGTTAACAAACAGTAAGTCTGTATCTCGGTGCAGATAGTTGGTTGTAGATGACGGAGAGAAGACGGATGATGAAGTATCGATCATGTAACGTGGCCTGCGTGGTATGTGTTTGAAAACGTACAAAATCAGCACGGCGTCTGACATAGAGCTTGCATTGCCTAAAAAATATACATCCAGATGTTGACAGCATTTGGTTGTCTTTGGTGGCAATATCTTTAATGTAATATCTTTATTTGGAAAACTTTCTTTAATGACGCTGTAGTCTTTGTGTCCTGACCAGGACCAGGGCCGAATTAAAGAAGCTCTTCATATGTGCTTTAGTTATTTTTCCACATTTACTCGCTTCGACATGCATGTTCCGTGGACACATTGTTGTCAGTTTCTTTGCAACCTGCGGACCAAATGTTCCATCCTTTTACTGCAGAGAAATGTAAAGCTTGTTCGCTATTTTGCCATTCATGAACACAGCCACATCAATTGTGTAATTGTGTGTAGAACTATGCACAGACTGTACCAGACCAACTGTTGATTTTTCCCCTCTGTTTGAAAGTGTTGCAGAAGACGTTAGTTCATAAAAAATTGGCTCTGATAACTATTCCACATGCATTCCTTCATTATATTCCCACCTTGAATAAACATGTTCACGTCTGCCACAAATGTTTCTGCTGTTTGTGTAATAACATGCTCTTCCTCAATCTCCTTGCGAACCATGAATACGAAATATTATATTCGACTTTAAAGGCCCTCAAAAAATGCAACGAAGCTTTAAAATTGTCCAGAGAAACTGCTCTAACGGCCTCCAGAGCCCACGCTTGAATTTGCCAGTAATGAACCACTGATCCATTATCTCTAACTCTGTCAAATTGTGCTTTTACAGACTCTTTTAAAGCCTTCAATTTTAATGTCTTGTTTCCCGTGAACAGACACGGGTCTTGCCTTTTGCGCTTCACATAATATAAAATTACCTTGCAGTTAGATTTCGACCTAATGCAGCTATAACGCTTCATTAGTTTCTGATAAGAATTGTAACTGCGATTATAATAATCCTCATAAATTTTGCCTAAAGTTCGGTCATCAATACTCCGTATAACACTTGTTCCTACATGTTTTGGGGATGAAGGAGCGAAATCACTGTCACGTGTCTTTCCTTCCGTTGCTGGATTGTCGGTACGGTTCGAACCCTCATACTCATGTGCTGTTTCTTCCACGCCGTCCGCCTCACAGTCACCATTACTATCCAATGTGTCGGTATGTAGTTCTTTTACAGATCCATTGTATTTCTGCGTTATGATATGTTATAATATGCATGCAAATGGCCCGTCCTCCACTCCACTTACATCTTCACTATCCAGTGTGTAGCGTCGGCAAACCCATTCGCGCAGCAACTTCATAACATTCACAGGGTTGATTGTCTTCCACCTACTCATGTCGGACGTTTGTGTGTGCACTATACTACGACACACTGCAACTGACTAACAGGCATTGCGTGTACAGCTCCAATGCAGCGCTGCCTGCGCGCTGTCAGATGGCGCTGGCGACCGAACACGTACTTTTACAGATGAATGGCCTTGATAGCTATTAACATAGGTACAACTGTATACTTTAAGCCCACTTTCTGTCGGTTTTAGCCGTTCGAGCCGGGGTACTTTCCTCGTGAGTCGTGGCTCTCCTTGTGCTCAGGCGGCTAGGACTATACAATCCACCGGTGGTCCATAACCCGTTAGAGGAGAGATCCTCACTTGGACTAGGTGTAAGTAGGGTAGGATCCTGCTTCATGAATTTACCGAGCTCAGAACATTTTAAGCAAGCCTCGGACCTATGGGAGTAATGGAGTCCCACTCCCATTTGACAGGCGAGGGACTCCTTTGGAGACAAATTGGCGAACGAAATGGAATTCGATGGGGAGCGATCAATATTAATGAGGCTTATGGAAGAGAGAAAGTAGAATGGCTGAGTCAGCAAAGAGGATGAATCGTGGATGTGCTAGGAGTAAGTGATATTCGGGTAAGGGGAGATAACGAGGAAGAGATGGGAGATTATAAAGTGTACTTGACGGGTGTTAGAAAGGGAAGGGCAGAGTATGGGGTAGGGTTGTTTATCAGCAATACCATTGCACGCAACATAGTTTCTATTGGGCACGTAAATGAGCGAATGATGTGGGTAGATTTGTCAGTTGGGGGAATTGTGTCCGTGTATTCACCATGTGAGGGTGCAGATGAGGATGAAGTTGACAAGTTTTATGAAGCATTGAGTGACATCGTGGTCAGGGTCAACAGTAAGGATAGAATAGTGCTAATGGGCGATTTCAATGCGAGAGTTGGAAATAGAACTGAAGGATACAAAAGGGTGATTGGTAAATGTGGAGAAGATATGGAAGCTAATGGGAATGGGAAGCGTTTGCTGGACTTCTGTGCTAGTATGCGTTTACCTGTTACGAATACATTCTTCAAGCATAAGGCTATTCACCGCTACACATGGGAGGTTAGGGGCACCAGATCCATAATAGACTATATCTTAACCGACTTCGAATTCAGGAAATCTGTTAGGAATGTACGGGTTTTGCGGGAATTTTTCGATGATACAGACCACTATCTGATCTGTAGTGAACTAAGTATCTCTAAACCTAGGGTAGAGAAAGTGAAATCTGTCTGCAAACGAATGACGGTAGAAAATCTCCAGGACGAGCAAATTAGACAGAAGTACATGGATATGATTAGTGAGAAGTTTCGAACAGTAGACAGTAAGCAGGTTCAGGATATATAAATAGAATGGGTGGCATACAGGGATGCTGTAATAGAAACAGCAAGGGAATGCATAGGAACAACTGTGCGTAAATATGGGAAAAGGCCAACATCTTGGTGGAATGATGAAGTGAGAGCAGCTTGCAAACGTAGAAACATGGCTTATCAGAAATGGCTCCAAACAAGGACCGAGGCAGCCAGGGATTTGTACGTAGATGAAAGAAACAGAGCGAAACAAATAGTTGTTGAATCCAAAAAGAAGTCGTGGGAATATTTTGGTAATAACCTGCAAAGGCTAGGTCAAGCAGCTGAGAAACCTTTCTGGACAGTAATAAAGAATCTTAGGAAGGGAGGGAAAAAAAAGGAAATGAACAGTGTTTTGAGTAATTCAGGTGAACTCATAATATATCCCAGTGAATCACTGGAGAGGTGGAGGAATATTTTGAACATCTTCTCAACGTAAAAGGAAATCATCATGGTGGTGTTGCGAACAGCCAAGCTCATGGGAAGGAGGAAAAATGATGTTGGTGAAATTACGCTTGAGGAAGTGGAAAGGATAGTAAATAAACTCCATTGTCATAAAGCATCAGCAATAGATGAAATTAGACCTGAAATGGTGAAGTAGAGTGGGAAGGCAGAGATGAAATGGCTCCATAGAGTAGTAAGATTAGCGTGGAGTGTTGGTAAGGTACTTTCAGATTGGACAAAAGCAGTAATTGCAGCTATCTATAAGCAAGGGAACAGGAAGGATTGCAACAACTATCGAGGTATCTCACAGATTAGTATACCAGGCAAAGTATTCACTGGCATCTTGGAAGGGAGGGTGCGATCAGTCGTTGAGAGGAAGTTGGATGAAAACCAATGTGGTGTCAGACCACAGAGAGGCTGTCAGGATCAGATTTTCAGTATGCGCCAGGTAATTGAAAAATGCTACGAGAGGAATAGGCAGTGGTGTTTATGTTTCGTAGATATAGAGAAAGCATATGACAGGGTACCGAGGGAAAAGATGTTCGCCATACTAGGGGCTATGGAGTTAAAGGTAGTTTATTAAAATCAATCAAAGGCATGTATGTTAGCAATTGGGCTTCAGTGAGAATTTATGGTAGAATGAGTTCTTCCTTCAGGATACTTACAGGGTTTAGACAAGGCTGTAATCTTTCACCTTTGCTGTTCGTAGTTTACATGGATCATCTGCTAAATGGTATAAAATGGCAGGGAGGGATTCAGTTAGGTGGAAATGTATTAAGCAGTCTGGCCTATGCTGACGACTTGGTCTTTTGCCGAAAGCCTGCAGTCTAATATCTTGGAACTTGAAAATAGGTGCAATAAGTATGGTATGAAAATTAGCCTTTCGAAGACTAAATTGATGTCAGTAGGTGAGAAATTCAACAGAATTTAATGTGAGATTGGTGATACAAAGTTAGAACAGGTCGATAATTTCAAGTATTTAGGTTGTGTGTTTTCCCAGGATGGCAATATTGTAAGTGAGATTGAATCAAGGTGTAGTAAAGCTAATGCAGTGAGCTCGCAGTTGCGATCAGCAGTATTCTGTAAGAAAGAAGTCAGCTCCCAGACGAAACTATCTTTACATCGGACTGTTTTCAGACTAACTCTGCTTTACAGAAGCGAAAGGTGGGTGGATTCAGGATATCTTATTCATAAGTTAGAAGTAACAGACATGAAGGTAGAGAGAATGATTGTCGGTACAAGCAGGTGGGATCAATGGCAGGAGGGTACTCGGAATCAGGAGATAAAGGCTAAGTTAGGAATGAACTCGATGGATGAAGCTGTACGCATAAACCGGCTTCGGTGGTGGGGTCATGTGAGGCGAATGGAGGAGGATAGATTACGTAGGAGAATAATGGACTGTGTTATGGAGGGTAAGAAAAGTAGAGGGAGAACAAGACGACGATAGTTAGACTCAGTTTCTAATGATTTAAGAGGTATAGAACTATATGAGGACACAGCAATAGTTGCAAATAGAGGATTGTGGCGACGTTTTGTAAATTCACAGAGGCTTGTAGACTGAACGCTGAAAGACATAACAGCATTTAATAATGTATGTATGTATGTATGTATGTATGTATGTATGTATGTATGTATGTATGTATGTATGTATGAATAGTATTATTATTATTATTATTATTATTATTATTATTATTATTATTATTATTATTATTATTATTATTATTATTATTATTATTATTATTATTATTATTATTATTATTATTATTATTATTATTATTATTATTATTATTATTATTATTATTATTTAATCTCCAAAGTACTGTGAACCCTATTTTACCATAATATATGTTAGGGTTGTATTTTATACGAAATATACAATTGCTCTGATAAAATTCAATACATAAACAGTAAAATAGACCTACATACAGCTTCCACGCCCATAATCTTGCATCCTTCCTATGATATGTGCAATCCTTAATACTAGAGTACTAATGTTTAAAATACCAGATCATAATATATAAAATACATATGTTAAACAGCTGATAAGCAGACAATATCAAATTAAATGTGTTTAAATACATAATCAATAAATTCTGAAAATTGAATAGAGTAGCATATTTTATAAAATATGAAATTTAGTGGTTTCTCGAAATAGCAAGTTAACTGCCACTTCAAGTTAACAAATGCACCTTAAGTTCCAAACGTGCGTTCTCGAAAGCAGGACAGTCGAACAGAATGTGTTCAGTTTGAATGTCTTCAGTGCAGAAGCACTGTGAGCCGTTTTGTGTTGGAATTTTGAATCGCTCGAAGTAAGCATTGAATTTACAATAACCTGAAAGCACTTGAGGTAAATAAAAATTGCACACTATACAGGGTGAAGCGAAATTCGCGCACTCGGGCGTCGCATTGCGATTCCTCACATGCCAGCAATGAAAAAATGTCTCTCACAAAAGTTCGTCCCGCGAGTTTGTCAGGCAGAAAAAGGACGTTGAATAGTGGCAGTCTGGCAACACTGTAACCACATGTACGGTAAGTACCTCTGTCAGCAATAATTATCTGTGCTGTACAGTTGGTGCATAGAGTTTTGGGTTGGCATGCAGGAGGTCGAGGGTTCGATCCTAGGTTGAGGCGCAATTTTTTTTACTTATTTCCATCGGACATTACATACTGTAATACAATAAGACACCAATGATCTCATAGATTAGTAGCAACTATTATTCTTGCCTCTTTCATTACATTTCGTTAGGGCTTACGTTACCAGTAGGCCTAGCAAATTATTTGTTGTGTTCATCATCATCATCATCTGTTTACCCTCCAGGTTCGGGTTTTCCCTCGGACTTAGCGAGGGATCCCACCTCTACCGCCTCAAGGGCAGTGTCCTGGAGCTTCAGACTCTTGGTCGGGGGATACAACTGGGGAGAATGACCAGTACCTCGCCCAGGCGACCTCAACTGCTATGCTGAACAGGGGCCTTGTGGAGGGATGGGAAGATTGGAAGGGATAGGCAAGGAAGAGGGAAGGAAGCGGCCGTGGCCTCAAGTTAGGTACCATCCCGGCATTCGCCTGGAGGAGAAGTGGGAAACCACGGAAAACTACTTCCACGATGGCTGAGGTGGGAATCAAACCCACCTCTACTCAGTTGACCTCCCGAGGCTGAGTGGACCCCGTTCCAGCCCTCGTACCACTTTTCAAATTTCGTGGCAGAGCCGGGAATCGAAACCGGGCCTCCGGGGGTGGCAGCTAATCACGCTAACCACTACACCACGGAGGCGGACTGTGTTCAGCGTTACAAAATGTTGTAAATGTAGCTTCTCTTCCTTCATCACGGCGTCACTTATATCGCTGCATACTGAGTGTCGCCGCTCCGAGCTTTCTTCACAAATCTTTTCTCCAAGACTTGCGTACGATCTAGTAGGCACAGCTTTATGCAACGGGTTCTGGTTGTAAAGGGCGTCCACAAGATCCTCCTCCAGAAAGTCTGGTTCAATACCATGAATGATGAGTCTAGAATTTGTGTGCTTTGGTATTATAGCCGTCATGTCCGGGGAAGTTTCCTGAATGCGACTGACTAGGTTCGTGCATTCATCATGATTTCTTAAATCGAATAACACTCTATTTCTAGTTTTCTTCACTTTATTTACTCCTACATTTAGAGAACTGGATTTAGTTGTAGCTTTCAATAGGCGTAATAAAATAATTAATTAATTAATTAAATAAATAAATAAATTAATTAATTAATTAATTAATTAATGAGTGTATTACAGAAAGCTCTTCGCATGACTTCACATTCAAGCAATTTCATCTTCGTTTATACATAGTATAAAGTAAAGTCAGTCTGTTTTCTCTGTCTGTTGGAAATTGCTAATCTCAGGAAGTAATGAAGGGATTTTATTCAAGTTTTCACCAATAGATAGAGTGACTTTCGAATTACATTTATGTGCATATAATTAATTCATATAGCCTACGTTGTGTATATTTCCTTAAAGCGCTTGCGATGTCAACCATTTTCTTTGTTTGCCACACTTCCACTGGCACTGCCTATGTTGACTGCAAGAATGGTCGCGCTGAGAAATAATGTAGACTGTGAAAAATTCGTTGGTTTTGTTTCATTTAAATCTACGACATGCTAATATAGAATACAACACGGCAAATGCTAACAGACTACGCGTCCTACGCAATAATTACATTATAAAAGAGAGGACCATTTAGAGATTGAAAGAACGGAAACAGTCTTCATTCCAACGGAACATCCCAAGAGAGGTATGACATAGTGAATAGTGTATTCCACTTAAATATACATAAATTATTAGCTCTCATTAATTAAGCTCATGTATTTGGTGAACCACACTCCTTTATTTACACGGTCGAATGGCAGAAACGTGTCTTACCACACATTCATTTGCTAGTGAAAATGAAAACCTACAACCTGTTTTCCAGTCTTACCGGGCGAGTTGGCCGTGCGCGTAGAGGCGCGCGGCTGTGAGCTTGCATCCGGGAGACAGTAGGTTCGAATCCCACTATCGGCAGCCCTGAAGATGGTTTTCCGTGGTTTCCCATTTTCACACCAGGCAAATGCTGGGGCTGTACCTTAATTAAGGCCACGGCCGCTTCCTTCAAACTCCTAGCCCTTTCCAATCCCATCGTCGCCATAAGACCTATTTGTGTCGGTGCGACGTAAAGCCCCTAGCAAAAAAAAAAATCCTGTCAGTGACCGGGTCAGGGATGTGATGAATGAACCAGATATAGGCTATTATTACAAGGGTGTCGCCACTCCCAAGGTGATACACTGACTGACAGAGCAAATGCAACACCAAGAAGGAGTGGTCAGAACTTTATGCCAATTGCAGGGTAGACTGACGTCACTGAGGTATGCTCATGATGTGAAATGCGCCGCTGTGCTGCGCACGTAGCGAACGATAAATGGGACACGGCGTTGGCGAATGGCCCACTTCGTACCGTGATTTCTCAGCCGACAGTCATTGTAGAACGTGTTGTCGTGTGCCACAGGACACGTGTATAGCTAAGAATGCCAGGCCGCCGTCAACGGAGGCATTTCCAGCAGACAGACGACTTTACGAGGGGTATGGTGATCGGGCTGAGAAGGGCAGGTTGGTCGCTTCGTCAAATCGCAGCCGATACCCATAGGGATGTGTCCACAGTGCAGCGCCTGTGGCGAAGATGGTTGGCGCAGGGACATGTGGCACGTGCGAGGGGTCCAGGCGCAGCCCGAGTGACGTCAGCACGCGAGGATCGGCGCATCCGCCGCCAAGCGGTGGCAGCCCCGCACGCCACGTCAACCGCCATTCTTCAGCATGTCCAAGACACCCTGGCTGTTCCAATATCGACCAGAACAATTTCCCGTCGATTGGTTGAAGGAGGCCTGCACTCCCGGTGTCCGCTCAGAAGACTACCATTGACTCCACAGCATAGACGTGCACGCCTGGCATGGTGCCGGGCTAGAGCGACTTGGATGAGGGAATGGCGGAACGTCGTGTTCTCCGATGAGTCACGCTTCTGTTCTGTCAGTGATAGTCACCGCAGACGAGTGTGGCGTCGGCGTGGAGAAAGGTCAAATCCGGCAGTAACTGTGGAGCGCCCTACCGCTAGACAACGCGGCATCATGGTTTGGGGCGCTATTGCGTATGATTCCACGTCACCTCTAGTGAGTATTCAAGGCATGTTAAATGCCCACCGCTACGTGCAGCATGTGCTGCGGCCGGTGGCACTCCCGTACTTTCAGGGGCTGCCCAATGCTCTGTTTCAGCAGGATAATGCCCGCCCACACACTGCTCGTATCTCCCAATAGGCTCTACGTGGTGTACAGATGCTTCCGTGGCCAGCGTACTCTCCGGATCTCTCACCAATCGAACACGTGTGGGATCTCATTGGACGCCGTTTGCAAACTCTGCCCCAGCCTCGTACGGACGACCAACTGTGGCAAATGGTTGACAGAGAATGGAGAACCATCCCTCAGAACACCATCCGCACTCTTATTGACTCTGTACCTCGACGTGTTTCTGCGTGCATCGCCGCTCGCGGTGGTCCTACATCCTACTGAGTCGATGCCGTGCGCATTGTGTAACCTGCATATCACTTTGAAATAAACATCAATTATTCGCCCGTGCCATCTCTGTTTTTTCCCCAACTTTCATCCCTTTCGAATCACTCCTTCTTGGTGTTGCATTTGCTCTGTCAGTCAGTGTATTAATGACTGATAAATGCTATGAAATTATAATGAAGAGTGTTGCTGGAATGAAAGATGACAGGGAAAACCGGAGTACCCGGAGAAAAACCTGTCCCGCCTCCGCTTTGTCCAGCACAAATTTCACATGGAGTGACCGGGATTTGAACCACGGTATCCAGCCGTGAGAGGCCGACGCGCTGCCGTCTGAGCCACGGAGGCTTCAATTGCCAGTATTGCTTGAAAATAAAATCAGATCAGACCAGATCGACGGCATAATTTCAGCAAAGTTGCCAAGAAGAAAAGATGATCTAGTATTGTTTACTTTACAAAGGTAAAAAATTGAGTGTATCCTCCTATTCAATACATCATATATTCCGTCAATACGGAATGATTCTAATATATTGTGAACCAGTATTGTTGGACATAGTATTAAGACACTTAATTCGTGGGCCATCTACGGATTTAAGCTCCAAATCCCCACTGACGGAAGGTGCTTAAAACAGTTCCCCAAATCATTTCAAAGTAACACAGCGACAGGTGTTTGTGGTCAAATTCAAGTATTTGTTATGGTTATCCAAAATATCGGAGGTTATCGCCTGACAACAGCGGACAATCTGTTATCGTCCGATAATATGACACTGACAACCGATGATTAGTGGCTCACTATCCACTGTCACTGAAAACATTTGACGTCCATATCAATGTGGATTATCTAGCTCTGTAAAGTCGATCAGATATGTCACATTTGGAGTATTTTTTATTTTGACATACAGTACATGAACGTCAGCTACTATTACTCACTTGGCAATTCATTTAGAAAATGTAGGTAACGCCAACGACATTGTGAATAATCCACATGTCACTAGATTGATTGCCTTTTTCAAATTATGTGCAGAATCTCTGACATACGACAAGATCCCTGGGTTTTATGCTTGGATTCAGTCTAATAAAATATTCCAACGGAGAAAACAAGGAACTACAGTCGAAGGCCACCCAGGTGCAAAACAAACAGACCTTCTTGAGACTCTAAACGTTACCTGTACGTTGAATGTTTTTCTCATGGTCAACTCTACGTGACCCAGTCGCGTGTTATCTTTAAAGAAAAATTGTTTGTTGTCCCCCAAATGGCGAGACTCTTAACGTAGTACACTGACTGCCAGAGCAAATGCAACACCAAGAAGGAGTGGTCAGAACTTTATGCCAATTGCATGGTAGACTGACGTCACTGAGGTATGCTCATGATGTGAAATGCGCCGCTGTGCTGCGCACGTAGCGAACGATAAATGGGACACGGCGCTGGCGAATGGCCCACTTCGTACCGTGATTTCTCAGCCGACAGTCATTGTAGAACGTGTTGTCGTGTGCCACAGGACACGTGTATAGCTAAGAATGCCAGGCCGCCTTCAACGGAGGCATTTCCAGCAGACAGACGACTTTACGAGGGGTATGGTGATCGGGCTGAGAAGGGCAGGTTGGTCGCTTCGTCAAATCGCAGCCGATACCCATAGGGATGTGTCCACGGTGCAGCGCCTGTGGCGAAGATGGTTGGCGCAGGGACATGTGGCACGTGCGAGGGGTCCAGGCGCAGCCCGAGTGACGTCAGCACGCGAGGATCGGCGCATCCGCCGCCAAGCGGTGGCAGCCACGCGCGCCACGTCAACCGCCATTCTTCAGAATGTGCAAGACACCCTGGCTGTTCCAATATCGACCAGAACAATTTCCCGTCGATTGGTTGAAGGAGGCCTGCACTTCCGGTGTCCGCTCAGAAGACTACCATTGACTCCACAGCATAGACGTGCACGCCTGGCATGGTGCCGGGCTAGAGCCACTTGGATGAGGGAATGGCGGAACGTCGTGTTCTCCGATGAGTCACGCTTCTGTTCTGTCAGTGATAGTCACCGCAGACGAGTGTGGCGTCGGCGTGGAGAAAGGTCAAATCCGGCAGTAACTGTGGAGCGCCCTACCGCTAGACAACGCGGCATCATGGTTTGGGGCGCTATTGCGTATGATTCCACGTCACCTCTAGTGCGTATTCAAGGCATGTTAAATGCCCACCGCTACGTGCAGCATGTGCTGCGGCCGGTGGCACTCCCGTACTTTCAGGGGCTGCCCAATGCTCTGTTTCAGCAGGATAATGCCCGCCCGCACACTGCTCGCATCTCCCAACAGGCTCTACGAGGTGTACAGATGCTTCCGTGGCCAGCGTACTCTCCGGATCTCTCACCAATCGAACACGTGTGGGATCTCATTGGACGCCGTTTGCAAACTCTGCCCCAGCCTCGTACGGACGACCAACTGTGGCAAATGGTTGACAGAGAATGGAGAACCATCCCTCAGGACACCATCCGCACTCTTATTGACTCTTTACCTCGACGTGTTTCTGCGTGCATCGCCGCTCGCGGTGGTCCTACATTCTACTGAGTCGATGCCGTGCGCATTGTGTAACCTGCATATCGCTTTGAAGTAAACATCAATTATTCGTCCGTGCCGTCTCTGTTTTTTCCCCAACTTTCATCCCTTTCGAACCACTCCTTCTTGGTGTTGCATTTGCTCTGTCAGTCAGTGTATATACGGAGATATTTAATATGAGGGCTAAGGACACCCGTGCTGGTTTGCTGAATGAGGTGGGTGAATCAGTGGACCTTTCTCACTCACCCCCGTCTAAAATCAGACGTGCCCTAATGACCTCATGAATGTAAGGCCCTATCTGTAAGATATGTAATTATGTAAATGTTACTTGATGTAGTTTAATAATGTCAATTATTTAAGGAGATTTAGTTTTAATTACTTATTTCATGTATTTAAGGTGTTGTAAATATGCATATATAAAGGTCTCTAGATTTAGTTTGAACTTGGTTATTGTTTTAGGAAATTAGTGTTATTTATTTACGGTGTATTTGTTGCGTATTATGTTTTATTGAATCATCTTTAATTGGGAAAAATAACCTGTTGATAATAAATAAATCTATTCTATTCTATTCTATTCTATTCTATTCTATTCTATTCTATTCTATTCTATTCTATTCTATTCTATTCTATAATATATAAAACAAAGAGGAATTCGCAGTAATTGAAATGGCCGTTTAGTCTATTATTTTGTAAGTTATTTCATGGTCTAAATTTCTGAATATAAAAGAAATAACTTAAGTTCAAAGCACTGCAACATCTTCAAACCATCTTGCATCTTGCATGTTGCATCATATTCATATTTTTATTAAGGAATCTCTCAACTTTAAAACTGTATACATCGTTTAGCTGCAAATCTTTAATTATAGAATTTTGTTGATAAAAATGATAAAATCCAGTGGCAAGTTTTTATTTTTAGATTTTTTTTTTGCTAGGGGCTTTACGTCGCACCGACACAGATAGGTCTTATGGCGACGATAGGATAGGAAAGGCCTAGAAGTTGGAAGGAAGCGGCCGTGGCCTTAATTAAGGTACAGCCCCAGCATTTGCCTGGTGTGAAAATGGGAAACCACGGAAAACCATTTCCAGGGCTGCCGATAGTGGGATTCGAACCTACTATCTCCCGGATGCAAGATCACAGCCGCGCGCCTCTACGCGCACGGCCAACTCGCCCGGTTTTTTTTAGATTATTATCATCTGTTTAAGTTACTTCAATATAACTATAACTTAAATGACTCTGATGACAATTTGTGGATCATAATGGTGATAGAAGCAGAAACAACCTTTGTGTAAACACTCCACACTTGTTGATCTATAGATCGATATCCTGGCTCACTCTTATAATGAGAGTATGTTCACGAAAATTGTATAAGTTTGAAAATGTAATGAAGCACGTAACTTGGACGATCGAGATTCAAGAACAGAACCGTATACAAGTATTTCCACTCGTAACTTTAAAATTAGCTAGGCACTGCTGTTCATCCTGTGCTGTCCCACATACCATCATAACACAACAGAGTTCCTATAGGTAGCAAATGAGTACTTATTTCGATTGTCTTCAGTTACTGACTCAAGGGACAGAAATACTGAGTAATTCTTGTCCTTTTCCTCCCTGGTGGCCATGGTCGTTAATCTCTATGGTCTGACACCATGGTTAGCCAGTTCTAGTTCCCTTGGTGAAAAAAAATTCACCATCAGAACGTTGGAAGGCAGGGTATGAGAGGTGGTGGTATACAATTTCTAATCACCAGCTTGCACCAAAAGATTGGATTCAATTACAAACCTCTCCACAGTGTCCATACGTTCATGTCCATGCTGAGTGTTATTGGAGAGGAGTAGGCTGCGTGCCGATCAACATGGATGACGCTGTGGTTAACCTGAAATAGTCCTACAATCTGCGTTCTCTGGTAACATCTGTCGGTGTTCACCACTTCATCGAGGTTGCACTAAAATGCTTGCGTTCGCCTCTTAGATAATTTGACCATTACCAGAAACAGATTGCAAATTCATTTCTGACTAGTGGGTCCGTGATCAGAGGCCTCGCTCACTTAGCCACTTGGAGCAAGTTCTCGTCAGTGGATTGAATTGTATCCATTTCTTGTGGCGCTATTGCCATGAAAAACGTGCTTTCATTTTACTGAGTCACAGTACATGTTGCGCCAGTTGATCACCCTATTCTTGGGTTTGACATTGGTGGATCATGCTCCTTTTCTGCGATCATGATGTCTTAGATCACCACCAGAATTTAAGAGTTTGAAACGGTACACGAACCTAAGGAAATTGACCCCGTCAAAGGACAAAGCATTCGTTCGGATTTTACCCATATGTTGACAAGATAGTTACCATCGTCTATACCCGAGTGACATATTCACTGGCTAGTGTATGTGGCAATTTTTAAAAGAATTGTCACGTCCTTGTGTTTCGGATTCCACATAAAACTCCCGTAAAACTTCCAGCTTGTTTTACTGATATCGACTCCCCATCTCCCTACCCTGCGATCCTATAGCAATTCAAACACTGCTCCTCACTTTTTCAGACTTACTTCCAATGATAATCCTGTCAATGGTGATACAAATTTTACAATGAAGCAATGGTATTCCATTTTTCAGGTGGACTTCTACCGGTTCTCGATCTCGTGGCCTCGTATTCTGCCAACAGGAGAAGCTAACAACATCAACCAAGCAGGGATAGACTACTACAACAACCTGATTAACGAGCTGTTGGATAACGGGATACAACCAATGGTGAGCTATGGAGTAGAAACTGAGTTACCTTTAGCTATGAGTCACAGTATTACAAGATTTGTGAAATAACTGAAGGACCCTTTGAGCATATTTGTTTGATTTGTTTAAAAGCCAAAAGATAATGCAGTGAAAAAATACCCAGACGTTTCGCCCACAATGTTTTCGTCCTCTTTAACTCATCTTTCACTCTAATTTTCCATCCTCTTTTCTATACTGTATGTCCACGAATTTTTCGTCCGCGATTGAATAATATATTTTAAAAGGGATGTACGTGCCAAAATGTTAAATCATTGAAAAGCAGAGAAACAAGTTTTATTACATGGTAACGTCTTAAAACAAATTAGCACACAAGTTTTACAAAAAAGTAGATATAAATAAGTATATTAAGCAAGTATATCTGCAAAGTAAAAAGTACTTCAGTACAAAACATATGAACGAAAAGTAAAAATTAAGAATGGATCTTTTTATCGTGTTCCTGTAATTGATCAAAATTTCAACTTTCGTTATAAACTTATTATACAGTATCAGTAATTTTGATTCAGCCACAATTCTAGTACACACAAAACTTTAAACCTTCACAGTGTGATTGTGTAATTACATTGTTTAAGTTCTTCGGGCAAATAAGGGACCGTTTTCTCAAGTCGCTTTTCTTTTCACTTGTCATGACGTTTATGTACTCAAATAGCTGCTTTCCCTTAGTTGCTAGATCTTGCCACCGACTTCTAGTTTTTGCAATGTTGCGAGTGATCCAGGTAGAAAAATGAAATGGCGTATGGCTTTCAGTGCCGGGAGTGTCCGAGGATCCAGGTAGAAATTTTATTACATGACTTCCTTACAAGCAACTCAACGATTTTGGTTTTATGATTTTAATCCATGAAACTTGACAAATCTTTAACTTTCCAGTAAGGGTATCTGCAGCTTTACAATAATCCTTGCAATCAGTTTACAACAGTATAAGGATGATTTTATCACCTAAATGTATGAAGAGCGAAAAAGAGAAATTAATGTAAAAATGTGGCAACACCACGCAACGGCACCATAGTAGGTCCTCCCTCGTGCGTTGGCTGTTAGAAAATTTATTTTAATATTACCACTATAGTAGTAGTAGTTGATAGTTATTTCGATTATATTTAAATACTGTTTATATGCATCACCTTGCTTCCAGATAACAATATATCACTGGGATCTTCCCCAGTGGCTACAGGAACTTGGGGGTTGGGTCAACCCTATCATAGCTGATTACTTTGAGGACTATGCCAGAGTCGTGTTCGAGAACTTCGGTGACAGGGTGAGTTCATGGCTTAGAATATTACTTTGTAAAATATATACCGATTTTCATATATATAAATTACTGTACTGCACCCGTCACCCTGCACTCTTAATATTAAGGCCACGGATGCTTTCTTCTTACTCCTACTACTTTCCTATCCCATTGACGCCATAAGACCTAACTGTGTCGGGGTGACATACTGTAAATTATAAAAAAAGTTAGTTAGTTAGTTAGTTAGTTAGTTAGTTAGTTAGTTAGTTAGTTAGTTAGTTAGTTGGTTGGTTGGTTGGTTGGTTGGTTGGTTGGTTGGTTGGTTGGTTGGTTGGTTGGTTGGTTGGTTGGTTGGTTGGTTGGTTGGTTGGTTGGTTAGTTAGTTAGTTAGTTAGTTAGTTAGTTAGTTAGTTAGTTAGTTAGTTAGTTAGTTAGTTAGTTAGTTAGTTAGTTAGTTAGTTGGTTGGTCGGTCGGTTGGTTGGTTGGTTGGTTGGTTGGTTGGTTGGTTGGTTGGTTGGTTGGTTGGTTGGTTGGTTGGTTGGTCGGTCGGTCGGTCGGTCGGTCGGTCGGTCGGTCGGTCGGTCGGTCGGTCGGTCGGTCGGTCGGTCGGTCGGTCGGTCGGTCGGTCGGTCGGTCGGTCGGTCGGTCGGTCGGTCGGTCGGTCGGTTAAAATGTTCACTCTAAACCATTAAAGATATCCAAAACTGTTATAAACTTCAGTAGACTAATAAAGATATGGCTTCCATAACAACGTGCAGCAATTTTTTAGAGTATCAACAGCTACTGAGGTGATGTTAGCAACATTATTACTTTTAATATAATATTATTTTCTGAATTTAACATTCCAATTATAAGGGGCAATCAAAAAGTTTCATTTCGACGGCCGTACACAGTAGCGGCAATCAGGGCATGCGAGGGGAGACAGTCGCCCCCGCCCGCACTT
Organism: Anabrus simplex; assembly: GCF_040414725.1. NCBI lineage: Eukaryota > Metazoa > Arthropoda > Insecta > Orthoptera > Tettigoniidae > Anabrus > Anabrus simplex. The sequence goes on from NC_090265.1 coordinate 1,636,627,626, forward strand.
TGTGCAGGAAACGTTATATTTTTATTACATTTTAATCGGCTGAAACTAGGAATTATAGTAATTATTTTAAAAGTGGAGACTTTGCATGTGCTGTGAGAAAGAGTAGCAGGGGTATATTTCTTTTTTGCCAAGGTCATGGACATTCGTCTGACAGTCTGTTAGTTTCTTTGTGTGTAGTCAAATACTAACTTATTTTTAATTTTGTAATCACGCCGCACTTCTATTTAATGTAATATTGTTCCTTTGGTGAAAATTTTATTGTATAGTATTGAATCATAATCTCATCAAACTATTATTCTCAGCATTTACCTCTCTGTCGACTGTCGAAATTTGGTCAGAGAGCTTTAAAAACTTACAATTCTGTAGCATTTTTTCCATTTTTGATGAATATACACCCCCTCTCCGCCCGGCCGGTATATCTCCCCAAACCAGAGTACTTTTTGCTGTCTGTAAAATTCCCCAACGCCGCTGCTGGCTGTACAGACCTGAATCGGGATGTCAATCAGGCAAAATCGCCGTGAGCATTGAGGCACCAGGTTAAAGATTCCCGTGTGGTAAAAGACCGTGGAGAAGTCACATGTCACTCTTAATGACGCCAGAAAATCAATTCATGAAATAAAGTCAGAGGTTAACATGAAATAAAGTCAGAGGCTACCGGATGTGACGTAATATATTTGACATTAATTAAAAGGCTCTCTGAAATTGTTCTTTCACAATTATGCAAATAATAAATACGTCACTCATGATAGGAATCTTTTCCAGTAGATGGAAAAGTGCCATAATACGACCGATAAGAGACATCGATAATCCAACAAAACCCGAAGACTTTCGACCAATTTGCATATTCCCTTGTCTTAGTAAAACATTAGAAAAGGTCGTTCACAACCAGATAATAAATTACCTTAACAAACACAATCTTCTCGACAAATACCAGTCAGCCTCCCGAGAGATTTTCGTTTACACCTGCTGTTAAGCAACACTCTCTCGCAGGAATTGTGGTTGACTTTCGATCGCATTACTGCTATACAGGCTGAACTAAAATACAACCACGTATCATTCAGAAAGAAATCTAAGTTCCTCAGACTAGCTCAGAAACAGGCGGTCTCTCGCACGAACCCGGATGCTAGTAAAACTGTCGTCAATCTTTCAAAGGAATACTTGAAAGGGAACCAAACGGCGGTTCTAGCTAGGGATCTTAATTTCACTGTCGCTTCCTCTAAAATTTCCACTGAGGTGTTAATTACTTCCGTTGAGGCAGCCATCCACTAACTGCCTACGGATGAAGCTGAGGAGTTAAGACAGAAATGTGTGAGACTCATAAGGTCCGCTATTTTTCCCGCGCCCAATTTAACAAGAGGCGAGAGGAGAGCTCTGAAGGAACTTAGAGATGATTCTGAGCTGACCATACTCTAAGCTGATAAGGGTAATGCGAAGTTGGTTATGGACACTGACGAGTATAAGAATAAAATCTCGGCTATATTGTCAGAGCCTGTTTACAGACTCTGAGCTAACGTGACCCCACCACTCGTATGCCCAACGCTACCGTGAAGCTCATAAAGCACTCTTCAGTTCCAAAAGAGGAGGCTAAACACCTGTCCCCGGGGGGTGCAGTGCCACCTAGATTGTATGGACTGCCTAAGATCCATAAAAAAGATGTTCCCCTCAGACCTATTGTTAGTGCGATAGGTTCTCCTACGTATGCTCTGGCTAAATACCTAAGCAAATTGCTTCAGCCACACATAGGACGTACTGAATCACACGTCAGGGACTCTCGGTATTTCGTCAACAATCTGTCAACCATAACCCTTTAACCTAATGCACTTTCGGTGAGTTTCGATGCGGAATCATTGTTCAATAAAGTGCTGATTGAATCGGTCATGTCTCTCATTGAACACCTGTTCCCTGAGGGAATTACTAAGCTATTTTACCACTGCATGACTTCCAGCTATTTCTTGTGGGGTGGGAATTTTTACGAACAGACGGACGGAGTGGCTATGGGAAGTCCACTTTCGCTCGTAATGGCTAATTTCTTTATGGAGCATTTTGAGAAGGAGGATATTGCTTCGGCGCCCGTCAATTCTATGATAAGGTGGAGGTATGTTGATGATGCTTTTGTGATCTGGACAGAAGATCCTGAGAAACTTCATCTATTTCTAAACCACCTAAATCAGCAACATGCTTCAATTAAATTCACTGTGGAAATGGAGTCGGACGGATGCCTTCCTTTCTTGGGTGTTCTAGTATGAAAGAAACCGGACGGCTCCTTAGGACATACCGTCTATCGTAAGACTACTCACACAAATCCCTATCTTCATGCAGAGTCTCACCACCATCCAGCACGAAAACAAGGCATTCTCAGGACACTCGAAACCCACCAACCTGTTCCCAATGTTCGGGAAGCCAGGCTCTACCTGTCACAAGTCAGGACAAAGGGCGAGTGATAGAGGAGCAACACCTCTTTAAAAAACCTTGGTCCAGCTGACCCGGCTGGTAGTCCATGTAAGGGTCCCTTGCCAGGGTTACGGTGAAAATCTCAACGGCAGTGAAGGCGGAGAAGACGGACTTCGGAACGGTGGAACTGACGGACGAGGCAACCCTCCTATGCGGGGAAAATAGAATAGGAACTGCTGCCTTATGGTCAGAAGTGGTAACTTCAAAGGCTAAGGGAAGAAACCCCAACAGAAAATCAGATGGCCTGGCTACTTAGAAGGCAGCCCCTTCACCAGGCTTTGGGTGCTGAAGGCCAATAACCTACACACCCGAGATTAACCTATTACAGAAACATCAACGAATAGAAGCCGGATGGATAAAATGGATTTGACTTTTAGCATGAAATCGGACACGAGAATTGGAATGTGGAATGTACAGACAATGTGGCAGGCAGGAAGATTGGCTGAAGTATCTAGGGAGATGAAGCGATACAGGTTGGACATATTAGGCTTGAGTGAGATGAGATGGACTGGGTTTGGTGAGATAAAGACCCAGGAAGGGGACGCTGCTGTACTCAGGAAGAGAAGAAGAACATAGAGAGGGTGTTGGATTATTGATCACTCAAAAGACAAGGAAGAGTTTGATAGAATGGTACCCAGTCTCAGAAAGGATTCTAGTAGCTCGATTTGCAACAAGAGTAAGACCAATTACAGTGGTGCAGTGTTATGCACCAACAGAGGCAGGAGAAGAAGAAGAAAAAGAGCAATTTAATGGTCAGCTACATCGAACCCTGTTAAAGGCAAAGAAAAGGGATATAGTGGTCGTGATGGGAGACCTGAATGCGAAAGTTGGCAGTGATAACCAAGGAATAGAAAATATAATGGGAAAACATGGTATAGGTAATAGAAATGAGAATGGTGAAAGGCTTATTGAATTTTGTAGTAAACACAGGTTGGTGATAGGAGGCACTATCTTCCCCCATAAGAATTGCCATAAAGTGACGTGGGTTTCCCCTGACCATAGAACGGAGAATCAGATCGACCATTTCACTATCAGCAAGACATGGCGAACCTCCCTTTTGGACGTGAGGAACAAGAGGGGGGCAGATGTGGGAAGTGACCATCACTTAGTAGTAGCTACGCTCCGACTTAAGATTGCAAGTACTAGGCACATTCATCAGAAGAGGAGGATAAAGTATAACTGGGATAAACTGAAGGACAAGGAGGTGCAACAAAATTTTTCACTAGATTTGAATAACCGATTCCAACAGCTAAGAGAGGAAGAAGGACAGAATATTGAACATAATTGAAAGAGCATAGAGAGTACCTACATTAATACCTGTGAAAAGGTCTTAGGCAAAAGGGAGAGAGGAAGAGAGGAATGGATTACTTCTGAGACAATCAAAGGAAGGAATGTAAGAAAAGATTCAATACCGCAAGAACACAAGAAGAGAAGGCACAAGCTAGAACTAACTTTAATGAACTTAACAAAATAGTGAAGAGGAGATTTCGACGTGACAAACGAGCATTTATCAATAATCTTGCAACACAAGCTGAGACGGCAGCACAAAACAATGATAGTAAGACCCTCTACCACATTACCAAGACACTAACAGAAAGGTTTTCTAGATCTGACAAGCCAGTGAAAGCCAAAGATGGGAGATTATTGTCCACACAAAAAGAACAGCTAGAAATATGGAGAGAACACTTTCTGGAGATCTTGAATCGTGAAGCAATCGAGGAAGAAGAGACAGAGGTGATGACCGTAGAAGAGCAGGAAGATGTTGCTATCAGTACAGAACCGCCATCAATAACAGAGATCCAAAGGGCCATTAAACAACTAAAGAATGGCAAAGCGACAGGTATGGACAATATCACACCGGAGGCCTTGAAAGTGGACGTGGGTACTTCAGTCGAGATTCTGTTCCCACTTTTCAAGAAGATTTGGGAAGAAGAGAAGATCCCCACAGATTGGAAGAAAGGATTGTTGATTAAGCTTCCGAAGAAAGGAGATTTATTGGAATGTGATAACTGGAGAGGGATTACCCTCCTTTCGATACCAAGTAAGGTACTCTCACGAATAATTTTAGAAAGGATCAAAAAGCTCAAGGCTGAGGAAAGAACAGGCAGGGTTTAGAGAAGGTTACTCCTGTACAGATCAGATCAACACACTGTGCATAATTATAGAACAATCCACGGAGCTGCAGTCGTCACTGTATCTGCTATTTGTAGACTTTGAAAAGGCATTTGATAATGTAGTGAGGAAGAAGATGTGGGAAGCCATGAAAGAATTTGGGATTCCAAAGAAAATTATAAAGATAACCCAAGAAATGTATGAGAACTACACATGCCAAGTTTTACATCAGGGGATGTTGTCTGAGCCCATCCCAGTAAACACAGGGGTTAAGCAAGGATGTTTGCTGTCACCAATACTATTCTGATGGTGCTGGATCTTATGATGAAGAAGGCAATGAATCGCCGAAGAGGAATTCAATGGGGACTGACAGGCAGGTTGGAGGACTTGGACTTTGCGGATGACTTGTGTTTGTTAGCCAACAGTTTTAAGGATATGGAAGCAAAGCTGAATGATTTAAAAAGCGAAGCATCAGAGGTGGGATTGAAGATAAATGGAAAGAAAACCAAGGAGATGCGTTATAATAACCGAAACAAGGCACTATTATTTTTAGGAAACCTAGAGGTCGAACAAGTCAACCAGTTTTGCTACCTGGGAAGTATAGTCACCCCTGAGGGAGGAACTATAGAGGATATAGGAAATAGAATAAATAAGGCTAAAGGAGCATTTGCAATGCTGAGACCAATCTGTAAATCTAAGGAACTTAACACCTATACCAAACTACGCATCTTCAATACAAATGTCAAGTCAGTACTGCTCTATGGGTGTGAAACATGGAAGACTAAAACAACTGATTAGCAGACTTCAAACATTTGTGAACAGAAGTTTGAGGAATATCCTGAGGATATGGTGGCGACAAGTAATCTCCAATGAAGAACTATGGAAAAAAACCATCAAACACCCGTTGATATTGAGATGCGTTGTAGGAAATGGAAGTGGATCGGGCATACATTACGGCGAGATAAAGACAACATAGCAAGACAAGCCCTGCAATGGAACCCACAAGGTAGCAGGAGAAGAGGCAGACCAAGAAACACGTGGAGGAGGAGTGTAATAGCAGAAGGGATGGAGAAAGGAGGAAAGACCTGGACAGAGATCAGGACGATGGCGCAGAACAGAGTCCGGTGGCGGAAGTTCGTTGATGCCCTATGCTCCACTTAGGAGATGCAGGCAATAAGTCAAGTCAAGTCAGGACACTCGCCAAGAGGGCAAGACGAATTTGTGAGTCATCAAATATCCAGGTGGAGATGGACTCGCTCAAAGTCAAGAGTACCGGTAATGGTTACAGCGATTTGCAGATTCATAGAGCCCTGCATCCCAAAGAAACGACCAAGGAAAGGTCACAGAAAGAATAAGTGAAGGGAATTGCCTACTTGCCTTACATTCACAACGCCACAGATCGAATTGCCAAGGTCCTCCGCAAACACAATATAAAAACCATGGTTTACACCGCCACTAAAATTGCTCACAGTCTGCGTAAAACCCAGGACAAATTGACCTCTCTTTTACATTTTGGGGTATACGAAATTCTCTGTACTTGCGGTCAGGTATACATCGGCCAAACATGCCGGTCCATTGGTACCCGTATCAAGGAACATGAACGTAATATTCGTCTCAACCAGCCAGACAATTCAGCAATAGCTGAGCACGCTCTATCGTCGGGTCATGATGTCATGTTCCAAGATACTCGAGCTCTTACCCACACTAGACACTACAGGTCCAGGATTACACGGGAAGCTGTGGAAATACGTAGAAATCCTAAACAATTTCAACAGGGACACTGGCTATCAGTTAAGTAATACCTGGTTGCCAGCCATTAAGGATTTACGTAGGTAGTTCCCATGCCTGTCCCTTCACTATTGTTATTTCGTCTCGGTGTTTTCCAAATTCGTACGTTCCTCATCGCCAGATGTTTCATTCCAGAATTGTGTCTATGTCATACACCTGTCAATGTCATATGTTACGTACACATGTTATGTGACACTCTCAGACTGATTCTGATGGTTCTGTCAGCTTCCGCTTCTAACGCTAGCGCTGTACCTCGTCCGGGGAACCATCTGGTGACGAATGAACGTACCATTTCTACTTGTATTATAACGTCCAAATTCAAAAGCTCATTGTTAAGAAGCCTTTCTCATCGACAGTCTGATGACGCAGAGCACAGTTCTCTGCGAAACGTAAAGAATTTCACTTTATTTTCTTGACACGGCATAAGGGCCGTGAAAGCATCTATGGAAAAATTCTCTTAAAGTCAATCTATTCAAATCGCAATCAATCATAATAGGATCCAAAAATAATAATACTAAACTGAAAAGTGTTAAAATTCCTCCAATCCTTTTCCACCCAACACCAATAAAAATAAAAGGAATTGTAAAGAACCTTGGCTTCATTTTTTTAGAATTAAACTGAGCGGAGAGAGACGACGAAAATTTGCCAACGAGTATTCTTTTCTTTGCACTCCCTTAAAAGTTTACGGGATCTCCTTCCACTAAATACGAGAAAGTTACTTGTTCAAAGCTTAATTCTACCCATCTTCGATTATGGTGATGTAATATACAACAACCTAAACGCCACACTTAACGCTAAACTTGAGCGGACGTTTTGTATTAAATTGCCGAGATATTGTCATATATCACCCTGCCTCGAACAGCTGTCGTGGTAATATTTGGCGGAGAGAAGAAACCTTCACTCGGTTTCGCTTGTCCACAACTTCCTCCATACAGACATACCGTGCCAAGTTATCTGAGAACGGATCTTAAATACTTTTCATCCCCAAGCAGTATACCTACAAGGTCAGAAACCTCTGCCCTACTGAGTTTCCCCATTTTCCGCACGACAGGTTACGGAAACTCATTCATACCTGCCACCATACGCTCCTGGAATTCCCTTCCGGCTGTAATCAGACATATACACAATAGAAATATATTTAAAAAGAGATGTCATAAATGGTACAAAGACTTAAGAAAATAGTATTTAATGGGTTTTTAATAGCAACTCTCAGAACTTTACCTTTTGCTTACAAATATGATTTAAGTTTCATTTCATAATTAATTATAAGTAATTAGAAAACTTAAGACCCTGTATTCTGTACAATGTAGCACATCTAAGATGGTTTGGCATGACAGCAGGCTTCACAGCCTGAGCCACGCCATATAAAATAAGTGAACACATAAAATAAATAAATAAGCGCCTGCTGCACATGCTCGTCCTACAGGAAGCGTCAGCCCTTCAAGGCCATTTTGAGGGGACCAAAGGCATGATCATTCAAGTGGAGAGATCAGGAGTATTGCGAGGGTGCTCGAGTGTCTCCCCCTTGAGTTGACGTACCTTCTGCGTGACTACATTTGCGTCTTATGTCGAAATGTGACCCGCACCGAACTTGGTGCACCATTCCACAACGGTGATTCTTGACAGACATGCTGCCCCATACACAGTCTTCATTATCCAATGGATACCCACCGATGTTTGTCCTTCGGCAGCCAAGAATAGAATAACAGCACGTTGGTCCTGTTTGGACGCATTTGGTAATAACATCACCGTAGTTAACGTGGACGTATTTAACGCACGCACGACACGACTGCCACACTAATCCCCTTGCCTACATGTCTGTGCTTATATACCCGCATCGGAGTCGCGCTACGTTGAACGTCCGCTGCAGCAACGCCCTTAAACGGAAACTTTTTGATCTCGCCTTCTGCTTGTACTGAAACTTCAATCCTGAAATTATTATTGATTATTTACCAAAAATTGTGATGCAAATTATGAATGGAAGATGAACAACGGGCGAAATGACATTTGAAATTTGATATGTACTTTTCGATAATACGGAATGCATTCAATCCTACTCAGTTCACCAGTGGACCACTCTCAAACTGAAATTAATCACTAAGTAGACAGCTATGATCTCACGCTCTGTATGAATGTGGAACTTTTAACACGCAGACTTTCTCATTCCTCAACTGAGGGTAATAATATTACCACTCAGAAACCCTTCACATATATACCTTTACATCTTCCGGCTCTTCTTTTGGTACTGTACGAAAAACAGCTGTCATAAGAACGAAAAAAAGTTATGTCTACAAATCGTCATTCTAACGCAGCAAATGCAGTCTTGGCCGTCTATATGGTGTTCCATTTTAACAACGAAGGACATCAGAAGGTACTCCATTGAGCAGGGCCTCTCCAACACCCAAAATCTAACCCGTGCAAACTGAGGTGCAGAGGTTCCGTGCACGGTGCATCGGCCCGACTCGGCTCTGTTTGGACCAGCGTTTTGTCTCGGGGCGACTTGGCTATGCTCGGCTAACCTCAGCTCAACTCTGCTCGGGTAGTGGAGCGCCTGCAGAACAAATGAGGAAGGGGGAGACAGGAGGAGCGAGCGAGGTAGGCGTAGGGAAAGAGAGAGACGGCGCTATTGCTTAAAATCCAGGAGTGGGGGTCTGCACTGTGGTCAACCTAGCGAAGTCGTATTTTACACCTTGTGACGCATAATGCACCGGTGCGTTCACCCTGAAAGGCCATGCCACAGAGAACAGCATGGGAAATTTACTGAAATTCTCTAGAATATCGGTTTTAATAGCAGAGATATTCTAAACAGAGTCAATATTTACTGGGACCGAAAGGCCAGAATTGAAGGCCGTACCTCCCTTATTCTCTTCTCTTCTCTTTTCTTCTTGGCCACTATCACAGTGAAGTATGTACGATTGTTCTGCTGTCCTTATCAGTCTACTAGAATCTACTCCTATCCCATTCCCGTTAATCTCCTCAGCCAAGAGGATTGCGACCTCTACGTCCATCAATTTTTCTCTGCATGATCAATTTTAGTAGATTGTATTTAACATTCATTAATTTATTTTCCTGATTATATACACCAACAAACGTTCCCTCGCCATGCGCCTGAGTACGACAGTCCACGAGATTCGTAACATCCTCCGGAAAACCCACACCTTGAAGTGATTTATATATTCTCCTAACAGTGTTAAATTCCAGAGTCCAGGTTTCGGCGCCATTCCTTCCAAAAAAATGTTCACGTAGATCCCCGGAATTATGTTTATCTCTTCTTCTATTTAACATTCACTCTGAAATACTTATGACTGAAACACTGGAAACATCATCGAGATTGGTAGATGCAGAGTGGCTCTCGGCCCATAAGTGGCTACGGTTGGTCCGTGGTGCAAGAGCTCTGCACTCTGGCCGGCCAACCGAGCGGCTCTACCGTGGCTCTACGCCTTTGTATTCTGGAGACGGGACAAGGCTGGACCTCATGGCTGGTCCCAACCGTCGGCTGTACTGAGAATATTTTCCGTGGTTATCCATTCTCCTGCTATAAGGCGAATGCCAAGACAGTTCCTAGTATTGGCCACGGCCGCCAACCTCCTCACCTCCGCGCATCTGCTTCACAGTAACGAATCTCCCGGCCTGAAGACCGGGGAGGAATGAAAACATTTTTAGTAGTACCAGTAGTAGTTTTCTCCACTTGTCATCACCAGCTTTCTTGGGAATAGGTATAACAAAATTCTGCCGAAAATCAGATGGCACTTCTCCTGTCTCATTCATCTTACATATTAAATGGAATAACCTCGCCATGCTGATTTTTCATAAGGAATTCAATTATACAGAGAGAATGTCATCAATTCCAGGTGTCTTGTTCCTATTTAGGTCTCTCAAGGCTCTGTCAAATTCTGACCTCAAAGTTGGGTTTCCGATTTCATCAGCATCAACAGCCTCTTCCTGTTCCGGAACCATATCATCTATACCTTTACCATAACACAACAGTTGTATATGTTCTTGTCATCCTTCTGCCTTCTCCACTTTCCCTTTAAGTGGTTTTCCCTCTGATCTCTTAATATTGATACACCTAGTTTTCCTTTATCCAAAGTATTCCCTGATTTTCCTGCATGCAGCATCTACCCTTCCTAGGAGCATACAACTTTCAACATCCTCGCAGATTCTTATAAAGAATCACAAAGAAGGTATAAGTCAGAAGTCAAAAAGGCTTCTAGGAAATCTTGGAGACAGTTTTGTGACTCCATTGAAAGTCAACATGAAGCGGCAAGGCTTCATAAGATTCTAACCTTGGATGGAAGGGCAAGGCTGGGCTCACTGGAGTCACCTTCGGGTGGATACACATCCACAGAGAGGGAGACCCTGAACTTACTGCTTGATGCCCACTTTCCAGGTTCAGCAGTCACGAATAGTGAAGTAGAATCGAGCGGATCCTTCAGACCCGATAGAACTGGCTGGAAGGAAGCCGCAGAGATTGTTACCCCCAGAAGGGTGAAGTGGGCATTAGAATCTTTTGCCTCTTACAAAAGTCCAGGAATAAATGGGATTTTCCCGGCGCTTCTTCAGGAAGCGGGTGGGGTCCTCATACCATACCTGGTCAGAATTTTTAGAGCCTGTCTCACTATGGGATACGTGTACTCCTTGCGGCGTCAGGGGAAGGTAGTATATATACCTAAACCCGGAAGGTCATCATATACTAGACCTAAGGATTATAGACCCATCAGTCTAACGTCTTTTCTTCTTAAGACCTTGGAAAGACTAGTGGATAGACATATCAGGGAGAAAGTTTTAAGAGACTGTCCCCTGCATCCTCATCAACATGCATATCAACCAGGGAAGTCGGTTGAGACGGCACTACACCAGCTAGTTTCCAGGCTGGAGAGTACCTTGGATCAGCAACAACTTGCTATGGTTGTATTCCTAGATATAGAAGGGGCCTTTAACTACACATATTTGGGCTCCATAGAACTTAGTCTAGAGAGAAGAGGAGTGAGCAGGATGCTCATAAAATGGATTATGGCCTCGCTGCAGGGCCGTCAAGTTCTGTTTACCCTCAACGCAGTTGTGTTGAGAGCTAATATAGACAGGGGGTGTCCACAGGGAGGAGTATTATCACCAACATTATGGTGTCTGGTAGTGGATGAACTACTTACCAGGTTAAATGTTGGAGGAATTTACGCCCAAGGCTATGCAGATGACATTAGCCTGATGGCGGTCGGAAATTTCCCCAGTACGGTTTCAGAGCTCGTACAGAGCTCCCTACGTAGGGTGGAAATATGGTGCCACGACACGGACTTGTCGGTTAATCCCGACAAGACGGAGCTCGTGGTATTTACCAGGAGGAGGAGGCTAGACGGACTGTCAGAGCCTTTCCTATTTGGGAAAAATTAGTTAAGACAACCTCAGTTAAGTACCTAGGGGTAATCCTTGAGGCAAGACTGAGTTGGAAGAAACACATCGACCATAAGGTGGATAAGGCTCGCAAGATTATGTGGGCCTGTCGCAGGGCCGTCGGAAAGACTTAGGGCCTGGGACCTAAGGTGGTCCAGTGGCTCTATATTTCTATTGTACGACCCACGATCACCTATGCATCTTTAGTCTGGTGGCCAGGTTCGAAGAGTAAAACTGTGACCACCAAGTTAAACAGTGTCCAAAGACTTGCGTGTCTAGGAATAACAGGGGCACTGGATACTACACCACTATGTGCAATGGAGGCCATCCTAGGTCTTCCCCCCTTACATTTATATGTTAAGGAAATAGCGGGAATGAGTGCCTACCGCCTCTGGTCACTCGGAGGATGATCCTTCAAGAATCCGAATAGAGGTCATGCCTCTATTCTCACAAGGCTTCACCAGACCTGCCCTATGACAACGATGATCGGGGACCTGATGAAGCCTATTTTAATTTGAACTATAAATCCACAGTGGTGATACCCACAAGGGAGGAGTGGGCCGCGGATGCTGGGGCCCGTCTTAGGTCTGGTGGCTGTACATGGTACACAGATGGCTCGCGGACAGAGACGGGCACAGGCGCCGGGGTCTGGGGGCCTAAGACAAGGCTCTCCCTACCTATGGGTAAATACGCTACTGTTTTCCAGGCCGAAGTATACACAATACTGGCCTGTGCTTTATATATATGGAACATGCCTGGACACAGAAGATGCATCACTATTTGCAGCGATAGCCAGGTAGTGTTAAAAGCACTATGTGCAGTTAAAACAACATCAAAAATTGTATGGGAATGCCAAAGGATGTTAGATCAGCTGTGTGAACTTAGCTCAGTTACCCTATTATGGGTCCCTGGGCACACAGGTATCAGTAGAAATGAAGAAGCTGACAAACTAGCGAAACAAGGCTCAAAAGGTCCTTTCATAGGACCAGAGCCCTTCCTGGGAGTGTCACTCCGAAGCGTGAAACTGGTAATATCCCAGTGGACAAACCAGTCTCACTTAGACATTTGGAAGAGGTTAACTATAGCAAAGCAGGCACGTGAACTTATCAAAGGGCCTAGCCAAAGTTATAAAAAGGTCCTGATAAATTTGAATAGGACCAGAATGCGAATGGTAGTTGGACTGTTGACAGGCCACAATACCTTACAGAGACACCTACACATCATGAAAATCAGTCAGGATCCGGTGTGTAGAAGATGCGGTAAGGAGGAGGAGACCTCCGCGCATGTGTTATGTCAGTGCGAGGCTCTTGCAAGCACTAGACATCGATACCTTGGCTCACATTTCGTGAGCCTAGAAGATATCAGGAATGCCAACATCCGGACACTGGTATCCTTTATAGGAGCACTAGGTCTGGACTAGGCAAACCCGTTCAAGGGACACAAAGGGTCTTCACAGACCTACGTGTGAAGCCCTGCGAAGGCAGGGTTCACCCATTCTTTATCTATCTATCAACATCCTCGCACTTGTCTTTCAGCGATTCTTCCTTAGCTGGCCTGCACCTTCTGTCCACTTCATTCTTTAATCGCCTGTATACTTTTGTTACCCTTTTCATATTTTTCATTCTTGTATTTTTGTCGTTCATCAATCATACGTAGTATCTCCTGAGTTATCCTTTGATTCTTAGGTGTTTCTTTCTAACATTTTTTCAGCAGTCCTACTGACCTCACTCTTCATGAATGTCCATTCTTCCTCTATCGTTTTTCCTTCAGCCTCTTCATTTAGTCTTTGTGCAAAATGTTCCTTGAAACAATCCCTCACTCCCTTTCCTTTCAACTTGTCTAGGTCCCATCTCCTTGCCTTCCTTCCTTTCTTCAATTTCTTCAACATCAGATGACAATCCATGACCAACAAGTTGTGCTCAGAGTCCACGTCTGTTCCTGGGAAAATTTTGCAATCCAACACCTGGTTTCTGAATCGTTGCCTAATCATAATGAAGTCTATTTGATAGCTTCCAGTGACTCCAGGTCTTGTCCACGTATACAGCCGTCGTTTATGGTGTTTGAACCTAGTATTAGCAAGGACTAAATTATTATCGGTGCAGAATTCAATCAGGCGATTTCTCTTTCGTTCCCTTGTCCCAGTCTGAATACTCCTACTGTATTACCTTCTCTTCCTTGGCTTACCACGGAATTCCAGGCTTCCATCACAATTAGATAATCATCACCTTTTACATATTGTATTAAGTCTTATATCTCTTCATATATTCTTTTGAGTTCTTTATCATCCGCTGAACCAGTAGCCATATAGACTTGCACTATTGTGGTTGGCGTTGGTTTGGTGTTTATCTTGTCAACAATAATCCTTTCACTATGCTGGTCATAGTAACTTACCCGCTGCCCTATTTTATTACTCATTATTAAACCCACTCCTGCATTTCCCCTGTTTGATTTTGTGTTGATAATTCTGTAGTCGCCTGACCAAAAATCCTGTTCTTCCTGCCAACGTACTTCACTTATACCAACTACATCTAACTTTAGTCTATCCATCTCCCTTTTCAGATACCACAACGATTCAAACTTCTGAAATTGCACGCTCCGACTCGTAGAATGTCAGTATCCATCTTCCTGTTGATCGCCCCCTCTCGTGTAGTCCCCACCCGGAGATCCAAATGGGATACTAGTTTACCGCCGGAATATTTTACCCAGGAGGGAGCCATCATCAGTACATCACTCGTACAGAGAGAGCTGCATGGGCTCGGGAGTTAGTAACGTCTGTAGGTTCCCGTTGCTTTCAGCCGTGTGGCAGTATCTACACAGCTAAGCCATGTTGAGTATTATTACGGGACCACACAGTCAATCATCTAGACTGGCACCCCTGCAACTTCCGAAAGGTTGCTAACTCCCTTTCGATGAACAATTCGTTATAGTCTGGTCTCTCGGCAGATACCTACCGGATATGGTTGCACCTGCGGCTCGGCTATCTGCTTCATTGGGACACGCAAACCTGCCCACCGCGTCAAGGTCGCATGGAACGAAGGGGAGGCTTAAAAATATAATTATTTCATATGCATAAACTCCAACGTTGCCAATAAAATGTCTAACCTTCTTGTTTTGAAAGTATTTTACGATGGTGAAATAATTTATATTAATTCTGCACACATTTCAATAAATCAATCAACCAATCACTACTGATCTGCATTTAGGGCAGTCGCCCATGTGGCAGATTCCCTAATTGTTGTTTTCCCAGGCTTTTCTTAAATGATTTCAAAGAAATTAGAAATTCATTGAACATCCCACTTAGTAAGTATCTCCCCTTCCTATAAATGAATATTTGCCCCAATCTGTCATTTTGAATTCCAACTTTATCTTCATATAGTGATATTTCCGCTTTTAAAGACACCACTCAAATTTATTCGTCTACTAATGTCGATCCACGCCATCACTCTACTCACAGCTCGGAACATACCGCTTAGTCGGGCAGCTCGTCTCGTTTCTCCCAAGTCTTCCCAGCCCAAACTTTGCAACATTTTCGTAACACTAATCTTTTGTCGGAAATCACTCAGAACGAATTGAGCTGATTTTCTTTGCATTTTTTTTTCAGTTCTCGAATCAAGTAATCCTGGTGTGGGTCCCATACATTAGAAACATGCACTAGTTGGGGTCTTACCAGAGACTTATATGTCCTCTCTTTTCCATCCTTACTACAACCCCCAAAATACCCTCATAACCATGTGCAGAGATCTGTACCCTTTATTTACAATCCCATTTATAAGATTACCCCCAATGAAGATCTTCCCTTATATTAACACCAAGTACTTAAAATGACTCCCATAAGGAACTTTCACCCCATCAACGCAGTAATTGAAACTGAGAGGACCTTACCTATTTGCGAAACTCACAACCTGACATTTAACCCCGTTTATCATCATATCATTTTCTGCCCTCCATCTCCCATTATCGAGGTCATTTTGCAGTTGCTCACTACATTGTAACTTATTTATTACTCTGTACAGAATAACATCTTCCGCAAAAAGCCTTATCTCTGATTCCACTTCTTTACTCATATCATTTATATCTATATATAAGAAAACATAAAGGTCCAATAATACTGCCTTGAGGAATTCCCCTCTTAATTATTACAGGGTCAGATAAAGCTTCGCCTACCCTAATTCTCTGATATCTATTTTCTAGAAATATAGCAACACATTCAATCGCTCTTTTGTCTAGTCTACTTGCACTCATTTTTGCCAGTAGTTTCGCCATCTACCCTATCAAATGCTTTAGACAAGTCAATCGTTATACAGTCCACTTGACCTCCTGAATCGAGGATATCTGCTATATCTTGCTGGAATCCTACAAGTTGAGCTTCAGTGCAATAACTTATCCTAAACCTAAATTGCCTTCTATCGAACCAGTTATTAATTTCGCTAACATGTCTAATATAATCAGAAAGAATGCCTTCCCAATGTTTAAATGCAATGGGTGTCAAACTGAATGGCCAGCAATTTTCAGCTTTATGTCTATCAACTTTTCCTTCCTACACAGGGGCTACTATAACAACTCTCCATTCATTTAGTATAGCTCCTTCATTGAAACAATAATCAAATAAGTACTTCAGATATGGTACCATATCCCAACTCATTGTATTTAGTATATCCCCAGAAATCTTATCAATTCCAGCCGCTTTTCTGATTTTCAACTTTTGTATCTTTCTTTTTCCTCCTCCTTGTCTGCTCCCTCAGTTTCATTTGCCTCATGCTCTTCTATATCTTGGTTAGGTAGTGTGGAGGTAGAAGGCGTGATTAATATATTTTTAATACCATGAATTATTACGATAATCGGTAAATTATCTTTAAATTTGGCAGTATGTTTTACCACTTGGAACCCATGTAATTTGGATTTGTTTGCGAATCATTCATAATTCGAATTTTTTGTGTACCGCTAGTGTTAGAATGAAATGAATTGTGCTATTTGTACAAATTAAGACTGTAATAAAATGTTATATATCGGTATACATTTTATTATACATTTTCCAACTCAAAATAGTGACCTGATTCACACACTGGTAGCTTGATTTCGTTCTTACATAAAAAATAGGTTAGTGATCATATTCACACAGACTTGTGAAGTAAAACCGACCAAACCTTAAATTTAAATACCGCAATATGTGGAAGTATGAATAAAATATAAATTAACTAGCAAATGTACCCGTGCTTCTCTACGGTATTCCATATTGTATACGGATATCGAAGTAAATTACTGTACATGAAGAGAATAAGTAATTTTAAATTGCATGTATCTTGGCGTAAATGCGAGTAAAAGCATAGGGTGGTCCGCAGACGTTGTTTCCAATGTAAAGTGCGAGTTGCGGAGTTGTGATGATAACGACAGGCCCACTTGTCTACCTCAATTCACTATGCGTAACGTCAGTCATATTTTGATGGGTAAATTTGTTTATGATCGAGGTCACCCTTGCACTTGATCGCCTATACCTAATGATAAAGTGAATCAGGTAAAAGAGTTTTGAGAAAAATGCACGCTCCCTTGCATTCTGCTGGTCAAATCAAGAAGGGAATTATACATTACAACGGAACACAGGCGTTGGAGGAGGATCCCATTCCTACTGCCAATTAAAGTCGGTGTGGGGAGTACTGATTACAACAGCAGACGCCCTCCTGCTGACAGTCACTACTGATATGTAAAGTATTAATTACAATGACAGACACACCCCTTCTAGATCGCAACAAATCGACTTAAATGAATAAATGTAGAACGACATACGGAAGTATATGATTGTTCACCTTCATTTACAGAATAACTGCTGCTAAACGGTGCATCATCTCGATAAACGGATTGTACGAAAAGACGCCACTGGCCTCATTTAACGATCTAAATGGCTGGACCTATGATATTTCCTCGTATCTCATCTATTTAAAGGTAAAATTGTTTTAGAAACGTTGAATAGGGTGAAATTTGTGTAAGGTTTTCAAAAAGTGAATTACTTTTCAGATACTTATGCGACAGGTTCAAACATAGAATTTGGCTCACATATGGCTACTGGGTGGATCAATATTCGTGTAGAATTTCAAGATCCTATCTTTCCTATAAATGAATCAAACCATCTATTATACGCGTACAAAGTGCAAAATTTACGTAAATCCAGAAAAAGGGCCAAATTTAACGTATAAGGGATAAAGATACGACAAAAAGTCATAGGACCAAAGTTCTAGATCACTCCAAATTGAGTGGAGATTGTGCCATCCGTTTTGTGATACGACTTACCGTTTAGCCACCAAATACCTCGAAACGAAGGTCCGCGCCGTCATTAAAATTGCCTCCATATTTCGATATTTTTGGGGGTAAAATTAAAATTTTTGAACATCTCGTAAATTTTCCATCGGTTACAGACAAAAAGCTATAATTTTGCCAAATTTATGTTTTCTAACTCGTCTGGGAGATTTGCTGCCATCTTGATTATGGGGGAGGTGGTTAAAATTAGGACTTTCAGGAAATGTTTAAGCCCATGAAAAATATATGTTATCGTTTTGGATAAATATCACCGACCGTGTTCTTATGGAGATTTGAAACTCCCAGCGTGTCCCCCTCAGTGAATTTTGAGAATTTTAGACTTTTCTAGGGATCCTGAAGTCATCACCTTGTCTGGTACCAAGTTTATAGATTCTAAGATGCCTAGAACGGTCTCATTAACTCACGTCTGTTTTCAGTTTATGCCTAACTGACTACAATTTATTAATATGGATTATAATTCACCCGCTTCCCTAGCGGTTCTAGGGGCGTCTTACTCGCACAGTATGCTTTCCAGGTAGTAAGTCATACTTGAAGGTCATACTGGAACATACACACGTCCATAACCTCGGTCATTTTTGACAATTTATTTTTCACCCTTTCTCACCCCTTATGACAAAGGGGGCTGAAGTTGGACTTTAAAAATCCGGAATGTTAATATTCATCTCAGCGACCCGGAAAACTATGGATTCGGTAGTATATTCGGTTATTATTATATCTCACTACCCCTCCCCATCCCTAAAGGGGGCTAAACTTTGAGTTTTAAAAAATAGTGAGTGTTACTATTCATCTCAGCGACCCCGAAAACTATGGATTCGACACTATTTTCGATTATTTTTAAATCTCAATTCCCCCTCATCCACCACCACAAAGGAGGATGAACTTGGACTTATAAAATATCCGGAGTCTCACTATTCATCTCAGTGACCCCGACAACTATGGATTCAACACTATTTTCGTTAATTTGTATATCTCAGCCCCCTCGCCCCCCACCCCTAAGGGTTCCTGGACTGTCTTACCCCTACGTGGTTTGTCACATGATACTAAAAATCCGGAGTGTACAATTCACCTCGGCGACCCCGAAAACTATGTATTCAACACTATTTTTTAAAATTTTATATCACTCTCCCATTGCCCCCCATCACGAAGAGGACTGAACTTGGGCATTAATAAATTCTGGAGTGTTGCTATTCATTCCAGCGAGCCCGAAAAGTATGGATTCGATACTACTTTCAAATATATTTTTATCTCACCCCTTCGCCCCACCCCGCCCCTAAGCGTTCTTGTGGTACCCTACCCCTACGTGGTTTTTCTCCTGATACTAAAAATCCGAAGTGTACAATTAACCTCGGCGACCCTGAAAACCATGTATTCGACACTATTTTCGATTAATTTTATATATCACCCCCCTTGCTCCCCACCCCAAAGTAGGGTCGAACTTGGACTTATAAAATATCCGGAGTCTCACTATACATCTCAGTGACCCTGACAACTATGGATTCGATACTATTTTCGATTATTTTTATATATCACTCTTCCATCGCCCCCCACCACGAAGGGGGGCTGAACTGGACTTTAAAAATTCCGGAGTGTCACTATTTATCTCAGCGACAACGAAAAGTATGGATTCAACACTACTTTCGATGATTTTTATATCTCAGCCCCCTCGACCTCTGCCCCTAAGGGTTCCTGGGGTGTATTACCCGCACGTGGTTTGTCTCCTGATACTAAAAATCCGGAGTGTCACTATTCATCAAAGCGACCCCGAAAACTATTGATTCGACACTAATTACTTTTATATATTACTCCCCCATCGACCCTCAGCCCAAAGGGGGCTGTACTTGGACATTAAAAATTTCCGAAGTATCACTATTCATTTCAGCGAGCACGGAAAGTATAGATTCGACACTACTTTCGATTATTTTAATATCTCACCCCTCGTCCCCCCCCCCACCCTAATGGTTCCTGGGCTGTCTTACCCCCACGTGGTTTGTTTCCTGATGCTAAAAATACGGAGTGTACAATTCACCTCGGTGACCCCGAAAACTATGTATTCGATACTATTTTCTTTTATTTTTTTTATATCACTCTCCCCTCGCCTCCTCCTCAAAGGGGTACTTAACTTGGACTTTTTAAAATCCGGAGTGTCACTATTCATCTCAGCGACCCCCAAAACTATGTATTCGGCACTATTTTCGTTTAATTTTATATATCACTCCCCCTCGCCCCCTCCCCAAAGGGGGCTGAAATTGGACTTCAAAAAAATCCGGTGTGTCACTGTTCATCTCAGCGACTCGTAAAGGTATGGATTCGACACTATTTTCGTTAATTTGTATATCTGACCCCCTCGCCCCCCCCCCACCACCCTAAGGGTCCCTAGGCTGTCTTAACCCCACGGGCTTTGTCCCCTGATACTAAAAATCCGGAGTGTACAATTCACCTCGGCGACTCCGAAAACTATATATTCGACACTATTTTCGTTTAATTTTTTGTATCACTCCCCCCCTCGCCCCCCACCAGAAAGGGAGCTGAACTTTGACTTTTAAAAAATCGGGAGTGTCATTATTCATCTCAGCGACCCCGTAAACTGTGGATTTGACACATTTTTCGATTATTTTTATACATTGACCCTCCTGAACCCCACCCCTAAGGGAGCTACGAATGGCTTACCCCCACAGTGCTCGTCTCCAGATAGTAAGTCATGTCATAAGTGTACCAAGTTTGGTTGAAATTGCTCCAGTGGTTTAGGAGGAGATGTGTCATTTACATACACAGATACATCCATTTTTATATAGATACTAGCAAATGTACCCGTGCTTCGCTACGGTATTCTATATTGTATACGGATATCTAAGTAAATTACAATGCATGCAATGAATAAGATCTTTTTTAATTCCATATCTCTGAGCGTTATCCGGGAAACAGCATAGGAAGGTCCACATACGTTACTTCTAATTTAAAGAGCGAGTTGCGGAGTTGTGACGATAACGGCAGGTCAACTTTCCTACTACCATTCGCAATCGATTTGGGAATTTTCATTATAATGGCGGCCCCCCTTGCCTGCTGCGCGGTCACAGTATATTTGGGGAGGTTTTTTTTTTTGCAATGAGAGGCTCCATTTCCTAGTTCCAGACGCATAACAATCGAGGAATTGTATTATAATTGCAGGCACCTTCCCTACAGCCAGTGAAAATTGAGTTGTGCTGTTATCAATATAATGACAGGCCCCTTTTCCTAATGCCAGTCAGCTTACTGCCACTCACACCGAGTTGGTGAGTTTCCATTATAATAGCAGGCCACTATGCCAACGCCAAGCACATTTCAGATGGGTAAATTTGTTTATAATGGCAAGCACCCTAGCTTACTACCAAACACAATCGGGTAAAGGAGTTTTGAAAAATATTGCATGTTCCCTAGACTCCTGCAAGTCAAATCGAGAAGGAAAATATTCATTATAATGGTACACAGGATTTGGAGAAAGACCCCATTCATACTGCCAGTTAAAGTCGATGTGAGGGGCACTGATTACAATAGCAGACGCCCCCTGCGGAGAGTCATTATAGATTTGTAAAGTATTAATTACAAAGGCACACACACCCATTCTGGATCGCTACAAATCGAATTCAATGAATAAATATAGATCGACATACGAAAGTACGTGCATTTTTACCTTCATTTGAAGATTAACTGCTCTAAAAGGTACATGATATCGGCAAAAGGACTGTAGGCCTACGATAAAATGCCATGTATAACGATCAAAATGGCTGGTCCTATGTTATGTTCTCGTATCTCATCTATTTATGGGTAAGATAAAATTAGAAATGTTGAATACGGTGAAATTTTGGTAAGGTTTTCTCACAGTGAATTACTTTTCGGACACATACGTGACTGCTAAAAACATAGAATTTGGTACACATAAATCTACTGCGTGGGCCAAGGTTCACGTAGTTGATGATCCTATCTTTCGGATAAGTGATTTAAACCACCAATTATAGGTGTAAAAGGTGCAAAAAATACCTACAATCCAGAAATAGAGCCAAATTTTACGTATAAGGGATAGAGATAGACAAAAAGTCATAGGACCAAAGTTATAGATCACTGAAAATTGAACGGAGGATCTGCCATCCGTTTTGTGATACGACTTACCGTTTAGGCACCAAATACCTCAAAAGGAAGGTCTGCACCGTCTTTAAAATTTCCTCCATATTTCGATATTTGTTTTGGGGGGGGGGGGGTTAAAAATAAACATTTTAAACATCTCGTAATTTTTCTGTCGGTTACATGCTAAAAGTTATAATTTTGCTAAATTTCAATTTTCTAGCTCGTCTGGCAGATTATGCCCCCATCATGATATTTAATAATTTCTTGTGGCTATTTCTAGCCGAGTGCAGCCCTTGTAAGGCAGACCCTCCGACGAGGGTAAGCGGCATCTGCCATGTGTAGGTAACTGCGTGTTATTGTGGTGGAGGATAGTGTTATGTGTGGTGTGTGAGTTGCAGGGATGTTGGGGACAGCACAAATACCCAGCCCCCGGGCCATTGGAATTAACCAATTAAGGTTAAAATGCCCGACCCGGCCGGGAATCGAACCCGGGACCCTCTGAACCGAAGGCCAGTACGCTGACCATTCAGCCAACGAGTCGGACCCCATCATGGTATGGGGAGGGGACTAAAAATTAGGACTTTCAGGAAACTTTTAAGCCCATGAAACCTATAGGTTATCGTTTAGGATAAATATATCCGATTGCGTTCTTATGCTGAGCCCCAAACGTGAGACTCCCAGCGAGGCCCCGCAGGGTATTTTGAAAATTTTCTCTTTCTTCAACTTCGTTTTTTAACCAACTTCAGTACGATACCAAGTTTTAAGTTTCTAGGATGCCTGGAAGAGCCTAATTAATTCACGTCTATTTTAATTTTTGGACCTTAACTTATATATACAGTACAGTATACTACGTATATAGATCGTTCCAAACCGACTTCCATTTATTTATATTTATATTTAACCCCCTTCCCTAGGGGTTCTAGGGGCGTCTTGCCCTACAGTATATTTTCCAGATAGTAGGTACTATTTGTACGCCTCCCACCCCAAAGCGGGCCAAATTGTACTTTTAAAATAACCTGGGTGACACTCTTCATCTCAGCAACCCCGAAAAGTATGGATTCGACACTATTTTCGATTATTTTCATATATCACTAACACCTCGCCCCGCACCTCAAAATGGGCTGTGGTTGGACTTTAAAAAAAATCCGAAATGTCACTATTCACCTCAGCGACCGCAAAATCTATAGATTTGTCACTATTTTGGATTATTTTTATATATCACTCCCTCTCAGACCCCCACTCCAAAGGGGGCTAAAGTTGGACTTTAAACATTTTCGGAGTGTTACTATTCATCTCAGCGACCCCGAAAGCAATGGATTCGACGCTGTTATCGAATATTTATATATATCACTCCCCCTCGCCCCCCACCCCGATGTGGGCTGAACTTGGACATGAAAAAATTCCGGAGTGTCACTAATCATTTCAGCGAGCCCGAAAAGTATGGATTGGACACTACTTTCGATTATTTTAATATCTCACACCCCTCGCCCCGCCCCGCCCCTAAGTGTTCCTGGGCTGTCTTACTCCCACGTGGTTTGTCTCCTCATACTAAAAATCTGGAGTGTACAATTCACTTTGGCGACCCCGAAAACTATTGATTCGACACTAATTACTTTTATATATCAATCCCCCCTCGCTCCCACTCCAAAGGGGGCTGAACTTGGACTTTAAATCCGGAGTGTCACTATTCATCTCAGCGACCCCGAAAAGTATGGATTCGGCTCTATTTTCGTGAATTTGTATATCTCAGCCCCCTCGCCCCCCACCCCTAATGGTTCCTGGACTGTCTTACCCCCACGTGGTTTGTCACATGATACTAAAAATCCGGAGTGTACAATTCACCTCGGCGATCCCGAAAACTATGTATTCAACACTATTTTTTAAATTTTATATATCACTCCCCCCTCGCCCCCCACCCAAAAGGGAGCCGAAATTTGACTTTTAAAACATCGGGAGTGTCACTATTCATTTCAGCGACCCCCAAAACTATGAATTCGACACTCTTTTCGATGATTTTTATACCTTGTCCCTCCCCCCGAGCCCCCACCCCTAAGAGAGCTACGGATGGCTCACCCCCACGGTGCTCGTCTCCAGATAGTAAGTGATAAGTGTACCAAGTTTGGTTGAAATTGCTCCAGTGGTTTAGGAGGAGATGTGTCATTTGCACACATACATGCATCCATTTTTATATGTAGTAAGATAAGATAGATAAGATAGATTTATAGATCAAGCATCATCAAAGATAAATAGTAAAAAATTCAAATTCACATTTCGATCTAGCTGCAGTGAATGGAATAACATTCAAAAATTCCCAATATTTGAACGATTGACCCCAATTGATTGTATGAATCTGAAACACTGGTATATTTTTCTGATATTCTTCAAAAAGTTATAAGTAATTCATCTCCTTTTTTTTTTACAAGTTACTTTACGTCGTACCGACACAGATAGGTCTTATGGCGACGATGGGACAGGATAGAGCTAGGAGTGGGAAGGAAGTGGCCATGACCTTAATTAAGGTACATTCCCAGCATTTGCATAGCGTGAAAGTGGGGGAACTACGGAAAACCATCCTTAGGGCTGCCAACTGTGGGGTTCGAACCAAATATCTCCCGAATGCAAGCTCTCAGCTGTGCTGCCCTAACAGCACGGCCAACTCGCTCGGCTAATTATTATTATTAGTAGTAGTAGTAGTAGTAGTAGTAGTAGTAGTAGTAGTAGTAGTAGTAGTAGTAGTAGTAGTAGTAATAACATTATTGGAAATGTCTAATTACAGGTGAAATGGTGGTTCACTATAAACGAGCCGACCCAGATAGTTAGAGGCTACTCCGAGGCTGATGCTGATGCGCCAGCCCTCAACAAGTCTGGGGTAGGCAACTATTTAGCAGGACATAACTTGCTGATTGCCCACGCTCGGGCCTATCATCTTTACGACAACGAGTACCGTTCCATCCAGAAAGGTAAGTCGTACGCTCTTTTCCATACTGATTGATTTCTCCACCATGCAGAGCAGTCATTGGGGTTAAATTATTTTGTGTATGATGAGCAAGGGTATTTTTAGTACGTGCATAAATATACGGAACGTTCCATCATGACATGTCGGACAGAAATCAAGAGAAAACAAACTTCGGCTTTTTAAAAGTCACAAAAATTTTAAAACGATGTAAATTAAGCTTCAAAATCAAGATTATGTAAATATTTGTCTAACTGTAATAGCACTAACAGAAAACGTCCTTAACTCTCTGATGCATGATAGGTTTTTTCTTCATAAATCCATAACATAGACTTCGGAGGCCCACACTTAAAAATTATGTGAATTTCTTTAAAACTTAATTTTATAACAAGAAAGGACAAATGCGAATAAACGCAAGAAGAAAATGAACATCCACGGCCTGTTTCCAGTCATTGGACAGGGTCAGGAAGGAGTAAATGAAGATCCCATGTAGCGGCGCGGATAAGAACTGTGCCGGCTACGAAAGCCTATCGCACTACTCTGGGGCAATAATTAATGACTGACAGATGTAACTAAAAGTCATTAAAGAGTGTTGCTGTAATGAAAGATGACGGAGAAAACCGGAGTACCCGGAAAAAACCTTGTCCACTTTGACCAGCACAAATCTCACATGGAGTGAACGAGATTTGAACCACGGAACCCAGTGGTGACAGACCGGCGCCGTGTCGCCTAAGCCACGGAGGCATACCAAACCCCAAAAGAAATCACAAACACACATTTTCAGTCCATTGCAGTGTTGCCAACCATAAGTAATTTGCGGTACCAACAATGTAGTTACTCTAAAGAAACTCACAAAAGAGGTGTGTCCAATCCTTGTCCCGTTTCTCTTCATGCCGCCAACCACATCAGAGGAGTTAATGACATGAAATGAGTGACGTGATATATTATAGTAGGTCTAGAGAGGGTGAAACCCAGTGCCGGCACATTGTCTACGTCTGTCGAATAAAACCAATGGGCCTGCTCAAGCCTTAACGTCCCTATCCGATAGACGAATCACCATCAACAACGCCACATTCCCTCATTCGATATGAACACTGCGTAAAGGTTTGGAATTGAATCCAGGCTTTTGTCACGCAATCTAGTCACAAATTACGAAAACACAAATGAATTCCCTTCCATACAATTAAAGGAAGACCCACAAAGTTGTGTAACGTAACCCGTCTTACAACTTGAATAGAAAACCGTAGTGATGTTGAAAATACTTTGACACGAATATGTCTTCGAACTCGGGGTCATCCAAAACTTTATGTAACGAAATGGTATCATAGAGCAACATGTGTGACGTGATGTTACCTAGCAACAGTACCTTGAGAGCTGCACAGGCCGTGGGTTTGTATACTCCACATCACAGCCTGCACGGTTACTAGATATCATCACGTCACACATTCGATATCGCTAAGGTTATTTTCTTTCTTTCTTTTTTTTCTAGTTGCTTTACGTCGCACGGACACAGATAGGTCTTATGGCGACGATGGGACAGGGAAGGGCTAGGAATGGGAAGGAAGCGGCCGTGGCCTTAAATAAGGCACAGCCTGGTGTGAAAATGGGAAACCACGGAAAACCATTTTCAGGGCTGCCGACAGTGGGGTTCGAAGCTACTATCTCCCAAATACTGGATACTGGGCGCACTTAAGCGACTGCAGCTATCGAGCTCGGTATCGCTTAGATGAACCGCAGTCATAAGACATGTTTATTTCAAAACACTGCATCCATCAAGGAATATAAACTACTGTATATTTACGTCAAACATTTATCTACGGAGTCGGGTATAAGACGAATTTTCGTTGGGAGTTTTCAAAACGGGATGCCCTCGCTGACGTCAGCCTCGTCGGAAGTGAATGATGAATGACATGATATATGATAGTAGGAAGGGGGAGGTTGAAACCCGGTACTGGTACATAGCCTAATTCTGTCGAATGACACGAAGGTGTCTGTAAAAGTCTTAACGTCCCCACCCGACGGACGAATCACCATAAAAAACGCCATATGCACTCACTCCATATAATCACTGTGGAGATTTTCAAATTGAATCCAGGCTATTGACATCAATCTAATGGTTAGGAGTTGTACGCAACCACCTCTCCTAGCTTGCTGGCCATTAATCTGATGGTGAAAATTTTTCCAGCAACAGGACTCGAACCGGGTAACGATGGTGTCCATATAGAATTGACGCCTTAACGATTATGGCCGTCAGGTGGGCTGTCGAGGAATATCGAGGGCTAATAAAAATGCCTCATACAAACCTGGACGTCGGTGACCTAGACATTGCCCTCAGCAAAGCCACGGGTCAATGATAAGACATCCTAAGTCGGAACTTACTTGTGGTGTAGTGGGCACTTCCTTTCCACCCGTCCTGTAGCCAACATGTGGCTACCCATTTAAATTCTGACCACGCCCAATGTTGCTTCATTTAAGAGATCACTACGGGATCCAATGTTTCAACATGGCTATGCCGTTTGCCAAATTAAAGCTAGTGCAAGATTTTCTCCCATCTTAACTTAATAGATAAAGTTCATGTTTCACAATTTTGCAGGGAAAATTGGCCTTGTGCTGGAGAGCTCGTGGTATGAACCCCTGACCAATTCCTCTGAGGACGCCGAGGCGAGTGAACGAGCCATGCAGTTCTGTGTGAGTACATCCTGGATTTGGTTTGATAACTTACTTTCTGAATTTAGGCCAGCGCTGGCCAAATGTTTGCTCTAGATAAACTGGTTTGAGTCTCGCTTCGAGTATGGGGATGAGTTGCCTATTACTGACGTCTTGGATACAGGGTGTGTCAGATAATATGGTCACCTCAAAAGTCTCGAAGACCATGAAATATATCAACAGTGATGGGAAAAGTGCAAAATAAAAATAACTGGGCTCATTTACAGTTGCCTGAGAAAAATGTAATCAATTACAATTACTAATTACTTTTATGAAAACTAATCAGTAGAGACGGCAATTATGGGCACGAATAGGTTGGAATGCAAACGTAAGGCGCAAGTATCATCTAGCCGCTCCACGTCTATGACGGTGAGTTGCTTACACTTTTGGGGCTCTGATAGTTCAGATCGCTTATACGTATTTAAGCCAATCCCACTGCAGAACTGTCGAGCGGGTAGAGGACTCTTGCGCCTTACGTTCGCATTCTAAGCCATCCGTGCCTATAAGTCACATCTCCAGTAATCAATCAAATTATAATTAAAATTACAGTCACATCACAGAACGCGAGTCTTCAGGGAATCACTGACATTCTTTCACATGGTGATGAAATGATACCAAAGTTCGCAAGCAGAAATACATTACTCCATTTTGTTACTTTCAGCATAGAGACATTAAGTGGTTATCATCACTAGGCGACACTAGTCAGACCTTCAGCAATGATTGCTCACAAGCAGAATTTGTATGTCACTTTCTAATCTGCCATCTGGAAATGGATGGATGGATGGATGGATGGATGGATGGATGGATGGATGGATGGATGGATGGATGGATGGATGGATGGATGGATGGATGGATGGATGGATGGATGGATGGATGGACGGACGGACGGACGGACGGACGGACGGACGGACGGACGGACGGACGGAATAACAATACAAGAATAAACAAAATGGGCTAAAAGTACACCGCAACAGGGCCAATGGTTTAAATTACGTGCAATAATAATAATAATAATAATAATAATAATAATAATAATAATAATAATAATAATAATAATAATAATAATAATAATAATAATAATAATAATATCCGCCTCTGTGGCATAGTGTATGGCGTGATTAGCTGCCACCCCCAGAGGCCCCAATCTAAAATATCTGCTCTACCTTTCTGGTATCCTACAAGGTGAGCTTCACTGGAATAACCTTTCCTAAACCTGAACTGCTTTCTATCAAACTATTTAGTAATTTCGCAAACGTGTCTAATATAATCATAATGAATGCTTTCCCAGAGTTTACAAACTACACATGTCAAGCTGATTGGCCTGCAATTTTTGGTATTATGTTTACCACCATTTCCCTTGTACATTTTGTACAATGGGGCTACTATTGCAACTCTCCATTCATTTGGCATCCCTCCTTCTTGCAAACAGTAATCAAATGTATTTTGGAAATCTTACCAATCAAGCTTTCAACTTTTGTATTTTCATTAATATCTGACGGCTTATGAAATATTTGTGGTGAAGACTTGAGCTGACTCACCCTATACATAATATATGTCATTCCTTACATAACAAAATCAGTATACTTTCTTATTCTGTAGTGACTGTTGCAAGGCAGAACCAATGTTTTCTGTTTTTCTGTTCGTAGCTTGGCTTGCACGCCCATCCGATCTTCAGTACTGATGGTGACTATCCTCCAATAGTACGAGAACTCTTGGACAAGAAGAGTGAAGCTGAAGGAAGACCACGTTCCCGTCTGCCCTACTTCAGCAAGGACATGGTGGAGTACATCCAAGGTGAATAAATCTAGAGGGCGTATCAAAACTTAACTGAAGAACTTTAATGATAGATGCCTCACTGTAGAAAGAAAAAAAAATTGGTAATGCATAATTTCAGAGTTATCTAATCTTTATTTGGCCCCCACGCTCCCCTAACTTTAAGCCCCTGGACTTTCATACACACGTAAGTCTGTCGTGTATTCGACTGCTAATGATGATACTTGCGCGCGTTGTGGCAGCCTGTCAGACGCGAGCTGTTTCTGGTCGTGTTTGGCACTGGAAGGAAAGAACAATGGAGGCCTGTATTTAGGCGAGTGGAAGTCACTTTGAATCTTTCATCTGATGCGTGAAGAAAAGCAATCTGCAATGATAATAATCGAGGGCTTTGAAAAAGAAGGACCAATCATGAAAGGAGTCAGGCAAGGCTGCTGTTTGTCCCTCCCTCTTTTTAATGTTTATATAGAACATGCGGTAGAAGGAGTCGCAATTCAATGGGAGGGGGGAGGGAATCGAAACCCTGAGATGTTATTTTATCTGGAACTGCAGAAGATCTGGAGAAACTGCTGAATGGTATGGACACAGTTTTGTGCAAGGAGTACAAGATGAAAATAAATAAGTCCAAAACAAAGTAATGGAGTGCAGTCGAACGAAGTCAGATGATGCAGGAAATATTATATTTGGAAATTAGTAAGTAGATGAATATTGTTACTTGGGTAGTAAGAAAACTAACGATGGCAGAAGTAAGGTGGACAAAATATTTAGACTAGCATAAGCAAGGAAGGCCTTTCATGAGAAAAGAAATTTGCTCACTTCGAACATTGATATAGGAATTAGAAATATTTTTCGTCCTGAGCTTGGCATTGTATGGAAGTGAAATATGAATGATAACTAGTTCGGAAAGAAAGAGAATAGAAGCTTTGGAAGTGTACTGTTACAGAAGAATGCTGCTGAAGGTGAGAGAGGTGGATCGAATGAAGAATGAAGAATTACTGAATTGAGTTGGCAAGAGGAGAGCGATTTGACAAAATTTGACCAGAAGAAGGGACAGAATGATAGGACACATTTTAAGACACCCAGGACTTATTCAGTTTATTTTTGAGGGAACTGTAGGCGGTAAGAACGGTAGGGGTAGAACAAGGTATGAATATGACAAGCAGATTAGAGGAGATGTAGAATGTAATAGTTACCTAGAAATGGTAAGGTTAACACGGGATAGAATGGCATGGAATGCTGCATCAAATCAGCCTATAGACTAAAAATAATAATCATGTTCTTTGTTTTTACGTTTTACGTCCCACGAACTTCCTTTACGATTTTCTGAGATGCCGAGGTGACGGAATTCAGTCCCGCAGGAGTTCGTTTTCATGGCAGTAAATCTACCAACAGGTGGCTGACGTATATGAGCACCATCAAATACCACCAGACTGAGCCAGGATTGAACCTGCCAAGCTGGGGCTACAAATCCAGCACCTCAACTGTCTGAGCCACTCGGCCCGGCAGAATGATGACTACAACTACAACAACAACAACTTGAAGAGAACGTTACAGCTGGCGTTCCATACGTATTCAGTGTAACAGTGTAACGGTGTTGGGAGTGTTGGATTGCACTAACGTTACTAAAGTTGGATAACTCCTAATTCCTAAAGTTTTCCCGTTGACTTTTGACACATTCTGTATAACAATTGTTATTTTTAGAATGTAGGGTGGAAAAGTACACAAATTACTCTCTAAGATCACGAAACCTACGCCGGGCAGATTAAGGCTAGATAGCTAAGGTTGGGACATAAATTTGTTATTAAAAGAAAGAAAATGTTAATTGGGTCGATGACCTTCGATGCTAGGCCCCTTGAAACAACAATCAAACAAGCAAGCAAAATGTTAATTAGAATATTGAATATTTGTATTATAATTGTTGTATTTTTGTGTTTATTTTAACAATTTTCTTTACGTCGCTCCGACACAGATAGGACAGGAAAGGTCTAGGAGTGGGGTGGAATCAATCTTGGCCTTGATTTAGGTTCAGCCCCAGCATTTTCCTGCTGTGAAAATGGAAAGCCAAGTAAAAACATTTTCAGGGTTCCCGAGAGTGAGGTTCGAACCCACTATGTCCCGAAATCAGTACTGTTGTATTGTCACTGTACTTGTTATTACAGTTCCTTAATGTATTTAATACCGGGCGAGTTGGCCGTGCGCGTAGAGGCGCGCGGCTGTGAGCTGGCATCCGGGAGATAGTAGGTTCGAATCCCACTATCGGCAGCCCTGAAGATGGTTTTCCGTGGTTTCCCATTTTCACACCAGGCAAATGCTGGGGCTGTACCTTAATTAAGGCCACGGCCGCTTCCTTCCAACTCCTAGGCCTTTCCTATCCCATCGTCGCCATAAGACCTATCTGTGTCGGTGCGACGTAAAGCCCCTAGCAAAAAAAAAATGTATTTAATTGTTAAATTGCATGTGATATTCTTTAAGGTACACATGTCAAAGTAGAGCGAAAGAATAATATCTATGAAAGGAAGAGGAAAAGGATGAAGAGGAAATAGGACAAGAGAAAACTGGATAATACATTCATGTTTTTTTCTGATATTTCGGCACGCACACATCACAATATTATTCCCGAATACGCTGACGGATTGATGTATGTATCAATGTTACCGGACGGCAGGCATTTCATACAAGAAAGAGTTTCATGTGGTATGCTGGTACCCTCTGTTCCATTGTGCTTCCCATGATTAACATATAATGTAGATTTGTAGAAACTGAGTTCTAACATGGAAATAGTGCCGTTTCGGACTCATGTTCATGTGACATATTTTCTTCGTCTCTGTGTGAGGAATATGTCCTGTCAAGGTACGTAGAATACAAGGTAGGGGTCACGAGAGAGATGCGCAGTAGCAAAGCAGAGCTGTGACGTCACGCAGGACCCTCGCGTTGAATGTGCCCTGAAAGGTAGAGGTAGTTCGAATAAGAATCGCTGTGCAGGCAGAATCTAGGTGCTAATAATACACGCTAGTAACATGTCGGTGGTGTATAAGAAACCGTGTGCGTTTGTTTTATGTGATAAAACGTAAAAAAATCAGTAATAGTGTACACTTTTCAGTATGGTTTGTCATGCGATTGCAGGCTGCACAGATCATAGCAGGCACGCGAAGGAACCAAACATACACTTTCATGTATTCCCTACGGGCACTGACCTAAATAAATGGTGACAGAAGTAACCAAGACATATCGAAAGCTATCTTTCTCAGCTTCGAGGATTCGGAAGATTTTATGACCATCCTCTTCCGACAGCTGTGACGCAAGTGGGAAAATCATTGCTTCTTGGCCTCAATGCTTCCGAGGCGATAAGAAATTCGAACTTTTCTCCAGAAGATTATGAAACATTACGTCCAAATATGTTACTTGCTACTGATGAACTCGGTCAAAACTCGGATATCGTGTGCCAGTCCAAATTCTAAGGCCGGCGTTGAGCCCACAACATCCTATTCTTTTCCCGGAGAATGAGCAAGGGTTCGTTAAAACCCTTGAACAGCTAGTAAAACAGCTCGAGGACAGTCGCGAAACCAAGGATCGTGATGAGCTGCTTGAAGACTTCACTGGCTATATAGCTTTTAGAGTAAAGAAGAAGAACCTAGATATGGAAAGAAATTACGGAGAGAAAACAGGTCTACCTACAAGGGGTGGAAATTAGATTTCAAAAACGTCTAGAGAGAGTTAGATGCAGCCTACGGTAGTGCAGATGGAAAAAGAGTTCAATTTTTTGCTGTTTGCTTTACGTTGTGCCAACACGGAAAGGCCTAGGAATGGGAAGGAAGCGGCCGTGGACTTAATTAAGGTACAGCCCCAGGATTTTCCTGGCGTGAAAATGGGAAACCACGGAAAAGTTCAACTTTTACTACGGGAAAGAACTGAAAGAGGGTTCTAATATCATCAGAAACCTTACGGATATCATGAACAAGAAATTCCCCGACATTTATGAGCTTGCAAGTTGCTTCGTGAGAAGCCGTTCTTTTATTCGAATGGACGCTTTAAACAAAAGAAAGACATTCAAGAGACCGGGTTTCAGTTAATACAATACGGATGAAGGAAGAAGAAAAGCAAAGAAATCCCACTGATGCTATAGATAAGTGTGTTTGATATTCCTTTTAAAACGGCAATTTTATGAAAGGCAATTTATTATGTTATGTATGAAAACAGTGCTAAGAATGTTAATATACAGGCTCATTAATTTACATAGGCTATGTAATGTTAACGTGGAATTTTTCAGTTCCTGGCACTTGGAGGAGAACATTTACTGTACTGTTTGTATTGTGGACAGTTTCCTAACATTTGCTGTTTGTGTTTTTGACAGTGTACATAGTTTCCCAATATTGCTTGTAACAACGGACATATTTCTTGCAGTCATCAAGCTTTAATGTTCAATTTTGTAACAATTAGAGCCTCTTGTTATTGTTATCATCGGTGCTGAGAACATGATCATACAGAATGTCCATTCCACTGCAATCACAGTCTTGGCATTGTTACCACCTTTTATTTAGATCGAAATACTTCAGAAACGCTGCTAGATTCACACTGTATTTGATCTATTATTACTCTACTGTAACAGTCTTCTGTGAGGTGATGTTAAAATATCAATGAAGTTCTCTTATCTCTAAGTTGTGGCTAAAACAGAATAGCTCACAGATGTGTATTAGGCTAACTGATACAGAAGACAAGGCGCTGAGGGTTCACGATGACGTCATCGACGGCCAAGCGTGGTGGGGAGACATGCGCGTGATCCCTACCTCTTACTCTAACTATACCTTGTGTCCTGTAAGTTTGGCCGTACCCATTGGTGCATCATATATATTCATATAGACACGCTTTCGAGTGAGTAAAATTTCTAAAATAAAGGATGTGTTCAAATACTTTCGAACACATAGACCTATTAGAGAAATACTTTTATAATTTTATAATTTAGTAGAATCACTAGGACCGAGCATGGTTTGCGTCACGTAGCTTGCATTCGGGAGGTATTGGGTTCCAACCCCATTGTCTGCAACCCTGAAGATGGTTTTCCGTGTTTACCGTTTTCACACGAGACAAATGATGAGATTGTACTTTAATTAATGCCGCGGTCGCTTACTTCATACTCATTCCTAACCCTTTTCTATCCCATTGTCGCCATAATACCTATCTGTGTCAATGCGACATCAAACAAAACTGTAAAAAAAAAGAATCGCCAGATTTTAAATGGGAAAATACTACCCAATTTCTAGCGAGATAGGGACGATTTTTGATTAATAATTAAGTTAAATATAATCCAGAAAGGTAGCACCAATAATATATAATAATGCTTTGTGGTATGCATTCTGGTTCACTGGATTAATTTCGCTTAAACTTCTGAATTGCTTGCTCCCGTGTATTTAGTCCCTTTAGTCCAGAGGCAAGTAATGCGGTGAGACATTTTTGTTAGTAAGAATGTTTCATAATTTGCAATCTTTTTGGAGTGCACACTTTGAAAATATTTTGCAAAAACATCGGCAATTTGTTTACTACTTACAGGAACTATTCGGTTTCTTATTTTAACGGAACTCCAGAACGTTTCGGGTTGAATGTTAATATTATTCTGATGAATGTATTTTTATAGGCACCGCTGATTTCTTCGCGATCAACTATTACACGAGTGGGCTCGTCACGTTTGGAGAGACAGAAAGTCACACAGCGTGGGAAATGGACAGTGGAGTACGAACTTCTTCTGATCCTTCTTGGCCTTCAAGCGGTGCGCCGTGGCTCAAGGTAGGTATTGAATTCATACTACTGTAGTCAAAAAGTCCGTGGACTAGTGCCTAAAGAGTAGGCAAGACGGCGTACACTCATGTACCATAGTCAATAACTTATTGGATTAGCGCTTGCTGTGTAGGCAACACAGTATACACCTATGTACGTACTATAGTTATATTGTTCGTGGACTGGCGCCAACAGTTCAAACATCGCATAGTCTTTCCACCTGCCTTTTCGGGCCTTTCTGCCGTTGTGGTATTCCGGGTTGTTTAGACTGGATCATCTCAAACGTTTCGCTAGCGGATTCGACCATTTTTGGCAGAACTTGAAATGTGCCCGTTGCTCAAACTACGCCATTCTCAGTTCCACCGCTGATATTCAACTACCCATGCACGCAACTGTCTCTTGCTGGGACTAGCGAAGAACTGTCACGTCAATATCCTGTGCTTCAAACGTTCCCCTGTAGTTTACCACAGCGACGCTAGACGGCTAGCCCATGAAACTAAAAACTCTACTACGTATAACCAAAGAAGAATACGTACAGAGTGGTCGGAAACAACGTAAACCGGGTATATGAGCGTTAGAGGGTTGGATTTACCGATAAAATATTTTGAAAAAAATAACTCAGTATCTCGCATCGTTGTCATTTTATCAACTGTTAAAGTGAGCCAGTCCCATCGCTTCGCGGGAAAATTGAGATGAGCTTTGTGAGGCGATGTTGCTAAATTTGGACGTAACTGAAGACCGGCTTGAGAGCAGCAATTGAAGAAACAAAACCTTTGCCATGAGAGGGACTTAAACACGGACCATCAAACTAACAGGATCGCGCCATAGCAAGTACTCTCGGTGTGATTACGTTTGATGGAGACTTCTCTGTTAGTTTATTGCGATATTCCGTTCCAGGAGACAGCACAACAAGAGGAATAGTTAGTATTTCCAGTAGTGTCTGAGTGAGGCTGCTGTATGACAATAGTGTGGTGACAGCACAACAAGAGGAATAGTTAGTATTTCCAGTAGCGGCTGAGTGAGGCTGCTGTATGACAGTAGTATGAAGAGCACAACAAGAGGAATAGTTGGTATTTCCAGTAGCGGCTGAGCGAGGCTGCTGTGTGACAATAGTGTGGTGACAGTACGACAAGAGGAATAGTTGGTATTTCCAGTAGCGGCTGAGCGAGGCTGCTGTGTGACAATAGTGTGGTGACAGTACGACAAGAGGAATAGTTGGTATTTCCAGTAGCGGCTGAGTGAGGCTGCTGTATGACAATAGTGTGGTGACAGCACAAGAGGAATGGTTGGTATTTCCAGTAGCGGCTGAGCGAGGCTGCTGTGTGACAATAGTGTGGTGACAGTACGACAAGAGGAATAGTTGGTATTTCCAGTAGCGGCTGAGCGAGGCTGCTGTGTGACAATAGTGTGGTGACAGTACGACAAGAGGAATAGTTGGTATTTCCAGTAGCGGCTGAGCGAGGCTGCTGTGTGACAATAGTGTGGTGACAGTACGACAAGAGGAATAGTTGGTATTTCCAGTAGCGGCTGAGTGAGGCCGCTGTATGACAGTAGTGTGGTGACAGCACGACCAGGGGAATGGTTAGTATTTCCAGTAGTGTCTGAGTGAGGCTGGTGTGTGACAGTAGTGTGGTGACAGTACGACAAGAGGAATAGTTGGTATTTCCAGTAGCGGCTGAGCGAGGCTGCTGTGTGACAATAGTGTGGTGACAGTACGACAAGAGGAATAGTTGGTATTTCCAGTAGCGGCTGAGCGAGGCTGCTGTGTGACAGTAGTGTGGTGACAGTACGACAAGAGGAATAGTTGGTATTTCCAGTAGCGGCTGAGCGAGGCTGCTGTGTGACAATAGTGTGGTGACAGTACGACAAGAGGAATAGTTGGTATTTCCAGTAGCGGCTGAGCGAGGCTGCTGTGTGACAATAGTGTGGTGACAGTACGACAAGAGGAATAGTTGGTATTTCCAGTAGCGGCTGAGCGAGGCTGCTGTGTGACAATAGTGTGGTGACAGTACGACAAGAGGAATAGTTGGTATTTCCAGTAGCGGCTGAGCGAGGCTGCTGTGTGACAATAGTGTGGTGACAGTACGACAAGAGGAATAGTTAGTATTTCCAGTAGCGGCTGAGTGAGGCTGCTGTGTGACAATAGTGTGGTGACAGTACGACAAGAGGAATAGTTAGTATTTCCAGTAGCGGCTGAGTGAGGCTGCTGTGTGACAATAGTGTGGTGACAGTACGACAAGAGGAATAGTTAGTATTTCCAGTAGCGGCTGAGTGAGGCTGCTGTGTGACAATGGTGTGGAGACAGCACGACCAGGGGAATGGTTAGTATTTCCAGTAGTGTCTGAGTGAGGCTGGTGTGTGACAGTAGTGTGGTTACAGCATAGCTTCTGAATGAAATTCCCCGGCACTATCAGTTGGGAGTATAAAATTACACTTTAAACAACATTTAGTTTGCAGTGAGAACATAAAACGACGTTTTCCATTGACTCTGGATATCGCTTGACGTACTTGATGAGCATTCTTTGTTTGGGCTGACTCTACGTATACATACAAAAACGAAATTGAAAATATCTTCCGAAACACCGTATAAAAGTCCCTGGCGACTCTTTGGTGAGACACCCGGTAGAGAAGGCTTTTATCAAAGAGGACTGATTCATCATACTCTTGAGAACGGATTATACAGGTAAATAATTTTATGCATATCCCGCCAAACAAAATTTCTAAGGTATTCTGGACAAGTTCGAAGTGGTACTTCAAAAGTAATTCATCTTCCAGTGCATTGACAACCAAATCCAAGCAAATCACTTTGACTGTAAGCTAACAGTAACATAAACCACCTTCCTCGAGGTAACCCATTGTGTAGTAACCTCATCGATTACAGAGTAACATGTACCCTTGTATGAGTGCAAGTCTGAACCCTACGTGGTATGCTGTCCACAAGCTCTTTTAACGAGTAGCAATCCTGCGTAACTCCCGTAAACTTCGTGGTGGGGCAGAACGTGTTCGTACAGCTCTTTCCATTCGATCCCAAGCATGTTCCATTGTATTCATGGCGGGGAACATGAAGGCCAATCCAGTCTGGCAATACTGGCACGATTGATGACATCGTTGGCACTGCCTGCACTAACGGTCTACAAATGGCTAGCAGCATGCTGGTGCCCCTACGCACAGTGTTAACCACGTTACGACGAACAAACTTAAGAGAAGCGAGAATAGGAAACTGGCTTACTATAAAATAGTGGACATCATGCAAATATGCCTTGAATTAATGTAATTATAAACACTCTGAGATCAACTTATCACATTAGTAGACACGGAACATATTGTCACATTCAATCATTACTGTGTTGTGTGTTCTTGTACAGTATGAATCAAGAGAGCGCCATGTACTACATCTTGTTTAAGTGAGCTCTCTTTGTCTATACTAATATTATAAAGAGGAAAAATGTGTATATTTGTTTGTAACGGATAGACTCAAAAACTACTGAACCGATTTTAAAATTACTTCACCTGTAGAAAGTTACATTCACCGAGCTCGATAGTTGCAGTCGCTTAAGTGCGGCCAGTATCCAGTGTTCGGGAGATAGTAGGTTCGAACCCCACAGTCGGCAGCCCTGAAAATGGTTTTCCGTGGTTTCCCATTTTCACACCAGGTAAATGCTGGGGCCGTACCTTAATTAAGGCCACGGCCGCTTCCTTCCCACTCCTAGACCTTCCCTGTCCCATCGTCGCCATAAAACCTAACTGTGTCGGTGCGACGTAAAGCAACTAGAAAGAAAGAAAGAATAAAAGTTACATTTCCAGTGAGTAACATGGGCTGTATTTTATTTTCAAAACAATTCGATGGGGGCGACAGAGGGAGATATAAAAATATAAAAATAATAGGCTAATATAGGCGAAATCGAATTTGTCGTACAAGGACGAGATAAAGCTCATTTTAAGCCCCTTGACTCAAAGAACAAAACTCGGCAAGCCCTACGGGCCCGGAAACGATTTTTAAGGCCCTAGAACCAACCGTTATGGAGATATTGGCACCACACTACCCCTGCTCTAGGAATCGGATAAGAAAATTGACTGCCGTAACCATGGCAACGTCAGCTGCAGGATTCCACAGTAGCGGGATTATCTACAATATATCACAAAAACCTTACATTTTACAGACGTTAAAATTGGTACTTGGAATCTTCTTTAAAAAAGAAATACACATTTTTGGAAACTGCGTTTAAGGGGGTGAAATAATATTTAAAAAACGGGTGAATTTTTACAATGAGTATCTTCTTCTTCTACTGCTTTTCCCATACATGTGGCGTCGCAGGTGCAAATTGTGTCACAAATGTGGATTTGACCCTGTTTTACGGCTGGATGCCCTTCGTGACAACGACCCTATGTGTAGGGATGTAATCACTATTACGTGTTCCTGTTCTGGTTGGTAAAGTGGTGTGTTGAGTGATATAAAGAGGATCGTCTTGGGACAAACACAAACAACCTGTCCCCGAGCCAGAATTATTAAACACACGGGATTTAATTCCCCGGCTCAGCCCGGAATCGAACCGGGAACCCTGTGAACCGAAGGCCTCAACGTTGACCACTCAGCCAAGGAGTGGAGCGGGTTTTAAAATGAATATATCTACAGTATATCTCATAAACTTAACATGTTACAGACGTGAACATTGGTATTTGTAATCTCCTTTAAAAATAAAAGAACACGTACTTTTTGTTTTCGTAAAATCAACTTAAGCTGGAGATCGAAAATAAGTGAAGAAGGGGTTGAATTCTCTTTATGAGGATACTTATATCTCAAAAACTAAGATGTTACAGACGTAAAAATTGGTATTTGGAACCTCCTTTATAAGTAAAAAAACCTTTCTTTTTTTTCGACTTAAAAGAGGACTGTTTCTCATATGTAGAGTTCCATGTCGCATGTTCAAGATTTAGCTCTGCCAGTAGCCCGGTCATCTTAGCCCCAAAAGTCAATGCCACAAACGTGGTTTACAAAAATGTTCTGGGGTAAAAGAAATGCACTTTTTCGGCGACATTTTACACTTTAGGGATTTTTTACATAATGTCTTAGTGCAGTACCGAGAAACAGTTATTTTTATCAACTTACGAAATCCTCGCGAGCGAAGCCGTGGGTAACAGCTAGTCACTAATAAAGTTACCAGATGAACTGAAATTTCTTTCACTTGACGCATTGGAGGCTGGAATAGACAGCATTTTCTTCGCTAATAGAGCAAGTTTTGGATATTCTGTGCTTTACGTCGCACCGACACAGATAGGTCTTATGGCGATGATGGGATAGGAAAGGCTTAGGAGTTGGAAGGAAGCGGCCGTGGCCTTAATTAAGGTACAACCCCAGCATTTGCCTGGTGTGAAAATGGGAAACCACGGAAAACAACCATTTTCAGGGCTGCCGATAGTGGGATTCGAACCTACTAACTCCCGGATGCAAGCTCACAGCCGCGCGCCTCTACGCTTACGGCCAACTCGCCCAGTGCTTTTATTTCACCACTATGCAATGGGGTCGTCATCAGAAAGTCGATCGTTTAATAAATAAATTGTTGTAGTAAGAATATCGGTAACGTCCGTAGTCTGCGCCATCACTAACTCGTTTTTGACATAGATCTAGGAACCTATTCCCAAAACAACCGCACAGGGACAAAGATCTGTTGCACACATTTTGTCGCTCTTCTGTGTATTGTTTTGTTTGGTATCATATGGTAGACCCTACTGTATTTCAATGCCACATTTTATTCGGTCGAACTTTACACAAGTTTGCTTTTGTACAAGAGGTAGTACATGCAAAATTCAATAAGGAAGCACAGCATTTACATGGCAGATATCCTGCATGTTAACCATTCTCAGTTGTTACTAGTAAGAAGTATTCCCACACTTCTCTCTTCATCCTTTCTTTATTTAGTAATCCGTACTGCTTCTTCCCAAATTTTGATTTCACCCCATTTCTGGACCGCCGTTCCATGTTCTCAACGAATGTCGTAGTGACTGAGAATGTGAATCAGTAGGACCGAATGTGGTGCGTTCGTTCAGACTGTCGAGCGCCAAGTGCCACTAGCGGAGCAGGACTTAACTACAGGACTACGTTCGTGCGACCGACCGCAAACAGGGAATGCAGACCTTTAGCCTGCAGAATGGACGCGGGTGTTGTCATCCATAAACTTGAATGTTTCCCCAATGCTGATGAAATTGTTCAAACGATGGGTTGGAGAATGTTATCCCCGTATTGGGGAGCGCTGGGGCGTTGAGTGTATCCTGGATGGACAACAATAGCGCCCGACGCCCCCACACCATACCACCCCAGAACATCACTGATCCGCCACCTTGCTATACTCGATGGACGGGATGCCTCTGGCGTGCAGCATTACCTGGTGCCTCCAGACACGTTGTCTACGGTCATCGGGTTTCAGTCATATGAGGCATTCATCTGTGAAGAGAACTTTGTGCCAATTCTCCATAGTGCATTTTTGATAATTTTGTGTCCTTCTGTACCGTTCAGCACGGTGTCTGGGCTTAAAGTTCAGTCCTGTCTAAAGCCGTCTAGAATACGGAGGGGCGTTGTGAAGTCTGTTTCGAACAGTTTCTTTGGACACGTGCCTCCCATTGGCCTCCATAAAGTCATTGTTAATCATGGTGGCAGTGTGGTCGGGATTTCTGCTGGCTTGAAGTCGTAGATACCGGTCATCTACCGCAGTTGTTGCCCTAGGGTCACCCGTACAGGGAAAGTCGTGAATACTATATGTGTTTCGAAAACGATTCCAGGTTCGTACCACATCACTTGGGCTCGCTGCTATTCGCCTCGCAACGTCTCGTGTTGACATAAAGCAACAACCCGTGTGCGATCAGACGTTGATATCCGTCGTCTTGCCATCACAGAACGTCCTTATACTGATTACAAAAGCCTTGCACTATTATCTGGGTGAAGGTACGCATGAAACTGCCTCGCCGACATTCAACGCAAGTTTGTTTACATGTTTAGACAGTTCAAAGGACGCGTGTTTCGCTTCATGTCAACGTAGGTCCAGGAGGAATGTGTTTATGGCATACACAAGTGATGCCTGATATTGCTATGGTATTTCATTTATTGAAGTCTCGTAAGCACTGAGCCGGTATCCTCCTTTCGATGCACTCAATCCTAAACTTGTCGACTCCAAATTCTACGAGGGCTGTTCCCTTCAACCTCCGCTTGTCTATAAAAATACACATTGATATAAAAATATTATTTTATAACAAAAGATCGTTTCACACTTATTTTTCCAAATAATCGCCAAAACGATTTAGGCATTTGTCGTATCGTGACATCAGCCCTCTGCAAAGAAGTCTGCCGCCAGTGAGGTAA
This sequence comes from Anabrus simplex, assembly GCF_040414725.1. Lineage (NCBI taxonomy): Eukaryota > Metazoa > Arthropoda > Insecta > Orthoptera > Tettigoniidae > Anabrus > Anabrus simplex. The sequence continues at coordinate 1,636,670,321 of NC_090265.1, forward strand.
AGTGCGTCTCGACAGCAGTTCTTCGTTTGCACGCCACAAATGGAGGTTTACGATAAGTGAACTTTCTACAGCAATCCCAGACATTTCGAGATCTTCTCTGTACACAGTTGTGACCCAACACTTAGGATACTGGAAACTTTGTTCATGTTGGGTCCCAACAATGTTGACTGACGATCACAAAACTCAGCGAATGGCGTCAGCTGTGATGTTTCTCACGCCTTATCATAGTGAAGGGGAAGAGTTTTTAAAGTCTGTCGTTCCTGGCGATGAAACTTGGGTCCAGAAACCAAAGAACAGTCTAAGGAGTGGATGCATTCTTCTTCTCCAAACGAGCCAAAAAAATTTTAACCGACACTGAGGAACAGGAAAACAATGGCTGTTGTTTTTTGGGACAATTAAAGCGTCTTGTTGGTGGACTTTATTGAGCAGGAACCTGTCCGGACGCACATTGAATTAGGAGATTGCAGCGTACGCAGAATGGATGATTGTGGAGATGTTTAGAGATCCTCATAGATCATCACACAGGAGTGCCTAGTGTAACATCAACTTTCTCATGAGAGTTTAAACCCAGGGACCGCCGCTAACCACATCACGATGAGAGGATACCTGCCATGATCATAGCATTAGGGGCGTTAAGTCATTGTCCAAAAATGAAGGAGTCGAGGAAAGCTAAGTCGACACAACTCTTATAGTAATGATCTGCTCAGTAGTTGGTTAGTTGATTTCTTTGTAGTTGTTGAATGGTCTTGGTTGGGAGACGGATTTTTCACATCTTCTAATTGTTGTGTGTAATTTCTTGAATTATCTTTCATATAAATATACTCGTATATTTATGTGAATTATGAGGGAAGCTGTGTTGAAAGAGACAGATGAGTAGAAGGCGACAGAAAAGTGAGCCTCAGTTGAACTCTTATGATTATCTCTAGAAAAGGATTCGTTAGATGTAAATAAATTACTAATTATCAATTTGAGTTTGAAAGGCATATTTATTATTATTTGATTTTCCCAAAGGGAAATTTGACACCATTTTTATTTTATTGTGGTAGGCATTTCATGTGGATTTCGTCCAGTTTTGTGGATGGATGACGTTCCGGGCACTAACCCTATACAGAGGGATATATTTCGTATTTCTGTGGTGGTGCTTGGTAAAGTGTAGTGCTATATGTGGATGAAGAGAAGTGTGTTAAAATGAGAATAAACACCAAACCATCTAGCCAAATGAATTTATAAATACGTTTGAAATCCGCGGCCTGGACGGGAAAGGAAACCGGGTCGCTGGAATGAGACAGTAATGAGTACTATACTACAGTATATTGAGTTTCTGTTTCGTATTTACCTCTCTCAGTATTTCCTTTTTCTCTTTAACAGGTTGTGCCTTGGGGCCTTCGAAAACTTATCAACTGGATCCACAAGAACTATAACAGCCCGACGATTATCATCACAGAGAACGGCATGGCGGACACTGGCAACCTGGATGATGCAGGCAGAGTATATTATCATACGGTAAGTGTGAGGCTCAACCAAACAATAGCCCCATCTTTCTTTTATAAGTTGCATGGTCATTGCTAGGGCCCGCATGTTTATGACATTTCCATGGAAAATACAAGTTAAGCATGATTGTATCTACGATGACTAAAATTATGCAATTTTTACGGGTCAAAGTCATATTTTGGCTCATTTAACGTTTTTTGTCCTTTCCCGGTAATATTTCATATTATGGTCATATTTCCCCGTGAATTTTCGTGTTCTTGTCATAATTTTATCTTTTCATTCCATTTTTTCATACCTGATTTCAGTCGTCTTAAATATGGATTTTTCACATTTACGCCTGTTACTCGGCGACCTCGGGTTCGAATCCCGGCCGGGTCAGGGGGTTGTAATTGTAATGATTAATATCCCTGGCCTTGGGACTTGGTGTTTGTGACGTCCTTAATCTTCCTTTCCTCACACACAACATTTCTCACTACCGCCATTCCAATTCCATGCACGTTCATACAATATGGTGCCAGTAGGGGCAAAAGATCCACATGGGTCGACGCCCCGAACAAATAGCATTAAAAAAAGCGACAGAAAAGCGAGCCTCAGCTGAACTCTAATGATTTGACGTGTTTCAAATATGGCCCAATGACATCCTGCAATGTTGAGTGGTCTTTTTCCAGTTATAAGTCATGTTGCTTGAAAATAGATCGTTCCTACTTGAAAACCTTAAAATATATGTAATTTACTATTGGGATTCTTTCTGATCACTCATCAAAATGACATTCATTTCATTTTGTGCAGGGTCAAGCGTTACCTTTGGAATGAGTAATTAAATAAATTCATAATAATAAAAGTAATAGTATTACTTGTCCACCTCTGTGGTGTAGTGGTTAGCGTGATTAGCTGCCACCCCCGGAGGTCCGGGTTCGATTCCCGGCTCTGCCACGAAATTTGAAAAGTGGTACGAGGGCTGGAACGGGGTCCACTCAGCCTCGGGAAGTCAACTGAGTAGAGGTGGGTTCGATTCCCACCTCAGCCATCCTGGAAGTGGTTTTCCGTGGTTTCCCACTTCTCCTCCAGGCGAATGCCGGGATGGTACCTAACTTAAGGCCACGGCCGCTTCCTTCCCTCTTCCTTGCCTATCCCTTCCAATCTTCCCATCCCTCCACTAGGCCCCTGTTCAGCATAGCAGGTGAGGCCGCCTGGGCGAAGTACTGGTCATACTCCCCAGTTGTATCCCCCGACCAAGAGTCTGAAGCTCCAGGACACTGCCCTTGAGGCGGTAGAGTTGGGATCCCTCGCTAAGTCGAAGGGAAAAACCGAACCTGGAGGGTAAACAGATGATGATGATGATGAATAGTATTACTTATTTATTATTATTATTGAATATTCTAGAATTTAAAAGTGCATTTTCACTATAATATTAATTTAAAAAGCGCCACAATTTTGAAAATTTCGAAAATGTGACCAGAAAATATTTAAGTCACATTTATTGTGATATTTGAATACATTTTAGGTCGTAAATGCTGGCATATTTCTAATATTTTTAGGTTATAAACATCCGGTCCCCATTCTTTACACTTCAATAGTCATTTAATAGCACAGTTCGTGGCATTTTAATGCTAGTAGCATAGAACACTCCCATACCTAGGAGCGCCAGAAGCTGAGGAAAGAGTTTATTGGCAATTAGGCATATACCTATTGCAGCCAAAACAAATCAACAAACAAACGTTATAATTCGCTTTACGTCGAACGGACGTCGAAAACCATTTGTAGGTATTTCGTTGTAAGGAAGTATGTATGAGTCAAATTCATAGGGAGTGGTAAAGTCTGTATATTCATAACTTCAATATCATTGATGACCCACAGTTTTTACTGTAATAAGAGGGTCTATTGATTCATCAAGTAGATAGAGAAGTCGAAGAGATGGAAGGGCAATGAAAATAAGTGTAATTGCAGGGAGAATTGTTCAAATTACCTCAATTGTTTGTCCTTCAAGTAGATAACGATGTGTAAATTTATTGAATAATAAACTTCCTATAATATAAGCAACTTACTAAAAATATGGACCTTACATCAATCGACCTAATATATTACCCCCTAAACACGGAAGCCACCCCTCACTTAATTAAACTTTACAATAAACCCAACCATCTCATTACTTTAATACTAGTGAACTACTTATTTCTTACCTTAATCATAATTGTAAAAATTACAAACATCTTCCAAGGTCCTTTGCGACAAAAATTTTAATGGCCAAACCTATACGAGTATCACATCCTCTTTTTAAAATTGCTAATAACGCTTTAGTAGATCTGCCTGCCCCCTCAAATATCTCCGCTTGATGAAACTTCGGATCACTCCTCGGTCTTTGTTTAATAATCCAAATTGCCACAGGTCTTTTTTTAGCTATACATTACACTGCTATCCCATTGTCGTATGGCGACAATGGGATAGGAAGGAGTTAGGAGTGCAAAGGAAGTAACCATGGCCTTAAGTAAGGTGGAGCCATATTTTTATGCCTGGTGTGAAAATGGGGAACCAAGGAAAACCATTTCATGTCTGCCGACAGTGGGGTTTGAACCCAGTATCTCCCGAATGCCAGCTCACAGCTGCGCGCCTCTAACCGCACGGACAACTCGCTTAGTCACAAACGAAACTGAATGAAATACACTCCGAGGTACGAGTGCATATCAAGGAACAGGAACACTACCAGCTAGAAAATACATCAAATAATACGATCAAACCTCAACAAATACTAAAACATAACAAGATACTAACATTGGAATTATTAATGTCTTTGACTCTGTCCTGTTTCATATTTTGAGTCGCTGGGCTGAGTGGCTCAGATGGTTGAGGCGCTGGCCTTCTGACCCTAACTTGGCATGTTCGATCCTGGCTCAGTCCGGTAGTATTTGAAGGTGCTCAGCCTGGTATCGCTACATTTCCTGGCACGTAAAAGAATCCTGCGGGACTAAATTCCGGCACCTCGGCGTCTCCGAAAACCGCAAAAAGTAGTTAGTGGGACGTAAAACAAATATTAAAAAATATATGTATTTTGAGTCGTAAGAAAAATAATAATTACGAATATCTCTATTATTATCATCCCACGTAGAAACGCGCGAAATATAAAAGAACGGAAAATACATATTGCACAACGTTTTTTTTTCGATATAGAAGATATTAACGAGAGGATTTTTAAAAACCAAGCGCATGGCTGAGCGAGTTGGTCACGTGTCCGTCAACTTGCATTCGGGAGAGCCCTGAAGATGGTTTTCCGTGGTTTCTCATGTTCACACCAGGCAAAGTCTTTGACTGTACCTTCATTAAAGCTATGCTCACTTCCTTCCCACTTCTAGCGCTTTCCTTGTAAGATCTGTTTGTGTCGGTGCGACGTAAAACCAACTGTAAAAATAAAAATGACACTGCGTACTTTGCATACACCACTGCATAACAATCAAATAATATACAGCCTAGTTCACACCCCGGATAGCTCTGAAGTTAAATACCGAGTATAGAAAAATTACAAGGTGCACCTAAAAAGTTTGGTGAATGACACCATAACACAAAAAATCTGAAGATACAAACAAATCACCTTTATTCGCCTTCAAAGTTCTCTCTATTGGTCACAATACACTTTTGGTAACGTGTATACTGCTGCTGGCAGCTGACAGCGAAAGCGTCTTTTGGAATAGATCGAAGCACTGATGTCGCACGGCTTTGTATGTCTGAGGTTTGTCAGCACAGTGTGTGCATTACAGGATTCCCTTGACACCGGGAAACAATAAGTAGTCTGTAGGTGGCAGAACCTGTTAGTACGATCTATGTTCGTGAACAGTCACAGTCTCCTCAGCCAAGAAGTTACGTACACGGGTCGCACTGTGTGGGCTGGCATTGTCGCGAGGAAGACTCCACTTTCCACGTCTATACAGCTCAGGACAAACATGCCGCATGCGTAGAAACATCCGTTTCAAAGTGTTCTCGTATAATACGGCGTAGACAATTGTATCATGCAGTACGAATTCCTGGTGGATCATGCCATTGCTGTCGAAAAAGGAGATGAACAGTGGCTTTTGAGGCGATTCTTTCTGGGACGCTGGAAAGGTGGTGAACACCATGCTATTGATTGTCGCTTGGTCTCTGGATTGAACCTGCAGCACCAGCTCTTATAGCCTGTGATCATGGTTTTCAGAAAACATTAATCTCGATCACACGTGTCAATGAAATGTGCAGGAGTTTCCATCTGTGTTGCCTTGTGCTCGTCAATCAATGTGCGCTGTCCGGCTCCATGGCTAAATGGTTAGTGTGCTGGCCTTTGGTCGCAGGGGTCCCGGGTTCGATTCCCGGCAGGGCCGAGAATTTGAACCACCATTGGTTAATTTCACTGGCACGGGGGCTCGGTGTATGTACTTTCTTCATCATTATTTCATCCTCATAACGACTGGCAGGTCGCCTACGGGTGTCAAATCTAAAGGCCTACACCTGGCGAGCCGAACATGTCCTCGGACACTCCCGGCACTAAAAGTCATACGCCATTTCAATTTGTGCGACAGAAGTGCAGAATAGATCTTCCACTCACCCAAATTGATGTGAATGATGGCGTTCACACTGCCCTTGCTAACGCCTAAATCCCCTGATATCCTTCTCAGATATAGTCGGCGATTTTGTAACAATGTCTGTCGCACTTGCATGATGTTCTTTGTACTTCTCCTTGTTGATGATGGACCGAGATTTGGCACATCTTCATGAGTTTCCAGTCCATCCCGAAAGCGTTTCAACCAGTCGTAAACACATTTTCTACTTACGGCTTCTGTTCCGTACATTTGAACCAACATCGCATGCGTCTTCGTCACCTTTTCTGCCAATTTGTAACAAAACTTGATGCTTATGTGTTGCTCTATTGCACTACGGCATGAGTCTTCACACACACTACGTTCGTCTGGCTGCAGCTGACTAACTTGTTCCAACGCTACGTGGCGCTTCTCGAGATGTCTCTCAATTCACATGCGCATTCACTCAGTGTTACCACACATTGCCATTTCGATTTCTGTCCATTCATCGTACTCTTTGTATGTTCAGCCGTTTCCCCGCGATATCATAACAAACCAGTAGACAAAAATAAGCAAGAAAGAAAAATAAACCTGATTTTTCATGTTGTATACCTAGTCCCAGATAAAAACGGGGTATGACGCAAATATTCGAAGTGTTAGGACAAAGTTAGAATGGTATTTATATGGAATTTCTTCTAAACTGCGTGGAAACATAGTTATTCAAATGTGTGATGTTATTAAATAATTATGGCTCAAGCTGAAGTTAGCAGATTGTGAACTCAAAATAATCAATGCTGTACTAATTATGACGGCGTGATGACAATTATACCTTATTTTCAGAGTCACTTGGCGGAGTTGCTGAACGCAGTGTACGAAGATGGGTGTAAGGTGGCGGGATACTGTGTTTGGAGTTTGTTGGACAACTTCCAGTGGAGTGCGGGATACACGTGAGTACCATTGTCTAGTTGCGTGTGGAAACAGTTTTCTTGTTCATCAGAATTCGAAACATTTAATGATCCTGTTAAACAGGTGAGATAAATTTTGATATTCACTATTGAAAACGTAAGAATCCAGGACAGATGATGAGAACCTACACTCCCCACAACGGTGACCCGACCCTTCCTACCCCAGATTAATATGCGTGGTGCTTCCATAGCAAGTGTACAAAGTGCTCCTCTTCTGGTGTTGAAGTTTGCCTGAAGCAGGTTCAAAGCGGCCCATACCGGTGCACGATCAAAACAATGTATACAAACTGCTGCTGTATAACGCGTACAACCACAGACTCTTCAACAGATTTGCGTAATCATTTGTTGCTCGACTTCTACTGTGCTGTGAAGATATTTGAACACCTTTTATAACTATTATAATTGATTGCTTGTATTGCGGATGGGATGAATGAAACCAATAAACGAAGAAGGACACGCGAGGTGTGGACGAAGACTTGTTGAGAAAGAGAGTTGATTTTATCCATAAAAAATCTCTTGAAAAATCTATAAGTGTCTATACCGTTTGACTATAAGAACTATACATGCAAATTCCCAGCTGCGTTTGGTGAACAATTAGATATGATCGCCCTTTTGGTCGAAAAAGAAACCCGAACAAACACTGTTTGAAACATTGCGTTTTCTTTCATCTGGGCACACCTTTGAAGACCTCAAGTTTGAAACTGCAACTGTAGCTCAAATGTTTGAAAAAAATGGCGGCAAGCTGTTTTAATCCCATTAAACATCTTTCGAATCGTTTAGCAACTAGCATCCTTGTGAATTTCTCCACAAGTACATCGTAAACACTGTTCTTTGAGTTATGACACTTACAGGCTTCACCTTTAAATTGCCACAATTCTATAAGAAACTGATAAATGCGAATGATCTCCACAGAATTCTCAACTGGAACTCGTTGATGCCATGGTGTTTAGCTGCATGGCAACTCCATTTCGACTGGAACTGATTGCCCAGCATTTTTCAAACAAGTCAATACACATTAAAATCTCTTGGACGAATAATTTCAAAAGCGTCTGAGTTTACACCACAGCCTTCAAACTGATGCACAACACGTATATCATGGCCTTGCAGAAGACTTTTGTAACAAGATGAATCGACATGATTGCCTTCAAACCCAGGGGATAAATGGATCCATTATTGATCCGACTATCAGATTTGGATCACATGCGCAACGAACAAAATAGCTTATAATATATTCACCAGCCTTTTCCTGTTACCTCAATAAATACGACCTCGAGGACATCGAGTTTATGCTGGGTGCTAGGGGCACCATTACTAAATTATTAGTCAGCTACTTATAACGCTTTTGTGTGCCAAATGAGATCATTATGAGCTGGGGCATACAAACATTGAAAGCCTCGATATCGTTCTTCAGGCATCACCTAAATATTTAATTCATTGAGAGTATTTTCTTTTATATCTTATCTTGCTTCTTCTATATACATTTGTAGCTAAGAAATGCTTTCTGTTCATTAACACTAGAATTATTATATATATTTTATTCTAAATTGTAATTAGATTTCTCAGTTTGCATCGCATGCTAATTTGTCAGTATGGCCAACCTCAAACGTTTGAATAAGAATAAATAAATAAAGTAAAATAAGGATGTAATTGTTATAATAAATATACATAAGATATTTTATTATTAATAAATGAAGTAGTTCACATGAAATTCTCATGTTTCAGGCAAGTCTTTGGTGTCTATCAAGTGAATTTCACTGACCCAGCGAGAACGAGGACTGCTAAAGCATCAGCCAAGGCTATGGCGGACATCATCCGCACTCGAGAACTGCCCACGGACCTAGAAAAATGAAGAAGCATCATTCATGTATTTAAGCTCCTTAGTGTTGTGACTGTGAAAGTCTTGAAACAATGCAAGTTCAGTGTCAAGAGGTGAAAAGGAACGACGAAAAGTGTTTAATAAATAAAACAATAATTTAAATGAATATCCTCCGCAACAACAAGTGTAGGGATATCATATGCTGCAGAAATCCTATTTTAGTGGTCGGCTATGCCTGATTCAACAAGTGCTTATGAAGATCTACTGTGATCTACTTTTAAAGTGAGTGCCGTGGTTCTCAGGGTCTCAGAGACTTTGAGGAGAGAGCTGCACTGAGGATATTGCCGTGTGCCTACTCATAAGAATGATAACATGACAAATGACCAAATAGAGACACCTATGAACTTAGTGAAACTTTGTGAATTTACAAAATGTCTGTTATTAATAAGCGTCCACTGCTCGAAAAAACTAGAACAGATTCGGAGACACATTTCCCATATGACCATTCACAGCTCAGTCCAAGAATAAATAGCGTTCCACCATTAGTTTTAAGCCTAATACAGTGAAGCAAAGTAGACAGTGAAGAGTACATTAATAGCGGGCAGTGAAACTTTTCCTAGATCAAAAATGAAAATACATGATCGAAAGCGACTTTCAACCTATTAGGTCGTGTTACGTACATTTAGTACGTGTTGAAGAGATGTTAAGTACGGACCAAAAATGGCCAACCAGACACCAGTGGGATCCGAACCCACAACCTCCCGATTTCGCGTCGGTTGCTCTACCAATTGAGCTATGGTGGCCTAGACCATCGTTGTTCTGTTGGAAAGGATCTAAGCTACAGGTTGTGGGTTCGGATCCCACTGGTGTCTGGTTGGCCATTTTTGTTCTGTACTTAATATCTCTTCAGTCCGCCTCTGTGGTGTAGTGGTTAGCGTGATTAGCTGCCACCCCCGGAGGCCCGGGTTCGATTCCCGGCTCTGCCACGAAATTTGAAAAGTGGTATGAGGGCTGGAACGGGGTCCACTCAGCCTCGGGAGGTCAACTGAGTAGAGGTGGGTTCGATTCCCACCTCAGCCATCCTGGAAGTGGTTTTCCGTGGTTTCCCACTTCTCCTCCAGGCGAATGCCGGGATGGTTCCTAACTTAAGGCCACGGCCGGTTCCTTCCCTCTTCCTTGCCTATCCCTTTAAATCTTCCCATCCCTTCACAAGGCCCCTGTTCAGCATAGCAGGTGAGGCCGCCTGGGCGAGGTACTGGTCATACTCCCCAGTTGTATCCCTCGACCAAGAGTCTGAAGCTCCAGGACACTGCCCTTGAGGCGGTAGAGGTGGGATCCCTCGCTACGTCCGAGGGAAAAGCCGACCCTGGAGGGTAAACAGATGATGATGATGATGACTTAATATCTCTTCAACACGTACTAAATGTACGTAACACGACCTAATAGGTTGAAAGTCGCTTTCGATTACAATGTGGTCGTGAAAATTCAATATTCATTGAAAATACATGACATTAATTTTACTTTTTATTTCCAATAAATCTGATACGAGAGTTTGTGTTGTGTTTTGAAGTTTATTTATAGATGCACTTATACTTCTGAAAATGTTTAGTCCAACTGTATCTCTGCTATGCATGAAGCAGATTTTCACTTACCTCACCTTTTAATGTCATTCTCATATGGATTAGATGTAAGCTTTCCGGGTGTTTGCTAGTCCTAAGACTAGACTCATCAGAGCAGTATGTGTCAGGCCCTACCCGCTGATACTGTGGTGTAACCCCATGAAAAGCCTTACATTTAATTTTGATATGCTCTGATGGTGTGATAAAATATAGGTCCCTCGTCGTAAACTTAGACATCCCATTAGGAATTGCTAGGCAGGCAGTGGCTCCATTATGGAGATTTATCTCCCACATGTAGTTATTAGATCGTGCCTCTAACAAGGGCTTCTGATAGGTTCACTTGCTGTTTATTGTATATATATTTATTCAGTGACAAAGAAGAGGCACAAAAGATTTTCTTTGCTCACAAACAAAGATGGGTCGAAAGCAGTTCATTCGTATGAACTACTTCACTCATTCACACTCTTCACTGTGAATCGTTCAAATGAAGTAGTTCGTTCATGAGGTAATGAAGCCTGACGACGATGCACACTATTTCATTCAGCAGTGCCTTCATTAACAGTGTCTCATTCACTAATTAAAGCTTCATAATAATAACATTACCAACTGATGGCAGAGCTATGTAATTATGGACATCTAATGGCTTATCCGATTACAGCATCTAGATCAGGGCCTCTCAGGGTGCATGCGCGTGGTGCATGCACTGTGCACGGTGCAAAAGACGACTTGGCTTGGTTGACCAGAGTGCAGACCCCCCACTCCTCTCTCCCTACACCTGTCTCCCCGTTCGGCCTGCCTCCGCGTTCCTCACCTTCACTGCTGTTTCTCCCCCACTGCGAAATGTTTACGTGTGGTGAGCGGAGACGCACAGTTGTATGGGACAAGGTTACCAGTGTTATTAAAAAAATTAAAAAAGTGAATTAGAAATACACATACATGTTTGAGAGGAATGTAAACATAATTTTTAAAAATGCAGAACCCGTAACCAAAATGAAAATGCTACAGTACTGGAACAAAACTCATTTGTGGATATAGAATGCTCTTCTTCAAGCTGTTTCAACTTCCCTAATTCTTTCTCTCTGACGTCTCCTATGATTTCACAATAATTTTCCGAATGTAGTCTGTTGTAGTGTCTTTCAATAGATGATTTTCTTACGCACGTAATTATCGTCCCACAGATTAAGCATTTGGCGTTATCGTCACGACAAACAAACAAAAAAAAATACGAAAGTTCCCAGTTCGATTGAAATGGACTTTCGGAAGTCTTTGCTTTCTTCGAAACAGGTTGCTCCATTATTATGTTGTTGTCGTGCGCTTGTCTATTTCACTGATAAACACGTCGTCTACCACCAAACGCTTCGTCGCTCTCAGCACACTACACCATCCGAGTCAAGCCGAGTTGAGGCGAAGCGTACCGATGCACAGTGCACAGAGCCTATGCACCTCGCTCTGCACGCGTGAGAGTTTGGGCGTTTGAGAGGCCCTGATCTAGATGATGGACATGTTGGTTGATAGGGACAAGGTATACGTATTAAAAACAGTCCTTTGTAACAAACTGTCGCACAACAAACTATGCTTTACATAGTCCACTGCAAAGAATGATGAGAAGTTTCAATTAGTTGAATAGAGATATATTTCATTTTTCACACTCTCCCCTTATGAAAAAGCTAGAAAATTAAATGTACTAAATATACTAAGTGAAATTGGCGAGAACTTGTGAGATTTATGAATGGCAGAATTTAAATCAAAAGATAACCAATGAAAGGATGTATCCCAACGAGAATGGTCTTCGTGGTGGAAGGCAATAAGTGGTGATCGAAGATTTTTATTAACCCGCTCAGTCAGAGATGGCTGGGGGTAATAGGCAGAAGTTGTGACGTGTGAAATTGACAGATAAAAAAATCTTGCAAAACAGGTTGGAATTAAAAGCTTTAGCATTGTCGGAAACGATGTACTAGCAAGGTCCTAATGATGAAAATATAGAATTGAAATAAGAAATATTAGTTTGTGCAGTGGCGAGCCAAGTAGGAAACAACTATGAAAATCGGGTAAAACTATCCACATCCACAAAAATGATTTTATTGCCATTCCGTTTTGATTGCGGGAAGGGTCCCACGTAGTCTATATAAAATCTCCCCGTCGGGCGAGATGCTTGATGAGATGATGGTAATAAAAATTTTTGTAGTTTGCTAACCAGACAAGTTTTACATCCCTTCAGGAGTTCTTTGATTTCGCCATCCATGCCCTCCCAGACGAATAGTTCCTTTATTTGTTCTCTTGCTTTTAAAACGATCAGAAGCCCTAATGGGGTCTCATGGTTATTATTTGAAGATCATTTTCACTAAAATTGGTGTAATTATAATTTTCATCTTTTAGTCGTGGCATGATTGGCAACATAGGATACCATTCCTCAGCACATTAGGGACAACATGCTCGCCAGAAGAAAGAATTTCAATTATGCGAGCAAGCACAGGATCTTCAGTATATACTTAGCAATATCGTGATAGAAAACAGGAGCATCAGTGAGAATAGTATTGGTACAAGAATGTGCAGCAAGAGAAGGCAAAAGGCCTTTCTCAGAATCAGAACAACTACTACGGTACCAAGAAACATCCTACTTAACCCATCCGCGACCACATTCTACGAAACTCGAATGTGTCGCACATCGAAATGGAAAGTGGAGATTCGAATTGCCCAGCGAGGAAATGTGGCAGGGATAGAATCCGTAACCTCAATCCTATATTCGATCACGTCAGCCACATCTAGCTTATCTAAAAATACGTCGGAAAATGACTGACATAATTTACGAATATTGGTGGCGTGATCCTCAGGTAAATGACTAAGATTTAATGATATCTCACTCTGTGGTGGCGAAACACTAGAACGTGACACAGAATTACAAGATAAATTAGGAACATTGAACTCAACATCAAACTGGAAAGTTCTAGAATTTCTTTGAAAATCAAGCACAAGACCCGAATGAGACATGAAATCTGCACCCAGTATCATGGGACAAGACAAATGTTTAGCAACATACAACATAAATTTCCGTGTAAAAGTGGCAATTTGAATCTTTCCAAAGATGAATCCTAAAATATCTAAAGGAAAAGAGTTGTCCGAAAGACATTTTACACTAGAGGAAACATATTCAGCAAATTTACAACTCGTCTTTAACTTAGAATACCACACTTCTGATATAATGGATACTTCCAGACTCTACGAAGGCGGTGACAGGTTCATTGTTTATTTCAATTTTGAGAAATGGCGCAAATCCTGGAGCATTAGAAGCAATTTTCAGATATTCTTTAGGACATTCGACGATAACCTTAGACGGTATTAGTTACCCAACACAAGAAATCGGATAATCTCATTTCGCCTTGATTAAGCCTGGAGACACTGGTCGGGAAGAGGACTCAGCCGGGCAGTTAGTCAAATATTATTACTATTGTTGCCATTAATGCTTTTACGGCCCGTACTTATAGACATGATACTGTATAAGCTTTTGGGCTTATGCCAGATGTTTCATTCCAGGCTTGTGTCTAAATCATACACCTGTCTATGTCATATGTTACGCAAACATGTTATGTGAACCGCTTAGTCTGATTGTGATGGTTCGGTCAGCTTCCGCTTCGAACGCTAGCATTGTGCCACGTCCTGGGAGCCATCTGGTGGCGAATGAACGTACCATCTCCACTTCTATTATAACGTCCGAATTCAAAGTGTCATTGTTTAAGAAGCCTTTCTCGTGGTCAGTCGAGATTTCTTCTGAGGACGCAGAGCACAGTTTTTTGCGAAACGTTAAGAATTTCACCTTATTTTCTTGACGAGGCATAAGCCCAAAAGCCCAGTATCATGTCTATTATTACTATTATTGCTGGAAGTTGAACAAGAAGGAGTAGTATTCGGAGAGTTACAGTTCTTTACCAAATGCATAAATGGCCCACATTTAAAATGGTCTGAAGAGGTAGAAGATAGATTTTTAGAAACTTTGGAATAAAACAGGAGGCGCTTATTCCGTAAGTGGTCCGCAGACCCACAAGCATAACATTTACGAGGAGAGAAAATTCTACCCAGGGGTGGCCGAGAAACATTAGAAGAAGGTGGTGGATCGCGGGCAATTCTTAGTGTGTCGGCATATTTCATTACAACCCCCCTCCCCCCACACTCAGAAACCGACATAGCCTGTTTTCAGAAACTTACAAAGTTAATATGAAAAAATAATGAATTTTGAAAGAAGAAGAAATGCTAATGTAAATGTTGTCACGTGAAATGATAATTTCCACATCAAAGTTTGTCTTGTAAATCATGGCATGTAGAAAAAGTATCAATAAACGCGGAATGGGGTAAAACTCCGACTTGTGTGGGGTCGCCCTCGCACTGGGTGACACTAGATAATAAAGTGGGATATCATTTTAAGTCTGCCTCAAATTTCCAGTCGTATATTTGCGTGCGTTCAGCGTCGACCCAGGTTTCACAACACTCGAGCTACTCAAACGGGTTAAGTTATCCGTTGCTGACGTCTAGGTGACCTTATGTGAGCCTTGTGTTTCCTAGACAAGAAACAGACCAAAGAGCTGTCATGCAAACTGTCTAAATGGACTGAGTTCTTAACATAATTGACCGGATGAAATATAACGTCAATCTTACGGACTGTGTTAATCTTCGGAATGCAGTGGCATGATAAGAAGTATAAAACATGCAAGAAAATATGTCCTAAAACTAGCTAAATATGAATTTTAAAAGTAAAATATGACTTGAGTATTTTAGGGTTAGGTAGCGAGTATTAGAGTGTTATTAACATTGAACGTGCCAAAGCATTATTAGCCGTGGTACAGCAGAGACATTGAGTATGCAAACTGACAGAGCTTCTGTAGGTAGGCCTACATTAAAACATGATATACTTCATTCAGTAGCATAGGCCTGATACACAGATCTCACTCTGTTCTCCTAAAGAAGAACCAAAAAAAATGAAATATTAGCGTGCATTTCAGTATCTGTCGGCAAACATTCGTGCAGCATCACGTTCTCGGCATCACGTATTCTACACGCCTACTACAGTATTTTGAAATTCTTTGTTTGAAAGTTGACGCGGATAACATGTACCTTGTTATAAACGATACCTCAATTTAAACAAAAATGCTCAAAATATAACCAAATATGATGTTATATCACGAAAATGACCAAAATATGATAAAAACAATAATAATGGCCGAAATATGCATTTATATGCAACATAAAATTGCTTTCAACGGAGCAGGGATCAATCATTCACAATTATGTTTTTAGATTTCGGGTAAAATGAGCTCAGGAAAGAAATATTTGACTATATAGAGAGTTTCTCTCTTCGGTTGGCCGACAGGCGCGCCTCGCTTATCTGCCTCCCGTTGACTCATCACTCCCCGCTCAGTGCCATAGCAACAAGGACAACACTTTTTTCACTTTATCCCTGCATGACATGAAATAAAAATAAAAATTAAGAAAATCAGAAATAATAAAACTAGTAATTAAGAATTAAGAAAATAGATAGATAGATAGATAGATAGATAGATAGATAGATAGATAGATAGATAGATAGATAGATAGATAGATAGATAGATAGATAGATAGATAGATAGATAGATAATGCCTTTATTGGTGGCGAAGTTAGGGCTCAAGGCCCTCTCTTACACTTAACCACTAGACGAGTATACATGTACATAACTTATACAGTACTTACAAATACAATTAAAACAAATAATATTAATAGCAAAAACAATAGTAATAATATTAAAAATGACAACAAAAGAATCCTTAATTTTAAAATACACAAAGTAAAATCCACTGCAATAATCCGTTCATTCATCCCATTCATTCTTTCATTCACTCAACAATTATCCAGCAAGTCAGCATGATCTACTCAACAAATACTCGCGGCACGCCACTTTAAACTTGCGATGAGAGGGATTGTCCCTAATGTTCGCAGGTAGCAAATTCCATGCCCTGGACGCAGAGATTATAAAGGAGCGGTTGTAAGCAGCAGTGCGGTTTACAGGTATGGTAAGAGAGGAGCCAGATCTCGTATTGTGGTCATGATATGAAGAGAGGTAAGAAAAAGGCGAAGAAAGATAGTTGGGAGTATTAGTGGAAAGTATTTTGTGCAGAAGTGATAACATGTGAAATTCACGGCGCTGGTGCACTCGAAGCCACGACAATTCCTTATAATATGGTGATATGTGAGCATCATATCGCAGATTAAATATATATCTTACGCAGCTGTTGAGGCTCCGGTCGAGTTTCTTGTTACCGTCGCAGGTAATTTCAGTCAACACAGTGTCACAATAGTCAAGTATAGGTAGTATAAGAGAGTGAATTAGTTGTACTTTAAGTCGAACCGAGAATGCATTGCAGAATCGCTTCAGAGGATATAAGCATTTGTGTACTTTATTACATGTGCTTATCACCTGTTGAGTCCAATTTAGGGTCTCAGTCATAATAATTCCTAAGTTAGTCACTGAAGTAGAGTAGGGTATGATTTCATTGTTTAAAATTATTGGAGAGATGTCCCGTTGCTTAAGGGAATATAGGTTTTTACTGGTACCAATAATAATAACTTGAGTTTTATTCGGGTTTATTAGTAAACTGTTTTCATTTGCATAGTCACTAAGATGTTTTAGGTCGGAATTTATTTTAGTAATTGCAGTATCAATATCACTCGGTTTTGAATGACAGTAAATTTGTACATCATCTGCGTACACTTGCACTTTGCAGAATTTAAGAGCTTTCGATATATCATTAATTTGGATGATAAATAACAGTGGTCCCAGGACCGACCCCTGAGGGACACCGAGGGTCTTACTTTGCCACCCTGAAGTCATATTTCCCACTGTCACACGTTGCCGGCGATTTTCAAGGTAAGAGGAAAAGAACCGAAGCGACACACTATTAAAATTTAGTTCTCGAAGTTTGTGCAGTAGTAACTGAGGGTTGACAGTGTCAAAGGCACTACTGAGGTCTAATAATGTCAGTACAGTCACGTCCCGTTGGTCCATTGCACGTCTAATATCATCTGTCACTCGTAGTAAAGCTGTCGCAGTGCTATGTCCTTTCCTGAAGCCGGATTGGAAGGGATTGAGGAAGGAATGCTGGGTAAGGTATTCAGTAACTTGTGTGTGAACTAGGCGTTCAAGTACCTTGGATAGGGGTGGTAGGATGGATACTGGACGATAATCTGAAGGAGAATCTAACTTGGAGCTCTTCGGGATGGGTCTAATTAGTGCATCTTTCCAAACATCTGGTAACACTCCGTTTGCCAGGCAGTAGTTAAATATATGTGTTAGTATTGGCAGAACGGCTCCCAAGATATCTTTAATCAGCGATATAGGAATGTCATCATTACCTGTGGCATTAGCTCGTACCTTATGACAGGAGATGTTGGAAATATTCTCCCCCTGCATCCACACATTTCTGGCATCGTCTTAGGAAACTCCAATTCAAACGCATAAGTTCGTCTTCCGTAATTGAGGCTATTTATCTCCGGGTATGTCCTTCCAGTCCATCCAACGTGTGAGGGTTGCTTGCATAACACTTTTTTTTAAGCTCCCCCATCAATAAAAGTCACAAAGAGTTAAATCTGCAGACCGTGACAGTCATAAGTCCATATTAATAACACAGTCTTCAAAAAACAAAAAAACTCCTCAATTAAGAGTCTTGCTGACAATATCCATTTAGACAGTTTGTGTCAGTCAGTTCGTCAAAAAAAAGTTTAACTATATTATCCCTGTATCTTTGTGCATTAATTGTGCCCTGAAAGAAAATAGGTTCTATAATTGAGGCGTCTAGTATCAAAACCGGCCAAGTCACAAAATTTACGAAAATGAGTTAAGATTATAAATTTGAAGTAGAAGTATAGCACTATCAGGTAAAACAAGAATATGTTTTAAAATCGTCCATGTCTTCATATTATAGAGCACTGAATTCTCGGTCTTGCAACAGAATCGGCCAAGTCATGCAGCCAGTGAATTCAAAACCGGCCAAGTCAAGGAATGAGCGACAATCTTTATGATACAGCATTATTGTGTGGAATCTTGTGTTGTTACATTAAGCAACAAGGTGATAATATCAGTAGGCAAAATCGTTCCTTGTAATGTATATTCTCTGAAGTCATAATATTTTGTTTTTTGTTCGTTTGCAACACTGATTTACGTATTGGCGGGATTCTCACCGTCATTGGCGCCAAAGCAGTCCTATTTCCGGTGTGCTCGTATTTTGTCATTATTGTGTGCTGTAACGTGGATATTGTTCCAAGTGGAGAACTGAAAGATTTACTTTCATACCTTGAGAAATTGTACAAAATTGCAACAAAAACGGCCAAGTCAAAATTTAAATTAACAAAAAAGATGGGTTAATTATGAGTTAGATTTCTCAAAACAGCGGAACTTAAATATTAAACCATTAAGGATATAACTGTGAAAAAAAATCTTTTCTGACCATCATTGCTTTGTCTCTACAGGTTTTTCGTTCATATTGAAAAATATGCCTTGAGTGACTTGGCCGGTTTTGATACTAGACGCCTCAATTCTGTATCGATTCACTACGCACCATAGTCCGATCCGTTCGTCATGTAGAGGAATTTCGTATATGCGTTGGGGATTTTCTGTACCCTAATATCTGTTCTTCTGCGTCGAAACATACCCGTGTAAATGGAACCATTTGTCGTCAGAGAAAAATGGTGTATTAAGCGTGGATCAATTCTTTCATTAGGAACGTTTCTCAACATCTAATTACAAAAACGTACCCGCTTATCATGACCACGTGGATGTAGTTACCTTGTATGGTTTCAATTTTAACATTTTCGTAGCCAACCATGCTGAGCTCTTCGAAACCCCGGCTTCTTGGCCAAGTCGTCTCAGGGATTTTGCAGGCGTATGTTCTAATCCTTCAGCGATTTAATTTACTTTTCCTCGTTAAGTACACGTTTTTAACACTTCGCTTCTTACCGAGTAAAGAACCAGTTTCTCTCTATTTGTTTACGAGTCTCAGCACGGTCTCTCTATGTGGAGGGCGTACACCTGGAAACTGTGTTGCAAATCGCCTAACGATTTCCTTGTCAGACTCTGTTTCCACAGAATTATCGTACATAAATACCTTTTCCTCTATCGTGTACACAAGTGGAGGCATTATGAGAAGTATACGCCGAAGTAACACTTCACAACACAAGAAGCGTTGGAGCGAGAGACGAACACTTAATACACGTTGTAAGCACGGACCTGAACTGCGAAGTGCGGGCATTCCCGTGCTGTCGCTGAGCTACGTAACGGGAAGTGATGAGTCCACGCGAGACAGCTAATCTGGGCGCGCCTGCTGGCCAACATCATTTTGCAAACATGATTTTAACCGTCGCTTATTTGCAGTTTATTAACATAATTCGTTTTTGAGAAGACTTTTACGAACCTTCAATGAAATACTTGATAGATGTGTTCGCCATTATTATGCCGTTGATTATCAACAGTCGCACTCACTTTCTTGATACCAGGGAGGTTCGTACCGGATTGCGAGAAGGTGATTTACTGCACTGGAGTTAATTGCCCCATAAGGGTAAGGATGTCATATTATTTAAGGAATACACACCAACTAATAAGTGGATATCTGATCACCATGGTCTGCCATGTTCAGAATGGCGCGAAGGAATCAAGATGACAGATAACGCTGTCGTAGTTTGCTCCCTATAGGGCAGGACCCAGGACAACACCATCTGCCACAGAGAGCACTGAACACTTGCCCATATCCTGGGTACTTGTCCATTCGGAGATGTTTTAAGGAATAGTCTACACCACAAGATGTGACGCATGATGGCCGGCACCCTCAAAGAACGACGCTATAAGGTCTAAGAGCAAGTGTCTAGCTTGGCGGCAAATGGAAGCCTTTAAACCAGAAGGCAAGAACAGAATGTTTATTGACCCATTCTGATCAACCGGAAGAAGTGGATTCAGAGAAGAAGAGTATTGTTTCCTACAGTCTCGTATTATAAAGAAAAATATGGACTGCAAAATATATGTTACAGGATTGATGGTGGGAGCCCAGGGAACAATTCCTGTCGCAGTTTTGGACTTGATTAGGTATAGAAAAACATTTGTTGACAAACAAACATAGCGGTAGCTGCCTTCCGTGGTTAAATAATAATGTTAAGAAACCATGTATACAGTCAATATCATCATGTGCACAATTTATGCTTCTAAGTACCTTTTCGTACTGTATGTGAAACACACTTCACGCTCGTATTATTATTATTATTATTACATAGTATTTTTATAACCTCTTAAGCAGCGATGCGAAGTTGTATGTTGAAAAATGAAGTATACTCTGCCATAGTGACAACTCTACAATTAGGGAAGTTATAAAATAAATAAAATGAATATGTCCATTATAAAGTATTGTAATTAGAATATAGTTCTTAATGTTTGACCGTCACCAGTCAGCCCTTTTACATTTTAAGCAGGGGGTTCTTATTTTAGTATGAAGTTTACTATCTGTATGGGACGCTCTTTATTTCTTAGAATATTAGCGGACAACTTTTGCAAAACAAAATAATTTCTGTCAAGGATGAAAAATTACACGATGTTGCTAACTGGCTGAAAAGAGATATATTTGCGATAATTGGAAGGAAGGTCAGAATGTCGCATGCACCAATATCCAAATTCTTTGCAATTTGTGTTTATAAATTGTGTCTTCTTTGACAGTGGTTTTTCCTCATACTTATGTCATTGGTAGTTTACTTCATCCTGTACTTGCGCTCTTCCTGAAGGAGATCGTTCAAGAAAAATACGTTTGTATGGGTTGAATTTAGAAAGCATGAAACCTTGGCTTTCGATGTTTCATTTCTAGCAGACTCTCAATCTCGGACAGGAAAGGCTGTTCTTAGCCTGATTACCTTTCTGTAACTCCCATAGCCTCCCCTGAGAACGATGTGACCTTGCCGCGGTGGGGAGGCTTGCGTGTCCCAATGAAGCAGATAGCCGAGCCGCAGGTACAACCATATCGGATGGGTATCTGTTGAGAGACCAGACTGAGGAATGGTTCATCGTAAGAGGGTAGTAGCCTTTCGGAAGTTGCAAGAGCAGCAGTCTGGATGATTGACTGATATGGTCGTGTAATACTACTCAACATGGCTTAGCTGTGTTGATACTGCTACACGGCTGAAAGCAACGGGAAACTACAGCTGTAACTAACTCCCGAGGACATGCAGCTCTCTCTGTATGAATGATGTACTGATGATGCCTTCCTCCCGGGTAAAACATTCCGGAAGTAAACTAGTCCCCCATTCGGGACTACACGAGAGGGGGCGATCATCAGGAAGATGGATACTGACATTCTGCGAGTCGGAGCGTGGAATGTTAGAAGTTTGAATCGTTGTGGTAGGTTAGAGAATCTGAAAAGGGAGATGGATAGACTAAATTTAGATGTAGTTGGTATAAGTGAAGTACGTTGGCAGGAAGAACAGGATTTCTGGTCAGGTGACTACCGAGTTATCAACATAAAATCAAACAGTGGAAATCCAGGAGTTGGTTTAATAATGAATAAGAAAACAGCTCAGCGGGTAAGCTACTATGACCAGCATAGTAGGTAGGTAAGGGTTATTCTGCCCGAAGGCAGGTCCGAACCTCCGGGAGAGGTGCTCCTGAGCCGGAGTTTACGTGCGGTAGGGTGGCCAGTTCCTTTCCGCTCCTCCATTCCCTTACCCCCACCAACAGCGCGTGGCAACCCATCCAACTCCTGACCACGCCCAATGTTGCTTAAATTCGGAGATCTCACGGGATCCAGTGTTTCAACACGACTACGGCCGTTGGCTACCAGCATAGTAAAAGAAGTATTGTCGTCAAGATAGACACCAAACCAATGCCCACCACAATAGTCTAGGTCTATATACCTACTAGTTCAGCGGATGATGAGGAAATCGAAAGAACATATGAAGAGATGGAAGATTTAATACAATATGTAAAAGGTGACGAGAATCTAATTGTGATGGGAGACTGGAATGCAGTGGTAGGCCAAGGAAAAGAAGGTAATACAGTAGGAGAATTCGGATCAGGACAAAGGAACGAAAGAGGAAGTCGGCTGGTTGAATTCTGCACTGATCATAATTTAGTCCTTGTCAATACTTGGTTCAAACACCAAAAACGACGGCTTTATACGTGGACGAGACCTGGAGACACTGGAAGGTATCAAATAGATTTCATTATGATTAGGCAGAGATTCAGAGACCAGGTGTTGGATAGCAAAACTTTCCCAGGAGCAGACGTGGACTCTGACCACAACTTGTTGGTCATGAAATGCCATCTGAAGCTGAAGAAATTGAAGAAAGGAAAGAATCCAAAAAGATGGGATCTAGACAAGTTGAAAGAAAAGAGTGTGAGGGATTACATGTTGCAAAAGGACTAAATGAAAAGGCTGAAGGAAACACAATAGAGGAAGAGTGGATAGTCATGAAAAGTCAGCTGGACTGCTGAAGAAATGTTAGGAAGGAAGAAAAGATCAACTAAGAATCAGTGGATAACTCAGGAGATACTAGACCTGACTGATAAACGACGAAAATACAAGAATGCTAGAAATGAAGAGGACAGAAAAAAATACAGGCGATTAATGAATGAAGTGGAGAGAATGTGCAAGGTAGCTAAGGAAGAATGGCTGAAGGAGAAGTGCAAGGATGTCGAAGGTTGCATGGTCCTAGGAAAGGTAGATGCTGCATACAGGAAAATCAAGGAAACCTTTGGAGAAAGGAAAACTAGGTGTATGAATATTAAGAGCTCAGATGGAAATACACTTCTAGAGAAAGAAGTCAAAGCAGAAATATGGCAGGAACATATCCAACAGTTGTATCAATGTGAAGATGTAGATAATTTGGTACTGGAACAAGAAGAGGCTGTTGATGCTGATGAAATGGGAGACGCAATTGTGACAGAGCTGTGAGCGACGTAAATAGGAACAAGGCACCTGGAATTAATGACATTCCTTCAGAATTACTGACTGCCTTAGGAGAAACCAGCATGGAAAGGTTATTCCATTTAGTGTGTAAGATGTATGAGACAGAAGAAGTCCCATCCGATTTTCGGCAGAATGTTGTTATACCTATTCCCAAGAAAGCCGGTGCTGACAGGTGTGAAAACTATCCAAGGAGAGGAAATCAAAACCTTGGGATTTGCCGACGATATTGTTACTTTATCTGGGACTGCAGAAGATCTTGAGAAGCTGCTGAATGGTATGGACGAAGTCTTGGGTGAGGAGTACAAGATGAAAGTAAATAAGTCCAGAACAAAAGTAATGGAGTGCAGTTGAACAAAGGCAGGTGATCCAGGAAATATTAAATTAGGAAATGAAGTCTTAAAGGAAGTAGATGAATATTGTAACTTGGGTAGTAAAATAACTAACGATGGCAGAAGTAAGGATGACATAAAATGCAGATTAGCACAAGCAAGGAAGAGCTTTCTTAAGAAAAGAAATTTTCTCACTTCAAACATTGATATAGGAATTAGAAATATGTTTTTGAAGACTTTTGTGTGGAGCGGAGCATTGTATGGAAGTGAAACATGGACGATAACTAGCTCAGAAAGAAAGAGAATAGAAGCTTTTGAAATGTGGTGTTACAGAAGAATACTGAAGGTGAGATGGATAGATCGAATCACAAATGAAGAGATACTGAATCGAATTGGCGAGAGGAGATCGATTTGGCTAAATTTGACGAGAAGAGAATGATAGGACACATCTTAAGACAGCCAGGACTTGTTCAGTTGGTTTCGAAGGAAGCGTAGGTGGTAAGAACGGTAGGGGTAGACCAAGGTATGAATATGACAAGCATATTAGGGCAGATGTAGGATGCAGTAGTTACGTAGAAATGAAAAGGTTAGCACAGGATAGGGTGGCATGGAGGGCTGCATCAAACCAGTATAAGGATTGATGTCTCAAACAACAACAACAACAACAACAACAACTCCCATAGACGCCAAAAATACTATTCGGGTCTGATTATAATGTGCTTGTCTCTAGTTTGCTTCTCTGTGCTAACGAACACTCGATCAGGCGGATTAAATTAATGTCCTTGAAAAGGGAACATTAAATCTAATTTTATATACTTTATAGGGACTGCCTGGCCGAGGCGATAAACCAGTATTCACCACCACTACTAGATGCTGCAAATTATTTTCCTCTATAGCATTTGCATTTAAAGGACACAATCCACACACTTGAAACCATGGACAGTATTACTTGTGTCAACGCCTGAGAGTGGACTTGAGCTGCTGTCTCTGCTACATTATAAATCTTTCTGTGCTTCCTACAAGTTGGAGAAGATATCACTCGTTATGTGCAGCTTTTGTGAAATATGTTTGAAATGGGCGAATAACACTACGGTCTCTTGAAAGCGTCTTAAGCATAGCGTGAGGATGGAAATTTGCTCGTGAAATAACTGGAATTCTCAAGTGGCTTTCATGGTAGTCCAGCAAAAAAAATTACTGACCAAGGAAGGTTGACTTCGCTGAGCTTACCCTGGTACTCCGGCGAGAATAGAAAAATCGTTCACTTGGTTGCTAAGCAGGGCTTCATTACATAAATACGTGGTAAATTAAATTCACATTTGTTTCTTCGGAGTCTATTTTCGGAAAAGGTCAGCTTGCTCTCCCTACTCTCAGGCTTTGCCACTGATTATTAATATATAGCAAGTGGATTGCCTGTGAGACTCCACATATAGTACATACAAAGCAAGGTCATCTCTGTACAGGCCATGAAGGCCCTGGGAATGGTGGAAGGTGAAAGCTTCCACTGACCCCAAACTCGGCACTTAGTTGAATGGAGTGTTTAGCTGTACGCCCGCCTGCCTTTGGCCCTAAGAATTAACCTGGTGTTTATAAATGTCCAAAATACTATTCGGGCCCGATTATAATATGCTTGCTTCTAGTTTGCTTCTCTGTGCGAACGAACCAGGAAGTGTTCCAAGCAGAGCGATGTGCATCTTGGTATTTCATCCATTTTATTAATTATTTTTTCAGTAGTTTATCAAAGCCTGTCCTTTGTTTGTTCATACATTCATTACTCTAAATTACTTGTATGTAAACGAGTCATAAACTTACTGAAAATTCTAAAAAAAAAATATTACATTTTAGGTACAATTTCTGAGCATGTTTTCAAAAATTTGGACTTGAGATTTTTACATGTTATTCTACCACTTATAGTCGACTTTGGTAAGTAAATTCAAATTCCTAACTGAAATATATTTCAGTCAAGAAAATAATTAACTTTTACAAAAAAATCTGCCAAAATTCTAAAAATAAGAAAATTAATATCTTAGAATGTGTTAAACCTAATTGCATAATTTTACTTTTTAGCTGTCATTATTACATGCACAATGTATGATCCAAATTTCAGCCTTCTATGTCCAAGAGTTCCTGAAAAGATGTACCTATGTTTACAAAAATATAGTATTGAGAAAAGTGATGAAAACATAAAACTTAGTTTTACAACTTACTTCAGTGCATCCCTGAAGAATAGTCATCATTATCTGCTTCAGCTGATTCATATACTTTCCTTTTTCTTCTTTTTGCAATCCTACCTTCCTTTGATGAGGCCTCATTGGCTCTTTCAGAATATTTTACTCGATCTTGATCAATTCGATACAAAGCTGTTGTGGTGTAATGACCTGGTTTTATGCCTATTGCCTTCAGAACTTTAATTCTCCCCATTGCACCCTCATTGAATGTGATAACAACATCATATACACCAATAACTATTGCACTATACTCTATGAAAACAGTTTTTGGTAGACGTTCCCACACACAATTATTAAAACTTCCATTTACATTTTGAGTCTGCCCATGAAGACATTATCTCTGGAAACAGGTTTCATGACTTCTATCACAGCACTAGGAAGTGATTGTTTGTGCTGATAACTAATACCACCTTCTAAAGCTTTCTGGAAACCACACCATGACTCCTCACCTTTGGGGCACGTCAGATGTTGTGGGTATGAGTTAGCAGATGCTTTATGTAAAAATATTGCCCACACAGCTGACCTCATATCCTTCAAATTGTGGGTATTTATCCTGATAGCTAACCCATAAAAGTCTGAATCAAGTCTCTTTCTGAGTCAGTTAACCTACCAGCACCACCTGTTTGTTTTTTGTCATGCAACACTTTACCCTTCAAGTAGTCTCCTAATTCTGGCACCCATTCTTTCCTGCACATGCCCTACACATTCAAGTTTCTCTATACTTATATTAGGGCCATAAGGCTGTGCTTCACTGACTAACTTATGTCCTTTAGAATCTCCATCTCCTAGGTAATTCACGTATTGCACTCCTCTCTCATCAACTGATCGAAGGAAGAGTTCTTTAGCACCAGCTGCTTCCAAGCCCCCACTGGAGCCTTCATAGTTCTTTACACATTTATGGTCCTTGATGTTTAACCTGCACCCTCTCCAGTACTTTGTGAGAATTTCAAAGTCCAATACCTTACCTGTGTCCCTATATGTGACAGCAACTACTCCTTGAGAGGAGGTGTGGCCTCTCTTCTGTCATGTCCCATCTAATCCCACAGTAATGTCACTATCACCATTGTTTCCTTGGATAGTTTCTGTTGCTGTAGTTCTCATTATTTCATTACTCAATTCATGTAGATGTTTCTTTAAAATCCCATAGTAATTACTAAATTTCTTAGATGGAGGAGGTAAGTCTAACATTGCACAGAGGCTCTCTGCAACTTTCTGCCCTTTGCCTATGCAGCGCATGCCATACACCATTCTTAAATTTATATTATCTATCTGAAATTTTCCTGAAGTCCTAGTTGATTGATTTATGTTACAATTACGACATTAATTACCAGTTTAGAAGAAATTCCTTTCCTAACACTAGTATTTTCAGTAATAAACATAGAGTTTTCACCTTTACAGTATTTACAACAGGTGTTATTGCTAATGAATTCTGATAATAACTGTATGTATGTATATTCAGTCCGTCAGCGCTTCCGCTGGTGGGATCCTCAACAGCTCTGCCATCAGCTGTTATTGATGGCCTAGGCATCACTGAAGAGGCGTACTAGGGAAATGAGGAGTGAGCTAGTTTCCCGTTGCTTTCCTCACCGAGACAGAGTTGCTATTACATACCAGTGTGCCAAGCCCACTGAAATGCATCAACCGACCCTATGAGCAACATTTTTACATCATTCACAGCAGGGACGGGCTGCATAAGGAATTGGCATTACTAGCATCGCTCATACCTCAGTCACTTTCATATTGTCAAAGCCAAGGATAAGACAAAGACAGATCTATGAAAGTAATAAAATTGCTCTAGCCTATACCAGAAGACATAGTGCACTGTAAACACTACGTCCTGCCAGCAAAGGCATATAATAACTGTACATTAACAATAATATTACCCTTACCAGTACTGTTTACAGAATCACTGTCAACAAATTCTTCACCCAAGTATGTCAATTTCCTACTCGAACAGCTTGGAATATTTAGGCCTACATTATCAATTTGACTACTTTGTTCTTGCAGGTTAGAATGAACTCGAGGTTCGCAATTATTTACTTTAGTGAATTTATTCCCTTGGAATTTACGGTTTTTCTACACACTACCGACTCTAGGCATTATCACTAAGCACCACTCATAGTGTGAAGATAAAACCAACGTGCAACATAATAACATTTATAACTTCAAATGGACCAACTTGTTTACTCATACAAACACAACACAAAACAAAAGAAGACGTGGCAGCGCATACCCAGACTACAGCAGACTAGCCAACACAAAAATAAATTCAACAAAATTTAATAGAAACTTTTATCAGCACAGGGGAAGGAAAAATGAAAATCAGAGTGCAAAGGGGCGTGGCATGACTCAACTTACAGAGACGCGCAATCCTTTTAAATACTTTTTAAGAACTTTTTTTTTGCTAGGGGCTTTACGTCGCACCGACACAGATAGGTCTTATGGCGACGATGGTGTAGGAAAGGCCTAGGAGTTGGAAGGAAACGGCCGTGGCCTTAATTAAGGTACAGCCCCAGCATTTGCCTGGTGTGAAAATGGGAAACCACGGAAAACCATCTTCAGGGCTGCCGATAGTGGGATTCGAACCTATTATCTCCCGGATGCAAGCTGACAGCCGCGCTTTTTAAGAACTAAATATGCAGAAAAACAATATTAAAATGCATATCACTTTGTTCAGAAAACTTAGGAGAATTTAATAAAATAAGAAACCAAAAATGAATTTATCGATCCTTTCACACTTCCCAGTTGCCTTATTAATATCCTTGAAAAGTGAACATTAAGTGTATGTACTTTATAGGGGCTGCCTGTCCGAGGCGATAAAACAGTAATCACCACCACTACTAGATGCTTCAAATTATTTTCCTCTACAACATTTTCATTTAAAGGACACAATCCACACACTTGGTGTAGATCGAGTGAATCACAGGGCCACATACAGCTCCGAAAAGGATACGCTCGTTTCTTAAATTTTAAGACTTCCCGAATGCAAATTGGACCCACGTCCTTCCGAACGAACAGGGCAGGCTTTACCGTCTGGACCAGGCAGCCTCTCCTCCCCACCCCCCACCCCATCGCCTTCTATAGAATTTCTAAAGCCTTCTTCATTCACCCTGTGAAAGTAATTGCTCCTACATAAAATTGTAGAGAAATTGATGTTTTCACGATCTCCCACACAAATATAATATCTAGTTCTTGTTCATTCCTTATTAAATAGCATTGGAGGAACACTATGTGCAATTGTGACGATTACTTTTATAACAGCAATCAGAAGCAAGGGGAAGAGGTCCAACACTTCGAAGGGTGAAGTTATCGACAAAAGAACGGAAAGGGCCAGGAAGAGCGGAAAAATAAGTGGCTCCCTAGTCCTCGTAAACCTAACATCATCGAGATCGGAAAAGAACAAGAGTTGAACAAGAGAGGAATGAAGAAAGTGAGGAGGCTGACACAAGCCAGATAGTTAACTCATGAATCTATTAGGGAACCAAAGGTCGCCAACACATGTTCCCAGGATGCAATACCCCGGACCCCATTTTGTCTCTTATTACGAAAGGCAGCGGATACTGTCGATGTATTCTACCGCCCCCAGCCCACAGTTGAAAGTGGAATTGAAAGCCATGGTAGAAACAGGATTGGAAAAGGAACTGGCGAACTGCATGAGATGCCTGTGAATACCTGATATGATACCCATAGAACATGTGGTCACCTCGAAGTAGCACAGTATGCGGTGTCGAGAACAACTAGTAGGTTAAGCGCGGAACACGTGGTCGTCTCGAAGTAGCACCGCATGTGGTGTCGAGAGCAAGTGGTACGTTACGCGTAGAACACGTGACCGTTTTTCTGTAGGTTAAGCGAAGAACACGTGGTCGTCTCGAAGTAGCACCGTATGTGGTGTCGAGAGCAACTGTGGTATACGCGTATAACACGCCATATTCTCGGAGTAGCACCGTATATGGTGTCGAGGGCAACTGATGGTATACGCGTATAACACGCCATATTCTCGGAGTAACACCGTATATGGTGTCGAGGGCAACTGGTCGTATACGCGTATAACACGCCATATTCTCGGAGTAGCACCGTATAGGGTGACGAGGGCAACTGGTGGTATACGCGTATAACACGCCATATTCTCGGAGTAACACCGTATATGGTGTCGAGGGCAACTGGTCGTATACGCGTATAACACGCCATATTCTCGGAGTAGCACCGTATATGGTGTCGAGGGCAACTGATGGTATACGCGTATAACACGCCATATTCTCGGAGTAACACTGTATATGGTGTCGAGGGCAACTGGTGGTATACGCGTATAACACGCCATATTCTCGGAGTAACACCGTATATGGTGTCGAGGGCAACTGGTGGTATACGCGTATAACATGCAATATTCTCGAAGTGGCACCGTATGTGGTGTCGAGAGCAACTGGTAGATTACGCGTATAACATGCCATATTAACGGGGTGACACCGTATATGGTGTCGAGGGCAACTGGTAGATTACGCGTATAACACGCCATATTCTCGAAGTAGCACCGTATAAGGTGTCCAGAGCAACTGGTCGTATACGCGTATAACACGCCATATTATAGGAGTAACACCGTATATGGTGTCGAGGGCAACTGGTGGTATACGCGTATAACACGCCATATTCTCGGAGTAACACCGTATATGGTGTCGAGGGCAACTTGTGGTATACGCGTATAACACACCATATTTTCGGAGTAGCACCGTATATGGTGTCGAGGGCAACTGGTGGTATACGCGTATAACATGCCATATTCTCGAAGTAGCACCGTATATGCTGTCGAGAGCAACTGGTAGATTACGCGTATAACACGCCATATTCTCGGAGTAACACCGTAGATGGTGTAGAGAGCAACTGGTAGATTACGCGTATAACACGCCATATTCTCTGAGCAACACCGTATATGATGTCGAGGGCAACTGGTGGTATACGCGTATAACACGCCATATTCTCGGAGTAGCATCGTATAGGGTGACGAGGGCAACTGGTGGTATACGCGTATAACATGCCATATTCTCGGGGTAACACCGTATATGGTGTCGAGGGCAACTGGTGGTGTACGCGTATAACATGCCATATTCCCGGGGTAACACCGTATATGGTGTAGAGGGCAACTGGTAGATTACGCGTATAACACGTCACATTCTCGGAGTAACACCGTATATGGTGTAGAGAGCAACTGGTATATCAGCGTATAACACGCCATATTCTCGGAGTAGCACCGTATATGGTGTAGAGAGCAACCGGAGGTATACGCGAAGAACACGTCATCGTCTCGAAGATGCACCGTATGTGGTGTCGAGAGCGACTGGTAGATTACGCGTATAACAAGTCATATTCCCGGAGTAGCGCCGTATATGGTCTCGAGGGCAACTGGTGGTGTACGCGTATAACATGCCATATTCCCGGGGTAACACCGTATATGGTGTAGAGGGCAACTGGTAGATTACGCGTATAACACGTCACATTCTCGGAGTAACACCGTATATGGTGTAGAGGGCAACTGGTATATCAGCGTATAACACGCCATATTCTCGGAGTAGCACCGTATATGGTGTAGAGAGCAACTGGAGGTATACGCGAAGAACACGTCATCGTCTCGAAGATGCACCGTATGTGGTGTCGAGAGCGACTGGTAGATTACGCGTATAACAAGTCATATTCCCGGAGTAGCGCCGTATATGGTGTCGAGAGCAAATGGTAGAATACGCGTAGAACACGTCATCGTCTCGAAGTAGCACCGTATGTGGTGTCGAGAGTAAACGGTAGATTACGCGCAGAAAACGTCATCGTCTCGAAGTAGCACCGTATGTGGTGTGGAGAGCGACTGGTATTTTACGCGTATAACATGTCATATTCTCGGAGTAGCGCGGTATATGGTGTAGAGAGCAACTGGTAGTATACGCGTATAACATGCCATATTCTAGGAGTAACACCGTATATGGTGTCGAGGGCAACTGGTAGATTACACGTATAACACGCCATATTCTCGGAGTAGCACCGTATAAGGTGTCCAGAGCAACTGGTCGTATACGCGTATAACACGCCATATTATAGGAGTAACACCGTATATGGTGTCGAGGGCAACTGGTGGTATACGCGTATAACACGCCATATTCTCGGAGTAACACCGTATATGGTGTCGAGGGCAACTTGTGGTATACGCGTATAACACACCATATTTTCGGAGTAGCACCGTATATGGTGTCGAGGGCAACTGGTGGTATACGCGTATAACATGCCATATTCTCGAAGTAGCACCGTATATGCTGTCGAGAGCAACTGGTAGATTACGCGTATAACACGCCATATTCTCGGAGTAACACCGTAGATGGTGTAGAGAGCAACTGGTAGATTACGCGTATAACACGCCATATTCTCTGAGCAACACCGTATATGATGTCGAGGGCAACTGGTGGTATACGCGTATAACACGCCATATTCTCGGAGTAGCATCGTATAGGGTGACGAGGGCAACTGGTGGTATACGCGTATAACATGCCATATTCTCGGGGTAACACCGTATATGGTGTCGAGGGCAACTGGTGGTGTACGCGTATAACATGCCATATTCCCGGGGTAACACCGTATATGGTGTAGAGGGCAACTGGTAGATTACGCGTATAACACGTCACATTCTCGGAGTAACACCGTATATGGTGTAGAGAGCAACTGGTATATCAGCGTATAACACGCCATATTCTCGGAGTAGCACCGTATATGGTGTAGAGAGCAACCGGAGGTATACGCGAAGAACACGTCATCGTCTCGAAGATGCACCGTATGTGGTGTCGAGAGCGACTGGTAGATTACGCGTATAACAAGTCATATTCCCGGAGTAGCGCCGTATATGGTCTCGAGGGCAACTGGTGGTGTACGCGTATAACATGCCATATTCCCGGGGTAACACCGTATATGGTGTAGAGGGCAACTGGTAGATTACGCGTATAACACGTCACATTCTCGGAGTAACACCGTATATGGTGTAGAGGGCAACTGGTATATCAGCGTATAACACGCCATATTCTCGGAGTAGCACCGTATATGGTGTAGAGAGCAACTGGAGGTATACGCGAAGAACACGTCATCGTCTCGAAGATGCACCGTATGTGGTGTCGAGAGCGACTGGTAGATTACGCGTATAACAAGTCATATTCCCGGAGTAGCGCCGTATATGGTGTCGAGAGCAAATGGTAGAATACGCGTAGAACACGTCATCGTCTCGAAGTAGCACCGTATGTGGTGTCGAGAGTAAACGGTAGATTACGCGCAGAAAACGTCATCGTCTCGAAGTAGCACCGTATGTGGTGTGGAGAGCGACTGGTATTTTACGCGTATAACATGTCATATTCTCGGAGTAGCGCGGTATATGGTGTAGAGAGCAACTGGTAGTATACGCGTATAACATGCCATATTCTAGGAGTAACACCGTATATGGTGTCGAGGGCAACTGGTAGATTACACGTATAACACGCCATATTCTCGGAGTAACACCGTATATGGTGTCGAGGGCAACTGGTAGATTACGCGTATAACACGTCATATTCTCGAAGTAGCACCGTATATGGTGTAGGGAGCAACTGGTGGTATACGCGTAGAACACGTCATCGTCTCAAAGTAGCACCGCATGTCGTGTCGAGAGCAACTGGTGATTCCTGAAATGTCCTTCCTGGAACCTGCTTCTGTCTTAAAGTACCTATACACACGCTTCCATTTTTCACTAAAATTTGTATGACCGCCAATTATGCTTGCCATCATATTATCTCTAGCTGACTTTTTTGCTGGATTCAATTTTCTAGTAAATTTCTTCAATGTCTACTTACTTCTACAGCCATTTATAACTCTATTTCCTTCCAACCTGCACCTCCTTTTTAGTCTCTTTATTCTCTGTTGTAATATAGTTGGTATTTACCATTCCTTACCACCTTTAAAAGTACAAACCTGTTTCCACATTCCTCAATAATTGCTTTAAACCCATGCCAGAATCTGTTTACATCTTTATTTACCGTCTTCCGCCGATCATAGATACTGATTAAAAAACCCTCACCCCTCTTTTATAAGCTACATGGGACTGCCTAATAGTCCTAATTTTACTATCCTCCTTTCTATCACATTTAGTATTAACTACGACGAAAACAGCTTCGTGATCATTAATACCATCTATTACTTCGGTTTCTTCATACAGCTTATCAGGTTTTACCAGCACCACATCCAGAATATTATTTCCTCTAGTTGGTTCCCTTATTTTCTGGATCGGCCGCCCTTCTCAGATTGACTTATTTGCCATTTGTTAGTCATGCTTCCTGTCGTTCGCATTACCTTCCCAATTGACATTTGGTAAACTGATATCACCCGCTACAATCATGTTCCTTTCCATGTCGTTTCCCACATTATCTTATCAAATACTCGTAATTCTGAATCAGCGTCAGAGCTACACTTTTCCTGTCTGTACACTCCAAATACATCAAGTTACCTATTATCTTTCGAAATGAGCCTTACATCTAGAATTTCATATTTGTCATCTTTAACATTTTGGTAGCTTACAAATTCTTCTTTCACCAGAATGAATACTCACCTTCTTAGCATTCATATCCTATCTCTACGTTACACACTCCAGTTCCGTGAGAATCATTCTGCATCCATTATATCATTTCTCAGCTATGATTCAACTCCTATTACAATTTCTGATAAGTATAATTCTATTAAATCACTTAATTCGATTCCTTTCTTTACAGCACTTCTACAGTTCAGCACCAAAATTTTTTGTCATCCCTACTTGACTTCCAGATCCCTGTACCCTTATCACCGTTCCATAGACCACCGTGTTTCTCTGAACCCTTCTAAACGAAATTCCTAACTTAAATGTACCACTGCGGTTTAAGTGAAGGCCATCAGAGCGCACATCCCTATCTCCTACCCATCCATTAGGGTCTATAAATCTCACTTCCAGTTTCCCACATACCGACTCCATAGTCTAATTTAAATCCTCAATCACCCTCCAGTCAGTATCCCTCCTACAGAGTATTGCACTGATAACAATCTCCGCTTCCTTAAACTTTACCCGTGCTGCATTTACCAGATCCCACACATTCCCAACTATGTTGGTACTTATACCTGCTTGCTTTACGTTGTTGGTACCAACGTGAAACACTACCACCTTCTCCTTTCCTTCCTCCTTCTCTTCTTCTTTCCTCAACATCTGCCTTAACCTAATTCCTGGATAACACTCTACCCTGGTTCCTTATCCTCCAAACACTTTCCCTACACGTCTAACAACGAAATTCCCCATGACCAGAGCCTTAACCCTACCCACCTCATATGATCCCCTCCTCTCCCGGTCAGTACTATCTTTCTTCACTGCTGCAGAAGCTACTTCCTCCTCCCTTTTCTCCCGCCCGTGAACCTGTTCTACCTGTCTTTTCCTACCCTCTGTTCTACATTTCCCTTTCCTACCTTTTCCTTTTCTCATTCTTCCACACTTCTAAGCAACAGTTTCCTTCATTTTCCCTTTTTTCTGCCTGCATGGACTCGTCCCGATTTCTCATAGACACCTATCCTGAATTCTGATCCTGAATAGATCCCTTAGTTTGTAATCTCGTTCCCTTAAAATATTAGACCATCTGTCTTTCTTCTAAAATACCCCCCTTTCCTTCTCCTCCATCTTTTTCGCCTACTGTATCCTGTACATTGTTTGAGGGAGACCTAATTATCTCCCTGAAACTCTCCAACTCCTCCCTCATTCTCTTCAATGGCTATCCGCACCCACAGTTCCTACACTTGCACCTTTTAGTCAATCTTTAAGGAATAATGAAAAGAAAATTAATAACTTATTCTGTGCAAAATAAAAATGAAAGGAGAAATATTGTCTAAGAAAGTACACAAAGATCACACGAAATTAAGGTAATTAATATAGACTACTAATACACTAAAATACTACTTAGTTGTACTAAATTCTAATCCTACAACACCCTAACAGGATGAAACCTGCTGTTAATTACTGAAAACCGAAAGGAATAGGTACACAAGAATTACACAGTTCTAAATTGCACATAAGTCTACCCTAATTTCCTCAACTGAATTCCAGTAACAGTGTTACTGCAGATACTATACTACACAAATATTTCACAGTAATAGACTAAACACACTCATTTCTAATAAGATACTACAATACACTACAATAACTTTAAACTAAGTTCAGACGTAGCCTACTTACAACGGGTTATTACTAAGCACAAACAGAAATGGAAATTGCAATTAAAGTTTAAAATTCGCAAGAACTATTCAAAGATTACCAACAAAGCTAAATTCGTAGACAGCTTATTATTAGTACTATTTGATCCTACTAAGCTCTAATAGAAATGAAATCTGCCGTTAGTTAAATGCTGGAGGAGCGAGAGGGCTATGGTACACAAAGATACACACGAATATATCAGGCAAGATACTATCTAATACACCGTATCTACACTACAGTTCTTAACTGAAATGGGGTTATGTTATTTTTACGGCTGGTGGATTACTATTATTTTTCCTAATACGCTGGACGCAGAATAAAGGTGCCCATAAATGCTGAAAACTAAGAGGTTGACTACAATAATTTATCTGAAAAACTTTTGTCAAATCTATGCCGGGGATTTGAATTGCAAATATTGGGATATATGAATTTCATTATTAACTGGTATTCGATGAATAATCGAAGATGTAAAGTGCGAAGTATGCTAGGGACTTGGAACTACAAATTATCGGAATTCAGTAATCAGCTGATTGATTGATTGATTGATTGATTGATTGATTGATTGATTGATTGATTGATTGATTGATTGATTGATTGATTGATTGATTGATTGATTGATTGATTGATTGATTTGATTGATTGATTGATTGATTGATTGATTGATTGATTTGATTGATTGATTGATTGATTGATTGATTGATTGATTGATTGATTGATTGATTGATTGATTGATTGATTGATTGATTGATTGATTGATTGATTGATTGATTGATTGATTGATTGATTGATTGATTGATTGATTGATTGATTGATTGATTGATTGATTGATTGATTGATTGATTGATTGATTCTCCCTTCGTTATTTTCCCAGTGAAATTACAAATAGACTTGCAATACGAGATAACGCTACTTTTGGTGTATAATTATTCATATTTTGAGTGAATGAGTTGCATTTCATGACATTCGACTTCTGATCTTTTCTTTAGGTGACCCGGAATAAACATGCGTAAACTTTTCCTCAACCTCTCATATCGCCCACCGATGTCCGCGATGTTTTTTCTGGATTACCAAATCAAACCCTTGAAGGGCCTTGGCCTACCAAGCGACCGCTGCTCTGCCCGAAGGCCTGCAGATTACGAGGGGCCTCTCGGCCGTTATTCTTGGCTTTCTAGACCGGGGCCGCTATCTCACCGTCAGTTAGCTCCTCAATTCCAATCACATAGGCTGAGTGGACCTCGAACCAGTCCTCAGGTACAGGTAAAAATCCCTGACCTGGCCGGGAATTGAACCCAGGGCCTCCGGGTAAGAGGCCGGGGCCGGCTTTTCTGGATTACGGTCTGATATAATTGTAGTTGGTCTTGGCCAAGCCCATCAGCTAATCGATTAGGGTGGCTAAACAAATGTTATGAGCTGCATTGTATTTGTAGGCATGATGCTTCCTTGACAATGAAGAGCTGTCACGCAAAGCACTCAGCTGATTGCTCTGTTTGTTTAATTGACGGAATAAAAGATAACACCAATCTCTCAGACTGTATTGGCCTGAGAAGGAAAGAAATCAATGTACTGTGGTTTTGTTGTGGTTACGAAGTACTCAGATGCATACGAAGTAGTCAACGATACCTCCAGAAATCTACGACCGTGAAGATGAAGCCAAATAAGGACTTACTGTCAGAGTTTCTTCCACTCTTGTACATCTCAAGATGGTGTGGCCTCGTGCCGTACGAACTGGACCGTAAGACTGAACGTCTCAAGTTTAGCAGAAAGAGAGTGTTGAGTACCATCACTATCATTGTCATCATACTTACTAGCTTCCTGCACAAGATCATAATTTCTCTACTTCAAGGTATGTCATATCCCCACGAAGGAATGGCGAAAGTCATACGAGGGCTTCTGGAACTTTCAGTGTATATATTGCCCATGGTTACTTTGATACCCAACTTGACCTGTTACATCAGAAAGGTTGAAAAAATATATCTCAAGTTAGCTAAAGTGGAAATGGTACTGCGTGTGAAGTTCGCAGTTGAACGGAAGCGGTCCAGGAGGATTGTGTCTCAAATTCTGATCTACATCGCTGCCTTGAGTGTTTTGCATGGAGACGCGCTCTCTCTGGCTCTTAATATACAG
Organism: Anabrus simplex; assembly: GCF_040414725.1. Classification (NCBI taxonomy): domain Eukaryota; kingdom Metazoa; phylum Arthropoda; class Insecta; order Orthoptera; family Tettigoniidae; genus Anabrus; species Anabrus simplex. The sequence continues at coordinate 1,636,708,637 of NC_090265.1, forward strand.
AGATGTACAAACAGTTTTGCGCACATTATTTCAACAATAATTTATGTGCAGTTTGTTAATAGTATTATGCTTCTAAGAACACTTCTGCGAAATTTGAATGACATACTTGAAACATTTGTTCGTGCACATCGTGCTGGTAAGGAGGATGATGCTGAGAACAATATCTCCTGTTATGACAGAGTAATCACTGAATTTTCCTATGATAGGAGAACTAGAGACCTGTACGCCATCAGAACAGTTCGGATTCTTTACGACGATGTCATAAAGGTAGCTCACCTGATTAATTTTATCTACAGCCCCGATATACTTTTCAGAATACTCTACTACTTCATTTCTTTGATATCCGATATCTACGAACTATATCGCTATTCCCAAATAGAAATATCAAACAATTTGCATGAAATTTCAGTTATTGTGTTATGGGACCTATTCCACCTGATACAGTTGATTACCATCGGAATAGTTTGCTTTCTGGCTTCGTCTGAAGCTAACAGTATGGCTTCATCCGTTACCAGATTAATCCTTCACCAACCTTTAGGCAGTAGAACTGCCCAAGAATTATCCTCATTCTCACAGCAATTAGCTCACTGTAAACTGTGTTTTACTGCAGGCAACCTCTTCACATTAAATCTTAACTTACTGCTTGTGTTCTGTGGAGCATTGACCACATATACCATGCTCGTTATCCAGTATTCTCATTAGAGGACTACTTTCCTTTACTTTTGGTTGTATCTACTCAAAATCAGTAAGTTACTATTTATGCTGAGTTCCTTATTCCTATTTATACAAAGTGCTTGGATTGTAATGACTGATTATATTAAGAGATGATTTCGTTGTATTCGTTAACTTAGAAAGTAGTGATAAAGTGATGTAGGAAGGTACTGCTGCTGTACATCCCTTATGACATTAAATAAAAGAAACACAAATGTATTCCTTTGTAAAGGAAACATTTACGTTACTGGTTTTAAACTCTATAAATTCGATTCGTTCATCTTAATATACGCTATACGGTCGATATTTTACGAGTTCCAACTTTCCAACTTGGGAGGTGTAGGTAATAGCAAATCTATATATATACAGTTGTAGGGGGTCCGCTGTCTGCGATTTCGTTTGTTTTGCCAATTTTTCATATATTTATCCGTTTTAGGTCAACTCAAGGCCGTATCAGTGGTTTTTATTTTTCGTGTCTGTTTGTGTGTTTGTTCCACTATCACGGAAAAACGGTTCGATAGATCTCAACCAAACTTCATATTTAGAGTATACTCTTTCTGAGGAAGCTTTTGATTTGCATATTATTTTAAAATCTCAGAATGGACGGATGATTTATAGGAAATTCAGAACAGTTTTCTTCCATTTTCTCTTATAGTATTGATTTTCTGTAAAATCCGTGGACTATATGTGACACGCCCTTCATTATAAACAACTTTTTGTTTTGATCGTAACTTCGCTTACTCTTCAAATCAGGGAGAAAATTACTATTTTTCGCGGGTCACATGCTCTGCATTGAGTGACCGACAGACCAACAACGAACCCACAGGTTACCATGGCAACGTACGTGACAGTTTGCCAGCAGGTAAGTAACGTATTGCCATTTCCGTCATCATTCTTGTAAATTCGTGGTTGTTCCTTGGGTTGAAAGCAAGAAAGACGTCAACTGGCCATTCCGCGGGATATTGGCGGAATACCGTTGGAGGTTACTATCATCCTCAAAGTGAGGGGCGCTGTTAATATTTGAACAGTACCGTGGATTGTACCCAATTTTTCACTCCCGTAAGGTGTTTTCTGAAGTTTGCTATAATTTCCACTGTATTTATAATCTTCTTCTGTTTTCCGCATTAATTTCCTGCCTCTGCCTTACCTCTATAGTCTTAAATAATAACACCATAATTCATCTTCTTATCTGTTTACCTAAGAATCCCTGTGCCTAAATATCTTATATCCGTAAGTCATAACTTACCATCACAATTTATTGAGGGACATTTTATTTTCCAGTACATCCATTTGGTATCTCCATATTATTCCTATCTGGCTGTCCTCAGTTATTATCCTATTTTCTATTAATTTCAAATTTCTTAACTGTATTACTTTCTTCCTTAATTGCTCCAACTCGATTGTGACTGACATTAATAAACTGAAAACTCCCCATATCTATTGTGAATGCAATTGCCAAGTGAGCCTGCCGTTATAACATAAACTCCGGAGCTCGATTATGATTGGTAGTAGGAAATGTGGCCTGCCATTATCCTTAAAATGTCCCCAATGCCTACCTTGCATAGGGAACAACGTATTGCGTACTCCCTGTTTTGTTTCTCGGATAGCGCTAAGAGGCATGCCATTTACAGTAATTTATGGAAAAATCCGTATACAGTCTAGAATACCGTAGGCCAAGCACCGTTACATATGCTAGTATATACCGTATATAAAAGTGTATTGTCTCACATGGACTCTGAAAACTACTGAACCGATTTCGCAGAAAATTTCAAAATTTGATCTTATTACTCCTGAGACGATTTAGGAAATGGTTTGAACAAAATCCCACGGATATATTTGAATGATGAGTAATTATATGGAGTTAATTAAAATGCAAAGCCGCACCAAAATTCGATCGACTTCATGGATCAATTGTCTCTAGGCAACAGCGACTTACACTGCATCATGATAGCCGGGTAAGAATCCATCTATATAAATAAAATCGTAAAGATCGCGTGTCTGTACATTGAATAGTTTGGCGAAATCTCTGTACGGATATCTGTTTCAGGTGAAATAATGACCATCTGCATATTTTTTAACTTTGGTGTCTGTCTGTTTGTTTGTCTGTTTGTCCGTTTGTCTGTCCTTCTATAACTTGAAACCTACTTGAAATAATTCCACCAAACTTCACATTTAGAATCTACCTGTCCTTGAGTAGATTTTGAGGTAAATATTGTTTCTAAATCCCTGAACTGACTGGGATTTATACGAAACCGAAACCGTGATTTTGCACTCCCTCAAACTGGCAGGAACTAGTTTATATAGTGCACTATGTATTCTGGTATGGGCTAGAGCAATTTTGTTACTTTCATTGAACTGTCTCTGTCTTAACCTTGGCTTTGACAATATGAAAGTGACTGAGGTATGAGCGACGTTAGTAATGTCATTCCTTCTGCAGCCAGTCCCTGCTTAGAATGGTGTGAAAATGTTGCTCGTAGGGTCGGTTGGTGTATGCATTTCAGTGGGCTTGACAGACTGATAGGAAATAGGAACTTCTGGTACGGTGAGGAAATCAACTGGAAACTACCTCACTCCTCATTTCCCTAGTACGCCTCTTCAGTGATGCCTAGGCCATCTATGACATCTGATGGCAGAGCTGTTGAGGATCCAATCAGCCTTAGGGCTGTAGACTGAACATCCAAAATATACACAGCTAAATGGAAATCTACCTGCATTAATGGAAATTAATTTCTAACCCTTTCTTCTCATGTGCATCATTTCGATACCAAGATTAATAAAGGAGATATCATTAACGGACCGTTTTTTGGTACAAGTCCCACCGGACTTAACTCAAGAGCGGGTGCGTGTAAAGCGTATTTCTTACAACTTGAAAACTACTAAAGACATTTGAACCAAACTTTTATATTTAGCATCCACTTGTCCAAGGGTAGGTTTTAAGGTCAATACTATTTCATATTCCCGGAATGGACTGTGGTTTTATAGGGAACCGAAATGGTGATTTTACTCTCCCAAAATATATACAGTACAAGAACAACCTGACTGGAAATCGACCAAACTTAATGGAAATCCATTTCTATTTTTTGCTCATATGCATTTTTTCGACAGGAGGATTAATAAGGGAGATATCATGAAAGGCCGGTTTCTCAGGCTAAGTCCAGCGGACATAGCCCAAAAGGTATAAGTGGTGCATATTCTTTATCTATCTATATAAATAAAATCTTAACGACTGTGTGTGTATCTGTACATTGACTATTTTGGTGAAAGTTTCGTACAGCTACCGTTTACGGGGTAATAATGACAATCTGCATATTATTTTTTCCAGAAATTCCTAATTTTTACCCCCCTCACCCAAAATCCAGATTGCGGCATAATCTGCCAGACGAGCAAGAAAATCGAAATTTGGCAAAATTATACATTTTAGCCTCTAACGGACAGAAAACCCCCAAGATCGTCGAAAATTTTCCTTTTTATCCCCGAAGAATGTCGAAATTTTAATGTTGGTGCAGACCTACGTTTCCAGGTATCTCGTGGGATACACGGGAGGTCCTATCCATAACGGATGGCACAATCTCCGTTCAATTTGGTGTGATCTACAACCTTGGTCTTATGACTTTTTTGTCGTATCTATATCCCTTATACGTTAGATTCGTCTATATTTCTCACTTTTAAGTAAATTTTGACTCTTTACATGTATATTTCATACTTTCAATCACTTACAAGAAAGATAGAATAATCAAACTCTACACGAACATTGGCCCACCGAGTACCCATATGTGAGCCAAATGCTATGTCACATAATTATCCTAAAAGTAATGCAATGTAAGATAATCGTACACAAATTTCACCCTATTCAACGTTTCTAACTCAATCTGACCCATGAATAGATGAGATGTGAGAAAATATCATAGGACCAACCATATAGGCCGCTAAATACTGCGTCTTATGGTACAATCTTTTGTCGATATGACGTACCGTTTAGGAGTAGTTAATCTGTAAATGAAGGTCTGCAATACTGTACACATGCATATAATTTCTATATTGATCTATATATACATTCGTTGATGTCGATTTGTAACTTTCGAGAAAGCGTGTGTCTGCTATTGTAATAAGTACTCCCAACACCGACTTGACTGCTAGTAGGAATGGGGTCCTTCTCCAACTCCTGTGTAACTGGCTGTATGCCAGGGTGCCCGCCATTATAAACAAATGTACCCATCCAAAATGTGACTAGCATTAGGCACAGTAGCTTGCTACTTTCATGGAAACTCACCAACTCTGTGTGACTGGCAGTAAGCTGGCTGGCAGCTGAAGAAAAGGCCTGTCATTATACTGATAACTGCAAAACTCAATTTTGATTGGTAGTAGGGAAGTTGCCTGCCATTATAATAAAAGCTCCTCAACTGTAATATGTCTGGAAGTAGAAAACGAAAACTCCCCAAATCGATTGTGACCGCGCAGTAAGCAATTGGGCCTGCGATTATAATTTAAACTTCCCAACTCGATTGTGAATGGCAGTAGGCAAGTGAGCCTGCCGTTATCATCACAACTCCCCAACCCACACCTTGCACTAAAAACAAAGTATGGGGACCTCCCGATGTTCTTTCTCGGATAACGCTAAAGAGACGTGCAATTTTAAAACAATCTTATTTACTGCACGTACAGTATTTACTTCGATATCCGTATACAATATAGAATACCATAACGAAGCACGGGTACATTCGCTAGTACTCTATATAGAAGGATATAAACACGCCACCATGTTTTATAAGGTACCTTTCTTGCTAGGAGGTTCAAACCGTGCCTGATACTTGGAAATAGCTATCCAGCATGCCGTGATCGAGATGATTGAGATGTACTTTCATGTCATAGGACCAACTTCCATAGGTCTGCCAAGTTTGAAGAACGTAGCTGTGCATTCGATGTAAAAATATATTTTAAAAACTGTGAAAAATGTAAATATCAACAGCGCACTGACAAAAGTTATCACCCACTCCTCACGGAGAGCAACTGGAAATTTGGCTTGCTCAGCCGGAGAATGAGAGTCTCACAGGTGGAGTTAATTATTTTCTCTTCTCCGCCAGTTCATTCAATACCGGTACAGCATTTAATTTCTCCAATATTCTTGACGTCATTAATTCTGTAAATATACAGATGGATATTAGCCTACTTCTGGCTCAACGAAATACACACACACAAAATTCGTGGGAGGACCTCCTCTCAATAATGACGTTATTATTTACAAGTTGAAAGAAAATAGAAAGACTGTCTGATTCATATTTGTCTTGAACGTCTAAATATCAGAACTATTCATGTCTACATTCATTATCCCAAAGGAAAACTTGACTCCTTTAACGTACTGAATTAAACGTTATCTCAATTAAATTGAAAAAATAAAGAAGCCAAAATCCTATCGGAAATATTACTCAAAAATGTCTCCATCGGACTTAATTTCACCAAATCGTACTTATACAATAATTATTACTCTGAAACTTTCTCTAACATTCGATCAAACAAACGTGATGTTAATCTTTAGTATCTGACACCTCGAGAAAATTTTTAGCATTGTAGGCTTTAGAAAAAACTAATGCTCAACCTCGTCAACTGAAATAATTCTTTCTTATTCTTTTCTGTATGATACCCTGAACCATTCTCAACTTAAATTCAAAATAAAATTCACCAAAGGTTTAACTCTCAAAAAGTTAGATCAACTCAAACAACGATGCTGATAACCAGGACCCAACGTAACGAACACGTGGCCGGGTCAAAACCATAGTCAAAGAAAAATATTACAATTATCAATCACACACACAGCATTCACACTAAGGCACACGAGAATTATTTACATTACTTACAACGAATTATAGTCTCTGAATATTATATTTTATTTTTATCCTAGATATTTGAAATTTCTCGATTACGGTATCAGGTAAAGAAAAATTCATTTACGTCCCTCAGAAATATGATGAAGTCTGGATGATCACTTAGTTAAAGAAGATGAAATTTACAATGTTGGTCATGATCACATCCGCGGTTGATGTCTGGAAAAATTGTCGTCTACAGAAACGCACATAGTACAGGTCAAATATTAGCATTCGGTTTCATGGTTCATGACTCACGACATTATTATTACTCAACTCCACGTCTATCGATTAACACGTGCTCCACTTGAAGAAATTACGTCCAACAACACGTATTCTTCAAATAAAAACTCAATAAATGGATTCACAAGTCAATAACACACAGTAAATGATCCATTCTCATGTCAATAAAATACAATAAGTGATCCGTCAAGTTTCTGCCATATTCCAGGCTCATATTCACCCTAATTGAGCACACGTTAACATCTTACACACAAGATCAAGCAATATTTAAACTCGTGACACTTATTCATTTATTTAACCCGAGATGAAAATGTATTAGTAATATCATTATTATTATTATTATTATTATTATTATTAGATGTGCTAGATCTCAAATTCGCGTAAACTAGGGTTCGACAATATGCCAGATGACTCTAACACGCCTTAAATCATACAGGAAGAAAATTTTATATAGAAATCCGGCGTGACAAAATATGCCGTAAATCTGTCCCACACGACTTCCGAAAGAAATATTTTCAAAATTGAATTATTCATTATCGGTGAGGACAATTATATTTAAATCACACTAGACTATTAAATGGGACAGCTAGAAAAATCGTAGAAGACACACACACGTTCTAGCTATTCTAATAGAGACCAATATTCACTCACACACAGACAATACTATCATATCCCATGTGAAATAAGGATGAAAATATTAAAAACTACTGCAAGACTAGAAGAAATATTACCACTAATGAATAAGTAAGCATTATTCCTACAAAGATGAACAGATAAACATTATAAAAGAGTACTTAAACGAATGATGAAACTGGATCTCTGCCGATGATCTGGAACATGTGGTGGGTTATCTGCCTCCGGTCGGTATCTCCCCATGTCAGAGATAGCCTACATTTTAGCACACCATTGTAGCCGTGATGTTCAATGCAGAGTTGTGGTAGGCCTCCTCTTCACAGTGTAGCAACATCTCGATCCAACACGTGGCGATCCTCTTCCTTCTTCTCGCACAGTAGAAGCTGAAACTGACAAGCAATTTTAGGAGGTATTCTGTACACACACGCGATGAATTTTAAAGATGAATGACACGTAACTTTGCCTGTGAAGATCTGCCAGAATCGTTGATTCAAATATTAATGAAGGGTAATTGATTTGTACTGCCGAATAATTAATCCAAGGAGCGTCTGCGTCGTGAATGTAAGAGTATCAGAGTATAAAATACAAAGAGAGCGTTTCTTCTGGAAACTGGGGTATTTAAGCACTTTCAGAACGAGGGTGTGTCACCATAATGGTCCGTAATTGGGCGACGTCTAGCGTCTGACAGGCTATTACAATTCTCGAAAGTACTTCCATTTGAGACTTGGACATGTGTGATTCAGATCGAGGCGACTTTGGTTCCTCGCAGTGGGTCACATGGGGACAGCTGACAGCTCGATAAAAAATCAATACTTCGCTCCCCTCGCTAGCAAGACCGGTTCCCTACAGGTGAGAACGTCTCTATAACACAGGGTTGGAAAATATCGCCCGTGCTAATGGAATAATAATCTTGCACTCGCAGAAACAATAAATACATATTGTAGGCCAAATTTGAAGGGGACATCATCTCCCTTGGTTGGAAATGATTTAGTTGGTAAAATAAATCATTAGCACACAAAAAATATAATGATAGAATGTACCCTGAAAATTTGCATTTTCACAGTCCTGAGTCACACTGTTCCCGTCGTATTTTGCAGACTATTTCGGCACGTATCCTCCTATTGTCAACTTCCAGGGCTGCACCTAATAAGCAAAGCTGATCTAATACGGTGGTCTGTAGATCCTGACATTCCCTGCACATCTCTTCCGGCATATTCAGCTGCGTTGATACGTGATGGTGCGCTGGATGCTCCTTTTTATCCCATGATGAATCTTCTTCGGTGATCACATTAATTTGACCAGTTGTTGCCTGCTTAGGGAAATAATAACTCCTTAAATTAGCGGCGTTGTGGGTGCCTTCGTAAGTCTTGTCTAAGCTCTGAATTCTATATGTGTTGTTCCCAAAGACTTTAATGATTTTGTACGGCCCAAGGAAGGGTGGAGCAAATTTTGCGTAGAACTTGCTGGTAGGTTCCCAAATAGCCGGTTCCCTCAGTAGTACGTATTCATGTAGTTTCAGTGGTCGGTGGAATTTCTTATCCTTAACTCTTCTCTGTCTTCTTTCAGCATGCTCCCGTAAAGGTGTAGCAGCCCTCTCGATATTCTCATTTAAAGTAGCTCTGAAAATACCTGGACATTGAATGACATCCCATGGTATATGAATATATCTCTCGAAATGAAGGACAGAAGCAATCTGAGACGTAGCTTCATGAATCGTGTTATTCAAATAATCCATCATGATAGGTAGGACATCTATCCACAGCCAGTGTGTTTCTCCACAAAATATGCGACAAAACTTAGCTAGCTCTTGCATGACCCTCTCAGTTGGATTACTGGACGCTTGACGGATAGAATTTAAAATATGTTTGATTTCCAACTGCTCCATGACCTGTCGAAATTCAACTGAAGTAAACTGAGACCCATGGTCGGCGAGTAATGCTTTAGTTTTGCCCATCTGAGGAATGATGACAAGAAATCAGCTCCATGGAATGATGTTGCGAGTAATCCGGCGCATTACCGACTTGGAATTTGCTTTCTGAATGGGGTATAAAGTAACATACTTTGAAAATACGTCAATCGTGACAATGACATGACGGTTACCCCTTTTAGATGTCGGGACGGGTCCGAATAAATCCATGGCATACAACTGCTTAGGACCTGAAGGTAGAATTGGTATTGGATTATGCTGCAATAGATGAGAGCTAGGCTTCACTCTCTGGTAAGTATCGCAGGTTCGAACTACGTTCCGGACCAGAAATCTGATTCCTTCCAAGGTGAACTTCTCCTGTATAGTGGTTAGGGTCTTATCAATGCCGCCACGACCTGTGATACTATGAGCATGCCAAATAAGTGGCTCCTGTAATTTCAGTCGAACAACAAATTTCAATTTATATTTGGCAGTTTCTATAAACTTGAACAAGACGTTGTCCAAATACTGATATCGTGAAGCTTTCCTTTTAATTCTCCGGTATCCGGGTTACCGAGCTCGATAGCTGAAGTCGTTTAAGTGCGGCCAGTATCCAGTATTCGGGAGATAGTAGGTTCGAACACCACTGTCGACAGCCCTGAAAATGGTTTTCCGTGGTTTCCCATTTTCACACCAGGTAAATGCTGGGGCTGTACCTTAATTAAGGCCACGGCCGCTTCCTTCCCACTCCTAGCCCTTTCCCGTCCCACCGTTGACATGAGACCTATCTGTGTCGGTGCGACGTAAAGCAACTAGCAAAAAAAAGATATCCGGGTTCTCCAGGTTTAAGCATGTTCTCCAAGAAATTTATAATATGCCTTAAATTAGAATCACGTTTCTGAGCTTGCCTAATGTAGCTGAGCTTACGGAGAAATTCATGGTCTTCTGGAACTAATTCTAACTGATTGACCTCCAGAGTCTCGACGTTCGGATTTCGACTTAGACAATCCGCTAGTAGGTTACTTTTCCCTGTACAGTGTTCTAGTTGAATGTTGAATTGCTGTACAAACATAGTCCACCTAAATACACGTTCTGACGCCATTGTAGCCTTCATCATGAATGTCAGAGCCCTATTGTCTGTTCTCACAATAATAGGAAATCCATATATTTTTCTTCTGTCAGTATTTCAAGGCGTAACCGATGGATAGCATCTCTAATTCCGTAACCGAGTAATGCTTCTCGTAATTGCGAAGCTTCCGGCTAACAAACGCTAGGTAAACCTTCCTGTCAGGATTCTCAACATCCTCTTGAAATAGTACAGCCCCTATGCCAATACCAGATGCGTCCGTCTGAACGGCTTCTCAAAATCGGGATATCCTAATTTATTGTTATTTAGAAGCATTTTTTTAGTCTTCACAAATGCTTGATCACACTCATCATTCCATTGCCAACGATTTCCCTTCTTCAACAACTCTTGAAGTGGTGCGACGGTCTGCGTGTACTGTGGACAATGGTTAGAGAAAATATTGGCCATTCCCAGAAATTGTCGTACTTGTTTAACTCGAGTGGGCTTCGGGTAATTGCTAATAGCCTCAATTTTGACTGGATTAGGCCTTATCCCTGTACCATCAATGACGTGTCTCAGAAATACAATTTCGGGTTGGCAGAAGCACGATTTCGCTAGGTTGACGTGAAATCCTGCTCATGAGAGGTTATCGAGCAGTTTCTCGAGCTTAACCATGTGTTCTTCAAGGGTTTCGGTCGCTAGGAGCAGATCATTGAAGTACAGAGTAGTGAAGCTCTTTACCTCTGTCAGGCATCTCTCAAGTGCACGGATGAGCGCTGCACTGGCATTACACAAACCAAATGGTAATCTGAAAAAATATACGTCTGCTGGTCGAACATAAATCCTGTAAGCATTCCACAAGAAGGATCTGATAATATGATGAAGTAAAATCGAATGAAGAAAAGAATTTCATCCCTCTGAAATTCCTCAGAATATCTTTAATAGCAGGTTGCTGATCTCTTTCTATATTAGTTTTCGGTTGATATCACGCGCATCTAAGCAAACCCTCAGGGAGCAATCTGGTTTATTTACCACCACCAACGAACTAATAAACGGTGTGCTGGCCTTCATAATGATGCCATCTCGTTCCATTTCTTCAATTATCTTCCCAACTCGAGAATGAAACTTTTCCGGGATACGGTATGGTTTCCTTTAAAAGGGTATCCAATTCGTTGCCACAAGTGAATATTTAAAATTTGGAATCCGGCCTAGTTTATCATCAAAAAGGCTTTTATATTTCAATAACAAATTCCGGAGTTGATTCTTTTCCTGATCTGATCCTAGAGCGTGTTTAACCTTTGAATTAATAAGGTCAAATGGATGCGCGGATGTTTCGCCCTCTTCTAAAATGTTATCCTTGGCCTACTGGATTTCTTCTACTTCCTGCTGGTCTTCGGATTCCCACGATGTTGAGGCGTTGTCAATATGGAAAGTACATGGGTCACTTACATCGGATGGATTAACTACGGCTATCTCAGATGAGTCATCCAATCTAAACAGGATTCGGTTTGAGTCTAAGTAGTTATTGGCGTGGCATGATGACAAGAAATCAACTCCAAGGATTATGTTAAACTTTATGTTAGACATGGCGAGAAATACGTGAGAGAACTTCGTGTTTCCGACCTCCACGTCAAGGAATGTCTGTTGCCTGCATGCCAGGGTTTTGTCTGGGATAATTCCTTTAAACTTGACATGAGACACCGGAATAATTGGAATATCATGCCTGTCCTTACGTTCATTCAGAAATGAAGTGGATATCACACTAATGGTAGACCCAGTGTCTATCAAACATTTAACTTTTAAGTTGCAAATTCTAGCTAAAATTATTGGTAATGATTTAATAAAATTTCCATTCAGATTTGGATTTTCTTCTAGTAGATTTTCGGACTTCGTCATCCATGAATCAATCTGAACAACTTTCCATTCCTGGCCTTTAGGTTTATTCAAAATGCTACAATTCAGTCTATCTTAGGTTAACTCATCTGTTGTTATTTTAATGGCACCTTGGTCGTGCCCCTCATATTCAGAGTCTCCTCTTCCCTCTCTCTGTTTAGCCTTCTGATATTCTAGGCTTCGGCTCCAACGATGTCCGGATTAGTATCCTGCTCATGTATGGCGCGCCTCCATTTATTTTTTCCTGCGCGGAATTTTGCAATTATTGAAGGTACTTCTCCCTCTCTTCGTGTCGCCAATCTCGCTTCCTTCCCTCCGTTCGGCGAGTATCGGTTTCTCTCCTCCATCTTCCTCTATCGTTGTCGTAAAGTCACCGCCTGGTATTTCGGTTGGAATAATCCCAACTTCCTCCGTTTCTAAACCTTGACCTGTAAGAACGATCCCGCGGTGAACTTCCTTCCGGAGCTCTGTTCCAACTTCTCCCTTGGTTGTTTGGAGCTCTCTCCTAAAACCTAGTTTTGTTAGCCTGGAAAGCTTGTTGCTCAGGACCGCTGTTACACCTGGGTTGTTCTCTCGACGTCATATCCAGCTGTCTGAGGATAGCCTCAGCTTGGATTTCCGACTAAACATTAGAGGCAATCATAATCCTCTGGATTGTCAGCTGGTAATTATCTCACGATTACTTTAAGCAGTTCGGGTTCCGACGGAGGTTTATCCAGCTCTCTGAGTTTCCGTAATTGACTGGCGAAAAACTCTGAAAACAGTGTCGGAGTACATGAGGCATATCTCATGCCGTTGTCCTTTTATCAGTTGCTGAATTTAGCCGATCAGAATTATGGAACCAAATAGAGGGAAGAATATTCTGGTCGGGGTGCCGGTAAAACCAGATGAGCTTTGTGAGAGAAACCGAAGCTATAGATGGTATTACTAAACGTGAAGCTGTTTTTGTCGTAGTTAAAAAGAAATTAATAGAAAGGAAAGTCGTAAATGTAGGACTATTAGGCAGTACCATATGGCTATAAAACAGACACGAGGGAGTTTTTAAAATGTAAGTAGGTTAGGTGGAAAACGGTCAATAAAAATGTAAACAGACTGTGGGAAGGGTATAAAGCAATTGTTGAGGAATGTAAAAACAGGTATATAACTTTACCACTAGTAAGGATGGTAAAGACTCACTTTATTATGACAGAGAAGTAAAGAGACTAGGAAGGATGTGCAGGTGGGAAGTAAATATTTAGAAATGAATTTCGAAGTAAGGAGAAATTGAAAGAACTTAGCAAGGAAACTGCATCTAGCAAAGAGGTCAGCAAGCATAATTGATAGTCATACAAATTTTAGTGGAAAATGGAAGAGTATAAGTACTTTAAATGAAACACGTTCCAAGATGGATATTCCAGGAATCATTAATGATAAAGGGGAGTGTGTATGCGAGTATCTTCAAAAGGCAGAAGTATTCTGTCAGCAGTATGTAAAGATCGTTGGTTCCGAGGATAATGTCCAGACAGATTAGGTGACTGATACTAAAGAAGTATTCAAAATTTACCTATGATAACAATGACATTACAATCAGATACAACAGTTGAATATTAGAAAAGCAACAGGAATTGATAAGATTTTTGGGATATACTAAAGACAATGGGTTGGGATATAGTACATATCTGAAGTATTTATTTGACTATTATTTGCATAAGGAACTATACCAAATGAATGTAGAGCTGCTATAGAAAAAACCGCTTCATGGGCGAATTCGAATGGCCTTTGTGAGGCGGTGTTGAAAAATCTACACCTGGCTTTATAATGGCTTGAGAGCCCCAGTCGAAGAAGGCTTTCGTTGCAATATGAGTTCAAGCCCACTTTTCGAACATTTCCGTAAATGGCCTATCGTCTAACTTTTACCGATGCCGATAAATCCCCATCGAACGTTAAAGACACCGAGCGTTCCAGCCAGTGTCACTGTAGAGCTCTTGCTATTGCACGATCCTGTCGGCTCGTAGGTCCGTGTTTTTCTTCGATTGGTCTCAAGACAGTTTTAAGCCACGTGTGAATTTATCAACATCGCCTCGCAAAGCCCATTTGAATTCGCCTGTGAAACGATCTGATTGGCTAAATTCAACAGCTGATAAAATGACCTCGGTGCGAGATATCGAGCTATTTCTCGCAAATTATTTATCAGCATGAACGAACTTCTAACGCTCGTCTTATTCTAGGTTCACCTTGTTCTTTACCACACTGTAGGCAGACTATAACTGATTTATAAAGAAACACTGGACCAACCTAGAATTAGCTATCACAACTGCAGATCAACAGCATATACTGAACCCGTAATTCTACGATGAGAAAAAAATTAATTCCAAATATTTATTTCAGCTACAAACTACCTTTTGAGAGTATAATTGTTTTTATTTCAAGAGCTTCTCTGTCTCGTGGGAACAGAACTCTCCGTGACGAGCGAGCCACGATCTCGTGAAGTGCCGGGACACTTCGGTGGACTTCGAGCATTGGATAATTTGTCAAATTCAAGAAAACCTTCATAACGAAAGATTTTGGTGACATGGTAAATCCAGGAATAAAGGATCTAAATTATTCATAAACCGTATATGAAGATAGAACCCCCAGGGTAAATAAAAATGCAGTTAAGCCTGGAGAAAAATTTGCGTTCGGCTCTCGAATTAGCGGCACGTGGCAAGGCCACTGGATGGTGAAAAACCCGCGAAACGCCAGGGCAGAAATAATTCATTTCGTCCGTTGCAACTATGGGAAAACTATGAAATTAATACCATAATTAATTGTAAGTATGTCCGAAGTTATGGAACAAATTTCAAGAAAATTGGTCCATTGGATGTGGAATTAGCAGATTGTGCAATCAAGCATCGTGGAGAGGGCGGCGTCCCTCCCAGAGGGTATAAAAGAAACCTCCCTCCGTCTATTTTATACTTTCTGTCTGGTTGTCTGAACGGCGAAGCTCACGTCACTCGTCTGGAAGAAAGTGCGGGGTTTTGTTCTCCAAGTAACTTATTACATATTCGTGTCTATGGTTAAATAAGAATATTAAAGTAGAAGGTGATATAAATTTTCCTGAACTGCCGCCGATGGAAACTTTGAAGGTTTAGAGATTTGGTTAAAAAACGTAGCTGAGTTTCTCTCTGTGTTTCATTGTGTATGTCTCTTATTGGTCAAAGAGAAGTCTGGAGGATGGCCGCGAGATCTGATTTTCTTATCTGTTTGGAACACCTGGCCAGCGGTAGGGTGAACGAAAGCAGAGTCTTGGGAAAACAGTGGCAGTCACTACTTGAGAAGAGTGCTCGTCGCATGTTAAACGCGAAGAAAGTGCGGAGTTTGCGATGTTGATCGACACCGAGTGTAAATTTTTGTGTAGCTAAAATTATATATATAAGATGATGATGTCAAATGTAGCCATGGAAGGCTAGGCACAAGGCCTGCTGGCTGAATGCAGTCAGAAATCCAGGATGACGGCTAAGATTACAGGTATGTAAATATATTTTATCAATGTTGTAGTTAGAATATGGTTTGTCCCAACCAATTTTCAATGCGTGTGTCGAACTTATATTCAATAATGATCAGGCGAATATATTACATTTCTGGTCGTCGTGAGAAACTCTTCAGGGCTGTAAATTCCATGTCGAGATAGTATAAAATGCGAAGTATAAATAATGTGTTAATATTCTTTGAGATATTGTTCAAATTGAGTATAGGAAGGTGATAACGATCATGTAGTCGTGATGAATGTTTTAATTTCGAATATCGTATGAGTTCAGAAAATTTTGTCGAAATTTTATTATTATTATTATTATTATTATTATTATTATTATTATGATTATTATTATTATTATTATTATTATAGTTACCGCGAGATAAATTTTTTCTATGTTAAAAGTATATTTAACAGTTGTGTTCAGTAAGATTTGCGTTCATATCGAAATCCAGTGAAGTCTGATTATGTTTTTTTATCTTGGGAAGGTATTTTTGTGACATCGTGTATGTCGGTGATAGTGGAAGTCACAGTATGTTGTTGTATTCCTGAGTTCCGAAAGCTGTATTATAAATAAATGAAAAATATTTTATAAAGGTTGTTTGTCACGAGAGGATTGAGGTTTGAAAAGTCTTGAAACAGAAGAATGGATTGTTCCGAAATGATATGTTGAGATAAGAGTTGTATAAATGTTGAAGGCAGAAGAAGCCTGTATTTCATGTAATGCCGCCGTGAGAGGCGATGAGAATGAACTTTTGAGACAGGATATATTTGTTGATTTCGAATAATTTTTGAGACAGGCTGTATGTGGCAGGCTGTAGTATATTCCGCTAACAATCTGGAACAGCAGACCGAGTGAAGGTTGTTCGAGATGAGTATTGTGCGATGCACAGTAGGATTTCAAGTTAAAATCCCCAGGGAAAAACAATTTCTGTTGAAGATTGTAACTGTTGGTAGTTAAATCCAAGTGGCTAAGTTTATGTAAAGTCGGCCTAATGAATATTATATTATATGACCTCAAGGGTAGAAGAGCATTCTGAATACACGGTTGGTGTTATTTGACCGTAATGACAAATTTCCAGTCAATAAATTTCATAAATTATGAGACGATAATTTATCATTAAATCGGAAATATTGTGGGATGAGATACTGGACGTTATTTAAGCGATAGTTTGGCTGTGTAGATTCATTGGATTTCGCTTCACTGGATAGTCATGGATATGGATTTGGAATAGTAAGATGGTAGGCGATTTGAGAGCCTCGCCCTAGAGTTACGTTGTTGATTATTGCGGTGGTGATGATTACTGTTTTGGGCGATATTCACGTAATGTTAGACGTATGTTGAAAGTCAATTTATAGTTTTTAAACTTCATTGCGTATGTCGAATTCGTGTTTGAGTTGTGGATTGCTTGCCACGCGTTATTTATTTTCAATTTCACGTTTTATTAACAAGATAGGGACTTAGCCCATTTCCCGACTTGCGTTCATTCTGTGGCAAGATTTGTTTCATAGTGTGCTATTTGTTTCGACAAGGTTTACAGCTAAAATATCTAAAAGTGTGTTCGAAGTTACGATTTCGCCTGACATTCTAGAGGAAGCGTAGACAACTCAATTTCCGCTAGACAATAGATTTAGGACGTCACATGTTATCCTAGGAGTATACTGATGATGAGACGTCCTAGTTCACGCTCAACGATAGGTTTAGGAAGGTGTGTGTATATACATAGTGGTTAGTGTTAGGTGCAGACATTAGGTAGGCCCGACGATAGGTTTAGGATGTCGGCTGTATATACTCAAGTTTTAGATTAAGTGTTGTTGCGCAGTGACTTGAGCAATGGTAGTGTCTGCAGTAGTGTATGCAAGGCGAAGAGTATTAGCTAAGGAACATTGAGGCCATATTTGCGCACAGCCCTCACCAGCTGGAAGATGTTTACTTACGATTATGGAACCACTAGTGGCCTGAACGTGGGGGTTGTCCAATATTGGGTACTGAGCTAACGGTGATTGAATATTATTGCAGTGTGCCACGCGTGTTTGAGTTCATTGAACTTCAGTATTTTACTTCATTTACGGACTTAATTGTTTTGTCGTTCTGACGTCCGAGTGCTTTGCTAGTGTGCGTGTTGACACTTAACTTATTTATGTGAGACTTTAGTTACGAATGCGGGTTCGATTCGTCAGCCGCGAATATATTTTATTTCAAATTTTCGTTCTTTCATGTTTTATAATACGTAGTTGAGTGTTGTCGATTAATGACTTTGTAGGTAGTGTGTTGGACAATCAATAAGTAGATGGATATGTGATAGTAGTCGTTGTTGTAAAGGAAATAATTCTTGTGTTGTTATTTTATTTTACCATGTGTACTTGTAATTTTATTAAGCGTAACGTAACCGTTTATAACTTGAAAGTTGGTTTTGTAATAATATTTTCCAAGTGATTTGCCACTTTTTATTCAACTTCAGTGCTTGGCATTTCTTCCAAGTGTGTGGTGAGTAAGTGTTTCCTGCATTTCGCAGTTTTGTTCCTTCAGAACGACGTAACGTAAGGTCCTCTCAGATCGTGTTGTTCTTGGTTCCTTCTGAACAGCTGTTTGGGTGATGCACGTTTCAGCATCTGGATTATTTTATAACTTAAGGTTGTCACGAGATGACAATACATGGTGGAATTTTAATTTCAATTGTGAATGCTGCTGTTAACTTGTAGTGAACACCATGCTTTCCAGTAACATTTCGCAATTGATAGTCAATTTGGTTCGATTAAGGGTCCATTCGGCGGGTGTTCCCATATCCGATAGAGTATTTGACTGGTGGATAACCTTAGTTAAGGGTAAATCCGGCATTCTACTTGTTGAAGGTCAGATTTTCCACGGAACGTGTGGATTAATTCTCAGTTATCGTTTGGATCCATAGGTGCCCGATTTTCAGGTTACTTTTCATTTTTCTAGTGTTCGCTGTCCACTAATCTGAAATACTTTACTGAAACGTGAAGAGATGGCAGTTTACAATGTCGCTTCTCACACGCTAATAAAAGTCGCCTTTTGTTGCAGGTATTTACAGCTGTCTGAATGGGGAGTGAGTGACTCCATCACTTCCCGGAACCAGATAATAAAGCGGGATGTCATTTTAAATCTGTGTAACTTGGACTCAAAAATACCAGTCATACATTTGCGTGCGTACAGCGTCGAACAATTTTCCACAACACTCGAGCTACTCAAACGGGTTAAGTAATTCGTTGCTGACGTCTAGGTGACCTTATGTGAGCCTTGTGTTTCCCTGACAAGGAACAGACCGAAGGGCTGTCATGCAAACTGTCTAAATCGATTGCGCTCTTAACTTAATTGACCGGATGAAAAATAACGTCGATCTTACAGACTGTGTTAATATTAAGATTGAAGTGGCATTGAAGGCAATATTTCACCGTTTAGAAGTTCTGTTGTGGTCATGAGGCATTCAGATATGCATGTTAATGTTAATGAACATTGCATGTATGTTGATGGCGTAAAAAATATTTAAAAATGCACTTAAAATGTTAAAGTGACTTTATTGAATGACCAAAAAATTAAGAAAATGCGTCATAAAATATAAAAAATTATGTTTAAAATTAATGTTTAAAAATGCTACAGATAATAATAGGTTAGACACAAACTTACAAAGTATATAATATAGACTTTTACTTATAGGCTGCTCGAAGACAAAGAATTCACAATACAATATTGGTTGAAAAAAGGAACAGTTTGCAAAGAACTCGAAATAATAAAAGACGATTTGCGAAATTAAGATTTGTAAAGTGGGAGGACACGTTATCAACTGATGTACTGTCATAATACCGTACGTATTTACGTTGCCAGAGATTTGGGTGTTAAAGTGCTTTAAACGATCATGCATATGCCACCATAGAAATTCATATCGATTATCCTAATGATTTATCTGAGGTGAAACAAATGCAGAATAGCAGTTTGGTGATCATTATCCGAATCACTATTATGAGAGAATTGAAATTTGTGACAAGGTTATGTTTCTAATAAATTTCTTGAACGAAGTAGGATATTATATTTAAAAGCGTATGGTAATAGAAAAATAATAAAAATACATGTATTAATAAAACAAGTATTGATGTACAGGAAAAAGAATTACAGTCTGGAATAATTTAAATAATATAAATACATGTATTAATAAAACAAGTATTGATTTATAGGAAAACGAATTACGTGCTGGAATAATTTAAATAATATAAATACATGTATTAATAAAACAAGTATTGATTTATAGGAAAACGAATTACGTGCTGGAATAATTTACCACCTACCATCTACACCAATTCGATTAATTTCCATATTCTAAGAAAAGACTAGGTAAACAATTGATAAGTAATCTTCCACTTGGACGACAGTCCTAAATTCAGATCATTGGCTAAATTGAAACTGCCACACTTTGAAACGCATCAGATATTCCCCCAGAACTGTTATTTTTAATGCAATCCTATATTACTGGTACCTATTTCTTGAATCATACTAGTTCACTAAAAAATACTTCAATTTTCCACATTGCTTATCCTATTGCTTATTTCCAGACAGTATTGGTCTATTGACCAAAGTAAAGTATTTTGTTCATTATTATTGACAACTTAGAAATTCGATACGGTAATCCGAAGGTTACGTTTATGTATCACAGGCTTGTTTACACTGAACCGATGTCGTCGGCCATGTTGGTTTTGTATTAAGGTCCGATACCATTACTTGTGTCTACGGAATGGCGAGTTGCAGCCATAATCGGCTGTACTCGGAACTGCTCGGGTAATCTCGGCATTTAGTCCGTCCCACCAAGCATTTCCGCGAGGTGCAGCTAGCCGAACTCACAATGGCCAGTAGCATGAATGCGAACAGCTGTTACTTTTTAGAAGTAGGTACCGGTAATCAGATTAATAGCCACAGAATATCTGATGCTATTGTAATGTATATATTTCAGTTATTCCTATGTTGGTCTCGTCATTCTCTAGACAAGAGTGAGAGAGTGCACTCTATTTCACTTGACTGTTTACCTCGTGGGTCACTTGGAAATTTGAAAAGCGCTGTTGTTATTAAATAAGAAATCATACCATGTAAGTACATAATATACAGTACATCAAATAGAGTGAATGTGTTAGTATGAAACTTACCTAAATACAATTCTGGGCCCCTTCAGATGAACAATGCTTGCTGTTTAACATCGTTAGCTCATCACTTTTAACTTCTTTTCACGAATACTTTAGTTTTTCCACAACGTATATATACAGTTCACAAAATATTTACACAATCACCCATACAGTTGTTGTTGCCATAGCTGTAGTATTTAGGATTGCTCCTATAAAACAGTTTATTGTAGCGAATTAGCGCCTATAATATATCGTCGTTGCCGGGACAAAACCTCCTATGTGTTAATATTTTTGGAGATATACTGACCCGCAGCACATACATTATGAAGAGCGAGAATGCCTTGACTTTCTACACACAATATTGCAAGTTAGATTACAGAACCTTATCGGCCAAAGTTCTAAGCTAAAATATTTCACATAAGAGGTTTCGCCCCGGCAGCGACGATATTTTGTTTAGAGGAGTAACAAATTAGCAGCAATTACCTGTTGTTTACTCTCAGCAGGCCTTGACAAGGACGAAGAAGTTTTATTATGGGGCTTGCTCGTGGAAAATAATCGTCACTGTGTTTCAAATTTTATTCTCTTTGAAGTTGACGGTATTTGTGCTGTGCTGATCATTGCTTTTGTTCTATGGGCTTGTATAGATGGGATTATTGATTGGAGGTGTTTCTCAATTATACCTACATGTTCTGGTGATTCTATCGTTGTGAGAATGCTTTCAAATTTTCATCGGACCTTGGCATTGCGCTGTTCTATGTCCTTACCTTTTTTAATGCTATTTGTTCGGGGCGTCGACCTATAAAATCTTTTGCCCCTACTTGCACCTGCGTGTAATTGGAATGGAGGAAGTGTAAAGTGTTGAATGTGAGGAAGGGAACGTTAAGGACGACACAAACACCCAGTCCCCAGGCCAGGGATATTAATCAGTTACAATTAAGAACCCCTGACCCAGCCGGGAATCGATCCCGGGGCCGCCGGGTGACAGGCGGACGCGTTGACCCCTACACCGCGGGGCCAGATAAGTCCTCACTTATATAGCCTTTTCAGAGGGAATTACGCTGTTCCTTCAGAGTAATTTCATTTCCTTCCTTTGAAGGTGCTTCCTGAATGACTAAATTTGTGCCTGATTCTAAATTTTGTTCATTAGCACCACCAATATATTTAACCACTAGGTGTATATGTTTGCACATATTAAATTTAATGGAGGAATCATGGCATGTACAAACATACGAATGAATGCAGATATTGCACTCTGTACACTTCAGGTCACAGTTGTTATTCGTTTCAACCTTCTTCGGACCTCATATAGTTCATTTTTATTCGCAACGGAACAGTCCATACATCCTTGCCGCAAGTAATTTCTCGTGGTTGTAATGATAATGAATTGGCATGCCTTAGTCTTATTTGTGCGGATTTATTTGTTAAGTTTGTTTTTATTAATGTAAATAAGGCGGTCATAAAGTTTATCTCTCACAAATCGCATGACATGAGGTTATGGATTGCGATGTCCAGTCTCTTAGGCTTCTTAACCCCCCCCCCCTGTATATGTGTTTTATCACTCCATGCATGCGCTCTAGATGCACGTTTGTGTTGAGCCCGGCATTGAGACGTTTACAATAGACCCAGCCAGTTGCAGACTGTTTATAATTGACCTCGAAATAATTACCAATGCCTTTTGTGTCAGAGTCACTTTTTAATGTAGGTCTATTTATTTCTTGAAAAAGCTTTCTCGAAAAAGAAGCCCTGTTTATCTGAAGGGGCTCAGAATTGTATTTAGGTAAGTTTCATACTATCACATTCACTCTATTTTATCTACTGTATATTATGTACACTGACTGACATAGCAAATGCAACACCAAGAAGGAGTGGTCAGAACTTTATGCCAATTGCAGGGTAGACTGACGTCACTGAGGTATGCTCATGATGTGAAATGCGCCGCTGTGCTGCGCACGTAGCGAACGATAAATGGGACACGGCGTTGGCGAATGGCCCACTTCGTACCGTGATTTCTCAGCCGACAGTCATTGTAGAACGTGTTGTCGTGTGCCACAGGACACGTGTATAGCTAAGAATGCCAGGCCGCCGTCAACGGAGGCATTTCCAGCAGACAGACGGTGCAGCGCCTGTGGCGAAGATGGTTGGCGCAGGGACATGTGGCACGTGCGAGGGGTCCAGGCGCAGCCCGAGTGACGTCAGCACGCGAGGATCGGCGCATCCGTCGCCAAGCGGTGGCAGCCCCGCACAACACGTCAACCGCCATTCTTCAGCATGTGCAAGACACCCTGGCTGTTCCAATATCGACCAGAACAACTTCCCGTCGATTGGTTGAAGGAGGCCTGCACTCCCGGCGTCCGCTCAGAAGACTACCATTGACTCCACAGCATAGACGTGCACGCCTGGCATGGTGCCGGGCTAGAGCGACTTGGATGAGGGAATGGCGGAACGTCGTGTTCTCCGATGAGTCACGCTTCTGTTCTGTCAGTGATAGTCACCGCAGACGAGTGTGGCGTCGGCGTGGAGAAAGGTCAAATCCGGCAGTAACTGTGGAGCGCCCTACCGCTAGACAACGCGGCATCATGGTTTGGGGCGCTATTGCGTATGATTCCACGTCACCTCTAGTGCGTATTCAAGGCACGTTAAATGCCCACCGCTACGTGCAGCATGTGCTGCGGCCGGTGGCACTCCCGTACCTTCAGGGGCTGCCCAGTGCTCTGTTTCAGCAGGATAATGCCCGCCCACACACTGCTCGCATCTCCCAACAGGCTCTACGAGGTATACAGATGCTTCCGTGGCCAGCGTACTCTCCGGATCTTTCACCAATCGAACACGTGTGGGATCTCATTGGACGCCGTTTGCAAACTCTGCCCCAGCCTCGTACGGACGACCAACTGTGGCAAATGGTTGACAGAGAATGGAGAACCATCCCTCAGGACACCATCCGCACTCTTATTGACTCTGTACCTCGACGTGTTTCTGCGTGCATCGCCGCTCGCGGTGGTCCTACATCCTACTGAGTCGATGCCGTGCGCATTGTGTAACCTGCATATCGGTTTGAAATAAACATCAATTATTCGTCCGTGCCGGCTCTGTTTTTTCACCAACTTTCATCCCTTTCGAACCACTCCTTCTTGGTGTTGCATTTTCTCTGTCAGTCAGTGTACTTATATAGTATGATTTCTTATTTAAGTTAATAACAACAGCGCTTTTCAAATTTCCAAGTGACCCACGAGGTAAACTGTCAAGTGAAAAAAATGTACTCTCTCACTTGTGTCTAGAGAATGAAGAGACCAACATAGGAATAACTGAGATATATTCTACCTATATACATCTATGGATATTAAGCTGATCGGTACCTAATTCTAAAAAGTAACAGCTGTTCGCATTTATGCTACTGGCCATTGTGAGTGCTGCTGGCTGCACCTCGCGGAAATGCTTGGTGGGACGGGCTAAATACCGAGATTACCCGACTAGATCCGAGTACAGCCGATTATGGCTGCACCTCGTCGTTCTCTAGACACAAGTTACTGTTATAGGTGGTATTGTCCAGTGGGTATGAAAATTTGGCAGGAGGAGGGGTTCGGAGTAATTCCAAATTTTAATTAACCTTACATTTTGAATGTGCTTCAAAGTGCTTCAAAACAGCAGAAAGTAAATCAGTTAATTAGTCAATCTCGATGATCAATTTGCAAATAGATGTGTTGGACTCAGTGGCAAATTTCATGTAAAATAATAATTGGAAGGCCCCAGCCACCACGAGCCGGAATATTGTGGAGACGCCAAGTAGGCAGCCAGCGTGTCAAATTCGACATTAAGTTTTACTCGGCCAGATCGCAAGTTGTTGATCAATTTTGTCGGGTAGACTTCATATGTACCACCAGAAATATGTAACATGTCGACAACGTACCAAACGGAATGGCGAGGAATTTTGTAGCTTTCAGCAATCCGATACTGCCCGATTGGTGTGAGAAATACTCGAGGGCTACCTGCTCAAGAGCAATGATAGTGGTGGTGGTGGTAGTAGCGATGATTATTGTTTTAAGAAGAAGTACCACTGGGCAATCATTCTCTATTGACACCAATCACAGGGAAAACATGGAAGGGATCCGACATTTCGAAACCTGAATGCATCGGTGAAAGAAATACGAGGGCCACGAAGGGTGTGAACATGAAAGACCTTGGCCTCGAATGCTCCAATACCGTTGGGGTCGAAAAATAATAAGAGTTGACCAAGGGAGACAATGACTTGGCGCAGCGTCGAGTTGGCCGAATCACTCAAGCTACGACGGGTAAACATTGCCTGTATGCAGCAGACAAAGTAGAAAGGTGTGAAAACCCGCGACATTGGAGAAGGATACAAGCTCTTTTACTATGGCACAACATCCTACCGAAATGACGTGTCAATTGCCGTTTCCGAAAGATTAAGTAGACCGAATATACTGTACGTTCGCTTGATTGACATCCAAATTGTCACCGGGTGAACAGTAGTACACATCGTCTAGTGTTATGCGCCACAGATGGAATGCCTATTCGAGCAACAAGCAGGGTTTTGGACAGAACTGGAATCATACATCCAGTATATTCGGTGGCGTATACTGAGGGCTACCAAGGTTATCGGTTAATCCCTAACCTCAAATGAGAACGATGGAAATCTAAAGCACATTATATTGTAATCATCTGGCTCATTGTTCTGTTTACAAAACCTGAACACAGTGACTCGTATTTCTTAGTGCAAGGCATCGGAGAAAGGTATTGCAGCCCAGACACTGCTCTCCTCTCCCCTCGCCTCACCTCGCACGGCTTGCTGCTGAATGTCAGATAGGCGTGGAGAGCGGGGGAATAGGTGTGCTAGACTCCGGTTCGTTAGATCGCCACTGCTAACGAATGAGTGAGAATTCAAAGACTCGAAACTCTCTGGAAGTTTCCGAATTGACACATGCGTTCCTCATCGTATAGGGCCTATACTTCCTTACCTCATACTACTGACTTACCGTAATTATGCAGATAACAGAGTGCTGGTATTTCAATCCCCTTTGCTTCTACATCCGTGTAGAAAGACACTGCAGCGTTACTGTTATAGGAGTTTACTTTTTATAGGTAGATATGCTAAGATGAAATGCAATCTCTCACTTTAGTGTTCTCTTTGGTTGGTTGGAACCGAACCTGGGGTCATGGGTCGGACACCCCCCACTGATCTATCGAGGAAGCTATTTAACCAGTGAACGATGGGTACGACTACTGATAATGTTGTAAAATTCAAAACTTCAATTTAATAATATAATGTTGATGCCTGTTATCTGTAAGGGCTTGGTAGTGCTTAAGGAGGATAAAATGAATGGCAAAGATGTGATAAACATCCAGTCCCCAAGCCATGGGAATCAAGAGTACAAGGGGTTGAACCGCTCCCATCGACAAAAGGCAAGCATTCTACCCATTTTGCCACAAAGACGGACTGATCAGGTGTTAATTATTGACAGTAGCTGAGGCCATGGCAGTAGCTTGTGAAACAGCACTGACAACACAGCAGGCTACTCCTTTCGCTATTGACTGCAGCTCAGAACGTTTAGGGCTTGATATTCACTAAACCAACTATCGAAAAGGGATAACCTAAGTCTAGTGGTAGCCCACGTCTTGATCTCAGTATACGCCACTGAGTCCATTGTCGTCAGAGATCATCTGATAATCGCAGAGATCTCAACAACCATGTTCTCTACTCAAAGGATCGTTTCAAATGAGTGCATAGTGGCTCGGGTTCGGCGTGCCTAATGAAGCTGGTGAACACGCCTTGGAATGAGACTTAGGAAAGGTAAATGCACTCTTCAAGAAATGCCTGTACAACATTATCACATACAGCAGTGGTCGTCGCAAGTCGCAAATCAATTACTGGATGGTGAAGAGGAAGGATCTGAGGCTATTAATAGACTGTTAAGTGTTACCATCGTACAACATCACTCCTCAGCATGTACTTCTGGTTCTTGTATTCCAGCTTCACCTTCGCCCAACTCTCTGACCTGTCATCACCACAGAACGCGTCAAATAGTGGAAGTTTCATGTCAAAGCAACAGTGCTAATAGACGTCATCCTTCCGCTCCTGAATACTGATCGCCTTACGAAGCGTACATGGGGTAAGATCGCGGGACGAATTCGATCGAATGCGGAAGACAAAGTTACTCTGACAAAATAAACCAGGAAAGCGTTACGTCGGCAAACATGTCTGGTGGTGGAATTACGATGTCCAGCGCACAGTGATCCAAAAATATCACCAACAAGAACTGGCATAGATCTGGTCCTCTGGTCCTTCATCGGGAGCTCAAATCTCTCAACAAACGCAGAGTAGCGACCGCAAAGGGCAATTAATTTCGTAATCTCTTTGAACAGTTATATTAACCCGGGGCCAATACTATTTATAAGATCACGAGATATTGTCATCATGCCACCGAACAATTGGTCATATCATCCAAATCAAGGGCGAATATTAACATCACCTTCGAAAACCCTACTTTGACGCTGGTGTGAACACTTCACTGTCATTTTTAATTAGGAATACCCACACCCAGCCATCCCCACAGCCAATCCAGGGCAAAGTGAAGTTCCACTTACCACGCCTGCCAAGGTTGCAGCTGCTATCCGCGCAATGAAAATCAGCAAAGCAACTGGACCAGATTACGTCCCTCTTGAAGTTTGAAAGGGGATAGGCAAAGTGGAACTGAATTTCTAGTAAAATTCTTCAACAAATGCATTGAAGACAATGACATACCATCCACCCGGAAGACCAGTATCTGGAAAGGCAAGAGTGATGTTACTATCTGCGCTAACTACCGCCCAATTCGTCTCTGCCCCTCTGCCACACCATGAAAATCTTCGAGCGGGGGATTGACGCACGCATAAAAGCACCAGTACTGTCTCATCAATTCAACGTGGATTCGTTAAAGGCCGTAGCAAACAGATGCTATCCATACTAACCAGTTGTTGTCACAGGGGCACAGAGAGAGAAGAGAAAAACGGTCCATATGGCCCCTCTAGATTTAGGAAAAGGCATTTGACCGAGTTCCTCATGATCTCATCCGGTATTCACTCCGTACGAATGGTACCGTGTCCCAGAGAATTATGCCCGTCGGGTTCAGCTCCTCTACCACAACACTATAAGCTTTGTCCGCTGCGCAGCTGGCGTCACAACACCATTTGATATTCGAGTGGGTGTTCATCAAGGATCCGCGCTGTCACCACTCCTATTTATCCTGTGCATGGACACAGTAGCCGCGGACCTGCAGACACCACATCCATGGACACTTTTCTATGCGCATGACGCTATGCTAATTCGCGGCTAACAAAAGAGGCTTAATGGATTGGTCACCCAGTTGAAAACAAAGCTGGAAACATTTGGATTGCGGCTAAACCTTGCAAAAACAGAGTACCTGGAGTGCATCACCCTGACAAATAGGACAATATTAGTCGACAACATTCCAGTACCGAAGGCATCTGCATTCCGATTGGCTATCGCATGACAGGTGACGGTGATACACTTGCAGATGCTCGAGCTCGATTAAAAGCCGCCTGGTTTAAGTGACGCCAGGTCATGGGCGGTGTCCTTTGGGATTGCAAGTCCCCCTGTACTACAAATGAAAGGTTTACCGCACAGTCATTCCTCTAGTGATACTGTATGGAGTGGAACGTTAGCCGGTGACACGAGCAGATCCTGCACGTAACGGTGATGGGCATGCTTAGATGGACGCTGGGAGTCACGCGACTAGACCACACTAAGGTCTAATAACTCTTAGAGTTGTCCCTATTCCCGACAGAATGAGAGAGGGAAATTTCAGATGCTATGGTTACGTGGCCAGCTGACTAATAATCTATAGTGAAACGAGTACTTACGCTCAGTCCAGATGGACAATGGCCACGAGGCCGACCTGTAAAGTGGTGAGGATCTCTCTGAGGGAGGGCATGAGAGCTGCAGTTCTTGCGGACTCTGAAGACCGGTCAAAATGGAGGACGAAGTGCAAAAATGCAGATCTCAGTTAAGATGTGAAGAATACAAGGAATAAGATGAAGGAGAGAAATCTACTAATTCTGCCAGTTTTGAACCTACGTTCTTATGATCAAGTGGCGGACACTCAACCACTTATCTAGTGAAGTACCGGGCTGGGTGAGAGAGTCTCAACTAACATCAATAAATAGGAACGTGCCGGCAGCGGAGGCTTGTCATGCACCTCCGAGGGGATGCTTAATGAATAAATGGAGCGTCACTAGACTGAAAGGAATGTGCGGAAGTCGGAGAACCCGGTAAAAGCTAGTCCTATCTCTGCCTTATCCAGCACAAATGCTAGATGTAGTCACCAGGCTTGAACCCAGTACCATTGTTAAAGACCGATATCTCACTGTTTACACACGAAGGGGGCACCAGTGTGTAACGGAAATGAATAGTGAAATCTGAACAATCAAATCACACCTCAAAATTTAATTAACACCTTTCTTGAGCCTAGTCAACATTATTAAGCGGGATTGCTACTGTTAGTGAGTCTTAAACAGTAAACCTATAAAACAATAATAATACGAGGGCTGTAAGTAAAGTGATGACAATATTGACAAAAAGCAATAGTAAATGAACTAGCAAGTAAAATTGCACTACATTCCTTCAATATTGTCACCCGCAGAGTCTATTACCTTTTACCAAATGTCGGGAAGCTATTGGGGACCGCTAGCAAGGCGTTCTGTGCTGATGACAGCGACGGAACGCAGGAGTACAGATGCCATGTCAGGAAATCGGTGGCTCGGAGGGGTTTCTTCAACTTCGGAAACAGGCTGACGTCAGAGGACTGATGTCTGTGTGGTGAAAATCCGCAATCTCATTCCGATCCTTATGAAACGTTTGACCCATCATGCAACCGACCTGTAGACTAATGCATTCCCGCCACAGGCTAAACGAACTGTAATCCTTGATAACATTCTGATTCATTTTTGCCACGGGCAACCTCGAACTCTGATCACCAGTGGCGTATGCTGGGATCAAGACATGGGCTATCACTAGACTTAGGTTATCCTCTTCGATGGTTGGTTTAGTGAAGTCAAGCCTTCGCCGGTTTGAGCTGCAGCCAATACCCAACGGAGAAGCCTGCTGTGTTGTCTAGGCTGCTTCACGAGCTACTGCCCTAGCCTCTGCTACTGCCAATGCTCAACCCCTGATCAGTGGAGAAGGTAGCCTAAGATTTAGCAAATTAAAGTCCGGCTTTGTGGCCAAATGGATAGAATACTTGCCTTTGGTCAGATGGCCCCGGTTCAATGTTCAGTATCAGCCCCCTCATACTGTTAATTCCCCTGGCTTGGGGACTGGGGTTTATGACGTCTTCGCCCTTAATTTTATCCTCATTAGGTCACCACCAATACTATACAAATGCCATGCACAATTCTTATTATTATTACCGGTACTATTAAATAAAAATGTTGAATTTTTCAGCGGTCGTACCCATCGTTCACTGGTTAATTAGCTTCCTCGAGAGAACAGTGGTGGCGTCCGACTCATGAAGTGCGAACGCAGTGCAAGAGTTTGCTCAAGGAAATTTGAGAATTTTTGCCAAAAGGAGTTCAATACCGGCATTTTGAAAGACATCAAATAACATCTAGCACCCGAGTGAGGCAAGATTTAAGTGCATATTGAGGAATGCATACTAACACTAAAAATATGAAAGAAAAAAGTTGCTACATTGAACAACTTCATACCACACTCTTGTTCAAAGGCACTAATTACATATGAAGAATTCTCCAAAAGATTTTATCAGAATTGCTTCCATCAAACATGAGGCAGTCCATTTTTCCAAGAATAGGGGAAAGCGTCTTTGTAACTTCTATTATCTCACGATATATATCCAGCAACCTTTCTGTATGACAAATGAATCATTCCTGGCTAAAATTTCCCGCCTCTATCCATTGTAAGGTGCTTGTATTCTAATATGTTACGAAATACCGTATATAGAAATATATCCAAACATGATACGTATCACTAGTATTAAATACATTACATCTGACGTAATACAGTACAGTCTATAACTAAAACACAACATAATCTATCACATTTTAGCTCTATATTTCACTCCAGTGGCTACGTAATTACAACTCTCCGTTTACAGGTACAGGTGATTTATTTTGATTATAATTTCTTCACACAGGAAATGCAAGGCTAATAAAATATGATGAATGTGCTTTTAAGAAACGTTTTTTCTCTTTTTTTTCTGGTTATTCAACACTTTCATAAAAGTATGTGGCAAGAAATCGCAGTACATGTATTGTCTTCAAGTAGAAATTTTGAAAGATGAATCTTACCTTAATCATTCCTAGACAATAAATACAGACTTCTTTACTTTTCTTCATGATGCGTAGGCTTTATAGAGGATCCTCAAACATGAAATAAAACTACTCAAAATAACTTGCTGGAATTAAGACAAAATTAATGACTTTGTTTTTATTTTCATACAAAATGCATCTAGCAAACAGTTACCAAGTTCTCGTTGGTCGATAGAGATCCTACCATGCAAGTGGGCCTAAGCGTTTTGTTGCACTGCCCTGTCGCGGAGACAAGGAATCAAGAATCAAGGATTCCAGAATCCTGGGTACCTGATTCCAATAGCATTGTGTAACATACAGTTAATTAGTCCCGCTACGTAACTAGGAACAGTATTTAACGTCGTATACAATCATAGAATAGTATCAACACAATATTTATTTATTTATTTATTTATTTATTTATTTATTTATTTATTTATTTATTTATTTATTTATTTATTTATTTATTTATTTATTTATTTATTTATTTATTTATTTATTATTATTACCATTGTCTCGTTGAGGATTACAGTAGTCACACCAGGAGGCTGTCGGCTTTGATCGTGGGAGAACTGCGGTACAGTCGCGACGTCCATTGGACCCCCAGACGGCAACATCCCAGTTGTAGCGGGACACAATCTTTCGTCCCTCAGAACCCAAATGCTGGGCTTCTAATATCACGTTGTTGCCCCGCTCACTTTGATGCCGGCTGAGGATCCAATGATCGTAGCGACTGTATATCGAGACTGCAGATTATCCGTCCGAGACATTGGTTCTCGTGTTGGATGGAATGCAGCCACAGTGATGCGAGTATGAAATCGGCGAGCCGGAGGGACGAACTGACCATTGTGAAGGAACCCGACAGCTTCGTCGCACTCCTGAACAAGAGCGTACACATCTTGTAGGCGTAGCTATTATGGGTCCTACAGCTACATCACAAACACTCTACATACTATGGGTCCTACAGCTACATCACAAACACTCTACCTACTATGGGTCCTACAGCTACATCGTAAACAAGCACGCACGTACACTCCGACATAGTCTGCAGCATCGAGGTATTTTATTTCAAGGCACTCTGGCTCGAGCTAAAATTTACCTTGGAGGTGATCAGAATTCTGAGAAGAAAAAAGTAGAGAAGGGTTGTAATTTAATGATTAAGAAAACCAAATTTTGAGTCATCACGAGAAGAGATAAAACGAAGATGCAATCGAAGGTAGTAATGAAAAATATTAAGAAGATTATGGAAGGATCAACATATTTCTAAGAATTTGAAAATAAGTTTGGCTAGAAGGATCAACATATTTCAAAGAATCTGAAAATAAGACTGGCAAACTATCGAGTATTTCCCATACTAATGTATGGATGCACGTCGTGGACATTAAGAAAGAAGGACATCAAAAAGTCGATTCAACAGGAATGTTTAGGTGAAGAAGGATGTTAAGAATTCCATGGACCGATCAACGCACAAATAACTCCTCCCTATAAGATCTAAAAATTGAACGGAGGATCTCAGACCAGGTTCGGCTCCGTCAGCTGAAATACTTTGATCGTGTAATGAGGAGAGGACCAGAAAATATGGAGAAATTGATCATTCAGGGAACAACCCAGGGTATGCGCCTACGAGGAAGAGTCAAAACAAGATTGCCAGTACATGTGGAAGAGTAATGTATGATCTAATAGAGCAATTCAGTGACAGGGAATCATGTAGAAAAGTGATCTAGGATATCACACTGACCGTCACAAGCTTCTACAGAACGTCGGGAATGAAGAGAGAGAGAGAAGGAGAAGAATAGCAGAGAGACTAAGAAGTTGTTCAAGCATACATTAAGACTGACGAGACCATAAACTACTTTGGAAATGAATCAGACTGTGAATGAATATAGCAGATTATTAAAGAAGACTTTAAATGAGCATGATATATGTGCCTTTGTAAACACGACGAAATATCCTGCTACAATTCTTGGAACGAATCATATCCTATATTTTGAAGAAAGAAAGAATAATTATAAAATATTTGCAGGTCACTCAGGATGCGGGAAATGTAGCAACACCATAAACACAGAAACAAAGAAGGTAAGAAAGAATTCACAGTGATATAAATATAGAGAGACAAGTGAATACATAGTTAAAGATACCACGGAAAATTAATAAGAAGGTAATTTTAGAGAATACCGAAGTTGTTAGAGAAAATATAAGATAAAATTGAGACAGAAGTAAAAGATCAGGATGGGATTTTAATACAACTGCAAGGAGATATAAAAGAACTAAACGTGGGGAAATTCGCTGATAGAAACATCATGGAAAATGAAAATAATATTGAAGACAACGAGACTTGCATCATTGTAGCAGTTCACACCAGAGATACCTGGTA
This sequence comes from Anabrus simplex, assembly GCF_040414725.1. Lineage (NCBI taxonomy): Eukaryota > Metazoa > Arthropoda > Insecta > Orthoptera > Tettigoniidae > Anabrus > Anabrus simplex. The sequence continues at coordinate 1,636,742,255 of NC_090265.1, forward strand.
GGGAGAGGGCCTTGAAAATAATAAAACCTCGATGCTGAAGGCTATCTATCTACCTATCTACGCAACTAGCATCCTGTATAACTAGTTATTTATAAATCACCTTATTGAAATATTTCTTTACTGAAGGGAGAAACGAAAGATGAAGAGAAGTGGATAATCAATGCGTTAAAGAATAACAAAGCACCAGATTAATATGGGATTGAATAGAGATTAAAATATGGTAAAGAGAGAACTAAAAGAGGCCATTTATGACCTAATAATTGAGAACGGAGAAAAAAAGACGCCTCATCCGTCGGAAAAGAGACAAAGGAGTTTCTATGGTTCACCCCATAAGGTGCAACAATGAAGTATTTTGAAGATTCTAGCCTCACGACTTGAGCTGTGGATAGACGGGGAAGTACCGAGCAGGGATATTGGACTACGACAACTATGGGAGCAATGTTACCAATATGACAAACAGATTCATCAGCTATATGTTGATTTTAATAAGTAAGATGATAGTCATGACTCAAGTAACCTAAATGAGATTATGGAAGATTTCGTAATCTAAGAGGAATTTATAGTGCTGATAGAAGTAATTATAAAGCACTGAATGTAAAATCATAATGGAATAAGATGTGTCGGGGACATTTATAGTGAATAAGCGGCTGAGACAAAGATATGTACTCTCTGAACCGCTGTTAAACTGAATTTTGGAGAAAGTAATTCACCGATAGCCCAACAAGTAGGAACAATATTTAATACACACGTGCACGCGGCAAAATCAGAAAGCACTTGAAGAGACGTATACCGCATTAGAAAACAAGGAACAGAATCTAGAGCTAGAAGTAGACAGTAACTAATACATAAATTGGGAAAATGCTGAAGAGTCAAAGAGGAAATACTCTTTAGTTTGAATACCAAGGAGTTGAAATTTACGAATATTTAGCATCAGATAAGGAAACATCAGAAAGTATAGCAAGTGGAAACCGATCCTATTACGTCTTGCAAAACACGTATAAATTTAGAAATATCAGGAGCAATACCAAGATTATAATATACATGCAAACGTGCTAGGACCTATAAATTGTATGGTTTGGAGCGCTGGTGGGAAAAAAGGATCTTAAGGAATATATTCGGAATAGTGCGAGGTGAAAGTGACCGAGGAATGAGGACATTTACGGTACTGTAGGAAATATTGGGAAGCGATATTTAATCAGTGGAAGATGAGTTGGATTGAGCTGAGATGGAAGGAGACCGGCAATATGTAAGCATTAGAATCTGGAGAAAGAAAGGTGAACATTGAGAAGTATGTAAACAGATGGCTAAGGAGGCGGGGCTCTACATAGACTGTAATGGGCATCTATCTATCTATCTATCTATCTATCTATCTGTCTATCTATCTATCTATCTATCTATCTATCTATCTATCTATCCTGTCAACACATCTGACTACCTAGGTATCCGTCCATATGTCTATCTTTCTACCTATCTATCTACGTACCTATCTATGTAACCATTTATCTGTCTCTCTATATATCTACCTACCTGTCCACTTGCCCGTCTACCTATCTACCTACTACCTACCTACATCTATCTACCTATCTATATCTACCTAAATATCTACCTACCTATCTACATAACTATCTACCTGTCTACATATCTAGCCATTTACCTATCTGCAGACCTATCTACCTGCCTACAAATCTATCCGTCTACTTATCTACATATCTATCAACACATCCACCTACCTGTCTACATATCTATCTACCTATCTACATACATCTATCTAGGTATTTACATACCTATCTACCTATCTACATACAAACCTATCTACTTATCTACATACATCTATCTAGGTATCTACATACCTATCTACATACATCTATCTACCTACATATCTATCTACCTATCTACATCTATCTACATACCTATCTACCAATCTATCTACCTAACAACCAGTGAATGTGATGTAGTTGCAATACCCGTAACAGCCTGGCCCACGAGATGTGTATCCTCTCGTTCAGCTGTGCTCTAGCTGTTGGGATTACTTCACGCCGGTCAGTTCGTCCGTACTCGACTCACGGATTCCACATTCACACCAATGTGGCCGTATTCCATCCAACACGGGTACCAGTGTCTCGGATGGTTAATAATCCACAGTCTCGCAACGCCACAGTTTTCCTGCGATCAAAGGCGATAACCCGCTGGTGTGGCTGTTGTATTCCTCGACGAGATTTTTTCTTTCTTTCTCTCTCATTCTTCCTTTCGAATCCATGTCAAATGAATTCCCCCAGCCCCGCCCAAATTTACAAAGCACATAATTAAACTAAAACCGTCCTGTTTAAGTCGGGTGTGGGCGGGGGATACAGCATCCCCTGCCTGTAGTAAGATGCGACTAAAATGGATAAGCTCCGACGGTCGCCGCTATAGAACACTGGTCTTCGCCATGAAACAATAATTGCCATCAAATCCACGAGCTATACTAAACTATAGCAGCTAGAAGGAACCATTCGGTCCTGGTTTCTCTATTAGCAGTGATATTGCGTGAATGCATTCAACTACACGTGAAGTATCGCGGCTGCCCTCGCTTTGACATTTCTACAACTAGGAGGTTGTAGCAGAGACGATTATTTTGAACAATGAAGCATTAAATGACACCATTTTCCACTGTTCCTTCTGAACTTATTTGTAGTATTATTTCATGTCTGTAGTTTGGACCTGTCTCTTAAACAAAATGTTAGTTAGTCTTTTAGAACAGAAGTCTGCACTCATCGCTTAGTTCTGATGAAGGCAGCTCATTGGATCACTTTAGACATTAAATAAACAGTTCTTATTTTAACTGGTGTTCAAGTCATCATACCTTTATGCAAAGTTGAGTCATTCTGAACCATTCCCGGAGCAAATTTAGAAAATAGCCTTTCTGAACCTCCTTTCATTATTTTGGTAGCAATGTCTTTCTTAATTTTGCACATTCAGTACAAAAGAAATCACCATTGACTTGTTGGAATGCGTTTTTCGTCGGGATCAACACTTCTTCACTCTGAGGATCAAACAAAAGCAAAAATTAAAATATATTATTTAATAGAAACTTTCAGGGAAAACTAATATTAAGTATAATACAATAATAAGAATATTGACAGTGGATAAGAAATAATTTTACCTCAACGGCAAACTAAATATATTGGTCTATAGTCCCCAATATTAATAATTGATTTCTGGATTGGCGTTCAATTACTATAACAATAATGGCTTACGACCTCCGGAGAGGCGTGTGGCAGGTCTTTCAAGTTGACGCCAACGATCGACCTGCGCTTCTGTGACAATGAAGCCTTTCCCAAGATGAATTCTAATGTAAAAGAAGGCACATACAGCTTCCGTCTAGATAGAGGAATTAACCATCGAAGGTCGGCATGCCCAACTCGGCTGGAATTCGAACCACGTTCCCATTCGACCAAAGACCAGGTCAGCAGGCTAACCAGTTAGCCATGGATGGGCACCATTACTTACCATAGTTTGGTCGAGACATTTTGAAGTAATATCGAACTTAAAATTGACTTACCAGCATTTTGGTGGATTAAAGTGTACAATATGACGTCATTTATGCGCCTTGCGCACCGTTCCAAATTGTAGGATATTATAACACAGTGAATAGTTTGATTTGATGATACTCTGAATTAGCTGATTACCTCGTGTAATTATTACTAAGCGGTGATGTCCGGTCATTGCTAGTGAGTATCAACGATTGATAAGCACAACTATTCACGTCATGCAATACAAGATTAATTAAATTATTATTGTAAGATAATACAGAAATACTATGAGGGTAGAGCTCTGATGAGCGATCGCTGCTTGCAGATCACGAGGTGACGCCTGGTCATCATGACGCAATCGCTTGAATGTTGTTCTTGGCTTTCATGACCGGGGCCGCTATCTTGATGTCAGACAGCTTCTCAGTTGGTCTCGCGTTTGCTGAGTAGACCTCAATGTAGCCCCCAGATCTACGTAAATGGTTTTGACCTGGTCGGGAACGGAATGCGATGCCTTCGGGTAAAAATGCAGACTCCCAAGCCACGACCCAGAAATACCTCACAAATGGCTCCCTTTCCCTCACTTCTACAAAGGAACTAGTTCATGAGATTTAGTTGACTCTTTACCTTTAGATGATCTGGTAACGTTCGCTAGTTAGCTGCTGTCCTCGGAGAGTCGGCTTCAATCCCTGCTGCATGTAGTTGAAGTACATTGGATGTGCATCTGGAAGGAACTTCACCGCCTCGAGTGCTACTAAAATATGAATACGCTTTTCGATCACCATCACCGTAGCCAATCAACTTCACAGTACCTGGTGACATCGTCAGTGCTGGCCATCCGTTTGTTCGAAAACACTTTACTTCTTAAGAATGTCCAGTAATTGACCACTCCGGTAGATGCCCGATTCTATGTCATTTATTGCGCTGAGTGTGGGAAGAAAATCTCTGCCGTTCATGTTTACTCGTCTTGAACTCCACCAGTCGACAGACTCCGATTATTTTTCTTCTCGTGGGCTATTTCCGTAAGTACATATTTCTTCTCAGTAATCAAGACTAAATTACGTACTCGTGAACTGCCAATGCGACTGACGTGTTTAGTACTTCGGAGGCGAGGACGTCGTATGAACAGTCCTCGGTGCTCTTCATTCGACCTCCGACAGAGTTTGAAGTATCTTCTGCCCTTTGGAGATCGTGTAAGGGTCTCAAGATATTACACACCTTCTCTTCATATGTCGTTCAGTTCATAATGAAGTAAGCATGATGTTTGTTGAACGATGAGACCATCTTCGTATGTTCTCCAGAACCACAATACAGCATATCACCGCACCTTTTGTTATAGGCTACTTATAAGACCGATCTCCTGTAAAGGCCCTTCTGAGAGTCAAATGATGTTCAAATCGTATTTCCAACAATGTGTTCCTGGTGAAAACACGTTGCTTATATCGTACAACCTTTGAGAAGTGCATGAAATGCACTAAAGTGGTTTTATGAGTTAGCGCGCAGATTTCTTAGTCATCATCTTACTGATCTGTAAAGTGGTTTACTACACAGAGAGTTCAGGAGCACACCGCACCACTTCCTTTCGTAGTCTCAGACACTTCAGCGCGATGAGCTGAATAAACGCTGAACATCTGTAACAAAATTAACAAAATACCGAGATTAGAGCAAAGAACTTCGGACAGGATTTAAGTTGCGTGTATGTTGATATCATTATTTTTACGTGGAATACGAACGAAAGAGCCTTGGAATTACTGTACATTATCAAAGTATGAAGGCCGGAGTCAATATAATACAAGTATTCCGTGAGAACACTGCTGCGGTACACGGGAGAGAGTAGCCTACTTAGGCGACCATACAGATGAGTACGTCTGGCAGGAATGAGAGGAGAATAGTCCGGAAGCCTTTTATTATATATACTGTACGTTGTCCGGGTTTCGGATCGCTGTCGCCTTAATGGAAATCCAGTGACAGTGTCACTCAGCTAACACGCACCCAAACCTTAGAGAAAGAACAGAAGTCAGCCTGGGGATGTCACTAACGTGGATAATCTAGTCGCAGGAGGTGTCGCTATCTAAATCTTCTTTTTAGTATGAACCACGTCACTTAATTTACAGTGGCAGACGTTTGTGCGGCAAATGGATCAAGTTTAGATCAGGAACCGTAGTCTGGAAAAGTTCGAGACAAATGTTATTAATAATCCAAATTGTTTAACGCCGGGGTGTCGGAATTTCGTCCCGCAGTAATTCTTTAACGTGCCGGAAGCCAACGACATGTGGATGTCACTTTTAAACACGCGTAAAAGCCACCGACCTCAGTCGAGTTTGAACCCTTTAACTTGGGATTAGTAGAGCAACGCCGTATCCACTACACCGCTGCGGCCGGCAGTCAAACGGTCTGATATCACCGAGTGTACTGTACACCACATGTGCTAGGAGTACTATAGGGGATACCATCCCGACGAGCACAAAAGGATAGGATTATAACTCATCTACTTCAATTAAGATGGCGTACCGTACTGTGTACTGACGTGATCGGTGTGCGATGTCTGTACTGTAGGCTTCAGTCTCTGTTTACGGCTTGAAGTGGTACGTTGATCAGCCCTATCCGAATGGAGTTGTACCCGGTCACGGAACTTGCAGAAAATTTTGTTTTGCTTTTGACTCGATCGTTCCTTATCTCAAATTGCCGTCCTCCAACATCCCTGAAAGTTTGCAGCATCATCACGGATACAACCTGTGTACTTAGCAGATATTGTTATATGCCTGAGAAATAACATATTGGGTGCAGAAATGTTCTCATGGAAATGGAGGGTTTTCTTCATCGTAGAGACAGGATAAGAAAGGTAGGAGGGAGAACATTAATTCTGGTGAAAAAAGAATTTGTAAGCTACGGAAATGTTAAAGATAACTAACGCGAAATTCTGCGTGTAATGTTCATCTCTAAAGATAATAGGTATCTTGAACATTATGGAGTGTACAGACCTGGAAAAGGAGACGCAGTTGCTGATTCGCAATTATTTTATAAGATAGCTACGTGGGAAACGATACGAAAGGGTAGACGATTGTAGCGGGTGATCCCTATTTACCAAATGTCAATTGGGAAGGTAATGCGAACTACAGGAAGCACGACCAAAAATTGCAAATAAGTTCATCTGTGAAGAACAGCTGAATCAGAATGTGAGGTTACCAACTAGAATGAAGAATATCCTGGACGTGGTGTTGGTAAAATCAGATGCTTAATAGCTGACGGACGTGCGTGAGATCAGCTCCTCAGTCAAAGTGAATTAGCAGGTGATATTTCCTAGTGATATATATCAAACGTTGTGTTAACGTGTGCAAACATAGTCTGAACGTATTTTCAGTGAAAGTGTCTCCCTGTCGTGGCCATATTTTGTTTTATCATTTCATTCAATATTTCATTGTGAAACAAGATGACCAGGAGCAACAAGCGCAACAGCAAGGAAGCGAACGGTAGTGCCAACCTCGTGGAAGAGACCGTCACGAGGATCCTGAATGAGACTCTCAGCTCGGGTAAGTTTCTGGACAGAATTATAGATGCGATATCGGAGCGAGTGACCACACTTGTCGTAAAGGAACTGGAGAAATCTCTCCAATACAACGCTGAACTCGTAGCGGATTTAAATAACAAACTTGAGTGTCGGGACAAGGAAATCCAGGCACTTAGGGAAAAATTCGAAGCTAGAAGCGACTCTCTCGAACAATATAGTAGGAGAAATAATCTTAGAATCTTTGGAGTGCAGGAGAGCTCACAAGAGAATACTGACGAACTTGCCGCAAACGTATTCAGAGATATAGGCGTGAATATAAATATCAATGATATTGATAGAAGTCACCGTGTTGGGCCTAAATCTGTAGGGAAAACTCGGCCTATCATTGTAAAGTTTACTACTTATCGTACACGACAAGAAGTATTCCGTAACAAAAGGAGGCTAAAGGGCACTGATGTTACCATCCGCGAAGATCTCACGTCCACTAGACACTCGATACTTAAGGCCGCCATTCACCGTTTCCATGTAGCGAACTGTTGGACTGCAGACGGTGATATCATCATTAAGAAACCCGATGGGGGCAAACTGCGCATTAACCGGCTGTGTGACTTACCGGAGGATAGAAATAGCAACTAAGCGGACAATTCACTTGACTGTTCTGATCTCTATTTACTATATTTCATTTTATATAAATTACCACCTTTGTTTAATTTAATTAGATTAGCTCGCTGTAGTTAGTTTATTCATTCACTTAATTATTAATTTTTCATAAGGTGGCTACGAGAACTAATGGGTCACTCTCCTCTGACAGTACGGGACATTCCTTCCCAGCCACAATCCCTTTCAAGGCCTCACTCACCCCTCCACTCTCCACAAACAGAACACGACCTTGTGACAACTGTCCACTTACCCCTCCTGGAATTACCCCCCCTTCCTTCTCACTCAACTAGAGACCTGCTCCTAGCTAAAGTTTCCTCTTTCCCGAAAGGTCTCCATATAGCCCATCTAAATGTACATTCATTGTCTGCCCATTTCCATGAACTTAAAGAACTTGTCCCGGACGTATTTGATGTTTGTCTTCTCACTGAAACCTGGCTTCATGATCTGATCCCTTCGAAGACTTTCAACATACCTGGCTACTGTTTACTCCGAAACGACAGAGCAGGAAAGAGGGGAGGAGGTGTGGCAGCGATAGTCAAAACCAGTTTAAAGCCTAGGATAATTGCATGTTCAGATAGCGAATACAATAGACGACCCGAGTTCCTGCTCGAAATGTGCTGTCTGTGTGGTTTACAAGCCACCTGCTATTAGACATTTGGAGGACGTAGATAATGCATTGTTACGCGTACTCCTGCAATATGAACATGTAATTGTCATGGGCGACTTTAACACAGACACCGGAAACAACAATGCCGAATGTCGGCAGCTCATAAACATGACTACGTCTTGCGATATGAGTATTTTGCAAACACTCCCTACTCACCACACCGCCACGTCACACACGACAATCGACTTAATGATTGTGAAGAATACAGACAAAGTACTACAACACGGACAGACATCTGTACCAGGAATTTCAGCTCATGACCTAATATACTTGTCCTACTCCTTAAAGACCCGAAAGACAAAACCAAGGACTATTACATTCAGAGATCTCTCTAAAATTGACCACAGTATGTTCACTGAAGACGCAGTAAATGTTCCATGGCACCATATACTGACAGTTGACGACGTTGACATTAAAGTAAATATATTCAACGAATATGGCACCATATACTGACAGTTGACGACGTTGACATTAAAGTAAATATATTCAACGAATATCTGACAGCGCTCTATGATCGACACGCCCCACCGAAAACAGTACGGGTAACACGAGCCCCAGCACCGTGGTTAAACCTGCAGCTAAAAGAGTTAATGGCAAGACGAGATGCCGCACACGGAAAGTTTAAGCGACAACCGACACAAGAAAATTGTGACGCATTTAAACAGCTACGAAATAAAACATCACAGGCAGTACGCAACGCTAGAATTAGACATGCACACACTCTGTTAAAACAAAATAGTGAACCTGGTATGGCTTGGAAAGAACTAAGACACTTAGGAATAGGTAAACAAAGAGACGATCATCCTATTGACATATCCGTGGACTCCCTCAATACATATTTTACCACTCCCGGACATACCATTGACAGAGAAAGGAAACATAGAACACTATACAGCAATTACAACTCCCCTGCACCTGACAGAGAAAAATTCTACTTTTCACATGTGACACCTTCGCAAGTTAAACAAGCCATATTTAGAATAAAATCGAAGTCCAAAGGGATAGACAACATAGAAATAGAACTTATTAAGACAGTAATTGACATAATTTTACCTACTATAGCTCACATATTTAACCATTCACTAATGCCTGGCGCGTATCCCTCCTTATGGAAAGCTGCCGTTGTCGTCCCGCTCGCTAAAAAATCACCGCCTGAAGACGTAACCGACTATAGACCTGTGAGCATATTATCGGTCCTTTCAAAAGCCCTAGAATTCATTGTACACCAACAAGTCTCCAACTACTTGCAAACACACGATATTCTTGACGAACACCAGTCTGGTTTTCGACGTTATCACAGCACTACTACTGCACTACTTAAGGTTACCGACGACATTCGCAATGCGATGGACAAAAGACAAGTTACCATCCTAGCACTTCTTGACTTCTCTAAAGCTTTCGACTCATTTGACATAGACATACTGCTTTCCAAATTATTTAAACTCCAGTTCTCGACAAACAGTCTTCAGTGGATGAATTCACACCTCCGCGGTCGTCTGCAGTGTGTAAGAAATAACAGTAATGAATATTCTTCCTAGCGATCCATAGAAGTTGGTGTTCCACAGGGGTCTGTCCTAGGACCGCTCCTATTTTCTGTCTATATCAATGATATTACGTCGTCGCTAAACAGCTGTAGACACCACGTGTACGCTGACGATATACAATTATATTTGCACTGTGAACCGGAAAGACTAACCGACGAAATTAAAAATTTCAATAGAGACTTACAAGAAATCTGTAACTGGACTGACATGCATGGACTTAGATTAAATAACGTAAAATCTCAAGCTATATTAATTTCGCATCCTCGGCTTTGTTCAGAAACCATAAGCAACTTCACTTTACCAAAACTCTACCTACAAAATTCACCCATTGATTTCAGTGAATCTGTTAAAGATCTCGGTGTTATTATAGGCGAACATCTTTCCTGGAAGCAGCAGGTTACCAACATCTCCAGGAAAGTATTTGCGACACTTAACTCACTTAGAAGATTCCGCAACATATTTTCTCGAGTATTAAAAGAACGCCTCATTTGCACTCTGGTATTACCTCATTTCGACTACTGTGACACCGTGTACAACGAACCTGACTGCTACTCTTAACGACAAACTACAACGCGTGCAAAACGCCTGTATTCGCTACATATGTGACCTACGTTAATTCGACCATGTTACACCTGCCTACGATGAACTCGTTTGGCTAAAACTCAAACAGCGCCGTAATCTTCATGCTTTATGCCTTCTTCATTGAATACTCTCCTCATGCTCACCTCCCTACTTGTACAGTAAATTTCACCACCTCTTATCCAATCACAGTTTCGGAACACGGTCAAAATCTGATACACTCTTATCTATTCCACCTCACCGCACCATACGATACACAAACTCATTTGTTATTTCTTCGACACGACAGTGGAATACACTACCCGTCTCTGTTAGAGGAGCCTCACCTGCTAGTTTTAGGCAACTTTGTCACCGGTACCTAGTAAGTAATAGATGAAGTCCTATATTGTTATTTGTATGTTATGGAAATGTTGTAGATTTAGCCTTACTCAAACTATAGACTTTATATAATCTCACTGTTATTATCAAGGTTAACTGAAATTAGGTAATCATGTCATAATTGTGTAAATAATCATCTTCATCATCATCATCAACATCATCATCATCATTTTCCTATTTTTACTATTTTTAATTTTTTGCTTTTCATCATAATATTGCATTGTTTAGTAGTTACAAGATGTTTCAATTGTAGGCCTAAGTCTATTTATGTTAATTTGCACATGTAGATACTGTATTTTCTGGTTAGATGGAAGAGAGGGCCTAATGGCCTTAATCTTGCCAGACAAAATAAATCCATTGTATTGTATTGTATTGTATCTATATAGATAAACTGAAGCCCTAGAATTCATTGTACACCAACAAGTCTCCAACTACTTGCAAACACACGATATTCTTGACGAACACCAGTGCGTGAAATCCCGGGGGGGGGGGGGGAGGAAGGGAGGGTTTTCCCCCCACCGATGATTTTATCTCAAAGGTCTCCCCCCCCCACTAAAATTGCCCAGTGTGATTATTTCATTATAAACTGAGGAAAATATAACACATATATTACTGAAATCAATGTATTTTACTGAGCATATTTTCATAAAAACGTCAACAATAATACACATAAGATATAAATAACAGGATGACTGTCAGACCTTGAACAATAAGACAACGCAGTGGTGGCAACTCCGCACATGCAGCCTATTTTTTTTTATGTTACATTCTGGCAAGTCCATGTGAATCCCGGGAATAATTTTCCATTGAACATTATTCTCTTTATAACAACAGAATTCAAACAAAAACATTTTAAATTTACATTTTAAAGGGGGAGGGGTAATTTACTTATATATACCCCTATATACTGTTTGAAATAAACACTAGTAGTTAAGCCCTACGATCCTTCTCCCCCTGCAACCAATTTTTTTCGATTTCGCACCCTGCGTATTAATGATCATAAAACTGTTTTGTCGTAGATAAAAATAATTATTTTAGAAAGGAACGTCGTAATAGAAGGACTATTAGGCAGTACCCTTTAGCTGTAAGATAGGCATGAGAGAGATTTTTAAAAGTAATTATGATAGGTCGAAAACGGTAAATAAATATATAAAGACACTGTGGGATGGGTTTAGAGCAATTGTTGTGGAATCTGAAAACAGGTATGCACCTTTAAACGTGGTAAGGAATGGAAAAGTCCCGCTATATTATAACGGAGAAGTAAACAGTCTAACAAGGAGGTCCAGGTTGGAAACAAATAGAGTTAGAAATGGTTGTCGTTGTAGGGAGAAACTGATGGAAGTTACTAGGAAATTGAATCTAGCGAAGAAGGCAGTTAAGGATAACATGATGGAAACATAATTTCGGACCTACAAATTTTTGTGAAAAGTGGAAGGGTATGTATAAGTACTGTAAGGCAGAAATTGGTTCCAAGATGGACATTCCAGGATCCATTAATGAACAAGGGGAGTGTGTGTGTGCGAGGATCTACAGAAGGCATCAGTATTCAGCAGCAGTTTGTAATGATTGTTGATTACAAGGATAAGGTCCAGTTAGAGGAGCTGACTAATAATAATGAAGTATTGAAATTTACCTACGATAACAACGAAATTGACAGTAAGACACTAAAGTTGAAAACAAGAAATGCAGCTGGAATTGATAAGATTTCTTGGGATATCAGTTGTGATATAGACCATAACTGAAGTATTTATTTGATTACTGTTTGCATGAAGGATCTATACCAAATGAATGGAAAGTTGTTATAGTAGGCCCTGCGTAAAAAGAAAAGTGTACTAAACATAAAGCCGAAAATTACAAACCAGTCCGTTTGACATGAGTTATGTGAAAGCATTGGGAAACCATTACTTCTAACTATATTAGACATGTTTGCAAAATTAACAATTGGCTCGATAGAAGGCAGTTCCGGTTTAGGAAATGTTATTCCACTGAAGCTCAGCTTGAAGGATTCCAGCAAGGTATAACGGATAACTTAGATTCAGGAGGACAAATGGACTGTATCGTGATTGACCTGTCTAAATGCATTTGACAAGGTTGATATTGGGAGACTACTGGGAAAAAATTAGTAAAATTGGACAAGACAAAAAGTTATAGAATGGGTGGTTATACTTCTAGAAAATGGAAATCATAAAATCGGAGTAGGTGAAGCATTGTCTGATCCTGAAATCATTAAGAGGGGAATTGCTCAAGACCGTTATGTTTTCTTATATACAGTATAAATGATATGAGTAAAGGCCTGAAATCACAGGTAAAGCTTTTGCGGAAGATGTTCTTCTTATAGAGTAATAAATAAGTTATCAGATTGTGAGCAACCGCAAAAAGACCTCGACAATATTGTGAGATGGTCAACAGGCAACGCCATGATGATAAACGGGGTGAAAAGTCGGGTTGTTTCACTAACAGGAAAAGTTAATTCATTGATGGGATGAAAATTCCTTATGGGGACAACTGTAAATACCTAGATGTTAACATATGGAAAGATCTTAATTACGGGATTGTAAACAAAGGGTAGAGATCTCTTCACATGGTTATGAGGGTATATAAGGGTTGTGGTAACGATGTAAAGAAGAACGCATATTTGGTAAAATGGGATCACCCGCTACAATCACGTTCCTTTCAGTATCGTTTCTCACATAGCTGATTATCTTATTAAATAATTCCGAATCAGCGTCTACGTCACCCTTTCAACGTCTGTACACTCCAAAAACATAAGTTTCCTATTATCATTAGAGATGAGCCTTATACATAGAATTTCATGTTTGTCATTTTTAACTTTTTCGTAGCTTACAAATTCGTCTTTAACCAGATTGAATACTCCCTCTTCTGCCATTCCTCTTCTATCTCTACGATAAACAATCCACGTCCGCGAGAAAAATTTCTGCATCAATTATATCATTTCTCAGCCACTGCTATTGGAGTATCTGGTAAGTAGGCCTATTTGTCTATTAAATTACTTAATGCTATTACAATATCTGGTAAGTCAATATCTATTAAATTCTTAATTCTATTCCTTTCTTTACGTTACTTATAGAGTTCAACACTAATTTTATGTTATCCCTACTTGACTTCTAGATCCCTGTAACCTTATCACCGCTCCCTAGTCCGCGTCGTATCTTTGATTGTACCTCCCTATAAACCTTTTGAACAAACTTCCTAACTTACACGTAGAACTACCACTGCGGTTAAAGTGAAGGTCATCTGAACGCAGATTCCTGTCTACTGTACCCATTAGAATCCGGAAATCTCACTCCCAGTTTCCCAAATAAGCACTCCATAGTATTATTTCATTCTCAGATCACCTTCCAGTCAGTATCTCTCCTACACAGTATTCCACTGACAAAAATCTCCGCCTCCTTAAACTCCACCTGTGCTGCATTTACCAGAACTCACACATCCCTAACTATGTTGGTACTTATGTCTTACATTGTTGGCAGCTACGAAGCCACAGTTCTACTTTCCTCTACATTTACCTTAACCTAATTCCTGGATAACAGTGGTTCCCTTTCCTCCATACACTTTCCCCACGTGTCTAACAATAGAATCCCCCTTGACCAGAGTCTCAACCGTCCGACTCATTGGCTGAGTTCAGAGGGTCCCGAGTTCGATTCCCGGCCGGGTCGGGGATTTTAACCTTCATTGTTTAATTCGAATGGCCCAGGGGCTGGGTGTTTGTGCTGCCCCCAACATCCCTACACTCACATACCACACACAACACTATCCTCCACCACAATAACACGCAGTTACCTACACATGGCAGATGCTGCCCACCCTCGTCGGAGAGTCTGTCTTACAAGGGCTGCACTCGGCTAGAAATAGCCACACGAAATTATTATTAGAGTTTCAACCCTAGCCACCTCATTTGATTCTACTCGGTATGAAAAATGTGTACCTTTTCGTTATCGGTGTGTATCTCCTAAATCAGCAAGACAAGTCATGTTCCGCGAGAAAAGGCTTTAAGCTCCAATAGGCCTGTGTAATACGATTGAACGTTCCCTCCATAGCAACTTCAGCAATAATACCGCTTTTCAACATTATTGATAATGATGAACAATGGGACGGCGAATCGCATCGTACTGCCACAACATTGATTAAAGAAATAAAAAACTGGGCAATTATCTTTATGTGTGGTGGTGGTGGTGATTATTGGTTTAAAAGGAAGTACAACTGGGCAACCATGCCTTATTAACACTATTCAGAGGGAAAAATGGAACGGGTCCGATACTTCGAGAAATGAAGGTATCGGCCAAAAAAAGACCCCTTAGCCCTCAATAGCTAATACCGTCGAGGTTGGAAAAGAAAAGTGTTGACCAAGGGAGGTCGGATAGGAAAGATGAAAGTGAGGTGCCTAATACAAGTGGAACAATGCAGGACTCAGCTAAGATCCCCGTGGTCACCAACCCACGCTCCAAAGTTCAGGGCCCTTGGGGCCCCTTTCTGTAGCCTCGAACCCATTATCTCTCGAATGCAAGCTCATAGCTGGGCGACCGTAACCACACAGCCAACTCACTCGGTGTTTTGAAAATTCCCACGTTAGTAAGTTAGGTGAAAATGTTTCTCATCATCCTACCACAAGCACGTAATGAAAATATAACTTCTTTACTACACAAGCTCTCTCTCCGCCCCTGAAGGGGTACGGCGGCCCTCATAGACGGTGGCGCCGTCTCTCAGGCCAGGAGGATTGAGATATGCTGTGAAGTTAAGGGATGACCGTGGCCTATACTAGGAACTGACCAGGCATTCGCCCTAGTGCAGAATGAAAACCACATAAAACCATTATCAGCACAGCGACGGTGGGGATCAGTCCCTCTCCGTCTCCCGAGTTCAGGAGTGTGGAGCCAACTGTCCTCTACTCGATTGGTGGGTCGGAATAAAGAGCTGTAGAGCCACCTCGACCCCGCCGACTAAAGAACTCGTATCTAACTCACCGCCGAGGAATATGGCAACTCTTACTACTTCACCGAGTATTTAGTGAGTCATCCGGTGACGACCTAATCAACCGAGCACTGATGAAATTAAACTGAGAACATTTTTAGTAACAGTGGTGGGATTTGTTTTGAGGGCAGAGCCAGCAACTTCTCAGACCACAAAAATACTCTCACAGTCAGTGGAGAAATTGAGTAATTTAGCGGTTGAATGTGACAGTAAGGAAACAGGATTGGGTGTTCTCTGCATAAGAAGATACGTCAAATTTATACTGACACAGTAACCGCTTTCTGACCTCTAAAGGGGATGATGTGATATCGGTGGTGGTGGTGTTGGTGGTGGTGGTGGTGGTGGCTATTATCTTATGGGAAGTACAACCGGATAGTAATACTCTCTTAAATGTAATCGAAGGAGAAATTGTTCGAACTTCGATCTCGAAGGAATAAAGGTATCAGCCGAAGAGAGAGACCGAGAAAGTTAGACGCGCGGTTAGAGTGGCGCAGCGGTAAGCTTGCATTTGGGAGATAGTGGGTTCGAATTGCACCGTCGGCAGCCCTGAAGATGATTTTTCGTGTTTTCCCATTTTCACACTACGAAAATACTGTGGGTGCATCTTAATTACGTCCACGGCCGCTACCTTCTCAGTCCTATCTCTCCTGCTTCCCTCCTTCCGTCACTGAAAACCTGCGATGTGTTAGTGTAACGATAAACAAGTAGTAAAAATTATCAGAGAGATACAAGCAAAGATCACCCAGAGAAGTTAAAGAGAAAGGACGAAAGTGAGTAGCTGTTTGCAGTAAGTGGAAGATATGTGGTCATCATCCCACGCTTACAACCTGTATTTGTATTGTATGGCCCCATTGATGAGATCAGTCTCAATCTCCTCTAAGGTCAGAGAACACCCAGTAAGAATGTGGCCACTTTGTAACAGGATCCACAGGAACACACTGGGTGGTCTCCTCTTCTTAGGTCAGAGGGCGTAGATTTTCCATCAACAAGCCTCAACTTGCATTAAAATAAGGCCTCTATCCTTGAAAAACGAAAGAAGGACTTTCACTTATAGGAGATTCGACTGACAAGACTCCAGGTTTGTACAGCACCAATATCCCTAGTACCGTATCAACAGAACTAGGTGGTAATGAAGCCAGCTCTTTCGTAACCTGGTCAGCTAATTCATCCCCCGCTATGCCACGTGGTTGAAAGCCATGTGTACAGTAGGTGATCATCATCATACAACCTGACTAGGAGGTTGTGGATTGGTTGCTCCAACGTGTATCGCGCAAAACAGCAAATAGCTCTCAAATAGTCGGCACACTCGAGAAACTGATGGCATTCGCGAAATTGTGTGAACTGTAAAGCTTCTATAATGCTGAATAAGTCCACGGTATACAGGCTGCAGGTAGTGAAATCTTCACACTCGTGCATTGGACATTGTCCGCAATCTTCGATCCGTCCATGAATACTAGTACCACGTTCGAACTCTGGATGTGCATCCAGCAGTGGGAGGTGACCCTGCAGCTTCTGTTACATCGTAACGTTCAACCACTTGCAGGCAGTGCATAATTCTGTGGCTTTGTTCTAAAAGGGCCAATGTCAAGAAACCTGTTTTTGAGCTATGAGCATTTGAAGTTTTGCTTATAGTTTTCCAATTACTTTTTCGACAACTAACTTTAAATAACTTTATACTTTCTTTGTGGAAGTCACCTTAGTAAAGCTAATTTTTTTTCTATCGTTTTCTTTAAAAATCGGCAGGTCTCTAATCTTTATTGGTAAACTAACATTATTGGCAAGGGCTTATTTAATTAAACATTAACTGTTCATTTAGTACTTAACAGAGACATTGACCCTTTTAACATGTTGCAAGCCAGGATAAAACGCGTTTGTATCAGTTAATATCTCAATTTCGATTTTAAAAAAAGACATTGGCCCTTTTAGAACCAAGCCACAGAATTCCTCCATTATAGTCAGTAATGGAAACACTAGAGCGACGAACTTTGAAATTAAAGTGACTGTCAAGCCATTCGTGGTAATTGTACAGTTTTATACCAAAACGTAAAAGAAACGATGACAATATTAAAAAATACGACGATCCAATGCATATAATCAGATTTACATCGTAAAATAACTAAACTAGGGATGTAATATGGTGTACATAAGAGATGACCTCATTCTTCAGTTCGCTGGAAATTCCTGAAATAATCCGTAGTTCCATGGACTGAAGTGGTCAAATCAAGGAAAATTACAGCGCCTCTAAACCTTTTAACCAGTGGCTTATTTCGTATAGGAAAAATGCGATGGAACTTGGAAAGGAACTGCAATTTTAATGAGTAATTTAAAAAAGGCCTTCAAAAGAAGACAAAGTACGGAATTAAGAAAAATAACTTCAAAATTGCTCAACTTTAATTTCGAACGTTCTAAAGTACAGTATGAAATAAGAATTCTTAGTAAGCCCAAAGACTTGATTAAATCAAAACTTGTTTATGAAATTAAAAAGGAAAGGGAATTATAAACTAGCTCATACCTTAAGCACTGGTATTTTTTTGTTGGAATTATGAACTGGGAAGACATCTACTTTCCATTGGTCATGTATATAATGTAGTTTATTGGTTTTCTAAAATACGAATTCGCTTCACGTTGCACGAGAATGTGAGGATTTACGGCGACGATGGATTAGGAAAGGACTAGGAGTGATAAGGAAGCATCCGAGACCTTAATTAAGGTACAGCCCCAGCATTTGCCGGTGTATAATGTAGAGCAAAAAAGAAAGCACACTTATATGAATGATAATTAAATAACCAAATATGTAACAAAAAAGTTGCTTAGAAACCTTCAAAACACAATGTAATGACAGTTTATTTAACTTCACTCCTACTGAACAAAGCTTTTTCTCAATTTCGTAAGGCTTCTTTCTTTCTTTCTTTCTTTCTTTCTTTCTTTCTTTCTTCTATAATTTGTTCATCCTCCAGGGTTGGTTTATCCCCGGACTCAGCCAGGGATCCCACCTCAACCGCCTCAAAGGCAATGTTCTGGAGCGTGAGACTAGGGGTCGAGGATACAAGTAGGCAGGAGGACCAGCACCTCGCCCAGGGGGCCCCACCAGACTATGCTGAACAAGAGTTTTGTGAGGGATAGGAATACTGGAAGGGGTAGATAAGCGAGAGGGAAGGAAGCGGCCTTAGCCGGGATTTGCATGAATGAGAAGTGGGAAACCACGGAAAACCACTTTAGGAAGGCCGAGGTTGGAATCGAACCCCCCTCTATTCAGTTTAACTCCCAAGGCTGAGTGGACCATGTTCCAGTCCTCGTACCACTTTTCTAATTTCTGGCAGAGCCGGGAATCGAAACCGGGTTTCCGGCTGTGGCAGCTAATCACACTAACCACTGCACCACAGTACAGCTTCTGCACCTTTAATTCTTTGATAGATGTGTCTATATGCATAGATCTGTGGTATATGGCCTTGATTACGACGCAAAACATATCCAATGACATAACGCTACAAAATTCTGACAAAACAAAACACACACTAACTAGATGGCAATACATTAAATATGCATTTCGTATAAGAGTAAGAAATTACCTTGGGAGATGAGTTGAACATCACACCACACCTCCACTCCAGACAGCAGACATGTTACTTGTGATCTGTTTTATGACCGATTCCTTGTTGGCCGTCGTATTAAACGGGACAGATCGCTGATCGAATTCTGCAACATCTAACTCATGTTATGTGGTTCCATGTTAAGTATTATGCTTCCTAACCCTCAGTAAAATGGCCATTACCATAATAATTAACATACGTATTGTTGGTTGGTGATTGTTCTCTGCAGCAATAGTCAATGCACATGTACCGTTATAGACTGATACACGTTACAGCAAAGCCTCTGTGATCTCTTACCTAGAGAGCATTAACAACTCGGCAGTGACCTCGCTTTGGTGGTAGTTTTAAGAGTAAGTACTACTGGGCGATCTCCCTCTGTTGACGCTATATGAGGAGAAAACGGAAGAACGTGAAAAAAAGAACGACTCCTAATCAACGCAGGCCACACACTGCTGGAGTCGGATGTGAACAAGATTTGACTAAGGAATTTCGAACAGTGTATGTAAAACATGAAGAGTCTGATGTGATTGAGATTCATCCAGGAGCCCCGTGGTCACTACTCTGTCGCTTGGAGTCCTCTTACTACTGAAAGAGTCTGAATTTCACTCTCAAAGATTAATTACTCTCGTGAATTTCGTATCCGTCATTTCCAGCTTATTTTCCTTTTTCTTTCAGGCTCCTGCCCTTTTTACTGATATGGCCCTGTTTTACGGCCGGATGCCCTTGCCGCTCCCAACTCCATGTGGAGGAATATATTACGTGTTGGGTTTGTCTGTACTACAGGGTGCGGCAGAATTACCTGACGAATTTCAAACGTAAATAACTCAGCAACGCAACAAGCCATTTAAAGATTTACTGCACAGTTGGAAAGAATAGTGTTTCCCATTTGCACCACATACACATACACATTAGGTTATCAAAATAATGCCATCCAAATGCCGACCGTCCTGTTCGATACACCTCTGAAGCTTACGTCGGAAGACGCGATCCTTCAAATATCCCCAGAGAAAGATATCGCACGGGGTGAGGTCAGGAGAACGGTCTGGCCATGGAACGTCACCCCGTAAGGAGATGAGACGCCCTGGAAACATTTCTCTGAGGAGACCCATCGATGCCCTGGCTGTGTGTGCAGTGGCACCATCTTGTTGGAACTACTCAGCAGGATTCCCTAAATCTGTGAGTGTCGGCTGCAGGAAGTTGCTCGGAACTTTCTCATGTCGACCTAAGCCAAAGTGTCTGTGTTGTGGTAACAGAGTAGGCATTTTTTAAATAAGTCTCAATCACGAAACCTCAGTGTTCACCACTCCACGCCATGCTAGCGACTGACTGGCTGACTGACTGACTGACTAGCCTGGACGACACAATACACGTGTTCTCCAAGTCCAAGACCGCCCGCACTACGACAGTAACACTTGTTTGAAAAATATGGCCAATACGACCTTTAGTTCACTCCATTCTACTGTATGTAACATAAATGGTAAACCCTTCTCTGTTAAACTGCGCAACAAAATTGTGAATGGCTTGTTGCGTTGCTGAGTTATTTACGTCTGAAATTCGTCAGGTATTTCTGCCGCACCCTGTATAAAGTCCGGTGCATTGTATGTAGATCAAGTTAAGTGAAAGCCCATTAATGCCCAGTGCGTTATCACCTTTGCTCTTCGTAATGGTGATGGATGACATGTAAAGGCAGCAAGGGAAGATTATAGAGGGAAAAGAATGGATGTAATGATGTATGCGGATCATGTTGTGATGTGAGGAGAAGATGAGGAGGAGGTAAAACAGCTGAATATACTGAACAGAAAGGTTAAACCATAGTAATTAAGGATCAACGTCGAGAAGATCAAGACAATGGTGATGAGTAGAGGGAGTATAAAGAAAGGAAAAGAAGCCATCAAAATTAGAGATAAGGAACTGGAAATAGTGGAACACTTTTCAAATACTTGTGAAGTGACCTGACAGATAATCGAAGTTTGCATATGGATATTAGTAGAATGATACAACTTGGGAGTGCATTTTATCACCAGGTACGAAGATTAATAAGGAATGAAGATGTGCCAATGAAGGCTAAAGAAATAATGTACAAGGGATCTTACTTACCTATAATGACATCTGCAGCAGAAACCTGGACAATGACGCAGAGAGTAGAGTACAGGCAGCTGAAATGAATTTCCTGAGGAATATGGAATGAGAAGGAAGAATAGAGTAATAAATGAAGACATACGAAAAGAGCTAAATGTTCAAAAACTAAATGAAGAATGGACCAGGAAGGATCGACAAGATCAAGCGGATGATAGAAGAAAGACTGCCAAGACAAGCATTGGAAGGAGATGACAGGAAAGAGAGGACGAGGAAGACCAAGATTACAATGGATGGACTCTATGAAGAACAGCATATGACTGGAGCATATTGTTGGATGAGCAAAATTATGATGATTATGATGATGGTTAAAATAAATATGGATTGAGTTTATATTCTAGGCTACTATATAAGAAAATAGCTGGAGGGAATTGGAAAATTTGCAAGTGACATGTCATTAGCTCTAATAGGTTTTCCTTGGGTATTATTAGGCCAAGTATAATATAAATCAGAACACAAGAAGGAAAAACATTAAAAAACCCAAAGAGTCCACTTCCATGAACAAGTCCACGAAAAAAAGTACTGAAATCCAGGCCACATGTACATCCTGCTTGGAACAGGTATCATCGTGTGCTAGCCACAGTCCTTGACTGCATCAACTTTATGGTATCCCTCAAGAAAAAATATCGTTCCTTTGAGGAAACTCCTTACATTTAAAAATCACTATGTAGGAAGGAATATCGTGAAAACGTTTTTGTAATTTGCAGCATCGAGTGTTAACCAAGTTTTTCCAACCTATTCTCGACAATAATTATCCTCGGAAAATGTCGCAATGACTGCGGAGCTGTGAAGGAGCTACCGGGGTAAGAACTCGGTTGAAAAGTACTGAAATTATGAAAACTCAATTGCTGGAGGATAAGTACATTATCATAGCTTTATTTTCGAATGATTAGCATTTTCGGAAGTCTGACCAAATATTACCTAACTCGTAAAATACTAGCTGATGTACCCGTGCTTTACTACGGAATTCTGCAGTGAATACAGAATTCTAAACGAAGTAGTGTACACGTTTCGAATATGATGTTATTAAATTACACAGCTTATCTGGTAATCAGTTACATACGACTGGAGGGTCGTCGTACGTCGTTTCTCATGTGTAGACGGTTTTAGGGAGTTTTCATTGTATTAGTAGGCCCTCTTGTCTAGCTACTGCCAATCACAATCGAGAACGTTTTAGTAAAACACATCCCTGATATTGTTTCTTGTTCGGGAACTCTAGAGTCTGCTTATTCGAAACCCGGTGCTGGTACATACCTACTCACAAGGCATAACGCCCGAACTACACTAGGGAGCGGCTAGATGCTTCCCTGCTCCTAGTCCTGTTTTACAGCCCGATGCCCTTCCTGACACCACAACTGGGGATTTTAAAGTGATTTTTTTTCCGCCAGATGCCCTTCCTGACGCAAGATTTTAAATCACAAGAATCTGTTTTACGGCCGGTCGCCCTTCTTGATGCAAGATTTTAAATCACAAAAATCCGTTTTACAGCCGGATACCCTTCTTAACGCTGAAACCGGGATTTTAAATTACAGTATCTAGTGTCTTACAACATGAATCATTGTTTTACGGCTGGATGCTCTTCCTGACGCCGAAGGACCGGTATTTAGCCAGTTGCCCTTCCTGACGTAACAGGACCGGGATTTATTTTTTGCTAAGTCACTTCCGTTTTGCTTGCACAAGAGCATGTCAGATGCAAGTCATGCTAAACAGCATTCGCATGTTTTAACTCGAATCCTAAAACAGATCCGTTGGATAGGGACCGTCAACCTAAAAGTAGCGCCCAACAAATTGCCTGCGTAAAGTTGTAAACATGTAGATTCATTAAAGATGGCAGATAACAGCTGTCAAAAAAAACACATAGAATTTCAATTACCTACCACCACATGTCAAAGAATAAAGTTTAGTGTCATAAAGATAGCAGCACGATGCTCTGTTAATTAAAGATTGCTGCTTGTCAAAAAAGCACGTGGAAATTACCGCTACCACATTTCAAAGGCAGTACCGTAAAGAGTGCAGCACTAAGGTAAGCGATGCAAGATGACGGATAACAATTACCACCACCAACACATTTCAAAAGTATAGCAGCACGGTGTTCTGTAGATTAAAATAGGCTGCTGTCAAAAAGCATTGTTTTCAAATTATCCGCCACCACATTTCAAAGGTATGTACCTAAAGAGGGCAGCTTGTCAATAAAGCACATTGCCCTCCACCACATGTTAATGGCAAGTAGCTAAAGAGGGCAGCAAGGTGCTCTGTTGATTAAAAATGGCGGGTGACAGCTGACGGAATTGTCCGCCACTACGATCAAGATAGCAGCACGGTGCTCTCTTCATTAAAGATGGCTGCTATCAAAAAAGCACATTACCCACCACCACATGTCAAAGGTAAGTAGCTAAAGAGGGCAGCACGATGCTCTCTTGATTAAAGATGGCGGATGACAGCTAACGGAACTTTTTAAATTGCCCGCTACTACGTGCTTAAGGTAGTAGCCATAAAGATAGCAGCACGGTGTTCTGTTGACTAAAGATGGCGGATGACAGCTGACGGAATTGCCCACTACTAACGATAAAGATAGCAGCACAGTGCTCGGTTGATTAAAGATGGCAGCTTGTCAAATTGATTTTTTAAATTGCCGCCACCACATTTGAAAGGTAAGTAGCTAAAGAGTGCAGCACGGTGCTCTGTTGATTAAAGATGGCTGCTGTCAAAAAGCATGTGGAATTTTTCAAATTGCCGCCACCACATTTCAAAGATATGTAGCTAAAGAGGGCAGCACGGTGCTCTCTTGATTTAAGATGGCGAATGACAGCTGTCAAAAAAAGCACGTAGCTTTGTTTACCCATTCAAATCTCGCGCTAGTGAGGTTAAGTTGGCATCGCTGATGTTTAGGCCCGTCAAGATAGCAGCACTGAGGTTAGCGATGCGTTGTTGTCGATGACAGCTGTCAAAAAGCACGTGGCTTTGCTTACCCATTCAAATCTCGCGCTAGTAAGGTTTAGTTGGCAGCACTGAGGTTTAGGCCCATCAAGATGGCAGCAGTGAGGTTAGCGATGCGTTGTTGTCGATGACAGCTGTCATAAAAGCACGTGGCTTTGTTTATAAATTCAAATCTCGCGCCAGAATTCAAATCTCCCGTGGGAGGAGGAAGAGGCCCCTGGGAAGGCCCCCCGGGAGGAGGGGGAGGAGCGGGCCCTTGGGAAGGCCCCCGGGAAGAGGAGGAGGAGGAGCTTACCCCTGGGAGCCGGAGGTGGAGGCGGCCGTCGAACTCTCCAATATATCTACTAACACAAAATTCCCTGCAGAGAAGTATGGGTACTCTAATCACAGCCGTCTCGATCCTCTTATACTGCCTGCTCTATGCCACTAGTTTAACACGCGAAGGCGCGAATACCACTATTTCTCCAAGTCGCCGTAAGAGTGCAGCAGTAGACGCACAATCTTCGCTGTCAGTGTGGGTGTAGCACTGTGTTATTGGTGCATGACTGTGTGTGGAAACTTGAGTTATTTCGTACAATGAGTAAACGTGTCTGGACACTTCCGTTCGTACAAGAGATATTTTGTATAGAACTGTGAAATGAATTAATCATGTTATGCTTATAGATATTTCGAAAGTGATTTTAAGGTGTAGGTAATTGTTTCTTACCGTTTGTGCAAGGTATATTTTTTGTAGAACTGAAATTTCAGATTCTTTCCCCGGAAGATTCAAGTGCTGTGTACCATTTTGCCAACCGCGGCAAGGTGGTTCGCAGCCAGAAAGGATACGACTCCACGAAACACCATCTAGAAGTTAATTAAGAGAAAAGCGGCTATCGGCTTTATCTAGGCAAGGACCTAATAAAGGAAGTAATTGGATATCCTCAGATTACTCTCGCATCTGTGCCTTTACACCTTATTCCAGAAGGTGAGGGAGCCTCCGCGGTTCAAGTGGCAGCGCGCCGGCTTCTCACCGCTGGGTTCCGTGGTTCAAATTCCGGTCACTCCATGTGAGATTTGTGCTGGACAAAGCGGAGGCGGGTGAAAATGTGACTTTTTCTGATTTTCAAATATTTTGACACCTTGTAGTCATATACTGATGGTATGTTTTGGTATAATGTCCAGAACAGTCTGTAATGTCGTTTAAATGATATAGTGACAGCTAAGGTTACACCCCCTTTTTTGCCATTTCAACATCGTAGCGTTTAGTTTGTAATTTCGCGGCATCAACTTTCGTAGGAAAATTTTGTGTTGGCTAACCTGTCCAGTGACGTGCCGTGCTTCGCTTTGCTGCATTCTTTTGTTCATTAGTGCGTTTGCTTCAGAATGTCGCACGTGTATTTGTGAAGTGGAAACGAACCTTTGATCAAATTATCAAGACAAGACAAGACAAAACGAATCTTTCAACAGTGTAGTGTGGAACCGTGTGCCCTAAACAGTGTTTGTTGGGTATGACACAATGTGCATGGGGTTAAATGATGCTGTACTGACTTACAATGAAGGGTGTATCGGTCGAGTGAAGGTGTTGGACAAGTTAGGCATTGATCCTGACAAGAACATGCGACAAATCTGCAGTGCCAATGATGCAGAAAGAGTCAGGAAATCAGATCTGCAAGCTGAGGCGGCCATTAAACAGACCAGGGTGATCAAAAGAAACAAGAAGGGGGCCAGGGAGCACAATAGCTTAAAAGGACCCAAGAAACAGGGAACGCATAAAATACAACAATGATCAGTAGGACCCAAATATAGAAGTACGGTTCTTAAATAACGTCTCATGGGGATACTCAAGCCAAAACCACACAAGATCGGAAGCCCAATTCACATGATCGTCAGTGCGTCCCTTATATAAAATTCAAATGTCAAGAGAGCACAAACCATCCATGAAAAGGTACTTCCGATACACGACAACATAGTGGGGACAACGGAGAGCAATTTGGTACATGAATAATAATACAGGGACTTCCACACATGAACCGTAGAATAAAATCGACCGGGAGCACAGTACTGTATAGGCTGGGAAGTGGGCGTCGTAGGTCAAGTGTCGCAGTAACCCACGTGACTAGCGCGCGGTAGGATGTGTGATAGTTGACAGTGCTCCAGGGTTAGAAGGTTCAAGTCCCATGCAAGTATTTTTTAGCCAGTTTCCTGGGATGTGGCAAGGTTTTATACCTAATCCCGGGATTTTTCACAGAATGATTCATTTATTTGGCCCTAGAAAGGGCCATTGGTATGGAGCTGGGTTGATAGAGGCTAAGAAACATGTGACAGGCTTTCATTTACCCATGTCATTTAACGCAGCACCTGCTCGAAATGATGACCTCCGTGGTCGATACAGAGCTGCGCGTGATGTTGCAAGGACAGTCTGGCCCTTTGCAACACCTCTGGCGAAACGGATCGGCATGCCTCGGTGATGAGTTGTCTAAGGTGACAAGAACTGGCCGGCTCCTGTGCATTCACCAGTTGTTTTAAATGGACCCATAGATAAAAATCCAGGGGCGTAAGATTAGGTGATATGGCGGGCCAGGGGACAGGTCCTCCACTCATCCATTCATCAGGACACGTCGCATTTAAATGGTTCCGGCGACCGCCGCGTGCGGTGGAACTCTGTCATGTTGAAATCACATCCTGTAGCGGTAAAGGAGTGGTGGTTCATCTTCGAGAAACCGCAGATAGCGTTGGCTGGTCAGATGGCCCTCAAAGAAATGGATAAATGGAGACCGATGAGGTGATCACATATGATTCCACACCATACATTCGCCCCCCCACCCCCACCCCCACTATACCTGAAAAGCTATCTACCGCACCCGACGGGGATTATCTACACTCCAGTAATGCATATTATGGCGGTTAACGGTTCCATTGTTGTGGAATAGTACTTCGTTCGTAAATAAGAGAGTCACTAGAAAAGCAGGATCAGTGTCATTGACAGAACGCCACCCGGGCATCGAAATCATGACCATGGAGCTTCTGGTGTAAGTGCAGATGGTACGGGTGAAACCAGTGGGTATCCGCATAACACACGCTCGTCTCTTGTTCGTCTCATGTGCAATAGCCCGTTTGCTAGTATGAGGGTTACGCCGGATAGCGCCAAACACGACCTATTCATTCATTGTCAGTAGACGTCACGGAATGATCTCGAACAGATCCTGTCCTTTCCAGGGATTTAGTATCGCGCAGGCGTCTTTCCACACTCCGAAATGTCATGCCCGTCGGTTGTCGTCTATCCGGATAGCGTTCTTGGTACAGGCGTGTGCCTGGTATGCATTCTTTCTAACTTCTCCATAGATAAGTAACATATACACATACTTGTCGCTGAAATACATCTCGAGATAGTGAATAAACTTTGTGTTGTGAATTGTTTTGAAGGAGGGGAGTTCGCGCAGCTGCATATTTACCTGCCACCTCATGCTGTTATCGTTCCAATGGGGCATAATTTGCCCTACCTGTGTCTACAAAGCTTGGAACATGTACGACGCAGTTAACTGGTCACAGACCATTATTTCCTCATCCTCGTTCAACCCAGCACTATACACCCATGCAACGATACATACGCTCTTTTACAGGGTCAAAGAAACAAATCAGTCCTTGCAAGCTATCAAGTATGCAACCTTAACACATCCCAGGCAACTGGCTGTTAAAACAATTAAGTGAGATTCGAACCTCCTACCTCGAGCACTGTCCATTATCACATATCTCCCCGCCCGATTGCCATGTGAGCTACTGCGCCACTTGACCTACGGCGCCCACTTCCCAAGCGTACACAGTACCGTGCTCCCGGTCTGTGCGTCCACCTCCTGTTTTGAAGTACGTGTTCTGCGTATCTATACTCCTTTTACAGGTTCATTCAAGGTACCCGTAATCAATTAATAGTGGTGCTCATGTTTTCCGTCCATAACCACACATCTCGTTATATTACCCCGGTTTAGGGAGAGGGGCCGATGTTTTTCAGAATGGTAGTAAATGTGAAGGGATGCATAAAACTGAACCGCAAGGGGCTGGTGGACCACCCAGTATATATGGTTAGTATTCGGAAGCAAATACTGGAACTGATCGCCTCCGTAGCTCCGTGTGCGGGGTCGTGAGCAACTAGTAGAATGCTGGTACAATACGCGATCTCAAGGAAGTAGCACCTTGTATGGTCTCGAGAGCAACTGGTAGGTTACGCGTAGAACACGCAGCCGCCTTTGCACCCAAGAATTAACCCGGTGCTCATTTTCGTGTAGGCTGAGTAAACCTTCGGTCATCTCCGGAAGTTTAAAATTCGTTTCTTAAATTTTAAGACTTCCCGGCGGGGAATCGGAACCACGTCCTTCATTCGCCTGGTGAAAGTTATTGCTCCTACATGAAATTGTAGAGAATTGGATGTTTCACGATCTCGTTAATTTCTTATTATATAGCACTGGAGGAACACTATGTAGGCTACAGAGGAGGCGTCACCATGTTGACACCATGAGGAGTTCTAGAAGCAATAACATATAAAATAAAAAATTCGGCGAAATGGTAAAGTTACCAACGAAATAAGAACATATCCGTCACACCAAGAACCAAAACACAGATATTTCAGCAGTAGCCAAGCATTCCTACGAAACTAGGCACGGAATATCATTTGACAAGACCAAGATCCTAGCAGCTATCCCTTGGAATCTGGAAAGGAAAATCCGCCAGGCTATCGAAATCAAGAAACATCCGAACAACATAAATTTAGAAGAAGGATATAAAATCAGTAATTCTTGGATGCCCATCATTCATAGTTTAAGACATACAGACCACAACATAAACACACGGGCCGCAACCCCATTACATAACAGCGCGGGCAAGTCCCCACTACCTGGCTGTAAGGCATACTTTCCAGAAGTCTCGCGAGACAGCCAGGGCTTACGTCAGCCAGAAAGGCTGGGATATAAAAGGCCAAGATCAAGGCCACTCTAGTAGTGTAATTTCTGCCTGGGAGACTGATTACCTCGGATCGAGTAGGGGTATTTCAGTCACCTTGACAAAGAATACTGCAATGTATTCGAAACGTCGGCAAACTGTACGTGATGTGCAGACAACTACAACACGGTTCAACCCGGAAATTAAATTAAATAATTCTTCACACCGTGGAAGCTTCACTTCTAAGAAACAAGTCCAAAGTCGCTACGTGTGTGCCTCCCAAAAGTGATGCCACCATAATGAACTTACGAGCCAAGGGTAGCTAGAAATCTCAACATTTTGAAAGAAATAACTACAAGACCGAAACGTGCGGGCAAATATCGATGGGCTTATAAGACACTTGAACTTCTGTATACTATGTCAGACGAATATGTCTTGGTGGACGGCAAATAATCTCGGCATCAGTATAATGGAATGAGAAAGAACGCTGCAGAAATATTTCCCTCGTTAAAACCGGACCAAGTTGCAGAGACACAGTGTTAAACTGTAGAAAGGATATATTTATTCATTTTCTATTTATTTATTTATTTATTTATTTATTTATTTATTTATTTATTTATTTATTTATTTATTTCTATCTCCTTTCTTAATCTGTTCACCCTCCAGGGTTGGCTTTTCCCTCGGACTCGGCGAGGGATCCCACCTCTACCACCTCAAGGGCAGTGTCCTGGAGTTTCAGACTTTGGGTCGGGGATACAACTGGGGAGAATGACCAGTACCTCGCCCAGGCAGCCTCACCTGCTATGCTGAACAGGGGCCTTGTGGAGGGATGGGAAGATTGGAAGGGATAGACAAGGAAGAGGGAAGGAAGCGGCCGTGGCCTTAAGTGAGGTACCATCCCGACATTTGCCTGGAGGAGAAGCGGGAAACCACGGAAAACCACTTCCAGGATGGCTGAGGTGGGAATCGAACCCACCTCTACTCAGCTGACCTCCCGAGGCTGAGTGCACCCCGTTCCAGCCCTCGTACCACTTTTCAAATTTCGTGGCAGAGCCGGGAATCGAACCCGGACATCCGGGGGTGGCAGACAATCACGCTAACCACTACACCACAGAGGCGGACTATTTATTTATTTATTTATTTATTTATTTATTTATTTATTTATTTATTTATTTATTTATTTATTTATTTATTTATTTACATTTTTGGCGAAGTTAGGGTTCACTGCCCTCACACCACTTTGAACAATAAAATTTAAAAATGTAAACGTGTAAGTAAAAGTAAGATATAGTACAGTAATTCCACAAAACAAATAATACTACGGACGCTATGTCTAGGTTACAAATCAGTAGGGAAATCAGATTGATAATACTAAAAATAATATAAAGAGAAAATATAGTAGTAGTAATAAAAATGGCTGAAGTGCATAAAAAGGCAGGTCCGAACCTCCGCATAGGTGTGCCTGAGCCGGAGTTTAGTTGCGGTAGAGTGGCCAATTTCTTTCCGCTCCTCCAATCCCTTACCCCCACCAACAGCGCGTGGCTATCCATCCAAATCTTGACCACGCCCAATGTTGCTTAACTTAGGAGATCTCACGGTATCCGGTGTTTCAACACGGCTATGGCCGTTGGCGAGTGCGTAACAGATTGAAGAAACCCCCTTCATACAACGTACACGCGATGACTCACACAACTTAGTGTATGTCCCCAAGAAAAACTTTCGGCACGCAGATTTGAATGTATGAGAGGGAGTGAAGTGCCAAATGTCCATTGTGAGTGCATTCCAGAGTCTCGATGCAGTAACTAAAAAGAATGATTGTAGGAATTCGCTCGATTTTGTGTCATTTCAGTTAGGGAACCAGAACGGGTACTAATTTCATCGAATGAGGAAAGAAACTAAAACTAGAAGATAGATAACTAGGAGCGTTCATCGAAAGCAGATGGTAAAAAGTGTCGTTAGGTGAAAATTCCTACGTTTATTTATGCGTATCCATCCCAATGTTTTGAAATATGGTGTAACATGAGTGTGATGTCGCAGCTGGGTGGCATATCGTATGCATGAGTTTTGTGCTCGCTGAAGTCGGAAATCTTGTTCAACATTTATATTGACTAGTACCGTATCACAGTAGTTGAAAATTGGAAATAGGAGTGCTTGGATTAATTTTAATGTAAGGTTTTGAGTAAAAGCATTCTTGTGATGTTTTCACATTAAATCGGCGTATAGTTCTATTGATATTAGTTTGCAAGCTTTACGTGACCACACTGTTGTCCGATTGGTACTTCCAAGTTGCTGAACTGTACAAATAATGTCTGTTTGACATCTCTTCTGGTCATAGTTCTACACACAAGCTCCTCATAGGCCTGAAGCCACTCGTCCCATCTATAATTATTTTTCATCTTTTCTGTGGAGAGATCAAGAACAGATTGCACAATTGCAAAGGTCCAAAGATTTCGAGTACTTTAAAGGCGTAGCTATTCAATGGATTGTGAGAGCATTATGATTATAGAGGCTATGTATCAGCAGTGGAAGTATTACCAACCAGAGAGGAGTTATATGTTTGTGCTCCCGTACGAAAACTATTATTATTATTAATTTCTCTACGCTGTAGTCCAGGGGATGAGGTGAGATTAATTTCATATGGCACGTTCCTACGTTAGATTGTCCTTCCTAAGGCCAACATCAAATAAGCGGCTAATGAAGATGAAATGACTGGTGGTGAGTGAAATTGGGCAAGGAGGGGGAAATAACCGGTTGTGGCCTACAACTTGGAAGACTAATACAGAGGGTTCCAAAATAATCTAGTCACTGTTTGATAGTCACTATCTTCTGACAAATTTGACTTGCAGTTATAATTTGTGGCACGGAGAGACAGTAATGTTGTATGTTCGAAATGACTAGCAGCATCTTCTAAACAACGCCAATGGTACCTACTTTCTGCTGCCTGTGTATCTGTATAAATGGCAGCACATGAGGCTACGATATGAATGGTTTGAGCACATGGTTCTGGAGGATGAAGAATTTGCAGGGAAACTCGTGTGATCTGACAAGGTGCAATTCAATTTTAACGGTGCTGTCCGCCACAATTGTGTCTACTGGTCCCCTGTAAATCCTCGCGTTCATGTGTAGAAATCGTAGCCCCATATACTGCCATTACGCCAGATACATGGACAGTTATAATTCGGTTTGAAATTCGGTTGTTTAGAAGATCAGTGCCAAAAATTGTACCCGTAAGTGAAGTTTGTTAGAAGATATGGATTGCCAAACAGTGAGTACGTTTCTTGGACCCTTCTGTATATTTAAAATGAATTTCACCTTCTTCGCACTGTTTTCCGCTGAGGGTGGGGCTGGTAGAATACATCTGCTTAATCCCTGGCAGTCGAAAGAGGTGACTAAAAGGTGCCCAATGGATGGTGTTAGGTTTGCAATGCCTACGGAGACTCTTCCACCTTCACGTCCTTCGTAGACCATCCCTTTCTTCTTTTCCTTCTTTCCTGCCGCTTTTCCCACATCTGTGGGGTCGCGGGTGCGAACTGTGTTGCACATGTGGATTTGGCCTTGTTTTACGTTCGTAGCCCATCCCTTTCATTTTCCGATATCTTCATCCTTAGAAGAATCAGTCCTCTTCTTGTTTTCCCTGCTGATTAGTGTCAATAGAAGATGGTTGGCCAGTCGTACAATGAGCACCACCATTACCACCACTACCAGCAAGAGCACCCTTCCTACTGCTAGATGCCACCTTACAAGGATTCCTTATAAACAGGTTGACGACCTACAGTTGAATCAGTCATTTAAGAAAGAGCAGATGTCAAAATTTTCGACTTTTTGAAAATTGCGGATTAATATTGTTCTCGTCTTGGGGCACTTTTTCACAGAGGAAACGGCACTTATCCAACCAGTATTATGCTGATATCTAAAGTTGAGTTGTGTGTGGTTTGGAATTCATTTCAGAAAGGGCACTTATTCCTAGAGAATACTTCTGTGCTTATAGGGCGTAAAGTAATAGTGCGAAATCATCTTACGTGCACCTAAAAGCCACGACAATTTCGCCACCATTCTTATTCAGACTAGTGATATTCTGAACTTCACTGCATGGTAACCGAAGTTTTACAAGTTTTACTATCAGATGAATCTCGAGAAAGAGCAGTGCCTAGCAACTTTGAACATCCATTTCCAGCCAGCAACATTTATGCAGTTAGTTTTCTCTGCCAATGATCCAGGAACCGTACGGATAACACATTTCTTCAGGGGCGTAATTGGACAGCAATGTCCTGTTTCCAAACGAACAAGCCTACAAAGAACCAATTCCTATGGACGGAAATAAGATCAATGACCTAAGGTGTATAGCTGTGTACGTTTCAGGGGAGTGCGAAATACTTGCGTGGCCAACTGTTTGTGTGACTGACGATGATTTTCCATTAACTCTCCTCACTCAGACGATCATTACTGTAGAACAAGAACAGAGTGTGTTGAACTTACGTCGGTAAACTATGTGTGTTTTGCTGCAAAACTCTTTTTCCTCTAATACTAAAACATTATACACTCACTCATCATTATAGAACGGACATATATCCCATTACTTATCGGCAAATTTACATAAAGTCCTGATTTTTACTCCATATTTTATCAAGTTACCTACCCACAACCATCAACTCTAACTGTCAAAGCACATACATTTAATGTAACAAGAAAGACTGGATTTAAATCTCTTTTTTGTTACTCCTAAAAAGTTACATTTCAGGACATGGGACATTTCTTGAATGGCTGATTCAAATAACACTATAAAAAGTCAGGAAATAAGATAAATACATTCCAACTTGCTTAATTCATGTACCTGCTTCCGCACAACATCGATCCAATTTTCCAAATGACGAAATTCAACAACCGAATTACTGTTATATTTTTGTGAGCATTGTGCTTCTTTGACAATGAAGAGCTGTCACACAAAGCACTCAGTTGATTGCGTTGTTTATTTAATTGACGCAATAAATGATAACAGCAATCTTTCAGACTGTATTGACCTGAGAAGGAAGGAATTCAGCGTATGGCGGTTTTGTTGTGGTTACGACGTACTCAGTGAACGTTACCTCCAGAAACCTACGAGTGTGAAGATGAATCCGAACAAGGACTTACTGTCAGAGTTTCTCCCACTCTTGTACATCTCAAAATGGTGTGGCCTTATGCCGTACGAAATGGACCGTAAGACTGAGCGTCTCAAGTTTAGCAGAAAGGGAATGTTCGGTACCATCACCATCATTGTCATCATACTTGCTAGCTTCCTGCACAGGATCATAATTTATCTACTTCAGGGTATTCCATACCGCCACGAAGGAATGGCGAAAGTCGTGCGAGGGCTTCTGGATCTTTCCGTGTATATATTGCCCATGGTTACTTTGATACCCAACTTGACCTGTTACATCAGAAAGGTTGAAAAAATATATCTCAAGTTAGCTAAAGTGGAACTGGTACTGCGTGTGAAGTTCGCAGTTGAACGTAAGCGGTCCAGGAGGATTGTGTCTCAAATTCTGATCTACATCGCTGCCTTGTGTGTTTTGCATGGAGACGCGCTCTCTCTGGCTCTTAATATACAGAGATGTACAAACAGTTTTGCACACATTATTTCAACAATAATTTATGTGCAGTTTGTTAATAGTATAATGCTTCTAAGAACAGTTCTGCGAAATTTGAATGACATACTTGAAACATTTGTTTGTGCACGGCGTGCTAGTAAGGAGGATAATGCTGAGAACAATATATCCTGTTATGACAGAGTAATCACTGAATTTTCCTATGATAGGAGAACTGGAGGCCTGTACGCCATTAGGACAGTTCGGATTCTTTACGACGATGTCATACAGGTAGCTCACCTCATTAATTCGATCTACAGCCCCGATATACTTTTCAGAATACTCTACTACTTCATTTCTTTGATATCCGATATCTACGGAATATATCGCTATTCCCAAATAGAAATATCAAGCAATCTGTATGAAATTTCAGTTCTTGTGCTATGGGACCTATTCCACCTGATACAGTTGATTACCATCGGAATAGTTTGCTTTCTGGCTTCGTCTGAAGCTAACAGTATGGCTTCATCCGTTACCAGATTAATCCTTCACCAACCTTTAGGCAGTAGAACTGCCCAAGAATTATCCTCCTTCTCACAGCAATTAGCTCACTGTAAACTGTGTTTTACTGCAGGCAATCTCTTCACATTAAATCTTAATTTACTGCTTGTGTTCTGTGGAGCATTGACCACATATATCATGCTCGTTATCCAGTATTCTCATTAGAGGACTACTTTCCCTTACTTTTGGTTTTATGCACTCAAAGCGAGTCGATTATTAGTTATGCTGAGAACCTTCTTCTTATTTAAACAAAGAGCTTGGATTGTGATGTTTGATTATATTAAGAGATGATTTCGTTGTACTTAGAAAGTAGTGATAGAGTCATGTAGAAAGACGTTACTATTGTATACCCCTCTAACACTAAAGATAATAAACACAAGTGTATTCCTTCATAAAAGAAACATTTATGTTACTGGTCTTAAACATTATAAATCATTTCGTTCCTGTATATGGTCGATATTTTACTAGTTACAGACATTCCAACTTTGTACGGGAGGTATAGGTAATAGCACATAGTTTATGAAGATATCAACGCCCCAGAGCAGGGATTGAATAGTTGGAATACATTTATGAACCAGTGAATCACGTATCAGTAACTATCACAACCTACATGAACCAGAGGAAAGGCATGCTAAAAAGGAAAGTTATCTACCTCCCGCTATTTCCCGTCAGTATTTAGGCAGGCTGTTTTACCGTTGCCTACCTGCATATCACGCAGGCAACGGTTCTGCTCGAGACACAGCAGTAATGACAACTATCGGAGATGAGAGGCAGGAGAGGGAAAAAAAGCATATCACAACAAACAACAGCCAATTTAATGTTATTCTTGGACAATTTTTTGGGATTTCGATATTGTAGGCCTGCACATTTAATATCCTTCCGACTCTGCGATTTTATTGAGCGTGAATACAATCAGTTTTAGCCTAGACTGTAGTGACGTATTCACCTATTTTCTTTAAAGTCAGTTCACTAATTTTCTCATAGTTCATAGTGGATATGAGCTTAGCAATAACAATTTTAATTCATCAACATCTCTGTTATCAAGGCTGCTACGGTAAAAATGTATATAAATGATTGGAAATTTAGATCTGTATAACTTTAGTCATGTAGTATTTATCAACAGGACCATTAATAACACACTTGAGAAGTGAATTTTAGCGTTTCCCCGAACTACCATTTTACTCAGTGTGAATAATTTTGTTTATAGCCTAAAGTCTG
The DNA here is from genome assembly GCF_040414725.1 of Anabrus simplex. Lineage (NCBI taxonomy): Eukaryota > Metazoa > Arthropoda > Insecta > Orthoptera > Tettigoniidae > Anabrus > Anabrus simplex. The sequence goes on from NC_090265.1 coordinate 1,636,779,003, forward strand.
GTGCTTCATTCCCCGACTTTACATACCGATTGTCATTACATTCTGTTGAGAGCCGTTTTCTTGTAATGCTCGTGCATATAACGAGAGACAGATTTAGAATGTGTATTTCCTCGTTAATGTGAACACAACCGATGCAGAAATGTAATTAAGTTTTTAATTCTGAGAAATTTATAAACAAACTCTTATTTTATTTGTTTATTTAGATAGATAGATAGATAGATAGATAGATAGATAGATAGATAGATAGATAGATATAGATATAGATAGTCCGGGAGATAGTAGGTTCGAATCCCACTATCGGCAGCCCTGAAGATGGTTTTCCGTGGTTTCCCATTTTCACACCAGGCAAATGCTGGGGCTGTACCTTAATTAAGGCCATGGCCGCTTCCTTCCAACTCCTAGGCCTTTCCTATCCCATCGTCGCCATAAGACCTATCTGTGTCGGTGCGACGTAAAGCCCCTAGCAAAAAAAGAGATAGATAGATAGATTGGTACAGCTGCCCTTATTCACTCAGTTTTATGCAACCAGCAGATTAAAGCCTAACTTAAAAACATTTACCATGGCTTCTCACAGCCATGTCTGATCTTACTAAGCTTTCTATAATTCGTTTCTTTGTGAAAACAAAATCAGCATTAACGTTAAAATACCGAATGTTAGTAAAGAATAGTGAAAATTCTGTATCACAGAAACTTCATCTACTGAGAATATGGTGGATGAATGACCAGGACTAGTGTTGATATAAAACCTGCAAACGACAGGTCATGATAGCCGAGCGTGCGTTAAGTTAGAGGAGGAAAGGGGTGCAAGTTGGTCGTAGGTTCGAGTGCGATATAGGACGACTTTCTATGTCGTTATTAAATGTTCGTGTGAGTCGCGTTGTTGAAGACAAACTTTCAGTTCTCATGTTGCACGTACTCTGTTATGTACGTTTCTAAGTAGCTCTTAAAAGAGCTGTTTGCAGTAAAATAAGCTATTACCAAGAGAGGTGCAATGGGATTGTGCATGATCATCCGATTAATGAAGGAAATGTTCAAAATGACCACCTCCTTCGTTAATGCCTATCTGTGTCATTCTTGCTTGCTGCAACGTATGTGGTGGAACCTGCCTGCACTTTGCTGTAAAGATTACTATTTGCTGTTTCATGTGCCGTACGTATGAAGTCCAGTCGTTCTTCGAATCAAACGTGCGCAGTTGCTTGGTTGAATGGATGAGTCATAATGCTGACAATAAGTGAAGTGCGCTTCATTCGTTGTAGCCGTTTGCCATAAGAAAGTCGCATGTTATTATTCCTTTATGATGTATGTTTTCTTTTTAAAGGTGAAAAGTGACTTTTGAGACTTAAGGGAGTTAAAACTTAATAAGCTACACGTGCATAACCGCACGGGCAACTTGCTTGCTGAAATGTAGCTTGTTAGCAAGGAACGTAGTCTATACACAGCCATGAGTAGTTAACTGAGTAGAGGAAGGTTCGATCCCTACCTCAGCCATTCGTTTTCCGTATTTTCCTATTTTTACATCAGGCAAATGGAGGGGTTGTACCTTAATTAAGGATACGGCCGCTTCCTTGTTAGCAAGGAAAGTAGACTACACAGTGCCCTTAGGTAAAAATCTCTGACCTTACCGGGAATCGAACCCGAAATTTCCCTGATCTCGCCGGGATTCGAACCCAGGGTTTCCGGGTAAGAGGCACAAAATATGAATAATCATAATAACAGTATTATATTTGCGTGGTCTAGGATGACAATTAATTTTGTGATACCGGGCGAGTTAGCCGTGCGGTGTATTGGTCATGTAGTTGCGTTAAGGCCACCGGCTTAGTGGATCCCGGGTTCGATCTGCTGAGGCTACATGGTTTTATTATTATTATTATTATTATTATTATTATTATTATTATTATTATTATTATTATCCGAGGTGTCGGAATGTTGTCGCGCAGGAGTACATAACAGTGACTACAGAGCTATAGATTTATCCACCGATAGTAAAACAGCGACCCCGGTCAGGTCTCGGGTTTTGATATCCTAGACAGGTCAGGATATCCGACAGATAGGTAATCGAAATTAAACAGTGTCAGAATAGATTAACAATGCAATGGTTTTCACATTTCTTATAACACCACGACGCAAATGTGATAATTAATTTAATATATAATTCTCAATACTGTATAGAATCGGTACTGTAGGTAAGTTAAAGTGTGCTGTAGTGGCTTGCGTGTTGCTGTGTCAACATCCGGTCTAGCCTCTAGCGATGTGCAGGCAGACACAGGGGTCATCCCATTCCTTTCTATGGCTTGATGGAGAGCACACATCCACATACAAAACTTTTAATATGTGACTTAAACTTTTCCCCCTTTTTCATATGTAAGTATCTCAGGTAATCAAAATTAAACACTAAAAATTAAAATTGCTACATCTGTGAATAAAGTGTGCAGAGAATTAAAACTCGTGTGTGTTGACTCGTAGTGATAAAATGTACGTGTGTAAGACTAGCTCACAGCATTTGCTTGTCCAACAATCAATTCCGTATTTTGCGTGTGTTCGGTTTTACAATAGAGAGTGTTGCGTGTGCATAACATCCAAGAAGTGTACAATCGAAAATAAGAAGTAGTGCGTTTGTTAACATGTATAGTCTGTTGTTATCTTAGACATCCGAGAGTTTCAGTGTTCGATTCCATGCATGTAATTTTTTTACGGTAACTGTGTTATCAATAATGTGTAGACAGCATACGAAATAAGGAGTGACGTATTTTTATTCTACCATTAATCAGTGAGATCAGGGTTCGATTCCATTTCTTAGATTTTTGTTCTGACGATAAACAGGGAGAACACGGTTTGAATCCTTGATTTTTTTATTTTGTCACGGTGACTAAATCAGAGAGATCAGAGTTCGAATCTGTATGTGTAATACAGATATTTTCTGTTGCATGAGTTAGAGATTTTCTTTTATTATACCATTAATCAGTGAGATCAGGGTTCGAATCCATTACAGTAATAGAAAGAGATTTTTATAGTGGTTATGTTATTAGTATATTTATTCTACCATTAATCAGAGAGATCAGGGTTCGATTCCATGTGTTGCATGTATTAGAGATTGTTTTATTCTAACGATGAACAGAGAGAGCAGTGGTTCGAATCCATATTTTTTATTCTGTTATAGTGACAAAGTCAGAGAGATCAGAGTTCGAATCTATATCTGTAGTATAGATTTTTTTCTGTTGCATGTGTTAGAGATTATATACTTTTTAATCTAACATTCAACAGAGAGACAACTATTCGAACCCATTACAGTAATAGAAAGAGATTTTTATAGTGGTTATGTTATTAGTATATTTATTGTACCATTAAGCAGAAGGATCAGGGTTCGATTCCATGTGTTGCTTGTATTAGAGATTTTTTATTCTAACGATGAACAGAGAGAGCAGGGGGGTTCGAAACTATATTTTTTTATTCTGTTATAGTGACTAAATCAGAGAGATTATAGTTCGAAACTATGTCTGTAATACAGATTTCTTTTCTGTTGCATGTGTTAGAGATATTCTTTTTAATCTGACATTCAACAGAGGAATCAGTGTTCGAATCAATCACAGTAATAGAAAGCAGGAATGTTTCCCTCGTTAAAACCGGTCCAAGTTGCAGAGTCACAGTGTCATAATGTAGAAAGGATTTATTTATTTATTTATTTATTTATTTATTTATTTATTTATTTATTTATTTATTTATTTATTTATTTATATTTTGTGGCGAAGTTAGGGCTCACTGCCCTCACTTACACCATTTTGAACAGTAAAATTTAAAAAATGTAAACATATGAGTAAAAGTAAGATATAGTAATTCCACAAAACAAATAATACTACGGACATATGCGCTAAGTGTAGGTTATAAATCAGTACGACAATTACAGTGATAATACTAATAATAAGAATATAAAGAGGAAATATAATAGTAGTAAAAATAATGGCTGAAGTGCATAACAGATAGAAGAAAACCCATTCACACAACCTACACACGATGACTCACACAATTTCGTATATGTTCCCACGAAAAGCATTCGTTAGGCAGATTTGAATGTATGAAAGAAAGTAACGTGCCGAATGTCCATTTTAGTGCATTCCAGAGTTTCAATGCAGTAATTAAAAAGAATGATTGTAGGAATTCGCTCGATTTAGTGGAATTTCAGTTAGGGAACAAGAACGGGTACTAATTTCATCGAATGAGGAAAGAAACGAAAATTAATTAAGTAGGATCGTTCATCGGAAGCAGATGGTAAACAAGTGTCCTTAGGTGAAAATTCCTTCGTTCATTTATGCGTAGCCATCCCAAAGTTTCGAGATATGGTGTAACATGGAAGGCATATCGTATGAATGAGTTTTGTGCTCGTTGAAGTTGCAAACCTTGTTCAGCATTTAGATTGACTATTACCGTATCACAGTAGTTTAGAATTGGGAATACGAGAGCTTGGATTAATTTTAATGTAAGGTTTTGAGTAAAAGCATTCTTGTGATGTTTTCACATCAAATCGGATTATAGTTGTATTGGTATTAGTTTGAAAGCTTTACGTGACCACACTGTTGTCCGGTTGGTACTTCCAAGTTGCTGAACTGTACAAATGACGTCTGTTTGACATCTCTTCTGGTCATAGTTCTACAAACACGCTCCTCACAGCCCTGAAGCCACTCGCCTCATCTGTAGTTATTTTTCATCTTTTCTGTAGAGAGAACAAGAAGAAATTGCACGATTGCAAAGGTCCAAAGAGTTCGAGTACTTTAAAAGCGTAGCTATTCAATGGATTGTGAGAGCATTATGATTACAGAGGCTATGTATCAGCGGTGGAAGTATTCTCAACCAGAGAGCAGTTTTATGTTTGCTCCCGAACAAACAATAATATTATTATTAATTTCTCTACGCTGTTGTCCAGGGGATGAAGTGAGATGAATTTCATATGGCACGTTCCTACGTTAGATTGTCCTTCCTAAGGCCAACATCAAATAAGCGGCTAATGAAGATGAAATGACTGGTGGTGAGTGAAATTGGGCAAGGAGGGGGAAATAACCGGTTGTGGCCTACAACTTGGAAGACTAATACAGAGGGTTCCAAAATAATCTAGTCACTGTTTGATAGTCGCTATCTTCTGACAAATTTGACTTGCAGTTATAATTTGTGGCACTGAGAGACAGTAATGTTGTATGTTCGAAATGACTACCAGTATCTTCTAAACAACGCCAATGGCACCTACTTTCTGCTGCCTGTGTATCTGTATAAATGGCAGCACATGAGGCTACGATGTGAATGTTTTGAGCACATGGTTCTGGAGGATGAGGAATTTGCACGGAAACTCGTGTGATCTGACAAGGTGCAATTCAATTTTAACGGTGCTGTCCGCCACAATTGTGTCTACTGGTCTCCTGTAAATCCTCACGTTCATGTGTAGAAATCGTAGCCTCATATGCTGCCATTACGCCAGATACATGGACAGTTATAATTCGGTTTGAAATTCGGTTGTTTAGAAGATCAGTGCCAAAAATTGTACCCGTAAGTGAAGTTTGTTAGAAGATATGGATTGCCAAACAGTGAGTGTTTCTTGGACCCTTCTGTATATTTGAAGTGTATTTCACATTCTTCACACTGTTTCCCGCTGAGGGTGGTAGAATACATCTGCTTTATCCCTGGCAGTCGAAAGAGGTGACTAAAAGGTGCCCAATGGATGGTGTTAGGTTTGCAATGCCTGCGGAGACTCTTCCACCTTCACGTCCTTCGTAGACCATCCCTTTCTTCTTTTCCTTCTTTCCTGCCGCTTTTCCCACATCTGTGGGGTCGCGGGTGCGAACTGTGTTGCACATGTGGATTTGGCCTTGTTTTACGTTCGTAGCCCATCCCTTTCATTTTCCGATATCTTCATCCTTAGAAGAATCAGTCCTCTTCTTATTTTCCCTGCTGATTAGTGTCAATAGAAGATGGTTGGCCAGTCGTACAATGAGCACCACCATTACCACCACTAACAGCAAGAGCACCCTTCCTACTGCTAGATGCCATCTTACAAGGATTCCTTATAAACAGGTTAACGAACTACAGTTGAATCAGTCATTTAAGAAAGAGCAGATGTCAAAATTGTCGACTTATTGAAAATTGCAGATTAGATTAATATTGTTCTCGTCTTGGGGCACTTTTTCACAGAGGAAACGGCACTTATCCAACCAGTATTATGCTGATATCTAAAGTTGAGTTGTGTGTGGTTTGGAATTCATTTCAGAAAGGGCACTTATCCCTAGAGAATACTTCTGTGCTTATAGGGCGTAAAGTAATAGTGCGAAATCATCTTACGTGCACCTAAAAGACACGACAATTTCGCCACCATTCTTATTCAGACTAGTGATATTCTGAACTTCACTGCATGGTGACCGAAGTTTTACAAGTTTTACTATCAGATGAATCTCGAGAAAGAGCAGTGCTTAGCAACTTTGAACATCCATTTCCAGCCAGTAGCATTTATGCAGTTAGTTTTCTCTGCCAATGATCCAGGAACCGTACGGATAACACATTTCTTCAGGGGCGTCATTGGACAGCAATGTCCTGTTTCCAAACGAACAAGCCTACAAAGAACCAATTCCTATGGACGGAAATAAGATCAATGACCTAAGGTGTATAGCTGTGTACGTTTAAGGGGAGTGCGAAGACGTTTTCAACGAAATACTTGCGTGGCCAACTGTTTGTGTGACTGACGATGATTTTCCATTAACTCTCCTCACTCAGACGATCATTACTGTAGAACAAGAACAGAGTGTGTTGAACTTACGTCGGTAAACTATGTGTGCTTTGCTGCAAAACTCTTTTTCCTCTAATACTAAAACATTATACACTCACTCATCATTATAGAACGGACATATATCCCATTACTTATCTGCAAATTTATATAAAGTCCTGAATTTGTACTCTATATTTTATCAAGTTACCTACCCACAACCATCAACTCTAACTGTCAAAGCACATACATTTAATGTAACAAGAAAGACTGGATTTAAATCTCTTTTTTGTTACTCCTAAAAAGTTACATTTCAGGACATGGGACATTTCTTGAATGGCTGATTCAAATAACACTATAAAAAAGTCAGGAAATAAGATAAATACATTCCAACTTGCTTAATTCATGTTCCTGCTTCCGCACAACATCGATCCAATTTTCCAAATGACGAAATTCAACAACCGAATTACTGTTATATTTTTGTGAGCATTGTGCTTCTTTGACAATGAAGAGCTGTCACGCAAAGCACTCAGTTGATTGCGTTGTTTATTTAATTGATGCAATAAATGATAACAGCAATCTTTCAGACTGTATTGGCCTGAGAAGGAAGGAATTCAGCGTATGGCGGTTTTGTTGTGGTTACGACGTACTCAGTGAACGTTACCTCCAGAAACCTACGAGTGTGAAGATGAATCCGAACAAGGACTTACTGTCAGAGTTTCTTCCACTCTTGTACATCTCAAAATGGTGTGGCCTTATGCCGTACGAAATGGACCATAAGACTGAGCGTCTCAAGTTTAGCAGAAAGGGAATGTTCGGTACCATCACCATCATTGTCATCATACTTGCTAGCTTCCTGCACAGGATCATAATTTATCTACTTCAGGGTATTCCATACCGCCACGAAGGAATGGCGAAAGTCGTGCGAGGGCTTCTGGATCTTTCCGTGTATATATTGCCCATGGTTACTTTGATACCCAACTTGACCTGTTACATCAGAAAGGTTGAAAAAATATATCTCAAGTTAGCTAAAGTGGAACTGGTACTGCGTGTGAAGTTCGCAGTTGAACATAAGCGGTCCAGGAGGATTGTGTCTCAAATTCTGATCTGCATCACTGCCTTGAGTGTTCTGCATGCAGACGCGCTTTTCTTGACACCTAAAATAGAGAAATTTACACACATTTTTTCACAAATTATTTCAGTAGTAGTTTATGTGCAGTTTGTTAATAGTATTATGCTTCTAAGAACACTTCTGCGAAATTTGAATGACATACTTGAAACATTTGTTTGTGCACGTCGTGCTAGTAAGGAGGATAATGCTGAGAACAATATCTCCTGTTATGACAGAGTAATCACTGAATTTTCCTATGATAGGAGAACTAGAGACCTGTACGCCATCAGGACAGTTCGGATTCTTTACGACGATGTCATACAGGTAGCTCACCTCATTAATTCGATCTACAGCCCCGATATACTTTTCAGAATACTCTACTACTTCATTTCTTTGATATCCGATATCTACGGACTATATCGCCATTCCCAAATAGAAATATCAAGCAATCTGTATGAAATTTCAGTTCTTGTGCTATGGGACCTATTCCACCTGATACAGTTGATTACCATCGGAATAGTTTGCTTTCTGGCTTCGTCTGAAGCTAACAGTATGGCTTCATCCGTTACCAGATTAATCCTTCACCAACCTTTAGGCAGTAGAACTGCCCAAGAATTATCCTCCTTCTCACAGCAATTAGCTCACTGTAAACTGTGTTTTACTGCAGGCAATCTCTTCACATTAAATCTTAAATTACTGCTTGTGTTCTGTGGAGCATTGACCACATATACCATGCTCGTTATCCAGTATTCTCATTAGAGGACTACTTTCCCTTACTTTTGGTTTTATGCACTCAAAGCGAGTCAATTATTAGTTATGCTGAGAACCTTCTTCTTATTTAAACAAAGAGCGTGGATTGTGATGTTTGATTATATTAAGAGATGATTTCGTTGTACTTAGAAAGTAGTGATAGAGTCATGTAGAAAGACGTTACTATTGTATACCCCTCTAACACTAAAGATAATAAACACAAGTGTATTCCTTCATAAAAGAAACATTTATGTTACTGGTCTTAAACATTATAAATCATTTCGTTCCTGTATATGGTCGATATTTTACTAGTTACAGACATTCCAACTTTGTACGGGAAGTATAGGTAATAGCACATAGTTTATGAAGATATCAACGCCCCAGAGCAGGGACTGAATAGTTGGAATACATTTATGAACCAGTGAATCACGTATCAGTAACTATCACAACCTACATGAACCAGAGGAAAGGCATACTAAAAAGGAAAGTTATCTACCTCCCGCTATTTCCCGTCAGTATTTAGGCAGGCTGTTTTGCCGTTGCCTACCTGCATATCACGCAGGCAACGGTTCTGCTCGAGACACAGCAGTAATGACAACTATCGGAGATGAGAGGCAGGAGAGGGAGAAAAGCATATTACAACAAACAACAGCCAATTTAATGTTATTCTTGGACAATTTTTTGGGATTTCGATATTGTAGGCCTGCACATTTAATATCCTTCCGACTCTGCGATTTCATTGAGCGTGAATACAATCAGTTTTAGCCTAGACTGTAGTGACTTATTCACATACTTTCTTTAAAGTCAGTTCACTAATTTTCTCATAGTTCATAGTGGATATGAGCTTAGCAATAACAATTTTAATTCATCAACATCTCTGTTATCAAGGCTGCTACGGTAAAAATGTATATAAATGATTGGAAATTTAGATCTGTATAACTTTAGTCATGTAGTATTTATCAACAGGACCATTAATAACACACTTGAGAAGTGAATTTTAGCGTTTCCCCGAACTACCATTTTACTCAGTGTGAATAATTTTGTTTATAGCCTAAAGTCTGGTGCTTCATTCCCCGACTTTACATACCGATTTTCATTAAATTCAGTTGAGAGCTGTTTTCTTGTAATGCTCGTGCATATAACGAGAGACAGATTTAAAAAAACTGTATTTCCTTGTTACTGTGAACACAACCGATGCAGAAATATAATTAAGTTTTTAATTCTGAGAAATTTATAAAGAAACTCTTATTTTGTTTGTTTATTTATATATATATATATATATAGATAGATAGATAGATAGACCGAGTGGTACAGCTGCCCTTATTCACTCAGTTTTATGCAACCCGCAGATTAAAGTCTAACTTAAAAACATTTACCTTGGCTACTCACAGCCATGTCTGGTCTTACTACGCTTTCTGTAATTCATTTATTCGTGTCAAAAAAATCAGCATTAACGTTAAAATACCGAATGATAGTAAAGAATAGTGAAAATTCTGTATCACAGAAACTTCATCTACTGAGAATATGGTGGATGAATGACCAGGACTAGTGTTGATATAAAACCTGCAAACGACAGGTCGTGATAGCCGAGCGTGCGTTAAGTTAGAAGAGGAAAGGGGTGCGTGTTGTTCGTAGGTTCGAGTGCGATATAGGACGAATTTTTAATGATGTCGTTATTAAATGTTCGTGTGAGTCGCGTTGTTGAAGACAAACCTTCAGTTCTCATGTTGCAGGTACTCTGTTATGTACGTTTCTAAGTAGCTCTTAAAAGAGCTGTTTGCAGTAAAATAAGCTATTACCGACAAAGGTACACGCACGCACATTAATGGTGTCCCGACATAAACCATCAACACTGCCCCACTCCAGTACTGAAAAGGAGGGGAGAGAGTAAAGGGATAGTGTTGAAGGCCACTCCAGTACTGGAAAGGAGGGGTAGGGAGTGAACAGGTAGTGCTGAATACGCAGTGTGTGTATTCCGGCGTTATACTGTAACGTTGTAATAAGGTGGCTCCTATCCTATCGCAGGTGAATCGAGGCCGTATTGTTGGCATGTGGGAGGCTCACATGGTCCCCCAAGCAATAGCACAAGCAATACCATGCAGTCTTAAGACAGTTTGGAAATGGATAGAAATATGGCAAGAACGAGGTGAAGAAGGATTCGTAGACCCGATATAACGCAGCTACAAAATATTCCTAACTACTGTAGTATAAAATACTTTTCGGTTAAAAACCTCCTTTACCTCTTAATACTGTAATAATCAGAGTAGGTTACTTTTTTCATTGTTTATGTTAAAATGCTATTTGTTCGGGGCGTCGACCAATAGAGTTCTTTTGCCCCTACTTGCACAATATATGAACCTGCATGTAATTGGAATTGCGGAAGTGTTGAGTGTTGAATGTGAGGAACGTTAAGGACGACACAAACACGCAGTCCCCAGACCAGGGATATTAATCATTTACAATTAAAACCCCCTGACCCGGCCGGGAATCGAACTCGGGGCGGCCGAACTCGTTGCTCCGTACACCGCGGGGCCGGACGAGCAGGTAACCTAATGCTGTACTTCAATACATCCGTCACTGTGCCCATTTCGATAACAACAAAGTCTTTTAGCGGGCTGTCTGCATGCAGTCAATGCAGCAATGTGTTAAGCGAGAAGGTGAGTCATTGTGCCTTCGACACTACTCCTTCACTCTCTTCCCCCCATGTTTTGTACTGGATTGGCCTTCAACACTACCCCTTCACTCTCTCCCCTTCTTTCCAGTACTGGAGTGGGGCAGTGTTGATTGTTTATGTCGGGACACCATTAATGTGCACGTCTGTACAATGGGATTGTGCATGATCATCCGATTAATGAAGGAAATGTTCAAAATTACCACCTCCTTCGTTAATGCCTATCTGTGTCATTCTTGCTTGCTGCAATGTATGTGGTGGAACCTGCCTGCACTTTGCTGTAAAGATTACTATTTGCTGTTTCATGTGCCGTACGTATGAAGTCCAGTCGTTCTTCGAGTCGAACGTGCGCAGTTGCTTGGTTGAATGGATGTGTTATAATGCTGACAATAAGTGCAGTGCGCTTCATTCGTTGTAGTCGTTTGCCATAAGAAAGTCGCATGTTATTATTCCTTTATGATGTATGTTTTCTTTTTAAAGGTGAAAAGTGACTTTTGAGACTTAAGGGAGTTAAAACTTAATAAGTTAAACCTTCATTACGAATGCATTAAAGAGTATAAAAATTATTAGTTCGTAGCAAGATTCGAACTCAGAATCCGTCGTAAACAAACCGCATGCTGGCTGCGATTACTACCATGTATCCACTCCAAACGACGAGCTGTATGTATCTCATCTCTGTACTAATGGAATAATCTACGCTATTGCATTATGTTTCAGGTGGCATTCACAATGAATTTGTCCATAGTCGGTGCTTACGTGTTATTTCAGAAGTAACAGATTCCAGGTAAGGTCAGAGATTTTTACCTAAGGGCACTGTGTAGACTACATTCCTTGCTAACAAGGATTCGAGCGTATCCTTAATTAAGGTACAACCCCAGCATTTTCCTGATGTAAAAAATAGGAACTACGGAAAACGGATGGCTGAGGTAGGGGGATCGAACCTTCTTCTACTCAGTTAACTACTCGTGGCTGTGTGTAGACTACGTTCCTTGCTAACAAGCTACATTTCGGCAAGCAAAAGTTGCCGTGGGTTATGCACGTGTAGCTGTAAGCTTACATTAGAAAAAAATCTCTAACCTGACCGGGGATCGAACATCAGCTACGACAGTGCTACGTAAACCAATTTTAAAAAATAAGGCCTTAACGCTGACCATTTAGGTCATCGTTGTCATCTGTTTACCCTCCAGGTTCGGTTTTTCCCTCGGACTTAGCGAGGGATCCCACCTCTACCGCCTCAAGGGCAGTGTCCTGGAGCTTCAGACTCTTGGTCGGGGGATACAACTGGGAAGTATGACCAGTACCTCGCCCAGGAGGCCTCACCTGCTATGCTGAACAGGGGCCTTGTGGAGGGATGGGAAGATTGGAAGGGATAGGCAAGGAAGAGGGAAGGAAGCGGCCGTGGCCTTATGTTAGGTACCATCCCGGCATTCGCCTGAAGGAGAAGTGGGAAACCACGGAAAACCACTTCCAGGATGGCTGAGGTGGGAATCGAACCCACCTCTACTCAGTTGACCTCCCGAGGCTGAGTGGACCCCGTTCCAGCCCTCATACCACTTTTCAAAAATTTCGTGGCAGAGCCGGGAATCGAACCCGGGCCTCCGGGGGTGGCAGTTAATCACGCTAACCACTACAACACAGAGGCGGACCATTTAGGTACGTGTCGAATAATAATAGCCGAACTGGATGCCACTGACAGTTGAGACACAGGCCTTCCGACTATCGAACCCGGGGTCCTCTGAACCGGTGGCCTCAATGCTAACCAACGACGGTGCAACGTAAAGCAATTTAAAGAAATAATATTAATAGCCTACGGAAAAGTATCTTCAACGGCTGACGACAGTGGGATTCGAACCTACTATCTCCCGGATGCAAACTTACAGCCGTGCGCTCCTAACAGCATAACCAATAATATTATTATTATTGCTATTGTTATTTTTTAAGTAACGCCATCTATTGATGGTTGTGGTGTCTTCAGTGGCTGGCGATAGTGGAATTCGAACCGAAGCTTACAGCCGCGCGCTCCTAACCGTACGACCAACACAATTATTTTTTTATTATTATTATCGTTTTGGAAGTAACGCTATCTATTCATAGTTGCGATATCTTCAGCAGCTGGCCTCTTACCCTGAGACCGCGGGCCTCTCCTCGGTAAAATGATTACCGATGTTACTATGCAAATTCTAGGGAGGTATGTTTGTAAAAGATAAGGGACCTATCTCTTTCGAGTACACAATCACATAGCCACTGAGCTTGAATAAAGCAATCTCAATCACAGAAACTAGAAGAACTCTCTTTGAAGAAAACAACGGGGAACTACCTTACTGATTTTTATTTGTATGCCTCTTCTGTGTTGCCTACACAATAAAATGCATTTTTACTTACGCAACTTGCGACCGGGTGTGTGGCAGCCAGAAAGAAGGTCGTCCGCTATTGTTGCAAGGAGAATCGAAATAGCATCTTCTGCTACAGTACAAAATTAGTTAGTTAAACAATTATAGCATTTTGAACATAACTGAATGTGCTTTTAACAATATCATCCCTGTCCTGACTGGGAATCGTACACGTGAATACTATATTACTTAGTTGTGCAACCACAATGCTGTAAAAATTTACAGGAGGGGTGTGTGGCTAGAAATCGAACCCGGCCCCCTCGAACTAGCACATAGTAAGAAAATTCCAAGCAAATGCTAGGACTGTGTAACACAGCACCTCAACAGTATTGTTCCGTCTTCTCGGTAAAATGATTAGCGATGTTACTATGCAAATGCTGGGGAGGTATGTCTGGAAAAGATAAAGGACCTATCTCTTTGAGTACACAATCACATAGCCACTGAGCTTGATTTCAAATGATGAATGTAATCTCTGCATTGAGGTAGTCTTGTGTGCGCGTTGTCTTATCAAGTGAATGCTCGTGGCCGTCCTGCTTGCGCGCGTGTGTCACTGCTGTTCCCAACAGGAAACGAAGTTTTAATTTTCTGCGGAGACAGCGCCTACAGCACTCCATTGCTTGTTCGCCGTGTAACAGTTACTAACATACAGTATAAAGGGGAATTATATAATTAATCAGATAAAAATAGTGCACCGGCCGTGTAGTGAAGGGGGTTCAGATTATTACCTAGAGGGCTCGGGAGTCGATTCCCGGCCAGGTAAGAAATTTTTTATCTGCATCTAAGGGATTGTTCGCAGCCGGGAGTTCGATTCCCCGGTCAGGTTAGGGATTTTTATAATGTAAGCTTACAGCTACACGTGCATAACCGCACGGGCAACTTGCTTGCTGAAATGTAGCTTGTTAGCAAGGAACGTAGTCTACACACAGCCATGAGTAGTTAACTGAGTAGAGAAAGGTTCGATCCCTTCCTCAGCCATCCGTTTTCGGTAGTTTCCTATTTTTACATCAGGCAAATGCTGGGGATGTATCTTAATTAAGGATATGGCCGCTTCATTGTTAGCAAGGAAAGTAGTCTACACAGTGCCCTTAGGTAAAAATCTCTGACCTTACCGGGGATCGAACCCGAAAAATCCCTGATCTCGCCGGGAATCGAACCCAGGGTCTCCGGGTAAGAGGCACACAATATTAATAATCATAATAACAGTATTATATTTGCGTGGTCTAGGATGACAATTAATTTTGTAATACCGGGCGAGTTAGCCGTGCGGTGTATTGGACATGTAGTTGCGTTAAGGCCTCCGGTTTCGTGGATCCCGAGTTCGATCTGCAGAGGCTACATGGTTTTATTATTATTATTATTATTATTATTATTATTATTATTATCCGAGGTGTCGGAATGTTGTCGCGCAGGAGTACATAACAGTGACTACACAGCTATAGATGTATCCACCGATAGTAAAACAGCGACCCCGGTCAGGTCTCGGGTTTTGATATCCTAGACAGGTCAGGATATCCGATAGAGAGGTAATCGAAGTTAAACAGTGTCAGAATAGATTAACAATGCAATGGTTTTCACATTTCTTATAACACCACGACGCAAATGTGATAATTAATTTAATATATAATTCTCAATACTGTATAGAATCGGTACTGTAGGTAAGTTAAAGTGTGCTGTACTGGCTTGCGTGTTGCTGTGTCAACATCCGGTCTAGCCTCTAGCGATGTGCAGGCAGACACAGGGGTCATCCCATTCCTTTCTATGGCTTGATGGAGAGCACACATCCACATACAAAACTTTTAATATGTGACTTAAACTTTTCCCCCTTTTTCATATGTAAGTATCTCAGGTAATCAAAATTAAACACTAAAAATTAAAATTCCTACATCTGTGAATAAAGTGTGCAGAGAATTAAAACTCGTGTGTGTTTACTCGTAGTGATAAAATGTACGTGTGTAAGACTAGCTCACAGCATTTTCTTGTCCAACAATCAATTCCGTATTTTGCGTGTGTTCGGTTTTACAATAGAGAGTGTTGCGTGTGCATAACATCCAAGAAGTGTACAATCGAAAATAAGAAGTAGTGCGTTTGTTAACATGTATAGTCTGTTGTTATCTCACACATCCGAGAGTTTCAGTGTTCGATTCCATGCATGTAATTTTTTACGGTATCTGTGTTATCAATAATGTGTAGACAGCATACGAAATAAGGAGTGAAGTATTTTTATTCTACCATTAATCAGTGAGATCAGGGTTCGATTCCATTTCTTAGATTTTTTGTTCTGACGATAAACAGAGAGAACAGGGTTTGAATCCTTGATTTTTTATTTTCTCACGGTGACTAAATCAGAGAGATCAGAGTTCGAATCTGTATCTGTAATACAGATTTTTTTTCTGTTGCATGTGTTAGAGATTTTCTTTTATTCTACTATTAATCAGTGAGATCAGGTTTCGAATCCATTACAGTAATAGAAGGTGATTTTTATAGCGGTTATGCTATTAGTATATTTATTCTACCATTAATCAGAGAGATCAGGGTTCGATTCCATGTGTTGCATGTATTAGAGATTGCTTTATTCTAACGATGAACAGAGAGAGCAGGGGTTCGAATCCATATTTTTTTATTCTGTTATAGTGAAAAAATCAGAGAGATCAGAGTTCGGATCTATATCTGTAATATAATTTTTTTCTGTTGCATGTGTTAGAGATTTTCTTTCTTTAATCTAACATTCAACAGGGAGATCACTGTTCGAACCCATTACAGTAATAGAAAGAGATTTTTATAGTGGTTATGTTATTAGTATATTTATTCAACCATTAAGCAGAGAGATCAGGGTTCGATTCCATGTGTTGCATGTATTAGAGATTTTTTATTATAACGATGAACAGGGAGAACTGGGGGTTCGAATCTATACTTTTTTATTCTGATATAGTGACTAAATCAGAGGTTAGAGTTCGAATCTATATCTGTAATACAGATTTCTTTTCTGTTGCATGTGTTAGAGATTTTCTTTTTAATCTGACATTCAACAGAGTGATCAGTGTTCGAATCCATCACAGTAACAGAAAGTGATTTTTATAGTAGTTATGTGTTTGGTATTTTTATTCTACCATTAATCAGAGAGATCAGGGTTCGGTTCCATGTATTAGAGATTTTTTCTAGCGATAAACAGAGAGAACAGGTGTTCGAATCCATGATATTTTTCTGTCACAGTGACTAAATCAGAGAGATCAGAATTCGAATCTGTATCTGCAATACAGATTTTTTCTGTTACGTGTGTTAAAGATTTTCTGCACGCGTTGGATGGAGACGTAAAGCCTTAGCGACGGTGTTTTCTGTTCAGAACACGATGGGAATGTATGCTGAATATTCAAATCTTTATTTTAAAATAACAACAGACTATATATGTTCTAAACACAAAAAACAAATTGTTGCTCTTGGTAGAGGGCACAGCTCAACGCATTTTTTCCGGTCCTCTGTAACAGGATCGAACCTTTACAGATTAACATGTTTTATCTTGTTTAGGAAGGGCCCGATAAAAGATGGTGTCGGAGGGTCCTTTCACCCTTCCAAGATAGTGACTGGGAAGGAACATGTCGAGAAGGGCAGCTAGCCTTAAAACTAGAGTCCTTAGACCCCTCTAAGATGGTAACGGGAAGGGGCATGTCGAGAAGGGCAGCTAGCCTTAAAACTATAATCCTCTGAGGTTAGGCCCCTATAAGATGGTGTTGGAAGGGCATCTAGCCAGGACCCTCTAAGTTTACGCCCCTCCAAGATAGTCTCCAGAAGGGCATCTAGCTATAAAACTAGAGTCTATTGAGGTTAGGTCCCCTCTCTAAGATGGTGTCGGGGAAGGGGTGTGCTGAGAAGGGCATCTAGCCTTAAAACTAGAGTCCTTAGATTCCTCCAAGATGGAGCCATGTCGAGAAGGGCATCTAGCCTTAAAACTATAATCCTCTGAGGTTAGGCTCCTCTAGGATGAGTCGGGAAGGGGCATGACGAGAAGGGCAGCTAGACTGAAAACTAGGGTCCTCTGAGATAAAGCCCCTCCAAGATGGTAACATGTCGAGAAGGGCAGCATGCCTTAAAACTATAATCCTCTGAGGTTAGGCCCCTCAAAATGATGTTGGGAAGGGCATCTAGCCAGGAACCTGTGAGGTTACGCCCCTTCATGATAGTGTCGAGAAGGGCATCTAGCTATAAAACTAGAGTCTATTGAGGTTAGATCCCCTCTCTAAGATGGTATCTGGGAAGGGGCATGTCGAGAAGGGCAGCTAGCCTTAAAACTATAATCCTCTGAGGTTAGGCCCCTCTAAGATGGTGTTGGAAGGGCATCTAGCCAGGACCCTGTAAGTTTACGCCCCTCCAAGATAGTCTCCGGAAGGGCATCTAGCTATAAAACTAGAGTCTATTGAGGTTAGGTCCCCTCTCTAAGATGGTGTCGGGGAAGGGGTGTGCCGAGAAGGGCATCTAGCCTTAAAACTAGAGTCCTTAGATTCCTCCAAGATGGAGCCATGTCGAGAAGGGCAGCTAGCCTTGAAACTATAATCCTCTGATGTTAGGGCCTCTAGGATGGTGTTGGGAAGGGGCATGACAAGAAGGGCAGATGGCAGCTGTCATCTTGACAGCTGTCACTTATTCAAATCCACGTGGTTAAGATGGCAGCAGTGAGGTTAGCCGCGCCCACGTGTTCAAAAATGTGAGGTTAGGGCCTGTCAAGATGACAGCTGTCAAAAGCACGTGGCTTTGTTTACAAACAATAGCACGTGACCGTGACGTCACGGTCACGTGGTCATGACGTCATGGGGTAAATGACCTTGACCGGGGTCAATGACCTCTGGTGCTGACTCAGCACAAAACATACTGACGAGGTGGTTTAGATCCCGCCCAGCCTACTAATTCGTACCGCTGATACCTCAGACACTTTCATATTTTCAAAGCCAAGGACGAGACTAAGACAGGCCAATGCATGTAACAAGTACGTTCTTTGGCATGCTAAAAAACAAACCGTTGTGCATTATAAAGATTATTTCTTACCAGAAATGATCTATCCCATGTAAAGTCTGGCTGAGAACAAGGCAACTCCTTCCTATTCCCTGCTCCAAGTAAAAATACCCACATAATACATAATAAAATCAGGATTACAACTCTACATTGATGTTACCTTTAAGATCAGTTGGCGTTATTTGACAAGAAGATCTTGCTATTTGAGGCAAATTGTAAATAGCCAGGCTGGGGATCATCTACTAGTTCTCCGCAGTCGAAAAAGAATGGATATTATTCTATCAAAAATTAAATTTCCGAAAAGGAAACCATAATTTAATTTCACTGATTACAAGTGTTAAAATCATTCAAGCTCTTTTTGCCTTTTTAATCGTGAAGGGAAACTGTCAAGTCACGCACATTGCTGTTCTCTTCAACAGCCCCCTTCATTCGCTTCCGTACCACATCTTCAACAACAGAATCTAACATGAAAATGTTGTAAACTATGGGTTGAAAAGACTTTGGAAGAAAGAGATGAGTTGCTAGACTAAATGGTATGTTCCAAACTGTCCGTGGAGAGTTAGCGTGGAATGACATTTGTAGACTAATATGCTCAAGCGGAGTTTTTAAAACTAGGAAAGATCGCAATATGAAGACAAAGTTGGAATTCAAGAGGATACGTTGAGGAAAATATGCATTTATAGGACGAGGAATAAGGGACTGGAATAACGCATCAAGAGAAATGTTCGATATGTTTCCAAGTTCTTTGGAGGCACCCTCCCTCCATGGGAGATAAATATGTAGGGCTCGCTCGCAGGGCAATGTGTGAAGTACTCAACGGCCTTTGCAGTGGGGAAGATGGATCGGATCATAGAGGCGCAAGGGGAAAACCAGTGCTCGAGTTGATAAGAGTAAGATCGCCATATATCAGAGACATCTTCCATGAGATCACAACAGCCTCTGTAGAGTGTGGAAAAGCAGGCGGAAGACTAGCTGGCCAACGGCATGAAAATGCAGAAAGCAATGAGAGACAACTGCAATCAAGACCCAAATGGATATTCTCTAGTAACAAGTCATGGCTGTGTTGTCCGGCTCCATGGCTAAATGGTTAGCCTACTGGCCTTTGGTCACAGGGGACCCGGGTTTGATTGGCGTCAGGGTCGGGAATTTCAACCCTAATTGGTTAATTTCGCTGGCACGGTGGCTGGGTGTATGTGTCGTCTTCATCATCATTTCATTCTCATCACGACGCGCAGGTCGCCTACGGGAGCCCAATCAAAAGACCTGCATCTGGCGAGCCGAACTTGTCTTCAGACACACCCGGCACTAAATGCCGTACGCCATTTCAATTTTTCATGGCTGTGTTCAAAACAAAAAGTTCCGGATTTTCAAGTTTCCCAGTCAGATCTCGGTGTGGGGGGGTGGGAGGCAGTTTTTAGCAAGCTTACGGCTAGAAGGAAGTTATCAATTAAAACTAGTGTAAAGATAAACACGTAGAAAATCTACAATGAAATCCAGGAAAAGGAAAGAATGGAGATTATGATCACGCGCGTAAGTGAAATGCGGTGGCCAGTTTCTCGTTCTTGTGACATCAACGAACACAGCGTTTACTTCTCCAGGACATCAAACGGAAGGTTTCAGTCTGGGGTAGGATTCATAGTATCCAAAACAAAACCAATTTTGTACCTATGTCGGAAAGAGTTTTGTTGCTTCAAATAAATGCTGGACCTGCACAACTGAACATTATCCAGATGTATGCCCCAACGACTGATCTTAGTGATGAAGAAATCACAAAGTTTTATTCACAAATCAGGTGTTTTGAAACAATTATCAAAGAAGGATCTTACAATAAGCATGGGAGATTTTAACGCAAAAGGAGATATTATAGGTCACTATGCACTTGGTGAAAGGAACGAGAGAAGCGAACAACTTAATGCATTAGCAGGAGAATGGAAAATTGTTATAATCAACACATTTTTCATACTGCCACTTAGACGTTTGTACACCTGCAAGTCCTCGAGAGTTTCTTTTTTCTTCTTGCTAGTGGCTTTACCTCGCACTGACGCAGGTAGGGCTTATGGCGACGATGGGACAGGTAAAGCCTAGGAGTTGGAAGGAAGCGGCCGTGGCCTTAATTAAGGTACAGCCCCAGCATTTGCCTGATGTGAAAATGGGAAACCACGGAAAACCATCTTCAGGGCTGCAGACAGTGGGATTCGAATCCACTATCTCCCGGATGCAAATTCACAGCCGCGCGCTCCTAACCGCACGGCCAACTCGCCGAGCCCCGAGAGATTCAGATGAACATATTATCCGGAACCAGTTTGACACATGTTGATAAATCAAAGATACATAAATAGCTGTATTTCAATGAAAACATATCCAGGTGCCGACATTCACTCAGATCATTTGTTAAATTTACTTTTTTACAAAATGCATTTCGTCGCACCGACACAGATAGGTCTTATGTTGACGATGGGATAGGAAAGAGCCAGGAGGGGGAAGGAAGCGACCGTGGCATTAATCAAGGTATATCCCCAGCATTTGTCTGGTGTGAAAATGGAAAACCACGGAAAATCTCTTCAGTGCTGCCGGCAGTGGGATTCGAGCCCACAATCTCCCGAATGCAAACTCAAATCTGCGCGACCCTAATCGTATTGCCAACTAGATCTGTCACTCATATCATGTTCCCCTAGTTCGTGCTTTTAAAATCAGAATGAAAAGAATAAAAGAATCGTGCAGTATAATTTACGTACCGTAAATTAAAACAATCTTCGGCAAAAGAAAAGGTACATCTCAATTGTGAATTCAGATCCCTCTCTGATGCCGTATGCACTGAAGAAAAAATTGGAAAACATACTTCTGCCTTGGAATCAATTAAAGAGCAATATTTGAAACAAGATGCCACCAAAAGAAGGCATGGATGACTGAAGAGGTCCTTGAAAATATGAACAAGGGGAAGAAAGCAACACAAAAAATATCACCCTGATGAATATAGGAGCATCTAGAAGGAGATCAGAAAAGAGATATGAGCAGATAAGGAAAGAGAAATACACGAAAAATATAACGAAGTAGTGACCTTACATTTGAAATGTGACAGTTTCCATGTCCATCGGAACGTTAAGGAGGTAAATGATATGTAATGGCGTATGGCATTTAGGCCGGAAGTGTCCGAGGACAAGTTCGGCTCGCCAGATACAGGTCTTTTGATTTGACGCCCGTAGGCGACCCGCACGTCATGATAAATATGAAATAATGATGAAGACGACATATACACCCAGCCCCAGTGCGAGTGATTTCAATTCCGACCCACCCGGAAATCGAACCCAGGAGACCTGTGTCCGAAGGCCAGCACGATAACCTTTTAGCCATGGAACCGGACAGTTGAGGAGGTGACAGGGTTGTACAGAACTAGGACAGGGAACAGGAAACCTAATAATTCTTGGACAGGAAGAAATTAAGGGTACATGAAAAATATATATATTTTTGCTAGTGGCTTTACGTCGCACTGACACAGACAGGTCTTATGGCGACGATGGGATAGAAGAGGGCTAGGAGTGGGAAGAAAGTGGCCGTGGCCTTAATTAAGGTACAGCCCCAGCATTTGCCTGGTGAGGAAATGGGAAACCACGGAAAACCATCTTCAGGGCTGCCGACAGTGGGATTCGAACTCACTATCTCCCGGATGCAAGCTGACAACTGCGCGCTTCCAACTACACGGCCAACTCGCCCGGTAAATATATATATATTGAAAAGCTGTTTTATGATAATCGACCAGAACCTTCTCAAACAGTTGGCGAAACAGGACCAAGAATTCTGGTGGAAGAAGTACAAGGTGTGATAACAGCAATGAAATATGGTAAAGCCCCTGCCCCTGAAAATGTGAACGATTAATTTTTAAAGATTCTCAGTGAAGACAATGTGGAATGGTTGAGTGCAGTATTCAACGACATCTACAACTCTGGCAACATTCCTCAGAAATGGCTTAAATCCGAATTTATCACACTGCCCAAAAACCGCGGCACCGAGCTCGATAGCTGCAGTCGCCTAAGTGCGGTCAGTATCCAGTATTTGGGAGATAGTGGGTTCGAACCGCACTGTCCGCAGCCCTAAAGATGGTTTTCCGTGGTTTCCCATTTTCACACCAGGCAAATGCTCGCGCTGTACCTTAATTAAGGCCACGGCCGCTTCCTTCCCACTCCTAGCCCCTTCCTGTCCCATCGTCACCACAAAACCTATCTGTGTCAGTGCGACGTAAAGCTACTTGTAAAAAAGAACCGCGGTGAAATATTATGTGACGAATATGCGATGATCAGCCGCATGAGTCACATATTAAAGATTTTTCTGAAATCCATTCACCGAAGAATATACAAGATCTGTGACGAGCAAATTTATTCTACACAGTTTGGTTTCTGAAATACGGTGGGTACACGTGAAACTTTGTTTAGCATCCAGGTACTGCTTCAAAGGGGTAGAGATGTGAATTGCGACATGTACGCCGGCTTCATTGATTACCAGAAGGCTTTCGACAGAGTGAAACACCTGAAGATGGTTCAAATGTTTTTAAACATTGGTTTGAATGACAAAGACCTAAGCATAACTGTAATTGGAACTAGTCTACTTCTGTGAGGTTGGGCAGAGAGAACACGGCAGAAGTAGACATTTTACGGGGTGCAATACATCTTCAAGGAAGCTCTCGACTGTGTGGAGATGGGAGTGTTCTTAAACGAGACCTTCGATATGCCGACGGCACGTAAACTTTTGCGGACAGTCAACATATTCTAGAATATCTTATCGATAGAGATACACAAATAAGCCATGGATATGGTCTAGATGTAAATCCTCAGAAAACATAAATCATGATTACCGGTAAAAACAGAGTCCCTGCGTGTCATGTTAAGATAGACCAGAATCTCGTTGAACAAGTACATTTATTTATTCAGCGAATGACTTTACAGATACAATACTGTACCTTTCCAAGGCATCAGTACATGAACCAGTTACCATTGTTCATAAATATGACGTTAGAATGGTGCACCATCGGTGAGCCTCGAACTCAGCCCGGTTTGTCGAAGCCTCACCCTCCCCTACTAGAATAATTCGCTAGCCGAGTTGATATCGCATTTTCGGGTCTGTGGAATGTCCGATGGGGCGGTAAGTTCTTTAGTAATAGTCTCTATAGTAGGGGGAAAAGTTAATTATGAGAGGAATACCATTTCATTACTAATGAGAAGAGAGACAATATCTTGTATAACAAATTTTTACTTATACTAGTGAAACACATTATTTACATGGGTATGCCATACAAACACCTTACATACAGTAATTAGGGTGATCTTGACGTTTAAATGTTCGGTAGTCTCTTTTCTACACTTCATCATACGTTCATTTATTCAACTTAAGAGGCGTTCCCTCTCGAACTATTACACTATCTCAGACTTAGAGAGGCGTTTTCTCTCTAATTATTTCACTTTACACTTACACTAATCACATTACACACAAATCTATTCAACATAGGCATGCCCTGCTGTAATTCTGTTTGTTTGTCGAGAATTAATATATTCAAACTATATCAGGTTGTGATATAGGCCTACGAACACAGATGAACTGAAATGTACGATGGTTGCTTCTGTGTACACTCCCAAGCCTTTGAAAGTCGTGTTACAACACCTCCCTATGTTTATCATTGCCGAATAGGCAATATAATAAACACGCTCATTTCATTAGGATTTTTATCAATACACATGACACGACAGTATTCACACAACGTTGCTACCTATGGACAAGCACTTAGCGACTTCAATACCAAAACATTATAAACATAGCATTATAACACTTCCTGCAAGAAAAGGGGCAAGAACAAATACATTTCACATACACACAATGAATCACAGGTGGCCTTAGTCACCTGCCGCTTGTGACAGTAAGCTTTACTGTCTCCTGCAATGAACTCAGGACCTTCTGAGACAGGGTATATCTGACCTGGAAATCCCTACACGCTGTGAATAATTAAAGAAATAAATTGGAGGGGTCCTCCATTTAATGCTCATCTGGAATCACCGCGAAGTTGATAATACTTAAATCAATGCACGTAATCGTTGCACCGAGAGGCACGAAATAGCTACTTGTATCTGTTTACTTTCAGTGTAGAAAACACTTTTCTTCGTCCCTACAGCCAGGCTCGTAAATCTATTCAGCTGATGGCCTTCCAAGACCCATTTCTAAAGGGCGGCCACTGGGCCGCCTTCATACAATGACTTCGCGGTAAACGACCTTGCTTTCTTTTCCTCGAGCCACAATGGCCTCACATTCAATATCGGCTATGTCCGGCCGTAAATAACATATTCACAACACGAGATCCACTTCGTGTACATTACTAAAGAGTTCCAAGGGAACTTCACATATTTATCTCACAGTATATATCACGGCTATGGCCTACTCACTCGTTTCGTTTCTCCTCTCGATACCTCGAATACCGTGCTATTTATTGATGAACTCCTGCCACACGGGTCCAAATTAATTTGCGCATTCGCGAACTAATTAATTAACGATGTAATATACCCACTGTCTCGATGCCTTGTTCCGGGTGCCTTAGTTACTAATTAGGAGGGATCTCTACCAGGTGAAGCGCACCAAAAAAAATGAATTACTGAAAAATCTTGATGACTCGTATATGCTATGGAGAGACGATAACTGGAGTCATTTTTACAGAATATTTAAGCCTTCTCTACTTGACAGCGCTTCACACTTAATTAAGCCAAGGTCCTTATACAAGGATGGAAGTAAAATATGGTCGTCCCAAAACCATGATGAAAGTATTCTATAAAAGACTCAAATAAAAATGAAATTATAATTATTATCCCTCTGAAATGGCGTGCTTGCAGTCTACGTTACATCTAAGTTAAAAATCTATATATTTACAATGGGACACGACCTTCAAAGATATAAATACTTGGAAAAGTACTCAGCCTTCTGGATACCACGCTCACAGCTTTACAGGAGGGCACACCATGGGCTTAAGCTGCTTGCATCACGTCATCGGCGTTGTGAAGACCTTTGATGACCTCCCGGCAAATCACGAACATGACGGCTTGATCTGGTATGACGTTCTCGACGTTCTCTGCTACACCAGGCGAAGACAGCTAGGCGTCTGGTTCTCTCTATTATACAGGCAAAATTCTGGCATTCAGCTGGACGTCGGCGTTCACTCCGGCGTTCTCGTAGACATGTAAATGAGGGGAAATTATCTCAAGCGAATGCGTTAGTTTATTACACACCACGATTTAAATATATGGTTGGATATACTCATTAGCACGAGCATTCCAACACAATGTCGGTACTGTCCCAGAAGCCCGACATCAATTCTTTCTCATTTATCTATTCTTCTTGTAGGCAGCTATTATAGGCCCAGAAATTTCACTAGTTTCCCTAGAAACGACAGTGGTTAGGCCACTAATGTATTAGCATTCTCGTATTCATGATACTAGTTCAGGCCTGTTCTATTGCACTTAGCCGTGAGTCGAGCTCTCAACTGCACTACGGATTACTTTAACGTGGCACTGTCCTCAATTAGGTCGACAGTGAGCCGTTCACTGACTTTCTTGGTAATTCATATTTATATCAAGCACGTTCGCTCCACACACTTCGCTAAGTACGTCCCTATATATGTTAACTGAGCCGTATTAACTTAGACACATAGGAGGCTCGATGTACGACCTTTTCTACACACGGACATCGGTTATTGCGGTTTCGTACCGTTCCTATTTTATTAATTTGCGGCACACTGTACACGCTAACATCTCACTCAGAGGGTGATTATTTCCACATATATTCACAGACTTTAATGAATCACTGCATTACACTGCTCAAATTACAATATTATTTCTTCACAAACGACTCACACACAAACCACGACGAAATACTACCGTACTGGCGTTACACTGAAAATGCACTGGATGGTGACTGTTCTTCAGCTCGTTCCTATATAGGCGAGCTGTCGGGATGCTGAGAGAGGGGGAAAATGCAACCCTTTCTCACACGATGGTCCGTTAATACGCAACGTAGCGTGACGAACAGGAAATCAAATTGTAGCTCTGGTATTTCCATTTCCACTGAATGAATGTTATTAAAATAACTTCGTAGATTCTCAAGCAATCTTAAAAGCGTCCTTTTGTCTCTGGCGGTGTATGATGACGAGCACAGGGCATTCCTTGTGTTCGCTGTCACGGTTAGGGTCCAACATCTGTTAGTCATTAAGACGCGCCCTTGTTTACAGTGTAGTTACCGCTCTGTCAGTTAAGTAGAGCACTTCTCGGTCTCATAATTATGCGCAAAATTCCCTGATTCAAATGAATGTTTGCGCTTAATTATCCATTGGGTATTTTGCGATTTATAAAAATTAACAGAAATAAAACAGCTGAAGGCGTTAAGTTGGCAGTGGTGAATAAGCGAGGAAAACAGGGTATAATGTTAGTTTTCACGTTGGATGTACTCTCTGGGCTCAGCTAGTGACCTAGATTCTCTGTCACGTGACAACGCGTCTCCTTTCATCTCGCTCGTGGTTGGAGTGAGAAAACTTCGAGTACAAGCGCTCTTGCACCGCCTTGCTGCTAATTACCAGCAACTAGAGCTCGGTCGCGCGACTCTGGATACTGCAAATCGAGTCCTGGTGCGGGCAGAAAAATTCTAACTTGGGCAGTGTTTATCGTAGAATGACGCGGAAAACGGCATATTTTATCTCCTGGATATCATGACATACCATAGGTGACGTTGTGAACGGTCACAATACATACGTACATGATTTTGGAAAACTAACTATACCTTTATGTCTAGGGTATTTATAAGTATAACTAATTGTCTCTGGAAACGCATGAGCAAATTCACTGATGATGCTACTGAACACATATCTTGGCAGCACCGTAAAAGACCAGTGGGATCCTTTTGATGAGGTGAGGACTCAAATTGGAAAATCCATGGCGATTTCATTAAGATGAGAAATTTGTTTACAAATTATGAGTGAGCAATGACTACGAAGGTGTTCTCTACCCTATTCTACGGCGCTGAAACGTGGATAGAGTCAATAAGAAAGCGACTGGGGGCTTTTGAGATGTGGATGTGCAGGATATTGAGGCTGTCGTGGACAGATCATGTCACAACTGTTGAGATTCTCTAGGAAAAGAAGAAAGACAAGGAAGTATTGACCACCGTTAAAACAAAGAATATTCATTACCTTGGACATATCATGAAAAATTATATTCTTCAAGGAAAAATACTTGGAAAGACAAGTGTTGGTCGGAGAAGAATATCCTGGTTGCGAAATATCAGATCTCAGACATCCGAAACATCTGCACTTATTCCGAGCCGCAGGCGTCAAGAACATCACAGCCAATATGGTTGCTATCATGCGGAATAGATAGTAACAAGAACAAGAAGAAGATAACAACTGATGGGGAATCTGCCGCCTGCTTGATAGCCCTAAATACAAATCATCGATGATTGATTGGATAAGTAAATAGAGAAATTAAACCTTAAAGATTCTATTCGTTGTCGTTTTTTTCCTTTTCGACTTGACGACATCTATAAAATGATGCTACATGCATTCGAAACCTTCTGCAGTGTAACGATCGTGTGTTCACATCCAGGCTGATAACTCCGGAACTAAAGATCCGTTTGATTGGAAATGTGGGGTATGAGAGATATCACACTTCTGAGTGACGGTTTGGAGGTAGTCTACATGATTTGGTATTCAATTAATAGAAATGGGAAGCGTTTACTCGATTTCCGTGGTAGCGTGAGATTAGCAGTTACGAATACATTCTTCAAGCACAAGGCTAT
Source organism: Anabrus simplex (assembly GCF_040414725.1). NCBI lineage: Eukaryota > Metazoa > Arthropoda > Insecta > Orthoptera > Tettigoniidae > Anabrus > Anabrus simplex. Next base: position 1,636,807,475 of record NC_090265.1, read on the forward strand.
TCACCTCAACACTTTACCGGTGGAACAATGGACAGACAAATCTTTTTTCACTGGGGTCGTATGGATCACCTGCCTTACAGCTTGAGACTGTCACGTGTTTTCCACCTATTCAATCACTTTCTTGTCTAATCCAATAGCCCTCACTGTCGTTGTTAGTCTCCCAAGATATACCCTATCATTATCCATGAACAGGTCAATAGTGATAACAATCGATGTAACCTCCTGCTCTAAATTATCTTATTTATCTTGCTGCAGTGCTGCACTCTGGAATAACCTTTTGTAAACCCGAAATGCCTTCTATCACATAATTTAGTAATTTCAAAAACTTATACAATATAATCAGAAAGATAGTTTTCCCAGAGCTTCCATGCAACTCATGTCAAGCTGACTGACAAGTAATTATCTGATTTATCATCCTTCCTGACTCTTCCTTTTAAAAAACAGTTTGGGTAATAACATTTAAACAATATTTCCTGTTAAAAGGAATGGCTTCGTTCAGCAACAGTAATGGTCACACCGGCAGTATTATACCCGTCCACCTATCCTAAACTATGCCTGGATAAACACGTCAGTTCAGGGAGGTGGAGCATCCGGACGGCCCAACAGATCAAACTATTAAACTTCAACTAAATGGACAGGAATCTGTGAACACAAATGTGGATGAGAACTATATCGATGTAGGGAGATAAAATCATATTTATTAAATCTGCGACATGGAATAAAAATGAGAAAAATTGCGTACTACAGACACTGTACAACAACGTCACCGAGGTGGCCATGTGCTCTCGTGGCCATCTGAAATTTGAAACATTATCCTTTGAAACTTGAATACCACTGCAGCACGCAGTTGGAAAACGGATAACCCTCATCGAAATTTGGCTTAAAGCACATGAATTTAATCTACCTTATGTGAGAGACTAGTACTAATTTTCGCATTCACAATAAAGAAAAATCACGGCAAATTCAGGATACACAAACACATATTAAAACACAATACATAAATACGACCGATATCGTCTTGGATAATTTCCTGCAAATGCAAGACTAATCCAGGCTTAAAATCATCAAAATTACTTGTCCTTGCCATAATCACCGACGAAAACAAAACCTGAAGAAATCCCAACAGTGATCTGGGGCATGAAGCAAATATGCTATAAAATGATATCTGACCCTAAACAATGAAGGTACGCCAGCTCCAAAACCTCCGCGCTCCCCTCGTAGGAGGACATCACGCACCCCGAAAGCGTTGAAGTTCTGGGCGCCAGTCTCACCGTCTGTCAATGTCGGGATGGACGTCAAGCTGTCATCTACATCTACGGATGTAGATGTTGATATTGATAGTGTTTAGGTTTAAGAGCATCTTGTCGCTCAAAACCTAACACTCTCTCGTTTAGCACACACTATGGCACTTTTACAGTGGAATTGTAAAGGTTATGACAGGCATCTTGCTGAGATGCGCCAGCTCATTAGTGAGTTCAATATAATCACTACAATACTGATCTGCCTTTAGGGCAGTCGCCCAGGTGGCAGATTCCCTATCTGTTGTTTTCCTAGCCTTTTCTTAAATGATTTCAAAGAAATTGGAAATTTATTGAACATCTCCCTTGGTAAGTTATTCCAATCCCTAACTCCCCTTCTTATAAACGAATATTTTCCCCAATTTGTCCACACGAATTCCAACTTTCTCTTCATATTGTCATCTTTCCTACTTTTAAAGACACTACTCAACCTTATTCCTCTACTAATGTCATTCTGCGCCAACTCTCCACTAATAGCTCGGAACACACAACTTAGTCGAACAGCTCGTCTCCTTTCTCCCAAGTCTTTCCAGCCCAAACCTTGAAAGATTTTTATAGCGCTACTGTTTTGTCGGAAATCACCCAGAACAAATCGAGATGCTTTTCTTTGGATTTTTTCCAGTTCATGAATTAAGTAATCCTCGTGAGGGTCCCATACAGTGGAACCATACTCTAGTTGGTGTCTTACCAGATATGTATATGCCCTCTCTTTTACATCCTTACTACAACCCCTAAACACCATCATAACGATGGGCATAGATCGGTACTCTTTATTTACAATCCCATTTATGTCATTACACCAATGAAGGTCTTTCCTTATATTAACACCTAGATACTTACAATGATCCCCAAAAGGTACTCCCAACCCATCAACGCAGTAATTAAAACTGAGAGGACTTTTCCTATTTGTGAAACTCACAACCTGACTTTTAACCCCGTTTATCATCTTACCATTGCGTACTGTCCATCTCACAATATTATCGAGCACTTTTTGCAGTTGCTCACAATCTTGTAAGTTATTTATTATACTATACAGAATAGCATCATCCGCAAAAATCCTTACCTCTGCCTCTACTTCTTTACTCATATCATTATATATATATATATATATATAAGAAAACATAGAGGTCCAATAGTATTGCCTTGAGGAATTCCCCCCTTAATTATTACAGTGTCAGATAAAGCTTCGCCTACTCTAATTTCTGAGATCAATTTTCTAGAAATATAGCAACCCATTCAGTCAATCTTTTGTCTAGTCCAACTGCCCTCATTTTTGCTAGTAGTTTACCATGATCCACCCTATCAAATACTTTAGACAGGTCAATCACGATACAGTCCATTTGACCTCCTGAATCCAAGTTATTTGCTATACCTTTCTGGAATCCTACAAGCTGAGCTTCAGTGGAATAACCTTTCCTAAAACCGAACTGCCTTCTATCGAACCATTTATTAATTTCACAAACATGTCTAATATAATCAGAAAGAATGCCTTTCCAAAGTCTACATGCAATGCATGTCAAACTTACTGGCCTGTAATTTTCAGCTTTATGTCTATCACCCTTTCCTTTACACACAGGGGCTACTATAGCAACTCTCCATTCATTTGGTACAGATCCTTTATGCAAACAATAATCAAGTATTTCAGATTCGGTACTATGTCCCAACCTATTGTCTTACGAATCTCCACAGAAATCTTACCAATTCCATCCGCTTTTCTAGATCAAATATTGTATCTTATTGTAAATATTATTGTTATAGTAGGTAAATTTTAATACTTCTTTAGCATTAGTCACCTCCTCTACCTGAACATTATCCTTGTAACAAACAATCTTTATTTACTGCTGAAAGAATACTTCTGCCTTTTGAAGATCCTCACATAAATGCTCCCCTTGTTCATTAATGATTCCTGCAGTGTCTTCTTGGAATCTGTTTTTGCCTTAAAGTACCTTTACATACACTTCCATTTTCACCAAAGTTAGTATAACTGCCAGTTATGCTTACCATCATGTTATCCTTAGCTGACTTCTTTGCTAGATTCAATTTCCCAGTAAATTCCTTTAATTTCTCCTTACTTCCACAGCCATTTCTAACTCTATTTCTTTCCAGTCTGCACCTCCTTCAGAGCTTCTTCATTTCCCTATTATAATAAGTTGAGTCTTTACCATTCCTTACGACCTTTAAAGGTACAAACCTGTTTTCACATTCATCAACAAATGCTTTAAACCCATCCCAAAGTCTGTTCGCGGCGAGTATAGCCTGTATTCAGGAGACAAACCTCAGACAAGGTCATCATACGGTCTTGAGAAATTTCAAACTACGGTATACTCGACAGAATGATATTATGCTCACCGGGCGTCCGGTGGCGTGGGTATTTTTGTTCTTTCTGATACCTGTAGCGAAGAGATTCCTCTAAGAACCCCATTGGAAGCAGTTGCAGTGCGGGTACAGCTGCCTGTCATAACAACAGTGTATAATGTTTTTTTCCACCAGGCCATCCTCTTAACATAAATGATTTCACTGAACTTATCGATCAGTTTCCACCTCCCTTCCTCTTATTGGGTGATTTTAACGCCCAGCACCCCACATGGGGCTCTGAAACGCCTTGCCGAGGGGAAGGAAGTTGAAAATATTAGTAACAGAGCTGGATATATGTATTTTGAACACATGTGAACCAACTCATTTCAGTGTACGTTATGGCACATACTCCCGCATAGACGTAAGTCTACGCAGCCGAACGTTGATTCCGCTGTTTTGCTGGAATATACGCGATGAACTCTGTGACAGTGACCATTTTACCATTGTTCTTACTTTGTTGAAGCAAGAATACGTTGAGGTTCCTTTTCGATGGATTCTTAAACATGCTGGTAGACCAGAGTTCACATCACTAACTGTCATTAGCGACGTGACCAGGCGGACCATAGACGGCGATATAACTTACATAACACAAGTTATTCTTGTTGCTTCTGAGGAGTCCATTCCATCCTCCTTCAAGGAAAACTCATTCCTTGGCGGAACGAAGAAATTGCAGCAGCTATCAAAGAACACCGTCGCACTCATAAACGCTATCGTAGGCAGCCTACTGTGGCCAACTTGGTAACATTTAAAAAACTCCGCGCTAAGGTGCGAGTTATTATTCGACAGAGTAAGAAAGCTTCGTGGGAGATACATGTGTCGTCAATGACGTCACATACTCCGTCATCTCAAGTGTGCACTAAACCTCGACCGTATTGCGGGTATCCAAGGATCATCTTCTGTACCACGAATTTCCATTGCAGGCAGTATCGTCACTGAACAGCTCTCGATTGCTAACCATCTAACCAGTCATTTCGCGGATGTGTCTGACTCCTAGAATTACCATCGTGTTTTCCTCTCTCTGAAGTAGGAGGCAGAACGTCATCACTTTAGTTTTGCCACTCAAGCTTCAGAGGACTATAACGTGCCTTTTGTGGAGGGGGAACTCCGCAGCGCCTTGACGCTTTGTAAGGTCACGTCTCCTGGATCAGAAAATGTCCATAACCAGATGTTGAAACACCTTAGTGAGGATAGTCTATTATATTTTCTTCGTGTGTTCAGCCGAATCTGGTTAGAAGGTGAGTTTCCGTTTCAGCGGCGACAGGGCATAGCCATTCCCGCCCTCAGGTCTGACAAAAATCCTCATTATGCAGGAAGATACAGACCTATTTGTCGAGATAGACTTGAAAACCAGGAAATTTGAGAAAAATATACTGAGACAATGAAGCCCGAGAGACCACGGGTCTGGCAGGGTTACAATGTCGGCACAACAGTGACAATGTGTGTTGCGATCGTAACGAGCGAAATAATACCGCCGGCGAATTGTTGAGGCTCGCGATAAGGAAGCTTCTTAAAAAAAGATGGAAGCTGATTAACGATGGAGCAGATGCCCAGAATGCTCTGGAAGTGGAAACTACGAGAATCTTCCGCGGGCGTGATATAAAAAGCGCGGAGTCTTGAGTGAGTCAATCGCGACTCGATAAGGAGTCAGCAAGTAGTAAGGGCGGTGATTTTTGAAGTGAACTGCTCTATGAACAAGACTGCGCTATCAGAGGCCTGTTGGAGAGCAAGGACTTGAAGCGCCGGAGTGCTGTGTGTTCGTTTCCGTCAGTGATATCTTGACGAGTGGAGAACTTAATCGAGGAGTATACTTAAAAATACCAGTAAATAGTATTTTAACAAATCTAGTCGATAGTAAAAACATGCTACAATAGTTTCAAGGTATCCGATAACCCACCACAATATCAGCATTGTCACTGAAAGTTCCTACACACATCCACAGTATTCTGTGCCTGTTGTAAAAGGCTATTAAAAGCAGGGGCCTCTCGACTTGGGATGGTAAGTGGGTTGGCGATCAGGGGGCCCCTAACGTTTAACGTTGCCTCCATGTACTTGTGCCAGACTGCTCTCGTTCACGTCTCCAGTCCAACTTCCCTTGGGTAACGCGTATTACTTTCGGATGCCGGTGATTTTAGGTATACGAAGACTAGCGAGTCTATCATTCGCTTCCTTTTGCTGATACTTTCATTCCTTAAAGGGTCAGAAGCCTTCAATATTTTATTCTAGTAATTTTTAAGAGAGGATAGTTCGCCCTTCTCTTCACACATTAATTACCACCACTAGAATGTAAGGAAGTCGAGGATTCATAATTATAATGAGTGGTAAATAGGGATGTACTACCACAAACAAGGATCTTCAACAAATAAAATGTTTATTTTAATGTACATATGTACAAGAAATCATGTACAATGCATGCAGAAAACATCGTCTTGGAATGCAGACGTCCACCCGCTAGTCCTGTGGTATTTCACGGGTCTGGATGATCTCCTTCAGAAATTGAGATGATGCCTTGGGAATCCTGGGTCGCGCAGGATCGGTGAAGTTCACGTAATACACACCGAACTTCTCCCTGAAAAAAATTAGATTCACATGAATGACTTCCAATTTTAATCCAATAACACTGGTATGAATAACAGATATAAGACAATTAAAATGAAGACTGGAAGAAAACTGTTTGAGGTTTGAACCGAAGTCAAAATTGAGAGTAAGTACCATGAGAAGAACATGTCATGTTTGAACAGTTTATTATTCGTTTCCTTCCAAGGTTACCGACAATGGTTAAAAACCGGTATTTTATGAAATGACTAAAATTGTCTAGCATCTTAAAAACCAAAGGAGAATTGACGAAATGCAAATTATTTCACATACTTCCTAAGCATTTTATAATAAAAGAATCAAAGCAGGTAAAACGTAAAACATTATGCCTCAGGATCTTCCTTCTATAGCTGCGTATCGTACGGGCTCGTCTTCTACAAAGAAGATCAGTCCACCTTATTCCTCACTGTTGTTTAAGATGGCAAAAAGGATTGATTACACGTGAGCTAGGAACTCCATAAAATCTTATTTATTCAATTAAGTATTGCCTTCGTGATGAACTCCCTTGGATTGGAAGTAACTCTGGTAAAAATTATGTTTTCCCCATAAGACAAGGTTATCAGAATTTGGTGTGTTAAAGGCTACAGCGACCACGAAGAAGGAACCTCAAGACTATTTGTTGCTGAAGAGTTATGAGGTTTCTCTAGAATGAAAGTAAATTAATTTATCCATTTAAAGACGGAACTAGTAATTTTAAGTTCTAGGTTAAATGCCCCGACCTATCTCACGTCGTTCATGAGTTTCATGTGCTACGAGATGTTGTAATGGAGACATGGCGAGGCATGATATCCCACTTAGTATCACACGGAGAAAGCCTCTGATGCAAAGATGGTGCTGACATTCAGAACTCCTCGACCATCAGTGTCATTTGCATATATTATTATTATTGTTATTACTATTATTATTATTATTATTATTATTATTATTATTATTATTATTATCATTATTATTATTATTATTATTATTATTATACAATTTTGCTTTACGTCACACCAACACAGATAGGTCGTATGGCGACATTGGGATAGGAAAGGGCTAGGAGTGGGAAGGAAGCGACCGTAGCCTTAATTAAAGCACACAGGGCGAGTTGGCCGTGCGGTTAAGAGCGCTCAGCTGTGAGCTCACATCCGGGAGATAGTGGGTTCGAACCCCACTGTCGGCAGCCCTGAAGATGGTTTTCCGTGGTTTCCCATACGTATAACCACTATTCCATTCCCTATTGTCAATTACACTCCAGGCTGTGTCCCATCGTCGCCATAAGAGCTATCTGTGTCGGTGCGACGTAAAGCAAATAGGAAAAAATATTAAAGCACAGCTCCAGCCTGGTGTGAAAATCGGAAACTGCGGAAAAACCATCTTTAGGACTGCCAGCAGTGGGGTTCGAACCCACTATAATAATAATAATAATAATAATAATAATAATAATAATAATAATAATAATAATAATAATAATAATAATAATATCATCACCGTTCGGCTCCATGGCTAAATGGTTAGCGTGCTGGCCTTTGGCCACAGGGATCCCGGGTTTGATTCCCGTCAGGGTCGTGAATTTTAACCATCATTGGTTAATTTCTCTGGCACCGGGGCTGGGTGTATGTGTCGTCTTCATCATCATTTCATCCTCATCACGACGCGCAGGTTGCCTACGGGTGTCAAATCGAAAGACCTGCATCTGGCGAGTCGAACTTGTCCTCGGACACTCCCGGCACTAAAAGCCTTACGCCACTTCATTTTTACCATCATCATCGAAGCTATAATATTTTTTCACACAGAATTGCACTGACTTCACTACTCATTCCTAACAACAGACGGTCGTCTCAATATATTTTGAAAAAAATGGCGTACTTGAATTAAACTCTGGGAAATTTGTACAGTATTACTTACGTGTAACCGCTATTCCATTCCATATTGTCAATTACACTCCAGGCTGTGTGACCAATGACATTAGCTCCGTCCTCATACACTGCCTTCAACAACTCCGTGAAGTGACTCTGTAAAGGAAAGACATTCGTAATTCAGTGATAAATCAGCTTGTTGCACATTTCAGGATGAAGTGATTTTCCGTAGCCATGTAATTAGAGCTACACAATTCATCTAGAGAGAATCTGGAGCTCTAGTTTATTTTGACTTTGTAGTGAACTGATACAAAATTAACTAATGAAATTAAAACTGTATAAATAAACAAAAAATCAATAGTACATAGGTATTCTAAGACTGTGCAGAGAACAAACTCCCGTTGTATTTTTGCTATTAAACTCTTTGGACTGCACTCCATCCTCCAGTATGTCGACTATCGGCTCCATCAGAATAACAGGTTGTTTTTATTATCCTTGAGATTCTATGCCTAACGTCATCTTCAATACGGAACAATTATGAGAGTTGTTACTTGTAATAACACACTTACATCTTGTTTATTGTGTGGTCCGTGGTCAAATGTTTTAGTGAAGATGCTTTCGTGATGATGAATTTATATGAAAACAAGAGAATTTAGGTGCGAGAAAATGAACGTGATAACTAGACCTCGGATTTTGGGCTAAGACTTATTTTGTTCTTGAAAAGATGAAGTGCCCGCCTCTGTGGTGTAGTGGTTAGTGTGATTAGCTGCCACCCCCGGAGGCCCGGGTTCGATTCCCGGCTCTGCCACGAAATTTGATAAGTGGTACGAGGGCTAGAACGAGGTCCACCGAGCTCGATAGCTGCAGTCGCTTAAGTGCGGCCAGAATCCAGTATTCGGGAGATAGTAGGTTCGAACCCCACTGTCGGCAGCACTGAAAATGGTTTTCCGTGGTTTCCCATTTTCACACCAGGCAAATGCTGGGGGTGTACCTTACCTAATGCCACGGCCGCTTCCTTCCCACTCCTAGCCCTTTCCTGTCTCATCGTCGCCATAAGATCTATCTGTGTCGGTGCGACGTAAAGCAAATAGCAAAAAAAAAAAAAAAAAAACGGGGTCCACTCAGCCTCGGGAGGTCAACTAAGTAGAGGTGGGTTCGATTCCCACCTCAGCCATCCTGGATGTGGTTTTCCGTGGTTTCCCACTTCTCCTCCAGGCAAATGCCGGCATGGTACCTAACTTAAGGCCACGGCCGCTTCCTCCCCTCTTCCTTACCTAACCTTTCCAATCTCCCCATCCCCTACCAAGGCCCCTGTCCGGCATAGCAGGTGAGGCCGCCTGGGCGAGTTACTGGTCATTCTCCCCAGTTGTATCCCCCGACCCAATGTCTCACGCTCCAGGACACCGCCCTTGAGGCGGTAGAGGTGGGATCCCTCGCTGAGTCCGAGGAAAAACCAACCTTGGAGGGTAAACAGATTAAGGAAGAAAAGATGAAGTTGTATTTACAAGTTTCAGTGATTCATAAGGTTAAAAATGCACAGTTCTAGCCTTTCTGGCAAGCAACTCGTTGTTGAAAACATATACGAGCTACGAATTTGGAGTAAATAAAATTACTATAGTATGAGAATATGTTTCTTATTTATTCCTAAAAATTACATTATTTTTCTTAATCAACGTTGTACGGTCGATTAGATTATCAGTTAGCCTCTTTCTACCCCTACGAGCGCTAATGTGAGTCAATGCCGAGTTTCACTGAAGCCTTTATAACTACATTCGGTGTGGACATTTTTTCAAAAATCAAAAAATGCCTGAGGGAACCAAGGAACACATTACAAAAAGAATTATGTAAATATGATGATATTTGGCTAGGATCTGAATCAAAAATAAAACGAGTAACGATACACAGAATTTTAGTTTGGTTTTCCGGGACTGCATTCAGGCCGGAAGTGATTTTCGAAATTTCTCTTTTAGATTGATAGAGCTATCCAAGACTCACAATTTGTAACCTTCCCTGGCCCTTTAGTCCTTCTAATTTCGGCACACGGTGCGACGTAAAGCCCTTAGCAAAAAAAAAAATCGGCACAATTGAGGATATTGCTTAATTTTACGTTTTTCGTTATATGGAGCCAACAGCCGGATCTCGAGAGATCTCTGAAGTTAAGCAACATTGGGCGTGGTCAATATTTGGATGGGTTGCCACGCGCTGTTGGTGGGGGTAAGGGAATGGAGGAGAGGAAAGGAACTGGCCACCCTACCGTACGTAAACTCCGGCGCAGGCACACCTCTGCGAAGGTTCGGACCTGCCTTCGGGCAGAATACACCCTTACCTTACCGTTATATGAAGGGATCCTCTGCTTTGTTTGCTAAGAAATATTTTCAACATAGTGTCTAAAACTGGCTAAACTGACGTTAAACACTAGATTTCCCTATATTCGTATAATTCCTTCTTTTTAACCCTAAATCGATTAAAAATGCTTTTAATTTCTTCCGAGAAACCAGAATATTTGCTGACTCGTTTTCAATATCTTGAACAATATATTTTTGAAATAATTTGCAACCAAATCCTTAAAATCGGGGAGCTGTAAACCTTAGTCCCCGGAAGTCCTTAAGAACCTCCCGCAGTAATCACACACATGGACTGAGTGTCACGAGGCTGGAGACAGTGTCCATTGACCTGCAGGAAACAACACTCATCGAACTCGATAGCTGCAGTCGCTTAAGTGCGGCCAGTGTCCAGTATTCAGGAGATAGTGGGTTCGAATCCCACTATCGGCAGCCCTGAAGATGGTTTTCCGTGGTTTCCCATTTTCACACCAGGCAAATGCTGGGGCTGTACCTTAATTAAGGCCACGGCCGCTTCCTTCCAACTCCTAGGCCATTCCTATCCCATCGTCGCCATAAGACCTATCTGTGTCGGTGCGACGTAAAACCCCTAGCAAAAAAAAAAAAAATCCCACCTCAGCCAACCTCGAAGTGGTTTTCCGTGGTTTCCCACTTCTCCTCCAGGTAACTGCCGGGATGGTATCTAACTTAAGGCCACGGCCGCTTCCTTCCCTCTTCCTTGTCTATCCCTTCCAATCTTCCCATCCCCCACAAGGGCCCTGTTCAGCATAGCAGGTGAGGCCGTCTGAGCGAGGTACTGGTCCTTCTCCCCAGTTCATTCTCCAACACAAAGTCTCAGACTCTTGGACACTGACCTTGAAGTGGTAGAGGTGGGAACTCTCGGTGAGTCGGGGGAAAAATCCAACCCTGGAGGGTAAAGGGATTAAAGAAGAAAGAAGATAGGAAATTATTCAAGATGCAGCTAACGTAATGCACCAAGATCTGTGTATTCTTTAAGAATACGGGTGAAACTATCTTTACACAGGTCTGTCCTTAGACAGAACTGAAAGCTTGGTAGACTCAGGATATAAGTTAAAAGTTATAAACCTGAAAATTGCAATATTTAATACTGATGCAGTATAAACAGGTTTACTTCTACAGTATACCTGTTATCTTTAAATCATTACAAATTGAGTCTACCCATCGTTGTCTTGTTCTATCTCTATTACCAAGCGAGTGGCTGTGCAGTTTGTGTCACGTAGCTGTCAGCTTGCATTCGGGACAGTTACTTCAGATCCCACTGTTGGCAGCCCGAAAGATGGTTTTCCATGGGTTCCCACTTTCACATAAGGCAAATTCTGGGGCTGTACCTTAATTAAGGCCTCGGTCGCTTCTTTCCTCTCATAGCCCTTCTTTTCTCGTTTATAAGCTTCCCTTACTTCTTCATTCCACCAAGATTTTCGCTTTTTCCCATATTTACACACCGTGCTTCCTAGACATTCCCTTGCTATTTCTATTACAGCATCCCTGTATGCCACCCATTCCCTTACTATATCTAGACAGTGCTTACTGTCTGATGTTTGGAAATATTTATTAATCATGTCCATGTACATCTGTCTAATTTCTCGTCCTGGAGATTTTCTAGCCTCATTCGTCTGCAGACATATTTCACTTAATCTCTGTCCTAGACCTAGCGATTCTTAAGTTCACTACAGATCAGACAGTGAACTGTTTCGTCGAACAATCCCCGGAATACCGACTCATACCTAACAAAATTCCTGAATTCATAGTCGGTTATGATACGGGTAGTTCCGGACTGGTGCCCCTTCCGTCCCATATATAGCAGTGAATAGCCTTATGCTTGAAGAATGTATTCATAACTGGTACTCCCATACATGCACAGAAGTCCAGTAAAAGCAGGTTCCCATTCCCATTAGCTTCCATGTCTTCCCTACATTCACCCATCATTTTCTCACAACCCTCAGTTCTATTTCCAATTCTCGCTTTGAAATCGCCTTGCTATTGAACCTGAATATGACGTCACACAGTGCTTCATGAAGCTTGTCAACTTCATCCTCATCTGCACCCTCACATGGTCAATAGGCTGAGGCAATTCTCCTTCTAGTTTCTCTAACTGCTAAATCTACTCACATCATTCGCTTATTTATGTGCCTAACAGAAACTACTGCATGCAATAGTATTCCTGATGAACAGACCTACCCCACATTCTGCCCTTACATTTTAGCACCTGTTATGTTCACTTTACAATATCTTCTTCGTTATCCCCCCTTAACCGAATATCTTTAACTCCTAACACATCCAGACGCATCTTCTTTCTTTCTTTCTTTCTTTCTTTCTTTCTTTCTTTCTTTCATAAGTCCCATTAACATTGATAGCTTCCCATTGAACAGTGTTGCCAACTTATATTTTCAAGATCCGCTAAATACTACTAAAAATCCGCTAAAATTCCGCCAAGAAATCCGATCTCAAATAATGAGCAATAATAATAATAATAATAATAATAATAATAATAATAATAATAATAATAATAATAATAATAATAATAATAATAATAATAATAATAATAATAATAATAATAATTTCAGATGTCATTCGAAAGCGAAGAGTTAAATGTTTTGGACATATTTCAAGAATGCCTGATAACAGACTTGCTAAGAAAATCTTTAACCACTTCAATAAGCCCAATAGGAAAGGCAACTCTTATGAAAAATGGTTTGTTAACACGAAGAAAGATTTGCAAGAAATGAACATCAAACATCAAGACATCCACAATAAAACCACCTTCAGAAAAAAGTTACACACATTTAAGGGTTTCCTAGAGCCAGAAACAGCGACCAAGGAGAAACAACAATGGATGGCCGAAAGGAAAGAAGCAGCAAGCAGGAGGATGAAGGAGTACTGGCGCCAAAGGAAATTTAAATCAAGAGGAGTTATTTACGTGGTCCACAGCTGGCCAAAATCGATAAAATAATAATAATAATAATAATAATAATAATAATAATAATAATAATAATAAAAGTAAATGTCTGTACTCGCCTGATCTGTGAGTTTCACTGGGATTAACCCCCTGCCTGCGAGTCGGCGAGCTAAAACTTGTAGGCGTTTTAGTGCCGGCTACAAACTAGCTGGATCCCCTACCTCAAGGACCGCACACAGGACAGGCCAGTTCATTAAACGGTCTTCCTTTATGGCATAAATATAAATGCTACTCTCTCACAGTTCCATTATCTGTCGTCATTCGTCAACTAAGAGATAAGTACCCTTTCCCCACGCATTACAAATTTATGTTAGGCCTACCACGATCTCATAACATCAAATCAAATAACATGTTTTCCTCATGTGACTGCTAGCTCCTGACAAGAAATACGGAATAGCTCAGAGACAGGCTGGAGTACAAATTAAAAAAAGTAAAATGGATAAAACGCTAATTTCCGCAATAATAAATCTAGAATTCCGCCAAAAATTCCGCTGTCCGCTAAATGGTATATTTCTCCGCCGACAGTCTTCTAATTCCGCCAAATTTAGCGGAAAATCCGCTAAGTTGGCAACACTGCCATTGAATTCCATTTCGCTCGCCAAGTTTTCTAAGGAGTCCCTCACCCTTCAAATACACCTAGGTCTCCCTTACTCCCATAGGTCCAAAGCTTGCTTAAAACACAGATCAAAAATTCTGTGAAGCAGGAAAGCTACCGTACTCTCACATAGTCCCAGTGAGTCTCTCCTTTAATGGGCGGATTGTATAGTCCTAGCCATCTGAGCACAACGAAAATATAATAAATAAATAAATAAATAAATAAATAAATAAATAAATAAATTAAATAAATAAATAAATAAATACCGGTATAAACCCTGTTAAATGATGATACGTATAAATAAATAAATAATATCTCAGAATATGTCTGAGATGCCCACTCCAGTTCCATAGTAGCCGACTTGAGGACCACTTATTAGGCCATTCAGCTGTTGTCCATAGTTCACGATGAGGACTTGACTACAGTAACCCACATCACGAACAACCACTATCCCTTCTGTAGAACAAAAATCATGCAGTTAACCTTACCTTGAAGTAGTTAATTCTGTCTGTATCTTCAAGGCTTCCATCGTCTGAATAGCCATTTTCTGTAATAAGGATAGCAGGAGCGTTGTAAGTCTCATGGACCCAAGTGATCAGCTTGCGGAACCCCCAGGGCACAACCTGAAAATAGAAATAGAATGTCTAAAATTAACTAATTAGCTCAATATCTATAATGAAGTTCATTTGGGGAGATTACGATCAGAATTGTCGAATGCGACCACAACGAGCATCGTAGCTTTACTGATGATGATGATGATGCTTGTTGTTTTAAGGGGCCTAACATCAAAGGTCATCGGCCCCTAATGGTTCGAAATGAAAGAACAAAAATTGCAAAGGCATCCAATGACCAAAATAAAAATAATATATGGCATGAAGAATGAATGGATGGACAGGAACTCAGCAAAACACAAAACTAACAAACAAAACCCAGTGGATCGGACTCAATACAGATCGAAAATAACAGTATTACTGACCAAAGAACCACTTATAAAGCACAATGATGCTTGGTGTCTAAAGGGGGTACAAAATCCACGTCTAAGGCCCCACAGAATGGTACATGTCGCGAGTAAAATAGAACCATGGTATGTGTCATGTTGGGGTATTAATCAGAAGTAGCGAAGACTCACGGTGTTCCACAAAAGATGGTACTACTCACAAGTATTGCAATACGTACAAATAACGCAGACCTATGGTGTGTCTCACAAAATGGCCCAACTCAGAGTCAACGCAAACCGAGAAGGTTCTCCACCTAGGTGTACTAAACACGGGCGCCGGTATTTCCGTGCTGTTCCTCACATAGTGAGTACTAATCACAAGCAACGCAGACCCACGGTGCTGCTCATATAGCGGTACAACTCACAGGCTACGCCCAGACCCGCGGTGTTGCACACATGGGTACGACGCACGGGTACTGGAATCCACCAGGCCAGGCTTTTACTGCTACTAATCACAAACCTATTTCGTACCGAATTTAGTGGTACTACTCGCAAGTACAGGCAACCTATGGTGTTCCCCGCGTGATGGTACGATTCAAAATTAGTTTCATGGTTCTAATTCAGTCAGCCCTTAGTCGCCCCTTTTAGTCGCCTCTTACGACAGGCAGGGGATACCGCGGGTGTATTCTACATTTGCGTCCCCCACCCGCAGGGGGTAGCTTCACTGAGTGAAGGTTTCCAGGCAGCAGAAATCGACAACAAAATTTCAGCGTGCCTCGCTTCATCTTCCGAGTGACAACATTTCTTTCTTCTTTCTTTTTACTATCATGTGGTATAATTCGATTTTCGCTGTGAACGATAGTTTATGAAATGTAATGCTCTAGTATAGGAGAAAATTTAAGTATGGATTCACTTCAAAATGGATCATTTGGTTAGTATATTCCTAGGAGAACAATGGACTTAACCATAAAGGGTGAAAGAAGCAGAAGATTGTGAGCACTTGCAGAAATAATTCAACAATGTTCTGAGATGGACCACAGGCATGATGATGGTATGATGATAAACAGGGTTTAAAAATCAGGTTGGGAGTTTCATTAATAAAAAAGCCCTCTCAGTTTTAATTACTGCGTTGATGGGGCGAAAGTTCCTTATGGAGATCACTGTAAGTAACTAGATGTTAATACAAGGAAAGACCTTCATCTGGGTAATCACATAAATGGGATTGTAAATAAAGGGTACAGATCTCTGCACATGGTTATGGAGGGTGTTTAGGGGTTGTAGGAAGGATGTAAAGGAGATGGCATATAAGTCTCTGGTAAGACCCCAAATAGAGTATGGTTCCAGTGCATGGGACCCTCACCAGGATTGCTTGATGCAAGAACTGGGAAAAAATCCAAAGAGAAGCAGCTTGATTTGTTCTGGGTGATTTCGGACAAAAGTGTAGCGTTACAATAATGTTGCAAAGTTTGTGCTGGGAAGACGAGCTGCTCGACTAAGTGGTATGTATTTAGGAACTAGTATTAGGTTTAATGGTCCAACCAGTAGTAATACTTCACTTTACAAGTGGAACACATTCAATGTTAAAATATGTTATACTCGTACATTCTTTGGTACATGTTTCGTCTAATTTAAGACTTCTTCAGCCTTAGAGTCTCGTAACTAATTAAAATTAAGTGGCATGTTCCTAGCTGTCAGTGGAGAGATTGTGTGGAATGACATTAGTAGACGAATAAGTTTGGAAGGCGTTACAAATAGGAAAGAATACAATATGAATTTGGAATTCAAGAGGACAAATTTGGGAAAAATATTCGTTGATAGGAAGAGGAGTTAAGGAATGGAATAATTTACCGAGAGAGATCTTGAATTAATTTCCAAAATCTGTGGAATTATTTAAGAAAAGACTAGGTAAACAACAGATGGGGAATCTGCCACCTGGGCAACAGCCCTAAATGTAGATCAGCGGTGATGAACATGAATATTATTAGATAATATATAATAAGGGACAGGAATACCGTTTAAAATTGAAGATTTTCCTGATAGGATACCTTCAGCCAGGATGTAACAGGTGAGGCGGGCCAGGATGGATCGAAAGAGATCACCACCTCAGCATCCCTTTCCCTGGATGGATTTTCACCAGTTTCTCCGGAGGTGACGAGTTTACTGGAGTAGTAGTTCAGACCAAAGTAGTCGTAAGTGCCTGAAACATATGGAAGTCACTCATCAGATATACGTGAAACTGAAAAACTATGGAATGCTTCCAATGTGAATATTTTAGTCTTTTACTCCATATCAAAATTGAACAAACTGAATCACAGAAATCACTGCGATTTATTTATATTGTATTTGTATTTATCGCATTGAAAGGATCACAGTGATGCATAGATATTGAATAAAAAATACGGCAATTTACAGAAACAAATAATATAGAACAGAAGTCACATACAAGTCTTGAGATATGGTAACTAATTAAAAAAAGATGAAAAAGTAAAATATTCACAAAAATAAATCAACTACAAAAATAAAGACAACCAGAAAATTCACACTTTTAATTGCATATCTAGTGAACCCATCCATATTCGATCCCATGACCAAGTTACACCGCATAATAGGTTTGGAGTGTATTCACAAGGATGCGAAATAGCTCAGAGCTCAGACAAACTCGGATATAAGTAAGCCACTCCCAGATTGTGAGACAAAGCGAACATTTCTCATGAAGGACAGATGGTATTCCAAATATTCCAGGAAGAGCATTTCGCTAGGGGAATCCCAGAGCTTGCCAGTGTGACCAATATAACAACACACATTCCGGGGCCAGAAACTGTTGTAAATTACATTGTAGATAACTGGCAATTCGGCATAAACAGAGGGGAATAAAAGGCCAGTACGGACAGCTGTTAATTAATGAAGATATACCGCACCACAACGTATGCTAATTGACTTCTTTCTAATTTACAAAAAGTTCACTCGAACCACTGGACTTATCTAGGTCATGGAGGACAAAGCAGTTTCAGTGGTTACCGGTGAATCCCCGCTGGTTTACTTATAGTTTCTGGCAATAAAAGTCAGACCTACCCCAGACAAGTCAACTTGTCGTTTGTACTGGAGAGCTAAGAGGACATGTCGCAGGTTTGAACATAACCCGCAGTTACGGACTATAGATTGTTCGTTAGACTTTATTTAAACATGGGACGTTGTGACACAGAGCATTTTTTGTTTAAATAAATATTTGGAGACTTAAGGCATGGGAACAGTAGATCGTTCTACAAACTACTTTACATTAACAGAATCGAATTAGTTTGGACACAATAAATTTAAATAATTCGTGCCAGTAATTTCAGCCACATCTGAACGGACTCATGTTTTGAGAAGTTCGTGGGCTGAGTGATAATTTCACACGTGT
This sequence comes from Anabrus simplex, assembly GCF_040414725.1. Taxonomy (NCBI): domain Eukaryota; kingdom Metazoa; phylum Arthropoda; class Insecta; order Orthoptera; family Tettigoniidae; genus Anabrus; species Anabrus simplex. The sequence continues at coordinate 1,636,825,809 of NC_090265.1, forward strand.
GTAACGAGTTGAGAATCCTATGTTCGAGAACCGCTGTCGATGTTTTACTTGGTGCGGGATACACAGAGTTGTATGGGTAGAATAACCGTGGGTAATCAAGTTCTCCTTTGCAACAGAAACTGTGTAGTAGCGCTGGGTGAGGAAAGAAGCCAACAGTAGATTGTCATCAAGATGGAGTCCTTGGTTCAGGTAGCATCATCCAGAGTTATCACGTGCTGTTAAACTATCCAGTGGGCCGGAAGGAGGCCGGTCACTACCAGAAATAGAGTACAGCTGAGTTCTTGCCTTATTATGTTTATGTAAAGAAAATGCCGATTCGCAGCCTACGTTCTAATAGCTTGGAGTGAGACCGCTGATTAATTCGCATGTATTTTAATTTTATTTCTTGTACCTTAAGGGTATTTAGTTAGGCAGTTATGTGTTATTTATTGCACCCATCACGATAATTTAGAATACACCTGTTTTCCTTTTCAAGTGTTAAATAATAAATCACGAATAAGTGTAGTTAACAATAACATCTGCGTTGGTAGGATAACATGAACCTACCCTACAATTGAAGTGGTATTCTGTAGGGAGCTTGGAAGGCACCTGTCTAAATCTTAGAATGTGCATATTTTTCAGACAGCATGTGAGAAGAAGTCAATAGTGGCAGAGAACTGTACTCATGACTTCCTGCGTGAATTAACTAGTGATCTAGTCCGTTATGTTATCAGGGATATAACGGCAGGCTCACTTGCCTACAGCCATTCACAATCGAGATGGGAAGTTTACATTATAATTGCAGGCCCCATTGCCTACTACGCGGACAGAATCGATTTGGGGAGTTTTCGTTAAAATGGCAGCCCCCCTTTCCTACTTACAGACAGATTACAATTGAGGAGTTTTTATTATAATAGCAGGCAATTACCCTACTATCACTCGAAATTGAGTTGTGCAGTTATCATTATAATGCCAGGCCCATTTTCCTGCTTCCAGCCAGCTTGCTGCCAGTCACACCAAGTTGGTGAGTTTCCATCAAAATAGCAGGCCACTATGCCTAATGCCAGTCATATTTTAGATGAGGACATTTCTTTATAATGGCGGGCACCCTTGCCTACTGCCAAACACAATCCGGTAGGGGAGTTTTCAACAAAACTGCATGCTCACTTGCCTTCTGCAAGTCAAATCGAGAAGTGAACTATTCATTACAATTGTAGGCCTTCCTTACTAATGACAGTTACACAGGAGTTGGAGAAGGAACCCTTTCATACTGCCAGTCAAAGTCGGTGTGGGGAGTACTGATTACAATAGCAGACCCGCCCTTTCTCGATCGCTACAAATCGACATCAGTGAATATATATAGATCGACATATGAAAGTCTATGCGTGTTTACAATATTGAAGACCTTCATTTACAGATTAACTGCTACTAAACGTACGTCATATCGACAAAGGATTATACCATAAGACACGCCGGATTTAGTGGCCTAAATGGCTGGTCCTATGATATGTCATCTATTCTTGGGTCAGATTGAGTTAGAAACGTGGAACAGGGTAACGTTTTTGTAAGATTATCTCACATTACATTACTTTTCGGATAATTATGTGACAGCTACATACATAGCATTTGGCTCACATATGGCTACTGGGTGGGCCAATTTTCGTGAAGAGTTTGATGATTCTGTATTTCATATAAGTAATCGAAAGTATGAATTATGCATGTGAAAATTCCAAATTGACTTAACATCGATTAATAGAGAAAAATCAAACGTAAAAGGGATACAGATACGGCAAAAGTCATAAGACCAAGGTTGTAGATCATTCCAAATTGAACGGAGATTGTGCAATCCGTTATGTGATAGGAATTTCCGAAGGTCTGCACCATAATTAAAATTGCCTGCATACTTCGACATTCTTCGGGGATAAAAATGAAAAATTTAATGATCTTGGATGTTTTCCGTTCGTTACAGGCTAAAACGTATAATTTTGTCAAATTTCAATTATCTTCTTTTTCTTCTGGCAGATTATGCCGCAATCTGGATTTTGGGCGAGGCGGGTAATAATTAGGACTTTCAGGAAACTAAACCAAAAATTATGCAGATGGTCATTATTACCCCTTAAACGGAAAGCTGTACGAAAATTTCGCCAAAATAGTCAGTGTAGAGACACACAGTCGTTACGATTTGATTTATATAGATAAGGAATCTGCTCCATGTAAAACACCTTTTGGGCTATGTCCGCTGGACTTAACCTGCAAAAGTGACCATTCATGATATCTCCCTTATTAATCCTCCTGACGAAAAAAATGCGCTTGAGAAAAAGGTTTAGAGGTGGAATTCCATCACGTTTGGTCGATTTCCAGTCAGGTTGGTCTTGTTCTGTATATATTGTGGAAGAGTAAAATCACCATTTCGGTTCCCTATAAACCGCCAGTCCATTCCGGAACATGAAATGTTATTTACGTTTAGAACCTACCTTTGGACAGGTGGATGCTAAATATAAATTTTGGTTCGAATGTCTTCAGTAGTTTTCAAGTTGTAAGGAATACGCTTTACACGCAGCCGCTCGTGAATTAAGTCCGATGGGACTTGTACAGAAAAACGGTCCGTTAATGATATCTCCCTTATTAATCCTCGTATCGAAATGATGCGCATGAGAAAAAAGGTTTAGAAATTAATTTCTACCAAGGCAGGTAGATTTAAATTAACGTTGGTTGTGTATATTTTGTGGAAGTGCAAAATCACTGTTTCGGTTTCGTATAAACCCCCAGTCAGTTCAGTGATTTAGAAACAATATTTGCCCTAAAACCTATCAAGGACAGGTGTATTCTAAATATGAGTCTTGGTGGAAATACATCCAGTAGTTTGTAGCACTCGCGTACATACGGCGTAATTAAGGAAGAAAATAATACAGTTAAGAAAGTTGAAAGTAATAGAAAATGGATTATAAGTGAGGACAGCCGGATAACGACAAATATGTAAATGCCAAATTAATGTATTGGAAAATCAAATGCCCCTCAATAAATTATGCTAGTGTGAGTTATGGATATAATAAAGCGTAACAGAGGAGAAATTTAGGTCCAGTGATTCCTAGTTAAACAAATAATAAGAAGATGACTAATGGTGTTATTACTTAATCTATTCGAGGGCGGTTATAACATCCAACGATATTCCGCCAATATCCCGCAGATAGGCCGATTGACGCCTCCCTTTCCTTCTACCCAAGGAACAACCACGAATTTAAAAGCATGATGAGGAAAATGGCAATACGTTACTTCCCTGCTGGCATGCAGTCTGGGACGTTGCCATGGTAACCTGTAAGTTCGTTGTCGATCTGTCGGTCACTTAATGCAGAGCATGATACCAGCGGAAAATTGTAAATTTCTCCGTCATGTGAAGAGTAAGGTAAATTATGAACATAACGAAAGTTGTTTAAAATGAAGAGACGTTTCACGTACGGTAAATAAAGTTTACAGAAAATCAATAGTATAAGAGAAAATGGAGGAAAACCATTCTGGCTTTCCTATAAACCCCCCGTCTGTTCAAAGATTTTAAAATGATATGCATATTGAAACCTTCCCCGATATGAGTATACTTTAAATATGAAGTTTGGTTGAGATCTATCCAGCCGTTTCGAAGTGATGGTGGAAAAACCATCCTGGTTTTCCTATAAACCCCCGTGTATTCAAATATTTTAAAATGATATGCATTCGAAACATTCCCCGGGATGAGCATACTCTAAATATGAAGTTTGGTTGAGATCTATCCAGCCGTTTCGACGTGATGGTGGAAAAACCACTCTGGTTTTCCTATAAACCCCCGTCTATTCAAAGATTTTAAAATGATATGCATATCGAAACCTTCCCCGGGATGAGTATACTCTAAATATGAAGTTTGGTTGAGATCTATCCAGCCGTTTCGACGTGATGGTGGAAAAACCATTCTGGTTTTCCTATAAACCCCCGTGAATTCAAAGATTTTAAAATGATATGCATATCGAAACCTTCCCTGGGATGAGTATACTCTGAATATGAAGTTTGGTTGAGATATATCCAGCCGTTTCGACGTAATGGTGGAACAGACAAACAGACAGACAAACAAACAGACACGAAGCGTAAAAACCACCGATTCGGTCTTGAGTTGACCTAAAACGGATAAATATCTGAAAAATTGGCAAAACAAAAGAAATTACAGACAGTATGTCCAAAGCTAACAAGATACGATATATATCGTTAGGGTTATTGGAAGATGTTAACTGCTGCACCAAAGTCAGTGTACATCGCCAAACGTCCATCATACCATCACATCGTGTTAGTCTGTGGAGTTGTGTGTCAATAGTTGGAATCTCACATTTTTGACAGAAGGGTGACTGGACCAAGTTCTCCTCGGTTGGTATGGCATCTTGGATGGCTATGTATGCTGAACGTTTCCAGTCTGCTGGGATCTCTTGTGTTGTGAACTGCTTCCAGATATTTTTCCCATTTCTGTTGGGGAATTTTTCCATGATCAGAGGGGTAACAAGATGACGGCTTAAAAGACGAAGGGAGATGATTTGCATGGATGGAATGCACTGTTGATTCACATGAGGATAGAAAGATTCAATAGTATGCAGTACTCATTTAAAGCTTCTAGTCTGAGGTGATATCCGAAAATGCATATCATTAATATCTCCGAGTCCATTCTTTGCCATTAGAATTGATCTCAGAAGCAGAGCCTGGCATTTAGCGGAGACGGCGATGAGGCCTAGGCCCCCTTGGTTAACTGGCCTTCTGAGCTGATTTCTTGATATGCGATAGATGTATCCTCTCCATAGATAATAACTCATTCCAAGTTCCACACTTTGGGCATGTTTCTCTGAAATGGGGAGGACCTGAGCCGCGTACCATATCTTGGACAGAGCTAATGAGTTAATGTGCCATACTTTCTGTATTATATTAAGATTACTGCTGAGATGCTTCGTCATTGTGTTCCAGACAGTGTTGATGACTGCAGTCCAATTCTTTTCGACTGTCTCCTGAAATTTGCCTGTAAGTTTCAAACCGAGAATTGTTATTTTTTCTTGACAGGGATTCCAGCAAATGTGATGTGGTTTGGCCAGGTACCGAGAGGTAACAAAACAGATTTCTGATAATTCACTTTCGCGTTGGCGGCTCTTTCGTACACAAATATTATTCCAATCAGCTGATCTGCTTGGGCTCGGTTCCGTAATAAAAGTGTTACATCGTCAGCATACGCTCAGACTGTAAACATTTTGTGCGGATTTGGTACATCCTTTAGGAGGTGATGGACAGCTCGAATGAAGGGTTCTATACTTAAGGCGAAGAGGATCATAGATAGAGGATGTCCTTGTCGCACTGAATTTCGTATTGGAATAGGTTTGGAGAAATGACCATTGAGGAGTATTCGGTAATGAGCATGAGTGTATAGAGTTCTAACGATACTACATGTCGACTGTGGAATACCAAACGTATCGAGAATCGTAAACAAATAACCATGGTGATCTCGATCAAAAGCGTTTTCAAAGTCAAGATTCAGTATTGCTGCGTCATTGTGGGGGTAGTGTTCACATAATAATATAGCATCTCTAATTGCTTGGAGATTAAAAGTGATTGTCTTGTTCGGAATGCCACACGTCTGCCCTAGCTGAATGATGGTTTCCAGAAACGGCCGTAACCTGTTGGCGAGAACTTTCATAAATAATTTGTAGTCTGCATTTAGTGAGGTTATAGGACGATAGTCTGATAAAGTTCGGGGTATTGACACTTTTGGAATAAGAATGATTATGGCTTCGCTGACTCTAGTTGATGCTTCGGAGTTGTTAAATAGAATGTTCATCAATTCTACGAGCGTATCTTTAATGACGGTCCCGTCTGGGCCAGGAGCTCATCTGTCACTTGCAGTGCGCAGGGCCTTTAGAACTTCCTTCTCGGTGATCGCACGGGTCAGCTGCTGTTTTCCTTCCTCAGGCAAACGTTGATCTAAGTAGGATAGTATTTTGTTTTGGTCGGGTATAGATACCTCACTTCCACTACATGTTTTCTGGAAGTATGTTTCGGCTTCAGTAATGCAGTCTCTTGTAGTGGTAAGAAACCTATTGTCATCTGTAATTAACGAGTGAATGTATTTATTTTTTGCGTTATTCTTTTCGGAGGCAAGGTGGTACAACTGTGCTTTCTCTTCGTGTATGACTGATGTTGCACGGGAGCGAATGATTGCTCCTCATAAAATAGTTTCCTGAATTGAGTTGATTCGGCGTTTTACAGCGGTCAAATGATTGGACACGTCATTTCCGGCTTGCTGACGGGTGACAAGATCGTGAAGAATCACGTAATAAGAATGCAACGTACGGCGTCTGTTGATGGCCTTTTCTACTCCCTTTCGTTTGAAAAAGCTCTGAATAGCTGGCTTAAACTTGCATAGCCAAGATTTGATCGAAAGTTGTCCACCTCTTCGCACTCTAGTTTCCAGATCAATCCACAGGAGTGAAAATTCATGTTGTATGTCGTCGTCAGACAGTAAGGAGCTGTTTATTTTCCAATAACCCCTTACCATCTGTGCCGCCGGTCTATGCACCGCAGTCTTCATCACTACTGCATGATGATCGCTGAATGGTGCAACATTAACAGTTACTGCTCGGATATTATTCTCTGATTCTTTATTTACATAAAATCGGTCGATACGTGAAGCAGCCATACCTCGGAAGAAAGTATATTCGACTCTCTTACCAAGAATAACTTCCCACACATCACACAGCCTAAGTTCGCGATATACTCTCCCTAATGCCAGGGAGGGATGGAATTCACCTGTCTGATCTTTTGCATTTAATACACAGTTGAAATCACCTCCGAGAATAATTTTATCATAATTGTGAAGCAGAAAATAAGGCAGTTCCTTCTTCCCGGTCTTGGCGTCTGTGTGTTCCTGAGTGGAGATACACTGACTGACAGAGCAAATGCAACACCAAGAAGGAGTGGTTCGAAACGGAAGAAAGTTGGGGAAAAAACAGAGACGGCACGGACGAATAATTGATGTTTATTTCAAACCGATATGCAGGTTACACAATGCGCACGGCATCGACTCATTAGGATGTAGGACCACCGCGAGCGGCGATCCACGCAGAAACACGTCGAGGTACAGAGTCAATAAGAGTGCGGATGGTGTCCTGAGGGATGGTTCTCCATTCTCTGTCAACCATTTGCCACAGTTGGTCGTCCGTACGAGGCTGGGGCAAAGTTTGCAAACGGCGTCCAATGAGATCCCACACGTGTTCGATTGGTGAGAGATCCGGAGAGTACGCTGGCCACGGAAGCATCTGTACACCTCGTAGAGCCTGTTGGGAGATGCTAGCAGTGTGTGGGCGGGCATTATCCTGCTGAAACAGAGCATTGGGCAGCCCCTGAAGGTACGGGAGTGCCACCGGCCGCAGCACATGCTGCACGTAGCGGTGGGCATTTAACGTGCCTTGAATACGCACTAGAGGTGACGTGGAATCATACGCAATAGCGCCCCAAACCATGATGCCGCGTTGTCTAGCGGTAGGGCGCTCCACAGTTACTGCCGGATTTGACCTTTCTCCACGCCAACGCCACACTCGTCTGCGGTGACTATCACTGACAGAACAGAAGCGTGACTCATCGGAGAACACGACGTTCCGCCATTCCCTCATCCAAGTCGCTCTAGCCCGGCACCATGCCAGGCGTGCACGTCTATGCTGTGGAGTCAATGGTAGTCTTCTGAGCGGACGCCGGGAGTGCAGGCCTCCTTCAACCAATCGACAGGAAATTGTTCTGGTCGATATTGGAACAGCAAGGGTGTCTTGCACATGCTGAAGAATGGCGGTTGACGTGGCGTGCGGGGCTGCCACCGCTTGGCGGCGGATGCGCCGATCCTCGCGTGCTGACGTCACTCGGGCTGCGCCTGGACCCCTCGCACGTGCCACATGTCCCTGCGCCAACCATATTCGCCACAGGCGCTGCACCGTGGACACATCCCTATGGGTATCGGGTGCGATTTGACGAAGCGACCAACCTGCCCTTCTCAGCCCGATCACCATACCCCTCGTAAAGTCGTCTGTCTGCTGGAAATGCCTCCGTTGACGGCGGCCTGGCATTCTTAGCTATACACGTGTCCTGTGGCACACGACAACACGTTCTACAATGACTGTCGGCTGAGAAATCACGGTACGAAGTGGGCCATTCGCCAAAGCCGTCTCCCATTTATCGTTCGCTACGTGCGCAGCACAGCGGCGCATTTCACATCATGAGCATACCTCAGTGACGTCAGTCTACCCTGCAATTGGCATAAAGTTCTGACCACTCCTTCTTGGTGTTCCATTTGCTCTGTCAGTCAGTGTATATATTAATCATCAGTGTATTATCTTCGGTAAGTATGGATGAAATTCTTCCACTCGGGTGACATTCACTGAGTTTGATAATTATCCCTGCTCTATAGCCTATGGCAGTTCCTCTTAACTTGTCTCCAGCATTGATTATATAACTGTATTGAGATCCAAGGAAAGCTAAGTTCGTGACGTTAACCTCTTGCAAGAAAACTACGTCTAAATCATAATCTTTAATAAATTATTTTAGCAAGACCTGCTTGCTCTGACTTCGGAGGCAGTTCACATTCAGAGTACCGCAGCAGCTAACTACTGACGTCACAGCTAAGATTACCAAGAAAAATACATTAGCAGCTTCCATACTCGTTTGGCGCTATCCAACAGCACGTAAATATTCTTCAGATTAGGTTTGCGGAAGACATTTACTTAATTTTATTACTTTCTTCCTATCATTCCCCTCAATCGGTCTTTTTAATCTTGGATCCCTGTGACTAACTGCTTGGTGGGATTTTGAATTGGTGGTTTCCATTTCCATTAAACTACCTTCGTCACCGCCTACTTTTTTTGTGCACTGTGCGGAATGCGTCTGCACAGACTGTGGGGTGGTGTCATTTTTTAAGCCAGTCATGTCACTGGTAGGTGTCGGGGACGGTTCGCTGACAGGTTCACAAAGTTGTGTCTGGTGCTGTGAGGGTGGTTCTGATAGTACCGGTACATCATTTAACTGGGTATTATTCTGGTAGGTTGATGAGCTGAGCGACTATTCCACTGGGGAACTTTTATCGCAAACAGGTTCTGTTGTCTCCTCAAGGTGGTTGTGTGCTGGCTTGGCTACTTGTCTCTCTTCCTCTTCTGTGGTAATTTCTACCTATTGTGCGGACATTGTGTTTACATGTGAGTCTGGTAAATCAGCTGATCGTGTGTCCACCTCTGGAAAATCTGGGGTGAGTTGTGTTGTTGTGAGAAGTATACGTTGCGTCGGTAGCTTCCCCAAGGCTGAAGTCAAGGTCGCCCAGGTTGGCTTGTCGGGTGTAGCAGGTAAACGTCGCGTTGGGCACTCACTGCGGTAATGGCCTATCTTACTGCAGCTGGCACAGGTTGGTGGTTGGTTATCATAACTTACTAAAGCCTTATTTCCTGCTGTCTCTACGTAGGAAGGGATATGATTTTTAAGCATGATGCGTACTGCACGTGCACCTTATATCGAAAATTGGAACTACACGTTTCATCACTTACTGAAAGTACAGTCCCATACTGACGCAAAACGTCTGAAATGTGTCCATGAGATGTTTTGGTGGGGAGATTAAAAGCTCTCACAAGTTTAATCCCTAGGCCGGCCGAATCAACAGTTATTTTACTATGATAGTCATTGCTATGAACAAAATATTGCTCACCTACATAGTGCTTGAGAAGATGATCAACTGTCTCTTGCCTCCTGCACTTAATGAAGACTTGTTGGGAAATTCCGTCAAGCTGTAATATTTCGATGTCGGCTTCATCAAGTTACAAATTTTCAAAAACCCACTCGTGGATTTCGTAGGGGGCTGGTCTTGGAATATCTCGTTCTGTGAATGTGATGACGGTTGTATTTTTCCTTTCAACTACCATCGTTCCGTAATGTCTTTAGTTAACTAAGCGTATAATACGCAAAACACTTAAACCAAGCGGGCTTTCCCCACTTCACTGTACGGCTCCACACTTGCACACACTTGCTCGAGATACGTGCTAAGGCTTGGCACGCCAGCGAGAATGAACGACAGAGAACAAGAGAACAACTGCTGTAGTACGTAGCCTGATTTTACAGATGTTGTCACTTAAAAAAAAAAGTCTATGGCATTCATATCACTTCACACATTTCTCACCTCTGATGTACTCGACCATCTCCTTGCTGAAGACAGGCAGACGGGAGCGAGTCCTTCCTTCAGCCTTGCTCTTCTTGTCCACAAGCTCCCGAACTATAGCAGGATAGTCACCCTCGGTACTGAAGATGGGATGTGCGAACATTCCAAACTGTAACGGCAAGAAGAAAATGCCTATTATAGGAGCAATAAATATCTAAGGAATTAATTGGTGCATGAGTAAATGTCTGAATGCATCATTAGAATGTGCTGATTACCTGTCTTACTTCGACAATAGAACGAGCTATCTTACAGAGCATAGAAAATACAGTAATAATTCCTGGTTGTTTTGCAATATCTTCATATTATTCATTTTCTAGACATAGTTATTTAACTGATACACCACAATTATTTCACAGTTTATGCATTCTAAAAGTAAGAACTAGGAATATTGCGATGAAGAATGTTTTCAGGGAAATTAAGTCTTCTGGCAAACTAGAAAATCAGCATAGCATTACGAAATTGACTGGCTGGCGTATGGAGCGTCCTATTTTAGGGATCTGAACCTGGATCACCAACAAGAGTAGCATGTTTTAAGAAGCTTTTGATATGTGAGTACAAGGAAAAGTGTTAAAAGCAAAATATTACAAATGAGGAAGTTCCAGCTTGGGTAGGAGAAGGCAGACCTTTAATTAAACCAGTGATCAAAAAAGAATATGACCCGAATTGGATGTCTGTTAGAAAGTGACAGTTTTCAGAAGGACGATCTGGAAGGAGCAGTTGAAGGAGGAAATAATAGAGTACTAAAATGTATACAATTTATAGATGACCGAAAGAATGGAAGCTAGAAGTAGTCGTACCGGGCGAGTTGGCCGTGCGGTTAGGGGTACGCAGCTGTGAGCTTGCATCCGAGAGCTAGAGGGTTCGAACCCCACAGTCGGCAGCCCTGAAGATGGTTCTCCATGGTTTCCCATTTTTACACCAGGCAAATGCTGGGGCTGTACCTTAATTAAGGCCACGGCCGCTTCCTTTCCATTCCTAGCCCTTTCCTTTTCCATCATCGCCATATGACCTATCTGTGTTGGTGCCACGTAAAGCAGATTGTAAACAAAAAAAGAAACTCGGGTAAATTTGGATGGACCGAGAAAGTTCGCTACGCGGTTCGAGTCACATGTCTGTGAACTTGCATTTGGGATGTGGTGAGTTCGAACCCCACTTCAGGAGCCATTAATATGGTTTTCCGTTATTTTCCATTTTCACACCAGATAAACGCCGGGGCTGAATGGCCATAGGCGCTTCCCTGCCATTTCTAGCCCTGCCCAGTCCGCTCCTACCCCATCATCTCCACAAGACCAGTGTGTGTCGGTGTGACGTAAAACAAATATCCGTGGCTAGAATATAGAACAAGAAAAGAAATTATCTTATGAAAAGTTCCCTAATAATAAGGGCGTATGGCCTCCGGAGAGGCCTGTTGCAGGTCTTTTTCTAGTAGATGGCCTATTAGGCGACCTGCATGTCTGTGAAGATGAGGGCCCTACCTAGGATGATTTCTAATGTTGAATACGCCACACACACCCAGCCCCCGAGTCATTGGAATTAACCAATTAAGGTTAAAATCCCCGACCCGGCCTGGAATCGAACCCGGGACCCTCTGAACCGAAGGCCAGTCCGCTGACCATTCAGCGCACGAGTCGGACAAAACGTTCCCTGATAATGGTAAATGCGCTACAGAATTTAAATGCCACATTGCGCAAGCCATAGCTGTATTTATGCAGAAATTCACACTACTCTATACCAGCTCCCACGCACGAATAAGGCAGTTACATATTTGTATGGAGTGTTGCATCGTATATCTCTGAAACTTTAACACTGCACAAGAGAGTAATGAACCACCTGAAAGCATTTGGAATGTGGTCCTCCCGTTGGAAGATGAAAATCTCATGGAAGGATAAGGTCTCTAATCCCAAGGCCCGTCAGATGGTAGGTAAATGATAGAAGATCCTTAGCATACGCAAACGGTGTTTCCCCATTCAAAATTTGCACAGACAGTAACAGAAGGTTTCATTGAATGCAAGGCATCATGTGGACAAACGAGATACAGCTTCATCAAATAAATACCTACTGTATACAGTATGATATGGGAGCAGACAGCTATGTGCCAAATGAAAACCTTGCAAAGGACCGCCAAACGTAGAGACATGGCAAATAGTCAGTCCTAGGATTAATAACGTACGACAGTTATGATAAGTAAGCGACAAAAGATCATTTTTACACTAAAGCAAAGCAAAACCAAGCTATCCTCGTATAAGTCATCATGGTCCCTGTGAGTTATATAACAAGGGAGGCGAGGTGGCATCTTCGTTATTTCAGATGAAGATCTTACCTTATCATCAAATTACTCATTAAATCACGTGAAGTTCCTGTGAATAGTATCTCCATTTTCACCACCCTACGGTCAGATGAGTGACAAGCTGGTTTTATCTGCACTTTAGTGTAGCTAAAGAATATTGAAATATACTTACAGAAAACTGTCTGGCACGGTCAGCAGCAGCGATGTCCTCGGTAGAGTTGGTCAGGGGTTCATGCCAATCTGTGTTGAGAGTGATGGTCACCTTTCCTGGAAGATAACAAGAACACTTGAAAAAGGCAATATTCTATACATTTTACTACATTCCACAATGATATCTATTCATTGTTAGTAAATAGGAAGATTTTTTTTGCTAGCGGCTTTACGTCGCACCGACACAGATAGGTCTTGTGGCGACGATGGGAGAGGAAAGACGTAGGAGTTGGAAGGAAGCGACCGTGGCCTTAATTAAGGTACATTTGACTGGTGTGAAAATGAGAAACCACGGTAAACCATCTTCAGGGCTGCCGACAGTGGGATTCGAACCCACTATTTCCCGGATGCAAGCTCACAGCCGCACGCCACTAATCGCACGACCAACTCGCCCGGTAGGAATAAGATAGAAGCGCCGGAAATTTGGATTTACCATCGAGTCCTGGGCATATCTTGGACTGAACACCGGGACAACACTTTGAGTATTGAGGAGATCAGAGGGTGAAACAGGCTCATGGAGAAGATCAATCGAGAACTTTTAAGACACTTCTGCTGTACGTAGCAGAGTCCTTAAGTTCGTGGGCTGGTCGTCTAGTGTCGCTGTGGTGCACTACAGCAGAGAGTTTGCACCACAGAATGTTGCCGTGACAGTTCTCTAGCCCAAGCAAGAAGCACTTCAGTATTATCAGAACTATGGTCTCTCTTATGAAGGGTAGTTGAATGTCAGCGGCGGAACTTGAGAATGTCGTAGTTTGAGCAACGAGCAAACTTCAAGTTCTGCCAAAAAATTAGGCAAATCCGCTAGCGAAACGTTTGAAATGATTAAGTTGAAATCGCCCGGACCACCACGACATGAAAAAGACGTGAAAAGGCAGGTCAAAAGACTATGTGATCCTTGAACTGTTAGCGCCAGTCCACGAACATGTTGATTGTAGTACGTACACAGGTGTACACTTTGTTGTCTACACTGTAGGCGCCAGTCCACGAATTTATTCACTGTAGCAGCTAGCTAAATATCGATCATCATCATAATCATCATCTGTTTACCCTCCAGGTTCGATTTTTCCCTCGGACTTAGCGAGGGATCCCACCTCTACCGCCTCAAGGGCAGTGGCCTGGAGCTTCAGACTCTTGGTCGGGGGATACAACTAGGGAGTATGACCAGTACCTCGCCCAGGCGGCCTCACCTGCTATGCTGAACAAGAGCCTTGTGGAGGGATGGGAAGATTGGAAGGGATAGGCAAGGAAGAGGGAAGGAAGCGGCCGTGGCCTTAAGTTAGGTACCATCCCGGCATTCGCCTGGAGGAGAAGTGGGAAACCACGGAAAACCACTTCCAGGATGGCTCAGGTGGGAATCGAACCCACCTCTACTCAGTTGACCTCCCGAGGCTGAATGGACCCCGTTCCAGCCCTCGTACCACTTTTCAAATTTCGTGGCAGAGCCGGGAATCGAACCCGGGCCTCCGGTGGTGGCAGCTAATCACGCTAACCACTACACCACCGAGGCGGACTAAATATCGATCAACACGGCGAAAACTCTGCCACTACCCTTGACACCTCACCAAAACCCGTCAAGTGTAAAAATAGGAAATAGGAAGGATAGTTGGTTATTCGTTAATTTATGACTAATATGTACCATCATGATAGCCGAGTGGTATAGTCAATAGCTTCTCGCTAAGGTGGCTGCAATCTGAATACCGGCCAATACATGTACAACGACACGTTGCACCCCGCTGGTACGGAGTGCATGTAAAACACAAGGTCCAGTGACTATGAAGGTGATACCAACAAACATGTAAAACTGCAAAAGAACCCCATGTTGCTGCAGTTCTGATGACCTATTGCCTACGAAGCCAGATCGTCTGCAGATTACGAGGTGACGCAAGGTCGGCGTGACGATTCTTCTGGGATTTTTAGACTGGAGCTATTATCTCACCGTCAGCTCGCTTCTCAATTGTTCTCACTCCCTTGGTACTTCCTTATTCCAGACAAGGTTTCTTACACTCTGGTAGAATGCATTGACTTGCCACACACTCTTACTCATTTCCATGTCCAGTCTTGTATTATCGCGCATTAATTCACTCCGTAGGTATTTCAAACTGTCAACAATATCAAGGCTTTGACCACCAATTTTCACAATGCTCTTCCCTTGTCTTTCTCCTCTTGATAACTTACCAAGGGAGATGTTCAATAAATTTCCAGTCTCATTGAAATCATTTAAGAAAAGGCTAGGAAAACAACAGATAGGGAACCTGTCACTTGGGCGACTGCCCTAAGTGCAGATCAGGATTGATTGATTGATTGATTGATTGATTGATTGATTGATTGATTGATTGATTGATTGATTGATTGATTGATTGATTGATTGATTGATTGATTGATTGATTGATTGATTGATTGATTGATTGATTGATTGATTGATTGATTGATTGATTGATTGATTGATTGATTGATTGATTGATTGATTGATTGATTGATTGATTGATTGATTGATTGATTGATTGATTGATTGATTGATTGATCCTGGGTTTACTGGAGAATGCGATCCCGATGGTACTCAACGGGTCTACTGATGATGTCAGTTATGACGTGTTTGGTTAGACGACGATTGTTAGGCAAGACATTGTTTACTTACGTATTATTTTTTTATCTATTTGACATGAACTGTAAGAATGGCGAGAGCGTTGAGTACTTGAAGGCGCAGCTCCCACCAGTTCAACCAGCCGAAATTCCAGCTGCATTTGGTGACTTTCATTCAAACTCTGCTGGAAATTATCGGCATCAGTTTTTCACAATTCGTGAGTGGCGTGAATGAACGTTAGTTGTTGCCGTAGCCTGAAGAGTGGAACAGTACTAAGGACTCACCTTGCTGCTTGGCGCGGTACTGCTCGTCATAGAGATGGTAAGCTCTAGCATGAGCGATAAGCAGGTGATGAGTGGCGAGGTAGTCCCCGACACCGGGCTTATTGATCGCTGGAGCTTTAATGAACGGTCCTCCATGTGCGTATCCAGCTACGAATGATAAGGGTTCATTGAATGTGATCCACCATTTCACCTGAAACCAACAACATATATTATAACACGTGGAATTTATGAATGTGTGCTCGTTCCTTTTTTTGTGCCACATGTAAACTGAACTTTCGTTTACCTGTGGCCGTCGCAGATTGAACCGAATTCCCATCTGAGGGAGAGAATGAGATCTGTTTCGACATAGTTTAAAACAAGTGATGTCTAATTCCCCAAAACGAATTGTTGCGGTGAGCTTGTTGTATGAACATACGCATGAATGGTTATCAACCATCAATGATCTGTATTTAGGCCTGTCTCCCAGGGCTGATCAGTTGTTTACCTAGAATTTTCTTTAATGTTTTCAAACAACTTGAAAATTTATTCCAATGCCCCACTCCTCGTCTTATAAATGAATATTTGCCCCAATTTGTCCTATTGAATTTCAAGTTTATCTTCAAATTATGATCTTTGCTACTTTTAAAAACTGTTTGTTCGTCTAGCAATGTCATGTCACGTCATTTCTCCAAAGACAGCTCGAAAACATGCCACTTATTCGAGCATCTCGTCTCCATATTCGTAACACTTCTCTGTCCGAAATCACCCAGAACAAATCTTGCTGTGTTCCTTTGAATCTTTCCTAGTTCTTATCTCAAGCAATCCTCGTGTCGTCCCATACCTTGGAGCCATACTCTAATTGGAGTCTTGCCAGAGACCATATGACCTCTCCTTTACATCCTTACACTAATCCCTAAATACTTCCATAACCATGTGAATATCTCTGCAACAATATGATTACACCAAATGAAGAACTTTCCTTATATTAACACTTAGGTACTTATAATGTTTCCCGTGAGGTACTATCACCCGATACACAGTAATTAAAACTGAGAGGACTTTTCCTCCTTATGAAACCTACAACCTGACTTTTCATCCCATTTACCATCATACCATTGTCTGCTGTCCATTCCACTACATTTTCCAGGTCCCCCCTGCAGCCGCTCACAGTCCTACAACTCATTTTCTACTCTATACAGTGTAACATCATCTGCAAATACCCTCATCTGTGATTCCATTTCTTTGCTTATATCATTTATATATATATACAAGAAAACATAAATGCCCAATAATACTGCCTATTGTGACCCCTCTCTTAATGATTACATGATCCTATAACACTTCATCTACTCTAATTCTCAGAGTTCTCTTTTCTAAAAATTTAACTACCCATTCAACCATGCTTTTGTCTAGTCAAATAGCCCTCATTTTTGTCAGGAATCTCCCCTGATCTACCCTATCAAAAGCCTTTGATAGTTTAATAGCGATACAGCCCATTTGGCCGCCTGAATCTAAAATGTCTACTACAACCTGCTGGAATCCTGAAAGTTGAGGTTCACTGTAATAACCTTTCCTAAACACGAACTGCCTTATGTCAAAACAGCCAGTAATTTCCAAAACATGTCTAGACCCAGACCTAATGAAAAGGAATCAGGCAACTATAGGCAAAGATACGGTAACCGTGGTTGAAACTCAAGAAAAAGAAGTTGTACTTAATGGTGTAGAGGAACTGAGTGTTAAGGAGGTCATTGAAATACCACAAAGTAATGATCTAAATAATTATATTGATATCTTGAGAAATAAATCTCAAATAAAGTACAGAAGGAGACCAACTATTGTTTTTAATTTGGAACGACGTGGAAACCAAATTCTTCACCAAAACCCTCCCTCCGCCAAAACGGTCATGGTTTGATACTGAGAAAAGGCCAGCAGAAGATGTCCAGTATGACACGCAGACCATATGCCGCAATATGATTACAAGGAAGAAACCACAAGATGCAAGCAAACAAACTGTCAAGGGAGATGACAATTTACTGGGAAATGCTTGTTTAATCATTCCATAGGAAGTTGTGTAAGAAAAAGCTCAACAATTGCTGATTTCATTCATTTTCTGAACATTTTATGTTGAACTGTGTACTAACTAATTATTTCCCTGTAAATAACCTTCATTGTTCAATTTCACACATTTCTGGAGGGTCACAATTTTGCTATGCCTGAATCTGAATGTACATTGTAATGTACATAGTGAATTTTGTACAAATAATTTTTGAAAGTTTCATATATTCGCATTGATGAGTTATTTATGCTCCATGAAATAAGTGTTTGTAAAAAAAATTGGTTTCTAATTAAACAAACGTTCAGATCTGAATTTCCCAGAGCATACCAACTGCACATGTCAAGCGACTGGCCTGTAATTATTCGTTTTATGTTTGTCACCATTTCCCTTGTATACTGGGGCTGCTATTGCAACTCTCCATTCACTTCGTATCCCTCGTTCACGCAAACAGTAATCAAGTAAGTCCGGCATTTGAAAAATGGCATGATATCCTTACCCACAGCTTTTAATATATTTCCAGAAATCTTATCAATCAAAACCGCCTTTCTAACTTTCAACTTTCGTATAATTTTGTAAATGTCTTTATTATCATAGGTGAATTTCAGTAATTCGCCAGTATTAGTTTCTTCCTCTATCTGGACATTATCTTTATATCCAACTACCTTTACATACTGCTGACTGAATACTTCTGCTTTCTGTAAGTCCTCACATACTCAATCCCCTTGTTTATTAATGGTCTCTGGAACGTCCTTCCTGGAACCCGTTTCTCACTTAAAGTATCTACACGTATTCTTCCATTGCTCCCTAAATTTAATATGGTTGCCATTTATATTTGCTACCATGTTTAGCTGACTTTTTCGCTGAATTCAATTTTCTAGTAAGCTCCTTCAATCTCTCCTTACCACCGCAACCATTCCTAAGTTTATTTCTTACCAATATGCACCTCCTTCCTAATCTATTTATTTCCCTGTTATAATATAGTGGGTCGTTAGCACTTTGGAAGCTACGTATCTGTTTTTACATTCCTCAACATTGGAAGCTCAAAGAAAATAGCCGAAAGTAGCAGGGATCAATTTGGAAATTCAATGTTTCTCTCATGGTCAATTTTTATGTAGCTTTCTCCAGGGATGAAAATCTTACGCTCCTGATAGTGTGATATGTAATATTGTTAATTCTACGCCACTGAATTAATTATATCGCAGTTAGAAAAGAGGTTCAGAGTTAACGAAACGATCTCAGTATTTCGGTGTAAGTTTAAAAAGTTACCAAACCGCAGAAAAAATTTAATTCAATTTCTATTTGTGATATGTTTTGAAGTTCTTGTTTATATAACCCTGTATTACATTCTATTACCACGATAGTTCATGTGTATTATTTAATTGCCTCGAAACTATGCAAGTGCATTCGTTAGGATATTAACGAATAACATGATACATTGAACTGCCAGTCTTTGATAGTTTACTCATAATATGTCCACTGTCAGAAAATATACTATTTTCAACAATTCATATACTGAACTATGTTGAAATATTACTTTTATTGTACAGAAATTAAAAAGTGCCTTTCTGTTGCCTGATTTCATATGGATTGCCCCGAACAGAATTCTGTAGGCTTTCAAGTGACTACCTTCTAAGCATTTTATTTCTCTGAATATAAAATATATGACACGATTCCTTCCCCGTCTACTGTTAAACAGATGGACTCACCCGATCACCAAAGTTCTCGTACAAGACTCTAGCGTAGTCCTCGAAGTAGTCAGCCATGATGGGATTGGTCCATCCTCCCAGGTCCTGAAGCCACTGAGGGAGATCCCAGTGATACATAGTGACCTGTAAATAAAGATAACATTAACAATACAGATAATTATCTCCAGTACTCATTTTGAATGTACAACAAATCATCTTCGTACTGGGCACAGTCGTCGTTGCTAGGACAAAGACAAGACGTGAGATGAGGCAATGACTTATTCTAAAATTTGTAGGATCAACTTGTAGGATTCCAGCAAGATATAGCAGATATCTCGGATTCACGAGGTCAAATGGACTGTATCGCGATTCACCTATCTAAGGTAATTGATACGGTAGATCATGGAAGACTACTGGAAAAAATTAGTGCAATTGGACTAGAAAAAAGAGTGACTGAATGGGTGGCTATATTTCTAGAAAATAGAACTCAATGAATTAGAGTAGGCGAAGCTTTATCTGACCCTGTAATAATTAAGAGGGGATTTCCTCAAGGCATTATTATCGGATCTTTATATTTTCTTATGTATATAAATGATATAGTAAAGAAGTGGAATCAGAGATAAGATTTTGTTGCGGATGATGTTATTCTGTACAGAATAATAAATAAGTTACAAGATTGTAAGCAACTGCAGAATGGACAGCAGGCAATGGTATGGTAATAAACGGGGTAAAAAGTCGGGTTGTTAGTTTCACAAATAGGAAAAGTCCTCTCAGTTTTAATTACTGCGTTGATGGGGAGAAAATTCCTTTTGGGCATCACTGTAAGTAAGCCTACCTAGGTGTTAATATGAAAAAAGAGCTTCATTGGGATAATCACATAAATGGGATTGCAAACAAAGGGTACAGATCTCTGCACATGGTTATGAGGGTGTTTAGCGGTTGTAGCAAATTGTAAAGGAGAGGGAATATAAGTCCCTGGTAAGACCCCAAATAGAGTATGGTTCCAGTGTATGGGACCCTCACCAGGATTACTAGATTCAAGAACTGGAATAAATCCAAAGAAAAGCAGCTAGATTTGTTCTGGGTGATTTCCGACAAAAGAGTAGCATTACAAGAATGTTGCAAGTTTGGGGTGGGAAGACCTGGGAAAAAGATGACGAGCTTCTCAACTAAGTGGTATGTTCCGAGCTGTCAGTGGAGAGATGGCGTGGAATGACATTAGTAGACGAATAAGTTTGAGTGGTGTCTTTAAAAGTAGGAAAGATCACAATATGAAGATAAAGTTGGAATTCAAGAGGAAATATTGGGGAAAATATTCGTTTATAGGAAGGGGAGTTAGCTATTGGAATAACTTACCAAGGGAGGTGTTCAATAAATTTCCAATTTCTTTGAAATCATTTAAGAAAAGGCTAGGAAAACAACAGATAGGGAATCTGCCACCTGGGTGACTGCCCTAAATGCAGATCAGTAGTGATTAATTGAATGGAT
The DNA here is from genome assembly GCF_040414725.1 of Anabrus simplex. Taxonomy (NCBI): domain Eukaryota; kingdom Metazoa; phylum Arthropoda; class Insecta; order Orthoptera; family Tettigoniidae; genus Anabrus; species Anabrus simplex. The sequence goes on from NC_090265.1 coordinate 1,636,846,595, forward strand.
TCCTGGGATATAGCCATCCGTACTGCATTCACCTGGTTCCACAGTTCATCTTTGGTGGTTGGCATTGGGTCAGAGCGCCGCACCCGTCGTTTCACCATATTCCACACATTTTCGATTGGCGACAAGTCCGGTGATCGAGCGGACCAGGGCAACATCCTAACATCCTGGAACAACAAGAAGGCACGTATTCGTGCAGCAACAAGTGGTTGCACATTGTCCTGCTGAAATATGGCGTCTTGAGTGTCGTACAGAAAGGGTATGACTACGGGTCGCAGGTTGTCATTCACGTACGTCAGACTGGTCACAGTGCTCTGGACACGAACCAGCTGTGATTTGTGATTGTACCCAATAGCAACCCACACCATAAAGCCTTGGGTTGGCGCTGTATGCCTGTGCGAATGCAGTCAATGTGTTGCCCCTCCCCCTGTCTGCGGCAAACCAATATGCGGCCATCATTTTCAAGCAAACAGAAACTGGATTCTTCCGAAAAACTCTATCTGCTGCCATGCCTTTCCCCAGTGACGTCTTTCGATACACCATTACAGTCTAGCTTGTTTATGCACATTAGTTAAAGGTAGGCGGAGAAGTGGACGACGCGCCGGTAACCTAGATAGTAATAAGCGGCAACGGACTGTCACTCCTGATAGTGTACGATGTGTGACACTGTTCCACTATTGCGCCAGAGCCGAGGAGGACGCAGATCTGCCCTGCATTGCCATTCGGATGAGGTGTCGATCTCCTCCGGGGGTGGTCTGTTGGTGCGACCGGACCTACCTCGTCGTGTTCTACGACCTTCTGTGAACCATTCCGTACACAGCCGTTGCACTGCCGACACACTTCGTCCCACACGAGCAGCAATTTCCCGAATGGATGCATCATGTTCTCGCATGCCAATAATGCGCCCTCTTTCAAACTCACTCATTTGACGGTCCGGTTGTCGCATACGTCTGCGAGGCATCCTGCACGTCTCCTCAAGTCACACTGATTCATTACGTTCGGCGTATAGCGACAACGAGAGCCGCGGGCATGTTTTACCAGTCGGTGGTGGTGCGCCGAGATAACAATGTGGACCTTGAACTTGAGGGCCGACATGGTTCAAATGCTAATCATTTCTTCAGAACATACCAATGCACATGCCCTGTGAATATGAACTTCCTATCCCTAGTATTCCAAGGTGTTCTGGTTTTTATGAACATGAGTGTATATATATATATATTTGCTCTTCTTTACACTTAAGAGGTTGTGGTCACATGTCAGCAGTAATTGAAGAGTTTTCACCATGCTGATCGATCTTTATTCAGCTGCCAAGCCTCTAATAAGGGCTTTCCAATAAGCGTCCTTATCCGATCAACCCATTTGGTAGAAGTTCGTCCATGAGTTCTCCATGCTGGCACCTTCCTTTCTACCACCACCTTTTCCATGGTTTCCTTCCTTCCTTCCTTCCTTCCTTCCTTCCTTCCTTCATTCCTTCCTTCCTTCCTTCCTTCCTTCTTGAAATATCTCTAAAATATCCCTAGAATGCTCGGTTGATCTCCTTGAGCCTGTTTCTGACCCTGATCTTTTCAAGAACCGAAGCGTTGGCCCGGTATTTCGCCCCCCGATATGGCCAAAAACTCGACGGCAGTCTCTCATTTGCAGTGCTTCTATCGTCTTCCTATCAGCTGTTCCTACAGTCCATGCCTCAGAGGCGTATGTGGAGATCAGAAATATCAGCTCATTTACCATTTTAACTTCTGTAATGTTTGTGCTAGTTGTGTCCCTCCATATTTTGCTAAGTTTGGCAGTCGCCAGGCTGGCCAAACCTAGACTCTCGTTGCCTCATCCAAGCAGCCTCTGTAGATTAATCTCCCCTTTAGCTCAAACCCAGCTCCATGTGTGTCAGGTTGTTGTACGCTCTCTCCAAGATGACTTTCGTCTTGCTCTTGTTGATCACAATTCCATACTTCCTGTTCGTTCTTCTTGGTCGGTCCATGATTACCAACCCTCTGGCATCATTATGCAGGGTGGTGGGGAACAACATGAACCGAGTACAAGAGCGTTAGAGTGTTGGTCATACCGATAATTAATTTGAAAAAAAAATTCGTCGATATCTCGCACCGTTTTCATTTTATCACCTGCTGAAGTTAGCCAATCAGATCGTTTTGCGGGCGAATTCAAATGGGTTTTGCGAGGCGGTGTTGCTAAATCTGCATGTGGCTTGGTCGGGCTTGAGAGTCTTGCCGAGAAATGAGCATCAATAACACACCGTGCGTTTCAACCAATTCCACCGTATCTTGCTTGCTATGGGCCGAGCCTATCAGCAGGGAGGTGCTTGTTCAAGTCCCTCCCCTGGAGAAGTTTATTTCTTCTATTGGCGCTCTCAAGCCTGTTATAAGCCAGGTGCAGATTTAGCAACACCGCCTCACAAAGCCCATCTGAAGTCAATCTCGAACGATCTGATTGGCTAACTATAGCAGCTGATAAAATAACAATGGCGCGAGATATCTACTTACTTTTTCCGATTATTTATCTTTCCAAAAAATAAGTCATTAAATCTCACAGAGTAGAATATTCAACAAGGGCGGTGTAAACTGTCTCTAAGGTGGTTGTTTATCATTTTATTACTATAATGTTTCTCCTATTTACTAAAGATCGTGAAGCCTCCGTGGCTCAGGCGACCGCGCGCCGGCCTCTCACAGCTGTGTTCCATGGTTTAAATCCCGGTCACTCCATGTGAAATTTGTGCTGGACATAGCGTAGGCGGGACAGGTTTTTTTCCGGGTACTCCGGTTTTCCCTGTCATCTTTCGTTCCAGCAACACTCTCAAATACCATTTAATTTCATTAATCATTCCCCCAGAGAAGTGCGACAGACTTCGGTAGCCGGCACAAATCCTATCCTCGCCGCTAGAGCGGGGCTCCATTCATTCCATTCCTGACCCGGTCAAATGACTGGAAACAGGCTGTGGATTTTCATTTTCATTACTAGAGATCGTGCATATAAATTGCCTCCCATTTACCTAGGACGCTGAATCCTCAAACGGGACTATGCGCCATGTTTCGAGAAGAAGGAGGGAAGTTAATTTTCTGGCCTCCTTTTCTGCAGCCCCAAAATATTCATAAATTCCTCGTAGTCACAGTGGTATTACACTCGAATGATGAAGGAATAACGGAATTCACCGACAATATTCTGGTCACTTCGTATCAGAAGTAGCCACATTCCCTCCTATGATGCGGACAGAATAATCATCATCTATTAAACGCATCACCAATAACTACGAATAATTTCATTGAAAATTGTAAACCCCAGCTGTCCAAGTGTATACAAAACAAATACACCACGACACCGATGATTTGCTAAGAATCCTACGCAGAAAGGAAAGAATCGCTTTTTCCCTAATAATTTTTAAAACATAATCGATTCGAGGAGTTCAAAAACCAGTCATCTCCATTCGTTTTTACAGAATTTAGATTCCTTAACTTTTCAGCTCTACTGATATGGACATACCATTCAAGAAGAAAACAAGTAAACTCCTCTTGTATAGAGGAAATATTTCGTAGTGAATTCTCCATTTAGTTTATTTTATTTTTGTGTTTGCTGATTTTTACAACAAAACGACTGATACAGAAGGTAGTTGTTCGGACGGTAAATCCAACAAAAATGAAAAGGGATTAAAAAACCCATGAGTCATATAAAATGAAAATGAGAGAGCGAAGGTGTTCACAATTTATCACAAAGAAAGGCAAATGTATACCTAAACGTTCTACAGGCGAAATTTTCCGGTAAGAAATGAGGATGCGTTATTATTATTAATATTATTTAATTATTAATTACCTATTTTCAACACCCTTTATTTTTAAACATTTTCAAGGTTTTAAATCAGATTTCATTTTTTTTATTTTCAGGTGTGGGATGAAAATGTTTTTGTAAATTTACTCCGGAAGAGAGATTTGAGATTCTTTGTCATATCAACAGTTTTGATGACGAAAATTCTCAGGGTGGTTTCTTATATTCAAATCAGAATAAGAATAATGTGGCCTCAGCTGCCGTGTGCAAGCACTTTAATTTGACGTCATCTGGCTGCTTGCTCGTCACTTTCAAAGTTCCGTTGGGTTAACACCAGTTGTGTCCATAGAGATCTTTTACTCGTACATGCCGATATCGTACGACTGGGAGTGTCGAATGGACTTTCTTCCGTCCTTCAAAACTCCGACTACCTCTGCCGTGTTTTAACCCGCTATCTTGGGATTCGAAGGCCGACACTCTACCACTGATCCACAGATGGAGCTATTCACTTACTGAATGCGAAAATACCCTGAGAATACGCAGATCTGAAAGTGAAGAGAGAAAATCTAAGCCTAAGGTAATGATCTATAGTTATCGTTATCACTAACGCCCAGATGTTGATGACATAAAGGATGTTAAAAATGCACTTAAAATGACTTTATTAAATGACCTAAAAGTAATAAAATATATTTAAAAATTATGTTAAAAATTAATGTTTATAAACCCTTCAGAAAATAGTAGGTTGTACTAAAGTACATAATATAGAGGCAGCTCAAATGCAGACTACACAATATAATGAATCTTGGTTGAAAAAGAAACAGTCTGAAAATAACTCTACATAATAAATGACGATTTGTGAAATTAAAGTCTACAAAAACATTCAAAAACTATAAGAGCCGACCTGAGAAATTCACGTCTACAAAATTTAAAATATAAATATGATTCAGAAAGTAAAGACTCGAAAGAACACAAGAATAACACTACTTAATATTTATGAAAATGAAAACCTACAACCTGTTTTCCAGTCAATGATCGGGTCAGGGATGGGGTGAATGAAGGCCCGAACTTGCGGCGAGGATAGGAATTGTGCCGGCTGCCGAGGCCTGTCGCACGCCTCTGGGGCAATGATTAGTGACTGATAGATGAAATGAAACGATAGTGGAGAGTGTTCCAGGATTGAAAGATGACAGGGAAAATCGGAGTAGCCGGAGAAATACCTGTCCCGCCTCCGCTTTGTCCAGCACAAATCTCACATGAATGGCCGCAATTTGAACGGTATCCAGCGGTGACAGGCCGGCGCATTGCCGCCTGAGCCACGGAGGCTCTAGTACTTAATATGTATATAACTATTAGTTGAGGCTTTCAGACGTAACTTCATAAAATAATATGGTAACGTGACAAAAGGGACAAAATGACCTAAACAGACAAAAATATCCAAAATATCAGATAAAAATTCTCCAAATCAAAGAAAATATACAAAATTAAAAAGTGCAATAAATGCAAATAATAAAAATTCAATATTTGTAATCGAGGTTCCATGAACAGAGTTCGTATATATTGGAGGATTGCATCTGACCACTCCATAAAAAGGTGACATGTCATCAATATCCAGGCGCTAGTTACCACATACTCTACAAAGGTGTCAGCACAAACTTATGTAAACAGGCATTTATTGCTTTACATGGCATAGCCAAATGTCGTGTTAAACGCCTTTAGCGACATGCTATAATAGGTAAATCACTAGTTGATATTAGACGTCTTAGTACTGGATCCAGTCATAATGTAAAGTATGATGATATTGGTTCAAATATTCATGAATTCATAAGCTGTTTGGACATAAAGAAGTCCATTACTCAAGTAATGTGAAGAAGAAACATCTCTCTAGTCGATTGAAAATAAAAGTGCTTCACAAAATGTTGTGTGAAAAATATCCTGAAGGTGAAGTCACCCGCCATTCCTTCTGGCAGTATTTTAGTGAAAACTTCAATATAGCTTTTAGAAGACCACAAGTAAATGTGTGTAGTTGCTCGTGCAAATTAATATTTGCTCTGTACAAAAAAACCTGAAAGTGGTTCCACTACCAGTAAAGGAAGTATATTCTGGAAAAGTTGGCATAAACTAATATAAAATTGCAAACATCAAAAAAGAAAAGAGTTAAAATACGTTACCTCCCAAATGAGTTTCTGATTTCTACAAGGAAAGTTGTATGTGGCCCAGCACAGATTGTCCTGATCCAGAAGAGTATTTCTGAATCTACAGACTTAGTTTGCTACCATCGTTTGTAACCATGCTCCGGAGTATTTCTGAATCTATAGACTTAGATTAGCTCTTCATATTACTTTGTTAACTGTTGATACTGAACCCTTGAACTTACCATTCCATCGTTGGTCGGCCACGGCTGCTACAGTAGAACAATTTAGAACTCTTAAATCTTGGGTCGTTGCGGGAATAAATTCGGTCACGATCTTAACCAAACGATGGGGTTCAGAAGAGAGCCTAACTACTTGAAATGAGGAGCAAAAATGTGCTTACTAACTTTTATTGAACTGAAATAGCACGATAACATAATTAATTTAATATGCATCCTTGCCACAAAAATAAAAAAAATTATAAATTATTGATTTTGAATGTTCCAAACACAGTCACATTACATAACGTCACTTCGTTTCTTACAATGCCGAAGATTTGCTTCGGAGAAGCTAATATGTTAGTGGACAGCGAAACTGAAAACTGAAAAAGGGAAGACCTGAAAACCGGGCACCTATCATTCCAAACGAGAACTGAGAGTTAATCCACACGATCCGTGGAAAATCTGACTTTCAACAAGTAGAACGCCTGATTTTCTCTCAATTAAGGTTATCCACCAGTCAAATACCCTTCACGGATACGGAAACATCCGCCGAATGGACCCTTAATCGAACCAAACTGACTATCAGTTGCTTTGGATAGGTTGCGAAATATTATGGGAAAGCATGGTGTTCACTACAAGTTAACAGCATCATTCACAATTGACCTAAATTCCACCATGTATTTGTCATTCATGACACCCTTAAGTGATACGTTAATCCCGATGCTAACTGTGCATCACCCAAACAACTGTTCGGAAGGAACCAACAACCACATGATCCGGGAGGATCTTACGTTAAGTCGTTCTAAAGGAACAAAACTGCGAAATGCAGGAAACACTTACTAATCATGCATTTAGAAGAAATGCCAAACACTGAAGTTAATCAAAAAGTGAAAAGTCACTTGAAAATATTATTATTGAACCGATTTTCAGGTTAGAAATGGGTTTATTATGCTTAATAAATTTACCAGTCCACGCTAAAATTTACTACAAATTTAAGGAATTCTTTCCCTTGAAAAACAATGCTACCAGTACAGATCTCTCTATTTACTGTCTGTCCCAACACACTACTGGTAAAGTGATTACTTACTTACTTACTATGAATAAGAATGAAAATACGACAAGGTGAAAATAAAATAAAATACTGGCTGACGAATCGAAACCGCATTCGCAACTCAAGTCTCATTCTAAAACACTGAGTGTCAATATGCACACCATCAAACGAAAACGGACGTTAAAACGAGAAACAATGAAGTTCGTAAAAATAAATTAACATCTCAAAGTCATACAGCTTAACACGCACGAAGAAACACAGTAAAAATATTTAATCTAGATCGGGTCGATGTCCCACACTTGGACAGCCCTCATTTATCAACAACAGTCCCGTTATCTCAATGAGAGCTTCGCATAGACCCTCTACAATAAATCATATCGTACTGTAACTGCTACCTTCCCCCAGGCCACTTCCACAAAAGAACAAACAAAAGAGAACATCTAAACCGAGACTTGAGCGTGTACAGCTACCATCCCAGACCTATCGTCGGGCTCACTTGAAATCTGTACACCCTAAACCTAATCAGTATATACATGATGCCTTCCAAATCCTATCGTCGGGCGTGACCTAGGACGTCTCATCACCAATGACTCCAAGAATAAACACGTGACGTCCTAAATCTATCGTCGGGCGTCAAAGTGGGTCGTACTACGTCTCCCTCAGCATATCAGGCGAACCGCAATTTCCAACAAACCTCCAACAGTAACACTGAATCTGGTCAGACAAAAAATACGCACGACGGAACTACGTCTCTTATCAAAAGAATGCGAGTCGAAACACGGTAAGTGCCTACCTCTCGAAAAAAATACAACAAGTGTCTATCTCATCATAATATGTGAACTCAAAAATAAATAGACGTGACGAACGATTCTCCACCTCGAACACAATTTCAGCCTGTGCACTGAAGTGTCAGGGCTGCCAATGAAAATTCCCAACACACGTTTCCCTTTTAGTGGATGCCTTCAAAATAATAATCATCACCATCACATTCGAAATTCTCAGATCGCCTATCATCAATTCCAACCATCTTATCCATGACCTCTCCAATGAACAAATTAAATATAACCCAACCGTGTGTCAAAATTTCTCTTCAATCCGTGAGGCCGTACCTTATCTTAACAAAAATCACTGGATGTTTACTACCAAGACCTTTACATTTTACTAGAGTCGTTTTCACTTGGAATCGTTCTATAAATTTACAATGCTTCACATCATAGTCGTCTCAAATTCGGATTGATTGCGGAAAACAATACAGCCTGTTTCAACACAGCCTGTTCCTAAATACTTCCTCTACAAAAATGTCTCAACACTCTTTCTCATCGCTTTATTTCAGCGGTAACACTTCTCTCTCATCTCCACGTACATATAAATCCATCGCTTTCAATCCCTTTTCCTTCAAGACCCTTTTTCATACTTCGATCCCCTGGTGAAAACGACAACATTATTAAGCACATCTCTGACCTTACTATTATTACGACTTTCGAACCTCAAAAATCCAAGAGCACACATCGACCTTTCGCAATACTGGTATACACGATGTCTCGAAATTTTTTTCCCGTTAATGACTGTGACTCTAACAAAATTTTATTGACATTATCTAAATATGATTACGATCCTTGGAAAAATAACTGGTTAAATGCAATTTGACATAGAAGAATTTCCTTATCCCGCGGTAGACATTATTATTATTATTATTATTATTATTATTATTATTATTATTATTATTATTATTATTATTATTATTATTATTATTATTCAACATTTCTGAATACAACTGACACCTGAAATTACAATGTTCGCCACGACAAATTTACACTTATAACGTTCACAAATCCGCACTTTGAATGATATCTCATCTCAACACCAAATTTTAAGCGTCGCATTTTACCGTTCTTGACATGAATTTTACACACTGAAATTTTCACACGCTGACCAAAATTTACAACACCTTTCGCCTGATAATTACGAATATCACCCGACAATCATCTGGAAATTTTGTTTAGGACAGACAGTAACTAAATAACTAACTACAACATAATATAAAATAGACAGACCTGCACAATGGTGACATTCTCAGCATTCTGATTGCATCATCCCAGCAACCTCGTACTTAGCCACTCATTTTTACAGATAACATTTTCATTTTTAAAATCTCACTCATCCAAACACTACCCTTCACACACACGAGATTAAAACTACCATATAAATAATGCACTTTCTCTGTAACTCGCACCACGAACTTCCCTCGCTCTGCAGTCGACTACAACTGTCTGATGCGTTCCCAGTGGTTTCTTTCTCCGTTGTTTCAATAAGAACAGGTGGTCGGACGATAAGGGAGTAGGACTACCTTGAATCTCTTCCCCCAGACCTTCTTCACTTACAAGAGTACAGGAAATGATAAAAATAAAATCTGCTATGTATTTTTCAACCAGCCTACACCTTCCCAGTTCGTCTGCAAACGTTCACAGCTTCTCCAATCACTTTTCTTCTTAACTAAGTATATGGACCTTAGCCACGAACATGTATTTGGTTATCGTCGGTCAATCTGGCGCGAAATTCTAATGACGACGGGCACGAGCTCCCGCGGCTTCAAGTTCCAGATCGACACTGAAAAATCTACGGTGGGGGGTTTCTTTTATAATTTCCGGAAGGACGCTATCCCCTCTATGAGGCTTGGTGGTGTAATCTGCCAAATTTGCTTCTAATAGACCAATTTTGATAAGATTTGTCCCAGAACTCCGGACAGACTTGTACTTATGTTCGATGTTAATTTTATAATTTTTCTGCATTCACAACAGGAGAAATAAATTGTTTCTGCCCGTGCGTTTCGCGCGTTTTCTTCTGCCCACGACCTTGGCACGTGTAACTAGCTCGCTGTTCTCACGCTAACACACACTTAGGCTTAACTGCATCTAAAATTGTCCCTGGTGTCACTACCTTTACAGAGGGTGTATGAATAATTTTGCTTATTTATTTCTTCCTTTACTATATTGTCAAAATCCCTCGTTGTGCAGAATTCATTAATTTAGAAAATTGTCGGGCACTCGAGTTCCACCGAGGTGTCCCGGCAATCCACGAGCTCGCCGGGAAGGAAGAACCTCCCCACGCAACATCGGGCTCTTGGGAGCGCAAAATGGCTGCCCTCAAACATACAGTAGTTCCTGAATGCCAAATAAATATTTGGGAAAAATAAAAATTTTTCTCACCGTAGAATTATGGGTTCATAATCCACCTACAACAACGAAATGTTTACCCAGAAAGGGGAAATATTTAAACAGATATATTCCTTCAAAATTCTAAAGTGTACATGGGAATTTTGATACAGATGAACCATGATTCTACGTAAACTTTCCCAGCCGATCTCACTCTTGACGTAGGGCTCTGTTACTTTCACGTATTTCCCTGTTTTCTTCTTCCAACAATAGGATCGCGTTACAGATGTCATCAACAAAGTCTTCTCTTAAGAATGAACATTGTAAACATTCAGCGTCTTTCTCTTCTTTACTCCCGCTGCTTGCCTGTCCTTGGAGTGGTGCCTCGACCTGTCTTCCTCTCGACGTGACGATCATATTTACTGGTTGTACCTCTTCTTCTTCTTCTTCTTCTTCGGTGACCATTTCCCCAGCTGGCAAGGCTGCGTCATCCTGTAGTGGAATTCTTTCTTCGGCTCTATGATCAATCTGTAAATTTCTTGTTGGGTTGCGGTCATCATTTAATTTGGAGTTGCTCGAAGTCTGTTTCCTGTTGTTATTGATGTTATGTGCGTCATTCGGTTGTCTCTCCTTCAGAATCTGGGATGAAAGACTCTGAACCTTTTCCTACTGGGAATTTGAAGTTGTTTTTCTTCTATCAAGAGTAGACATTGACTCCTGCTCAAAATCTGGCGCAAATGGGTTCAGACCGGAGTTTCGTTGGTCTTGCCTATGTGCCTTCTGGAATTCCAAACCTTCAGCCCCGAAACAATCGGTGTTGACGTCCTGGCGCTGTATAGCCCCCTGCCATTTTTTCCTTTCGTGGTCCTTCCTTAACCCGTCGGTGTACTGAACACGTTCACGGTACCGTTCATCCTCATCACGGCGGAAGTTCTGGGTTCGATTATTTCCCCAGTCCCTGCGGTTATTAAGTCCATTCCTGAAATTCCTCTGGTTTTCTCTGTCCCCATCGTATCGCCTCCAGTAAGGGTTCCTCCTTTGTGGATAATTCCAATTACCCCTACGCCTTTTCCAATCCTCATTTCGTGGATGCGAGGGTTCCCAGTTATTGCGAAACTCACGCCTCCGCTCAGTCGGCTGTGGTTTCCCCTGCTCAGGTGCCTCTGTACTTCCCTCTGGAACCTGGCTAACCGTGTTTACATGTTGCTCGTGCGATCGTCCCCCTCTGGGTGCTATTTGATTATGGGTATGATCCAATTGCCTAAGGATCATTTCTGCCTGCATGGGGGTCTCTACCTTTGATGCAATGAGCATCCTTTGTACTTCGGGAGGTAACTGCTTCTGGATGGCCTGTACCAACTCTTGCTCCGAGGGCGGCGCCTCAAGTTCTCTGAACTTTACCATTTGTGCAATAAAGTATTCACTGAACTTTGTAGGGCCTATTGCATTATACCGACGTGAGTATAGCTCTAATCTAAGACTCTGCTGAATTTCCGTACTCCAAAATTTATTGAGAAACGCCCTCTGGAATTCATCAAAGGTATCAAAGTGGTATCGGAAGCCTTTAAACCATAAAAGTGGTGCCCCCTCTAAATATCTTTCAGCTACCCTCAACTGACGTTCCTCAGGAATCTTGGCGTCCCGGATGTACTCCCTGAGATCCTTAAGAAATCCCTTCGGCGTGGTATGTGGACCTCCATTAAATTTCTTAGGCTGGTCCTCATGTAACTTGATCATGTTAATAACGTTTGTGACCCCTGAGCCTTGAGATCGACTGGTATCTACATTTGAGCTCTGACCGTTATTATTCACATGACTGATATTTGGCAATTGACCACTGAGGTCAGAGTTAACAGCTGTCGAGGTTTGACTTAATACTTTGTCCACCTTGGACTGCATATCTACCACGCTGCTAATCCAACTGCTCATTTCGCTCTTAATGAACCCAACTTTCTTGTCTGTCTCTTCCTGGGCTGACGTGATTTCCCTTAAATCCTGTTCTATACTAATTTGCCTGTCATTGAATTCCCTGGTATGTTCAGTTTTCATTTCAACTAACTCCTCTTGAATTTCTTTAATTAAAATTTCGGAGTCCTCATTAGCCGCTTGGAGTTTACTAATTGCTTCCTCATTAACTTGCAACAATTTCTTCTCCATGGTTTCGGTTTTTGACAATACCTGACTTTCCAATTCCACACTAATTTTATCTACCTTGTTGTTCAGTGACTGAATGTCCGCAGATAATATTTGACGTTGTTCCTCTATTATGGTTAACGTTTTCCCCTTTTCCTTATCACTGGAGATCCGCATCTCTACGACCTGTTGTGTAATGTCGTCCTTAAATTCAACCTGGCTGTCGATCAGCTGCTTATGCGCCGCCTGGCTCTCCAGTAAATGCTTGTCAAGTTCCTTTCTCATCTCATCCTGACTATCACATAACCTATTGTACATGTCGTGGCTTTCGTCAAAACGCTTGTCCATATCGGTTTTTAAACTGTCATGGATTTTAGAAAATTGTTTGTCGAAATCGTTCTTTAAACTGACCTGCACTTCCGCAAATTGTTTGTCAATTTCATTCCTAATTTCCACTCGGCTATCATCAAAACGCTGGTTGAGTTTACCTATCTCACCCCTAACTTCCTCTTTAAGTTCGGTACAAATAGTGTATGTCTCCTGAACTACGTTCTTCAATCCAGCCTTCAACTCATCACTAGACTCTCTACACCTAGCCTGGGTATCCTCGATACTACTCTGTAACTCCTCGATCTTACCATCCAAACTTTCATTATGAGCCTTCATGTCCTCTCTCAAATTCTCACTCTGGACTTTCGCGTCCTCCATCTTACTATCCAAACTATCTATCTTACTATCCAACTTCTCATTTGTCTTAATATTTAACATCTCCATCTTACTACCCAAATTCTCATTCTGGACTTTCGTGTCCTCCATCTTACCATTTAAACTATCATTCATGGCTTTCATGTCCTCTCTCAATTGACCACTCATTTCTTCCATCACCTGCCTTAGCAGATCCACGGTCACCTGACCTTCCATCTCACAATACCACAAAGAATACAATAATGAGTACGCTGGCTGTTGATGCAACCAGAATACTCCAAACTACCAGGGAAAGAATTCACTACCTACTGCGTTTTCACATACAAACGCTGTTATAATTTTAATACCGAAACTGACAACATTCCAACAGTTGTCTTATAAAATTTTGTTTACATGGCTGGTATCACAAAATTGTTTAATAAAAGAAAATTCTGAAGTTAATAAGTTACTCTGGATAAATGTCCCAAATAGTTTCGCTTCCACAAATTAAGTAAATAAAGAACATGTTAACGCATAAACTTTGAATGTAATTCAGCATTACCACTTCCAAAACTTATATTGGCAACATGACATAAGCTTCAATACAGCTTTAAATACTGGTTTCCTAAAATGCATTGTGACTGTTATTATTATTATTATTATCTACCAAGTAGTTACGCTCCTCATTAAACGTGTTAATATCTAGCACTCTCATTGGGCATAATTCGTTTAACTGTGGCTCAGCCATAATTTTCACCCGCTTGTATTATTTATAATGTGGCTTAAGCCTCAACATTATTTTATATTTTTCTAACATTTATTTTCAATGGATAATTTCATTATCGTTATCGTGGCATCATATCATTATCGTGACTTTAAGGCCCACAGTTGATGGCGCCACTTCTACTACTGAACCCTTGAACTTACCATTCCATCGTTGGTCGGCCACGGCTGCTACAGTAGAACAATTTAGAACTCTTAAATCTTGGGTCGTTGCGGGAATAAATTCGGTCACGATCTTAACCAAACGATGGGGTTCAGAAGAGAGCCTAACTACTTGAAATGAGGAGCAAAAATGTGCTTACTAACTTTTATTGAACTGAAATAGCACGATAACATAATTAATTTAATATGCATCCTTGCCACAAAAATAAAAAAAATTATAAATTATTGATTTTGAATGTTCCAAACACAGTCACATTACATAACGTCACTTCGTTTCTTACAATGCCGAAGATTTGCTTCGGAGAAGCTAATATGTTAGTGGACAGCGAAACTGAAAACTGAAAAAGGGAAGACCTGAAAACCGGGCACCTATCATTCCAAACGAGAACTGAGAGTTAATCCACACGATCCGTGGAAAATCTGACTTTCAACAAGTAGAACGCCTGATTTTCTCTCAATTAAGGTTATCCACCAGTCAAATACCCTTCACGGATACGGAAACATCCGCCGAATGGACCCTTAATCGAACCAAACTGACTATCAGTTGCTTTGGATAGGTTGCGAAATATTATGGGAAAGCATGGTGTTCACTACAAGTTAACAGCATCATTCACAATTGACCTAAATTCCACCATGTATTTGTCATTCATGACACCCTTAAGTGATACGTTAATCCCGATGCTAACTGTGCATCACCCAAACAACTGTTCGGAAGGAACCAACAACCACATGATCCGGGAGGATCTTACGTTAAGTCGTTCTAAAGGAACAAAACTGCGAAATGCAGGAAACACTTACTAATCATGCATTTAGAAGAAATGCCAAACACTGAAGTTAATCAAAAAGTGAAAAGTCACTTGAAAATATTATTATTGAACCGATTTTCAGGTTAGAAATGGGTTTATTATGCTTAATAAATTTACCAGTCCACGCTAAAATTTACTACAAATTTAAGGAATTCTTTCCCTTGAAAAACAATGCTACCAGTACAGATCTCTCTATTTACTGTCTGTCCCAACACACTACTGGTAAAGTGATTACTTACTTACTTACTATGAATAAGAATGAAAATACGACAAGGTGAAAATAAAATAAAATACTGGCTGACGAATCGAAACCGCATTCGCAACTCAAGTCTCATTCTAAAACACTGAGTGTCAATATGCACACCATCAAACGAAAACGGACGTTAAAACGAGAAACAATGAAGTTCGTAAAAATAAATTAACATCTCAAAGTCATACAGCTTAACACGCACGAAGAAACACAGTAAAAATATTTAATCTAGATCGGGTCGATGTCCCACACTTGGACAGCCCTCATTTATCAACAACAGTCCCGTTATCTCAATGAGAGCTTCGCATAGACCCTCTACAATAAATCATATCGTACTGTAACTGCTACCTTCCCCCAGGCCACTTCCACAAAAGAACAAACAAAAGAGAACATCTAAACCGAGACTTGAGCGTGTACAGCTACCATCCCAGACCTATCGTCGGGCTCACTTGAAATCTGTACACCCTAAACCTAATCAGTATATACATGATGCCTTCCAAATCCTATCGTCGGGCGTGACCTAGGACGTCTCATCACCAATGACTCCAAGAATAAACACGTGACGTCCTAAATCTATCGTCGGGCGTCAAAGTGGGTCGTACTACGTCTCCCTCAGCATATCAGGCGAACCGCAATTTCCAACAAACCTCCAACAGTAACACTGAATCTGGTCAGACAAAAAATACGCACGACGGAACTACGTCTCTTATCAAAAGAATGCGAGTCGAAACACGGTAAGTGCCTACCTCTCGAAAAAAATACAACAAGTGTCTATCTCATCATAATATGTGAACTCAAAAATAAATAGACGTGACGAACGATTCTCCACCTCGAACACAATTTCAGCCTGTGCACTGAAGTGTCAGGGCTGCCAATGAAAATTCCCAACACACGTTTCCCTTTTAGTGGATGCCTTCAAAATAATAATCATCACCATCACATTCGAAATTCTCAGATCGCCTATCATCAATTCCAACCATCTTATCCATGACCTCTCCAATGAACAAATTAAATATAACCCAACCGTGTGTCAAAATTTCTCTTCAATCCGTGAGGCCGTACCTTATCTTAACAAAAATCACTGGATGTTTACTACCAAGACCTTTACATTTTACTAGAGTCGTTTTCACTTGGAATCGTTCTATAAATTTACAATGCTTCACATCATAGTCGTCTCAAATTCGGATTGATTGCGGAAAACAATACAGCCTGTTTCAACACAGCCTGTTCCTAAATACTTCCTCTACAAAAATGTCTCAACACTCTTTCTCATCGCTTTATTTCAGCGGTAACACTTCTCTCTCATCTCCACGTACATATAAATCCATCGCTTTCAATCCCTTTTCCTTCAAGACCCTTTTTCATACTTCGATCCCCTGGTGAAAACGACAACATTATTAAGCACATCTCTGACCTTACTATTATTACGACTTTCGAACCTCAAAAATCCAAGAGCACACATCGACCTTTCGCAATACTGGTATACACGATGTCTCGAAATTTTTTTCCCGTTAATGACTGTGACTCTAACAAAATTTTATTGACATTATCTAAATATGATTACGATCCTTGGAAAAATAACTGGTTAAATGCAATTTGACATAGAAGAATTTCCTTATCCCGCGGTAGACATTATTATTATTATTATTATTATTATTATTATTATTATTATTATTATTATTATTATTATTATTATTATTATTATTCAACATTTCTGAATACAACTGACACCTGAAATTACAATGTTCGCCACGACAAATTTACACTTATAACGTTCACAAATCCGCACTTTGAATGATATCTCATCTCAACACCAAATTTTAAGCGTCGCATTTTACCGTTCTTGACATGAATTTTACACACTGAAATTTTCACACGCTGACCAAAATTTACAACACCTTTCGCCTGATAATTACGAATATCACCCGACAATCATCTGGAAATTTTGTTTAGGACAGACAGTAACTAAATAACTAACTACAACATAATATAAAATAGACAGACCTGCACAATGGTGACATTCTCAGCATTCTGATTGCATCATCCCAGCAACCTCGTACTTAGCCACTCATTTTTACAGATAACATTTTCATTTTTAAAATCTCACTCATCCAAACACTACCCTTCACACACACGAGATTAAAACTACCATATAAATAATGCACTTTCTCTGTAACTCGCACCACGAACTTCCCTCGCTCTGCAGTCGACTACAACTGTCTGATGCGTTCCCAGTGGTTTCTTTCTCCGTTGTTTCAATAAGAACAGGTGGTCGGACGATAAGGGAGTAGGACTACCTTGAATCTCTTCCCCCAGACCTTCTTCACTTACAAGAGTACAGGAAATGATAAAAATAAAATCTGCTATGTATTTTTCAACCAGCCTACACCTTCCCAGTTCGTCTGCAAACGTTCACAGCTTCTCCAATCACTTTTCTTCTTAACTAAGTATATGGACCTTAGCCACGAACATGTATTTGGTTATCGTCGGTCAATCTGGCGCGAAATTCTAATGACGACGGGCACGAGCTCCCGCGGCTTCAAGTTCCAGATCGACACTGAAAAATCTACGGTGGGGGGTTTCTTTTATAATTCCCGGAAGGACGCTATCCCCTCTATGAGGCTTGGTGGTGTAATCTGCCAAATTTGCTTCTAATAGACCAATTTTGATAAGATTTGTCCCAGAACTCCGGACAGACTTGTACTTATGTTCGATGTTAATTTTATAATTTTTCTGCATTCACAACAGGAGAAATAAATTGTTTCTGCCCGTGCGTTTCGCGCGTTTTCTTCTGCCCACGACCTTGGCACGTGTAACTAGCTCGCTGTTCTCACGCTAACACACACTTAGGCTTAACTGCATCTAAAATTGTCCCTGGTGTCACTACCTTTACAGAGGGTGTATGAATAATTTTGCTTATTTATTTCTTCCTTTACTATATTGTCAAAATCCCTCGTTGTGCAGAATTCATTAATTTAGAAAATTGTCGGGCACTCGAGTTCCACCGAGGTGTCCCGGCAATCCACGAGCTCGCCGGGAAGGAAGAACCTCCCCACGCAACATCGGGCTCTTGGGAGCGCAAAATGGCTGCCCTCAAACATACAGTAGTTCCTGAATGCCAAATAAATATTTGGGAAAAATAAAAATTTTTCTCACCGTAGAATTATGGGTTCAATACTATTTCAATGACAGAAATATCCATACATTTTATAAGCACGTTAACATTGTCTATTGAATGGTGATGTAGGAAATATTGTATTCTACAGCTGATGACTGTATTACTTAAACATTATTGATATCGTTTTGTAACATGGCCCATAAAATTATTCATATGACCACTTTTTAAGCATAATGTAAAGTGCATTTAATTGTCCGAAAACAAGTCATATCCAAATTCTATTTATTTATGTTTATAATAAAATAAGTATTATTGTCACAAAATAGCGATGGAATCTTCAGTAGTCAAGCATAATCTAATGTCAAAACGTTAAAAAGCCATCTATGCTACATGAGTATACAAAAATTTAATTTTTTGTCTCTCCTGTAAAATTAGTTTTTGTGGAGATGACTGGTTTTGGAACTCATCAATTCAGCTGTACTTCGGCAAGAACAGGTTACGGGATTTGTATTCTTAGGGTGTTTGTTTTAAATTCCTGTCTGTTTAAATGTCACTGTTGAATGCCTTAAACATTTTAAGGTTTACGACGAAGTTTTACTAAACGCTGGCCAACATTTTAACCCCATCTTTAACCATACCAGTAACGTGTGCGAATTATGCACATAAGCCTACATTACTGACAGTCCTGGGTCCGGAAATGGGTTTGAAATGTTATTACTTTGGCGTATGTTTGGAAGCACGTTATGTATCGCAGTTTATGCGAATAGGAGGCAATTTATGTCATTTTTTGGGTCAAGCGAAACAGCTGACCAACTCAGATTCAACCTTAATAGTAGCTCAAGATCCACTCACCACTGGCAGTATCCCGTTATCCAGCAGCTCGTTAATCAGGTTATTGTAGTAGTCTATTCCTGCTTGATTAATGTTGTTTGCTTCTCCTGTTGGCATTATTCGAGCCCATGAAATGGAAAATCGGTAATGATTCATCTGAAACGACACCAAAGATGAGTAGTAAGTAGCAGAACAACAGAATACATCACATTCATAAACTAAGGCAAGAAAGACAACTCACCCCCATTTCTTTTAGGATCCTTACATCCTCCTTGTAGCGATGATATGAGTCATCTGCTACGTCTCCATTTTGGTGGTCCTTTGTGTAGTCTGGGTGTTCGTGCAGCATGTGATCCCATATATTCTCGCCCTTGCCTGCAACAAGGATTACTTTCTCATTAGCTGTCCAAAGGTGGTATTGCACTAGGATGCCAACGGGATTTTGAAATGTTATTACTTTGGCGTATTCTGGAACCTCCGTATTACTGAATAACGTAGTAGTCATACCCCACACCTGGTGGTGGTGGTGGTGGTGGTGGTGATTATTGTTTTAAGAGGAAGATATCGGCCAAAGGAAGACAAGGGCCACGAAGGGCGTGAAAATGAAAGACTCCCTAGCCCTCGCAAACCTAATAGCGTCGGGGTCGGAAAGGAACAAGAGTGGACCAAGGGAGGTCGGATAGGATAGATGAAAGGGAGGAGCCTGGCACAAGTAAGTGGAAGCAATGTCAGGACTCAGCTGAGGGTCCCGTGGTCGCCAACCCACACTCCAAAGTTCAGAGCCCCTTAGGGCCCTTTTAGTCGCCTCTTACGACAGACAGGGGATACCGTGGGTGTTATTCTACTTCCCCACCCACAGGGGGGACACACCTGGCATCGCTTCTAATTTAGCATCACTGCTAACCAAGATGTCAACTGCTAATGCTAATTGCATCGATGCCACGAAGACTAAATCAGCATTACAGAAAACGACAAGGCATTGTCGTCCGCAGTCCGTCAATGTCGCAGACTACTGAAATTACTGGAGATTTTAACCACAAAGAAAGACACGGTAAATGAAGAGAAGTAACTGGGACGTGCTGCAGAAGTAACAGCAGGAAGAAAATTAGAAACGAGTACTTAGTTCTTATTAATGAATACATTATGTAGATCTTTTTAATACTTAATGAAACATGTGATAGCCATAACCGCCATTTTGGATTGTCCTCTTTTGAGGCTTGAGTATTGCTCCGCGTACGATATTAATCAATATCGGAGAAGGTTAGTTGGAATAACAAGGGTACTTTTATAAATGCCAGTACTTTACTCTATGTCATTCAGTTATGATTGGGTTACATATAATTAGTCTGGTCGAACAAGCTATATCTTACCATCCTCGTTCCAGGCTCCCTCCACCTGATAAGCCGCGGTAGCAGCACCGAAGAGGAAGTCATCAGGGAAGCGGTTGTTGGCCGCGCGTGACCTCGCCGCGCCGTGAACCAACACTACTAGAGCCAGCAGCAGGAGACATGGTCGTATTGAAGAGCCCATCTTGAAAGCGGTCCTCCACCACACCCAATACCTTTTTTATATACCAGGTTCTCCCATGACAAAGAGATAAGCCTAATTGAGAATTTGTTATCAAATGATATAAATATGTGTTTGTGTGATGACAAATTAACGACAGTATTTGGGATAAACACCTACTGCCTCCTATCAGCCGAGCACAGATCAAGGACTGTCTACGATAAGCTATTACAAGTGCATTTGTATTAGCAACAGCACTAAAGTGGCAGTGTATTGCCGGATGATTAATGATAAATATGGCCTTGTACAAATATTGTAACTCTTGTTGTTAGTGTTATTTTATACAAGGGCTATGACCATTCATCCTGTCTTTTGGCGGCACTTCCCCGAAAGATTTTCTGGGGTCTCTTCAAAACTCCGACTTTTTACAGTAAAGACTTGCCAATGTGTTTTAAGCCACGAGATGTTTTGTTTTGGATTTTTCATGCACCGTAGTTTGTAATCCAAATATAAGATAAGTATTGTCTAGCATTAACCACCGCAGCTTCTCCCGCGATTGGTTTAATTGTAAATTTAATGACGACCTATTCATCAATGCCATGAATTATTTATATTTTAATGTCGTATAAATAAAAATCAGTTTGGTATTCAAACATTGCACAAATGTACTATGTAGAACAATAAATTATAATAAAGATTCACTTTGCTCAACCCTTGCAAGTCAAATTTCAAGATGTTGAAACATTGTACCTTAAGGATTTATATGAGAAAATTTGTAGTACTAAAGCGAAGTTGTATTTTATTTCGCTGCTTAGAAAATCGAAAAATAATGTAAATTTCGAATATAGCGTTGTTTAATCCTTTGCACCCATTTTAAGTCCAATTTTTTTAAAAGCTGAAAGTGGTTTCTTTTTGATAATTTTTATGAAGAAATTTTTGTTGCAAGAACAAAGTTTAAATTTATTTCGCGGCCGAGGAAATCAAAAACGTTAAATTTCGAATATACCCCAATTTTAACCATTTAAAATTAAAATGTTGGAAAAACACTTTCTTAGCACTCCCTTGCACACTTATACGTACATGTTCTAAAACTTTGATGTCTCTTGTTTCAATGGATTCGGGTGGGCGTTTATGAGTCAGTCAGTCAGGGCATTGGTTTCATATATATATGATTAAAACCTTGGAAGCGGCACTTCTGGACACGTGGACATTTTTGGTCTATAATCTTTGTCTCTTACTGTCGTACGTTTTCAACGTTTGGTAACATTGACATGCACAGGTCTACGTTTATCAGTTGTTTACCCGGTTGATTTGAGTTGCAACAATCATGTTAGATTCTTACGGCAGTGGTAGACTCAGTGTGCGGGCGGACGCACGAACAAATACATACAGAAGCTTTTTAATCTGTGCACTTTCAACATAATGAAACTAATGTGACGTTTTGATATTCTTCTACTGCTGTTGCTGCTGCTGCTGCTGCTTTTCTCACACCCTGGTGGAGTTGCGCTTGGCCCTGTTTTACGGCCAGATGCCCTTCCTGAACCCAACCTTATGTGGAGGGATATATTTACTATTACGTGTTTCTATGCTTGTTGGTGGTAATGGTGAGTGTATGAATATGAGAGTGTTAGGATTAACACAAACATCTAGTCCCCGAATCAGAGAAATTTATTTATTTATTTATTTATTTATTTATTTATTTATTTATTTATTTATTTATTTATTTATTTATTTATTTATTTATTTATTTATTTATTTATCGTGTCAGGAGCGAGATATATTACATTAAGGAGATATCTATACATGCAAACATAAAAATACATTTAAATATAGCCTACATAGACTATACTACGTGGAATTAACCAGACGCGATTAAAATCCCTGATCCGGCTGGGAATCTGACCCAAGACTCTCTGAACTGAAGGATGCGACACTGATCATTCAGCCTCTGACTATTGGTTTTGTTAATAGCAAGCTGAAAGTAAGTTTCCCATCTCACCAGTAGCGGAAGAGCTGCAGAACAGTGAAGAAACAGTAAACGTCAAACGATAAAAAATGAATTAAACTTGAACCAGTCATGGCTTTGACCATTGTCAAAACACGTTTTGATGAAATATTATATGGTTACTTTTATGAGAAAGTCTCAAGAGAAACAGAACTTACTGATAAAGTACCAAAAAACAGTAAAGTGCCGTGAGAAAATGGTATCCACCGCTGCTGATTAAATGAGGAAGAAGCAACAACAACAGCAGAAGTCGTTAGGGGTCACTTCTATATATAATACAAAGGTAAAAGTAAATCTTCAATTTAAAAAGGTGTGCATTAAAATTTTGTCTCTTTTTAACGTGACGAAGTCTTATGTTGGAGGTAGGCTGGCAACGGGAGCTTTCCGTACTATCCCCATAGCCAATCTACTCGCTGAATCGGAAGTTCTACTTTTACGAATAAGGAGGCAGCAGATCTTCTCACGTACGCTACCAAAATTCGTGAAATGCCGCAACATCCAAGCTACCAATGGACCTTTACTACTCGATACTGCACCCTTTCAAGGTGTAGAGCTCGCGGTGACTGGTGGTGGGTCCTGCCCCAGCGCGGAGACTCTCTTCTCAGGCGCGATCACTTCGTCGTCGTCTTGAGTGCATTTTGGGATTACCTGAATGAGGGCTATGCTATTCTACGAAATAATGATACTCTGACACGGACTGATAGTTTTCCCATATAAAATGTTTTACGAAATTAAATACTGTATTATTTCACCAAATATGAAATTGAAAATAAACTGGAAGATAGTTATCTATAGTGGCAGTGTAGAAAGAAATCCAATTAGGCAATTGTAGTGATACCATCTAATGTCTACACTCCACAGAAATTACACAATAAATCACTAACATTTTTTTATTAATGTCGCTAACTGATTAAATGCCGAGACATGGATTCGTATATTCTATTTCTACACCAACATGACGACAATTTCTGCCTTTTTGACATGTGTGACATAACATGAATTGATAACCAGCGAAGTTTCAAAAAGAATTGAAAAGAATCAATTAATAATAATTGCATAATTCACCAATGTATTGCAAATAACCTGGTATGGTGTGGGTGTGTAACTGTGACCGTTCGTGGATGTGGGTGGTTCGAAATGACATGATTTTCTTCAAATAAACCTCAGCTAGTATCAAAGGTTCGCAAGAAACTCCACTCACGGGCATAGCCATTCGGCGAGTACCGGTCAGATCTCTTCCAACATCAGCTCAAACACAGAGTAATTTCCACGACCTACCTAACTGTATAAAGGCTCTTAAATTGTAATTTTAAAATGAAAAGATCGCAATAAAATTCTGGAAGGATACTCCCTTTAATTAATTACTCATGAAAGAAAATATAAAATAGTGATAATCATCTGACTAGACAACATGACGGAGAATTACAAGTAGCACAGTGAACAATCTTTGTTGGTTCCACAAACACATTATAAACATTATCTGACGTTAACTTCCCAAAATTTTTAAATAATTCATCACAATATCTGAAATATTTTCCACAAATAATGAAATTATTAACAGCTCTTCGAAAATATGCCAATCATAAAGTATTATTCACTTTGTTCATTCATCTGCCTTCATATGCCTTCCTATGTTCTATCTGTTTGATCATTTAACTGTCTAACTATCTAACTATCTAACATACAACTTGAATATCCCGACGGTTAGTCTCCCTAACGTTGCATGAGAAAATATAGTCATCTGTCAGCCATCCAAAGGGACCCAAATAAATTCAATAAATAAACAATCAAGGTAATGTCAACACTCATCTGAAACATTCAGCTTCGCCGTACCTGAAATCAATAACATCTAACTACTGGCATGTCCGTACTGCATCTGCTCTCCTGAAAATAACACTACTGCCCAAAATTAACTACAGCAAGCAATTACTTTGAACGCTAACGCACTTCAACAGGTGACATAAACCTCTTAAAACAACTTATTTTACTGTTTATATAAGTCATTTACCGAAGATTCTATCGGTTCATCCGCTAATACAGTCGTTTTACCTTCATGCCGTGCCGTAAATTCGTATTTTGATGATTTCCACACGCTTAACATTTAATCTCTCCGGGACACCTTTGAAAATACTAACATCACATTAATTCGCTTGCGTATCCAAATTCTTTAAAATCACGTGATGCACATATCACTTAACCTTTACTTCCCTAGGTTCATTGATATTCTCGAAGATTTCATTACATTGCCGTAGTATCAATTTCAACAAACCACATTATTATAACAATCGCATTATCTTAACATAATATATTCGACGACCCTAATATATACCATATCTCATCTCACAAGTGTGCACCATGACTACATCATCATTCAAATATACAAGCGCAGGTATCGAAGAACCTCAACTACACGCATATAAAATCATCACATCATTTACAGCATACTCGCACTTCATTAAATTATTCTGCGGCACAAGTTATTCTAAAGAAGATCTCGACACTGGCATTAATTACGCATAATCGCTCACTAAACTTACATTTGCAGCACTCAATATTATCTCATTGCAAATAGATTCTCACGATTATTCAGACAGTATCAGGAAATTAGATGAAATATGATCGCTCTTGTATACCTTTACTACTTAACATTGACGATAGACTGAATTTCACTTTTACATCTCTCACAGATAAATAATGACAGACACGTTTGGTTACTCAAGCCGTATTCTTCAAGTCACCTGCCTTACAGTATATGATGACAAATTTAATACTATTATAACCTTTCTACAGATAGAATAAAGGAAGACAATGCTTGGGTACTTATCATCCGACAACTCTGTTGTTTATCCCACTCTTTAGGTTGTGGTAGCTACGGACATCTATGTTCATGTCATTGTGGTTATTCCTTCAGAACTCGGACCCATCAAGAACCCAGTCTTGACTTAGGCCCACATCTCCATCTTAGTTGAATCCTTCATCATCATAATAACCAGTTTCGTTGTTCTTCCACCCTGAAACTCGTACAAATCAGATTAGTATAGTGCCAAACAGATTTTAAATTCTCAACTTCGTTTACTACACTCGCCTTCGTATATTGACGTGTTTAATTGGTTATTGAACCCTTTAAATCCTAGCGATCTTAAAACTCTTATAATCTCATCAATTCCTTTCAATACGCATCAGAGCCATTCTCAAATCAACCTTCCACAATGTGTTTTCCTCATACATTTTCATAAAACAAAATCCCATTTTAATAACATCACAATAATACTTTGTTTCGCATTTTATGATTCATACTAAAATTACTATACCGTAATCTCCGTTACATCTGTTTTTGACACTTGAGGAACATTTTGCCTAACACAGTCACTCTCTTCATTCATAGAAATGCACAAAGGAACACATTCTGCCATTCATTTATCTTCTCAATGCATACAATCCGTCACTCCGCATACGCCCTCTTGATTATTACATTTGCACTTCTCCAAACTGTTCCATGGCCTCCGCCGCGTGACGTTTCCGGACCTGAATGTTACATATGACGTTTCTCCTTCACAGCTGTTGATGCGATCTTTTATCTGCTGGTCTCCATTTGTATCCCAACTCATGTTCTTAGTTCAATCATCCGAATACCACGGGGTTCTGAGCTTGTGAATTTCCTGATTTCACTCTATTAAATTCCCTTTTAATGAGCGAGTTGTTTCCGTTTACGTACGTAGTTGGACGTTTAGATTGGACGTATTCCGGCTGGATGTGTACTTATGCGCTTCTGTTGATCTACTTTTATTTATAGTTTTCAATGACTCCTTTGTACTTGACCTCGAGACCATTGAAAGGTTATAGTAACTATTATAACTCAGAACATTCAAGGTGATGGAGTCATTGCTCCCATTATGATTCTTATTACATTAAACATCATCACAATTCAACTTCCGATATAACTTTTGTATAGCACCATGCACCATCTGTCAACATGGATACACATGACAATTTATCATACTGATTGAAAACTAGATTTCTTTAATATCATATCACCATTTAAATACCGTCATCGCTGTATAAACCCTGTGCACGGAGGTTTCAATCCGTCTTTAATTTTTATCCATCGGTCAACAGAACAGGCATCATTGACATTGATAAGTGACATGATTTGACCCTATCGTTTTATCTTATAAATTAAATTACAAATTTTCTGTTCAGCAACATGTTTACTGTTGTAGTTGTTCCTTGAGTGTCATCAATGAATCTCAGAAGTTGTTTACCTACTTTTACGTGAGCTGCCATCTTTCCTAACACTAAATGAGATACTATGGGCAACTCTCCCACTTGAAAACGAAACAAACTACATCACACTGAGAATCGCAGTCATACTTCTTCTACACTAGCTACTGAAAATACAAATAAATCACATCAGAAATAAAAGGATATCCTATTTCTAATGCTACGCTATCGTATTTACATACTGACCCACGCACTTGTCTGTACATAAATGCCGTAGTGCCGAATTGTTTATATACCTGATTCTACAACGCTTGTTAATTTCAGTGGCCATGGAGTTCCTACCACGAAAATTAACGCCTGCCATGAAAACAGGAATATCGTTTCATGGCTGTTCTCTGAGGTTGCATAAATGAGATCAAATGTTGCGTTCTTACTTTCAAATGAAATAGACTTACTTACAATACAAAAACCTGCGATGTCAATATAATTATATTTTATGAAATTATTTCAGATCGTAACATAAAACCAATGGCATGGTCATGATTATTATAAAACATCCCTTCTCAAAGTATCCCAGTAAACCCAATTGGGTGTTTGGAGTAACTCAACAATGTTATCGTGATTTTTAATATCTATAGTCCATCTAGGTGTGCGGTCACAATGGTATGTGATGTTGCTTTGCATCGGTTTTGTCTATAACCATATGGTCCTTATACTTATCAGTGATCACTTCCATTATTTTCTTACTTGTATCATTTCATCAGCTTATCCGCTGGCATAGAAATTCACCTTTCTTCTCTCATTTAATTCATTATTTCTATCAGCTTATCCGTTGGCATATAAATTAATCTTTATTCTCTTATTTAACACATTATTACCATCGAGAAGATTTAACTAGAAGGGTTTGTAAATCAACTTCTTTAGACCTCTTCCACATTCACACTAAATCTTCTGCCACTCACCTACCGCACCTATAAGTAAATTAAATGACTCCTCCAGTTCATAAGCGTAAATAAATCCCAACTGGTTTTCCTGCATTTTCCTCAAAGATAATCCCATGAAAATTTTACTAGAGATTCAGTCCTGTCATTATCATGGCTGCTACCGGCGATCCAATATTATTATAACCGTCACTTAGCTACGTTTGCCTACCTACATCGCTTAATTAATCTCCTTGAACACAATGATATGGCTAATTTTTCAATAATTAACTATTTTTTATTTTATATGATGCAGCTCACTTGGTTTAGCGCTCTACAACAAATTTATCATTTAGTTTTAAAGAAAACGTTATTCGTCTCTACAACAATGCCAGTTTAAACATTCACGGCGCATAATTCAGATGTAAATGCAGGCCTATAGATTAACTCCTAAATTTGTGTTATTATTATTATTATTATTATTATTATTATTATTATTATTATTATTATTATTATTATTATTATTATTATTGTGCGTAAGGAGGGAAACATTATTATAAGATGATATGGACTGCGATCCTAACTATGACACGAACAAAAGACTGATTAATCGTTACTACCAACAACTCACAAGGTCATGATGTACATTTAGTGTAAATTACATCTTAGATTTATATTTCTTATTCGTTGATTGCAATCTTGTTTCATCCTTGCTCTGCCGGCTTCTTATTTGGAACATGTTGATCTGGATGCAGGACATTTCAATAATCTTGCTATATCCACAAATGGCCTTCATTGAATTGATTATACACTCGCTACACCTGTCTTGAAGTCTTAATTATAAACACATTCTATGATACACGATACTAATACACATACATTCCCTAATATATTTAAATCTACACTCGGATATCCTTCCGATCCTAAGTTGTTAACTTGAACATGTTCTTTGTGAGCTACTGTTTTGTCAGCTGACGTACAACTATTTCCTCCCAGCGTTGTGAGTCAGAATGGTCTAATCAGCAGGCCCCCACAGCTAAGTCGACACGTAATGTGTGTGTTGGTTGTCTGGTCGTTAACCTCTCGCTTCTGGGAGTCCCTCTACCCGTTGCTAACTTCGGTTCCACTGAGAAATGTTAGAAACAGTTTGTACAATTGTTAGAACAACATTCCTTGCCTCGTTCTTTTCCAAATGAATGAATGAAAAGTCTGTACATACTACAGCCCGGCTAATACTGATCATGTGTCCGGTCTACCGAAAAATGTTTATGAGGCTAGATTATAACATATCTGAATACTGAAATAAGACTTGATGTGTCAATTCCTCCCATAAAATCTCCTATTCAGAATAACTTCGTTGCTAGAAATCTTCCCTTGGGTCCTTAAGATCGTTGGTTTAAAACTGGCAGGGCCGTACCAAAGTCGAAGTTACTTGACATTGCCCTGTGTCTAACCCCACAATATCTTCAAAGTATAAGACAACTCACTCACTGGTGGAGACCGATCACAATTGACGGCTTAACAGTATGACGACTCGGAGCACAAATGAAGTGTCAGGGCGCAGCACTGCTATGTATATTACTGTGGACTTTTGGCGGAAGGATATTACTGTACGTTATGGATTGAGTTTCTCAGAACATTCACTTGCCATACCATAAGTCGTATCACATCACATTTTGCGTTGCCTAACTCACAAAATCACTGCATTTTGATTGATGTATCAACCGGGCGAGTTATCCGTAGGTTTAGGGACGCGCAACTACGAGCTTGCATCCAGGAGATAGTGAGTTCGAACCCCACTATTGGCAGCCCTGAAGATGGTTTTTCGTGATTTCCCATTTTCACACCAGGCAAATGCTGGGGCTGTACCTTAATTAAGGTCACGGCCACTTCCTTTCCAGTTCTAGCATTTCCTATTCCGTCATCGCCATAAGACCTATCTATGTCGGTGCGACGCAAAGCAAATAGCAAAACAAAAATTGATATATATATATCGATTCAGAAATTGATCATCTATTTTTAGATGACTTTGATGGCTGGGGTGGATATAATTTTCTTGGCGCAGTTTTTGATTTCGGGTAACTCGCGCTATCCTCCAACCCATGTGTCGCTACTACATGCTTTCTAATTATTAATTACCTGTTACACAATTAAAGTTTCCACTTGCACATAAATTATCATATTTTAACCTGATGTTAGGACCACACAAATACTTCTTTAATTTCGGTCACATTTCACTGATCAACTGATTATTCCTGCCCGCTAGCTTTAAAACTGTAAAAATGGCGAACTTTCATTGTCTCAAAGGTTTTCGATGTTCCCCTGTCTGGATGATTCCAAGATGAATAAGGGGTGTTGGGTATGCTTGTTTGGACCTTCTTTTTCTGTCCAATTCCTGCGCCTTTGTCAACTGTCTACGGGACTGTTCCAGCGTTTGATTCCTTGTCGTAGCTTTCACCTGCAGGTGCACCGGAAGGGGAGCACTGTCTTTTCAAAGGTAATAATTTTATGATCAAAACAAGCGTGACATTTGGAGACTTGGCTAGCTTAAAAGCTCTACTAGGGAGGTCTTTGAAGTTTGACCGGCGAGTTTGGGCTGAAATCTGCTGTACTTGCTGCAATACCATTTACAATTCATTAAATCAAATGTTGTGTTTTAATCAGACTCGATCAGATGGGTGCAATACAATCAGAGGTTCCAGAAACCGACCGAATGTCACACGGCCAGTAGGGTTTCGAATGATAGCTTATGTCTTGAGTTAGATGTGGCTATCGGTCGTTGTCTTGAGGGGATCTCAAGCGAAGTACGTCCGTTGTTAGTTCCGCAGCCGGATATACGGCTTGATCTACTCCATGGATCCAAGGTTAACACGGATGCCTTTGTTCACCGGTTTCCAGGATTTCGTTCGTCAGTATCCAACCGCGCGACATGCCTTCGCGGATGGTTCGAAGTGCATGTTTATTGCGGAGCTTTTCGCAATATTAGAAGCACTGCAGTTTACACTGGGTGACGAAAGAAACTATTTTCTCGTATGTAGCGACTCAGTAAGTTCCCTCTGCAGTCTATTGGCATGTGTATCCCGCAACACGCACTAGTACAACAGATTCATGACCTTCTAACCAGGTTATATGATGCTGGCACTAGAATCACTTTCGCCCCCAAGCCACGTTGAGATTGCGGGAAATAAACTTGTGGACGAAGCAGAAAAAGAAGAGATACGTTTACTTCCTAGGCCTGTGAATGTACCAGCTGGGGATATTTATTCTCAGCCGCGTCGAGCTATCCTGGCAGCCTGGGAATCGGAGTGGCTAGCTACCGTGTGGCGGTCCACTTTTCGCCCTTCACGGGGAGAGGCCGTAGTTTTGTGGAGACTGAGGATAGGTCATGGCAGATCTACGCAATCTTACCTCCTAAAGAGGGAAAACCTCCCAGAATGTTTTTATGGTAACGACCAGGGGCGAAGCGTCAGGGGAGACAGGGTAGACAGCGTGTACCCTTAAAATTTTGTGAACGAGAAATTGTCTGGCAAATTCAATTATTTTTATAGAACATTAATCATTTCCAAATACAAGACATTATTGTATTCTGCGCTTTACTTATTTTCGACTCACTTCGGCAATGCTCGGGCTCGCGTCAGTTACATGAAGCACATAGACAAAAGTAGACGCTGTCCATTCTGTGTATTTTCCCCTTGATTTTCAAAGCTTTCAGATAGAGCAACACTAACGCTATCTATAGGTGCTGACAGTGGAACTATTACTTTCCTATAGCGAGATTGCTCCGCCCAGTAGACAGACTTACCAGCGTCTCTTCTTGCTCTCATTGGCCATTATTTGGACCTCAGTTATAAAGATGCTCTTTATTGGCTACCATCTCAGGCATGTTAAATATAATTAATTTGAATGTACTTTATTATAAGACACGTCTAAAAATAAAATAATGATATAATAATATTCAAATACGAAACATAGCAAACTTACACCTAATAAATGAATGATAGCACCAAAACCCTTCGTGTACATGCATTTCCTTGCCTGCCAATATTAGTTACGGTACGCCATTATGACGGAAACGAACAGTTACAGTTTCAAAGTTACGAATGTGGTGTGAGGCGTGAGAGCAAGTGGCTAATAGGGTATGCGTGTGCTAGTGTCTTAAAATAAAGTGATAGGCCTAAGTGTTTTTTCATTATAAAGGAATAGTGAATAGTTACTGATGATAAAATATAAAGTGCAATTCTTGTTTTCTCGTGTGGCAGTTTGTGTTTATTGATGATAGGCCTATCATGGCTTCTGAATTTAACAGTCCTGACTTCGATTCAGTTGTGTACTTACTTAACAATGGTATTTCCTCCTTGTCGTTAGAACAAAAGATAACGATATAAACTTTACAGAAACGGCCTGGCCTAACATTATCACACCAGGACGGAAAATTTGTTCGAAAATTTCAGAAAAGCTGGTATGATAAATATCAATGGTTGTGTGGAACTGGTAAAGGTCGTGAACAAAAGTTATTGTGTTTTTATTGCTTGATGTTTGGCGTTGACGGGGAAGATTCTTGGCGCAGAACGGGTGTAAACACCATAAACAATTTCGAGCAAAAAGCTAAAAAACACGCGGCATCTGAGGATCATATAAAGTGCGCCGAGAAATTTCACGTATTGGGTCGGTGCCGTATCGATCATGCCTTTTTAGAGGGGCAGAGACTAGGCCATTAAACACAATGAAATGGTTTCAAAAAATAGGAAAATTGTCAGCAGATTAGGAGACGTTGTTTGCCACTTACGTATGCAGGAATTGACGTTCAGGGGTCATCGATAAAGTCAATGTTCTTCTTTATGTTCATTTAATAAAGGGAATTACTTGGCTACTCTTGACTTACTGGCTTCGGAGGAATCTTTCAAGAAAGACCATTTAGAATCAGAAAATGTCTTCAAAGGTACTTCTAGTGACATACAAAATGATTTTATTAAAGCTGTAACTGTTGCCGTTCAGGAACGTATTCGAAAAGAGATAGAATTAGCTGAATTCGTTCCTGTCCAAGCTGACGAAACTACAGATGTTTCCGTTAAATCACAATTAAATATTATTGTGAGGTATTGTGTTAATGGTGAAGTCGAAGAGCGGTTTCTAGGCTTTTATGACGTGTCTGCTGATAAGACTGCTAGGGTTTTAGCTGATGTCACGATCTCAGTTCTGAAAGAATGAAACATTGATGATACCAGACTCGTATGTCAGACGTATGACGGAGCTACAGTAATATATGGTCATAAAGGAGGTGTCCAGGCAATTGTAAGGCAGTCTTATCCTCATGCCATCTTCGTACATTGTTACGCCCATCAACTCAATTTGGTTCTTCTTCATTCTGCGAAAACTATAAAAGAGGTGAAATTGTTCATATGCAGTTTATCTGTCTTCCACACATTCTTCTCTCGTTCTTCACGTCGTGCAGAATTGCTGAGAGACAGCAAGGTTTTCAGCTTCCTCATCCTTCTCCTACCCGATAGAATTATCATTCTCGGGCTGTTATGACCGTGAAAAAAAATAGTATTCCGAGTTGAAAAGAGCAGTGGATCATATCATAAATTCTGACAACTGGGATCCAGAATCAATCCAGACAGCAATAGGAATAGACAATATATTGAACAATCACAAATTTTTGTTCCTCCTCTGGCTCTTTTCTAGAATTTTTGCCTACACCGACTTCTTGGTTAGCATTCTACAGTCGAAAACGTCTTCTGATATAAATTTGTGTATTAAAGAGGTGAAGGTTGCTACTACTAACATCAGATCTCTCAGAAGTGATAAAGTAATTAAAGAAATTGAAGAAAAATGTTCTGCTTTGTGTTCAAATGTCGTGAATACTAACCAGGGTCAAAGAAGAGTTGCCTACGAGGTTCTTGATTCAGTGTTGCTTCAGTTAGAAACACGTTTCGGTAATTACGAAAGCCTTCGTTCCGTAGAACTACTTGATGAAACTAAATTTAATATTTATCATTCACAATTTCCCCAACAGCATTTAAACGATCTCATGGCCATGTACCCTAAGGTTTTCCACCTAGATCAACTTAAGAACGAACTTATCAACATTTAATCTGATCCCGATGAATATATTCGACCACAGCAACTATTGGCGTACATTCTTAATAATGAACTCCAGAGTGTGTATACGGAAACAACAAAATTCCTTAACTTGATGCTATCTATTCCGTTAACGTCAGTTTCTAGCGAACGTGCTATGAATGCCTTGAAACGAATTAAAACCTATTTAAGGAATTCGATGA
Organism: Anabrus simplex; assembly: GCF_040414725.1. Lineage (NCBI taxonomy): Eukaryota > Metazoa > Arthropoda > Insecta > Orthoptera > Tettigoniidae > Anabrus > Anabrus simplex. The sequence goes on from NC_090265.1 coordinate 1,636,880,616, forward strand.
CCAACCAGAGACTGTCCAACTTGGGAACTCTAGCTATAGAGAAGGAACTGCTGTGACATCTTAGCAAGACACCTAACTTCAAGACGAGAGTAATAGACATACTTGCTGAAATGAAGGACAGGCGGATTGAACTCGTTTGCAGGAATATTGTTTAAAGTGAGTTGTACGAAAATCTGTGATTAACCTCTCATTAAATTTACATAACAATGAATTATATTGCTATTTTTAATTCTAAAAGTATGTTATTATTTGACAGTTCCCGCACCCTATTCATTTATTTATTTATTTATTTATTTATTTATTTATTTATTTATTTATTTATTTATTTATTTATTTATTTATTTATTTATTTATTTATTATCGTCTTGTTTTCTACGGCGTGGCTCAAGCTATAGAGCCTGCTATTATGCCCAACCATAATACACTATTTAATTCATGTTAAATTCTACAACATACCATAACTGTGCAACTTACAGATTAACTGGTAAAGCTCATGGCATAGATCCTACGGTTAATGTTTACAGGAAGAAAGTACATTATCTTAGATATGCTCTATGGATTATGTTCCGGTATATAAGTAATGTTTTGCAACACCTTTTTTAGAACAGCTGAGTACTAGGATTGTTTCTAATTTCAGCCGGCAGGGAATTCCACAGGTGGACAGTAGCGGGGATGAATGAATCACTGTTACCAAATACAGTATTGTATTTGCTGTTACTAGTAGTGCGATGGGTAGGGACACTTAGCAAGGAGTTAGTTAATGACCTTGTTTGGAGATTATTCCTGGATGATAGGTACTGAAGGTCATCTCTCAAGTAAATCGGTATTTTGCTCCGTAGAACACTATGAACAGAAATAAAAGGAGTGCACGCTGGGTTATACAGTAGGTTGTTATAGGACTTGTCTTAGTTTCAGAGTCATTAATATAATATTTATAATACGATTAAAATAACTTTAAAAATATCTGTCTACCCCCTCATTTAGCTCACGCTTCGCCACTGGTAACGACTTCACCGTGACCCACATCCTCACAGAGTACGCCGATCTCTTTGGCATAAGACGGAATCTCGGATGCAGGAGACACTCGAACTCATACCAGCAGATGACGCCATTACAGGCGATCTCGTAATTCGCATTATGTGTGAGAGTGGATTAATCAATGGGGCGTGTATTTCAAGTGTTCTGTTACTCAGGGAACCTACGTTCCCTTTTGATGCGTTTGTGACAGTTTCGGCTAAATACAATAATTTTTGTTTTTGTTTTTTAAATTAATTTTCAAATTCCTCTATACAATAAATATATTTAATTTAAACTTTTGTTTCTACTTAATTTGCTCAGAGAGGTTGATTACTTAGTTCTACTTCCTCTTAAAACAAAAGTTCCTACCACCACCACTACAGCTAAATGTCACAATGCCGGGCTGAGTGGCTCAGATGGTTAAAGCCCTGGCTTTCTGAGTCCAAGTTGGCTGGTTCGATCTAGGTTCTATCCGGTGGTATTTGAAGTTGCTCAAATACGTCAGCCCGGTGCAGGTAGATTTACAGGCACGTAAAAGGAACTCCTGTGGGACAAACTTCTCGCAGCTCGGCATCTCCGAAAATCGTAAAAGTAGTTAGGAGGACTTAAAACTACTGTTATTATTATTAACAAATGTCCAAATTATAAATTTAAAGCAAGGATGCAACCTCTCCCCACGGGGCCCCCGAAAAGAGTAAATTCTGTCATTCAACAACAAACACGGAAATGTCATCCTGACTATAAAGTCAACGGCATTTTCCGTCAATGATATTTTTCTTATCATCAACTGACTTGCTAACACACCTCCAGTATGATAAGGAGGAACATGAGTGTTTTTTCACACTCAAATGCTGAAACACAATGAGTCTTCAGATTATTCCAAAATACTGTAGGATGTGTCCTTTCTTTTCTTCTGATAGGTCAAAGTCAAGTTGATTGTTGTTTTGAACAATAGAATATCTAATCTACTTAACGAGTTCAACGAATGTGGTGGGTCAAGTCAGATGACGAAGCTCCGATTAGCGCCAAGGTAGAGGAACATAGGAACTAGTGATGTACGTTGCACACATCCCCAGCTTTAAAAAATTAAACTGTGATTCAGGATGGTCTGGACAGACAAATGTTCACTTGTAAAAGTGGTCTGCTCCCTTAAGATTGCCAGTTTCTAAAATTGAACATGAATAGCAAAATTTATGACCTGCTTCAAAAGTGAACAACAATCTGGTAATAACAAACATTTTATGTATTATTATTATTATTATTATTATTATTATTATTGGTTGGTAATAAAAATACCGAAAATAATAGTATATTAAAATATAAATACAGATATAATCTAAAAATGAATATAGGAGCCCGCAGCTGTGAGCACGCATACTGGAGATAGTGGGTTCGAAACACACTGTCAGCAGCCCTGAAGATGGTTTTCCGTGGTTTCCCATTTTCAAACCAGGCAAATACTGCGCTGTTCCTTAATTAAGGCCACGGCCGCTTCCTTCCCATTCCTAGGCCTTTCCTGTCCCATCGTCGCCATAAGACCTATCTGTGTCGGTGCGACGTAAAGCAACTAGCAAAAAATAAAAATTAATAAGTGGTTTCATAGAAGACACTTAGGATTTAAGAAAGTTTATTCCAATGAGGTCGATCCTGGGTTGAGAATTTTTAATTCATGAAAAGTGGGCTCAGTGAAATTTCCGCTCGAATGGAAGGTTGTGAATATTCCGCTCAAATGGAATGTTGCCTATAGCGCACCTGCATATGACTCACCGCTCTGGAAGTAAATTCTAAATTCTTCGTTATCAAATATTTGCTTTATTTCATTTCTGCTGTGAATTCTGTGTAGTGCGCTGTGGAGTTTCTTACAACGACCAAGGGTAAGCCTCGCATAAACTATGAAGGCTACGCAAGGGCATACCCAGGAAATGTTTTCTGAGGGGGTTAGGATATATCGTGGAGGGGGGATGGTTTCGTAAACAAAAACTGTAATAACAGATATTTTTACTTTCAAATATTTTTTAAATAAAGAAAAGTTTGAAACCGTTTTAGAGCAGCACATTGTACAGCTCAATAGGTTAAGTCGAAAGGTAAATTCATAGCGGTCTGTTGGGTGGCGCACGCTTTAACACGTGCTTGCAGCGCGAGACAATGATTTCTGTCGTTTTTTTTAAATGGAGATAACAATTTCTTTCACTATAAGTATTCAAATACTACAGGTTTGATACTTTTTTCTTAAATTCTAGCTCCATAACATGAAAATATGTCTATATACACCTTATTCTGGTTATACCAGTTATTTCTGGGGTCGCTGGAGTCATCCAGGCTCATTTTGATGATGGCCGGGGATTTAAAACCGGATCTCTAAGCCTAGGGTAGAGAAAGTGAAATATGTCTGCAAACGAATAAGGGTAGAAAATCTCCAGGACCAGGAAATTAGACAGAAGTACATGGATATGATCAGTGAGAAGTTTCAAACAGTAGACAGTAAGCAGGTTCAGGATATAGAAAGTGAATGGGTGGCATACAGGGATACTGTAGTAACAACAGCAAGGGAATGCCTAGGAACAACTGTGTGTAAAGATGGGAAAAGTCAAACATTTTGGTGGAATGATGAAGTGAGAACAGCTTGTAAACGTAAAAAGAAGGCTTATCAGAAATGGCTCCAAACAAGGGCCGAGGCAGACAGGGATTTGTATGTAGATGAAAGGAACAGAGCGAAACAAATAGTTGTTGAATCCAAAAAGAAGTCGTAGGAAGATTTTGGTAATAACCTGGAAAGGCTAGGTCAAGCAGCAGGGAAACCATTCTAGAATGTAATAAAGACTCTTAGGAAGGGAGGGAAAGAGGAAATGAACATTGCTTTGAGTAATTCAGGTGATCTCATATTAGATCCCAGGGAATCATTGGAGAGGTGGAGGGAATATTTTGAACATCTTCTCAATGTAAAAGGAAATCATCCTGGTGGTGTTGCGAACAGCCAAGCTCATGGGGAGGAGGAAAATGATGTTGGTGAAATTACGCTTGAGGAAGTGGTAAGGATGGTAAATAAACTCCATTGTCATAAAGCAGCAGGAATAGATGAAATTATACCTGAAATGGCGAAGTATAGTGGGAAGGCAGGGATGAAATTGCTTCGTAGAGTAGTAGAATTAGCATGGAGTGTTGGTAAGGTACCTTCAGATTGAACAAAAGCAGTAATTGCACCTATCTATAAGCAAGGGAACAGGAAGTATTGCAACAACTATCGAGGTATCTCATTGATTAGTATACCAGGCAAAGTATTCACTGGCATCTTGGAAGGGAGAGTGCGATCAGTCGTTGAGAGGAAGTTGGATGAAAACCAGTGTGGTTTCAGACCACAGAGAGGCTGTCAGGATCAGGTTTCCAGTATGCGCCAGGTAATTGAAAAATGCTATGAGAGGAATAGGCAGTTGTGTTTATGTTTCGTAGATCTAGAGAAAGCATATGACAGGGTACCGAGGGAAGAGATGTTCGCTATACTGGGGGACCACGAAATTAAAGGTAGATTATTAAAATCAATAAATGGCATTTATGTTGACAATTGGGCTTCAGTGAGAATTGATGGTAGAATGAGTTCTTGGTTCAGGGTACTTACAGGGGTTAGACAAGGCTGTAATCTTTCACCATTGCTGTTCGTAGTTTACATGGATCATCTGCTGAAAGGTATAAAATGGCAGGGAGGGATTCAGTTAGGTGGAAATATAGTAAGCAGTCTGGCCTATGCTGACGACATGGTCTTAATGGAAGATTGTGCCGAAAGCCTGCAGTCTAATATCTCGGAACTTGAAAATAGGTGCAATGAATATGGTATGAAAATTAGCCTCTCGAAGACTAAATTGATGTCAGTAGGTAAGAAATTCAACAGAATTGAATGTCAGATTGGTGATACAAAGCTAGAACAGGTCGATAATTTCAAGTTTTTAGGTTGTGTGTTCTCCCAGGATGGAAATATAGTAAGTGAGATTGAATCACTTACTATATTGGAAGGTAAGACTGCTAATGCAGTGAGCTCGCAGTTGCGATCAACAGCATTCTGTAAGAAGGAAGTCAGCTCAGAGACGAAACTATCTTTACATCGGTCTGTTTTCAGACCAACTTTGCTTTACGGGAGCGAAAGCTGGGTGGACTCAGGATATCGTATTCATAAGTTAGAAGTAACAGACATGAAAGTAGCAAGAATGATTTTTGGTACAAACAAGTGGGAACAATGGCAGAAGGGTACTCGGAATGAGGAGTTCAAGGCTAATTTAGGAATGAACTCGATGAAAGAAGCTGTACGCATAAACCGGCTTCGGTGGTGGGATCATGTGAGGCGAATGGAGGAGGATAGGTTACCTAGGAGAATAATGGACTCTGTTATGGAGGGTGAGAGAAGTAGAGGTAGACCAAGATGACGATGGTTAGACTCGGTTTCTAACGATTTAAAGAGGTATATGACTAAATGAGGCCACAACACTAGTTGCAAATCGAGGATTGTGGCGACGTTTAGTAAATTCACAGAGGCTTTCAGACCGAACGCTGAAAGGCATAACAGTCTATAATGAAAATGTATGCATGTATGCCCTTCCTGACACCACGTGATTCTTGGGATGAACATCTTGACACAGGATCGACCGCGATTCGAGCCTCAGTCTTTCAGGTCGGAAACCAGCAGCTCAACCACTGAGCTAACCACGCCCCACATTTCTATATGTTAACTTAAATTGATTTTTTAATATATCATCTGAGTGTCATATATAAAAGTTTGTACTCGTGTATATAAACGTAAGAAAATGGAAATTGCAACACCATGAAGGCATTGGTCGTTTGTGTTGATTTTCAAGTTATGGAACGATGCCATGTAGATACGTAAACGATCAAAGTTTCAGACCCATTGGATTGTTGCTACAGGTCTCTCCACGTGATTGGTCGCGGAGGAATCAACTCCAGTATACGGACTCTGGTGATGCGTAGTTGACTTGCAGTCTGTGCAGTGAAGTGTACCCCGTCTAACATGCCTCGACGACAGAGAAGAGTACGCTATCAACAACTGTCGCCGTTTGAGAGGGCTCGGATAATTGGGCTGTGTGAGACTGGATTATCGCTAAGGACTGTCGCTGCACGTGTTGGCCGACAGGCATCTACGGTACAACGTGTATGGCAGCAGTGGTCAAATGAAGGTACCCACACTCGTACACCTGGCACAGGCCCAGCGCGACAGACAACTGTGAGAGAGGATCGCCGCATCTTTCGGATGGGGCGGATGGAACCCCATGCAACAGCAGCGCAGTTTCGAGCAGCTGTGACACCCCACGTTTCACAAGAAACAGTTGGTAATCGCCTGAATGCAGCTGGCTTACGAGCCCGTGTCCCTGCAGAAGGTGTTCCATTGACCCCACAACACCGACGTGTAAGGCTGGCCTGGTGTCGAGAAAGATCGACGCGGGGTCGACGAATGGCATTGGGTCGTCTTTAGTGATTAATCGCGCTTCTGTCTTGCCCGCAGTGATCGCCGGAATCGTGTGCGCCGGCGTACTGGGGAGAGGGGCCGCCCAGATCTTATTGTCGAGAAGCACACAGGGCCATCACCAAGCATTATGGTCTGTGGAGCTATTGGCTTTAATGTGAAATCGCAATTAGTGCTTGCTGGGGGCACTATGACTGCTCGACAGTACGTTGATAGGGTACTCAATCAAGTGGTTTTCCCTATGATGGCGAACATTGCTAATGGGATGTTTCAGCAGGACACTGCCCGGGTTCACACTGCACGCATCTCCAGAGAAGCTCTCCACGACATCACAACCTTAGAATGGCCCACCAGATCCCCGGACCTCAGTACTATTGAGCATGTGTGGGACATGATGGGTCGACAACTGGCCAACCGTCCTCAGCCACCCAAAACTCTGGAACAACTGACCCGTGCAGTGCAGCAAGCATGGGCCACAATTCCTCAGAAAGCGATCTAGGGCCTTACTGACTCCATGCCTCGACGAATTCATCAATGTATTGCAGCTCGTGGTGGGCACATCCTGTATTGATTGTTGTCCAAACTTGCGGTCAGAGGGACCTGAAAGTGCAATCATCGAATCAAAACCGCACACTCGTCCTGCATGTTCAATTGCAGCGATGTAGCACCACTCCTTCTGGGTGTTGCAATTTCCTTTTTCTTCAATGTTTTATACGTGACTTTCAGTAATTTACAACTTACATTATTATAGACAAGTTAATTTTTTTAATTGCATAAAAGATCATCTTCTTTATTCATTCGAATAGACCTATGCCTAGCTACTTGGAACCACGCTTGTTCAATCATTCGGCTTTAATCTTCGCCAGTGGCGTATGCTGGGATTAAGACGTGGGCCACCACTAGACATGTTACCATTTTTCGATACTTGGTTTCGTGAACGTCAAAGCCTTAAGCGTTTTGAGCTGCAGCCGATAGCCACTGCAGTAGCTACCTGTGTTGTCAAGGATGTTTCACGAGCTATTGCCCCGGCCTCTGCTACCGTCAATACTCAACACCTCATCAGTGGAGATGATAGCCTACCGTTCAGCATTTTAAACTCCGGCTTGTAGCTTTGCTTTGGTCCGATGGCCCGGATCAATTCTCAGAATCAATCCCTCATACTATTAGTTCCCCTGGCTTGTGGAATGGGTGTTTATGACGTCTTCGCCATTCATTTTATCCTCATTAAGTCACCACCAAATCTATATAGGTGCCATTTATTATTGTTATTATTATTCCGGGGATTCTGTGGACGCAGAGGTCAAAGAAGGGGGGGGGGGGCATGAGTGAGTGGATATAGAAAATATTAAATAGTAATTTAAGGCTTTGAAATTCTGAATATTTTTCCTTCCTAGGATTTTTCTTTTCTTTTCAGTTTTCACACTTTGCTAAGCAACAACAAATATTCAGGTACAAAAGTTTAGCTCATGGTTCAAACGTCCCAGCTTTTATAGCCGAGGGGAAGGTTCCAGATTTCTCTGGGCCGAAGGCCTGACACACCCACAATTTCCATTGGGCAATCAAATAAATATCAAAAACCCTGATTGGTTACTAATAACAGTACAAATTTCCTATCGGCTACAATGTTAAGCTGGCGGGAAGAGGTAGAGGTGCTGATAACCTTAGAACACTAAAAACAAGGAGCTAGTAACGCGCGCTGCGCACATCCTCAGCTTTAACAAAATCTGTGGTTCATGATGGTCTGGACAGACAATTATTCAGTTGTAAGAGTGGTCTACTCTCTTACGATTGCCAGTTTCTAAAAATGAAAATAACTTATGACGTGCTTCATAGGTGAACGACAATCTGGTAATCAAAAACACTTTATGAATTATTATTATTATTATTATTATTATTATTATTATTATTATTATTATTATTATTATTATTATTATTATTATTATTATTATTATTATTTATGTACGTTCGTTGTCTCCACATTTTTACAAATGCACAAGAATTATGAACTGTTGGGTATATGGTGGAGTAAATCAATCGTTATACACTGACTGAGCAAATGTCATGGGATAGCGGAGCACTGATGCGCAGGTGTGTTGTCTGCGCACCACAAGCCCCCCGTGCCAGCGGCACGTGTATAGGAGACCTTGTGAGCAGTGGCTGTGCTTGTGACAGGTGTAACATGGAACGTCGTCGTGAGCTGACACCGTTCGAACGGGGTATGGTGGTCGATGCCCGACGGATGGGAAGTGCGATTTCGGAAGTGGTGCGGGAATTCGGCTTCACACGATCAACCGTGTCCAGGGTGTATCGTGAATGGTTGAATGCGGGTGTCACCGTTCACAACAGACGAACGACTGGCCGTCCAGCCACCCTCGATGACCGTGATCGGCGACAACTGAGACGGATTGTCAATAGTGACAGACGGTCAACCGTGCAACAAATCACGGCTCAATTCAACACAGGCCGTGCTAGACACGTCTCCCAGTGGACAATCCGTAGGAACATGGGTTCTATGGGGTATGGGAGCCAGCGCCGCACACGGCTGCCATTGTTAACCCAACGTCATCGGACACAACGACGCGCATTTGTCGCCAGTCACCAGGGATGGACACTGGAACAATGGCATAACGTGATATGGTTCGACAAATCACGATTTCAACTGCACCATGCCGATGGGAGGCACCGTGTATGGTGCAGACCACATGAAGCGATGGATCCCGCCTGCCTCGAGGGTGTGGTCCAGGGCGCTGGTATCTCTGTTATGGTCTGGGGTGCATTTTCCTGGTATGGAATGGGCCCCCTAGTTGTCCTGGAAGAGACTTTGAATGGTACGCGGTATGTTGAGCTGCTCGGAAACCATCTCCACCCAGTTTTGACCTTCCAGCGCCCAGACGGTTCTGCGGTGTTACAAGATGATAACGCGCCGCCACATCGCTCCCACGTCGCCGGGGAATGGCTCCAGGAACACGCAGCTGAGGTCCAACGACTGCCATGGCCCCCAGGAGCCCCGATATGAACCCATCCGATCATATCTGTGATGTCCCGGAACGCAGGCTCCGTGCCATTGATCCTGCACCCACGAACAGACCAGCATCGGCGGCCGCTCTGCAAACGATTTGGTGTCAGCTGCGTCCAGAGGACTACCAGGGACTTGTCGACTCACTTCCACGGCGTCTCACTGCAGTTCGCAGGGCCAGAGGAGGCCCCACACGCTATTAGGTGTGACTATCCCATGATATTTGCTAAGTCAGTGTACAGTGTAAAGATAAGCACGCAAAAAATCTACAATGAAATCCAGGAAAAGGAAAGAATGGAGATTATGATCATGGGCGTAAGTGAAATGCGGTGGCCAGTTTCACGTTCTTGTGACATCAACGAACACAGCGTTTACTTCTCAGGGACATCAAACAGACGGTTTCACTCTGGGGTAGTATTTATAGTATGCAAAACAATTGCAGAGTGTATCACAAATTTTGTACCTGAGTCGGAAAGAGGTTTGTTGCTTCAAATAAATGCTAGACCTGCACAACTGAACATTATCCAGATGTATGCCCCAAAGACAGATCTTAGTGATGAAGAAGTCACAGAGTTTTACTCAGAAATCGGGTATTTTGAAACAGTTATCAAAGAAGGATCTTACAATAAGCATGGGAGATTTTAACGCAAAAGGAGATATTATAGGTCACTATGGACTTGGTGAAAGGAAAGAGAGAGGCGAATAACTTAATGCATTAGCAGGAGAATGGAAAATTGTTATAATCAACACATTTTTCATACTGCGAATTAGACGTTTGTACACCTGGAAGTCCTCGAGAATTTTTTTTTTTTTTTTGCTAGTGGCTTTACGTCGCACCGACACAGATAGGTCTTACGTTGACGATGGGAGAGGAAAGAGCTAGGAGGGGGAAGGAAGCGACCGTGGCATTAATCAAGGTATATGCCCAGCATTTGTCTGGTGTGAAAATGGGAAACTACGGAAATCGTCTTCAGAGCTGCCGGCAGTCGGATTCGAACCCACAATCTCCTGAATGCAAACTCAAAGCTGTGCGACCCTAATCGTATTGCGAACTCGTTCTGTCACTCAGATCATGTTCCTCTATTTGGTGCTTTTAAAATCAGAATGAAAAAAGTAAGAGTCGTGCAGTATAATTGACGTACCGTAAATTAAAACAATCTTCGGCAAGAGAAAAGGTACATCACAGCAGTGAATTCAGGTCCCTGTGTGAGGCCTTATGCACTGAAGAAAAAAATGGGAAAACTAACTTCTGCCTTGGAATCAATTAAAGAGTAAAATTTGAAACAAGATTCCACCAAAAGGAGGCATGGATGACTGAAGAGGTCCTTGAAAATATGAACAAGGGGAAGAAAGCAACACAAAAAATATCACCCTGATGAATATAGGAGCATCTAGAAGGAGATCAGAAAAGAGATATGAGCAGGTAAGGAAAGAGAAATACACGAAAAATATAAACAAGTAGTGACTTTCCATTTGAAATGTGACAGTTTTCATGTTCATCAGAAAGTTAAGGAGGTAAATGAAATGTAATGGCGTATGGCTTTTAGTGCCGGAAGTGTCCGAGAACAAGTTCGGCTTGCCAGATGCAGGTCTTTTGATTTGACTCCCGTAGACGACCCACAGGTCATGATGAAGATGAAATAATGATGAAGACGACATATACACCCAAACCCAGTGCCAGTGATTTAAATTCCGACCCTCCCGGAAATCGAACCCGGGAGCCCTGTGACCGAAGATCAGCACGCTGACCATTTAGCCATGGAACCTGACAGTTAAGGAGATGACAGGGTTGTACAGAACTATGACAGGGTACAGGAAACATAATAATTGTTGGACAGGAAGAAATTAAATGTACATGAAAAATATATATATTTTTGCTAGTGGCTTTACGTCGAACTGACACAGACAGGTCTTATGGCGACGATGGGATAGGAAAGGGATAGCAGTGGGAAGGAAGTGGCCGTGGCCGTAATTAAGGTACAAGCCCAGCATTTTCCTGTTGTGAAAATGGGAAACCACGGAAAACCATCCTCAGGGCTGCCGACAGTGGGATTCGAACCCAGTATCTCCCGGATGCAAGCTTACAGTTGCGCGTCTCCAACTACACGGCCAACTCGCTCGATAAAAATATATATTGAACAGCTGTTTTATGATAATCGCCCAGAACCTTCTGTAACATTTGGCGAAACAGGACCAAGAATTCTGATGGAAGAAGTACAAGGTGTGATAACAGCAATGAAAGATGGTAAACCCCTGGCCCTGATAATGTGAACGAATTTTTAAAGCTTCTCAGTGAAGACAATGTGAAATGGTTGAGTGCAGTATTCAACGACATCTACAACTCTAGCAACATTCCTCGGGTATGGCTTAAAACCGAATTTATCACACTGTCCAAAAACGGCGGGACCGAGCTCGATAACTGCAGTCGCTTAAGTGCGGCCAGTATCCAGTATTTAAAACTACCTGCTCAAACAAATGGACACGTTTCAACCTCTGTAGATTTCACCCACTCAACTATGACCTGTGAGACCTTCACTTTCTCGCATTCCTTCTGGCTCTGGACGCTCCATTATTTCATTTCGCTGTATCTGCGATCACACGATATAACTGCACCCTGCAGTAATATGACTACTGTCTGCTCGCTCGAACATTTTTTTTCCATTTTATAAGCATTTCATAATAACTCTAATGAATTTCCTACATCTTGGCCTCAGCGTTTATCCTCTAACCCCACGTTCGATTCCAGGCCAGATAAATGAACCAACCAACCCTTCGTTTGTTTCAAAGATTCCCACTAAACAACGCTGGAATAATACGTCCCACTAATCTCCGCTTCAATCATCTATAACTTCAAGCATTACGGAAGTTAACAACTACAGTACATGCCTCGCCTCATTTTACTTTTACTTGAATGCCTTCTAAATCCTGAGTTCCCAGTTCAAGACTCTACATGGTTGCTATTGTCCCTTCACACAGATGACCATATGGCAAACAAAACTAAATATTTCTCACGGATATCTCAATATACACTGACTGACAGAGCAAATGCAACACCAAGGAGGAGTGGTTCGAAAGGGATGAAAGTTGGGGAAAAAACAGAGTCGGCACGGAAGAATAATTGATGTTTATTTCAAACCGATATGCAGGTTACACAATGCGCACGGCATCGACTCAGTAGGATGTAGGACCACCGCGAGCGGCGATGCACGCAGAAACACGTCGAGGTACAGGTCAATAAGAGTGCGGATGGTGTCCTGAGGGATGGTTCTCCATTCTCTGTCAACCATTTGCCACAGGTGGTCGTCCGTACGAGGCTGGGACAGAGTTTGCAAACGGCGTCCAATGAGATCCCACACGTGTTCGATTGGTGAGAGATCCGGAGAGTACGCTGGCCACGGAAGCATCTGTACACCTCGTAGAGCCTGTTGGGAGATGCGAGCAATGTGTGTGCGGGCATTATCCTGCTGAAACAGAGCATTGGGCAGCCCCTGAAGGTACGGGAGTGCCACCGGCCGCAGCACATGCTGCACTTAGCGGTGGGCATTTAGCGTGCCTTGAATACGCACTAGAGGTGACGTGGAATCATACGCAATAGCGCCCCAAACCATGATGCCGCGTTGTCTAGCGGTAGGGCGCTCCACAGTTACTGCCGGATTTGACCTTTCTCCACGCCGACGCCACACTCGTCTGCGGTGACTATCACTGACAGAACAGAAGCGTGACTCATCGGAGAACACGACGTTGCGCCATTCCCTCATCCAAGTCGCTCTAGCCCGGCACCATGCCAGGTGTGCACGTCTATGCTGTGGAGTCAATGGTAGTCTTCTGAGCGGACGCCGGGAGTGCAGGCCTCCTTCAACCAATCGACGGGAAATTGTTCTGGTCGATATTGGAACAGCCAGGGTGTCTTGCACATGCTGAAGAATGGCGGTTGACGTGGCGTGCGGGGCTGCCACCGCTTGGCGGCGGATGCGCCGATCCTCGCGTGCTGACGTCACTCGGGCTGCGCCTGGACCCCTCGCACGTGCCACATGTCCCTGCGCAACCATCTTCGCCACAGGCGCTGCACCGTGGACACATACCTATGGGTATAGGCTGCGATTTGACGAAGCGACCAACCTGCCCTTCTCAACCCGATCACCATACCCCTCGTAAAGTCGTCTGTCTGCTGGAAATGCCTCCGTTGACGGCGGCCTGGCATTCTTAGCTATACACGTGTCCTGTGGCACACGACAACACGTTTTACAATGACTATCGGCTGAGAAATCATGGTACGAAGTGGGCCATTCGCCAACGCCGTGTCCCATTTATCGTTCGTTACGTGCGCAGCACAGCGGCGCATTTCACATCATGAGCATACCTCAGTGACGTCAGTCTACCCTGCAATTGGCATAAAGTTCTGACCACTCCTTCTTGGTGTTGCATTTGCTCTGTCAGTCAGTGTATAATTAACACTAAAACAAGAATATTGTTATTCTAATCATATCAAAATATTATCAAATAATGTACAAATGTTAAAAATGTATAAACATCAAGAAAAGAACTTAACTGGCTTCCGGCGTAGCATATCTATCTCTTCATGTGCGTCAGATGCCCACTTAATAGCGTGAATTACTGCTTGAAAATCTTCACTCTTTCGAATAGTATCTAAAAAGACTTTCGAAGTATGCCATATTGTCCTGGATAACTTCCTGCAAATGCAAGATTATTCCAGGCTTAAAAACATCGAAATTACTTTTCCTTACGATAATCACCGACGAAGACAAAACCTGAAGAAATCCCAACAGTGATCTGGGGCACGTGGCAAATATTCTATACAATGATAGCTGGCCCTAAACAATGAAGGTACGCCTGCTCCAAAACCTCCGCACTCCCCTCGTAGGAGGACATCCCGCACCCCGAAAGCGTCGAAGTTCTGGGCACCAGTCTCACCGTCTGTCGACGACGGGACAGACGTCAAGCTGTCATCTACATCTATGGATGTAGATGTTGATATTGATAGTATTTAGGTTTAAGAGCATCTTGTCGCTCAAAACCTAACACTCTCTCGTTTAGCCCACACTATGGCAATTTTACCGTGGAATTGTAAAGGTTATGACAGGCATCTTGCTGAGATGCGCCAGCTCATTATTGAGTTCAATATAATCAATACAATACTAATCTGCATTTAGGGCAGTCGCTCAGGTGGCAGATTCCCTATCTGTTGTTTTCCTAGCTTCTTCTTAAATGATTTCAAAGAAATTGGAAATTTAGGGAACCTCTCCCTGGGTAAGTTATTCCAATTCCTAACTCCCCTTCCTATAAACGAATATTTTCCCCAATTTGTCCTCTTGAATTCCAACTTTATCTTCATATTGTGATCTTTCCTACTTTTAAAGACACCACTCAAACTTATTCGTCTACTAATGTCATTCCACGCCATCCCTCCGCTGACAACTCGGAACATACCACTTAGTCGAGCAGCTCGCCTTCTTTCTCCCAATTCTTCCAGCCTAAACTTCGCAACATTTTTGTAACGCTACTCTGTTGTCGGAAATCACCCAGAACAAATCGAGCTGATTTCTTTGGATTTTTTCCAGTTCTTGAATCAAGTAATCCTGGTGAGGGTCCCATACACTGGAACCATACTCTAGTTGGTGTCTTACCCTCTCCTTTACATCCTTACTACAACCCCTAAACACCCTCATAACCATGTGCAGAGATCTGTACCCCTCATGTACAATCCCATTTATGTTATTACTCCAATGAAGATCTTTCCTTATATTAACACCTATGTACTTACAATGATCCCCAAAAGGAGCTTTCACCCATCAACGCAGTAATTAAAACTGAGAGAACTTTTCCTATTTGTGAAACTCACAACCTGACTTCTAACCCCGTTTATCATCATATCATTGCATACTGTCCATCTCACAGTATTATCGAGGTCTTTTTGCAGTTGCTCACAATCTTTTAACTTATTTATTACTCTATACAGCATATTCCACAAAAAACCTTACCTCTGCTTCCACTTCTTTACTCATATCATTATATATATATATCTAATAAAACATAAAGGTCCAATAATACTGCCTTCAGGAATTCCCCTCTTAATTATTACAGGGTCAGATAAAGCTTCCCCTACTCTACTTTCTGAGATCTATTTTCTAGAAATATAGGAACCCATTCAGTCAATCGTTTGTCTAGTCCAATCGTTCTAAGTTTTGCCAGTAGTCTACCATGATCCACCCTATCAAATGCTTTAGACAGGTCAATCACGATACAGTCCATTTGACCTCCTGAATCCAAGATATCTGCTATATCTTGCTGGAATCCTACAAGTTGAGCTTCAAAGGAATAACCTTTCCTAGAACCGAACTGCCTTCTATCAAACCAGTTATTAATTTCGCAAACATGTCTAATATAATCAGAAAGAATGCCTTTCCAAAGCTTACATGTCAAACTTACTGGCCTGTAATTTTCATCTTTATGTCTATCACTCTTTCCTTGTCCGACTCGTTGGCTGAATGGTCAGCGTACTGGCCTTCGGTTCAGAGGGTCCCGGATTCGATTCCCAACTGGGTCGGGGACTTTAAGCTTCATTGGTTAATTCCAATGGCCCGGGGGCTGGGTCTTTGTGCTGTCCTCAACATCCCTGCAACTCACACAACACACACAACACCATCCTCCACCACAATAACACGCAGTTACCTACAAATGGCAGATGCCGCCCACCCTCATTGGAAGGTCCGCCTTACAAGGGCTGCACTCGGCTAGAAACAGCCACACAAAATTTATTTTCAGGGGCTACTATCGCAACTCTCCATTAATTTGGTATAGATCCTTTATGGAAACAATAATCAAGTAAGTATTTCAGTTTCGGTACTATATCCCAACCCATTGTCTTACGAATCTCCACAGAAATCTTATCAATTCCAACCGCTTTTCTAGATTTCAAATATTGTATCTTATTGTAAATGTCATTGTTATCGTAGGTAAATGTTAATACTTCTTTAGCATTAGTCACCTCCTCTACCTGGACATTATCCTTGTAACCAACAATCTCTACATACTGGTGAAGAAATACTTCTGCCTTTTGAAGATCCTCACATACACACTCCCCTTGTCCATTAATGATTCCTGCAGTGTCCTCCTTGGAACCTCTTTTTGCCTTAAAGTACCTATACATACCCTTCCATTTTTCACTAAATATTGTATGACTGTCAATTATGCTTGCCATCACGTTAACCTTAGCTGTCTTCTTTGCTAGATTCAATTTCCCAGTAAGTTCCTTCAATTTCTCCTTACTTCCACAGCCATTTCTAACTCTGTTTCCTCCAATCTGCACCTCCTTCTTAGTCTCTTTATTTTTCTATTATAATAAGTTGGGTCTATACCATTCCTTACCAACTTTAAAGGTACAAACCTGTTTTCAAATTCCTCAACAATTGCTTTAAACCCATCCCAAAGTCTGTTCGCGGCGAGTATAGTCTGTATTCAGGAGACAAACCTCAGACCAGGTCATCATACGGTCTTTAGAAATTTCAGACTATACTCGACAGAACGATATTATGCTCACCGGGCGTCCGGTGGCGTGGTTTTTTTTTTTTTTTTTTTCGTTCTGATACCTATACCGAAGAGATTCCTCTAAGAACCTCATTGGAAGCAGTTGCAGTGCGGGTACCGCTGCCTGTCATAGCAACAGTGTGTAATGTTTATTTTCCACCAGGCCAGCCTCTTAATATAAATTATTTCACTGATCTTATCGATCTGTTTCCACCTCCCTTCCTCTTATTGGGCGATTTTAACGCCCATCACCCCATATGGGGCTCTGAAACGCCTTTCCCTAGGGGAAGGGACTTAGAAACATTAGTAACAGCTGGATTTATGTACTTTGAACACATGTGAACCAACTCATTTCAGTGTACGTTACGGCACATACTCTCGCATAGACGTAAGTCTATGCAGCCTAACGTTGGTTCTTAAGGCGCTGGCTTTATGACCCCAACTTAGCAGGTTCGGTCCTGGCTCAGTCCGGTGCTATTTGAAGGTGCTCAAATACGTCAGCCTCGTGTCGGTAGATTTACTGGCACGTAAAAGAACTCCTGCGGGACTAAATTCCGACACCTCGGCGTCTCCGAAAACCGTGAAGGAGTAGTTAGTGGGACGTAAATCAAATAAAATTATTATTATCGTACGTTGGTTCCACTGTTTCGGTGGAATTTACGCGATGATCTCTGTGACAGTGACCATTTTCCCATTGGTCTTACTTTGTTGAAACAAAAATACGTCGAGGTTCTTTCTCGATGGATTCTTAAACTTGCTGGTTGGCCAGAGTTCACATCACTAGCTGTATTTAGCGACGTGACCAGGCGGACCATAGACGGCGATATAACTTACATAACACAAGTTATTCTTGCTGCTGCTGAAGAGTCCATTCCATCATTTTCAGGGACTCCTCGCAGAAAACTCATTCCTTGGTCGAACGAAGAAATTGCAGCAGCTATCAAAGAACACCGTCGCACTCATAAACGCTATCGTAGGCAGCCTAATGTGGCCAACTTGGTAACATTTAAAAAACTCCGCGCTAAGGTCCGAGTTCTTATTCGACAGAGTAAGAAAGCTTCGTGGGAGATATATGTGTAGTCTATGACGTCACATACTCCGTCATCTCAAGTGTGGATTAAACTTCGACGTATTTCGCGTATCCAAGGATCATCTTCTGTCCGGGAATTTCCATTGCAGGCAGTATCGTCACTGAACAGCTCTCGATTGCTAACCATCTAACCAGTCTTTCGCGGATGTGTCTGACTCCTAGAATTACCATCGTGTTTTCCTATCTCTGAAGCGGGAGACAGAACGTTATCACCTTAGTTTTGCCACTCAAGCTTCAGAGGACTAAAACGTGCCCTTTATGCAGCGGGAACTCCACAGCGCCTTGACGCTTTGTAAGGACACGTCTCCTGGATCAGAAAATGTCCATAACCAGATGTTGGAACACCTTAGTGACGATAGTCTGTTATATCTCCTTCGTGTGTTCAGCCGAATCTGGATAGAATGTGAGTTTCATTCTCAGTGGCGACAGGGCATAGTCATTCCCGTCCTCGGGCCTGACAAAAATCCTAAGTACAATGTCGGCACAACAGTGACAATTTGTGTTGGGATCGTAGCGAGCGAAATAATACCGCCGGCGAATTGTTGAGTCTCGCGATAAGGAAGCTTCTTAGAAGAAGATGGAAGCTGAATAACGATGGAGCAGATGCCCAGAATGCTCTGGAAGTGGAAACTACGAGGATCTTCCGCGGGCCTCATATAAAAAGCGCGGAGTCTTGAGTGAGTCAATCGCGACTCGATGGGGAGTGAGCAAGTAACAAGGGCGGTGATTTTTGAAGTGAACTGCTCTATGAACAAGACTGCGCTATCAGAGGCCTGTTGGAGAGCAGGGACTTGAAGCGCCGGAGTGCTGTGTGTTCGTTTCCGTCAGTGATATCTTGACGAATGGAGAACTTAATCGTGGAGTATACTTAAAAATACCAGTAAATAGTATTTTAACAAATCTAGTCGATAGTAAAAATATGCTACAATAGTTTTAAGGTATCCGATAACCCAAAACAATATCAGCATTGTCATTGAAAGTTCCTACACACATCCACAGTATTCCGCGCCTGTTGTAAAAGGTTATTAAAAGCAGGGGCCTCACGACTTGGGATGGTACAGGTGGGTTGGTGATCAGGAGGCCCCTAACTTTTGACGTTGCCTCCATGTACTTGTGCCAGACTGCACTCTTTCACGTCTCCAGTCCAACTTCCCTTGGGTAACGCGTATTCCTTTCGGATTCCGATGGTTTTAGGTGTACGAAGACTAGGGAGTCCATCATTCGCTTCCTTTTGCTGATACTTTCATTCCTTAAAGGGTCAGAAGTCTTCAGTATTTTATTCTAGTAATTTTAAGAGGGGATAGTTGGCCCTTCTCTTCACACATTAATTAGCACCACTAGAATGTAAGGAAGTCGAGGATTCATAATTATAATGAGTGGTAAATAGGGATGTACTACCACAAACAAGGATCTTTAACAAATAAAATGTTTATTTTAATGTACATATGTACAAGAAATCATGTACAATGCATAGAGAAAACATCGTCTTTAAATGTAGACGTCCACCAGCTAGTCCTGTGGTATTTCACGAGTCTGGATGATCTCCTTTAGAAATTGAGATGATGCCTTGGGAATCCTGGGTCGCGCAGGATCGGTGAAGTTCACGTAATACACACCGAACTTCTCCCTGAAAAAAATTAGATTCACATGAATGACTTCCAATTTTAATCCAATAACACTGGTATGAATAACAGATATAAGACAATTAAAATGAAGACTGGAAGAAAACTGTTTGAGGTTTGAACCGAAGTCTAAACTGAGAGTAAGTACCATGAGAGTCCGGCCGCGCGGTGTAGGGGGCAACGCGTCCGCCTGTCACCCGGCGGCCCCGGTTTCGATTCCCGTCCAGGTCAGGGTCTTTTAATTGTAATGGTTAATATCCCTGGCATGGGGACTGGGTGTTTTGTGACGTCCTTAATCTTCCTTTCCTCACACACAACATTCCACACTACCGCCATTCCAATTACACGCAGGTTCATACAATATGGTCCCAGTAGGGGCAAAAGATCCACATGGGTCGACGCCCCTGTCAAATAGCATTTTTTTTTAAATGTACAATGAGATGTTTGAACAGTTTATCATTCCTTTTCTTCCAAATCAATAGGGTAGAAATGTTCCCGACAATAGATAAAAACCGGTATTTTATGATATGTCTAAAATTGTCTAGTATCTTAAAAACAAGGAGAATGTACGAAATGCAAATTATTTCACATTCTTCCTAAGCATTTTATAAGAATCAACAAATCAAAGCAGGTAAAGTGCAAACACTATGCCTGAGGATCTTTCTGCTATAGCTGGTATCGTACTGGCCCGTCTCGCTACAAAGAAGATCAGTCCACCATATTCCTCACTGTTGTTCAAGATGACAAAAAGAATTGATCAGACGTGAGTCGGAAACTCCATAAAATCTTATTTATTCAATTAAGTATTGCCTTCGTGATGAACTCTCTTGGATTAGAAGTAACTCTGGTAAAATTTAAGTTTTCCCCATAAAACAAGGTTATCAAAAGTTGGTGTGTTAAAGGCTACAGCGACCACGAAGAAGGAACCTCGAGACTATTTGTTGCTGAAGAGGCGTGAGGTTTCTCGAGAATGAAAGTAAATGAATTTATCCAATTCAGGATGGAACTAGTAATTTTAAGTTCTATGTTAAAAGCCCTGACCTATCTCACGTTGTTCATGAGTTTCATTTGGCAATAGCTATGTGTTACGAGGTGTTGTAATGGAGTCATGACGAGGCTTGATATCCCACTCAGTATCACACGAAGAAAACCTCCGATGCAAAGATGGTGCAGACATTCAGAACTCCTCGACCATCAGCGTCATGTGTACATCAGGAAAACCTCGACCCACAGTCGACATTATTATTATTATTATTATTATTATTATTATTATTATTATTATTATTATTATTATTATTATTATGCCGTGTATTTACTTCTCCCCCTGATTATCTCACGCCTCTTGTAGCGGTCTGTTGATATCCATGTTTTGGTGCCATATTCGGCACCAGCAATTACCCGCGGCTTCGCTCGCATAGATTTCGTAATTTGATCAAAGTAATCGTTCCTCGGCATTGTACTAAGACATTATTTGAAAAATTATCTGAACATTTCTAAAGTATAAAAACTCACCCAAAAACTGATTTTCATTTACCCCAGAAATTCTTTGTAAGCCATGTTTGTGGTATTACCTTTTGGGGCTAAGACGATCATGCGACATAGAACTGTACATGTGAGAAACAGTCTTCTCTCAAGTCGAAAAAATAAATACATCTCTCTTTATTTTAAAAGGAGATTTCAAATACCTATTAACACATCTGTAACATCTTCAGTTTTTGAGATATATATGAGTATCCCCATAAAAAGAAATCAACCCCTTGATCAGTCCTTCCCTCACCTTCACCCCCATCTAAGTGTATTTTCCGAAAACAAAAATACATGTTTCTTTATTTTTAAAGGAGTTTCCGAATACCAATTTTCACGTCTGTAACATCATCAGTTTCTAAGATATATGTATCCTCATAAAAAATAATTCAACTATTTTTCACTTCCTTTCACCCCCTGTTAAGTGTCTTCTCCGAAAACAAAAAGGTAGGCCTACAGGTTCCTGTATTTTTAAAGGACTTTCCAAATACCAAGTTTCTTGTCTCTAACATGTTAAGTTTTTGACAAATAATGTAGATATACCGGTACTCATTTTAAAATTTCACCCGCTTTTCCAATTCTTTTCAGCCCCTTAACTGGATTATCCGAAAACGAAAAAAATACGTATGTCATTATTCTTAAAGGAAATTCCAAATACCAGTTTTCTTGCCTGTACGTCTGTAACACCTTCAGTTTTTGAGATAAATATAAACTCATAAGAATAATTCAACTTCTTCTTCTTCTTCACTTCTTTCCACCCCTCTCCCGCCTTAAGTGGATTTTCCAAAAACAAAAAATACGTGTTTCTTTATTTTGAAAGGAAAATCAAAACACCAACTTTCACGTCTGTAAGAGCTTCAGTTTTTAAGATTATTCCTATAAACAAATTTCAACTCTTTATTTATTTACTTTCAACCCCACACCCCTTACGTCGATTTTTCGAAAAAAAAAACAAATGCGTGTTTCTTCATTTTTAAAGGAAATTCCAAATATTAATTTTCACGTCTGTAACATTTTCAGTTTTCGAGATATAAGTATACTCAAAAAAGTAATTCAACTCCTTTTTCACCCCCGCCCTACCCGTTAAGTTGATCCCCCTCCTCAAAAGTGCGTGTTTCTTTATTTTGTTAAGGTGATTCCAAATACAAATTTTTACGTATGTAACCTTAAGTTTCTGAGATATAAGTTTCTCCATAACAATAATGAAATTTTTCACTTCCTTCCCCCCCCCCCCCCCCTTAAGTGAATTTTCCGTAAACCAAAAAAACTTGTTTCTTTATTTATACAGGAGCTTCCAAATGCCAAATATCACTACTGTAACATCTTCAGTTTTGAGATATATGTATCCTCATAAAAAGGAATTAAACTCATTTTTCACTGCCCCTGCCTCCACCCTCAAGTTGATTCCTCCCCGCCCAAAATGCGTGTTTCTTTATTTTTAAAGGATATTCCAAATACTAATTTTCACGTCTGTAACATCTTTAGTTTTTGAGATATAAGTATCCTCATACAAAGTGTTCAATTAAATTTTTCAATTAATTCACCCCCCTTAAGTGGATTTTCCAGAGACAAAAAATTACGTGTTTCTTTACTTTGAAAGAAAATTCCGAATACAAATTTCCATATCTGTAACATCTTCAGTTTTTGAGATATAAGTATCCTCATGAAAATAATTCAACTCCTTTTTCACTCCACCCCCGCCCGTTAAGTTGGTTTCCCCACCCAAAAAATGCGAGAATCTTTATTTTTAAAGGAGATTCCAAATACCAATTTCCATGTCTATAACCTTCAGTTTTGAGATACAGAAAAATAATTCAACATTTTTTTACATTCTTTCACACTCCCCACACAAGTGAATTTTCCAACAGCAAACAGTACCCGATTCTTTAAAAGAGCTTCCAAATACCAATTAACACGACTGTAACATCTTCAGTTTTCGGGATATCACGTAAGCTCGTAAAAGGAATTCATCTCCGGTTTCATCACCTCTCCCCCCCCCCCTAGGGAGTTTATTCCCCCACCAAATGCGTGTTTCTTTATTTTTAAAGGAGATTCCAAATACCAGTTTTTACGTTTGTAACATCTTTAGATTTTTTGGTATATATATATATATATATATATATATATATATATATACACACATTCTCATACAAATAATTCAACTAATTTTTCAATTCTTTCACACACACACCCACCGCACCGTTAAGGGTTTTTTCTGGAAACCAAAGAATACGTGTTTCCTTATTTTTAAAAGAGATTACAAATACCAATTTTCACGTCTACAACACGTTAAGTTTTTGAGATATACTGTAGATACGCTAATTTTAAAAATTCACACCCTTTTTCAGTTCCCCTTCAGTGGATTTTCCGAAAAAATATTTACATTTACAGGAAATTCCAAGTACCAGTTTTCAAATCTGTAATATGTTACGTGTCTGAGATATTTAGCAGATATAGTCTTGTTTTAAATTCACCCCGTTTGTCACACTTATTTACCCCCTATGCAACGGATTATCCAAAAACGCAAAAATACGTGTTTCTTTATTTTCAAAGGAGATTCATAATTTCAATTTTCATGTCTGTAACATCTTCAGTTTTTGAGATATAAGTATCCTCATAAAAGGTGTTCAACATCTTTTCCCCATTTTCACACCTCTTAATGAGATTTTCCGAAAACAAAAAATGACGTGTTTCTTTATTTTTAAAGGAGATTCCAAATACCAATCTTAACATCCGTAATTTAAGTTTTTGAGGTATAGATATCCTCATTTAAAATTTCACCCCCCTTTTCATCCCCTTAGCGAAGGGATATCCAAAAATCCTCCCTTAGCGAGCACCTACATGTTAATATGAATGTATCTCCAAAATTTCATTTCTTTATGTCCAGTAGTTTTGGCTCGGCGATGATGAATCAGTCAGTCAGTCAGTCAGTCAGGACAAGTTATTTTATATATGTATATAGATAGATATTTAAGACGGCCAGTATCCAGTAATCGGGAGATCGTGGGTTCGAGCCCCACTGTCGGCAGCCCTGAAGATGGTTTTCCGTGGTTTCCTATTTTCACACCAGGCAAATGCCGGGGCTGTACCTTAATTAAGGCCACGGCCGCTTCCTTCCACTTCCTAGGCCTTTTCCATCCCATCGTCGCCATAAGACATCTGTGTCGGTGCGACGTAAAGCAAATAGCAAAAAAAAAAAAGATATTTAAGACATGTAATTTAGCTGTGTTTATTAATATATTGCTTGTTAATTATGCGGAAAATAAATTCTGCCACATCCCCTATGAAAGCGATTTCAACGAGATATTTGTTTTAAACTGCGGCCTTCTGCTGCGCTTGTTTATTCTCCTTGCCTCCATGGTAACGTGCCTGCCCCTTTTCTTGGCCTATTGTCAGCTGTTTCCCCCTCCCTTGACGCCCGGTTCCCCTCGCCTTGCGGAGCGCTAGTCGTGATGGGAGCTTTGACTTGGCTTGGGACGTGGCTGGGTATACCGCTCCCAAGAGAAGCCCATTAAATAACCAAGACAAGACAAGACAAGACAAGACTTGGCTTGGGAACAGCGAGCTGGCTGGTTACTAGCGTTTTGTACGAGCGGGCCGGATCTGCTCGGGTCTCAAACTTTCCGAACGCCCATG
Organism: Anabrus simplex; assembly: GCF_040414725.1. Classification (NCBI taxonomy): domain Eukaryota; kingdom Metazoa; phylum Arthropoda; class Insecta; order Orthoptera; family Tettigoniidae; genus Anabrus; species Anabrus simplex. Next base: position 1,636,905,530 of record NC_090265.1, read on the forward strand.
GAAATAAGGTGTTCAAAGGGATGACTTTTCACTTACCTAGGGGATGACGGGAGGACTTTAAATATTTCCTGGTGAAGTGGATTGTACTATGTTTCAAATTACTTCAGATTAGTCGTTACTTTTGATAGGTAAATGGGAAAATGTAATTGTAATACGGTCCTCTTACTGTTGATCTGGCCTTTCGCCAAGTGGATATTATGTACTCTGTAATCTTATATGGTCGCAGTTTCGCGACATCTGGGTGTTATAAATTATACGCAAGTAAGGATATCTTTATGACTTGAATTGTAACCTTGTCCAGAATCATGTTATTGAAATGTTAGAGGCGCGTCTTATGAAATACAAATTATTATTATTATTAACTTCAATGTAAAGTTTTATGCTGGTTTCGCTTGGGCACAACCCCTTAGTTTATGTGACCTTTTTCTTACTGCTGAAGGCTGTTAAAGGTTTTGTAGAACGTTCTCTCCACCAAAATTGTATATCCTATAAAGAGAAAGAAAACCCAAGAAGGGATTCAAAGTTTCAATAAATATGTTATATATCTTTGAATATGTGCTCTCATTGACCAGGTCCGGGGCCGTACGCTTTTCTTTCTCGTCCAATTGGCTAGCGGGGCATAACTTGGTACCTAGTGGTGTAATTATTATTATTATTATTATTATTATTATTATTATTATTATTATTATTATTATTATTATTATTATTATTATTATTATTATTATTATTATTATTATTATTATACAATTTTGCTTTACGTTACACTGACACAGATAGGTCGTATGGCAACGCTGGGATACGTGGGATAGGAAAGGGCTAGGAGTGGAAAGGAAGGGACCGTGGCCTTAATTAAGGCACAGCCCCAGCATTTGCCTGGTGTGAAAATCAGGAATTACGGAAAAACCATCTTCAGGGCTGCCAACTGTGGGGTTCGAACCACTTTAATAATAATAATAATAATAATAATAATAATAATAATAATAATCATCATCATCATCATCATCGAAGCTATAATAATTTTTCACACAGAATTTCACTGACTTCACTACTCATTCCTAACAACAGCATGTCGTCTCAATATATTTTTTTGACCGGGCGAGTTGGCCGTGCGCTTAGGAGCACGCAACTGTGAGCTCGCATCCGGGAGATAGTGGGTTCGAACCCCACTGTCGGCAGCCCTGAAAATGGTTTTCCGTGGTTTCCCATTTTCACACCAGTCAAATGCTGGGGCTGTACCTTAATTAAGGCCACGGCCGCTTCCTTCCCATTCCTAGGCCTTTCTTATCCCATTGTCGCCATAAGACCTATCTGTGTCGGTGCGACGTAAAGCAAATAGCAAAAATATATATAAATACTGAAAAAAATGGCGTTCATTTTTAAATTATCATGCACAGTGTTGTCTCCAATTTGCTATGGACAAAATTATATAATACAAAATTTGTTTACAAAACTCACTTGAATTAAACTCTGGGAAATTTGTACAGTATTACTTACGTGTAACCACTAGTCCATTCCATATTGTCAATTACACTCCAGGCTGTGTGACCAATGACATTAGCTCCATCCTCATACACTGCCTTCAACAACTCCGTGAAGTGACTCTGTAAAGGAAAGACATTTGCAATTCAGTGATAAATCAGCTTGTTGTACATTTCAGGATGAAGTGATTTTCCGTAGCCATATAATTAGAGCTGCAAAATTTATGTATAGAGAATCTGGAGCTCCAGCTTATTTTGACTTTGTAGCGAACTGCTACTAAATTAAATAATGAAAATAAAAATGCATAAATAAACAACAAATCAATGGTACATAGGTATTCTAAGCCTGTGCAGAGAACAAAACTACCGTTAGATTATTGCTATTAAACTCTTTGGACTGCACTCCCCCAGTATGTCGACTATCAGCTCCATCAGAATAACACACTTACCACTTACATCGTGTTTATTGTGTGGCCCGTGGTCAAATGTTTTAGTGAAGATGCTTCGATGCGGTATAATGATGAATTTATATGAACACAAGTGAACGTAGGTGTGACAAACTGAATGTGGTAACTAGACATCGGATTTTGAGCAAAAACCTATTTTGTTCCTGAAAAGATGAAGTTGTATTTACAAGTTTCACTGATTTATAAGGTTAAAAATGCACAGTTTTAGTCCTTCGGGCAAGCTACTCATTGCTGAAAACATATATGAGCTACGAATTTGAGGTAAATAAACTATACTAAAGTATGAGAATATATTCTTTATTTATTCCTAAAAATTACAATACTTTTCTTTCTCATCGTTATCCGGTCGATTAGATTATCAGTTAGCCTTTTTCTACCACTACGAGCGCTAATGTGAGTCAATGCCGAGTTTCACTTAAGCCTTTATAACTACATTCGGTGCGGCCATTTTTCAAAAAATCAAGAAATGCCTGAGGGTGTTGAACCAAGAAACACATTACAAAAAGAATTATGGAAATAATTTAATTTGGCTAGGATCTGAATCAAAAATAATACGAGTAATGAAACACACGATTTTAGGCAGGTTTTTTGGAACTGCATTCAGGCCGGAAGTGATTTTCGAAATTTCTTTTTTTTTTTAGATTGATAGACCTATCCTTTCTTTTCTTCCTTTCTTAATCAGCGTACCCTCCAGGGTTGGTTTTTCCCTCGGACTCAGTGAGGGATTCCACCTCTACCAGCTCAAGGGCAGTGTCCTGGAGTTTCAGACTCTGGGTCGGGGGATACAACTGGGTAGGATGACCAGTACCTCACCCAGGCGGCCTCACCTGCTATGCTGAACAGGGGCCTTCTGGGAGGATGGGAAGTTTGGATGGGATAGACAAGGAAGAGGGAAGGAAGCGGCCGTGGCCTTACGTTAGGTACTATCCCGGCATTTGCCTGGAGGAGAAGTGGAAAATCACGGAAAACCACTTCCAGGATGGCTGAGGAGGGAATCGAATCCACCTCTACTCAGTTGACCTCCCGAGGCTGAGTGGACCACATTCCAGTCCTCATAACACTTTTCAATTTTTTGTGACAGAGCCGGGAATCGAACCTGGGCCTCCGGGGGTGGCAGCTAATCACGCTAACCACTACACCACAGAGGCGGTGCGTACCCATTTCGACATTCCCATTGTGCTGCTATCTGGCAACGAATTCTACTGGAAGAGATACTGAAGCTGAATTAATTTAAGGTTGTCAGGTGACACTGACTACCGCATTTACCAACAAGAATAACATGGTGTGCTAAATATGTTTGACCCTCCTTCAAAAATCGACTACCTCAACCGGTATCGAACCCGCAAACTTAGGATCCCGAGTCGGACACTCTACCACTCATCCACCAAGGCTAAGCAATGTCGGTAAGGAAGAAACCTAAGAGGAATTAATGTCAGGTCGGGAATACAAACCTGAAGCAGGCGAATAATTTCAAGGGATGGGTATTTTCCCCAGGGTCCGCCTCTGTGGTGTAGTGGTTAGCGTGATTAGCTGCCACCCCCAGACGCCTAGGTTCGATTCCCGGTTCTGCCGCGAAATTTGAAAAGTGGTACGTGAGCTGGAACGGGATCCACTCAGCCTCGGGAGGTCAACTAAGTAGAGGGGGTTCGATTCCCACCTCAGCCAACCTCGAAGGGGTTTTCCGTGGTTTCCCGCTTCTTCTGCAGGTAAATGCCGGGATGGTACCTAACTTAAGGCCACGGCCGCTTCCTCCCCTCTTCCTTACCTATCCCTTTCAATCTTCCCATCCCCCACAAGGGCCCTGTTCAGCATAGCAGGTGAGGCCGCCTGCGCAAGGTACTGGTCGTACTTCCCAGTTGTATCCCCCCACATAAAGTCTCACGCTCTAGGACACTACCCTTGAGGCAGTAGAGGTGAGATCTCTCGCTGAGCCCGAGGGAAAAACCAACCCTGGAGGGTAAAGGGATGAAGAAAGAAAGAAGAAATGAAATTAATCAAGGTGCAGCTAACGTAATGCAGCGAGATCTATGTATTATGTAAGAGTACAGATCTGTTCTCAGACGGAACTGAATGCTCGGTGGACTCAGGATGTAAGTTAAAAGTAATAGACATGAAAGTTGCAATATTTAATACTGATATAAACAGGTTTACATCTAGACCTCTTATCTTTAAATCATTACAGATTGAGTCTAACCACCGTTGTCTTGTTCTCTCTATATTACCAAGCGAGGTGCTGTGGAGTTTGCGTCTCGTAGCTGTCAGCTTGCATTCGGGGTAGTTAGTTGAGACCCCACTCTCGGCAGCCCTAAAGATGGTATTCCATGTTTTCCCACATTCACATGAGGCAAATTCTGGGGCTGTACCTTAACTGTCTGATGTTTGGAACTATTTACTAATCATATCCATGTACTTCTGTCTAATTTTCTCGTCCTGGAGATTTTCTAGCCTCATTCGTCTGCAGACAGATTTCACTTAATCTCTGTCCTAGACCGAGAGATTCTTAAGTTCACTACATATCAGACAGTGAACTGTTTCGTCGAACAATCCCCGGAATACCAAATCATACTTAACAAATTTCCTGAATTCATAGACGGTAATTATACAGGCTATTATGGATCTGGTGCCCCTTCCCTCCCATATATAGCAGTGTATAGCCTTATTCTTGAAGAATGTATTCCTAATTGGTAATCCCATACATGCACAGAAGTCCAGTAAACGCTGCTTCCCATTCCTATTAGCTTCCATATCTTCCCCACATTTACCCATCAATTTCTCACAACCCACAGTTCTATTTCTAATTCTCGCATTTAAATCGCCCTATCCTTGCTTTTGACTCTGAATATGATAAGGACGAGCTGACAGTCGTAGTGAAAGGGCGTACGTTCTTCTCGCTGCGCTTTCTCTCTCCTTGCCAGGCGCTCTGTACTTTTCAAGTATCAGCCAGGCACTTGTACTTATTAGTACATCTTCGAAGGAGCATTGTCTGAGCTGTAGCACTTTTCAGTGCTCGCTCTTTCTCTTCTACTGTTTCAGGAGGACCAGGATGGCGGCGATAACCGTCAACATGAGACCGGCCGACTTCGACTGCAAGGAAGCCTACCGAGAACTTCAAGCTAGGCTGAGCTTGGCGCCCGCTCCCGACTCCAGGCTCCCGTCGCTGCTGGTGTACAACCTGCGGGGGAAGGACGTGTACCGGGAGACGATTTTTATAGTCGATCTCCTAACAGCGATTGTGGAGCTCGACGGAGAGGATCCAATCGAACATCTCATCGGCGCGGTAATCCCCGGCTGGGCAGTCGTGATCTACGCCAAGGACGCAAGCCGCCTCCGACACTACGAGAAGATGATGACCCAGCACTTCCAGGTCACCCGGCTACCAGGACTCAGGGAGCACCCGGACGTCTCAGGCTACCACGAGGCAGCCACGCAGACGGAGTCCGGGACCGAGGACGACGGCGGCGCTCACGAGCGCCGCGAGGGCGCGACCCCAGTTGGAAAGCGGTACTTTACAAAGTACACCCAGACCAACAAGGCAGCCAACCAGGAACGACGACCACCTACCATGGCGAAGTGGTCGCAGACGCAGGCCTACCAGGAAGGGCCTGTTACCCGGGCGCAAACCAGGAAAGCGCCCGTGATGTTGGAGAGCAGCACAGCAGTGGAGAAGGACGCCCCCTGCCGTTCTGAGGCTGCTGCACAGGCCCAGCCTGCCTGCAAGTCTGTCGAGCTGCAGACCTCGATGTGCGCCCCACAAGACCGGGAACGCAGTCGAGAGCTAGCACCGACCGACGACGCCGCCGCCGCAAGCCAGGAGAAGGAAGAAGACGGCGACGCAGCGGAGCCACCAGCTACCCCGGGGTCACCAGGCCGGGAGGAGGGCCACCAGGACGAGGCCTCTTCCCCTGCCAAGAAGAAACCCCCGGGAAGAAGAAGACGACGCCGGACCAGGAAGCAGAACGCGACGCCGGCCCATCAGGAGAGGGCCGCCCAGCCGCAACCCAAGACTGCTCCCAGGACAGCAGTCAACCGATGAGCCAATCAGGAGAGGACCTCAGCGGGTAGCGGCAGTCAGGTGAGAGTAAAACGTCCCCCTCAGCAGCTCTTGCAGTGTTTCCGCTGTCTGAGGTGGGACCACCGTCAGGTCAGCTGTGGGCTCGAGGTGAGGTGCATCCGCTGTGGTGGTGATCACCACTACACGGCCAGCGCAGCACTTAGGGAGGCGCCGGTGTGCGCCAACTGCTCGGGGGGCCACCCGGCCTCCCATCGCAGTTGCCCTGTCTACCGGGCCATGGCGCGGGCAGAGAGGAAAGAGGCCCGGCGTCATGACCCACCCCCTTCCAGGAGGCCCCCGCCTCGGCGGGCTTGGCCTCATTCTCTGGGATCGGAGACTGGGTACGAGGTACCCCAAGGAGGTGGAGCCGTGCGGCAGGCCCTAGTGGTACTCGACGCATGGCTCCGCAGCCGGCAAGGACCGCGCTAGTCACAGCAGTGCCCAGACGGACTGATCCCCAGGCGATGGAATGGCGAGGAATGGGTTTATGTTTTGTGCATGTTATCTGTTTCTAACTAACACAACCTCTGGTCTTTTTCCAGCCCACATCCTTGCATGTGCTATCCATAATATGTCAGGTTTTACATGTAGGCTCTTTCTTCTTTCTGCCTATGTGGTTTTTCCCTGACCCTTCAATACCATACTTCAACACCATATACCTAACACAATCTCGCCTGGTAACGTGTTTGACATGTAAACAGGCAGATACTCCTTGTATCACTTCCCACTCTACCCAGCTATCTCTTTTCTTCTTAGAAATTAATAGCATGTCGGAGGCCATGCAGATTGAGTCGATGGTCACGGCGGGGGAGCGGGCTACGGGGGCCACCCGTATTAAAAAAAACCTGAATATGATGTCACTCAGTGCTTCACGAAGCTTGTCAACTTCATCCTCATCTGCACCCTCCCATGGTCAAGAGAATGAGGCAATTATCTTCCTAATATCTCCAACTGCTAAATCTATCCACATCATTCGCGTATTTATGTGCGTAACATAAACTGTGTTGCATGAAATAGTATTCCTGATGAACAGACCTACCCCACACTCTGCCCTTACTTTTTATCACCTGTTATGTTCACTTTACAATATCTTCTTCGTTATCTCCCCTTAACCGAATATCTTTAACTCCTAACGCATCCAGACGCATCCTCTTTCTTTCTTTCTTTCCTTCTATCCTTCTTTCTTTCTTTCTTTCTTTCTCTCTTTCATAAGTCCCATTAATATTGATAGCTCCCCATTCAATTCAATTTCGTTCGCCAACTTGTTTCCAAAGAGTTCCCCGCCTTTCAAAAGGTGGGTCTCCCTTACTTCTATAGGTCCAAGACTTGCTTTAAACGTTCTGAGCGGGTTCGGTCAAACTTCTATGAAGCAGGAATGGCCCCCTACTCAGACTTAGTTCCAGTGAGTATCTCTCCTGTAATGGGTGGTTTGTATAGTCCTAGCCACCTGAACACAAGTAGGCTATGATTCAGAATATGTCTGAGATGCCTACTCTAATCCCACAGTAACCGATTTCAGGACCACTTATTAGTCCACTCTGCTGTTGCCCATGGTTCACGAACGAGGACGTGAATACAGTAACCCATACCACAAACAACCACTGTCACCGAGCGAGTTGGCCGTGCGGTTAGGAGCGCGCAGCTGTGAGCTCGCATCCGGGAGATAGTGGGTTCGAACCCCACTGTCGGCAGCCCTGAAGATGGTTTTCCGTGGTTTCCCATTTTCACACCAGGCAAATGCTGGGGATGTACCTTCATTAATTCCACGGCCGATTCCTTCCCATTCCTGGGCCTTTCCTCTCCCATCGTCGCCATAAGACCAATCTGTGTCGGTGCGAAGTAAAGCAAATAGCAAAAAAAAAAAAACCACTGTCCCTTTTGTACAACAAAAATAATGCAATTAACCTTACCTTGAAGTAGTTAATTCGGTCTGTATCTTCAAGACTTCCATCGTCTGAATAGCCATTTTCTGTGATGAGGATAGCAGGAGCGTTGTAATTCTCATGGACCCAAGTGATCAACTTGCGGAACCCCCAGGGCACAACCTGAAAACAGAAATAGAACGTCTACACTTAACTTCGAAACGTCTCAGTATCTATTATAAAGTTCACTTGGGGAGATTACATTCAGAATTATCGATTGCGACCACAAGGAGCATCGTAGCTTCACTGAGTGAAAGGTTCCAAACAACAGAAATCGATAACAAAATTTTGGCGAGACACACTTCGTCTTGCACGAAACATCACAATTACTGGGCGAGTTGGCCGTGCGTGTAGAGGCACGCGGCTGTGAGCTTGCATCCGGGAGATAGTGGGTTCGAATCCCACTGTCGGCAGCCCTGCAGATGGTTTTCCGTGGTTTCCCATTTCACACCAGGCAAATGCTGGAGCTGCACCCTAATTAAGGCCACGGCCGCTTCCTTCCAACTCCTACGCCTTTCCTATCCCATCGTCGCCATAAGACCTATCTGCGTCGGTGCGACCTAAAGCCCCTAGCAAAAAACACATCACAATCCTATCTTTTTAATCATGTGGTATAATTCACTTTTGATGTGAACGATAGTTTCTGAACTGCATTGCAAAGCTCTATCCCTCTGATCTCGTTATAATTGGGTTTTCTGTAATGCCCAAGTATAAGAGAAAATTTAAATATGTATTCACTTCAAAATAGATCATTTTGTCAGAATATTCCTAGGAGAACAATGGACTTGGCCATGAAGGGTAAAAGAAGCAGAAGATAGTGAGCACATGCAAAAAGACCTCGGCAATGCTGTGAGATGAAGAGCAGGCAATGGTATGATGATAAGCGTGGTTTAAAAGTAAGGTTGTGAGTTTCACTAATAGGAAAAGTCCTCTCACTTTTCATTACTGCGTTGATGGGCTGAAAGTTCCTTATGGGGATCACTGTAAGTACCTAGGTGTCAATGGGATAATCACATAAACGGTTTTGTAAATAAAGGTTACAGATCTCTGCATACGGTTATAACTAGAGCCCGGATTTCCATGCAAATGCATGTTTTTCAATAAGCTAGCTACATTTCTCAAACTTTGCAAATATTCGTTTTACGACTTAACAATTCGAAATAACCGTCCTTTTTCCGTGCATGTTTGCATGTTTTGGCCATTTTAGGAGAAAATTCACGCATAATGCATATTTGGAAGATTTTGGATTTAATAACGAATATTTGGACGTTTAATATTGCGTAATATGACTTTTATTCTGACTTTGACGCATATAAATTGTTAACATGATGATAGTGCCATTTCTAAATGTTAGTGTGCAGAATTTAGGACAATTTTTCCACGTTATAGGCTATAGTATGCCTATTACTGAGAGACGGAGAGAATGTATTCCTGGCATCCTATGTGACAATAAAAGTTTTTAGCCTACATACGGTACAAGTCCTATAATCCAATTAACCAAACACTTTCTTATCTGTTGCATGAGTAAATAATGACGTATTTCAGAAGTCCCTACGTCGATATCTAATGCTTACGAATAAGGTGTCCCAGTTTTACAGTTGTACATTGCTATAAATTGAACCGTAAATTGCGCATTAATCATTGACAGCTCATTTTTCGTCTGTTAGACGAACAAAAGAAAACTTGTATCGCACTTCTGTGGCGCCGCGTTACTGGGATAGCAGCTTACAAACTCTGGTTTTTCATTGAATCATCTTCCGTTGTTATCCTGGAATGTCCTACCCGGAACTCGCGCACGTCACACGTCTTTGTTATCGCAGCAGGCAATCGTTGCCAGTTATTGAGGACATTCAAATGTGTCCGCAATCATCGCATGGAGAAGTAGCTGCCGCAGCTAGAGATAAGTTGAACAAATCAATTAATTCAAATCCTGATTTTGAATTCGTCAAGCTTACAGAACACGTATTGTGGTGAAAATGCAAAAGTTGTACAATTTGACCTCATTTTGTCAAATGTCTTCATTGAAGTATGCATCTCTCACTTCCTGTGATGCAAAAAGATCATTTCCTGTACTTAAGAATGTGCTGACAGATAAACGGATGGGCTTAAATCAAGACAATTTGGAGAAATTTAGGGTAGTTTCTGTACAATGTTTCCAAAGGAACTGAATTTTGATGGTGCATATTTTCCAGTTTATTGTGCATGTTTTTCCATATGATAGTGCATGAATGCATGCATATTTTGAGATTTGATAGTGCATGGAAATCCGGGCTCTAGTTATAACAGTATTTGGGAGGTTGTAGTAATAAAGTAAAGGAGAAGGCATGTAAGTCTCTGGTAAGACTCCAACTGGAGTATGGTTCCAGTGTATGGGACCTGGATTACTTGATCTGAGAACTGAAAAAAATCCATAGAAAAGCAGCTCGATTTGTTCTGGGTGATTTCCGACAAAACAGTAGCGCTATAAAAAATAGTTCAACGTTTGGGCTGGAAAGACTTGGGAGAAAGGAGACGAGCTGTTCGACTATTAAGTGGTGTGTTCCGAGCTATTAGTGGAGAAATGGCGCAGAATGACATTAGTAGAGGAATAAGTTTGAGTGGTGTTTTTTAAAAAGGAAATATTACAATATGAAGTTGGAATTCAAGAGGACAAATTGGGGCAAATATTCGTTGATAGGAAGAGGAGTTAGGGATTGAAATAATTTACCGATGGAGTTTTTCAATAAATTTCCAAATTTTGTGCCATTATTTAAGAAAAGACAAGGTAAACAACATACGTGGAATCCGCCACCTGGGCAACTACCCTAAATGCAAATCAGTGGTGATTAATATGAATGTTATTAGAGAATTAAATGAGGGACAGGAATATCGTTAAAAAATTGAAGATTTTCCTGATAAGGATACCTGCAGCCAGGATGTAACAGGTGAGGAGGGCCAGGACGGATCGATAGAGATCACCACCTCAGCATCCCTTTCCCTGGATGGATTTTCACCAGTCACTCCGGAGGTGACGAGTTTACTGGAGTAGTAGTTCAGACCAAAGTAGTCGTAAGTGCCTGAAAAATATAGAAGTCACTCATCAGATATACGTGAAACTAAATAACTATGGAATGCTTCCAACATGAAAATTTTAGAGATTTACTCCATGTCAAAATTGATCAAACTGAATCACAGAAATCACTGCGATTTATTTATATTGTATTTGTATTTATCGCATTGAAAGGATCACAGTGATGCATAGATATTGAACAAAAAATACGGCAATTTACAGAAACAAATAATATAGAACAGAGGTCAGATACAAGTCTTGAGATATGGTAATTTATAGAAAAAATGGCTTAAGTAAAATATTTACAAAAAATAAAGAAAACACAACAATTAAGACAACCTTCAGCAAATTCACACTTTATAATTGCATATCTTGTGAACCCATCCATATTAGACCCCATGACCAAGTTACACCGCATAATATGTTCGGAGTGTATTCACAAGGGCGCAAACAATAGGTCAGAGCTTAGACAAGCTCGGATCCAAGTAAGCAACTCCCAGATTGTGAGACAAAGCGGAGGACGGAAGATATTTCAAATTTTCCAGCAAGAGAAGTTCGTTAGAGGAATCCCAGGGCTTGCCAGTGCGAGCAATATAAAAACACACATTCCTGGGCCAGAAACTGTTGTAAATTAAATTACAGATAACTGGCAATTCGCCATAAATAAAGAGGAATAAAAGGGCAGTACGGACAGGTGTTAATTAATTAAGATATACCGGACCATAATGTGTGCTAATTGACAATAAGCTCACTCGATCCATTGGACTTATCTAGGTCCGGCTCCACGGCTAAATGCTTAGCGTGCTGGCCTTTGGTAACAGGGGGCCCGGATTCGATTCCCGGCCGGGTAGGGAATTTTAACCATAATTGGTTAATTTCAATGGCACGGGGGCTGGGTGTATGTGTCCTCTTCATCATCATTTCATCCTCATCACGATGCGCAGGTCGCCTACGGGAGTCAAATCAAAAGACCTGCACCTGGCGAGCCGAACTTGTCCTCGGATACTCCCGGCACTAAAAGCCATACGCCATTTCATTTCATCTAGGTCATGGAGGACAAAGCAGTTTCAGTGGTTACCAGTCAATCCCCGCTGGTATGTTTATAGTTTCTGGCAATAAAAGTCAGACCTACCCCAGACAAGTCAACTTGTCGTTTGTACTGGAGAGCTAAGATGACATGTCGCAGGTGTGAACATAACCCGCAGTTACGGACTATAGATTCCTTATTAGACTTTATTTAAACATGGGACGTTGTAACACAGCATTTTTTTAAAATAAATATTTGGAAACTTAAGACATGGGAACAGTAGATCGTTCTACAAACTGTTTTACATTAACAGTATCGAATTACTTTGGACACTATACATTTAAATAATACGTGCCAGTAGTTTCAGCCACAATTGAACGGACTAATGTTTTGAGAAGTTCGTGGGCAGAATATCAATTTCATCCGTGTGTAACGAGTTGGGAATTCTATGATCGAGAACTGTTGTCGATGTTTTACTTGGTGCGGGATACACAGAGTTGTATGGGTAGAATAACCGTGGGTAATCAAGTTCCCCTGTGCAGCAGAAACTGTGTAGTAGCGCTGGGTGAGGAAAGAAATCATGTATCACAGGAAGAGAAAGTTTGGAAGGGAATTCCACAGGGTAGTATAATCGGCCCCTTACTATTCTTAATATATGCAAATGATTTAGGGAACAATATACATCAAAAATAAGGTGGTATGCAGATGCCATAATTGTTTATAGGGAAATAAATAACGTAGAGGATTGTACAGAATTACAAAGGGACCTTGACAGTCTCCAACAATGGCCTGAAGAGAATAATATAAATATTAACGGATTCAAATAAGTTGTCACAACATGTACAAAAAGGAGCTTAAAATTTAATTTAAATATACTTTGGATGGGGTAATAGTCCCAAAAGATGGCAAGTGCAAATACTTAGGTGAGATATTTGAAAGTAATTTGCACTGGAAGGGTCATGTTGATGACATAGTTGGGAAAGCATACAGATCGTTACATGTCATAATCAGGCTACAAGGATGCAACAAAGAATTAAAAGATAAATATTACTTAAGTACGGTTCGTCCATTATTGGAACATGCAAACAGTGTTTGGGATCCTCATCAGGAATATCTAATAAAAGAAATAGATGGTGTGCAGAGGAATGCAGCAAGATTTGTAACAGGGGATTTCAGGAGAAAAAGTAGTGTATCGTAAATGTTAGAGAAACTTGGGTGGGAAGCTTTAAGTAAGAGAAGGGAGAAAAGTAGACTTGCAAGATTATATAGAGCCTATACAGGATAGGAAGCATGGGGGGAAATCCGTGAGAGGCTTCAGTTGGAAAATTATTATATCGGCAGGGATTTTAGCAGAAATTATTGGGGTAAATTTTTGTTCATTGGGAACGGTGTGAAGGAGTCCAACAGTTTACCTGGGGAAGTGTTAGATCCTTTTCCAAAATCTGAACAGATATTCAAGGAAAGAATAAACAGCAACAGAGAAAAGAAATGTTAGAGGGCATTCGAGCTGTTTAGTTATTGTAAATAAAGATTTTTTGTGAATTAATTAATTCCATCCCATTTTCTATGAAGACTGGGCATTTCCCGTTCGTGACTTCACTTGGACTTAAATGACACGCGCGTTCCGGACGAGAGACTTCCTTGGCACGCCAGCGAGAATGAGCGATAGAGAAAAAGAGGAAGGTTGCACTGCTGTAGTACGTAGCCTGATTTTACAGACGTTGCCACTTCAAAAATAAAATATCTATGGCATTCATAGCAATTCACACATTTCTCACCTCTGATGTACTCGACCATCTCCTTGCTGAAGACAGGCAGACGGGAGCGAGTCCTTCCTTCAGCCTTGCTCTTCTTGTCCACAAGCTCCCGAACTATAGCTGGATAGTCACCCTCGGTACTGAAGATGGGATGTGCGAACATTCCAAACTGTGACGATAAGAAAAAAATGCCTATTATAGGAACAGTAATACCGAAAAGAATTTATTGGTGCATGAGTAAATGTCGGAATGCATGACTAGAAAGTGTTGTCTTACTTCGACAATAAAACGGGGTATCTTACAGAGCATAGAAAATACAGTAATAATTCGTGGTTGTTTTGCAATATCTTCATATTGTTCGTTTTCTAGACTTAGTTATTTAACTGATACACCACAATTATTTCACAGTTTATGCATTCTAAAAATAAGAACTAGGAATGCTACGATGAAGAATGCTTTCAGGGTAATGAAGTCTGCTTACAAACTACAAAATCAGCTTAGCATTACGAAATTGACTGGCTGACGTATGGAGCATCCTATTTTAGGGATCTGAACCTGGATCACCAGCAAGAGTAGCAAGTTTTAAGAAGCTTTTGACACGTGAATACAAGGAAAACTGTTAAAAGCAAAATATTACAAATGTGGAAGTTCTAGCTTGGGTAGGAGAAGGCAGACCTTTAATTAAACCAGTGATCGGAAAGAAGATGCCCTGAATTGGATGTCTATTAAAAAGAGACAGTTTTCAGAAGGACGATCTGAAAGGAGCAGTTGAAGGAGGAAATAATAGAGTACGAAAATGTATAAAATTTATAGACGACAGAAAGAATAGAAGCTAGTAGTAGTAGTAGTAGTAGTAGTAGTAGTAATTTTCTGCTCAGTACATAATATTTTCCACTTAACTTTACAGTATTTACTTCAGTTATTTCACATTTTATTGATCAAACGTTATGTTAATTGATGGATGGCACAGAGCTGGATTCGAGACTTACTCCAGGTACAATACTTTTCTGACTGTGTGATAACATGATCAAATTAATTCTAAAAAGCTATAATCCTAGACGCGTTTTAATTTGCCGCTTTCTCTTTTTTCCCGTTTAGTGATCTTTTTTCTAGGGTTGTTTTGGGGCAGTAATCTTACAGCAAATGCCAGAGACTGCACTCCAGCAATGGCCTATCCACCGACATTCGAAATCCGATAGCGGCATTTCTCTTTCCAAAATGTAGTTTAGAAAATGACTTATCGTCATAAATGTAGAATACGTCCGTAACATGGTTATGTTTTTGGGCTGGGGGTCTGTCTGTAATTAGGGCCATCAATTTCCCAACACGTTAACTATGGCAACCAGTGTTTGGCCTTGTGCAGTAGATGGTGGCGTCATATTCCCACTGTGTTCTTTCTTCTTGAAACTAAGAGCTTGAGGAAATATTGTATAAAGTGAACCCTATTCTAGTCCTCAGTCCAGAATAAATATATTTGAACTTGCCGGAAAACACAAACTTCTATAACACAAGGCGGGCTTCAGCGAGCACAAAACTCATGCATACGATATGCCTTCCAACTGCGACATGCCGCTCATGTTACACCATATTTCAAAACATTGGGATGGCTACGCATAAATAAACGAAGGAATTTTCACCTAATGACACTTGTTTACCAAGTGCTCTCGACGAACACTACTTACCTCTCTTCTAATTTTCGTTTCCTTTCCTCATTCCATGAAATTAGTAGCCGTTTTGGTTCCCTACTTGAAATTCCACTAAGTTGAATGAATTCCTACAATCATCCCTTTTTAGTTACTGCATCGAGACTCTGGAACACACGTTCGGCACCTTACTTCCTCTCATAAATGCAAATCTGCCTGCAGAAAGTTTTTCCTGGTAACAAAAAACTGAGTTGTGTGAGTCATTGTGTGTATGTTGTGTGAATGGGTTTTCTTCATTTTTATTATTATTATTATTATTATTATTATTATTATTATTATTATTATTATTATTATTATTATTATTATGTCACATTAATTGCTGTACTGATATGTAGACCTAACTTACCGGTAGTCTTAGAATTATCTGTCTGTAGTATTATTTCTTTTTAGAAATTCTATGTCTTACTTTTATGTTTACATTTTTAAATTCTGTTTATAGTGGTTAAGTGTAAGACAGGGCCGTGAGCCCTAACTTTGCCACAAATGTAAGTCAGGAATAAATAAATAAATAAATAAATAAATAAATAAATAAATAAATAAATAAATAAATAAATAAATAAATAAATAAATAAATAAATTATAATTATAAGGGGAAGAAGAAGAATTAGATTAGTATTTTATTTACGAATTCTAGCATGTCCCATTTTCTCACAATGCATGAGCCTTTGTGGATACACTCATCTTTCTTTCGTATATCGGAACTCCTTATCTCCCCTGCGATTGGAGTCAAAGGATGCATTATCTGTACACCATGCATGTCGAAAGAGGCTACTAAGAGGGGAGCTACCAACGAATAGCACTCGATCTCTCGTCTTCTAACCCCAAGATCATACCCATGATTCTCTACTTTTCCGTGTAGCGGTAAAAATGCACGAGTGCGAATGTTATAAGATTATTATTATTATTATTATTATTATTATTATTATTATTATTATTATTATTATTATTATTATTATTATTATTATTATTATTATTATTATTATTATTATTATTATTATTATTATTATTATTATTATTATTCCTCCCCTGCGAACCATGTGACCTTGCCGCGGTGGGGAGGCTTGCGTGTCCCAATGAAGCAGATAGCCGAGCCGCAGGTGCAACCATATCGGATGGGTATCTGTTGAGAGGCCAGACTAAGGAATGGTTCATCGAAAGGAGGGTAGCAGCCTTTCGGAAGTTGGAAGGGCGGCAGTCTGGATGATTGACTGATATGGCCTTGTAATAATACTCAACATGGCTTAGCTGTGTTGATACTGCTACACGGCTGAAAGCAACGGGAAACTACAGCCGTAACTAACTCCCGAGGACATGCAGCTCTCGCTGTATGAATGATGTACTGATGATGGCTTCCTACCGGGTAAAATATTCCGGAGGAAAACTAGTCCCCCTTTCGGATCTCCGGGTGGGGACTACACGAGAGGGGGCGATCATCAGGAAGATGGATACTGACATTCTGCGAGTCGAAGCGTGGAATGTTAGAAGTTTGAATCGTTGTGGTAGGTTAGAGAATCTGAAAAGGGTAATGGATAGACTAAAGTTAGGTGTAGTTGGTATAAGTGAAGTACTTTGGCAGGAAGAACAGGATTTTTGGTCAGGCTACTACCGAATTATCAACACAAAATCAAACAGAGGAAATGCAGGAGTTGGTTAATAATGAATAAGAAAATAGGGCAGCGGGTAAGCTACTACGACCAGCATAGTGAAAGAATTATTGTCGTCAAGATAGACACCAAACCAATGCCTACCACAATAGTGCAGGTCTATATGCCTACTAGCTCAGCAGATGATGAGGAAATCGAAAGAACATATGAAGAGATAGAAGATTTAATACAATATGTAAAAGGTGACGAGAATTTAATTGCGATGGAGACTGGAATGCAGTGGTAGGCCAAGGAAGAGAAGGTAATACAGTAGGAGAATTTGTATTGGAACAAAGGAACGAAAGAGGAAGTCGGCTGGTTGAATTCTGCACTGATCATAATTTAGTCCTTGCCAATACTTGGTTCAAACACCACAAACGACGGCTTTATACGTGGACGAGACCTGGAGACACTGTAAGGTATCAAATAGACTTGATTATGATTAGGCAGAGATTCAGAAACCAGGTGTTGGATTGCGAAACCTTCCCAGGAGCAGACGTGGACTCTGACCACAACTTGCTGTTCATGAAATGCCACCTGAAGCTAAAGAAATTGAAGAAAGGAAAAAATGCAAAAAGATGGCATATAGACAAGTTGAGCGTGGGGGATTGTTTCAAGGAACATGTTGCAAAAGGACTAAATTAAAAGGCTGAAGGAAACACAATAGAGAAAGAGTGGATAGTCATGAAAAATGAAGTCAGTAGGGCTGCTAAAGAAAAGTTAGGAAGGAATAAAAGATCAACTAAGAATCAGTGAATAACTCAGGAAATACTAGACCTGATTGATGAACGACGAAAATACAAGAATGCTAGAAATGACGAGGGCATAAAAGAATACAGGCGATTAAAGAATGAAGTGGATAGAAAGTGCAAGGTAGCTAAGGAAGACTGGCTGAAGGAGAAGTGCAAGGATGTCGAAGGTTGTAGGAAAGGTAGATGCTGCATACAGGAAAATCATGGAAACCTTTGGAGAAAGGAAATCTAGGTGTATGAATATTAAGAGCTCAGATGGAAAGCCACTTCTAGAGAAAGAAGACAAAGCAGAAAGATGGCAGGAGCATATCCAACAGTTGTATCAAGGTGAAGATGTAGATAATTTGGTTCTGGAACAAGAAAAGGCTGTTGATACTGATGACATGGGAGACAAAATTTTGAGGTCAGAGTTTGACAGAGCTGTGAGAATTCTAAATAGGTGCAAGGCACCTGGAATTGACGACATTCCCTCTGAATTACTGACTGCCTTACGAGAAACCAGCATGGCATGGTTATTCCATTTAGCGTCTAAGATGTATGAAACAGGGTAAGTCCCATCCGATTTTCGACAGAATGTTGTTATACCTATTTCCAAGAAAGTCGGTGTTGCACCATGAGTTTAGTATCTCATGCCTGCAAAATTTTAACATGTATTATTTACAGAAAAATGGACAAACAAGTTGAAGCTGAGTTGAGAGAATATCAGTTTGGCTTCAGAAGAAATGTAGGAACACGTGAAGCAATCCTGACTTTACGTCTGATCTTAGAGGATCGAATCAAGAAGGACAAGCCCACGTACATGGCATTCGTAGATGTAGAAAATGCATTCGATAATGTTGATTGGCCCACGCTATTTACAATTCTGCAGCTGATTGGGATCAGATACCGAGAACGAAGTTTTATCTACAATCTGTATAAAAATCAGTCTGCAGTGATAAGAATCGAGGGCTTTGAAAAAAGGGCAGCAATCCAGAAAGGAGTGAGGCAAGGCTGCAGTTTGCCCCCCTCCTTTTCACTGTTTACATAGAACAGACATTAAAGGAAATCAAAGAGGAATTTGGAAAGGGAATCACAATACAAGGAGAGGAAATCAAAACCTTGAGATTTTCCGATGATATTGTTATTTTATCTGAGACTGCTGAAGATCTGGAGAAGCTGCTGAATGGTATGGACGAAGTCTTGGGTAAGGAGTACAAGATGAAAATAAATAAGTCCAAAACAAAAGTAATGGAGTGCAGTGAATGAAGGCAGGTAATGCAGGAAATATTAAATTAGGAAATGAAGTCTCAAAAGAATTAGATGAATATTATTACTTGGGTAGTAATATAACTAACGATGGCAGAAGTAAGGAGGACATAAAATGCAGATTAGCACAAGCAAGGAAGAGCTTTCTTAAGAAAAGAAATTTGCTCACTTCAAACATTGATATAGGAATTAGAAAGATGTTTTTGAAGACTTTCTTGTGGAGCGTGGCATTGTATGGAAGTGAAACATGGACGATAACTAGCTCAGAAAGAAAGAGAATAGAGATACTGAATCGAATTGGTGAGAGAAGATCCATTTGGCTAAATTTGACGAGAAGAAGAGATAGAATAATAGGACACATCTTAAAACACCCAGAACTTGTTCAGTTGGTTTTTGAAGGAAGTGTAGGTGGTAAGAACAGTAGGGGTAGACCACGGTATGAATATGACAAGCAGATTAGAGCAGATGTAGGACGCAGTAGTTACGTAGAAATGAAAAGGTTAGCTCAGAATAGGGTGGCATGGAGAGCTGCTCAAACAAAAAATCTTTATTATTATTATTATTATTATTATTATTATTATTATTATTATTATTATTATTATTATTATTATTATTGGTGTACCGAGGGTACACCTTCTCCGTTCTCGTAATCTGCGCGCCTCCTATAAGGCCATCTGCGTTATGGAAATGGAACTAATGTTAGGCAAGGCACTTGGAGTTTCAACATTTAAATGTCTATACCATCGGCCTAAGTGCCCCCTCTGGCGGGATTAAAGACAAATAATGCTTAAAAAAGAACCAAACCAAACCCCATGGCACTACAGCGCTTGAAGGGCATTGGCCTACCAAGCGACCGCTGCTCAGCCCGAAGGCCTGCAGATTACGAGGTGTCGTGTGGTCAGCACGACGATTCTTCTCGGCCGTTATTCTTAGCTTTCTAGACCGGGGCCGCCATCTCACCGTCAGATAGCTCCTCAATTCTAATCAAGTAGGCTGAGTGGACCTCGAACCAGCCCTCAGGTCCAGGTAAAAATCCCTGACCTGGCCGGGAATCGAACCCGGGGCCTCCGGGTAAGAAGCAGGCACGCTACCCCGTACACCACGGGGCCAGCAATAATGCTTAAAGGAATTTCAACTTTCAAAGTTTGTTAACCTTAGGTTTTGAAGTATGTTTCGTTCATGTATCAAAGTTGTCAACACTCCTACTGCTTCCTTCTTCCTTGGTTATTAACCAATCAGGAATTTTTGGAATATATTCTCTAGCCAGTTAAAATTGGGACTGTGTACAGGCATCCAAAAACCAAACCAAACCCCATGGCGCAACAGCCCCGAAAGGCCATGGCCTACTATGCTCAGACCGAAGGCCTGCAGGTTACAAGGTGTCGTGTGGTCAGCACGACGGATCCTCTCGTCCGTTATTCTTGGCTTTCTAGACCGGGGCCGCCATCTCACCGTCAGACAGCTCCTCGGTTGTAATCACGTAGGATGAGTGTACTTTGAACCAGCCCTCAGATGCAGGTAAAGTGGCTGACCTGGCCGGGAATCGAACCCCGGGCCTCCGGGTAAGAGGCAAGCACGCTACCCCTACACCACGGGGCCGGCGTTGTACAGGCATCCAGCCTATCTGTAAAGAGTTCTGGAAACTTCCCCCCGGGAATGCTATAAAAGCTCGGCGCTTTTAGGCCGTATTGCCAACTTCATCGCTCCAGTTGATCAAGTGCGGCGTATTATTCGGAGACAGGGGCCGTAGATCGGCGGTCCGAAGGCCTAACAACTCAAGTCAATTTCAGGATTTACTTAATATATGATAGCTCCGGCAGATAGCATGAGGGGAAGGTTTCAAAGTACTTTTATTTTATGTAAAGTCCTAATTTAGGGTTTAAATGTAGATTTTCGGCAAGTCTAAGGACTCTGTTCAAATCCCTGCTGGGAAACTTGTAAACTAAGGGAACAAAGAGTGATCTCATTCCCATTCAACTTGGCATGGGGTGACTAAAATTTTCTAAACCTCTAGATTCTTAACACACCTTTAGCAGTTAATATTTCTCATTGAGTCACTCCTCTGTAGAATAGGCTTAGCCCCTGCGACTTCGGGCCATAAGCCCACTTTAAGAGTTTTTCTAAAAGGAGTGCAAGTGTTTCCCCTCCTAGCATTTTGTTCATGGCCAATCATGTTAAAACCTTTCTTTTTACATTAAGGTCATTTAGAATAAGCACTCATTGCCCCTGTTTATTTTGCAATGGTTTATAGACCAGTCGGTAACGAACCGTTGAGAAGAAGTGACTGCAAATATATTATTTGAATTTGTCAAGCATGACCTTATAGAAAACTTGTGCCTCTGAGATGCTGGACTATATTAAACTTTTGTAGCTCAGACTCCTAAGCTATTCTCATTTAGTGGAGCAAACATGCTCTTATAAACAGTGTACCTGTTCAGAGCTATAATGCTCATCCCTTGTTGATAATTCTCTGTAATTTTGTACAAGATTTCGGACTTTAATTCATTGTTGCTGTGGGAGCTGAAGAGCACATTTGTTGTTGTTGATTCAGATTTTCTATCCATCAAATTTTAAAAGAAAAAAGAGAGGAAAGAAATAAAATTTCTAAATTTAGTGCTTTGACTTATGCTCTGGTCATTTCCTTGTCCGCCCAGTCACCCCGGCACCTTCTTACAGTGAATTAAAACTTATTTAAAACATGATATTTTATAATGATTGTAACTCAATGTTATAAGAAGATTGAAACGAACATCTAAATGAAAGATCGTACTTATAATATTTTATCATCCGGCTTTACACCTTTTAGAGGAGGTTTAACTTATCCCTTGAATCACCTACCAAGGGATTAAGCTCGAATCCTATTGTTTTATTAGTATTGCAACTTAAATATTTTTCAGTCTTTCGGACGCTAATTATAACACCTACAACACTATTAAATAAAGAGTGGCATGTTTCATTCTTGAAAGAACATCATCAGATTCTATAAAATCATTTTCTATTAATTTGATGAGTGGCATGTTTGGTTCTTGAAAGAACATCATCAGATTCTATAAAATCATTTTCTATTAATTTGATAAATTGAAGAGTGGCATGTTTCGTTCTTGAAAGAACATCATCAGATTCTATAAAATCAATTTTTTCTATTATTATGATAAATTGAAGAGTGGCATGTTTCGTTCTTCAAAGAACATCATCAGATTCTATAAAATTATTTTTTTCTATTGTTATGATAATTTGAAGAGTGGCATGTTTCGTTCTTCAAAGAACATCATCAGATTCTATAAAATTATTTTTTTCTATTGTTATGATAATTTGAAGAGTGGCATGTTTCGTTCTTGAAAGAACATCATCAGATTCTATAAAATCAGTTTTTTTTCTATTATTATGATAAATTGAAGAGAACTGTTTATAAATTTAGAAACATTTATGTTTAAATTCTGAGTATACCCCTTAAAAGTTGTGAGTAATAACTTATCTCAGTGGTGTGCCCTCTCTCCTTGCCCATCTAACAAGGAGTGCCTTTTGTCCAGTATTGTGTTGCACCATTCGGTTGTTGAATGGAATTTTCATGTCTATTTTTAGGGCTTCGTTGGTGGCTACCATTTTTATTATTTCTCTTTGTGGTGTCGGTGTCTTTTGGCAGGCAATTTCTACGTCAGTGATTAGTTGTTTACTTCTTCCTGCCGGTTGAACCGTGTTGTTGTTTTCTGTAAGCCGGCCCCGTGGTGTAGGGGTAGCGTGCCTGCCTCTAACCCAGAGGCCCCGGGTTCGATTCGCGGCCAGGTCAGGGTTTTTTACCTGGACCTGAGGGCTGGTTCGAGGTCCACTCAGCCTACGTGATTAGAATTGAGGAACCATCTGACGGTGAGATAGCGGCCCCGGTATAGAAAGCCAAGAATAACGGCCGAGAGGGTTCGTCGTGCTGACCACACGACACTTCGTAATCTGCGGGCTTTGAGGCTGAGAAAGTGGTCGCTTGTTAGGCCAAGGCCCTTCAAGGTCTGTAGTGCCATGGGGTTTGGTTTGGTTTGTTGTTTTCTGTACACTGCGTACAGTTTGTCGACGTTTCGAATATATTGCAGTATTCTTTGTCAAGGCGACTAAAATACCCTTCCACTACTACCAAACACTTTTTCCTTCCTCCCCTGAAGGGAGAGGCGGGCCTCTTAGACGGTAACGCTCCTAGACCGGGAGATTTGTTACGGTAAAGGAGATGCACTGAGAAGGTGAGGGGGTTGGCGGCCGTGGCCTATACTAGGAACGGTCCCGGCATTCGACCTGGTGCAGGAGAATGGAAAACCACGGAAAACCATTCTCTGGGCAACCGACAGTTGGAGACAACCGCGAGGTCAAGCCCTGTCCCGTCTCCCGAATACAGAGGCGTAGAGCCACTGTAGAGCCTTGGCCACCCCTCCTTTGCTCGGTTGGCCGGTCGAAGTGCAGAGCTGTTGGAGCACGGACCCCCGCTTGTGGGCCGAGACCCACTCTGCATCCACCGACCTGAAATACCATACTCGATCCGAGGTAATCAGTCTCCCAGACGCTAATCGACTACGAGTTAGTTATTGTGCTGGCCTTTAAATAGCCTTCTCTCTCTGATTGACGTAAGTCCCGTGCGCCGTCTTGAGAATTCGTTCTTGAAAGAACATCATCATATTCTATAAAATCAATTTTTTCTATTATTATTATAAATTGAAGAATGGCATGTTTCGTTCTTGAAAGAACATCATCAGATTCAGAACATCAGCCAGGTAGCTGGGAATTGCTGGCGCTATTACTTAACTTGAGGTTCGCCCTGTATGTTCAGTTGTGATCTGCATATATTTATTATATAAAGCCGGGATTTTTATGCAGTAACAGGTTAGACTGCAAACGTATTAGGTTAGTAGGAAGTGTCGGCCACCCGCCCTTCCTTAATGTAGCAAGAGTAACGTAATTTATAGGGGTTTTGATGGGTCGTACCCCTAATGTTTATGCAAACCCCATAGTATAGTCGTTGTGAAGGTAGACTATACTTGCTACTCGCTTCAGTAAGTTTGCATTCTTACCTATTACCAAACCCCATGGCACTACAGCCCTTGAAGGGCCTTGGCCTACCAAGCGACCGCTGCTCAGCCCGAAGGCCTGCAGATTACGAGGTGTCGTGTGGTCAACACGACAAATCCTCTTGGCCGTTACCCTTGGTTTTCTAGACCGGGGCCTCCATCTCCCCGTCAAATAGCTCCTCAATTCTAATCACGTAGGCTGAATGGACCTCGAACCAGCCCTCAGGTCCAGGTAAAAATCCCTGACCTGGCCGGGAATCGAACCCGGGGCCTCCGGGTAAGAGGCAGGCACGCTACCCCTACACCACGGGGCTGGCATTCTTACCTATTAATGCATAAAAATCCGGGTTATGTATAATAGCCATCCAATTTATTTTATTATTAGTTGCTTTACGTCCCACCGACAGAGATAGGTCTTATGGCGACTATGGAATAGGAAAGGTCTAGGAGGGGGAAGTAAGGAGTCGTGGCCTTAATTAAGGTACATCCCCAGCATTTGTCTGGTGTAAAAATGGGAAACCAGGGAAAACCTTCTTCAGGGCTGCTGACAGTGGGGTTCGAACCCACTATCTCCCAGATGCAAGCTCAAATCTGCGCGTCCCTAACCGTACGGCGAACTCGCTCCGTAACTTTAAGAAGAGGTACAAACCATATCTACTAACTATGGATGTGTTATCTAACAATTAGGTCAACCAGTATACACTAGTCTTAGTCTTTTGTGGCCATCACGCATTCTTGACGATCCTGTTCTCGTGGCCTCCACCTTACACGTGTAAAACCAACGGGGTTCAGGATATTATATCATAAAAGGATACACGTCATGTGATTGTGTTGCACATGGACGTCATCATATCACTGAAGCAGTAAGGGCGTCTTGACTTCTACAGTGAATAGAACATTCCTGGAAGCTTCAAATTAGAAAAAGTGCCTTCTGTGGATACAGGTGGTAATGTGCCGCTGCCGTTTTTGCCAGTTCATACACGATGGGGATCGTGGCTCTATTATGCCGATAATTTTTAATTAGTAAAAAGGGTAATTGTCCGCCTCTGTGGTGTAGTGGTTAGCGTGATTAGCTGCCACCCCCCGGAGGCCCGGGTTCGATTCCCGACTCTGCCACGAAATTTGAAAAGTGGTACGAGGGCTGGAACGGGGTCCACTCAGCCTCGGGAGGTCAACTGAGTAGAGGTGGGTTCGATTCCCACCTCAGCCATCGTGGAAGTGGTTTTCCGTGGTTTCCCACTTCTCCTCCAGGCGAATGTCGGGGTGGTACCTAACTTAAGGCCACGGCCGCTTCCTTCCCTCTTCCTTGTCCCTTCCAATCTTCCCATCCCTCCACTAGGCCCCTGTTCAGCATAGCAGGTGAGGCCGCCTGGGCGAGGTACTGGTGATACTCCCCAGTTGTATCCCCCGACCAAGAGTCTGAAGCTCCAGGACACTGCCCTTGAGGCGGTAGAGGTGGGATCCCTCGCTAAGTCCGAGGGAAAAACCAAACCTGGAGGGTAAACAGATGATGATGATGATGAAAAAGGGTAATTCAAGACCTCGATAAAGTGTCTGCTTCAATTAAAGAGGCACAAGTGTTGAGCAAAAATAATATTGGAAAACAACTTATACTCGTTCCAATTTGATGCGTTCGGGGGAGAGGGGGTTCGGACTTCACAGTCGGCAGCCCTGAAAACAGTTTTCCTCCCATCTCCAGACCTCTTCCGTCCCATCGTTGCCGTAACACCTGTCTGTATCGGTGCGGAGTAAAGAGATTGCAAACATGAAATTTTGATGCACATACCTTCAGCCATCAATGAATTTCAAGAGAGAGGATTGCCCCTTCACGTTAGTTCGGGAATTGTTGAAGAAGTCGTACAAACCCTAAGGAATGTAATCTTTCCTCGAAGAAGTGCAGAGTGTAGTGTTAAAATATTCCAGTCTTTGCAACCTTTACAATCATTTCCGGTGATCACTAAGGCGCGTCGATACCAGAAGTCTATGATTTCGTTAAGGTGAAGTATGCGGCAATTGTGGCATGTGAAATAAAAATACCGTTTTCAGAGTACAAAAATATTTTAAGTGAAATTAGGAGCTAGTAAGCGTTTGATCACATGTTGCATCATGCTGTAATTAAATATAATCAAGACGTAAATTTCTTTGAGAATCTAGTTTATTTCATTGTGGTACGGTATGGTATACTTTTGTTGTAAATGTTCAAGGTGTACAGTTTATTTTTTCATGGTATTCATTGCCAAGTGGCATCAGATTGATGTTTGTTTCCAATGCATATTTCAACATTCTTAGTGCACATTTTCGCATTTCTAAGTGCATAATTATGCGATTACATGTTCAATTCTCAAGCTTCAGGTAAAACCGAGCAAGTGGCTGCGCGGTTTGGATCATGTAGCTATCAGCTTGCATTCGGAAGGTAGTGGTATCGAAGCCCACTGTCGGCAGTCCTGAAGATATAGTTTCCCGTGGTTTCCCGTGGTTTCCCATTTTCACACCAAGTAAATGCTGGGGCTGTACCTTACTTAAGGCCACGGTCGCTTCCTTCCCACTCCTAGCCCTTTCCTTTTCCATCATCGCCATATGACCTATCTGTGTTGGTGCGACGTAAAGCAGATTGTATAAAAAAAACTCACGTAAATTTGCATGGACCGAGTACGTTCGCTACGCACACAGGAGCCCTAAAAATGGTTTTCCGTTATTTTCCATTTTCACACCAGATAAACGCCGGGGCTAAACGGTTACAGCCACTCCCTGCCATTTCTAGCCCTGCCCCATCATCTCCATAAGACCTGTGTGTGTCGGTGTGACGTAAAACAAGTATCCGTGGCTAGAATATAGAACAAGAAAAGAAACTATCTTATGAAAGTTCCCTGATAATGGTAAATGCGCTACAGAATTTAAGTGCCGCATTGCGCAAGCCATAACTGTATTTATGCAGAAATGCACCTTACTCTATACCAGTAAATTAAGTTCCCACGCACGAATAAGGCAGTTTGGAGTGTTGCATCGTACAACTTTAACACTGCACAAGAGAGTAATCAACCGCCTGAAAGCATTTGGAATGTGGTGCTTCCGTTGGAAGATGAAAATCTGATGGAAGGATAAGATCTCTAATCCCAAGGCCTTCAGATGGTAGGTAAACGAAAGGAGATCCTTAGCACACTTCATACGCAAGCGGTGTTTTCCATTCAAAATTTGCACAGACAGAAACAGAAGGTTACTATGAATGCAAGATATCATGTCGACAATCGAGATACAGCTTCATCAAATAAATACAGTATGATATGGGAGCAGACAGCTATGTGCCAAAAGAAAACCTTGCAAAGGACCATCAAACGTAGAGGCATGGCAAATAATCAGCCCTAGGATTAATTACTTACGACAGTTACGATAAGTGAGCGACAAAACATTTTTACAGTAAAGCAAAGCAAAACCAAGCTATCCTCGTACAAGTCATCATGGTCCCTGTGAGTTATACAACAAGGGAGGCGAGGTGGCATCTTCGTGATTTCAGATGAAGATCTTACCTTATCATCAAATTACACACCAAATCACGTGAAGTTCCCGTGATTAGTATCTGCATTTTCACCACTCTATGGTCAGATGAGTGACAAGCTGGTTTTGTCTGCATTTTGGTGAAGCCAGAGAGTATTGAAAAATACTTACAGAAAACTGTCTGGCACGGTCAGCAGCAGCGATGTCCTCGGTAGAGTTGGTCAGGGGTTCGTGCCAATCTGTGTTGAGAGTGATGGTCACCTTTCCTGGAAGACAGTAACAAGAACACTTGAAAAAGGCAATATTCTATACCTTTTACTACATTCCACAATGATATCTATTCATTGTCAATAAATAGGAAGAAGATAGAAGCGCCGGAAAATGTGGTTATACCATCGAATCTCGCGTATATCTTGGACTGAACACCGGGGCAACACTTTGAGTATTGAGGAGATCAGAGCGTGAAACAGGCTCATGGAGAAGATCAACCGAGAACTTTTAAGACACTTCCGCTGTACGTAGCAGAGTCCTTAAGTTCGTGGGCTGGTCGCCTAGTGTCGCTGTGGTGCACTACAGCGGAGAGTTTGCACCATAGGATGTTGCCGTGACAGTTCTTCTCTAGCCCCAGCAAGAGGCACTTCCGTGCATACTGTATTATCAGAACTACGGCCTCTCTTATGAAGGATAGTTGAATGTCAGCGGCGGAACTTGAGAATGTCGTAGTTTGAGCAACGGGCAAACTTCAAGTTCTGCCAAAAATCAGGCAAATCCGCTAGCGAAACGTTTGAAATGATTAAGTCGAAATCGCCCGGACCACCACGACGAGAAAAAGACGTGAAAAGGCAGGTCAAAAGACTATGTGATCCTTGAACTGTTAGCGCCAGTCCCCGAACATGTTGATTGTAGTACGTACATAGGTGTACACTGTGTTGCCTACACTGTAGGCGCCAGTCCACGAATTTATTCACTGTAGTAGTACTGTATTTCAAGTAGGGTGGAAGCCACGGAGAAACATGGTGGTAGAGAGAAAGTATCACGAGTAACACTTAAATGTTGAGCACCTAAGATATGGTTTAATGTTTCTAGGACACCTGTAGGAAAGTCCTTATCCGTGGCTTCGCAGCTATCTTAAGATCTTTCAACATGGCGAAAACTCTGCCACTACACTTGACACGTCACCAAAACCCGTCAAGTGTAAAAATAGGAAAGAGGGAGGAAAGTTAGTTATTCGTTAATTTATGACTAATATGTATCATCATGATAGCCGAGTGGAATAGTCAAATAGCTTCTCGATAAGGTGGATGCAATTTAAATCCCGGCCAATGCATGTACAATGAACGGTTACACCCTGTTGGTGAGGAGTGCATGTAAAACACAAGGTCCAGCGACTATGAAGGTGATATCAAAAAACATGGAAAACTGCAAAAGAACCCCATGGTGCTGCAGTCCAGATGACCTGTTACCTATAAAACGACCACTGCGCAGCCAGATGGCCTGAAGAGTACGAGGTGTCGCATGGTTGGTGTGACGATTCCTCTCAGTCTTTTTTTCTGGGATTTCTAGGCTGGGGCTATTATCTCACCGTCAGATTGCTTCTCAATTGTTTTCATTTCCTTGGTATTTCCTTATTCCAGACAAGGTTTCATACACTGTGGTAGAATGCATTGACCTGTTGCACACTCTTACTCATCTCCATATCCAGTCTTGTATTATCGTGCATTAATTCACTCCCTAGGAATTTGAAACTGTCAACAATGTCAAGACTTTGACCAGCAATTTTTACAACACTTTTCCCTTGCCTTTCTCCTCCTCATATCACCATGGTCTTGCTTTCCTCTGTATTGATTTTCATACTATACTTTTCAATGTTCTATTTCAGTGCATTCGAGTTGTTCTTGTACTTCTTTGTTGTGTCCTAATACAAATGCATCTACGTCAGTACACGTATGATGTACTACCCTACCCTGTATAGTTATTCCTATGTTAGATGGATATAATTCACTATGTTTGACCCTTAGGAAAACAGCCCAGGAACTGCTTAGATCCTCACATAGAGAAAACACAAATACAAATAGAAAAAGCCAAAGTTAGGCACACTA
This sequence comes from Anabrus simplex, assembly GCF_040414725.1. NCBI lineage: Eukaryota > Metazoa > Arthropoda > Insecta > Orthoptera > Tettigoniidae > Anabrus > Anabrus simplex. The sequence goes on from NC_090265.1 coordinate 1,636,935,260, forward strand.
GGCAGAATGAGGAGTAAGGTAGTTCGCCTTTGCTTTCCCCACTGGGCCAGAAAGTGCAATTGTAGCACGACTGACCCTAGGAACAACATATCTCACAACACTCTGATGCAATAGTCATGCTCCGAATGGCATTATTACTACGCTGAGGATTTTGCTAGTTGCCCTTTTTCCTTTTGGCCAAAACGATACAAAGTATATATATATTTTAGGTAATTTAGAGTCAATACAACATGTTTTCATATTTCCTATATTTGCCTATTTTGATCATATAAGCTTATTTCATGTTTTCCCGGCCTTTTTCTCACATTTTGGCAAATACAGGATCGTAAATATAGGCCTAAATCAAAAGAAAATAAAAATAAACAAAATGTAAATGAATATTGAGCGCCAGTTCAGGATCATTCTCCTTTGTGACTGAAGGATTTAGAATAAACTGTAAGATAGCTTAGCATATGAACTATAGGATATAAAATGCTGACTAGCAATCCAAGGGAGGTCTTTCTTAAGAAAATAAATCAATAAATAAATTAGTTAGCTTAGCATTAGTTATTTAAGCACAATATCAACAAGACCATTACGTCGATAACGCACTCTGGTGGCTTTTCAAGTAACCAGTAGCAAAACGGCTGACAAAAGATTGTCGAGGTGCAACAAGAGAACAGTAAAATATTTTTAGTAATTTATCCTAAAGAAGAGTTCGCCATGCCAAAATAAAGGGCTGCAAACCTACAGCAGTGGATTAACAACGACCCTTCTTTAACACGGATGGGTTGCATGTTGCAAATAATTAAGTTGTGACTTTTGACATAAATATGTCTATAGCTGGAGGTTATCCAAAATTTGTGTAAGAAAATAGCGTCAGGTAGTAAAATGTGTGACGGAAATATAACTTAGCGATCGTACAGACTATGGTGGTCATCTGAAATTAGCAACTATTGATGGATGGTCATGACCGAGACACATAATTAACACATGTTTATTATCATTTGATTTTTTCCCGTAACAAAATATGACACCATTTTTTGTGGCTATGTCCATTCATACGACCTGAATACAATACAAATTATTACACTTTTTGTTTTAGGTTAAATATGAAAAAACATATTATATCAACCAGCATAAACAAGCAAGCACCTGCCCAAGGGCAAAATATCTACTCCAAAAATGATGCAGCAGTTCTATTCTCCATTTCTCAGAATTAATTTCAAGAAGATATTAGCAGAGCCATAATACATACCATGGAGGAAGCTGGATAATAAGTCCTTTCAAGATTTTATTAAAAAGTACTAGGCGAACTCCTGACCAGTCCTCTATGAGGAAGAATTATGTGGGTTGTATTTATGACAGGATAAGTAGTATTTGTTTATTAATATTGTATTAGATGAGGGTTGATATTAGGCAAATGCATTTAAATAACTCCTCTGAGTGGCCACTAACGCGAACAGTTACTGTATTTGAATACCAACAAACAAAGGAGTAGGAAAATGTGAGAAATGCCTACGTATTTTACATTCATCCGTTTAATGCATCCTAAAGGTTCAGATACAAGCCTTTTTTTTTTTTTGTTATTTTTCTTGACAATGAATCGAATAAGACAAGACTTGGGTGATTCTCCATTTTGGTTATCTATAGACGAAACAACAGTTGCTTGTAGCAGAATGATGGCAAATGTGGTGTGGATGAGAGAGAGGGAACCCTCATTTAGCAATTCGTAAAGCCCTTGAAGCCACGAATCACTCTACTACAGCTATAACAGTCCAGTAAGCAATGATTAAGTACTACTACTGTCACATAAATTAATCACGGAAACAGAAAGCCACTGAGAGTATATAAACAGTACGCCATCTCAGGGAGTGTTTGTGAGTGTAAGTTAAGCATTTCTATGCATAACATTTACTTAATGATGTTTCTGCTACGTGAGTGCATATTTGAATCGGTTAATTTTAAGTTTTTAGTTTTAAAATCCCGTAAGTCAAATTTGTTTACAATTTCGTTTTATGTGACAAAATGAAAGTTCAAGGGTACAATAGATACATAATTGTTTGTAGAACTCCCGTAAGTCTGTTGTATACAATGGCCGTGAAGAAATCGCCAATATTTGGTTTGGTTTTAAAACTCCGTAAGTCACTGATTTGAGGGGTTTCTCAACGTAACAGTGTTTTACCGCTAGAGTGTGCTGTCAGCATCAGCTGTCGGTAACACGAATTTTACTAATTGCGGGAAACACACTGTTTTGAGTTTGTTACAGAAGCGTTTGCTATTGTTGTGCAAGCATGTCTTTTTCAGGTGATAATGATGTTAGTGTCAAAAAGAAAAAAGGAATTAGAAACACACCTGTATGTAAATGTAACAAAATACAAACAGCAAAAGTGAAACAAACTTCGTATGTAGGCTACAATGACAAAGAAGTGTATCCACGAAATCCTAATCTACCTTGCAAGTAGTTTGATATTTAATCTAATATTTGCTTAGTAATGATGCATAATTTTATCGAAAATAACGCCTCAAAGCGTTCTAATTTGTCTTCTGGAATACTGTATATATAGCTGGAGCACCATTAACAAGGAGGGAATGGGGAATTTTCATTTTCATTTAAGAAGCATGTTTCATGTACCATTATGTAATAAAATATTTATAATATTATATATTTCCTTGTACAATTTGGGTGCAATTTATTGGTATTGTAAATGTTTATGGATTTTTATGCATGAATAAAGCAGATATACACATCAATAAATCATATGAGTATGAATTTTGGTTCTTCTGTAAGTCAATAATACAGTGTTGTTCATTTGGTTTCTAAATCCCGTGAGTCACAGAGTTTTAAACTGATCTATAGGCAAAGTTAACAAAGAATAAAACTTGATATCCTACTTCCATGATGTCTTTCTGTAAGTGTGAAAGCTCAGACACAAAATATAGTTTACAAATAGTTTCTGGTTTATTCACCAGTCAGTTTACAGTTCATGACTTGCGGGGTTTCGAAAATAACCGACTCATTTCTTTTCAGGAACAGTGTGGCCAAATGAAAGCAAAGACGGAATGTTGCTGGTGTTGTTAATGGTGAGTTGAAAGACGGAATGTTGCTGGTGTTGGTAATGGTCAGTCGAAAGGCGGAATATTACTGGTGTTGTTAATGGTCAGTTGAAGGGCGGAATGTTGCTGGTGTTGGTAATGGTCAGTTGAAAGCTGGTCGAACATAGAAGGTCTTCCAACCAAAAATCATGCATGTTACATGCATTACACATAGCATTCACAAACTAGCAAAGGAAGTAAGATCCAAATCCCCTTCTGTGAAAAGCCTGATTTCGAATGACAAAGAAGCTTTTTTTTGTGAAGGCACCTTTAAGAGTTGCTGCATTCAAAGAGGCTCATCCTTCACTCTCTCTGCCTCCTCAACCTAAGGTGACACGTTGGAGCACATGGCTAGATGCAGCTCTTGGCTATGCGGACAAAATTAATGCAGTCAAAGAAGTACGTATTTCTTAATATCAATAAGTCTACTTTTATGTTGAGTGGATCTTGTACTAGTGCCAACGGCCGTAGCCATGTTGAAACACCGGATCCCGTGAGATCTCAGAAGTTAAGCAACATTGGGCGTGGTCAGGAGTTGGATGGGTTGCCACGCGCTGTTGGTTGGGGTAAGGGAATGGAGGAGTGGAAAGGAACTGGCCACCCTACCGCACGTAAACTCCGGCTCAGGAACACCTCTGCGGAGGTTCGGACCTGCCTTCAGACAGAATAACCCTTACCTTCCTGTCAGTAAGTTCAGTTTCTGCAGGCCTTCGGGCTGAGCAGCGGTGGCTTGGTAGGCCAAGGCCCTTCAAGGGCTGTAGTGCCATGGGGTTTGGTTTGGTTTTTTGGATCTTGTACTACATTACTTCAAAAAATGATTTTTTGTATTTAAAAAATGATATGTCTGTTAATTATGTTTAATGTTGTGGTTAAGTGTAAGAGAGGGACTTGAGCCCTAACTTCGACACGAATAAAGACGACTTGCTTGCTTGCTTGCTTGCTTGCTTATCGCCTAAATGTGGCAATACCTGTTGAATTCACTATCATGAATTAGGCCTACAAAATTTACTTTGTGCCTTCTTGCCTTTGCTGGCGAGATGTAGTGTTTACAGTGCACTATGTCTTCTGGTATGGGCTAGAATAAATTTGTTACTTTCGTTGACCTGGCTCAGTCTTATCCTTGGCTTTGGCAATATTAAGGTGATCGTGGTATGAGATGCTAGGAATACCATTCCTAATGCACCCAGTCCCTGTTATGAATGGTGTGAAAATATCACTCATAGGGTCGGTTGGTGTATGCACTTCTTATTGATAGTGGCTTTAGGTCGCTCCGACACAGATATTGTATGTCTTATGGCGACGATGGGAGAAGAAACACCTAGGAGTTGGAAGGAAGCGACCGTGGCCTTAATTAAGGTACAGCCCCAGCATTTGCCTGGTGTGAAAATGGGAAACCATTGAAAACCATCTTCAGGGCTGCCGACAGTGGGATTCGAACCCTCTATCTCCCGGATGCAAGCTCACAGCCGCGCGCCCCTGACCGCACGGCCAACTCGCCCGGTGAGTGTGCATTTCAGTGGGCTTGGTAGACTGATATGTAATAGCAACTTCTGGACCGGTGAGAAAAGCAATGGGAAACTACCTCACTTCTCATGCCTCTTCAGTGACGCCTAGGCTATCTATGACAGCTGATGCCGGAACTGTGGAGGATCAAACCAGCCTTCGGGCTGAATACCCAACATACGCTTTTGTTGTGGACAATGATGATTCCGCATGTATTCCTAATGCAAAAGCATCCTCGGATGATTCCAAAGTGACTGCGGAACTTGTCCTTATAAGGGCACATTTTGGAACGATCTCCTAAGAAACAACAGAAATTCCTCGTTACAGCCGGTGGTTTAGTAGAGAAGATGGAGTCTGGGCTTTAAAAAACGTCTCGAGCATAGGGGTAGGCATTTCAGGGGACCGAGCGAGATGGCCGCGCAGTTAGGGTCGCGGAGCTCTGAGATTGCATTCGGAAGATAGTGGGTTCAAACCCCACTGCCGGCCGCCCTGAAGATCGTTTTCCGTCGTTACCCATTTTCACACCAGGCAAATGCTGGGGCTTTGCCTTAATTAAGGCCACGGCCGCTTTTTTCCCACTCCAAGCCCTTTCCTACCACATCGTCGCCATAAGACCTATCTGGGTTGGTGCGACGTAAAACAAATTGTAAAATTAAATATTATGGAAAGGAATCCACATTAGAAGCAGATGCATGAAGTTACAAAACTTCTCTCAGGCTATTCTGCTGCTACATTGCCTTCAAGTCTATCGACAGTAGAGATGGCATCATTGAAATAGTGCTCTCTCACAACATGCGAAGTGGAGTGAACATTCTCCCAGTACAAGAGCCTTTTTATCGGAAATAGTGTATCCATTCACGCTGGAAAATTAATAGAAGTACACACTAGCGGCGATTAGGGGGGGCGATGTGGTGGGTCGCCTCCCCCCCCCCCCCCACCACCACCAGCACATTGTGCAGAAGACATTATATTTCTGTTTCATTTTAGCAGGCTGAAACTAGAAACTATAAGAATTACTAAAAAATGCAATTTGTACAAGCCCTCTTGTCTTATCAGCTAGTTCTTTACTTTATTTTCTTTAATTATTAACACAATTATTAGCACAACTATACATCAAATGTCAGTCGTCGTGGCTAACCGATTTGCATAGCGCCACAGCAATTAGTGGAGACTTTGCATATGCTCTGAGAAAGGGTAGCAGAGGTACATTTTTTGCCAAGAGTTGCCGAGTGCATTCGTCTGTCTGGTAGTCTCTTTAGTGTCTGTTAGTTTCTTAGTGTGTAGTCAAATACTAAAGGTTTTTAATTGCATAATCACTCTGTACTTCTGTTTAATTGTAATACATGTGTATATTATAACTTTGGTGAAAGTTTTATTCTATAGTCAAGTAGCAACAAAGAAAAGCAAAATAATCTCAGTACAGGCCATGAGGGCCCTTGGAGGGGTGGAAGGTAAAGGCTTCCACTATCCGTAACCTCGGCACTTCAGTGGTAGAATGGTTAACTCTACGCCTGGCCGCCTTTGCCCCCAGGAATTAACCTGGTACTCATTTTTGGTGTAGGCTGAGTGAACAGTAGGCAGTGGGACAGTAGGCAATGGTATGATGATAAACGGGGATAAAAGTCAGGTTGTGAGTTTCACAAATAAGAAAAGTCCTCTCAGTTTTAATTACTGCGTTGATAGGGTGAAAGTTGCCTTTGGGGATCATTGTAAATACCTTCATTGGGGTAATCACATAAATATGGTTGGAAATAAAGGGTATAGATCTCTGCACATGGTTATGAGGGTATTTAGGGGTTGTGGTAAAGATGTAAAGGAGAGAGAATATTTGTCTCTGGTGAGACCCCAACTAGAGTATGGTTCCAATGTATGGGACCCTCACCAGGATTACTTGATTCAGGAACTGGAAAAAATCCAAAGAAAAGCAGCTCGATTTGTTGTGGGCGATTTCCGACAAAAGAGTAGCATTACAAAAATGTTGCAATGTTTAGGCTGGGAAGACTTGGGAGAAAGGAGACGAGCTGCTCGACTAAGTGGTATGTTCCGAGCTGTCTGTGGAGAGATGGCGTGTGAGGACATCGGTAGACGAATAAGTTTGAGTAGTGTCTTTAAAAGTAGGAAAGATCACAATATGAAGGTAAAGTAGGCATTGAAGAGGACGAATTGGGGCAAATATTCGTTTATAGGAAGGGGAGTAAGGGATTGGAATAACTAACCAAGGAAGATGTTCAATAAATTTCTAATTTCTTTGCAATCATTTAAGAAAAGGCTAGTAAACAACAGATGGGGAATCTGCCACCTGGGCGACTACCCTAAATGCAGATCAGTATTGATAGATTGAACAATGATTACCTCAGGGTCATGTGCACCTCCGGAAGTGGAAACCTCGTTTCTTAAATGTTTCGGCTTCCTGACGGGGAATCGTGCCCACGTCCTTCCGGGTAAACCGAGCACGCCTCGGACATGCAGCCCCTCTCTATAGTCTAGATGCTATGGGCTTTACGTCGCACCGACACAGATAGGTCTTATGGCGACGATGGGATAGGAAAGGCCTAGGAGTTGGAAGGAAGCGGCCGTGGCCTTAATTAAGGTACAGCCCCAGCATTTGCCTGGTGTGAAAATGGGAAACCACGGAAAACCATTTTCAGGGCTGCCGATAGTGGGATTCGAACCTACTATCTCCCGGATGCAAGCTCACAGCCGCGCGCCTCTACGCGCACGGCCATCTCGCCCGGTTCTCTATAGTCTAGTATTGAATCAAAATCTCAAAAACTATTATTACCGCACTACAGTTGGTAAAACCTTTAGCTCTCTGTGGAAATTCGCTCAGAGAGCATAAAAAAACTTACCACTTTGTAGCTTTTCCTTCTTCCAGTTTTCATCCATATACCCCGCCGTGCCCCCCTCCCCCTTTCCCCAACCGCACGCTATATGGCACTAACCGGAGTACTTTTCGTTTTTTCCCCCTCACTTTTAATTCTCAGTTGCCGCTACTGGAAGTTCATTTCCATTCATTGCAACATAAGTGCACAAGATTAGGACAGAAAACAGAAAAAAATGACAACTTTTCATTATAGTGAAGAAAACATTTTCTGATCCTCAATTTAGTTATCCCTGATGTTAAGTAATCCTGGGTTTACTGGAGAATGCGATCCCGATGGTACAGAACGGGTCTACTGATGATGTCAGTTATGACGTGTTTGGTTAGACGACGATTGTTAGGCAAGACATTGTTTACTTACGTATTATTTTTTATCTACTTGACATGAACTGTAAGAATGGCGAGAGCGTTGAGTACTTGAAGGTGCAGCTCCCACCAATTCAACCAGCCGAAATTCCAGCTGCATTTGGTCACTTCCATTCAAACTCTGCTAGTCATTATCGGCAACAGTTTTTACAATTCGTGAGTGGCGTGAATAAACGTTAGTTGTGGCCGTAGCCTGAAGAGTAGAACAGTACTAAGGACTCACCTTGCTGCTTGGTGCGGTACTGCTCGTCATAGAGATGGTAAGCTCTAGCATGAGCGATAAGCAGGTGATGAGTGGCGAGGTAGTCCCCGACACCGGGCTTACTGATCGCTGGAGCTTGAGTGAACGGTCCTGCATGTGCGTATCCAGACACGAATGATAAAGGTTCATTGAATGTGATCCACCATTTCACCTGAAACCAACAAAATGTGGAAGTTATGAATGTGCTATAAAACCTTTGCTCTAATCCCACAATATGTCTTTTCTTTGTGTTCGTTCCTTGTTCGTGGCACATGTAAACTGAACTTTCGTTTACCTGTGCCTATCGCAAATTGAACCCACCTCCCATCTGAGCGAGAGAATGAGATCTGTTTCGAATTATTTGAAAACGAGTCATGTCTAATTCCCTCTGATGGCTTTCAAGTGACTACCTCCTAAGCATTTTATTTCTCTGAATATAAAATGTATGACACGATTCCTTCTCAGTCTACAGCTAAACAGATGGACTCACCCGATCACCAAAGTTCTCGTACAAGACTCTAGCGTAGTCCTCGAAGTAGTCAGCCATGATGGGGTTGGTCCATCCTCCTAGGTCCTGAAGCCACTGAGGGAGATCCCAGTGATACATTGTGACCTGTGAATAAAGATAATATTAACAATACAGAAATTTCTTTCCAGTACTCATTTTGAATGTACAAATATCATCTTCGTACTGAGCACAAACGTAGTTGCTAGGATAAAAACAAGACTTGAAATGAGGCAATGGCTTATTCCAAAATTTCCTTACGGAACTTGTAATATCAATCAATCACTACTAATCTACATTTATAGCAGTCGCCCAGGTGGTGGTAGACTCTCTATTTGTTTTCCAAGCCTTTCCTTAAATGATTGCAAAGAAACTGGAAGTTTATTGAACATCTCCCTTGGTAATTTATTCCAGTCCCTAACTCCCCTTCCTATAAACAAATATATGCCCAAATTTGTCCTCTTGAATTCCAACTTTAACTTCATATTGCGATCTTTCCTACTTTTTTGTTGCTTTACGTCGCACCGACACGGACACGTCTTATGGCGACGGTGAGACAGGAAAGGCCTAGGAATGGGAAAGAAGCGGCCGTGGCCATAATTAAGGTACAGCCCTAGAATTTTCCTGGTGTGAAAATTGGAAACCACGGAAAACCATTTCAGGGCTGCCGACAGTGGGGTTCGAACCCACTATCTCCCGGATGCGAGCTCACACTGTGCGCTCCTAACCGCACTGCCAACTCGGCCGGTCTTTCCTACTTTTAAAGAAAACACTCAAACTTATTCTTCTACTAATGTCATTCCACGCCATCTCTCCACTGACAGCTCGGAACACACCACTTAGTCGAGCAGCTCGTCTCCTTTCTCCAAAGTCTTCCCAGCCCAAACTTTGCAACAATTTTGTAATGCTACTCTTTTGTTGGAAAACACCCAGAACAAATCGAGCAGCTTTTCTTTGGATTTCTTCCATTCCTTGAATCAAGTATTCTTGATGAGGGTCCCATACAATGGAACTATACTCTAGTTGGGATTTCGCCAGAGATTTACATGCTCTCTCCTTTACATCCTTACTACAATCCCTAAATACCCTCATAACCATGTGCAGAGTTCTGTACCCTTTATTTACAATCCATTTATGTGGTTACCCCAATGAAGATCTTTCCTTATATTAACACCTAGGTACTTACAATGATCCCCATAAGGAACATTCACCCCATCAATGCAGAGGACTTTTCCAATTCGTTAAATTCACAACCTGACTTTAACCCCGTTTATCATCATACCACTGCGTACTATCCATCTCACAACATTATCGAGATCATTATGCAGTTGCTCACAATCTTGTAACTTATTTATTACTCTGTAAATAACATCATCCGCAAAAAGCCTTATCTCTGATTCCACATTTTTACTCATATCATTCATGTATAAGAAAATATAAAGGTCCAATAATACTGCCTTGAGGAAATGAAAATGAAATGTCGTATGGCTTTTACTGCCGGGAGTGTCCGAGGACATGTTCGGCTCGCCAGATGCAGGTCTTTTGATTTGACACCCGTAGGTGACCTGCGCGTCGTGATGAGGATGAAATGATGATGAAGACGACACATACACCCAGCCCCCGTGCCAGCGAAATTAACCAATTAAGGTTAAAATTCCCAACCCTGCCGGGAATCGAACCCGGGACCCCTGTAACCAAAGGCCAGCACGCTAACCATTTAGCCATGGAGCCGGACACTGTCTTGAGGAATTCCGCTCTTAATTATTACAGGGTCAGATAAAGCTTCGCCTAATCTAATTCTCTGAGTTCTGTTTTCTAGGGATATAGCCACCCATTCAGTCACTCTTTTGTCTAGTCCAATTGCCCTCATTTTTGACAGCAATCTCCCATGATCTACCCTATCAAATGCCTTAGACAGGTCAATCGCGATACAGTCCATTTGACCTCCTGAATTCAAGACATCTGCTATATCTTGCTGGAATCCTACAAGTTGAGATTCAGTGGAATAACCTTTCCTAAATCCGAACTGCCTTCTATCGAACCAGTATTCCTGCTGAAATATGCCGTCTGGGGCGTCGTGCAGAAAGGGTATGGCTACGGGTCGCAGGATGTCATTCACGTAGGTCAAACTGGTCACATCGTCCTGAACACGCACCAACTGTGATTTGTGATTGTACCCAATAGCACCCCACACAATAAGGCCTTGAGTTGGCGCTGTATATCGTGTGCGAATGTAGTCAATGTGATGCCTCTCCTCCTGTCGGCGGCAAACCAAAATGCGGCCGTCATTTTCAAACAAACAGAACCTAGATTCGTCCGAAAATACTATCTGATCTCATTCCTGCCCCCAGTGACGTCGTTCCGTACACCATTACATCCTAGCATGTTTGTGCCCATTAGTCAAATGTAGGTGAAGAAGTGGACGACGCGCCGCTAACTCAGGCCGTAATAACCGGGGACGGACTGTCACTCCTGATGGTGTACGATGTGTGACACTGTTCCACTGTTGCGCCAGAGCTGATGAGGATGCAGATCTGTCCTGCAATGGCATTCAGATGAGGTGTCGATCTTCGCAAGGGGTGATCTTCGTGGTGCGACCAGACCCATCTCGTCGTGTTCTACGGCCTTCTGTGAACCATTCCGTAAACACCTGATGCACTGCCGACACACTTCTTCCCACACGAGCAGCAATTTCCCGGATGGATGCATGACGTTCTCTCATGTGAATAATGCGCCCTTTTCAAACTCACTCATTGACGGTACGGTTCTCGCATACGTCTGCGAGGCATCCTGCACATCTGCTCAAGTCACACAGATCCATTACCTTCGGTTTATAGCGACAACGAGAGCCGCAGGCACATTTTACCAGTCGGTGGTGGTTTTGCGAGGAGATAACGATGTGGACCTTGAACCTGATGGCCGATATGGTTCAAATGCTAATCATTTCTCATACCATATTAATGCATATGTCCTGTGAATATGAACTTCCTATCTCTAATCTTCCAAGGTGTTCTGGTTTTTATGAACATGAATGTATATAAGTTCTCTTTCCTTTTTTTTCACTTAAGAGGTTGTGGTCACACGTCAGCAGTAATTGGACAGTTTTCACCATGCTGATCGATCTTTGTTCAGCTGCCAAGCCTCTAATAAGGACTTTCCAATAAGCACCCTTATTCATTCAACCCATCTGGTAGGTGTTCGTCCATGAGGTCTCCATGCTGGCACCTTCTCTTCTACCACCATCTTCTCCATGGTTTCCTTTCTTCCTTCCTTTCCTTCCTTCCTTCCTTCCTTCTTGAAATATCTCTGAAATATTCCTAGAATGATCGGTTGATTTCCATGAGCCTGTTTCTGACCGCGATCTCCTCAAGAACCGAAGCGTTGGACCGGTATTTCAGCCCCGGATATGGCCAAAACTCGACGGCAATCTCTCATTTCCAGCGCTTCTATCGTCTTCCTATCAACTGTTCCTACAGTCCATGTATCAGCGGCGTATGTGGATATCAGAAATATCAGCTCATTTACCAGTTTCACTTCTGTAATGTTTGTGATAGTTGTGTCCCTCCATATTTTGCTGAGTTTGGTAGTCGCCAGGCGTGCCAAAGCAAAGCTCTCCTTGCCTCACCCGAGCAGCCTCTGTAGATGAATCTCCCCATTACCTCAAACCCAGCTCCATGTGTGTCAGGTTGTTGTACGCTCTCTCCAAGATGACTTTCGTACTGCTCTTGTTTATCACGATTCCATTCTTCCTGCTCGTTCTTCTTAGTCGGTCCATGATTACCAACTCTCTGGCACCATTACACAGGGCGGTCGGAAACAACATGGACCGAGTATATGAGCGTTTGAGCTTGATAAGTACCTTGAAAAAATTACGTCGATATCTCACACCGTTGTCATTTTATCAGCTGCTGAAGTTAGCCAGTCAAATCGTTCCGCGGTCGAATTCAAATGGGTTTTACGAGGCGGTATTGCTAAATCTGCACGTGGCTTGGTCGGTCTTGAGAGGCATGACAAGGAATGAGCATCAAACACTAACACACAGTGGGCTTCAGCCAATGCCACCGCAGCGTGCTTGCTATGGGGGTGAGTCTATCAGCAGGGAGGTGCTTGTTCAAGTCCCACCCCTGGAGAAGTTGATTTCTTCTATTGGCGCGCTCAAGCCGGTTATAAGCCAAGTGCAGATTTACCAACACCGCCCCACAAAGCCCATCTGAAGTCAACCTCGAAGCGATCTGATTGGCTAACTGCAGCAGCTGATAGAATAATAACGGCGCGAGATATCTACTTACAATTTTCATGCAGATATATTATTGGAAAAAGTAAGTAGATATCTCGCGCCGTTTTAGTTTCCGACCCTTTGTATATGATTCCAAAAAACAAGTAAATAAATCTCACAGAGTAGAACATTTAACAGGGGCGGTGTAAGGTGGTTTTTTATCATTTTATAAATATGTAAATTTCCTCCTGTTTACTAGAGATTCTGCACTTAAATTGCCTCCCATTTACCTAGGACACCGAAGCCTCAAACGGGGCTATGCGTCATGTATCGAGGAGAAGGAGGGAAGTTAATTTTTTTGCCTTCTTTTCTGCAGCCCCAAAATATTCATAAATTCCTCGTAGGTACAGTGGTATTACACTCGAATGATGAAGGAATAACGGAATTCACCGACAATATTCTGGACACTTGGCATCAGAAGTCACCATATTCCCTCCTATGATGTGGACATAATAATCATCATCTATTAGACGCATCATCAATAACTACGAATAATATCATTGAAAATTATGTCAACGCCAGCTATATAAATATATAATTTAATTGAAGTTCTTAAACAAATACAGCACGACACCGATGTTTCGCTAAGAAACCTACGCCAAAAGGAAAGAATCGCTTATTCCTAAGATTTTAAAAAAATAATCGATTCGATGAGTTCAGAAACCAGTCATCTCCATTCGTTTTTACAAAATTTAGATGCTCTAACTTTTCAGCTCTATTGATATGGACATACCATTTAGGAAGAAAACAAGTAATCTCCTCTTGTATAGAGGAGATATTAAGTAGTAAATTCTCTACTTAGTTTCATATTTTCACATGCCATATCCTGGAGATGACCTGTACTCTAACTAAACTGAGAAATATTCCACCAGATGGTAGTTGTGGCGCCATTATATTTTATGAAGTTGTGATATAACCTAACAGTTATTTATTTTTGTGTTCGCTGATTTTTACCACAAAATGAGTGATAGAGAGGGTAGTACTTCAGACGGTAAATCCAACAAAAATGAAGAGGGATAAAAGAAACTATGAGCCGTATAAAATGAAAATGGTGAGGGTAAAGGTGTTCACAATTTATCACAAAGAAAGGCAAATATAGGCCTATACCTAAAATGTCTACAGGTGAAATTTGCCGGTAAGAAATGAGAAAGCATTATTATTATTATTATTATTATTATTATTATTATTATTATTATTATTATTATTATTATTATTATTATTATTATTATTATTATTATTATTATTATTATTATTATTATTATACGTGAATGGTCCCTTTTGGAACACACGAAGCTTTATTTATGATTTCGTTTGCGGAGGATCCAGGATGCTTTCATCTGTTCACTAAAGATCCTTTTCCGTTCTTCCATTCACTTGGTACCTGCTCTTTTTAGTACTTCATTCTCTGGAGTAACTTCCCACTTGTCAATTTTCTTTCTATATATATTTCGATTCAAAATGTCTTCAGGTTGTGCGTTCTTCATGTCCACTTTTGTTTGTTGTATCCAAGGGAAATTCTTCTGTTTATCAACTCTTTCAAGAACTTGGTGGGTTAATCTATTTTCTGGAAGCCTCTTAACATGTCCATAAAATTTCAGCCTTCTTTTCCTGAGGTCTGCCGCAATATTAGATAATTTTTCTATGGATTTCCGGGTTTGGAGGCGGTACCCTTCTCCCGTGTGTCTTGGTTCTTAAATTTTCCTTATGATGTTTCGCTCTTCTTTTAGGATATTTTCCAGCTCGCCCTTTCTATGAAGCGTTAGAGTTTCCCCTGCATATAAAGCATTATTATTATTACTATTATTATTATTATTATTATTATTATTATTATTATTATTATTATTAGGTTTTAAATCAGATTTCATTTTTTATCTTCAGGTTCAGGATGAAATTGTTTGAGTAAATTTACCCCGGAATAGAGATCTGATATTCTTTTTCATATGAACGGTTTTTATTAGAAAATTCTCAGGGTGGTTTCTTATATTGAAATAATAATAATAATAATAATAATAATAATAATAATAATAATAATAATAATAATAATAATAATAATAATAATAATAAACACAAGTGGTGGACTGCCGATTGCGATAGGGCTCTGGAATCCCGCATGCAAGCCTGAAAGAATTGGCATAGCACCAAACACCAGAAAATTGGAGTAACTTCATAGAAATACAGAAGCAAACAGCCAAAACTATTAGACGAGTTAAACGTACCTACCACCTCAATAGAGTGTCGGAAATCGATTACGATTTCAAAAGGAACAACACTCGAAATTTCTATAGAACTTTTAGAGAAGAACTGACTAACTACAAACCCCCTAGTATTTGTTTTCGTCGCCTCGATGGAACACTTGAGCCGAATACAAAAGCCAACTGTGACATCTTAAAGCAGAACTTTGAGGCGTTACATAATTGAGAAACCTCCTTCCGAAAAACTGCAATTCAGCATATCCACCCCAAACCATGACTCACTTCCACCAACACATGACGAGATACAGAATATTGTATTAAATCTGAAAAACAACAAAGCACCAGGGGAAGATGGTGCAACTGCCGAGATGCTCAGGATCGGAGGTGAAGTCATTATTGACCGATTACAAGCCATCATTGCGGATATATGGGAGAGCGAAATCATACCTGCAGAGTGGACAGCTGCTTTGATTCATCCTCTACAGAAAAAGGGTGACAAGACAGATCCGAACAATTACCGAGATATCTCTCTCCTCTCAATTGCTTACAAAGTATTCTCTCGTGCTCTCCGTACCAGATTAGAACAACAGATAGAATGGAAGATTGGAGAATACCAGGCGGGCTTCAGACCTCACCGATCGTGTGCAGAACAGATCTGGAACCTCAAGATGATTCTCCAACATCACCAATCAATTCGAACAGTGGTCACTTTTGTTGACTTTAAAAAAGCTTACGACTCGATCGACCGTGCCACCCTATTAGATGTACTTCATGAGGATGGTGTTGACAACAAAACAACGAAGTTAATCCAACAGACTTTAACTAACACAACTTCTAAAGTGAAATTCATGGGCGAAATCTCCGAATCATTTGAGATAAGAACAGGCGTGAGGCAGGGTGATGGATTATCTCCACTGCTGTTCAATCTTGTACTAGATAAGATCGTTAGAACATAGGAGAAAGAAGTACACGGGATAAATATGGGAATGAGAGATAAGCGAATCAATATTAAGTGTCTTGCCTTTGCTGACGACTTAGCAATAATCACCCGCACTCCCGAGGAAGCCAGAACCGCTCTTGAGAATCTGCATGAGATTGCTATTAAGACCGGCCTCCAAATATCATACGAGAAAACACAATACATGGACTCCAAGAACACCGGTGTGGAATCACTTGGGACCAAATATGGCAATATAACACGAGTTAAACATTTCAAGTACTTACGTGAAATTATCGGAAGCACTGGTAACGACAGGATAGCCAACAAAACCCGTGCCGAAAAATTACGTAAAGCCTACACAGTCACCTGGAATATCTACAATAAGAAATCCCTTTCCATCCAAGCCAAGCTGCGTCACTACCATACAGTAGTTCTACCTGAAGCACTCTACGCGATTGAGACATCAACACTGACCATCAATATCAATGACATCGAGAAAATGGAACGGCAAATACTTAGGAAAATATTTGGACCAAAGTTCCAAGATGGAATATGGATGCGAAAAAGCTCGGAAGAACTCTACCCGCTGACCGAAAGATTCACTTCAATCGCCCGGAAAAGACGTATGCAATTCTACGGATATCTAGCACGAATGGACGACTCGCGAATGACCAAGAAAGTCTTCCTCATTATCAGCGGAACTCGACAAAATAAAGCACGATGGCTTGCTGACACCCAAAAACATCTCGCAGAAGTCGGCGTTGACCCATTGACACCTACACGGGCTACATTTGGACACAAAATTAACTCGCACAGCTTTGCAGCCAGACAATGTACAAGAAACTTGAAACTCCGGGAGGCATGGACTCAAGAAAGACGACAGACTCACAGTGCGAGGATGAAGGAATTTTGGGAGGATAAGAGAAACAAGAAGAAGAATGCTAACTAATGGTTCTACGTGCTCCTTAGAGGGCCTAACGCATATATATAAAATAATAATAATAATGTGGCCTCAGCTACCGTGTGCAAGCATTTTAATTTGACGCCATCTGGCTGCTTGCTCGTCACTTTCGAAGTTCCTTTGGGTGTCACCAGAGATTTTTTTACTCGTACATGCCGACATCGTGCGACATGGAGTGTCGAATGGACTGTTCTTCGCCCTTCAAAACTCCGACTACCTCTGCCGGGTTTCAACATGCTATCTTGGGATTCGAAGGCCGACACTCTACCATTGATCCACAGAGGGAGCTATTCACTTACTGAATGCGAAAATATCCTGAGAATACGCAGATCTTAAAGTGAAGAGAGAAAATCTGAGCCTAAAGAAAAGATTTATAGTTATCGTTATCACTAACGCCCAGATGTTGATGACATAAAGGATGGTAAAAATGAACTTAAGATGACTTTATTAAATGACCTAAAATTAATAAAATATATTTTAAAAATTATGTTAAAAATTAATGTTTTTAAACTCTTCAGAAAATAGTAGGTTGGACAAAAACTTACAAAGTACATAATATAGAGGCAGCTCGAAGGCAGACTACACAATACAATGAATCTTGGTTGAAAAAGAAACAGTCTGAAAAGAACTCTAAATAATAAATGACGATTTGTGAAATTAAAGTCTACAAAAACATTTAAAAAATTATAAGAGACGACCTGAGAAATTCACGTCTACAAAATTTAAAATATAAATATGATTCAGAAAGTAAAGACTCGAAAGAACACAAGAATAACACTACTTAATATTTATGAAAAAGAAAACCTACAACCGGTTTTCCAGTCAATGATCGGCTCAGGGATGGGATGAATGAAGCCCTAAACTTGCGGCGAGGATAAGAATTGTGCCGGCTGCCGAGGCCTGTCGCACTCCTCTGGGGCAATGATTAATGACTGGCACATGAAATGAAATGATAGTGGAGAGTGTTGCTGGAATGAAAGATCACAAGGAAAATCGGAGTACCCTGAGAAATACCTGTCCCGCCTCCGCTTTGTCCAGCACAAATCTCACATGGAATGGCCGCAATCTGAACGGTATCCAGAGGTGAGAGGACGGCGCGCTGCCGCCTGAGCCACGTAGGCTCTAGTACTTAATATGTATATAACTATTAGTTGAGGCTTTCAGACGTAACTTCATAAAATAATATGGTAACGTGACAAAAGGAACAAAATGACCTAAAGAGACAAAAAATATCCAAAATATCAGATAAAAATTCTCCAAATCAAAGAAAATATACAAAACCAAAAAAAAAATCAAGAAATTCAAATAATAAAAATTCAATATTTGTAATCGAGGTTCCATGAACAGAGTTCGTATATATTGGAGGATTGCATCTGACCACTCCATAAAAAGGTGACATGTCATCAATATCCAGGCCCTAGTTACCACATACTCTGCAAGGGAGTCAGCACAAACTTATGTAAACAGGCATTTATTGCTTTACATGGCATAAACAAATGTGTTGAACGCCTTTAGCGACATGCTATAATAGGTAAATCACTAGTTGATATTAGACGTCTCAGTACTGGATCCAGGCATAATGCAATGTCTGGTGATATTTGTTCAAATATTCATGAATTCATTAGCTCTTTGGACATTAAGGAAGTGCATTACTCAATTTAGTCAAGAAGAAACATCTCTATAGTCGATTGAACATAAAAATGTTTCACAAAACTTTGTGTGAAAAATATCCTGAAGCTGGAGTCAGCTTCTGGAAGACTACAAGTAAATGTGTGTAGTTGTTCATGCAAATTACCGTAATATATGCTCTCTACAAACAAATACCCTAAAAGTGGTTCCACTACCAGTAAAGGAAGCATATTCTGAAAAAGTTTCCATAAACCAAAAGAAAATTGCAAATATCAAAAAAGTGTTAAAATACGTTACCTCCTAAATGAGTTTCTGTCTTTCTACAAAGAAATTTTATGTGGCCCAGCACAGATTGTCCTGATCCAGAAGAAGATCTCTGACTCTACAGACTAAGTTTACTACCATCGTTTGTAACCACGATCCGGAATATTTCTGAACATAAAGACTTAGTTTAGCTCATCCATTACTTTGTTAACTGTTGATACTATTTCAATGACAGAAATATCCGTACATTTTAGAAGCACGTTAATATTGTCTATTGAATGTCGATGTAGGAAATAATTTATTATAAAGCTGATTACTGTATAAATAAAAACATTATTGCTATCGTTTTTAATCTGAGCCGTATATAATTTCTGAGTCAATAATTATTCATATTTCCAATTTTAAAACATAATGTGAAGTGCATTTTAATATGCTGTCCGAAAACAAGTCATATCCAAATTCTATTTATTTATGTTTATAATAAAGTAAGTATTATTGTCACAAAATAGCGATGGAATCTTCAGTAGTCAAGCATAATCTAATGTCAAAACGTTAAAAAGCCATCTATGCTACATGAGTATACAAAAATTTAATTTTTTGTCTCTCCTGTAAAATTAGTTTTTGTGGAGATGACTGGTTTTCGAACTCATCAATTCAGCTGTACTTCGGCAAGAACAGGTTACGAGATTTGTATTCTTACGGGTGTTTGTTTTAAATTCCTGTCTGTTTAAATGCCACTGTTTAATGCTTTAAACATTTTAAGGTTTACGACGAAGTTTTACTAAACGCTGGCCATCTTTAACCATACCAGTAACGTGTGCGAATTATGCACATAAGCCTATATTACTGACAGTCCTGGGTCTGGAAATGGGTTTGAAATGTTATTACTTTGGCGTATGTTATGTATCGCAGTTTATGCGAATAGGAGGCAATTTATATTATTTTTTGGGTCAAGCGAAACAGTTGACCAACTCAAATTCAACCTTAATAGTAGCTCAAGATCCACTCACCACTGGCAGTATCCCGTTATCCAGAAGCTCGTTAATCAGGTTATTGTAGTAGTCTATTCCTGCTTGATTAATGTTGTTTGCTTCTCCTGTTGGCATTATACGAGCCCATGAAATGGAAAATCGGTAATGATTCATCTGAAACGACACCAAAGATGAGTAGTAAGTAGCAGAACAACAGAATACATCACATTCATAAATTAAGGCAAGAAAGACAACTCACCCCCATTTCTTTTAGGATCCTTACATCCTCCTTGTAGCGATGATATGAGTCATCTGCTACGTCTCCATTTTGGTGGTCCTTTGAGTAGTCTGGGTGTTCGTGCAGCATGTGATCCCATATATTCTCGCCCTTGCCTGCAACAAGGATTACTTTCTCATTAGCTGTCCAAAGGTGGTATTGCACTAGAATGCCAACGGGACGCCATGGTTCTGGAATCTCGGTCTTACTGGATAATGTACTAGTCATACCCCACACCTGGCATCACTTCTAAGTTAGCATCACTTCTAACCAAGATGCCAAGTGCTAATGCTAATTGCATCGATGCCACGAAGACTAAATCAGCATTACAGCTAACGACAAGCCATTGTCGTCCGCAGTCCGTCAATGTCGCAGACTACTGAAATTATGTTGTGCCATAACCATATATTTGAAGCGTGAGGATTGGTGGGAAAAGAGCGTAAAGAAATGGAGAATTTAATACATATCTCTAAATCATGTATGATGTGTTTCAATAATACAAAATCCTGGTTCATTAAAAATTGTTGATCATGTGCTCAATGCGAATCTTGTAGAATTAAATCTGAAAAGCAATATTTGACTGAACCTCCTTCAAAAACCCGACCAAGTCCGACAACAACAAGTTCCTGAAGGCAACCCCACATCACCCATAAGATAAGAACCACAACCAGAGGACAACCTACATTTATTTTGCATCGACTGCCTCCCTGCCTCCTTCGGAATCCCTCCTAAATTATATTACCTCTCAGTCCAACAGTTCAGCAACATTACACATGGATGGTGACCGTGCTCGCCATGCCACATCAAAATAAAAGATATTCTAAATTGACTATATGTAAGCTATTTGCTTTACGTCGCACCGACACAGATAGGTCTTATGGCGACGGTGGAAGAGGAAAGGTCTAGGAATGGGAAGGAAGCGCCCGTGGCCTTAATTAAGGTACAGCCTCAGCATTTTTCTGGTGTGAAAATGGGAAACCATGGAAAACCATCTTCAGGGCTGCCGACAGTGTGGTTTGAACCCACTATCTTCCGATTACTGGATACTGGCCGCACTTAAGCGACTGCAGCTGTCGAGCTCGGTACTATATGTAAGACACCCATTCAAAACTAACACTCATTCCAAAATAAAATAGTTCACAGAAGCTTTAAATATTCACTTATCGAAAATGTTATGGAGATAAGCAACGTTGGGTAGATCGTCTCATTCAGAAAAACTCAATTACATACTGCTAAAATAAATAGCAGATTTGGACTCACACTTCGAGAATAAGAACTAATGTCTAGTACCACCCACACTTCCACGCAACCAACACTTACACCCTCGACCGCCCACCTAGAATCTGGGCTCCCTCTTCCTCAATTCCCAACACTCACCCCCCCCCCCCCCCCCGTGTGGGTGGGACCGGTAGAATATAACCCCACAGTATGCCCTACCTGTCATAAGAGCTGACTAAAAAGGCACCAGGGGTTCTTAACTTGGGAGCGTGGGCTGGCGACCAAAGGGCCCTTAGCTAAGTCCTGGCATTGCTTCCAATTACTTATTCCAGGCTCCTCACTTTCGCCTATCCTCTCCGACCTCCGTTGGTCAATTCTTGTTCTTTTCCGACCCCAACGGTATTAGAACATTCGATGCCTAAGGAGTCTTCGTAACTCTTATATTTCTTTGGCCGATACCTTCAGTTTTTGAAGTATGGGATTCCTTCCATTTTTCCCATGAGTAGTGTTAATAGAGGATGATTACCCAAGAAACTATATTGTAAACAGTAATCACCACCAACACCACCTTTATTGGTTTTAATAGAAATTATGATCATTGATATTGACATTGAGTTTTCCTGACTAGTTGAACATATGGCCAGCATGGAGCAAGGCTGTGGTTTGGAGATTTTAACCTCAAATAAAGACACTGTAGTTTTGACGTACTGCAGAAGTAACAGCAGGAAGGAAATTAGAAACGAGTATTTATTTCTTATTAATGAACACATAATGCACACCATTAGATCTTTTTAATACCATAACTGCCATTTTAGATTGTCCGCTTTCGAAGCTTGAGGATTGCTCCGCGTACGATATTAATCGATATCGGAGAAGGTTAGTTGGAATAACAAGAGTACTTTAATAAATGCCAGTAATTTATGTTATTTTTAGTCTGCAGTATGTAATTAAGTTATGATTGGGTTACATATAATTAGTCTGGTCGAACAAGCTTTATCTTACCATCCTCGTTCCAGCCTCCCTCCACCTGATAAGCCGCGGTAGCAGCACCGAAGAGGAAGTCATCAGGGAATCGGTTGTTGGCCGCGCGTGACCTCGCCGCGCCATGAACCAACACTACTAGAGCCAGCAGCAGGAGACATGGTCGTATTGAAGAGCCCATCTTGACAGCGGTCATCCGTCACACCCAACACCTTTTTTTATATACCAGGTTCTCCCATGATAAGGAGATAAGCCTAATTGAGAATTTGTCATCAAATGATATAAATATGTGTTTGTGTGATGACAAATTAACGACAGTATTTGGAATAAACACCTACTGCCTCCTATCAGCCGAGCACAGATCAAGGACTGTCTACGATAAGCTATTACAAGTGCATTTGTATTAGCAACAGCAATAAAGTGGCAGTGTATTGCCGGATGATTAATGATAAATATGGCCTTGTATAAATATTGTAACTCTTGTTGTTAGTGTTATTTTATACAAGGGCTATGTCCATTCGTTCTGTCTTTTGGCGGCACTTCCCCGAAATATTTTCTGGGGTTTCTTCAAAACTCCGATTTTTTACAATAGAGACTTGCAGTGTGTTTTAGGCCACGAGATGTTTTGTTTTGGATTTTGCAGGCAGCGTAGTTTCTAATCCATTGTACTAGCATTAACCACCGCAGTTTCTCCCGCGATTGCTTTAATTGTAAATTTAATAACGACTTACTCGTTAATGCCAAGAATTATCTATAGTTTAATGTCGTATAAATAAAAATCAGTTTGGTATTCAAACATTGTACAAATGTACTATTCAAACGCACACACCCACACATGCAGAGGATACACACACTCTCTGCTACCGGGGACATTCACGCGCACACGCACACACACAGACTCTGGGATGGGTTTAAAGAAATTATTGAAGAATGCCAAAACAGGTTTGTACCATTAAGGGTGGTAAGGAATGGTAAAGATCCACCTTATTATAATAGAGAAATAAAGAGACAAAGAAGGAGGTGCAGAGTGGAAAGAAATAGAGTTAGAAATGGCTGTGGAAGTAAGGAGAAATTGAAGGAACTTAATAGAAAATTGAATCTAGCAAAGAAGTCAGCTAAGGATAACATGATGGCAAGCATAATTGGCAGTCATACGAATTTTAATGAAAAATGGAAGGGTATGTATAGGTATTTTAAGGCAGAAACAGGTTCCAAGAAGGACATTCCCGGAATAATTAATGAACAAGGGGAGTGTGTAAGTGAGGATCTTCAAAAGGCAGAAGTATTCAGTCAGCAGTATGTAAAGATTGTTGGTTACAAGCATAATGTCGAGATAGAGGAGGAGACTAAGGCTAAAGAAGAATTAAAATTTGCATATGATAAAAGTGACATTTACAATAAGATACAAAAGTTGAAAACTAGAAAAGTGGCTGGAATCGATCAGATTTCTGGGGATATACTAAATACAATGGGTTGGGATATAGTACCATATCTGAAGTACTTGTTTGATTATTGTTTGGTCGGAGGAGATGTACCAGATGAATGGAGAGTTGCTATAGTAGCCGCTGTGTATAAAGGAAAGGGTGATAGACACAAAGCTGAAAATTACAGGCCAGTAAGTTTGACATGCATTGTATGTAAGCTTTGGGAAAGCATTCTTTCTGATTATATCACACATGTTTGTGAAATTAATAACTGGTTCGATAGAAGGCAATTCGGTTTTAGGAAAGGTTATTCCACTGGAGCTCAACTTGTAGGATTCCAGCATAGCATATATCTTGGATTCTGGAGGTCAAATGGACTGTATCGCGATTGACCTGTCTAAAGCATTTGATAGAGTTGATCATGGGAGACTACTGGCAAAAATGAGTGCAATTGGACTAGACAAAAGAGTGACTGAATGGGTTGCTATATTTCTAGAAAATAGATCTCAGAGAATTAGAGTAGGTGAAGCTTTATCTGACCCTGTAATAATTAAGGGGGGAATTCCTCAAGGCAGTATTATCGGACCTTTATGTTTTCTTATATATATAAATGATATGAGTAAAGGAGTGGAATCGGAGGTAAGGCTTTTTGCGGATGATGTTATTCTCTTTTGAGTGATAAATAAGTTACAAGATTGTGAGCAACTGCAACGTGACCTCGAAAATGTTGTGAGATGGACAGCAGGCAATGGTATGTTGATAAACGGGGTTAAAAGTCAGGTTGTGAGTTTCACAAATAGGAAAAGTCCTCTCAGTTTTAATTACTGCGTTGATGGGGTGAAAGTTCCTTTTGGGGATCATTGTAAGTATCTAGGTGTTAATATAAGGAAGATCTTCACTGGGGTAATCACATAAATGGGATTGTAAATCAAGTTACAGATCTCTGCACATGGTTATGAGGCTTTTTAGGGGTTGTAGTAAAGATGTAAAGGAGAGGGCATATAAGTCTCTGGTAAGACCCCAACTAGAGTATGGTTCCAGTGTATGGGACCCTCACCAGGATTACCTGATTCAAGAACTGGAAAAAATCCAAAGAAAAGCAGCTCGATTTGTTCTGGGTGATTTCCGACAAAAGAGTAGCGTTACAAAAATGTTGCAATGTTTGGGTTGGGAAGAATTGAGAGAAAGAAGAAGAGCTGCTCGACTAAGTGGTATGTTCCGAGCTGTCAGCGGAGAGATGGCGTGGAATGACATTAGTAGACGAATAAGTTTGAATGGCGTTTATAAAAGTAGGAAAGATCACAATATGAAGATAAAGTTGGAATTCAAGGGGACAAACTGGGACAAATATTCATTTATAGGAAGGGGAGTTAGGGATTGGAATAACTTACCAAGGGAGATGTTCAATAAATTTCCAATTTCTTTGAAATCATTTAGGAAAAGGCAACAGCAAAAGCAACAGATAGGGAATCTGCCACCTGGGCGACTGCCCTAAATGTAGATCAGTATTGATTGATTGATTGATTGATTCTAAGTAGGAAGGGAGAGGGTGAAACCCGGTGACGGCACATAGCCTACTCCTGTCGAATAGCAGAAAGAGGTCTGCTCAAGGCCTTACGTATCCATCCGACGGACGGACCATCAACAGTGTCATATGCCCTCACTCCATATGAGCACTGCGCAGAGATTTGGAATTTAATCCAGGCATTTGACACGCAATCTAGTGATTAGAAATTGTATACACCACCTCCGCTATCCTGCCAGCCATCATTCTGATGGTGAAAATTTTTATACCAACGGGACTCGAACCGGCTAACCTTGGTGTCAGCTGGCGGGCTGAGGTAGTTCTTCATCCAGAATTTTATTTTGATAGGTTTCCACAATTCCAGAGTTTAGGTGGTGTAGAATACCTAAAAAGGAAACTAGTGTCCTTGGATCCAAGTAAGAGTGGTGGATTCGTGCGGATTCCGGAAACTAAAACATTATAAAAAATGAAATGGCGTATGGTTTTAGTGCAGAATGTCCGAGGACATGTTCGGCTCGCCAGGTGCAGGTCTTTTGATTTAACTCCCGTAGGCGACCTGCGCGTCGTGATGAGGATGAAATGGTGATGAAGACGACACATACACCCAGCCCTCAAGCCGACGAAATTAACCAATGATGGTTAAAATTCCCGACCCTACCGGGAATCGTTATCGTACCCGTGACCCCTCTGACCAAAGGCCAGCATGCTAACCATATAGCCAATAAAAGTACATTCCTTAAAACTCCTGGGGTGTCTGGACTCCTTGGGCGACAACCGCCCGCCCTCCCCCCCCCCCCTCTCAACCTCTGTTATTCCTATTCCAACATAACTGCAGCATTTCATATACTCAGAGTACAAGTGAAATGAATGCAATAATATATAGTTTGAGTAAAGATGCAATATACTGGTTTAGAATAAATACGGAAATTTTATTATAATAATGGTCATGTGATAAGCTATAAAGCTGGGGCTGTACCTTAATTATGGCCACGGACGCTTCCTTCCCAGTCCTAGCCCTTTCCTGTCCCATCGTCGCCATAAGACTTATCTGTGTCGGTGCGACGTAAAGCCAATAGCCAAAAAAAGCTATAAAGTGGCATTCTATACGAATAATGCGTCAAAGAAATACACACAACATATATATAGAATGTAAGGGGTATGTGTATAGATATTTTATTAGTTAGTAAAAAAACAATACAACGCACACGTACCGACAGGTCCGTGGATACTTACCTACTTACCTCTTTAATAGGCCGTGGACGGGCTGGAACAGACTACAGCAGCCTGGAGCTGAACTCGTGCCAAATTAGAGTAAGGGGGGGTAACGGGAATGGAAAGAACCCGGAATCCCATCCCAGTAAAAGAAAGAACGGGATCAAAAATACGGGGGTTTATTGATAAGCATAAGGCAAAACAAGATAGATGAAAAGAAAATGAATAGGAACAAATATTACTCACTGAGGTTCACGTCAGGTGTCTATCTCATACATCCAACTGATACCAAGAGGCTCATCAAACACAAATCAAACGTGACCACATTCGCCTCTTACAATGCCAGACATCTCCCAACGTACGGTTGGATTGCCCCCACCTTATTTCGTATGCGTGACATATGACGCGTCGCTCCCCACAGTGAAATAATAAAACGCACATACTCTAAAGGAACTTCACACACATCAAAAACATTAGATACATCCAGATCACGACTCAAATATATCCGCGTATAAGAACGAGCATCACCAGAGACGCGATTCATCCCAACAATCCCCCATCTCGAATACGCAGCGTCTCAAAGAACAAAAGAAAGATAAAAGATGGTTGCCATAGTTACGAGGCGAGTAAACAAATATAACAATGAAAGAAGACACATTCAAAGGAACACAACAAACGTTACTAAAAAATTAGGCCAGCAAATAGCCCAAAGAATGAAAATAAAGAAAATGTAAATAGAAATAAAAATAACACTGTGAGAAACGGAGAATACTATTAATCAGGCAGACAGACAGCACAACCACACTTACACACGCACCATAGAGACCCAAGAGAAGAGTACGTAAATCAGAATAATCAGTATGTCCAGACACATAACGAATATGCAGTAATCGGCATAGCAAGACATGTGCTTTCATGGACTCATGAGCTCAATACAAGATGCGTAAGAATGATAAAGGGTCGCCGCTTCGAGGCAAGGCATATCCCAACATAGATCACCGCAACATCATCATAACCAACACGCCCTCAACGAATCCATATCGCCTCGCCTTGGACGAACATGAATACCAGTCCTAGCGTCAAAACACAGCATCACACATCCAGAGCTCGACCATGAAAGAAATCGACGAGTGATAAAAAGTAGTAGGTCTCAAGCATCATATCACATGCACGCAAAACAATCACACAACAGACCAATATCATCCTCCATCCTCACAGGTTTATATGACACGAAAAATAGAGCACACAAAAAAAATCAATGGAAACCTACAGTAAAACGAAACTTGAAATTAGCAGAAAAATATATAACTAATATGCCCACGCAACCATAGCAAGCCAAGAAATTGAAATTACCTGAATAATCGGGCAGAGTGCAGTGCCTTTAGGTAGTCACAAAATAGCGACTCAAAGGAAGAGTCGGGCAATTGAGTGGAAAAATCCACGGCAGGAAAAGTAAACGGCACAAGTAAAATATTTCACATCTCAAGATGCCCATTGTTTTATAGACCGCCATGTTGGCTTCACCGTCTAACGATCTTCTTTCCAAAGAAGGCGAGCACAAGACTCTTGGGAGACACTTCGGCTGATGGCCGGAAACGCTCTCTGTCAAGGAGAAAACAAGTCATACGTCACGTCCAGGGAATAGATCGACAAAAATGTCGATAGCGGTCAAAGAATGCTGTATGTTCTAAGAAGTGCGTCACCAAGGCAAACTTGGTTCGGCACACTATCGAGAACAATAAATTATAATAAAAATCTACTTTGCTCAACCCTTGTAAGTCTAATTTCAAGATGTTCAGAAATTGTATTTTAAGGATTTATATGAAGAAATTGTTAGTGCAAAAATGAAGTTGTATTTTATTTTGCAGCCTAGAAAATCGAAAAATAATGTAAATTTCGAATATAGCGTTATCCAATCCTTTGCACCCATTTTAAGTCCATTTTTTTTCCTTTTGGTAATTTATATGAAGAAAGTTTTGGTTCATGAACGAAGTTTAAATTTATTCCGCGGCCAAGGATATCAAAAACGTTGAGCCCTTTCCTCTCTACCAATTCCCGACAGTCAGGTGTAATCTCAGGGTATCTCATCAATTAATAAAAATATTTAATTTTTAATACGTAGACTTTCACGACCACTAAATGACATTATGATAATTATTTGGGGATATAAGGTCGTGCAATAATAAATAAATACCAGCTGACGCGTTTCAATCCTGCTACCAGGATCGTCTTCAGAGCAACAACAAAGCAAAATGGCTACGGTCTCTCCATAGTAACCAGACTCAAGATAGAGAGACCCTGTTAGAAATATAGTTCATTCCAGGGCCTCCAGAGTCACTGAGAAAGATGTTGACGAATTAACTAAGGAGGGTAGCCATGATCTACTCAGTATATAGCCGTCACCTTTGTTAAAATTATTTGGGCGTTTAGCAATTTCTATCGCCTCACGAATGATTCTGGGAATAAAATGTTTCTCTTTACAAATGACAGAAGTTGCACAAAAAAATATTTGATGGTCATTATGTATGGCATGTTCTGCCACAGCAGACTTCTCTGGCTGGCAAAGACGTAAGTGCCTGCGATGTTCTTTAACCCTTGTTGCTACTTTCCTACATGTTTCGCCGACATAAACCGATCCACAGGAGCAAGGAATCATACATATTCCAGCGTAGTTTAAACCAATAGGATCTTTGACAGATCGCAAAAAATTGCCTATGGATGCATTGTCAGAAATAAGAAATTTAGGGAGACCAGTAATTGGAAATCGAATTGGAAAAATATGGTTAGACAAAAGATTTGAGAAGAAATATTTCGCAAAGGGCGAACAATGAGAAATTTGGAAAAACCATCTAATAAAGTAAAAATATAAGAATTTGATTTAGACGATTTGACAATAGGTCCGACAATGTCAACATAAAATTTCTCACAGGTGTAGGTAGCGGGAGAGGCGGCAAAGGTGCCATAAGGAAGGTGATTCAATGGCTTATGGCGTTGACAAGAGGCACAAGAACGCACCCATGAAAAAATATCCTTGCGCATTTGGGGCCGATAGAATTGGGAGGCAAGGCGTGCATAAGTCTTAGCTCTCCCAAAATGTCCCCCTACAGGAGAGTCATGAAAGTATTGATAAACCATGGACCGTAAACTGGAAGGAAGAACAAGGCGAGGAGTGGCCTTGGGAGTAGGCTTAAAAATGAGAAGTTGCTGCTGATGACGAAACGGGCCAGAATAATTAGGGGAAACCAGGTCACGAGAAATTTGTTGGCAGTAAGGGTCAAGCTGTTGATGTTGTAAACACGATTGAAAAGAAAGCGGAAAATTAGTTAACGAGGAAACAGAAGAAACAGAATTAACAGGAAGTGAATCGAGCTCAGAGGGTTGGAAATGAGGTTCTTCAAATAAACGAGATAAAGCATCGGCAACGGAGTTGTTATATCCAGAGACGAATTTAAGAGAAAACTTGAATCGTGAGAGGCGGAGTAACCAACGACCCGTACGACCAATTTTCGGGGCATTATGGAGGAGCCAAGAAAGAGCCTGATTGTCGGTACTAACAATGAATGGGAGGTGGTCAAGATAATCAGCGAAGTGTTCAATATAGAGGATGAGGGCAAGAGCCTCTTTTTCGTAGGTAGAATATTTACGTTCTGCAGGGGATAATAGACGGCTAAAATATGCAATAGGGAGTGTGCAATCATTAATAGTTTGTTGGAGAACGGCGCCTATAGCAATATCAGAAGCATCGGTGGACAATTCAAAGGTGGCGTTAAAATCAGAAATCTGGAGAAGAGGTGCATGAGATAATTTAGTTTTTAAAAGGTCAAAGGCAATTTGTTGTTGAGAAGACCAATGGAATTTAACACCTTTACGTTTAAGAGCATTCAAAGGTTCAGAAATAGTAGAAAAAATTGGGATGTATTTGGCATAGAAACCGACCATTCCCAAAAAAGATCGTAAATGTTTTAAATTAGAGGGAGGCGGAATTCTAGTAATAGCAGAAACTCGTTCAGGGTCAACAGCAATACCATCAGAACTTAAAATATGACCCAGAAATTTAATGGAGGTTTGAGCAATCAAAACCTTAGACGGATTGACGGTTAAGCCGACGTTGCGGAGACGTGTAAGGACTTCACGAACGTGCGACAGATGAGATTCAAAATCGGGAGAAAAAAATTAAAATATCATCAATAAAAGGGAAAAGATATTTGTACTTAATATCAGAGAATAAGGAGTCGACGAAGCGTTGCATAATTTGGGAACCTAAATTCAAACCGAAAGGGACTTTTTTAAATTGGTAAAGGCCATTAGGGGTAATAAAAGCAGTATACCGGGAGCTAACGTCATCCAACGGGAGCTGGTTGTAGGCCGAATTAAGATCGAAAATCGAAAAAAGTTTGAACCGGAAAAATGTTGAAATGCAGAGTTTAATTTGGGCATAGGGTACGCATCATAGACAATTTTCTCATTCAACTTACGAAAATCGACAATGAACCTCGTGAAGCCATCAGGCTTATCAACCACAAAGGCGGGAGAGGCATAATCGGAAGATGATGGAATAATAGTATCATCATTCAACATTTTCTGTATTAGCTGATTTAAAACCTTCATCCGAGGAGGACTAAGGAAATATGGAGAGGAGCGAACAGGGGTGGAATCATTAAGATCAATATGGCCAAAAAATCCTTGACAGTGACGAGCTTAGGGGTGATGACGTCCGAAAATTCAGTGAGCAAAGCTTGAACTTGATCGGAATGAATAGAATTAATTATAGGAAGGGGAGAATAGAAACGAGAAGGGTAGACAAGAGTATGGATTAAGGGAACAGATTTATCAGAAAAGGGAAAAGAAACTTTAGAATGCGCGGAATCGAGAAGAAGACCAGTATAAGCAAAAAAGTCATACCCCAAAATGATAGGGAGAGATAAAGATTCAGCGATAAGGAAGATAAACGGCCAGGAAAAATGCTGCATTTTAATATGCAAAGAAACCGTACCAATAATATTCAAAGGCTGATTAGAGACAGAAATACAACGTGTAGAGGTAGAACGATAATGTAAATGGGGATCTAGTTCGGTTAACAATTTATAGAATTCATAGCTGATAAGAGAAACAGCGGCACCTGAATCGAGAAGGGCGACAGAAGGAGAGTTATTGGCAGTAACTAAGACATAACAAGTGGGAGGTAAAAATGAAGCCAAATTTGAAGTGGATTGGGAAGATGCCGTTAACAAAGGAGGCAGATTTTCCCCATCTAAGCGTCTACTGCCTAGCGACGCGGGTGGAATGCGTTTCCCGAAAATGGAGTAGTACACTGACGCGCAAGGTGGCCGGGCAGTTTGCACCGATAACAAGTGATAGGAGGGCGGACAGGAGGAAGGGAAGGTGCGGGTAAAGCAGAATATGAAGAAGTAGAAGGAATAGTCGGAGGAGGAACAGATGAATAGAACGAACGATCTCCTAAAGAATTTATAGTGTGCTGGTGGGCTAAATTATAAAGTTGCAGAAGGGAAACAGGAGGAGCTAGAACGTTACATAGCATGCGAAATGAGGGAGCCGCGTAAAACTGTATAATGGAAATTAATTCCTGGGTATTATGTGATATATTCAAAACATCGGTATAAGTTATGATAGAGTCAAGATAATCATGAGCAGGTTCATTAGGTAACTGATGTCGTCTGATAAATTCATTACTCAATTTATAACTTACTTCCAGGAGTAGAAAATAATTATGAACAGCGTGCCTCAATTCGTACCAGTTGGAGAAGTTGGACATATTATCAAACCAAATTTTGGAGAAAAACCTGTGGTTTTCGTGGAGAGAAGACCAATCAGTTGAGGAAAGGAAGCTACTTTAATATTTAAAAATTTACGGGCTGAAAATAACCAAATTGTAAGACTACGAGGATCTGTTGCTGATAACTTGGCGACTTGAAGTAAAGATTGTTTAATAATCTGAATATTGAGAGAACTATCCACCGAAGTGGTAGGAAGAACAGGAGAGGGAGGGTATGGAGGGGGGAGGGGCCATAGGGTATCGAAAGGGAGGAGGTTTACTCTCATCAGATGTTGCATCAGGCGCATGATCAGTAGAAGACGGATAGACTGAGGAAGAAGAAGAAAACGAGATTAAATTGGGAACAGAAGAATTTGGAAGTGAAAAATTTTGAGGAATTGGTATTTATTTATTTCGTGTCAGAGTGTTGAGAAACTTAAAAATATAAATTAGGTATTATATACAAATAAAACAGAATACATTTTATGTCACAAAACATGTTTCACACAATGTCTGCCCAGAAATGGGCAACAGAAATTCCCTCTTCAGTGGCTTGAATCAAGTCTTGAAGTGTACAACGAACAGGGCAGGACTGACAGTCATACAGGTGTTGGGTAGTTTGTTGCTCCCCACAATCGCAGAAGTCTGACTGATCTTTCAGATAACCCCATTTTTTAAGGTTATCCTTGGATTTACCTACTCCACTCCTCAAACGATTAAGTGCCTTCCAGGTTGTCCATTCCAAATGATGACCAGGGGGTGGAGATTCAGAAGGCACCATCCAATCAGAAAGATGCTCCATTTTTGCTCGCCACATATCACAACGTGCTGTTCTTGCTTGTTTATCCTGAGCCTTGGAGACAATGAGGAAACTTTTCCTGGACTTCAGTCTTCTGGGTGGAGGTCGATGTCCAAATAACGGGTGGTTGCTTGTGAGATCCACCTTCGACCTCTCTTGCCTTGCAAACACTTCTCGCCGAATGTCTGGAGGAGAAATACCAGCCAAGCAGTAGAGTTTGTCAGTGGGAGTAGGTTTCAGACACCCAGTTACTATTCTACATGTTTCATTAAGAGCTGCATCCACCCGCTTCGTATGGGCTGACCTAAACCATACAGGACACGCATACTCAGCTGCAGAAAAACTCAGAGCAAGAGCTGAGGTTCTTAACAAAGTTGGATGGGCTCCCCATTTGCTTGAGCCAAGTTTACGGAGGATGTTATTTCGGGCTGAGACTTTCTGTCCAGAATTAACACAGTGTTTCTTGTATGTTAAGGTCCGGTCTAAAGTGACACCCAAGTACCTAGGTGTAAAACAATGCTCCAGTTGCTTACCCTCCCACGTCACACACAGCTGTCTAGTAGCTTCTCGATTTCGAAGATGAAATGCACACACCTGGGTCTTAGTCGGGTTTTGTAGTAGCCGGTTCTTCTGATAGTACACTGAAAGTTCCTTAAGTGCATTTGAGAGCTGCATTTCAGTGGTTTGAAAGTCGTCGCACTGGACAGCTAAAGCCAGGTCGTCGGCATAAATGAAGCTTCTTGTATAGGAAGGCCTTGGCTGGTCATTTGTGTAGATGTTAAAGAGGATTGGCGAGAGGACACTGCCCTGAGGAAGTCCGTTCCGTTGGTCCCTCCACCTACTGCACTTTCCTTGAAACTCAATAAAGAACCGGCGATTCTGCAGGAGAGTTTCAACAATCTTCGTGAAACCATAGTCTCTGGTGAAGTTATAGAGCTTGGTGATCAAAGTTCTATGGTGCACTGTGTCGTATGCTGCCGTAAGGTCCACAAATACCACACCTGTTATTTTACGTCTTTCAAACCCATCCTCTATGTGCTGAGTTAAATTGAGCACCTGTGAAGTACAATTCCTTCCAGATCTAAAGCCCGCCTGTTCTGGAATAAGAAGGTGATCTACTTTAGATGTGAGGCGCTCAAGTAGGATCCTCTCAAATATCTTATACAGGTGACAAAGTAATGATATTTGCCTGTAGCTCTTAGGATCTAATGGATCCTTACCTGGCTTCAAAATAGCTATCACTCTAGACTTCCTCCATACCTTAGGTATCTGTTTACTCTGCAGGCAATTGTTTAGAAAATCAACAACCCACTTCCTTGCTCTGGAACCAAAATGTTTTATTTGTTCCACTCTCATATCATCTAGACCTGTAGCCTTGCCATTTTTGGATTTGTTTATGGCTTTCTCTAATTCCTCTAGGGTGATATTATTAGTGAGGTCGCTAGACTCCTTATCTATTTGGCGTTCTATTTTAACTCTATTCATATAACCCCCTATTTTTCCATTGAGCAAAAGTTGATGAGCAATGGCATCTGGGGACAAATTGACGTGTACAGGGGCTTTTGTGAAGTCATTATTAAGCCTCTTTAAAAGTCGCCAGGCTTTCTGACTACTTTTAGACATGTCCAGATCCTCAAGGGTAGATATCAAACGATTTCGTTTATCTTCCGCTAACATTGTTGTCAACTCTAGACCTTTCTGCACAGTCTCTTCGCCAAAGGGATTCGTCTCAAATAGATCAATGTATTCAGCCATCAGAGCTGAGGAATGTTGATTGAGTCCAGGAACATAATTCATTCGACAACCTCTGGGAATTGACTGTCTGGAGCTCTTGTTCACTGCATCTACAAACAGATCGTAGTCAGTCATAGGAATTGGTGAAGATAGTATAGAAAGGTCGTCCCCTAAAGGGAAATTATCTGAAAAACAAACCATGCTCTGCTACCATATGTAACACTCTTTGTACTTGATAGTGTCTTTGCTTTACTATCAACTTGCTAGAAATAGCGTTGTAATTGAGATTTTTTTAGGAGAGTGCCCTTGATCGGGATACTAGACAACAAGATATCAAAGTACTCAGAACTGACAGTACACAAGCGCGCAGAGTGCCGAGAAGCGTGCAACATGAGAATATAACAGTTCAATACATCGTGTCAACATTATCGTAAACAGTGCAATTCAGATCTCCATACATGTGCATAAAGAAGTTAAAGGGCCGCTACCCAAGAGAATTGCCTTGGTATGTACACGTGAAAACAGAAGTAATAAGGGAAAGGAACTCGTGAAAGAGAATTTTGGAAAACAAGTTTGAAAATAACAAATATATTATACCAATCTCAAAGGGGTAACAAATTATCTTTACATCAGAACAAATAGTATGAACCAGCATATGGCGTAATAAAAGCATTAAGTTTGATTTTAAAACACGTAGGTGATACAAAATTTTATTACATCGTCATAATCGAATTCCTAAGCACCAATCACTACAATCTTTGGACATATGTTCCGACACTTCAATTAGGGGAAAGAGAAAAAGGGGGAGGGAACCCATAGATTCTGAAATCAGTTTCTTTACATTATATTACACAATACGCTAGAAGGGAGGTACATCAAATAAAGTTTCAGGCTCGTGCCAGTAGAATACAAAGTTGGTAGTGTCATACACTTGCTAGATAACCTCTCAAATTGATACAATGTTTACAATAGGACATCAAAAAATGTAACCTCATGCCAAACAATTCTAGAGATTCAGAATAGAAATAAACCAATCTCCAAATCCAGGGAGTGATCCTTTTGGTAGATTAGAGAAAAATATAGGAATTCTAACAAGTGATCCCAAAAGGGATTAAAACACACATGCATGCGCAGAGGCGATAATAAAATTGAAGCTAACCGATGAACATACAAATTAAATTAGCAGACCACATCTTTTGAGCAAGCACCATTTTTACGCAAAGTTAACAGATAGATGGGATAAGAAAAGAAAACAAGGAAATAAGAAACGGAGGAATGGGATAGGATAAGGATCAAGCCGCCAAGTCCCCAGCACTAACAGACGCGATGCAAAAGTTCATCTCAGAAGGTAGAAATGTGTATGGGCTAGAATTTTAGATCAGCTGTCCAGTACACCATTTACACCGCATTTTAGGAATATAAATGTCCAAGAGGCAGAACATTTGCGCTGCACGAATACTCAGATGTGTCCTGAAGGGACCAAAGTTCAATTTTCGTTACTACGGCGAAGCCGAAGTACAGCAAGGCAGGGCACGTTAAATGATAGAAAGAAACAGTGTCTGCTCACCCTTGACAGAAGTTCAGCACGAAGTTTACAAGTAAAATGGACACGGTCCAGCCGTGTACAGAGTTCCAGCTCCCACTGTCTTTAACAAGGTTATACCACAACTGACCTGCCGAATGAACGACACAAGGCCATATATATGTGCCAGCGGGGTAGATCTAGAACATACTATAGGCGTGACGTCAGAGTGGATGCGCCTTGCAGGCGAGCAGTGACAGCAGTAGTACAAGCAGCCGGGAAGCCGACAGTTCGTAACAACAGACGGAGAAAAGAGCACCAATTCGAAGGGGAGAATTTTTTTGTAAGGTAAGCACAAACAGCTCGCAACAGGTGATATTAGGCTTAAAAATGGTCTTGATATTGTGCTTTCTGAGAATATTGCCAATCCTATCCGTGACAGATTGCACGTATGGCAAGAAGGCCAGACTCAAAGGACGAGAATCACGTGACAATCTGTCTTTTGGCTTAGGATGTAGCACTTCGTCAATCTGTTTCCCTGAATAGCCATTGCTCAGAAATATTCTGGTTAGGAACTCAAGTTCACCGTTTAATTTATCCTCCTCACAAACCTCCCTTGCTTGGCTGATAAGAGTGTTAAGCATAGCACGCTTTTTGCAAGGATGGTGATGAGAGGACCCATGAAGGTATCTATTAGTATGGGAAGGTTTACGGTAAACCGAATGACCTAAAGATCCATCTGATTTCTTAGAAACCAAAACATCCAAGAACGGCAAACATCCTCCACGTTCAGTCTCCATGGTAAATTCAATGTTTGGATGTATGCTGTTCAAGTGATCCAAAAATATGGATAATTCGTGTTCACCATGGGGCCAGATAACAAATGTGTCATCGATATATCTCAACCAGATGGACGGCTTGAGCGTGCAAGATTGAAGACAACGCTCTTCAAAATCTTGCGTATAGAAATTAGCGCTGACTTGTGCCAATGGCGATCCCATGGCAACACCATCCATTTGTTCGCATATATTATACCATGAAAACTGAAATATGTGGTAGTGAGGACAAGGTGAAACAGATTAACAATGTCAGGCGTTGGTGGTAGCCGACCCAGCAGGTATTGGTGAGACGATGCCCTTCTCACCTTGTTTTTCTTTGTTTCCGCTATGGCGGTGTGCGTGGGCGGTGGCTTACTCAGCGCAGGCGTTGGTAAAACGAATACTAGTTTTACGCCTGGATGCCCTTCCCACTTTGATTTTTATAGTTTCCGCTATAACGGTGTGCGTTGTCGGTCGCTTACCTGTTTTACATACGGATAGCTTTTTCTTCTGTTTTAATGTCTGGAAATTATGGTAAAGGATTATTGTATTATATTTTATTCTATTTTATATTCTGTTGTCGTGGAAAACATTAGAAGTGTATTCTTTAGCACCTATTGGTACTGAGTTAGTACAGTGTGCAACGATTAGCATAAACTAAGGTTATTCTTTATCTGCTTTTTCCTGGTTATGCACGTGTCTGATAGCTGCTTGGCCTTAATTTTCTTATCACCTGCTGTCACGTACAGGAAAAGTAAATGACTAGAGTTCAGACTTTTATGCATTGATAGGCTAGATTAGAATGCAAAGTTACTGAAGCGAGCAGCAAGTATAATCTACCTTCGCAACGATTGTGCTATGGGGATTGCAAAACATTAGGGGTACGGCCCATCAGAACCCCTATAGTTTATGTTACCCTTGCTACATTATGAAAGAGCAGGTGGCCGACACTTTCTACTAACCAAATTATTTTGCAATCTAACCTCTTACTGCATAAAAATCCGGGCTTTATAAATGACTAACGCCAAACAATACTTAGATTACTACCTGCTCTGTATACATTTTTACATTGTTCTGAATAGTAATGCCAGGATAAGAAACAGTACTTTGTTTGTATCCCTGACGCAATATAACATGCTGAATGTGAAATAGTACTGAGTTGGCAGAGAGAGTGGAAGCGACATGTTTGCTAAAATAAGGTAAGTCTTAAATTTAACATAAAATATAAGATGTGAGACGTTTTAAATGGTAAGCAGCTTGGGATGTAA
Organism: Anabrus simplex; assembly: GCF_040414725.1. NCBI lineage: Eukaryota > Metazoa > Arthropoda > Insecta > Orthoptera > Tettigoniidae > Anabrus > Anabrus simplex. The sequence goes on from NC_090265.1 coordinate 1,636,973,615, forward strand.
CTGCTTATAGTAGGAGGAGTATAACAAAACATTAACCCACTAATGCCCACCGTATGATATATCATACGCAAAATGTGCTTTCCAAATTGCGTTATATCTCCGTCACCGTAACTGTTTTGATATTTTTAAGGCATCATTTGGCGCATCAGGGACGCAAATAATGTTTCCTAGCTAATGGCATTTTTGTTTTTCTCCTGTTACGACGATAGTTGGCAAGAAACAGCGGGTAGCGCAGCGGGCTGACAAAAATGACGTGCCGATGGGTATTTATAATTAATGTGGAATAGAGCTATGGAAAATTAATCATATTTCGGTATATTTGTTACGAGAATAGTATGAGGATTTGACCTCGTATGATAGTTACTATCTTCACTGATCGAGATGGCATTCAAACACAAATATCTTTTAACGTATGAAATATCATACGCTGGGCATTCGCAAGATGAAATACAATAGCAGATGGGGAGACCAATCTGAACATTCTAGATAGCTTATAAAATGATTATTTTGATGATGACCCGTTTTCAGAAACAGATGAAATAGGATTAGTGCTTACGGGAGCTGTTGATGGCAATGACAGTGATCACGACGATGGGTCTAGTGATGATGATGATGATTGTGCTACAGCTTGGGACGTAGGGAAGGGTGTACTTAAACAGGAAATCGAGGTCAGAGGTGTAAAGAAATCTCCGTGTTGCTTAGAAGAGTGACTCGATATATGCATTTCTGAAAATTCAGAGAGAGTATTTTCTGCAGCTGATGAAAATCAAATGCCATTACAGAAGGCTCCTACAACTACAGAATCCATTGATGTGTCTTCCCAATGGAATAAATCCATGAATCCACAAAAGAAAGAAAGAAAAGTAAGAAATTATGTAAGTAAGGAACTGAGGAAGTCAGTCAAGTTTACAAAGAGTGATGTGCCAGAACTATAATGCGTTCAGGAGTGGAGTGTCAGTAAGTTCACTCGAGTGCTTTGTTCTGTTCCGTATGTTGAAGTGATTACTAAATGGTGATGGAGAGAATCCTGCAAACAAACAATAAAATGTTTTCTATGGTTACTGTTAATAATAAGTTTCTGTTGTATTACAAAAACAACAGTAGGCTTCAAAATTCGTTTCAGATCATGCTATCACATCATATGATAGGTGGAAAGTAGGGACTTTCCCCACGAGTATTCCTTGCCCCAGAGGGTTCTGAATTATTTAAATTCCATCTATAAGATCAATATTCTGTTTTTAGTTTTAATTTATGTTGCAGTAAATTATTTTTGTTCTTAGTAAATCATAACTATGTTTGGTGTAATATGTTACTCCCTACTGCCCAGCGTATGATATATCATACGCCAGAAAAATGGTCCTTAAAATTGAAATATTCAGATTTTTTAAGTATCCTTGCTTCAAGGATCGGTTATAGATGTAATGTTGAAAAAAGTACAAGGAAACTCGAAACAAATATTTTCTGGGCATTAATGGGTTAAGCCTGGTAGATCATTCAATGCAGTTGTTTATTAAAACATATCTATAGATATACACAACATGAATGGATTACATTATCGTAAAGTACATTCTAAACAGACTTTAATCATAGGGTTTGGTCCGTCCCAGTCATCAGAGTCGTCTTTACCTCTCTAATTGTAATGTCGCTTACAGTACCGGCAAGCGGCAACTTTTGGTGCCATTTTAAGGTGAAGTGGTAGCAGGTTCCATGAATATTCTACATCTTTAGAGGCATACTTTGCCACAAAACTAGATGGTAGATAGGGTATTAAATGTTTTGGCATATACCACAAAAACTTGTGTTTATTATAGGCATCTATAGCCTCACTCACTAATGTGTTGTTTGCTTGTTCAAAGACGCAGGCCTCACACTTACATGTGGAAGACGGGTCGGTAGGTAGACTTGCGGTGTTACTAAAACTTTGAATGTCTTCTTCCATGGCCATACAATCGGTGCAGTTCATGTCTTTTGAAAGACTGATTTCTGCATGGTGTATACCTATGTATTTACAGCCGTGTTACAATATTCGATAGAGGATAATAGGTGATAGCCGTTTCGTGAATAATAAGAGAGTAGGCGGTTGTATTTGCAGGAATGTTTTCAACTGTTTCAAATTCAAGACGAATGTCGACCTGTGACTCCTTCATAGCTTCTTCTAAGTAGGAACAGTATATGACAACTAAAGGCGCTCCGTTTTTAAATTCCTCTGGAGAAAACAAAGGACGATTTTCTTTCTGATAATACGAAAACTGAAAATTGCAGAACATGGCGTATAGGGGTCCAAATTTTTTTTAAATTTAGTTCCATGTTTTCGTAAGGATAGATAATTCCATTCAGATAGAGCCGAAAGGTTCTTAATTGACAATGATCAAATAATTTGCGAAACATCAGCACTGTGTACAAATTTACGATTGGTTTGAAAACCGAACAGGATGTAAAGAGGTCTTTCTGTGAAGCGAGATGTTTTACAGACCAAATGTGTGTATCTGTAGTTGTTAGTACCAGATACTCATGTATTTCCCAGCTTCGGAAGCGAATCGGTATTGCCATGTCAGTCTCTACCATCTTAAGAATACGTAATTTTGCTCTGTCGGATAAGGTAACATGGGGCACTCGCCATAGAATACGTTGTAGGATAATTTTTGACTCGATAGGTGTTGATGCTGCTTTGAGCACATTGTAATCACTGCTATCGCGGACAAGAATGAGCTCTTGCTTTGCATTGAGTATAATACGCTTATGATCTTCAGCAATTCCGAGAATGTGTTTTAATGGTAACATTCCGGTAAAGGTTCCGTCTGTATTAACCATTCACTTATTAGTACCTCCCGGACACAATCCTGCCGTGCGTAATGGTTTACTTTCTTCATTTCCGTACGATGGATAGTGTTTCATAGCACTTGAAATGCCTACATTTCTTGTACTGTCTACCTCTACCCCGTTAATTTCAAGGCGAGCCTCCGAAAAGAGGAAAGCGAGTGCATTATTGTTTAGGATTGAGGTGCTTCCACTAGTCCCATCACTTTTTACTATCTGTCCTTCAATCTAAATGTAACTTTTATGGGGTAGGGTGTACACATCTTGTTGATGAATGACCGTGCGAATTCCATCGTTGTTGTTTAATCCAAACGTAAAGGGTTGATAAGAATGAAGCTCACTTCTTACTACGCCCCCTTGCGTTTCCGCTGAGCACACGACGTCTAGAATGTTTTCCATGGCGCTGTAAGGTGTAACCTATATCTTTTAACACCTGTTGATGACCACGTGTTAGCCTCATGAGTCGTTGTGAACAAGTGAGACGTTTCTTCGGTGAACTCTTTGTTTTGTATCGAGACGTGTAAATAAGTTTTATGTTGGCATGAGATGAAGTTTGTACGTGACGTGTGTGAGAGGGTCTAAATGAACAAGCTGATTGATTTTATTGACAAGCTGAAGGGTAATGTCACTGATGCGTGTCACAGTTACAGGGTGATAGAGCACTGCTGATGGTTTCTCACGTATGGTATAGCCACCTTCTTTTTCAATAATAAAATCGTGCAGGGCGTGCGAAGGTTGTTGATTGCTGTACACGTCTATAATAATATTACAGGTGAGAGTCACGTGATGATCGTCTAAAAGTGTTGTAGGGAGGTCAGACTAGTGACGTACGTTCAGTGCTAGTTCTCTTGGAGAATATCCGAGCAACGGTCCAACCGAGTCAGGTTGTGTTTTAAAATCGATTTTAAATGATGATTCGATAATACACTTATGAGTCACGTTGCTTGCTGTGAGAGAGAACTGATGTTTTTAGTAATAAAGCTCTCGAGACTAAACTGTTGAATTAGCTTGTTTTCAATGTATTCATAAATATCATCTACAGAATACGTACCCTGCGGTAAGGTTAGCACGTTTGATCCATCTCGCACGTTATAGATTTTATTATAACCTTCAAACGATACTAGTCCAAGACTGTAAGGTCGATGTCCAAGTTCAGTCGGTGGGTTGAAGTAGACGGTTGTTTCAGGTCCTTGCCCGTGTATAGTAAACGTTCTTGCATTGCCGAACATCACATGAATACTGATGCACTTGGTCCGATGTTTGAGTTTCATATAGGAACTTTAAACATAATCGACCACACGTGTGTGTATGAAATGTTTGTACACGGATTTCATTGTAAACAATAACTGCACTGCTTCGGAAATAGCGTATGAGCTCTGCTGGAGGAGATAAGTTTCCGTAACTGTCGAAATACCATACATGTTGACCATGTTTGACGTAAGCATCGTAATGCGTTCCTGGACCGTGACTGTCATCTAAGTTGATGACGGCACTCTCGTTGCAACGTGGATGTGCTGGTAGCTGATTTCGCATAAACACACCGCGGAAGTCACGTATTCCGAGTTGTTTGGCATACTTAGTTACTTCTTCAAGGGCCAGGGCTCGTCGTGGCAGTGCATTCAGTAGGCGCTTTTTGGTGACATGTATATGCCCAGTCCTTTTTGTATGGCGCCAGATTCATGTGTACTCTTTTACCACGCAGTTTATTTATAGTTTTATTATGCCGTTCACTCTCCTTCAACTGCTGCTTTGCCTCTTCTACGGCTTTAACTGTTCTTGCTACAGCACTAGCTAAACCAAGGAGGGACTCAAGGGCAGCTATCCCGGAAAATAATGCAGGTAAAAATCCTCCACGTTTTGATACGGGAATAATCCGCGCACGCTTGTGAAACAACACTTTACTTCTAGGACTAACTCGTGCTTTTGCTGCTCTCAGTGCCTTAGTAATGGCTATCCGATTATCTTTTTCTCCTCGAAAAGACTGTCGTGCTGCTTTTACAGCTGCTTGCCATCCTACTGCTTTCGTTTTCTTCTTTACAACGTCAGGATAACGTTTTATTCACCATCCTGCACACAACTTCTCTCGTCAACACCTACTAACCAACTGATAGTTACCTCTTGATTTTATTCGTTTATCTATCCTATTACTGCTAAATACTCTAGGAATTTTTAGGTTTGAATTCAACGTGGTAAGAATCGCTAACATCTCTTTTTTCCTTGTATAAAGAAAGCTTGTTGTCTAAGTATTGTTTGGTAACAACATCAAAAGGATTTCTTGCATCAGCTGCATCTGTCAGTCCCAGCTTGTTCATATAAACCATCCCATATTGAATGGTTCCGAGTTTACTATATTCTAAACCTTTTGTACAGATGGCTTGTTCTTTAACAGGGTCAGCAACTTGTATTCACCGTTTATTGTTTGCTGAATAACCATTCTCAGTTAGGATTGGCACTATTCGCTGTAAACCGTTTACCCTATTATCCACATAATCTTTTCTAGCTGCGTCTGTGTCGTTTGTCGGGGAAGCTAATCGTATTACTCGACGTTCCAGCACATCATAGTCATTGTCTTTTGTTGTTACTACAGGATGTGCTACTAGATATGCTTTCGTACATACGTCTTGATGATTTATACGATCAGCCGCGTTCGTGATTCGTTTATGCTGTGCCTCATACTCTCCTTTTATTCGTCTAAAAACGATAATAATCTACATATTTTTTAGAAGTGGCATCAGAAGGGTTTACCGGGTCTTGTATGTACGTTAATCGTTTCTCCTTAAAGTCATAATGTCCATCTGCTGTGCGCTGTATAGCCCACGTATCAACATAGCGTTTATTGGCCCGGTCGGTATCTTGACGTGGATTATCTACATGCTGAGATGGCATTACTCTTTTTCTAGAGCGTTGTGTTCGGCCGAAAGAGTCCATGTTTCGACCGATGTGAAAGTTATATAGAGATAACATGCTATATAGATATACTATTTCTTTGTTGAAGCGTTTAAGCTACACAACATATTTTGCATTAATCCGAGAATTGAAGGTATTATTGAAACCAAGCCATGTAATATAAAGTTTATTACCACGGCGGCGAAGAACACGCTCCACTAAATAATGGTTAGGATACTTGGTTTTTTGTAGGTCTTCGGCGTAGGATCATCCTTCGATAGTCTGTCCTGGAAGATCATGGAGTAAATAAGTCAATGGGTAGGTAAGCTTAATCTTGTCGATCTGAAAAATTTCGGTACTCCAGTTTGGTGTGTATCCTTTAGCGAAGACAGACTTGTGTTTACTGATACGGACAAGATCACCTTTTTGAAAGCGATGACGTTGAGGGTCAGCTGTTTTAATCGCGTGATGAATAGCATCTAAGCGTGGTGTATTCTTGATAATAAGACGAGGTTTTGTGCCAATGGTGCGATGAAATGTATCGCTGTACGTAGAAACAAGTTTAGGTAGAAGTTCAATCCACCGATAAGAGCCCCGAGCTCTAAATTCTCGACACATGAGTGTTCTGAGTGTGCGATTAAAGCGTTTCACTACACTGCCTTAAGATTACTATAAGTAGAATAATGATGAATGCCAAGCGTCTTGAGATAGGAAGAAAACACCTGGTTGTAAAACTCCTTACCCCGATCAGTTTGAAGAAGACGGGGACGACGCTTTGCCTGCTGGATAATACGTTTAAATGCTTCTGTTACTAGAGAGGCAGTCTTTGAACGAACTGGTTCAGCAAAGGCATACTTAGAATACACATCAATAACGGTAAGCAAATATTTGTAGCCATGGTTACTACCAGCGTAAGGAATCATTTCAACAAGATCAGCTTGCCAAAGTTCATCCTTCCCACGTGTAATGACCCGTCTTCGAAGGTAAGTGCGCCGAGCAGGTTTATGCAATTCGTGGGCAATCGCTATTTTCACGCGTGAAGGCGTCTTGCTTTGAGGAGCCATTACACAATAATACCTGCATGACGCAATTCTTCTTCTATTTCTAAAATCTCTGCTTCATGTCCTGTATGACCAGCGTGTTGTGAGGCTTTTAACAATTGCAGACGGTTTACAAGTTCGTTAGGATCATTCCAATACGTTACATCTACATAGGGTAACAGAGGCTTGTAAGTTACATAGTAACCACGTGCTGACATGTGACGTGTAGGAAACAGCTTAGAAATAATTTCACGATACTTGAAGCTCTTATTAGCATTTACAGCTTCTGAAGTCTCGTAATTACGCCGTGAGGCTTCTGTAGCAATAAGAATAGATTTATACTTCTGAAGATCTGCATTAGATATGTTCTCTAGGTCAGGTATTCGTGAAAACAGGAGGTCGATGAGACCCTTGGTAGGTTTGTAAGTGACATTTTTTACGACTAGACTGTGATCATCAATTGTAATGTCTGCATTACCTATGCGAAAACGATCTTCTTCGTAACGAATGCCATAAGTAGTGTCAGTTTTCCTTGTAAAAAGCTTCTCTAAGTAGGGAGCGGTAAGTGGACCGTAGGTACTTTTAAGAAGTTGCTTTAACTGTGCATGATACTCTGGTGTAGCCAAGACCTCGGATAAAGAAGGCTGTTGTTGTTGTGTAGGGGTTTCTGCAACATCAATTGGCAAAAACTCCACCTGCTTTGCCTGTTTTAGTAGTGTACCTTGTCATTGTTTTGACGTAGTAGGTGTTTCTGTAATAACATCTGCAGGCGAAAACTGAACCCGCCTTACTTGTTTTGTTGGTGTAAAGACATCCTCCTCGTCTTCTTATCCTTCTTCTTTATCTTGCATAGTTTTAACGTAGGATGTTTGTGCCGTAACTGAACTTGTAGTGGGCTTAGACGATGATGTATACTGAAGAAGCTCTTGCAGTGGTGCACCAAGTTGTGTTTTTAAAAAGAAATATGTGTCTGCTTGGATACGTTTCAACTTTTTAAATTTACGCCGGATGTTGTTTTGTGCACGTATAATTTGTTGTGTCACGTGCTTGCTAGCTCTTTCCATGGTCACCGAGTAAGTGAGTTCTTTAAACCTAAAAATAAGCCTTAAATACGTACAAAGTGATCAAAACCTGTGCGGTAGCGTAAATGTTTAATATCGCTCTCTTTATAGATGACTAAAAAGCCATGTCGCTGTGATGACCAACACGTGGCACACAGACGTTTAAAGTCATGAAAAGTCATATCGGTGTTTACATGATCCTCATACATGTGACGCACGTTGCGTTCGTCTTGTCGAAAGAGAATGATCATGTTAGCATTGTCACGAATCAACTGCTTGAGTATACGAGAATACGTTTGACATAAGTAAAAACAATCTATATACTTATTTCGTCCCATGCTAAAATAGGCTTGAATAATAGCTTCCTGTTCTGTAGCAACATCGTCAAAAATCATAAGAGAATTAGGTCGAACAGAGTCTGGAGGAATAACCTCTTCACGAGTGTGAAATGGAAAATAACCAATGTTAACATGAGAAAGGCCCTCCATTACCCTCTGGAGAAATATATACAAAGGATGATACAGCGACTTGGCAAAAATGTAAATGTTTTGAAACCACACCCCACATCCTGAGCGGCCTGCAATGATGCAGCGAATAGTAGATGGAAAGGGAGGACCGTGACGACGTTTGGTATTCGATTTAGAGAGCAGACAGGAAACAAGGTTAGTGACTGGCAGCGTGTGTAGCTGCTTAATAATCTTCATACTGACTGAAGATCTTTGCTAGTTAATAAAAGTATATATTGTGACCTTATCGGTCATGTACATATTTATTTATTAATTAAATGGCAGTGAAAAACCTTTGTAAAGCTCCCTCGTACTTGTTACAAAAAGTTGCATTAGGTTGCACCTGCTTACACAACCTTTGTAGCTTGCTGAACACCACTCCGTCTTAACTAAAAGAATACACAGATAGAGAGAGAGAGAAGAAAATGTCAAGCCAGAAAAATCGATAATGATACCTTCACCCGTTGAAAAAATGGCCGAAACACGATGTTGCCAGCTCACGAGTTGCATTTGTATGATGAGATTTCGAGACATGCATAATATTTAATATGGAAAACCTCGGGATGTTATATGATTTAATTATAGACATCTGCCAAAATTCCACTTCTTTATAATATACTAATGTGTGGAAGAATACGCAATCGTTGCATTATATAACACGCTAAGCGTCATGACGCGTCCTTTGTACGCAGCACTCTCATGGAGGACATTGTAGGGGCATTATTTTGATAATTAATTTTAAATAAATGGCCGAACAATTCAGGTTCCGCACATAACCAGACTACTTAAGAATCTGAGTCACACGTTTGAGTGTATTACCGATGTCATACGACACGTGGAACTATTAATTTAAAAAAGTAGTGGGGATTAGCTACTGTCTCTTGCATGAGAGGGGGAAAGTTTATAAAAGGAATAGCGATGATGACAACAGTATCCATTTGACGCGAAGGATCCAACGCAGAACCACGGTTTGATAGTGTTCTGATCTATTTAGTGTTTCAGACTGCAAATATACAGTTTACATCTTCGAGAATATATAATTGTCTACAAACAATAGTATTTAAAAAAGGTTGAAGTTATGTGACCACAAGAACGGTATAATTGTAATTTTTTAGAAGTGATGCAACAAGTGTTAATTTCATTAAAGTGTAATAAATGTATTTTTGTGTTAAAGTGACGCAACAAGTGTTAATCTCATAAAAGCTGTTATAAGTGTAGAAGATAACCATTGGATTATAAACGCGCTCAGCGGGAGTAGCAACGGACATGAACCCGTGACCAACGTCTACACCATGGAAGCTTAAAAAAGAAGAATGAGGGTCTTCCTCAGGACCCGAACCTTGGATTGTTACGACATGATGATAAGTACTAAAATGAAATATTTTTAAAAAAATAAATGCGCGGTTATTCATTATGCAGATCACATAAATTAGGTTAGACATGTAAATTGCATGTATTTTTTTTAATTAGAGACAGAACTTGTGAGTGGTCTTCATATTCATTTATGTTCATTTCATGGAATTAATAGTCTACTCCATGGGCTTAAATATATATATAATTTACGTAATGCATGTATTTGACGTGATGATAAAATATTAGTTAGTCTGAGAGAGCTTAGATTAGGTAAATGTAATTGAATGTAGATTTGTTTTGGCACTGAGCCAAGCCGTAATTTTGTATAATTTATTTACGTGATATCCAAGCTTATTATGATAATGCATGGTGATTATGCTTGTAAAAATGGACCATCGGCTGTTAACATAAGGATAGGAAGGCACTCTTATTTTCACGTAATTTGCATGATAATATTTGTAGATGGCTGTATTAATTATATGCGTAACTTGTGACATGCCTAGACATCGAACAGACGCCCTCCTATTGAGATTAGCGTTTTCCTTTAATATCGAATATTTTCCCTTTCTATATATGAGAATAACATTATGGATATGTTTAAAATCCATATTTGATTTTATTGATTTGAGTTTAAAATGTAGGAAAATCCTAGGCTGTATTCTGTAATCGGATGGAATGGAAGCCGGTCATTCTAAGTTGAAGGATGTGAATATGAGAAAATGAACAGTGGCTTGATATTGTATTATAGAATTGTGGCAGGACAGTGAATTTATAAGCCAGTGGAGCTTTGGAAGTATGATATGAGAATATTACTGAAATGAGATTATTTAACAAATATGAGTTCCATGGGAAACGATTTGGTTTCGCCTTGACATGTTAAGAAGATATTTCTGCCACACTAGGCCATTATTTGCTACGGCATTGACGTCCGGAGATTTATGACTTGAAGGGTAGCGAGAGAGCCTGTCCCTTTTAGAGAGTTACTGTATACTGTATTGTTCAAGCTATGCCACTTAGAATGAAGGCAGCGCGACACCGATTATAGTTTAAAGGATTCTTTTACTTTTCCATGTAAGATCTCATAATAATATTTAACTAACTGGAACGCCAGTATTATTATTTATTTGTTGACCCTATGATTAATTACGAAAGGGAGTTTTTATAGAGCCGTTTGTCAATGCCATCCTGGATATCATCGGTTCGAGTTCTGAGGCAACCATGGATTTTTGTTGTCACATATTTTTTATATATACAGCCAATTGCATGTGTATATTTTGTTTATTGTTTCTTTTCATATTATGTGTACATATTTTCTTTTTTATACATTCTTTTAGTCGTGTTTCACTCTTTATGTGCATGACAAATCGAGTTTTATTTTCGTAATTTTTGTCAGTGGATTCATTGGGATGTGGGTTCGATATCTGGACCCGACATCAGTCATTTTATTTTTATTAGGATTTTATCGACTAGCATTCACTTATTATTTGTTTACTTTTTGTAATATAATTAATTTAGCTAGGTGACCACTTCAAGTTATCTTCAATTTTTTTGTTGTATAAATAATTGCTTCTTCTGATAGTGAAGAAAGTTCTTAATGATAACCGTCGCATTTATAAGGATATTTCTGATTTTTTTAAAAAAGGTATGTTATACAAATTATAATGTAATATTTATCATCATGTCGGGAAGACGAAAGAGGTAAAGGAGAAATACAATTTTGACATTTTGCAATTGGTATTTAGTCCAATGGACATTGCATATTCAACATTGATATACTATAAATATTCAGGGTCAACTTTTAATTAATTTGATTTATCAAGGCTCAGTAAATAGGTATTTAAACTTTTGTCTGCCTGTCATTCTGCCGAATAACATTGTATCCCAGGTTTCCTTCCGTTCATTTATGCCTTTAAACTAGTTATGTGTTATTTTTTTATCTTTCGCCGCGAACACACCATGGCCCTGGGAGGTCGGTGGTTTGATTCTATGGAACGGAAGGGTGCAGTAGACCCTTGCACGGTCGGAAGAGCTTTTGCTCACCCATCATTGCTGAAAAATTTTCTTTTTCGTTCCTTCCTGATGAGGTGGCATCTGACTCTAGACTAAAAAGGTCCCTTTCCATCAAGCGCCTTGGCGTATGGTGCTATATGGCGGTATCCCGACATTTTAGGGATTATCATTCAGTCAATTGGTTCTATGCGGCAAATGGCGTGGGGTGGAAAGGTTGCAATATAAAGTAGTAGATAGTTTTATAATTCTGCTATTATACCTTGGTACTAGAAAACATTTTATAGACGTTTTATATTTTATTTCAAAGTTATATTTTTATCTTCATCTTTTTAGTGGTTTACCTGAATACTAAAATGACTGCACTTTATCGTTTTGACAACATTTATGATTGATACTGCATGCATATCCTAGAAGCACTGCTTACTAAATTTGATAAATTTCAAGAGGGACCTAGTGGACTTGCCCTTGAAAACATTAATTTTTTATCTATCAACTTTTGTAGGTATGATCCACTCAATTCCGGATCGAGTTATATTCCTTTACCTGCTAACTTCGGCAAACGTGCTGTAGTAAATATTCAAAACACAGATATATTTTGCTTTCTGTGGTGTATAGCTGCAGTTTTTCAACCACAGCGTATAAATAAGAACCGTCCAAAACAGCATGAGTTCACCTTTAACCGGTTACTAGAAACACTTAATTTTGTAGGTGTAACTTTTCCCATGAAAATAACAGATATTTCCCTCTTTGAGAAAAACAATCCAGAGTTTCCTTTTATGGTTTACGGGATTGAAGGAAATACTGTTGTAGGCCCCTTGTGTGCAACAAAACAGAAGCGTTATCATATTCACCTGTTATACCTCTCGAACAACGACGTGAACCACTATTGTTTAATAACTAACCTTTCAAGACTTGTAGGTTCACAGCTTTCTGCACATAAAAGTAAGAAGTTTGTTTGTGATCGGTGTTTAAACTCTATGAGCAGTCAGTCACGTTTAGATAAACACATTGATAATTGTGCTACTCATCCCGCGGTAAAACTTGTTCTTCCGGAAACTGAAAAGGCAACTATGAAGTTTGTGAACATTCACAAGCAAATTCCCGTTCCATTTGTCGTCTATGCCGATTTTGAATGCTTTACTGTTCCAATTCAGCGATGTGCACCATATCCATCTTGTTCGTATACTGACGTAGTACATCACATTCCGTTTTGTGTTGCCTATCACGTTGTTTGTTCTTTTGATAGTAAGCAATCATATTTTCGAACTTTTCGTGGACCTAATTGCACAGCATGGCTTCTCAGTGAGCTTGAAACATTAGCACGGCATATTGAAACCTATACACAAAAACCCACACCTATGGTGTTTACCGAAGTTGATTTGCGAAACTTCGACCTTGCTACCATCTGTCACATTTGTGAAAATCCCTTTATGCCAACAGATGTTAAAGTAAGAAATCACTGTCATTTCTCAGGACGTTACCTAGGAGTAGCCCATCAGGTGTGTAACTTGCAGTTTCGTGCACCCAGCTTCATCCCCTGCTTCTTCCATAACCTTTCAGGCTATGACAGTCACTTTGTTATTCAAGAGTTTGCTAACTTGGATAAGAGCAAATTCTCTCTTCTACCACAAAACCATGAACGGTTTATTTCTTTCTCGTATTGGATAGGAAAAATATGCATTCGCTTCCTAGATTTTTACAAGTTTATGGTCTCTTCGCTCGATGCACTTGTCAAAGGTCTGCATGCTGATGACCTCATATACACAAAGCAGTATTTTCCTAATCCAGAGCAGTTTCAGCTATGTATCCGAAAAGAGGTTTTCCCCTATGATTATGTTAATAACTGGGAAGTTTTAGAAAACACCAAGTTACCTGATCAGTCAAAATTCTTTTCTATTTTAAATCACACCACAGTATCAAACGAGGACTACCAGCATGCCAGTCGAGTGTGGGAAATGTTTAACATAAAGTCGCTGGGTTCCTATGCAGATTTATATCTGAAAATAGATGTCATCTTACTCACCGATGTTTTCGAAAAATTTCGAAACATGTGCTTATCTATCTACAATCTCGATCCTGCCCATTACTTTACAAGCCCAGCATTATCGTGGGAAGCTATGTTACGGATGACTGGAGTTGAACTAGATCTCCTCACTGATGTAGACATGCTTTTGTTTTTTAACAAGGGTGTAAAAGGAGGTTTCGTTTCACTCAACCAAAGGCATGCCAAAGCTAATAACGTCTACATGGAAAGTCATGATCCTGAGAAACCCGTTTCTTTTCTTGCCTACTATGATGTGAATAATTTATATGGGCAAGCTATGAGTCAGTCTCTCCCCTATAAAGATTTTCGTTGGCTGTCAGAAAAAGAAGATGCTGACTTTGATGCCCATAAAGCAGCTAGTAATCATGAACAGGTTTATATTCTGGAAGTAGATCTAGACTCTCCAGCTACCCTTCATGATGCGCCTGACTTGCCGTTTTGTGTTGATTCAAAAGTTCCTCCTTCACCAACATCAAAACATAGTAAATTGTTAGGAACACTATATCCGAAGGAACGGTATGTGTTGCACATTCAGAATCTAGTGCAATGTCTCATGTATGGTCTGTTGCTACTCAAAATCCATCGAGTAGTGTCATTCAAACAGCGCCCTTGGTTAAAACCGTACATGGATTTAAACACCTACAACCGACAACGTGCTACTAGCAATTTTGAAACTAATTTCTTTAAACTCATGAATAATTGTATCTATGGTAAATCTATGGAAAATGTGCGAAAATATAGAAACATACATTTGCTTAACACATGGGAAGGTGGATGGGGAATTTGAAAGAACATTTCAAAGTCAAATTTTAAATCTATACGGGTTATTGCAAATAATTTTGTAACTGTAGAGATGAGCAAGGTAGAAATCCTGTACAATAAGCCCATCTACTTAGGCATGACAATTCTTGATTTTTCTAAATTAGTCATGTATGACTTTCACTACGGTTTTGCTAAAGCACACTTTGGAAACATTTCCTTGCTCTACATGGATACGGTTTCTTTCATCTATTTCATTTCTAATTGTGACGTGTATGACGTCATGCGCCAGCATTCAAACCAATTTGATACATCTTCCTATCCATCAGATAATGTTTATCAGATTCAACCACTCAACAAAAAAGTCATGGGTTTCATGAAAGATGAAAGTGGTGTTGATATTATGATTGATTTCGTGGGCTTGGCACCAAAAGTGTATGCTTATCGAACAGAACAGCATAATGAAACGGCTGAAGCAAAAGGTGTGCAGTCAAACGTAGTAAAAATATTACGTTTTGATGACTACCTCGATGTTTTACATAACGATACAGCTACTCAGCATATTCAGATGCGAATACTCTCCCGTTCCCATGAAGTGTTTCTTGTAGAACAAGTAAAATATTATCTTAGTATTTTGGATGATAAACGACAGTGGTCCGCTGATGGTCTCACTAGTTTACCATGGGACTACAACAAGTAGCTTCTAACAGTCACAAGCTTTGTATTTGTATTTGTATTTATTAGTGAACAAAACAGGCGTTCAGCCCCGAATACATGTTCACAATAATAATAATAAATAACAAATAAGATTAATAAGAATAGTCCAACCTGAGCCACCCCTCTCCACTCTATACTAAATAACATAAAATGAAATAAACAATACCGTCCCGGTGTTATACCAGAACCAACTCCATCTACATCAATTCACAACAGCCTGGTCAATGTTTACATTCTACTGCTGGTGTTACAACTCCATGCTTGTTATCACTCTCACGTACGCAACCTTCTTACTTCAGCATTTTCATCACCTCTATTGTTCCCTGACCTACTCCAGCATAAGCTGCAACGGCAGCATTACCAGGTTGCATTCCAAACCAGCCATTACATGATTGCATACCAAACCGGCCATCTTATTCCGTCATTACGTTCCAATCAACCATACCGCAACTTTTACCAATCTGCGTTAACATTGCTTCATTTCATTTCATTCCGTCATAACACTCCATAATAAAATTACCTCTCATCTCCAGAAATTTCGGCAATGAATAACAAATACCAATCACGCCTCCAAAAATTTTGGCCAGCAATACTCCAACACCACATTTCAGCAATACCACACCAACCCTACCTCATATACCACCTCTACTTCTTCTACAAATACACTCACCTTCTGCCATCCACCATCTTATACCACCACTTCTCCAACACCACATTTCAACCCTATAACATATCATAATTTAATACTTCCAACACCACACTTCAGCATACCAGCTCTACTCCTTCCACAAATACACTCACCTTCTGCCATCCACCATCTTATACCACCACTTCTCCCACACCACATTCCCACCCTATAACATATCATAACTTGCATTTACCATACACTCATACTCATCCTACCCGTCATAATTACCTACTGAAGACTCCATCTTCTACCAAACCAAAATTTACAAATAGCCGAGTTACATTACTACATCTCCATACCTTTCCAACACCACATTTCAACATATACCACCTCTACTTCCAACACCACATTTCAGCCCTAACACGCACTCGTCTGCCATCACTCAGCATTTATACCAGTCACCAATACAATACAAAATGATAATAAACTCACCTGTTTCCAGCTCCAAAAATTAAATAGCCATCAACACCACATTTCAACCCTATAACATATCATAACTTGAATACTAAGCCTTCAATACTTCCAACACCACACTTCAGCATACCAGCTCTACTCCTTCCACAAATACACTTACCTTCTGCCATCCACCATCTTATACCACCACTTCTCCAACACCACATTTCAACCCTATAACATATCATAACTACATCTCCATACCTTTCCAACACCACATTTCAACATACCACCTCTACTTCCAACACCACAATTCAGCCCTAACACACACTCATCTGCCATCACTCAGCATTTATACCAGACACCAATACAATCTCAGTACCACCACCTCTACTTCTTCTACAAATACACTCACCTTCTGCCATCCACCATCTTATACCACCACTTCTCCAACACCACATTTCAACCCTATAACATATCATAATTTGCTCAATTTGCCATACACTCATACTCATCCTAATACCCATCATAATTACCTACCGAAAACTCCAACTTCCCCCAAACCAAAATTTACAAATAGCCAAATTACAACACTTATCCAACACCACATTTACCATCACTCCTCCAGCTCCAAATATCAACAAACTGCCATCCACCATCTTATACCACCACTTCTCCAACACCACATTTCAACCCTATAACATATCATAACTTATATACCACTACTCCTTCACAACATTTCAGCCTCCACGCCCTTAATTGCTTACTTATTCGCTATTATATTGTTTTTTACTTCTTGTAACAAAACCCTCACTACTTTTCATTGCTCTCATCATGTCCGTATATCTTCTATCTCTCCCTGCGCTCAAACTCAAATTCTGTGCGAGGTACTCACGGGTTAACACTGGCCTTACTTTTATACCCTGATCTTGTCTAACTACACCACTACACTCAGCTCTCTCAGCTTCTTGTTGCTCACTCTCCTTTCCCCCATCACCCCTTTGATCTTCAGCCTCTCTCCTGCATTGCCCGTCCACTGCTCTTTCCTTACCGTTGTTCATACTTCCACTTAGCACCTCGCTCTGTCTCTCTTGACACTTTTCAGTACTACTTCCTATAATTACACTTCTACCCTCGTTATCTTTCACTTGCCTATTATCTTCCACTCGTTTGTCATCCCCGTTATTCACTACACTTCTCTTAGCCTCCTCATCTTGTTTCATCCTCCGTTCTAGGTCCATCAGTCTATTCACCGACCATACTCTCCTCCATCTGTTGCCTGTCACCACTAATTCCTGTCCTCTGATGACTGCATTCAACCCTTGCTGCCTAGCTCGTATCATGTGTTTTTTAAGAGTTTTTTCATTCCTCCACTCTTCAGCTCCTATGTCCCTCCTTATCCATATTTTTTCTCCTTGCACGTTACCTGCATTGGCGCACCACTGTATCAGCCATCAGTGTAGAAAATAA
Organism: Anabrus simplex; assembly: GCF_040414725.1. NCBI lineage: Eukaryota > Metazoa > Arthropoda > Insecta > Orthoptera > Tettigoniidae > Anabrus > Anabrus simplex. The sequence continues at coordinate 1,636,991,359 of NC_090265.1, forward strand.
TTGCACTTTGATAGGCCTATTACCTCTAAATCTTCCCACTCTTGTCACATCATCAATGTCCACTTCACTGAAATTTATTTTCATTTTACCCTGAATTATGTCCACTACTTTATAAACTATACTCGTCTTATCTTCCTTCTTACCCTCTTGCACTCCATATATAAATAAGCATTTATTTCTGCGACTTCGGGTGTTAACAACTACGTCGGCTTTCAGTTTCGATATCTCCTCTTCCAATCTCCCTATCTCCTCTCTTAATGCTGAAACTTCTTCACCATTTCTTCTCACCTGTGAAGCTGTGTCTTCTATCATTTCCTGAAACCACCCCTTCATTTTTTCAAACTCCCTCGTTTGTTCCTTGATCATGTTCTTGATTTGTTCGAAGGGACATGTCTCTGCTACCACCTCTTTTACGATTTTTCTGATTGTTTCCATGTCCTCCCAGCTCATATTTCCTCTGGAAGTCGGACCTGGGTTCAGTTCTACTCCCCCAATCCAAAGCAATATCAAAATCACCGCTGCAGAAAGTATAAAGTATCCTATTTTATCCAGTTCTATTCTGCATCTTCTTGTCTTCACTTCTTCTTTCTTCTTCCTTCCCTCCCAACCACCTATGCTCGCCCTGTACTGCTCTGTACCAATCATTGCCTGTAAGCACCTCGCTGACTTCCAACACTCCGCACTTACACTACCTTCTCCCACTCCAGGGACCTTCCACTCCGTACGTCTGCACTCGCCGGTGGCTCTAGGTGAACTGACACAAGCTTTGTACATTTTAATAGCTATTTCTATTTTCCTAGCATGTAAACATAGGTATATATAAAATGATATTTCTTATTTTTGTAAACAAAATATACATACTGTACATGAAAATCTATATACTTAAATACATGATAACTATATATACTGTGTTTACTTTTCTACCCTATATTTTCCCGTCCTATTTTTTTCCCAGCAATCCTACCTAAGTTAAACTAGTTTCAAAATAAAAAGCACAAACGTTTATCTCAAGTCAATTTTTAATTTTTACATTTTGCAATGTTAAAAGATGTTACCAATGTCACACAAAAGAATTATGAACACACCATCAGGTAAGTCTATAGCTTTTTTCTCTTCTTACGTCCATGTTTTATTCGAGCTCCTAGCATCAGCTTTCCCTTCACTGCACCCGCTACCACTACAGCCGCTATTTTTTCCAAAGCAGTGGCGTCCTTCGACGCCACACGTTGTAGTGCTTTTTTCAACAGCTCTTGGCCTGCAACACGACGCAGTTCTGGGTTGTCACGTTTACTTACACGATAAGCTAAATCGTACTGTTTGCAGTCTATATCTAAAGCATTAATACCTGGATCCCCTCGTGCCAATCGGAGGTCGAGCTTTGTACCAGGCCCACAGTACTGATAGTTTGGCAAATGTAGTTCAAAAGGAAGCCAGTCAGTCACTGTATTAATGATTCCACGACCAGCAAAAGTTCTCCTCGCTGTACGTCGCCTTGCTGTCCTGTTTCGCTTAGCAGTCATGGTATGATGCTATATAGTCTTTACACTCGCTTTCATTACCTCTGTGGTAAAGTTTTATAAGCTGACAAGTACGACACTGTCTCACAGAAGGCTGCCTCACAAATGTTACTTCATGATGGTGTTGACGTTGAGTGCAGGGCTGCAGTTCTGAAAGTATGCTATCTTCTTTCAACTCGTGCGGTACACGGTCCCAAATGTCCTTTCCTGCATTGGCAGTTACGTACACAAGAAATGCTTTGGCTAAACACTTTAACTCTTTTTCTGTGAACGTATGCAGCCTTCTCAGTATCACTAACCCCTATGCTGTCGAAACCATCAGACAAAAATACAGCACACATAATTGTTTTTCCTCACACAAAGAAAACTCGTCGTTACATATCAACACGTTCTTCCTCAATACATTGTTCTGTGTTCTCACACTGCCTTTTAACCGTTTCGCTTACTTCCCGGCATGCATTGTAACACAGCTAATCAAATAACTTCCATACATGTAGTAATGAATGTTTTTTATACCGTCACTGTCATCATGACTAAGCGTTTGTAGCGAAGGATATCCCACATCATGTAAATCAATCAGCTGACACGATGCCGGTACATAAGGACGTAGCCATTCCTTTTTCTCACCACCTTTCACAAATATTACATGAGCACCAACAAAATAGGCCCTTCATAATCATAGACACAAACTTATAGGGAATATCTCCGCATTTCAATATCTTCGCATTTCAATCCTGGATGTTTCCTTAATCATACCGTTTGTTTTCTATCTTCTTCAGACTGCATGTGCAGTGGATAACGTGGTTCAAAAGAAACGCCGCTTATACTTGACCACCACAGCGTTGTACAACCTATAACAGCAACTTACTTCAGTAAAAACATGCCTATCACTTTAACACTTGTACATCTACAATTAATGTTCTCGCCATATTTTATTTAGACTCGTAGCTGCTTTCACACACTCACATCTACCACTCACAATATCTTCCCAAACACTGTCTCTCGGGAACTTATTCGTTACATACATATACTTCGTGTAACAGAAGCGTGCACTGTAACACTTTTTTCAAGCATTAGTCATACAACCGTTAGAAATCGTTTTCCTTTTTAACCGTTAGCTATCATGACAAAGCCTTTCCTATTATAGTTACATCTGCACTGTGTGCTGCCATCTGAGTGACCTAGCACATATGCTAGAGACCACCAAAAACAGCTTCCCGCTCATCTGCCATCTTGCACACCCAGAGGCCAACCCTCCTACCGTGGCGCTCTGCAGGGTAACCACAGCAAGGCGGCCACCTTCATAGCGGAAACTAAGAAAAGTGGGAAGGGCATCCAGGCGTAAAACCAGTCCTCGTCTCATCAACGCCTTCCGGGCATGGCAGAAACTAAGAAAAAACAAAGTAGGAAGGGCTTCCGGGCGTAAAACTAGTACTCGTCTCAAAACGCCCGCCGGGTCAACCACCGCCAACACACACCGCCATGGCGGGCACGACGTTGGAAGGGCATCCGGGCGTAAAACTAGAACCCGTCTCATCAACGCCTGCAGGGTAGGCCACCGCTAACACATCACCATCATGGTGGACACGACATACGAAGGCCATAGGGCGTAAAACTAGTACTCGTCTAACCAACGCCTGCAGGATATGCTACCGTTAAGGCACTAGCATTTGCGGGGGAAACGACAGCCACAACCCATAATGGCGCCTGCGCGGGAAACGACAGCCAACACCCAAGGTGGCGCCTGCGCGGGAAACGACAACCAACACCCAAGATGGCGCCGCGCGGGAAACGACAGCCAACGTCCAAAAGAATGACCTTGAATTTGATTTTAGACCCCCATTCTCCCACTACTCTTCACCGTTTCACTTGCACACTTAAATATTTCACACTTAGAACATTCTATTCTAATGCATATGCCTAGCTAAATTAAGAATTATATTACTTATTATAAACACTTAGCTCGTCTTTCATCATATCAGCCGTCGGGTTGCTCTCCTTCTGCTCGTCACATCGCTGGTTCATTGGCCATGGTTCGAGGTTCGGCTGGACTCCTCATCTCATCCTAGGTAGGTTCAGCTGGGCGAATTCCACCTCTCATCTCGGGTAGGTTCAGCTGTTCGGATGATATCTTCCTCCAGGTTGGTCCATCTGGATGCTTAGCAGATCATCTTCTTCTCGGAATAACTGCCAAAAAGATCAAATATTTCAAGAAATATTCGTTTTAGTTTCTTGTTAGAATAATATTTCTTTTTAAACTATTTTTTAGTCTTCTTTTGTGTTATAATCGACCAATTCTCTAAGTCCGCGTAAGAAATTTGGTCTTGTGAAAATCTTCAAATTTAAATTATTTATTTTCTAAAATAATATTCCTTCCTCGATTTTTCTTGTAAGGGAATAATTCTCTCCTATCCTTTTTTCTTCTTACGGCTTCCAATGTATGTTTTCCGAGGTATCGCTGGTCTTGCGCCTCGGGTCTATCAGTATACGTATTTAAATAAATTCACGTACATATCGCTGTATTCATATCCTCCACAGTGTTTCTGCAGGTTGTTTTACCGTCTTCTTCTAAATTACAATAGTTTTCTTCAGGATTTCCGCCCCAAATTTGACAATTCCCTTCCTTCTACAGAGCAATAGCAATTTGCTTCTTGTTCTCTTGAGTTTAGTTTTTCAAGTCAAGTTTTTTCAATAATCTATTCCATTTTAGGTTTTTTTAAACAATTCGCGTGACCTTGCTCTGTTCTGCACCGCCTTCGAAATTTAGTCATTCCAAGTTAATCATGGCCTCCTCTTGTATCTGAATGTTAATACTTTGTTGTATACTCTCTTGAGTTTGAGTGGTCTATACATTTCTTAGGTGCCATTTTGGAACACGTCCGAAAATGCAATTGGCACAACGTTAAATTTCGAATACGAGGTATACCCCAATTTTAACCATTTAAAATCAGAATGTTATAAAACACTTTCTTAGCACTCCCTTGCACACGTATACGAACATATCCTAAAACTTTCACGTCTCTAGCTTCAATGGTCTCGGCTGAGCGTTTATGAGTCAATCAGTCAGGACATTGGTTTTATATATATGATTAAAACCTTGGAAGCGGCACTTCTTGGACACGTAGAAATGTTTGGTCTATAATCTTTGTCTCTGTCTTAGGTTTTCAACGTTTGGTAACATTAACATGCGCATGTCTACGTTTATAATTTGTTTACCCGGTTGATTTGAGCTGCAACAATTATGTTACCTGCTTAAGGCAGTGGTAGACTCAGTGTGCGCACGCACGAATAATTACATATAGAAGCTTCTTAAATCTGTGCACTTTCAACATAATAAAACTGATGTGTTATTTTTATCAATAAATCAATACTGATCTGCATTTCGAGCAGTCGCCCAGGCGGCAGATTCACTATCTAAAGTTTTCCTACCCTATTCTTAAATGATTTCATAGAAATTGGAAATTTATTAAACATCTCCCTTCGTAAGTTATTCCAATACCTAACTCCCCTTCCTATTAATGAATATTTGCCCCAATTTGTCCCCTTAAATTCCAACTTTATCTTCATATTGTGATCTTTCCTACACTTAAAGACGCCACTCAAAATTATTCATCTAGTAATGTCATTCCACGCCATCTCTCCGCTGACAGCTCGGAACACACCACTTAGTCGAACAGCTCGTTTTCTTTCTCCAAATTCTTCCCTGATCAAAATTTGCAACATTTTTGTTACGCTACTCTTTTGTCGGAAATCACCCAGAACAAATCGAGCTGCTTTTCTTTGGATTTTTTCCAGTTCTTGAATCAGGTAATCCTGGTGAGGGTCCCATACAGTGGAACCATACTCTAGTTTGGGGTCTTACCAGATACATACATGCCCTCTCCTTTACATCCTTGCTACAACCCCTAAACACCCTCATAACCACCTGTAGAGATCTATACTATTTATTTACAATCCCATATTAACACCTAGATACTTACAATGATCCCCAAAAGGAACTTTCACCCCCATCAACGCAGTAATTAAAACTGAGAGGAATTTTCCTATCTGTGAAACTCACAACCTGACTTTTAACCCCGTTTATCAACATACCATTGCCTGCTGTCCATCTCACAACATTATCGAAGACATTTTGCAGTTGCTCACAATCTTGTAACTTAATTATTACTCTATACAGAATAACATCATTCGCAAAAGCCTTACCTCCGATTCCACTTCTTTACTCATATCATTTATATATATAAGAAAACATAAAGATCCAATAATACTGCCTTGAGTAATTCCCCTCTTAATTATTACAGGGTCGGATAAAGCTTCGCCTACTCTAATTTTCTGAGATCTAATTTCTAGAAATATAGCAACCCATTCAGTCACTCTTTTGTCTAGTCCAGTAGTTGCACTCATTTTTGCCGGTAGTCTCTCATGATTTAGCCTATCAAATGCTTTAGACAGGTCAATCGCGATTTGACCTCTTGAATCCAAAATATCTGCTATATCTTGCTGGAATCCTACAAGATGAGCTTCAGGGGAATAAACTTTCCTAAAACCGAACTGCCTTCTGTCGAACCAAGTTATTAATTTCGCAAACATGTCTAATATAGTCAGAAACAATGCCTACCCAAAGGACACATGGACGCATGTCAAACTTACTGGCCTGTAATTTTCAGCCTTATGTCTATCACCCTTTCCTTTATACACAGGTACTACTATAGCAACTCTTCATTCATTGGGTATAGCTCCTTCAACCAAACATTAATCAAGTAAGTACCTTAGATATGGTACTATATCCCAACCTATTTCCTTTAGTATATCCCCTTAATATTATCAATTCAAGCCGCTTTTCTAGTTTTCAACTTTTGTATCTTATTGTAAACGTCATTTTCAACATATGTAAATTTTAATTTTTCTTTAGCATTAGTTATCTCATCTATCTGGACATTATCCTTGTAACCAACAATCTTTACATACTGCTGACTAAATAGTTCTGCCTTTTCAAGATCCTAGCATGCACACTCCCCTTGTTCATTAATTATTCCTGGAAAGTCCTTCTTGGAACCTGTTTCTGGCTTAAGGTACCTATACATACCCCTATATTTTTCACTAAAATTTGTATGACGTCCAATTATGCTTGCCATCATGTTATCCATAGCTGCCTTCTTTGCTAGATTCAATTTCCTAGTAAGTTCCTTCAATTTCTCCTTACTTTCACCGAAATTTCTAACTCTATTTCTTTCCAATCTGCACCTCCTTCTTAGTCTCTTTATTTCTCTATTATAATAAGGTGGGTCTTTACCATTCCTTACCATCTTTAAAGGTACAATCCTGTTTTTACATTTCTCAACAAATGCTTTAAACCCATTCCAGAGTCTGTTTACGTATTTATTTACCATTTTCCAATGATCATAGTTACCTCCTGAAAACTGCCCTTGTAAGGTGCAGAGCTCGCGGTGACTGGCTCAGCGGCAATAGAATACTTACCGCGTGGAGACTCTCTTCTCAGGCACGATCAGTTTTTCGTCTTCTTGAGTCCATTTTGGGATTACCTGTATGAAGGCTATGCTATTCTACGAAATCATGATACTCTGACACAGACTTATCGTTTTCTCATATAATATTAATTAACGAAGATAAACATTATCTTACCAAATATGAACTTGAAAATAAACTGGAGAATAGTTATGTATAGTGGCAGTGTAGCAAATAATCCAATTAAGCAACTGTAGTGATACCGTCTAATATCTAAACTCAACAGTAATTATACAATGAATCACTAGAAAATGTTTATTAATGGCGCTAATAAATTAAATGCCGAGACAACCCGATTCCTGCCCATTCGACGTGTGTAACATAACTTGAATTGATAACCAGCGAAGTTTCAAAATGGATTAAAATGAATCAATTAATAATAATTGCAGTCATTCACCAATTTTTGCAGATAACTTGGTATGGTGTGGGTGTGTAACTATTACACCTCAGAACATTCAAGGTGATGGAGTCATTGCTCCCATTGTGATTTTTATTACATTAAACATCATTACAATTGAATTTTCGATGTAACTTTTGTATGGCTCAGCTGCACGGTCGTGAGCTATAAATTATCTTTGATTCCTTGAGATTTAATGTGCTCAGTTCATGGTGCGCCTGGAATATGGCAGTCCTGCGGGATGTTAATTGAATAATTTATTAATTGGAGAATTTATTATTTGTGAATGACTTGTGTCTTTGGGAGCACAGTGTGATTTATTATAATTGGAGCACAGGTTGAGTTTATTTCATGAAAAGGGAATAATAATAATAATGTGATTAAGGCTCACGAACGCTACATTTGCGACTTGTAACCCATGTGATGGTGATGATTATGGAATTCTATAAGAATCTTCAAATTAATTTCAGAAATTTTGATGAATCTCCTTTGCTATTTAAGGAGTAGTTCATGTCAAGTGATACCACGAATTTCGATCACTAGCCACTATTGGAGTAAGAATATTTCCAGACACGAATTCATCCTCCGGTTATTGTTGACGCGACCATGCTAAGAATAATGAATAAATTTATAAGGGCAGGATTCGTTGTAAATATTGTGTATATAAAAAGTACGTGTTACCTTGTGTGAATGTGGCGTGTGTGTGTGTTGTAATTACGAATATTTTCCATGTTTACGATTGTTTAATATAATTTTATCCGGTCGTGCATTTATCGCAAAGGCACGGATTGTGTTCAACGCTGTTTGCCACCATGATGACTTGTTTAGCACACCTTCAGGAACAATGTGATGAGATTACTGTCGAGTAAGACTAGGCTAAGATGTAATTTACATTTTCTAAAGATTTAGGTGAAAGATCGTCTCGTTATTTTTCCGCAAAGGCAAACGATTTATAAATTAATCTTTAACTAACTCACACGTCGATGTGAAAAAACTTTTAATGAATTTATATTAAAATTCCAATATATTTTCAAACTGACTTGAAACTTTAAATGCCATGCAAATATAAATTTAATGTTCACAAACGGCATAATCAACTTGAACTTAGGTGATAACGAGTAATGATAATAATAATTAATTGGAAATCTACTTAAAAAGAAAAGTGTGTATTACAATTACCATGAGAATATTTTAGTAGGTTACAGATTAATAATAATAATACATTTTAATTTGGAATTCATTTTGATTTTTCATCAGAATTTCTACTGGTGTTATTAACGAACATTATACACTTTAGTTATTGAAATTCATCAGAATTCAACGTTGACCACGTGTTGAGGTTGCTATACATTTTTGGAACCTTAAGTTAATTTTATTGTGGAATAATAAGCGAGATAGCTGTCCACTAATTTTGTGCAGATTCTCATTGAAGTCTCTGGATATTTTCATTTAAATATTTTAATTTTTGAAGGCAGTGAAAGCCTAATCTGTGTTCATTTTCATTCTAGAACAGTAAAACTGGAGGACAAGGATTACAGTTTGGTTGTTAATTGCTACAGGAAGACCAGACATTATGAAAGATTATTGTAATCAAATCCTAGCAAGGGTATTTTTGTGTTTTGGATGCTTGTGTTAATAAATGTAAGAGTGTTGTTTATAATTTTTTGTGCTTGGTCGTCACCCACTTTTCCCTTAAATTCCTCTAAAAAATGGAAAACCAAGAACGAGCGGTCCACCCCGGGATCTCTCGCTCACTGGATGGGATTAGCTCGGCAATAATGGGGGCAATATGGTCCTTATACTTTTCGGTGAGCACTTCCTTAATTTTCTTACTTGTATAATTTCTTTCAGCATATCCGCTGGCATAGAAATTCACGTTTCAACTCTCATTTCATTATTTCCATCAACTTATCCGCTGGCATAGAAATTCATCTTTCTTCTCTCATTTAACTCGTTATTCCCATCGAGAAGACTTAACCAGAATGCTCTGTAAATCAGCTTATCTGGACCTCTGCCACATTCACACCAAACCTTCTGCCACTCACTTACAGCACCTATAAGTAAATTAAATGACTCCTCCAGTTCATAAACTTGAATAAATTCCAACTGGTTTTCCCGGATTTTCCTCAAAGATAACCCAATGAATATTTTATTAGAGATTCAATCGCTTCATTATCGTGACTGTTTCCGGCGATCTAATATTATTATAACCGTCATTTAGCTACGTTTGATTACCTACATCGCTTAGTTAACCTCCTTGAACACAATGATGTGGCTATTTTTTCAATAATTAAATTTTTTTCATTTTCTATAACGCAACTCACTTGGTTTAGCGCTCTGCATCAAATTTATCATTTAATTTTAAAGCAAAAGTTATTCGTCTCTACAACACTGTCAATTTAAACATTCACGGCGCATTATTCAGATTTAAATGCAATAACTTCTAAATTTGTGTTATTCTTCTTGTCCGTTTCACCCACTTCGGGGTACGATAGATCAATCAATGTTTAGTGAGTCGTGTTTTCCTGTCCCCCCAGTACGTCTTCATCCTTTCAGATCTTGCCTCCCTCTCTTCTTCAGAAATTCAGTATAGTCGCTTGGGCTTCACACTGTCCTGAAATCTCTTTATTTTATCGTTGGTTATTGTCCGTGCGGATCCATCTACAAGCACCTCTTCTTTAATTTGGAACTCTCGCAGGTTCTTCTGCACCATATGACAACATAAATGCCATGACAATTTATCATACTGATTGAAAACTAGGTTTCTTTAATGTCATATCACTATTTAAATACCGTCATCACTGTATAAACCCTACATTTGTGTTGTTATTATTATTATTACTAATATTATTATTGTGCGTGAATAGGAATTCATTACTATCAGATGATACTGTGCGATCCAAACTGTGAGACAAACAATAGACTGATCAAACATTACTACAGACAACTCGCATGACGATAATGTACATTTAGTGTAAATTACATCTTAGATTGTATATGACTTACTTCAATCAATCCATAAATCACTACTGATCTGCATTTAGGGCAGTAGACCAGGTCGCAGATTCCCTATCTGTCGTTTTCCTAGCCTTCTCTTAAATGATCGCAAAGAAATTGGAAAATTATTGAACATTTCCCCTGGTAAGTTATTCCAATCCCTAACTCCCCTTCCTATAAACGAATATTTGCCCAAATTTGTCCTCTTTAAATTCAACTTTATCTTCATATTGTGATCATTCCTACTTTTAAAGACACCACTCAGACTTATTCGTCTACTGATGTCCTCCCACGCCCCTCTCCACTGACAGCACGGAACATACCACTTAATCGAGCAGCTAGTCTCCTTTTCCCAAATCTTCCCAGCCAAAACTTTGCAATATTTTTGTAACGCTACTCTTTTGTCGGAAATCACCCAGAACAAATCGAGCTGCTTTTCTTTGGATTTTTCCCGTTCTTGAATCAAGTAATCCTGCGGAGGGTCCCATACAATGGAACCATGCTCTAGTTGGGGTCTTACCAGAGACTTATATGCCCTCTCCTTTACATCCTTACTACAACCCCTAAATACCCTCATACCCGTGTGCAGAGATCTGTACCCTTTATTAACAATCATGTTTATGTGATTACCCCAATGAAGGCCTTTTCTTATATTAACACCTAGGTACTTACAATGATCCCCAAAAGGAACTTTCACACCATCAATGCAGTAATTAAAACTCAGAGGACTTTTTCCTATTTGTGAAACTCACAACCTGACTTTTAACGTCGTTTATCATCATACCATTGCCCACCGTCCATCTCACAACACTATCGAGGTCACCCTGCAGCCCCTCACAATCTTGTAACTTATATTTTACTCTCCCCTCTTAATTATTACAGGGTCAGATAAAGCTTCACCTACTCTAATTCTCTGAGTTCTATTTTCCAGAAATACAGCCACCCATTCAGTCACTCTTTTGTCAAGTCCAATTGCACTCATTTTTGCCAGTAGTCTCCCATGATCTACCCTATCAAATGCCTTAGACAGGTCAATCGAGATACAGTCCAATTGACCTCCTGAATCCAGGATATCTGCTATACCTTGGTGAAATCCTACAAGCTGAGTTTCAGTGGAATAACCTTTCCTAAACCCAAACTGCCTTCTGTCAAACCAGTTATTAATTTTGCAAACATGTCTAATATGATCAGAAAGAATGCTTTCCAAAGCTTATATGCAATGCATGTCAAACTGACTGGCCTGTAATTTTCAGCTTAATGTCTATCAACCTTTCCTTTATACACAGGGGCTACTATAGGAACTCTCCATTCATTTGGTATAGCTCCTTCAACCAAACAATAATCAAATAAGTATTTCAGATATGGTACTATATCCCAACCCATTGCCCTTAGTATATCCCCAGAAATCTTATCAATTCCAGCTGCTTTTCTAGTTTTCAAATTTTGTATCTTACTGTAAATGGTATTGCTGCATAGGTAAATTTTAATACTCCTTTAGTATTACTCACTTCCCCTATCTGGACATTATCCTTGTAACCAACAATCTTTACATACTGCTGACTGAATACTTTTGCCTTTTGAAGATCCTCGCATACACAGTCCCCGTGTTCATTAACGATTCCTGGAATGTCCTTCTTGGAACCTCTTTCTGCCTTAAAGTACCTATACATACTCTTCCATGTTACACTAAAATTTGTATGATCACCAATTATGCTTGTCATCATGTTATCCTTAGCTGACTTCTTTGCTAGATCCAATTTCCTACTAAGTTCCTTCAATTTCTCCTTACTTCCATAACCATTTCTAACTCTATTTCTTTCCAGTCTGCACCTCCTTCTTAGTCTCTTTACTTCTCTGTTATAATATAGTGGATCCTTACCGTCCCTTGCCACATTTAAAGGAACAAACCTATTTTCACATTCCTCAACAATTGCTTTAAACCCATCTCAGAGTCTGTTTACATTTTTATTTACCATTTTCCAGCGATCATAGTTACTTTTTAAAAACTCCCTCATGCCGGTTTATCAGCCATAAGGTACTGCCTAATAGTCCTAATTTTAATACCTTCCTTTCTTTCATATTTATTTTTAACTACGACAAAAACAGCTTCGTGATCACTAATACCATCTATTACTTCCGTTTCTCTATAGAGCTCATCTGGTTTTATCAGCACCACATCCAATATATTCTTCCCTCTAGTTGGTTCCATCTCGTTCTAAATCAGCTGCCCTTCCCATATTAACTTATTTGCCATTAGTTGCTCATCCTTCCTGTCGTTCACATTACCTTCCCAATTGATATTTGGTAAAGTGAGATCACCTGCAACTATCACATTGCATATCATTTCCAACATAGCTGATTATCTATACCAAATCATTCTGAATCAGCGTCAGCGCTCCCTTTCCCATTGATTGCAATCTTGTTTCATCCTTGGTCTGCCAGCTACCGTTCTGCTTATTTAGAACATGTTGACCTGGATGAACGGCATTTCAATAATCTTGCTGTATCCACAAATGGCCTTCATTAAATTGATTATATACTCGATATATATGTCTTGAAGTCTTCATTCTAAACACATGCTATGATACTCGATACTAATACACTTGCATTCTCTAATATACTTAAATATACACTCGGATATACTTCTGATCATAAGTTACTAACTCGAACATTCTTTGTGAACTACTGTTTTGTCAGCTGTCTTACTAGAATTTCCCCCAGGGTTGTGAGTCTGAATGGCCAAATTAGCGCGCCCCCACCTGCAAGGTCGACTCGTAATATTTATGTTGCTTGTCTGGTCGTTAACCCCTCGCTTCTGGGAGTCCCTGTACACGTGGCTAAACTCGGCTCCACTGAGAAATGTTAGAAACAGTTTGTACAAATTGTTAGACGACATTTCTTACCACGTTCTTTTCCAAACGGATGAAATGAAATGTCTGTACCTAGCTGTACCTCGGTAATACTGATCATGTATCTCGTCTGCCGAAAAATGTTTATGGGGCGAGATTATAACAGCTAAATACTGAAATAAGTCTTGAAGTGTCAATTCCTCCCACAAAATCTCATATTCAGAATAACTTCGTTACTAGAAATCTTCCTTTCGGTCCTTAAGATCGTTGGTTTAAAACTGGCAGGGCCGTACCAAAGTCGAAGTTACTTGACATTGCCCTGTGTCTAACCCCACAATATCTTCAAAGTATAGGACAACTCACTCACTTGCGGAGACCGATCACAATTGACGTTTTAACAGAATAACGACTCGGAGCACAACTGAACTCTCTGTATATTACCCTCGGCTTATGGCGGAAGGACATTAGTGTGCGTTATGGATTGAGTTACTCAGAGCATTCACTTGCCGTACCATAAGTCGTATCACTTCACATTTTGCCTTGCCTAACTCAAAAAATCACACTCTTTTGATTGATATATCAACCGGACGAGTTGGCCGTGCGGTTAGGGGCCTGCAGCTGTGAGCCTGCATCCGGGAGATAGTGGTTCAACCCCACTATCATCAGTACTGAAGATGGTTCTCCGTGGTTTACCATTTTCACACCAGGCAAATGCTGGGGCTGAACCTTAATTAAGGCCAAGTCCACTTCCTTCCCAGTCCTAGTTTTTTCTATCCCCTTGTCGCCATAAGACCTATGTGTGTCGGTGCGACGTAAAGCAAATAAAAAGATTTGTATATCTTTTTTCAGAAATTGATCATCTATTTTTAGATGGCTTTGATGCCTGGGGTGGTAATAAGTTTCTTGGCGCAGTTTTTTTGATGTCGGGTAACTCGCGCTATCCTCCAACACATGTGTCGATTCTACGCGCTTTCTAATTATGAATTACCTGTTACACAATTAAAGTTGCCACTTGCACATAAATTATCATATTTTAACATGGTGTTAAAAGCACACAAATACTTATTTAATTTCGGTCACGTTTCATAGATCAACTGATTATTCCTGCCCGATAGTTTTAACACTAAAAATGGCGAACTATCATTGGCTCAAAGGTTGTCGATGTTCCTCTGTCTGGACGATTCCAAGATGAATAAGGGGTGTAGGGTATGCTTGTTTTGAAATTCTTTCTCTGTCTAATTCATGTTCCTTTGTCAACTGCCTACGGGACTTTTCCAGCGCTTGCTTCCTCTCCGTGGCTTTCACCTGCAGGTGCACCGGAAGAGGAGCGCTGTCTTTTCAAATGTAATAATTTTATGATCAAAACAAGCGTGACATTTGTAGACTTGGGTAGCTTAAAAGCTCTACTAGGGAGGTCTTTGAAGTTTGACTGGCGAGTTTGGGCTGAAATTTGCTGTAGTTTCTGCAATAACATTTAATATTCATTAAAGCAAATGTTGTTTTAATCAGACTCAAACAGATGAATGCAATACCATCAGAAGTACCAAAAACCGACCGAATGCCACACTTTCAGTTGGGATTCGAATGATAGCTTGTGTCTTGAGTTAAATGTGGCTATCGGTCATTGTCTTGAGGGGACCTCTAGCGAAGTACCTCCGTTGTTAGTTCCGCAGCCGGATATACGGCTTGATCTACTCCATGGATCCAAGGTTTACATAGATGCCTTTGTTCACCGGTGGTATTTCCAGGATTTCGTTCGTCAGTATCCAACCGCGTGACATGCTTTCACGGATGGTTCGAAGTGCCTGTAGCATGTTTATTGCGGAGCTTTTCGCAATATTAGAAGCGCTGCAGTTTGCACTGGGTGACGAAAGAAACTATTTTCTCGTATGTAGCTACTCGGTAAGTTCCCTCTGCAGTCTATTGGCATGTGTATCCCGCAACACGCACTAGTACAACAGATTCATGACCTTCTAACCAGGTTATATGATGCTGGCACTAGAATCACTTTCGCCCCCAAGCCACGTTGAGATTGCGGGAAATAAACTTGTGGACGAAGCAGCAAAAGAAGCGATACGTTTACTTCCTAGAACTGTGAATGTACCAGCTGGGGATACGTATTTCTTCTCAGACGCGTCGAACCATCCTGGTGGCCAGGAAATCGGAGTGGCTAGCTATCCGTACTCCCAACAAGCTGGAGAGCAATTATGAAGACAAGTACCGCGAGGCGGTCCACTTTTCGCCCTTCAGGGGAGAGGCCGTAGTTTTGTGTAGGCTGAGGATAGGTCTTGGCAGATCTACCCACTCTTACCTCCTAAAGAGGGAAGACCTCCCAGAATGTTTTTATGGTAACCACTTCACCGTGACCCACATCCTCACAGAGTACGCCGAGCCCTCTGGCATAAGACGGAATCTCGGATGCAGCAGGCACTCTAACTCATATCAGCCGATGACGCAACTACAGGTGACCTCGTAATTAGCATTATGTGTGAGAGTGGATCAATCAAAGGTACGTAAAATTCAAGTGTTCTGTTACTCAGGGAACCTACGTCCCCCCTTTGATGCGTTTGTGACAGTTTCGGCTAAATACAATAATTTTTGTTTTTTTAAATTAATTTTCAAATTCCTCTATAGAATAAATAATATTTCATTTTAACTTTTAGTTTCTATTTAATTTGTTTAGAGAGGATGATTACCTAGTACTACTTCCTCTTCAAATAAAAGTTCCTACCACCACCACTACAGGTAAATGTCACAATGCGGGGCTGAGTGGCTCAGACGGTTAAAGCCTTGGCTTTCTGAGTCCAAGTTGGCAGGTTCGACCCAGGCTCAGTCCGGTGATACTTGAAGTTGCTCAAATACGTCAGCCCCGTGCAGGTAGATTTACAGGCACGTAAAAGGAACTCCTGTGGAACAAACTTCCGGCAGCTCGGCGTCCCCGAAAATCGTAAAAGTAGTTAGTAGGACTTAAAACTACTGTTATTATTATTATTATTATTATTATTATTATTATTATTATTATTATTATTATTATTATTATTATTATTATTATTATTATTATTATTATCATATGTCCCAAAGATAAATTTAAAGCAAGGATGCAACCTCTTCCCACGGGGCCCCCGAAAAGAGTGAATTCGGTCATTCAACAACAAACACGGAAATGTCATCCTGACTTTATAAGCATGACTTGTCTCATTTCAACGCCGGAAGATCGGGTATAGAATTTCATAGAAAGCAAAGTCATCTCCACGCAGGTCAAGAAGGCCCTTAGAGTAGTGGGAGGTAAATACTTCCACTATTCCTTAACCTCGGCACTCTGTGGGATAGAGTTGTTAGCCCTATGTCCGGCCACCTTTGCCCCGCAGAAATCACTCTTGTACTCATTTTTGGTGTAGACTGTGCGAACCTCAGAGCCGTCCAGTGCAGTGTGGAAATTTCGTTTCTTAAATGTTTCAAATTCCTGATGGGGAACCGAAATCACGTGAACTGAGCACACCTTTGCCACCCGCCTAGGCATAAAATTCCATAAACAGCAGTTGTCATTTGGTTTCAGCAACTGACAATTCGATTATGGCAAGGGCTTGCCCTTCAAAAGCTGGCCATTTCAACCAAGGTAGGTCGAACACCCTATCACGTGTCTACTAAGATATTCTGAATAAGGAAAGGAAAGGAGCTCAAGTGAATAAAAGAAAACCAATGCTCTAGTGCTCCGCGATAGTCATACATAGGACTAGGATATTAATGACCTATCAATTACTTTCTTCATGATCTGTAAATAAGGCACTCATGACCTTAAAATTATAAGAACAAAAACTAAAAGTAAATGTTGTGTTCTAAACGTACTTACTAAGAAAAGAGCTTTTGAATGTTTCATTATTTAGACTAGTAATGAATAATTGTCATACTCATAATCACATAAATGGGATTGTAAATAAAGGGTACAGATCTCTGCACATGGTTATGAGGGTGTTTAGGGGTTGTAGTAAGGATGTAAACGAGGGCATATAAGTCTCTGATAAGACCCCAACTAGAGTATGGTTCCAGTGTATGGGACCCTCACCAGGATTACCTGATTCAAGAACTGGAAAAAAAAAACAAAGAAAAGCAGCTCGATTTGTTCTGGGGGATTTCCGACAAAAGAGTAGCGTTACAAAAATGTTGCAATGTTTGGGTTGGGAAGAATTGAGAGAAAGAAGAAGAGCTGCTCGACTAAGTGGTATGTTCCGAGCTGTCAGCGGAGAGATGGCGTGGAATGACATTAGTAGACGAATAAGTTTGAATGACGTTTATAAAAGTAGGAAAGATCACAATATGAAGATAAAGTTGGAATTCAAGAGGACAAACTGGGGCAAATATTCATTTATAGGAAGGGGAGTTAGGGATTGTAATAATAATATTATTTGCTTTACGTCCCACTGACTACTTTTTAAGGTCTTCGGAGACGCCGAGGTGCCGGAATTTAGTCCCGCAGGAGTTCTTTTACGTGCCAGTAAATCTACCGACACGGGGCTGTCGTATTTGAGCACCTTCAAATACCACCGGACTGAGCCAGGATCGAACCTGCCAAGTTGGGGTTAGAAGGCCAGCGCCTTAACCGTCTGAGCCACTCAGCCCGGCCAGTTAGGGATTGGAATAACTTACCAAGGGACACGTTCAATAAATTTCCAATTTCTTTGAAATCATTTAGGAAAAGGCTAGGAAAGCAACAGATAGGGAATCTGCCACCTGGACGACTGCCCTAAATGCAGATCAGGATTGATTGATTGATTGATTGATTGATTGATTGATTGATTGATTGATTGATTGATTGATTGATTGATTGATTGATTGATTGATTGATTGATTGATTGATTGATTGATTGATTGATTGATTGATTGATTGATTGATTGATTGATTGATTGATAACAATTAAATTACCAATCTTATAAGACTGGATACCATGTTAATTTAATTTTATACCAATATTATCTAAATATTTCCATAATTTTTCTAGTTAGTTGTTATTTTTATTTTCATTTCCTAAGTTCCATATACAATAAATACTTGATGTGAGTTTTCAAAACTGAAACTCTGACGATTGTCAAATAGTAGACAATGCCCTTTCTACGTAGATAGGGAGCACATCATTGTGAATCTTCATCGAAGTGGTGACTGGACTGGTCTATTACATAGGGATGAATATTAAATGTATAAAAGTAAGGATTAAAGTATGAAAAATCATAGGTATTAATGACAAAAGTGTGTAGAGCAAATATGGAATTTCAATGGAAATGGGAAAAGGAGAAAATCATGGCATTAATAAAGATTTCTGGATAAAATCCAACTAAAATGCCCTCCAAACCAAAAGAAACTAAAAATAACGTTCTTAAGAGAGAAAATACAAAAATAAAAACTAACCAACATATCTTAAAAGACTTCCTTTATCACAAAACATGTAAGGACTATTTTTAATTCTATTCCTTGGTCATACACTTCCAGAACGGTGTGTTTTTCATAGTTCTTCCATTTCATTAGAGGAATCCCTCATTCTTCGAAGGATAAGACTCCCCATTAGCGTAAAGAAGGTTTCACCCCCTCCGAACATGTCCTCAGACACTTCCGGTAGTAAAAACCCATAAGTTAAGTAAATAAAGAAGTTTTCAGTTTGCATACGGGAGATTGATGCGAGTGTAACAGATACATCAAGATAGTGGGTTCGATCCCCGCTGTTGGCAGCCGTAAAAATGGTTTTCCATGGTTTATCATTGTTACACCAGGCAAATGCTCGGGCTGTACCTTAATTAATGCCACGGTCGCTTCCTTCCCACTCCTAGACATTCCCTATCCTAACGTCGCCGTAAGACCTATTTGTGTCGGAGCGAAGTAAAAAAAAACAATTTGAAAATAAAATAGTCTTCATTTACGTACAACACTCCACGCTACCAACCGCCATAGAAACACGTACTTATGAATATTTCTTTCCACGTAGTGTTGGCGTTTCAAAGTACACCCGGTCATAAAAGAGGGCTAAATCCATATCAAGTGTCAACTGCAATATACAAGGTGTCCTTGTAAAACCTTCCAGGTTTACAGAGGAAGAAGAATGTTTATAGGCTCTTTCTTCTTTCGTTTGTTGCGTGCTGCCTCATCTGTAAATATTAGAACCATTTTCAAGAACACCCCGCATGTTGGTAGAGTGGTCAGGAAGAATTAGTTCTAGTTTGTGAACGTTGTTCCAAATTCCTTACATCGAGCAGCAGCCGTAAAAATAACAAGAAATCTCAACTCGCTTAAGTTTCGGACAACAGCTGATAATATGGGTTTATCTTCCATCAACGGTATTTTCGGTCAATTATATTTTTCTTATCATCAAGTGAATTGCTAACACACCTCCAGCATGATAAGGAGGAACGTGAGTGTATTTTTCACACTCAAATGCTGAAGCACAATAGGTCTTTAGATTATTCCACAGTACTGTGGAATGTGTCATTTCAACTCTTCTGATAGGCCAAAGTCAAGTTGTTTGTTGTTTTGAATAATAGAATATCTACTTAACGAGTTCAACGAATGTGGTGGGTCAAGTCAGTTGATGAAGCTCCGATTAGCGCCAAGGTACAGGAACATAGGAGCTAGTGATGCACGTTGCACACATCCTCAACTTAAAAAAAAATAAGCTGTGATTCAGGATGATCTGGAAAGACAATTATTCACTTGTAAAAGTGGTCTATTCCCTTAGGATTGACAGTTTCTAACATTGAAAATGAATAGCAAAATTTATGACCTGCTTCAAAAGTGAACAGCAATCTGGTAACCAGAAACCTTTTATGTATTATTATTATTATTATTATTATTATTATTATTATTATTATTATTATTGGTTGGTAATAAAATACCGGTAGTCCGCCTCTGTGGTGTAGTGGTTAGCGTGATTAGCTGCCACCCCCGGAGGCCCGGGTTCGATTCCCGGCTCTGCCACGAAATTTGAAAAGTGGTACGAGGGCTGGAACGGGGTCCACTCAGCCTCGGGAGGTCAACTGAGTAGAGGTGGGTTCGATTCCCACCTCAGCCATCCTCGAAGTGGTTTTCCGTGGTTTCCCACTTCTCCTCCAGGCGAATGCCGGGATGGTACCTAACTTAAGGCCACGGCCGCTTCCTTCCCTCTTCCTTGCCTATCCCTTCCAATCTTCCCATCCCTCCACAAGGCCCCTGTTCAACATAGCAGGTGAGGCCGCCTGGGCGAGGTACTGGTCATACTCCCCAGTTGTATCCCCCGACCAAGAGTCTGAAGCTCCAGGACACTGCCCTTGTGGCGGTAGAGGTGGGATCCCTCGCTAAGTCCGAGGGAAAAACCGAACCTGGAGGGTAAACAGATGATGATGATGATGAATAAAATACCGGTAATAATATTATTTTAAATATAACTACAGATATAATCTAAAATTAATAAGTGGTTTTATAGAAGACACTTAGGATTTAGGAAAGTTTATTCCAATGAGGCTCATCTTGCAGGATTCCAGCAAGATATAGTACATATCTTAGATTCGGGAGGTCAAATGGACTGCGAGGGGCGTGATTAGCTCAGTGGCTTAAATGCTGGCTACTAACCCGGAATGCTGGGGTTGGAATCCCGGTCGATCCTGGGTTGAGAATGTTTAATTCATGAAAGATGGGCTCAGTGAAATTTCCGCTCGAATGGAAGGTTGTGAATATTCCGCTCAAATGGAATGTTGCCTATAGCGCACCTGCATATGACTCATCGCTCTGGGAGTAAATTCTAAACCCACTGCTTTGTTATCAAATATTTGCTTTATTTCATTTCTGCTGTGAATTCTGTGTAGTGCACTGTGGAGTTTCTTACAACGACCAAGGGTAATCCTCGCAAAAACTATGAAGGCTACGCAAGGCCATACCCAGGATTTTTTTTCTGAGGAAATTAGGATTTTACGGAGTGGGAGGGGGGCTTCCGTAAACAAAAACTGTAATAACAGATAATTTTACTTTCAAATAGATTTTAAAGAAAGGAAACTTTTAAACAGTTTTAGAGCAGTACCGTTTACAACTCAGTAAGTTAAGTGGAAAGGTAAATTCATAGCGGTCCGTTAGGTAGCGCGAGACAATGATTTCAGTCTTTTGTTTAAAAATGGAGGTAACAACTTCTTTCACTATAAGTATTCAAATATTTACAGGGCTGTCGACAGTGGGGTTCGAACCCACTATCACCCGGATGCAAGCGCACAGCCGCGAGACCCTAACCGCACGGCTAACTCGCCCGGTATATCGCAGTTGAGTGGTAGCATAAAAGACAAAGAACATGACATCAAACAATGGTCAATGTAATTTTATTGTTGATCAATATTATGCGCTTTCGATATTGTAGGCCTTCACATTTGGTTTTCTTTCGACTCTGAAATACCACTCTTATCATAGTCGGTACGATAAAACTGAATAAAACATAAATGATCGGAAATTGTATTCTCTATAACTTTGGTATGTAGTACATTCCGATAGGACCAGTAACATAGCTATTAAAAAATTAAATTTTAGGTGCTTTCCCCTAAACTACAATTTCCTCCAGGGTGAACAAAATTGTTTATACTTAGAGTGAAGTTTCTTATTCCCCGACTCTTTATACCGATTTTCATTAAATTCTCTTAGCCCATTTTCTCGTGGCTCGGCGTTGATGTGGACTTAGCAACAAAAATACAAATACATGAATATCTGTGTTATCATAGCCGGTACGGTAAAAATGCATAAGGCATAAATTATCGGAAATTTAATTCTATATAACTTTATTTATGTAGTATTTAATGAAGTTATTTATAGCCTAGATTGTATGGCTTATCCCCCGACTTTACATACCGATTTTCATGAAATTCTCTTCAGCCGTTTTCTCGTGATGCGTGTGCATACATAGGCTACATACATGCATATAGACAGACAGAAATTACGGAAAAGTAGAAAGTGCATTTCCTTGTTACTTTGGACACGACCGATATAAAAATAGCAAGATACCCGTGCTTCGCTACGGTATTATACTGAAATGTATAATTGAATGCTTATTGTTTTATATATAATCCGCCAAAATTCGCGATCTGACTCGTTTTCTAACAGATTAAGGCAAGTTTCCTCCCATTTTTCAATCTTTCTTTCCAGCAATCGATTTCGTACTTCCCGGGCTAGGTCCAGGTATTCCACCCGGTCAGTTGGGTCCCTAAATCTTTGCCATCTTTTCCTATAAGAATTTTTAATATGGATCAAATCCTTGAAGAGGTCCGGCGTAGTGTCCTCTTGGGTGCCTTGGCGGTACTGAACCCGCGGCTGGACTGCATTCTTAGTCATTACCCATCCAGGACCCGTTTCCAGCGCGGTCTGCACATTTGACGACGGTCCAGATCATTTATTATTATTATTATTATTATTATTATTATTATTATTATTATTATTATTATTATTATTATTATTATTATTATTATTATTATTATTATTATTATTATTATTATACATACATACATACATTATCATTATCATTATAGACTGTTATGCCTTTCAGCGTTCAGCCTGCAAGCCTCTGAGAATTTACTAAACGTCGCCACAATCCTCGATTTGCAACTAGTGTTGTGGCCTCATTTAGTTCTATACCTCTTACCTTTAAATCGTTAGAAACCGAGTCTAACCATCGTCGTCTTGGTCTCCCTCTACTTCTCTTACCCTCCATAACAGAGTCCATTATTCTCCTGGGTAACCTATCCTCCTCCATTCGCCTCACATGACCCCACCACCGAAGCCGGTTTATGCGTATAGCTTCATCCATCGAGTTCATTCCTAAATTAGCCTTTATCTCCTCATTCCGAGTACCTTCCTGCCATTGTTTCCACCTGTTTGTACCAACAATCATTCTTGCTACTTTCATGTCTGTTACTTCTAACTTATGAATAAGGTATCCTGAGTCCCCCCAGCTTTCGCTCCCGTAAAGCAAAGTTGGTCTGAAAACAGACCGATGTAAAGATAGTTTCGTCTGGGAGCTCACTTCCTTCTTACAGAATACTGTTGATCGCAGCTGCGAGCTCACTGCATTAGCTTTACTACACCTTGATTCAATCTCACTTACCATATTACCATCCTGGGAGAACACACAACCTAAATACTTGAAATTATTGACCTGTTCTAGCTTTGTATCACCAATCTGACATTCAATTCTGTTGAATTTCTTACCTACTGACATCAATTTAGTCTTCGAGAGGCTAATTTTCATACCATACTCATTGCACCTATTTTCAACTTCCAAGATATTAGACTGCAGGCTTTCGGCACAGTCTGCTATTAAGACCAAGTCGTCAGCATAGGCCAAACTGCTTACTATATTTCCACCTAACTGAATCCCTCCCTGCCATTTTATACCTTTCAGCAGATGATCCATGTAAACTACGAACAGCAAAGGTGAAAGATTACAGCCTTGTCTAACCCCTGTAAGTATCCTGAACCAAGAACTCATTCTACCATCAATTCTCACTGAAGCCCAATTGTCAACATAAATGCCTTTGATTGATTTTAATAATCTACCTTTAATTCCATAGTCCCCCAGTATGGCGAACATCTTTTCCCTCGGTACCCTGTCATATGCTTTCTCTAGATCTACGAAACATAAACACAACTGCCTATTCCTCTCGTAGCATTTTTCAATTACCTGGCGCATATTGAAAATCTGATCCTGACAGCCTCTCTGTGGTCTGAAACCACACTGGTTTTCATCCAACTTCCTCTCAACGACTGATCGCACCCTCCCTTCCAAGATGCCTGTGAATACTTTGCCTGGTATACTAATCAATGAGATACCTCCATAGTTGTTGCAATCCTTCCTGTTCCCTTGCTTATAGATAGGTGCAATTACTGCTTTTGTCCAATCTGAAGGTACCTTACCAACACTCCACGCTAATTTTACTACTCTATGAAGCCATTTCATCCCTGCCTTCCCACTATACTTCACCATTTCAGGTCTAATTTTATCTATTCATGCTGCCTTATGACAATGGAGTTTATTTACTATCCTTTCCACTTATTCAAGCATAATTTCACCAAACTCATTTTCCTCCTCACCATGAGCTTGGCTGTTTGCAACACCACCAGGATGATTTCCTTTTACATTGAGAAGATGTTCAAAATATTCCCTCCACCTCTCCAGTGATTCCCTGGGATCTATTATGAGTTCACCTGACTTACTCAAAACACTGTTCATTTCCTTTTTCCCTCCCTGCCTAAGATTCTTTATTACTGTCCAGAAAGGTTTCCCTGCTGCTTGACCTAGCCTTTCCAGGTTATTACCAAAATCTTCCCATGACTTCTTTTTGGATTCAACAACTATTTGTTTCGCTCTGTTTCTTTCATCTACGTACCAATCCCTGTCTGCCTCAGCCCTTGTTTGGAGCCATTTCTGATAAGCCTTCTTTTTACGTTTACAAGCTGCTCTCACTTCATCATTCCACCAAAATGTTCGCCTTTTCCCATCATTACACACAGTTGTTCCTAGGCATTCCCTGGCTTTTTCTACTACAGTATCCCTGTATGCCACCCATTCACTTTCTATATCCTGAACCTGCTTACTGTCTACTGTTCGAAACTTCTCACTAATCATATCCATGTACTTCTGTCTAATTTCCTCGTCCTGGAAATTTTCTACCCTTATTCGTTTGCAGACAGATTTCACTTTCTCTACCCTAGGCCTAGAGATACTTAGTTCACTATAGATCAGATAGTGGTCTGTATCATCGAAAAATCCGCGAAAAACTCGTACGTTCCTAACAGATTTCCTGAATTCAAAGTCTGTTAAGATATAGTCTATTATGGATCTGGTACCCCTAGCCTCCCATGTGTAGCGGTGAATAGCCTTATGCTTGAAGAATGTATTCGTAACAGCTAAACCCATACTAGCACAGAAGTCCAGCAAACGCTTTCCATTCCCATTAGCTTCCATATCTTCCCCACATTTACCAATCACCCTTTCGTATCCTTCAGTTCTATTCCCAACTCTCGCATTGAAATCGCCCATTAGCACTATTCTATCCTTGCTGTTGACCCTGACCACGATGTCACTCAATGCTTCATAAAACCCTCACATGGTGAATACACGGACACAATTCTTGTCCTAATTCCTCCCACTGACAAATCTACCCACATCATTCGCTCATTTACGTGCCTAACAGAAACTATGTTCCGTGCAATGGTATTCCTGATAAAGAGCCCTACCCCAGACTCTGCCCTTCCCTTTCTAACACCCGTCAAGTACACTTTATAATCTCCCACCTCTTCCTCATTATTATTATTATTATTATTATTATTATTATTATTATTATTATTATTATTATTATTATTATTATTATTATTATTATTAGATGTTATGGACCCCACAGCAAGATGCAAGACCGCTACTTTCCGGTAAATTACATCTGCTGCCACTGTCATTGTTAACAATGTGACCAGCACCATTGTCGCGCGTAGCCAAGTGTGCGGGATTTCTGGTGATACGAATGACATATTCCGTGCATTGTTGACCTTATTATAGAGGTGAACAATTGGACGGTCAATCTCATTCCTATCGTTTATTTCAAAGGTGTTTAAATTTTTATTTATATGCCAGGAGTATGTACTGTATTCTAAGAACGTTCTCCGAAGAAAAAAGGTGGCTCTTGAAAACGAACCCAGAACAGATTAAAAAAAATGATAGGTTTATGATCAGAATGAGTACATCGGAAATCTACAGCCTGTTTCCAGTCATTCGACAGGGTCAGGAATGGAATGAATAAAGCCCCCATCTGGCGGCGGCAATAGGAATTGTGCCGGCTGCCGAAGCCTGTCGCACTCCTCTGGGGCAATGGATAATGAATGACAAATGAAATGAAATGATATTGTACAGTGTTGCTGGAATGAATGATGACATGGAAAACCGGAGTATCCGGAGAAAACCCTGCCCCGCCTCCGTTTTGTCCAGCACGAATGTCTCATGGAGTGACCGGGATTTGAACCACATAACCCAGCTGTGAGAGGCAGGCGCGCTGCCACCTGAGCAACGGAGGCTCCTTATAAGTACATTATGAACAGTAAAATCAACTAATCTCACCTCCTTTTACACCCCACCGCCGTCAAGTTTATTTACCCCCCCCCCCACAAAAATAACAGAGAGGCATGTTTCTTTATGTTTAAAGGAGATTCCAAATACCAGTGTTCACGTCTATTACCTTCAGTTTTGAAATATAAGTATCCCCATAAAAATAATTCACTTTTTTCACTTTCTTTCACACTTCTCCCCCCACCCCCTAATTGAATTTTCCGGCAAAAACCTTGTTTCTTTAATAGTAAAGGATCTTCTAAATACCAATTATCACGATTCTAACTTCCTCAGTTTTTTTATTTGTGTGACCTCATGAAAGGAATTCAACTCCTTTTCAAACCCGCCCACCAAGATATTCCCCCTCAAAACGCGTTTTCTTTGTTTCTAAAGGAGATCCAAATACTAATTTTCACGTCTGTAACAACTTTAGTTTTTATTAGACGTAAGTATTCTCATACAATTAAGTCAATTAATTTTTCAATTCTTTCACCCCACCCCCTTCTTTGGACTTTTCGAGAATACGTGTTTCTTTACTTTAAAGCAGAATCCAAATATCAAATTTCACGTCTGTAATATCATTTTTGAGATATCAGTAGCTTAATTAAAATAATGGCATTCAACCCATTATTCACCCTTTTACACCCCTATTGGAATTTTCCGAAAACAACAAATACATGTTTCTTTATTTTTAAAGGAGGGTTTAAATACCAACTTTTACCTCTGTAAACTTTTCAAGTTTTAAGATGTAGATACACTCATTTTAAAAATTCACCCCCCTTTTCACCCCCATATTTGGATTTTCCAAAAACGAAAAAATACCTGTTTCTTTATTTTTAAAGTAGATCCCAAATACCAATTTTCATGTCTGTATTATCTTCAGGTTCTGAAATAAAAGTAGCCTCATTAAAGGCATTCAACCCATTTATCACCCTTTTCCACCCTTCCTGTTGGGATTTTCCGAAAACAAAAATATACATGTTTCTTTATTTTTAAAGGAGATTCTAAATACTAATTCTTTACATCTATAAACTTTAAAAGTTTTGTGCTACAGATACGCTCATTTTAAATATTCACCCCCCCCCCATTAATTGGATTTTCCAAAAACAAAAAAAATACGTGTTTCTTTGTTTTTAAAGGAGATCCCAAACACCAATTTTCAGGTCTGTAATATATTCAGTTTCTGAGATATAAGTATCCTCATTAAATGCATTCAACCCATTTTTCACCCCTTTCCACCTTTCCTATTGGGATTTTCCGAAAACAAAAAAATACGTGTTTCTTTATTTTTAATGAAGATTCTAAATACCAATTTTTACATCTGTAAACTTTCAAAGTTTTGAGATATAGATACACTGATTTTAAAAATTCACCCCCCTTTTCACACTGCCATTAATTGAATTTTCCAAAAACAAAAAGATATGTGTTTATTTTTAAAAGAGATCAAAAGTACCAATTTTCAGGTCTGTAATACCTTCAGTTTCTGAGATATAAGTACCGGTATCCTGATTAAAGGCATTCAACCCGTTTTTCACCGTTTTTCCCCCTCCTATTGGGATTTTCTGAAAACAAAAAGTACGTATTTCCTTATTTTTAAAGAAGACTCTAAATACCAATTTTTACATTTGTAAACTTTTAAAGTTTTGAGATATAGATTCACTCATTTTAAAATTTCAACCCCCTTTTCACCCCCTTAGCGACAGAATATCCAAAAATCCTCTCTTAGCGAGCACCTACATCTTAACATGAATGTATCCCCAAAATTTCATTTCATTATGTCCAGTAGTTTTGGCTCGGCGATGATGAATCAGTCAGTCAGTCAGTCAGGACAAGCTATTTTATATATATAGATGGGTGGATGTATGTATGTATGTATGTATGTATGTATGTATGTATGTATGTATGTATGTGTGTGTGTGTGTGTGTGTGTGTGTGTGTAAATGACACATCTCCTTCTAAACCGCTGGAGTAATTTCAATCAAATTTTGAACACTTATTATTTGCTATCTGAAGACGAGCACTGTGGGGGGGTAAGCCACCTATAGCCCATGTCCAAGTTCATCCCCCTTTTAGGAAGGGGGCGGGGTTAGTGATATACAAAAAACCGAAAATAGTGTCGAATCCATCGTTTTCGGGGTCGTTGAGATGAATAGTAACACTCCGGATTTTTCAAATCAAAGTTCAACCCTCTTTGCGGTGGGGTGCGAAGGGGGGGGAGTGAGATATAAAAATTATCGAAAATAGTATCGAATCCATAATTTTTGGGGTTGCTAAGATGAATAGTGACGGTCCGGAAATTTTTTATATCCAAGATAATCCCCCTTTTGTGCGGGAGGCGAGGGGCGAGTGAGATATAAAAGTAATCGAAAATAGTATCGAATCCATAGTTTTCTGGGTCGCTGAGATGAACAGTAACACTCCGAATTTCTTAAAGTCAAAGTTCATCCCCCTTTGCGGTGGGGGTGCGAGGGGGGTAGTGAGATATAAAAAAATTGGAAAATAGTGTCAAGTCCATAGTTTTCGGGGTCGCTAAGATAAATTGTAACACTCCGTGATTTTTAAGTCAAATTATAGCCCTCTTTGAGGTGGGAGGGCAAGGGGGGGAGTGAGATATAAAAATAATCAAAACTAGTATCGAATCCATAGTTTTTGGGGTCTCTGAGATGAATGGTGACACTCCAGAATTTTTTAATGTCCAAGTTCATCCCCCTTTTAGGAAGGGGGCGGGGGTACTGATATACAAAAAACCGAAAATAGTGTCGAATCCATAGTTTTTGGGGTAGTTGAGATGAATAGTAACACTCCGTACTTTTTGAAAGTTCAAGTTCTGCCCCTTTTTGTGTGGGAGGCGAGGGGGGAGTGAGATAAAATAGTAATCTAAAATAGTGTCGATTCCGTTGTTTTCGGAGTCTCTGAGATGAATAATAACACTCCGGATCTTTTTAAAATCCAAATACAGGTATCTTTTGGGGGGGGGAGGAGGGAGTGCGATATAAAAGTCCAGGCCCTTTTGGCATAGGGGAGAGAAAGAGTGAAAAAATAAAATGAACCAAATGTTGGAGATTATGGATGTATGTGTGTATTTTTCAGCATAGCTGTCAACTAAATGTGGTACAAATATTTCTTACTATCTGTGAAAAATCTTGTTGGGGCAAGACTCCCCTGGAACCCTCAAGGGAGGAGGTGAATATAAATAGAGCTAAAAACGACCGATATTAGTGTCCAACCCATAGTTTTGAGGACTACTGGATCGATTTAAACCAAACTTGCTACACGTATGACTTACTATCAGAAGACTTAGGCTCCTTTTATACTTACATGCCACATGCTACATGCCACATGCTTGAAGCCAGGCATGTGGCGTTCGCACTTGGAAAGGACCCTTTTATACTTTCGTATCTGTCGAGCAGGCACTATGGCAGAGTTTACATCTAAAGTATTCGCAGCTGCATACCTCTGCGAGACAAGGGCAGGAAAAAAAAGAGGAAAAGGCATGTCAGTTTTCATTCTCTGAACATTCAAATATACAGTACTAGCAAATGTACCCGTGCTTCGCTACGGTATTCTACATTGTATACGGATATCGACGTAAATACTGTGCATGCAGCAAATGAGATTGTTTTAAAATTGCATATCTCTTAGCCTTATCCGAGAAATAGCATGGGGAGGTCCACATACGTTGTTTCCAATGTAAAGTGAGGGTTGCGGAGTTGTGATGATAACGCCAGGTTCACTTGCCTACTGCCATTCACAATCGAGTTGGCAAGTTTACATTATAATTGCAGGCCCCAATGCCTACTGCGCGGTCAGAATCGATTTGGGGAGTTTTAGTTACAATGGCAGACCCATTTCCTACTTTCAGACAGGTTACAGTTGAGGAGTTTTTATTATAATACCAGGCAACTTCCCTACCACCAGTCAAAATTGAGTTGTGCAGTTATCATTATAATGACAGTCCCTTTTTACTGCTGCTAGCCAGCTTACTGCCAGTCACACAGAATTAGTGTGTTTCCATGAAAATAGCAGGCCACTATGCCTAATGCTAGTCAAATTTTAGATTGGAACATTTGTTTATAATGGCGGGCACCCTGGCCTAGAGCCAAACACAATAGAGTAGGGGACTTTCGAACAAAACTGCATGATCCCTTGCCTTCTGCAAGACAAATCGAAAAGTGAATTATTCATTAAAATGGTAGGCCCTCCTTACTAAAACCAGTTACACAGGAGTTGGAGAAGGACCCCATTCCTACTGCCAGCAGTCAAAGTCGGTGTATGGAGTACTGATTACAATAACAGACACATCCTTTCTCGATCGCTACAAATCGACATCAGTGAATATATACAGATGGGCATACGAAAGTATATGAATGTTTACAATATTGCAGACCTTCATTTACAGATTAACTGCTGCTAAACGGTACGTCATATCGACAAAGGATTGTACCGTAAGGCGCAGTATTTAGCGATCTAAATGGCTGGTCCTATGATATTTTCTCGCATCTAATCTATTCATGGGTCAGATTGAATCAGAAACGTTGAATAGGTTGAAATTTGTGTAAGAATATCTTACATTGCATTACTTTTCGGATAATTATGTGACATAGCATTTGGCTCACATCTGGGTAGTGGGTGGGCCAATGTTCGTGTAGAGTTTGATCATACTATCTTTCCTGTAAGTGATTGAAATGATGCACATGAGAAGAAAAGGTTTAGAAATTAATTTTCATTAAGGCAGGTTGATTTCCATTAAGTTTGGTTGTGTGTATTTTGAGGGAGTGCAAAATCACGGTTTCGGTTTCGTATAAACCCGCAATTAGTTCAGGGATTTAGAAACAATATTTGCCCTAAAACCTCCCCAAAGGACAGGTGGATTCTAAATATCAAGTTTGATGGAAATATATCCAGTAGTTTTCAAGTTAGAGAAAGACAAACAGACCAACAAACAAACAAACAAACAAACAAACTAAGAAACAAACAAACAAACAAACAAACAAAGAAACAAACAAACAAACTAACTAATTAACAGACACCAAGGAAACCTACCCTTGGACAGATGGATGCTATATATGAAATTTGGTTCAAATATCTTGTTAGTTTTCAAGTTGTAAGAAGTACGCTTTACACGCAACCGCTCTTGCGTACAGTCCGCTGGGATTTGTACCGAAAAACGGTCCGTTAATGATATCTCCCCTACTAAATGCTGTTATCGAAATGATGCACATGAGAAAAAAAGGTTTAGAACTTAATTTTCATTAAGGCAGGTTGATTTCCATTAAGTTCGGTTGTGTATACTTTGAGGGAGTGTAAAATCACGGTTTCGGTTTCGTAAAAATCCCCAGTCAGTTCAGGGATTTAGAAACGATATTTGCGCTAAAACCTACCCAAGAAGAGGTGGATTCTAAATATGAAGTTTGGTGGAAATATATATTTAGTAGTTTTCAAGTTATAGAAGGACAGACAAACAGACAAACAGACAAACAGACACCTAAGCTAAAAATGATGCAGATGGTCATTATTACACCTGAAACGGATAACTGCACAGAAAATTCGCCAAAAATAATCAATGTACAGACACACGGTCGTTACGATTTTATTTCTTGCGCTAAAACCTACCCAAGGACAGGCGGATTCTAAATATGAAGTTTGGTGGAAATATATCCAGTAGTTTTCAAGTTATAGAAGGACAGACAAACAAACAAACAGACAAACAAACAAACCAACACCAAAGCTAAAAATGATGCAGATGTCATTATTACACCTGAAACGTATAACTGTACGGAAATTTCGCCAAAAGAATCAATGTACAGACACACGGTCGTTACGATTTTATTAATATAGATGACGGATAAGCATGAGCACGTTGAAAACTGCAGACGTCCACTTCGAGATTCATATCTCCTAAACGGTTTATGATATTAAGAAACGGTTTGCGCCATCAGACGCCTCATTTATCGCTCTACATGTTTGTTTCTAAACCAGATCCTCGTATCTCAAATATTAAGGGGGTAAATTGAGTTAAAGTTTTGAGTAGGGTGAAATTTGGATGCATTTTTAACATTTTACATTACTTTTTGCCTACTTATGTATAAGCTAGAATCATGAGATTTGGTACACATATGTCCCTTAATCGTGCCAATGTGAGCACCCAACGCGATGATCCTATAATTCTTATAAGTGTGTCAAACAATAAAATATACTTGTAAAAATCACCAAATTTACGAACAATCCAGAAATACGGCCAAATTTAACGTATAAGGGAGAGAGATACGACAAAATGTCACAGGACCAAAGTTGTAGATCACTCCGAATTGAAGGGACATTGTGCTTTCCGTTTTGTGATACGACTTACCGTTTAGCCAAAAAATAGCTCAAAAGGAATGTCTGCACAGTCATTAAAATTGCCTCAATATTTCGATATCTTTGGGGGTAAAAGGTGAAAAATTTGAACATCTTGGAATTTTCCCGTCGGTTAGGGACCAAAAGCTATAATTTCACCAAATTTCAATTGTCTACCTCGTCTCGCAGGTTGTGCCGCCATCTTAATTTGGGGGGATGCGGGATAAAAATGAGGAAATTCCCGAAAATTGTTAAGCCCACGAAACCTATAGGTTATCGTTTTGGATATACTATACGACTGTGTTCTTATGCTGAGCCCAAAATTTGAGCCCCCCAGCGTGCCCCCTTCAGGGAATTTTGAGAATTTCCGATTTTTCTAGGGATCTTGGGGTCATCAGTTTCCCTCGTACCAAGTTTCAAATTTCTGAGATTTCTGGAAGTGCCTCATTAATTCACGTCTTTTTTCATTTTTAAATATTTATATATACATCGCTCCAGCCCGACTTGCTTTTATATATATAGATGACGGATAAGCATGAGCACGTTGAAAAGTGCAGACTTCCACTTCGAGATTCATATCTCCTAAACGGTTTATGATATTAAGAAACGGATTGCGCCCTCAGACGCCTCATTTATCGCTCTACATGTTTGTTTCTAAACCATTTCCTCGTATCTCCCATATTAAGGGGGTAAATTGAGTTCAAATTTTGAATAGGGTGAAATTTGGGTGCATTTTTACATTTGACATTACATTTTGCCTACTTATGTATAAGCTAGAATCATGAAATTTGGTACACATATGTCCCTTAATCGTGCCAATGTGCGCACATAACGTGATGATCCTATCATTGTTATAAGTGTGTCAAACAATAAAATATACTTGTAAAAATCACCAAATTTACGAACAATCCAGAAATACGGCCAAATTTAACGTATAAGGGAGAGAGATACGACAAAATGTCACAGGACCAAAGTTGTAGATCACTCCGAATTGAAGAGACATTGTGCCATCCTTTTTGTGATACGACTTACCGTTTAGCCAAAAAATAGCTCAAAAGGAATGTCTGCACAGTCATTAAAATTGCCTCAATATTTCGATATCTTTGGGGGTAAAAGGTGAAAAATTTGAACATCTTGGAATTTTCCCGTCGGTTAGGGACCAAAAGCTATAATTTCACCAAATTTCAATAGTCTACCTCGTCTCGCAGGTTGTGCCGCCATCTTGATTTGGGGGGATGCGGGATAAAAATGAGGAAATTCCCGAAAATTGTTAAGCCCACGAAACCTATAGGTTATCGTTTTGGATATACTATACGACTGTGTTCTTATGCTGAGCCCAAAATTTGAGCCCCCCAGCGTGCCCCCTTCAGGGAATTTTGAGAATTTCCGATTTTTCTAGGGATCTTGGGGTCATCAGTTTCCCTCGTACCAAGTTTCAAATTTCTGAGATTTCTGGAAGTGCCTCATTAATTCACGTCTTTTTTCATTTTTAAATATTTATATATACATCGCTCCAGCCCGACTTGCTTTTATATATATAGATGACGGATAAGCATGAGCACGTTGAAAAGTGCAGACTTCCACTTCGAGATTCATATCTCCTAAACGGTTTATGATATTAAGAAACGGATTGCGCCCTCAGACGCCTCATTTATCGCTCTACATGTTTGTTTCTAAACCATTTCCTCGTATCTCCCATATTAAGGGGGTAAATTGAGTTCAAATTTTGAATAGGGTGAAATTTGGGTGCATTTTTACATTTGACATTACATTTTGCCTACTTATGTATAAGCTAGAATCATGAAATTTGGTACACATATGTCCCTTAATCGTGCCAATGTGCGCACATAACGTGATGATCCTATCATTGTTATAAGTGTGTCAAACAATAAAATATACTTGTAAAAATCACCAAATTTACGAACATTCCAGAAATACGGCCAAATGTAACGTATAAGGGAGAGAGATACGACAAAATGTCACAGGACCAAAGTTGTAGATCACTCCGAATTGAAGAGACATTGTGCCATCCTTTTTGTGATACGACTTACCGTTTAGCCAAAAAATAGCTCAAAAGGAATGTCTGCACAGTCATTAAAATTGCCTCAATATTTCGATATCTTTGGGGGTAAAAGGTGAAAAATTTGAACATCTTGGAATTTTCCCGTCGGTTAGGGACCAAAAGCTATAATTTCACCAAATTTCAATTGTCTACCTCGTCTCGCAGGTTGTGCCGCCATCTTGATTTGGGGGGATGCGGGATAAAAATGAGGAAATTCCCGAAAATTGTTAAGCCCACGAAACCTATAGGTTATCGTTTTGGATATACTATACGACTGTGTTCTTATGCTGAGCCCAAAATTTGAGCCCCCCAGCGTGCCCCCTTCAGGGAATTTTGAGAATTTCCGATTTTTCTGGGGATCTTGGGGTCATCAGTTTCCCTCGTACCAAGTTTCAAATTTCTGAGATTTCTGGAAGTGCCTCATTAATTCACGTCTTTTTTCATTTTTAAATATTTATATATACATCGCTCCAGCCCGACTTGCTTTTATATATATAGATGACGGATAAGCATGAGCACGTTGAAAAGTGCAGACTTCCACTTCGAGATTCATATCTCCTAAACGGTTTATGATATTAAGAAACGGTTTGCGGCCTAAGACGCCTCATTTATCGCTCTACATGTTTGTTTCTAAACCATTTCCTCGTATCTCCCATATTAAGGGGGTAAATTGAGTTCAAATTTTGAATAGGGTGAAATTTGGGTGCATTTTTACATTTGACATTACATTTTGCCTACTTATGTATAAGCTAGAATCATGAAATTTGGTACACATATGTCCCTTAATCGTGCCAATGTGCGCACATAACGTGATGATCCTATCATTGTTATAAGTGTGTCAAACAATAAAATTTACTTGTAAAAAATCACCAAATTTACGAACAATACAGAAATACGGCCAAATTTAACGTATAAGGGAGAGAGATACGACAAAATGTCACAGGACCAAAGTTGTAGACCACTCCGAACTGAAGGACATTGTGCCATCCGTTTTGTGATACGACTTACCGTTTAGCCAAAAAATAGCTCAAAAGGAATGTCTGCACAGTCATTAAAATTGCCTCAATATTTCGATATCTTTGGGGGTAAAAGGTGAAAAATTTGAACATCTTGGAATTTTCCCGTCGGTTAGGGACCAAAAGCTATAATTTCACCAAATTTCAATTGTCTACCTCGTCTCGCAGGTTGTGCCGCCATCTTGATTTGGGGGGATGCGTGATAAAAATGAGGAAATTCCCGAAAATTGTTAAGCCCACGAAACCTATAGGTTATCGTTTTGGATATACTATACGACTGTGTTCTTATGCTGAGCCCAAAATTTGAGCCCCCCCAGCGTGCCCCCTTCAGGGAATTTTGAGATTTTCCGATTTTTCTAGGGATCTTGGGGTCATCAGTTTCCCTCGTACCAAGTTTCAAATTTCTGAGATTTCTGGAAGTGCCTCATTAATTCACGTCTTTTTTCATTTTTAAATATTTATATATACATCGCTCCAGCCCGACTTGCTTTTATATATATAGATGACGGATAAGCATGAGCACGTTGAAAAGTGCAGACTTCCACTTCGAGATTCATATCTCCTAAACGGTTTATGATATTAAGAAACGGTTTGCGGCCTAAGACGCCTCATTTATCGCTCTACATGTTTGTTTCTAAACCATTTCCTCGTATCTCCCATATTAAGGGGGTAAATTGAGTTCAAATTTTGAATAGGGTGAAATTTGGGTGCATTTTTACATTTGACATTACATTTTGCCTACTTATGTATAAGCTAGAATCATGAAATTTGGTACACATATGTCCCTTAATCGTGCCAATGTGCGCACATAACGTGATGATCCTATCATTGTTATAAGTGTGTCAAACAATAAAATTTACTTGTAAAAAATCACCAAATTTACGAACAATACAGAAATACGGCCAAATTTAACGTATAAGGGAGAGAGATACGACAAAATGTCACAGGACCAAACTTGTAGATCACTCCGAACTGAAGGACATTGTGCCATCCGTTTTGTGATACGACTTACCGTTTAGCCAAAAAATAGCTCAAAAGGAATGTCTGCACAGTCATTAAAATTGCCTCAATATTTCGATATCTTTGGGGGTAAAAGGTGAAAAATTTGAACATCTTGAAATTTTCCCGTCGGTTAGGGACCAAAAGCTATAATTTCACCAAATTTCAATTGTCTACCTCGTCTCGCAGGTTGTGCCGCCATCTTGATTTGGGGGGATGCGGGATAAAAATGAGGAAATTCCCGAAAATTGTTAAGCCCACGAAACCTATAGGTTATCGTTTTGGATATACTATACGACTGTGTTCTTATGCTGAGCCCAAAATTTGAGCCCCCCAGCGTGCCCCCTTCAGGGAATTTTGAGAATTTCCGATTTTTCTAGGGATCTTGGGGTCATCAGTTTCCCTCGTACCAAGTTTCAAATTTCTGAGATTTCTGGAAGTGCCTCATTAATTCACGTCTTTTTTCATTTTTAAATATTTATATATACATCGCTCCAGCCCGACTTGCTTTTATATATATAGATGACGGATAAGCATGAGCACGTTGAAAAGTGCAGACTTCCACTTCGAGATTCATATCTCCTAAACGGTTTATGATATTAAGAAACGGTTTGCGCCCTAAGACGCCTCATTTATCGCTCTACGTGTTTGTTTCTAAACCATTTCCTCGTATCTCCCATATTAAGGGGGTAAATTGAGTTCAAATTTTGAATAGGGTGAAATTTGGGTGCATTTTTACATTTGACATTACATTTTGCCTACTTATGTATAAGCTAGAATCATGAAATTTGGTACACATATGTCCCTTAATCGTGCCAATGTGCGCACATAACGTGATGATCCTATCATTGTTATAAGTGTGTCAAACAATAAAATTTACTTGTAAAAATCACCAAATTTACGAACAATACAGAAATACGGCCAAATTTAACGTATAAGGGAGAGAGATACGACAAAATGTCACAGGACCAAAGTTGTAGATCACTCCGAACTGAAGCGACGTTGTGCCATCCGTTTTGTGATACGACTTACCGTTTAGCCAAAAAATAGCTCAAAAGGAATGTCTGCACAGTCATTAAAATTGCCTCAATATTTCGATATCTTTGGGGGTAAAAGGTGAAAAATTTGAACATCTTGGAATTTTCCCGTCGGTTAGGGACCAAAAGCTATAATTTCACCAAATTTCAATTGTCTACCTCGTCTCGCAGGTTGTGCCGCCATCTTGATTTGGGGGGATGCGGGATAAAAATGAGGAAATTCCCGAAAATTGTTAAGCCCACGAAACCTATAGGTTATCGTTTTGGATATACTATACGACTGTGTTCTTATGCTGAGCCCAAAATTTGAGCCCCCCAGCGTGCCCCCTTCAGGGAATTTTGAGAATTTCCGATTTTTCTAGGGATCTTGGGGTCATCAGTTTCCCTCGTACCAAGTTTCAAATTTCTGAGATTTCTGGAAGTGCCTCATTAATTCACGTCTTTTTTCATTTTTAAATATTTATATATACATCGCTCCAGCCCGACTTGCTTTTATATATATAGATGACGGATAAGCATGAGCACGTTGAAAAGTGCAGACTTCCACTTCGAGATTCATATCTCCTAAACGGTTTATGATATTAAGAAACGGATTGCGCCCTCAGACGCCTCATTTATCGCTCTACATGTTTGTTTCTAAACCATTTCCTCGTATCTCCCATATTAAGGGGGTAAATTGAGTTCAAATTTTGAATAGGGTGAAATTTGGGTGCATTTTTACATTTGACATTACATTTTGCCTACTTATGTATAAGCTAGAATCATGAAATTTGGTACATATATGTCCCTTAATCGTACCAATGTGCGCACATAACGTGATGATCCTATCATTGTTATAAGTGTGTCAAACAATAAAATATACTTGTAAAAATCACCAAATTTACGAACAATCCAGAAATACGGCCAAATTTAACGTATAAGGGAGAGAGATACGACAAAATGTCACAGGACCAAAGTTGTAGATCACTCCGAATTGAAGTGACATTGTGCCATCCTTTCTGTGATACGACTTACCGTTTAGCCAAAAAATAGCTCAAAAGGAATGTCTGCACAGTCATTAAAATTGCCTCAATATTTCGATATCTTTGGGGGTAAAAGGTGAAAAATTTGAACATCTTGGAATTTTCCCGTCGGTTAGGGACCAAAAGCTATAATTTCACCAAATTTCAATTGTCTACCTCGTTTCGCAGGTTGTGCCGCCATCTTGATTTGGGGGGATGCGGGATAAAAATGAGGAAATTCCCGAAAATTGTTAAGCCCACGAAACCTATAGGTTATCGTTTTGGATATACTATACGACTGTGTTCTTATGCTGAGCCCAAAATTTGAGCCCCCCAGCGTGCCCCCTTCAGGGAATTTTGAGAATTTCCGATTTTTCTAGGGATCTTGGGGTCATCAGTTTCCCTCGTACCAAGTTTCAAATTTCTGAGATTTCTGGAAGTGCCTCATTAATTCACGTCTTTTTTCATTTTTAAATATTTATATATACATCGCTCCAGCCCGACTTGCTTTTATATATATAGATGACGGATAAGCATGAGCACGTTGAAAAGTGCAGACTTCCACTTCGAGATTCATATCTCCTAAACGGTTTATGATATTAAGAAACGGTTTGCGCCCTAAGACGCCTCATTTATCGCTCTACGTGTTTGTTTCTAAACCATTTCCTCGTATCTCCCATATTAAGGGGGTAAATTGAGTTCAAATTTTGAATAGGGTGAAATTTGGGTGCATTTTTACATTTGACATTACATTTTGCCTACTTATGTATAAGCTAGAATCATGAAATTTGGTACACATATGTCCCTTAATCGTGCCAATGTGCGCACATAACGTGATGATCCTATCATTGTTATAAGTGTGTCAAACAATAAAATTTAC
This sequence comes from Anabrus simplex, assembly GCF_040414725.1. Taxonomy (NCBI): domain Eukaryota; kingdom Metazoa; phylum Arthropoda; class Insecta; order Orthoptera; family Tettigoniidae; genus Anabrus; species Anabrus simplex. The sequence goes on from NC_090265.1 coordinate 1,637,031,058, forward strand.
TTGTAAAAATCACCAAATTTACGAACAATACAGAAATACGGCCAAATTTAACGTATAAGGGAGAGAGATACGACAAAATGTCACAGGACCAAAGTTGTAGATCACTCCGAACTGAAGGGACATTGTGCCATCCGTTTTGTGATACGACTTACCGTTTAGCCAAAAAATAGCTCAAAAGGAATGTCTGCACAGTCATTAAAATTGCCTCAATATTTCGATATCTTTGGGGGTAAAAGGTGAAAAATTTGAACATCTTGGAATTTTCCCGTCGGTTAGGGACCAAAAGCTATAATTTCACCAAATTTCAATTGTCTACCTCGTCTCGCAGGTTGTGCCGCCATCTTGATTTGGGGGGATGCGGGATAAAAATGAGGAAATTCCCGAAAATTGTTAAGCCCACGAAACCTATAGGTTATCGTTTTGGATATACTATACGACTGTGTTCTTATGCTGAGCCCAAAATTTGAGCCCCCCAGCGTGCCCCCTTCAGGGAATTTTGAGAATTTCCGATTTTTCTAGGGATCTTGGGGTCATCAGTTTCCCTCGTACCAAGTTTCAAATTTCTGAGATTTCTGGAAGTGCCTCATTAATTCACGTCTTTTTTCATTTTTAAATATTTATATATTAATCGCTCCAGCCCGACTTGCTTTTATATATATAGATGAAGGATAAGCACGAGCACGTTGAAAAGTGCAGACTTCCACTTCGAGATTCATATCTCCTAAACGGTTTATGATATTAAGAAACGGATTGCGCCCTCAGACGCCTCATTTATCGCTCTACATGTTTGTTTCTAAACCATTTCCTCGTATCTCCCATATTAAGGGGGTAAATTGAGTTCAAATTTTGAATAGGGTGAAATTTGGGTGCATTTTTACATTTGACATTACATTTTGCCTACTTATGTATAAGCTAGAATCATGAAATTTGGTACATATATGTCCCTTAATCGTACCAATGTGCGCACATAACGTGATGATCCTATCATTGTTATTAGTGTGTCAAACAATAAAATATACTTGTAAAAATCACCAAATTTACGAACAATCCAGAAATACGGCCAAATTTAACGTATAAGGGAGAGAGATACGACAAAAGTGTCACAGGACCAAAGTTGTAGATCACTCCGAATTGAAGGGACATTGTGCCATCCTTTCTGTGATACGACTTACCGTTTAGCCAAAAAATAGCTCAAAAGGAATGTCTGCACAGTCATTAAAATTGCCTCAATATTTCGATATCTTTGGGGGTAAAAGGTGAAAAATTTGAACATCTTGGAATTTTCCCGTCGGTTAGGGACCAAAAGCTATAACTTCACCAAATTTCAATTGTCTACCTCGTCTCGCAGGTTGTGCCGCCATCTTGATTTGGGGGGATGCGGGATAAAAATGAGGAAATTCCCGAAAATTGTTAAGCCCACGAAACCTATAGGTTATCGTTTTGGATATACTATACGACTGTGTTCTTATGCTGAGCCCAAAATTTGAGCCCCCCCAGCGTGCCCCCTTCAGGGAATTTTGAGATTTTCCGATTTTTCTAGGGATCTTGGGGTCATCAGTTTCCCTCGTACCAAGTTTCAAATTTCTGAGATTTCTGGAAGTGCCTCATTAATTCACGTCTTTTTTCATTTTTAAATATTTATATATACATCGCTCCAGCCCGACTTGCTTTTATATATATAGATGACGGATAAGCATGAGCACGTTGAAAAGTGCAGACTTCCACTTCGAGATTCATATCTCCTAAACGGTGTATGATATTAAGAAACGGTTTGCGCCCTAAGACGCCTCATTTATCGCTCTACATGTTTGTTTCTAAACCATTTCCTCGTATCTCCCATATTAAGGGGGTAAATTGAGTTCAAATTTTGAATAGGGTGAAATTTGGGTGCATTTTTACATTTGACATTACATTTTGCCTACTTATGTATAAGCTAGAATCATGAAATTTGGTACACATATGTCCCTTAATCGTGCCAATGTGCGCACATAACGTGATGATCCTATCATTGTTATAAGTGTGTCAAACAATAAAATTTACTTGTAAAAATCACCAAATTTACGAACAATACAGAAATACGGCCAAATTTAACGTATAAGGGAGAGAGATACGACAAAATGTCACAGGACCAAAGTTGTAGATCACACAAACTGAAGGGACATTGTGCCATCCGTTTTGTGATACGACTTACCGTTTAGCCAAAAAATAGCTCAAAAAGAATGTCTGCACAGTCATTAAAATTGCCTCAATATTTCGATATCCTTGGGGGTAAAAGGTGAAAAATTTGAACATCTTGGAATTTTCCCGTCGGTTAGGGACCAAAAGCTATAATTTCACCAAATTTCAATTGTCTACCTCGTTTCGCAGGTTGTGCCGCCATCTTGATTTGGGGGGATGCGGGATAAAAATGAGGAAATTCCCGAAAATTGTTAAGCCCACGAAACCTATAGGTTATCGTTTTGGATATACTATACGACTGTGTTCTTATGCTGAGCCCAAAATTTGAGCCCCCCAGCGTGCCCCCTTCAGGGAATTTTGAGAATTTCCGATTTTTCTAGGGATCTTGGGGTCATCAGTTTCCCTCGTACCAAGTTTCAAATTTCTGAGATTTCTGGAAGTGCCTCATTAATTCACGTCTTTTTTCATTTTTAAATATTTATATATACATCGCTCCAGCCCGACTTGCTTTTATATATATAGACTAGCAAATGTACCCGTGCTTCGCTACGGTATTCTACATTGTATACGGATATCGACGTAAATACTGTGCGTGCAGCAAATGAGATTGTTTTAAAATTGCATGTCTCTTAGCCTTATCCGAGAAATAGCATGGGGAGGTCCACATACGTTGTTTCCAATGTAAAGTGAGGGTTGCGGAGTTGTGATGATAACGCCAGGCTCACTTGCCTACTGCCATTCACAATCGAGTTGGCAAGTTTACATTATAATTGCAGGCCCCAATGCCTACTGCGCGGTCACAATCGATTTGGGGAGTTTTAGTTACAATGGCAGACCCATTTCCTACTTTCAGACAGGTTACAGTTGAGGAGTTTTTATTATAATACCAGGCAACTTCCCTACCACCAGTCAAAATTGAGTTGTGCAGTTATCATTATAATGACAGTCCCTTTTTACTGCTGCTAGCCAGCTTACTGCCAGTCACACAGAATTAGTGAGTTTCCATGAAAATAGCAGGCCACAATGCCTAATGCTAGTCAAATTTTAGATTGGAACATTTGTTTATAATGGCGGGCACCCTGGCCTAGAGCCAAACACAATAGAGTAGGGGACTTTCGAACAAAACTGCATGATCCCTTGCCTTCTGCAAGACAAATCGAAAAGTGAATTATTCATTAAAATGGTAGGCCCTCCTTACTAATGCCAGTTACACAGGAGTTGGAGAAGGACCCCATTCCTACTGCCAGCAGTCAAAGTCGGTGTAGGGAGTACTGATTACAATAGCAGACACATCCTTTCTCGATCTCTACAAATCGACATCAATGAATATATATACAGATGGACATACGAAAGTATATGAATGTTTACAATATTGCAGACCTTCATTTACAGATTAACTGCTGCTAAACGGTACGTCATATCGACAAAGGATTGTACCGTAAGGCGCAGTATTTAGCGATCTAAATGGCTGGTCCTATGATATTTTCTCGCATCTAATCTATTCATGGGTCAGATTGAATCAAAAACGTTGAATAGGTTGAAATTTGTGTAAGAATATCTTACATTTCCATTACTTTTCGGATAATTATGTGGCATAGTTTTTTGGCTCACATATGGGTACTGGGTGGGCTAATGTTCGTGTAGAGTTTGATCATACTATCTTTCCTGTAAGTGATTGAAATTATGCACATGAGAAGAAAAGGTTTAGAAATTAATTTCCATTAAGGCAGGTAGATTTCCATAAAGTTTGGTTGTGTGTATTTAGAGGGAGTGCAAAATCACGGTTTCGGTTTCGTATAAACCCCCAATTAGTTCAGGGATTTAGAAACAATATTTGCCCTAAAACCTCCCCAAAGGACAGGTGGATTCTAAATATGAAGTTTGGTGGAAATATATCCAGTAGTTTTCAAGTTAGAGAAAGACAAACAGACCAACAAACAAAGAAACAAACAAACTAACTAACTAACTAACTAACTAACAGACACCAAGGAAACCTACCCCTGGACACATGGATGCTATATATAAAATTTGGTTCAAATATCTTGTTAGTTTTCAAGTTGTAAGAAGTACGCTTTACACGCACCCGCTGGGATTTGTACCGAAAAACGGTCCGTTAATGATATATCCCTTACTAAATCCTGTTATCGAAATGATGCACATGAGAAAAAAAGGTTCAGAAATTCATTTTCATTAAGGCAGGTTGATTTCCATTAAGTTCGGTTGTGTATACTTTGAGGGAGTGCAAAATCACGGTTTCGGTTTCGTAAAAATCCCCACTCAGTTCAGGGATTTAGAAACGATATTTGAGCTAAAACCTACCCAAGGAGAGGTGGATTCTAAATATGAAGTTTGGTGGAAATATATCCAGTAGTTTTCAAGTTATAGAAGGACAGACAAACAGACAAACAGACAAACAGACAAACAGACACCAAAGATAAAAATGATGCAGATGGTCATTATTACACCTGAAACGGATAACTGTACGGAAATTTCGCCAAAATCAATGTACAGACACACGGTCCTTACGCTTTTATTTTTTGCGCTAAAACCTACCCAAGGACAGGTGGATTCTAAATATGAAGTTTGGTGGAAATATATCCAGTAGTTTTCAAGTTATAGAAGGACAGACAAACAGACAAACAGACAAACAAACAGACAAACGGACACCAAAGCTAAAAATGATGCAGATGATCATAATTACAGGTGAAACGGATAACTGTACGGAAATTTCGCCAAAATAATCAATGTACAGACACACGGTCGTTACGATTTAATTTATATAGATGACGGATAAGCATGAGCACGTTGAAAAGTGCAGACTTCCACTTCGAGATTCATATCTCCTAAACGGTTTATGATATTAAGAAACGGTTTGCGCCATCAGACGCCTCATTTATCGCTCTACATGTTTGTTTCTAAACAATTTAATCGTATCTCCCATATTAACGGGGTAAATTGAGATCAAATTTTGAATAGGGTGAAATTTGGGTGCATTTTTAACATTTTACATTACTTTTTGCCTACTTATGTATAAGCTAGAATCATGAAATTTGGTACACACATGTCCCTTAATCGTGCCAATGTGCGCACACAACGTGATGATCCTATCATTCTTATAAGTGTGTCAAACAATGAAATATACTTGTAAAAATCACCAAATTTACGAACAATCCAGAAATACGGCCAAATTTAACGTATAAGGGAGAGAGATACGACAACATGTCACAGGAACAAAGTTGTAGATCACTCCGAATTGAAGGGACATTGTGCCATCCGTTTTGTGATACGACTTACCGTTTAGCCAAAAAATAGCTCAAAAGGAATGTCTGCACAGTCATTAAAATTGCCTCCATATTTCGATATCTTTGGGGGGTAAAAAGTGAAAAATTTGAACATCTTGGAATTTTCCCATCGGTTAGGGACCAAAAGCTATAATTTCACCAAATTTCAATTGTCTACTTCGTCTGGCAGGTTGTGCCGCCATTTTGATTTGGGGGGATATGGGATAAAAATGAGGAAATTCTCGAAAATTTTTAAGCCCACGAAACCTATAGGATATCGTTTTGGATATACTATACGACTGTGTTCTTATGCTGAACCCAAAATTTGAGCCCCCAGCGTGCCCCCTTCAGGGAATTTTGAGAATTTCCGATTTTTCTAGGGATCCTGGGGTCATCAGTTTCCTCCGTACCAAGTTTCAAATTTCTGAGATTTCTGGAAGTGCCTCATTATTTCACGTCTTTTTTTCATTTTTATATATTTATATATACATCGCTCCAGCCCGACTTGCTTTTATATATATAGATGACGGATAAGCATGAGCACGTTGAAAAGTGCAGACTTCCACTTCGAGATTCATATCTCCTAAACGGTTTATGATATTAAGAAACGGTCTGCGCCATCAGACGCCTCATTTATTGCTCTACATATTTGTTTCTAAACCATTTCCTCGCATCTCCCATATTAAGGGGGTAAATTGAGATCAAAATTTGAATAGGGTGAAATTTGGGTGCATTTTTAACATTTTACATTACGTTTTGCCTACTTATGTATAAGCTAGAATCATGAAATTTGGTACACACATGTCCCTTAATCGTGCCAACGTGCGCACACAACGTGATGATCCTATCATTCTTATAAGTGTGTCAAACAATGAAATATACTTGTAAAAATCACCAAATTTACGAACAATCCAGAAATACGGCCAAATTTAACGTATAAGGGAGAGAGATACGACAAAATGTCACGGGACCAAAGTTGTAGATCACTCCGAATTGAAGGGACATTGTGCCATCCGTTTTGTGATACGACTTACCGTTTAGCCAAAAAATAGCTCAAAAGGAATGTCTGCACAGTCATTAAAATTGCCTATATATTTCGATATCTTAGGGGGGTAAAAAGTGAAAAATTTGAACATCTTGGAATTTTTCCGTCGGTTAGGGACCAAAAGCTATAATTTCACCAAATTTCAATTGTCTACTTCGTCTGGCAGGTTGCGCCGCCATTTTGATTTGGGGTGATAGGGGATAAAAATGAGGAAATTCTCGAAAATTTTTAAGCCCACGAAACCTATAGGTTATCGTTTTGGATGTACTATACGACTGTGTTCTTATGCTGAGCCCAAAATTTGAGCCCCCCCAGCGTGCCCCCTTCAGGGAATTTTGAGAATTTCCGATTTTTCTAGGGATCCTGGGGTCATCAGTTTCCTCCGTACCAAGTTTCAAATTTCTGAGATTTATGGAAGTGCCTCATTAATTCACGTCTTTTTTCATTTTTAAATATTTATATATACATCGCTCCAGCCCGACTTGCTTTTATATATATAGATGACGGATAAGCATGAGCACGTTGAAAAGTGCAGACTTCCACTTCGAGATTCATATCTCCTAAACGGTTTATGATATTAAGAAACGGTTTGCGCCATCAGACGCCTCATTTATTGCTCTACATGTTTGTTTCTAAACCACTTCCTCGTATCTCCCATATTAAGGGGGTAAATTGAGATCAAATTTTGAATAGGGTGAAATTTGGGTGCATTTTTAACATTTTACATTACGTTTTGCCTACTTATGTATAAGCTAGAATCATGAAATTTGGTACACGCATGTCCCATAATCGTGCCAACGTGCGCACACAACGCGATGATCCTATCAGTCTTATAAGTGTGTCAAACAATGAAATATACTTGTAAAAATCACCAAATTTACGAACAATCCAGAAATACGGCCAAATTTAACGTATAAGGGAGAGAGGTACGACAAAATGTCACAGGACCAAAGTTGTAGATCACTCCGAATTGAAGGGACATTGTGCCATCCGTTTTGTGATACGACTTACCGTTTAGCCAAAAAATAGCTCAAAAGGAATGTCTGCACAGTCATTAAAATTGCCTATATATTTCGATATCTTAGGGGGGTAAAAAGTGAAAAATTTGAACATCTTGGAATTTTCCCGTCGGTTAGGGACCAAAAGCTATAATTTCACCAAATTTCAATTGTCTACTTCGTCTGGCAGGTTGTGCCGCCATTTTGATTTGGGGGGATAGGGGATAAAAATGAGGAAATTCTCGAAAATTTTTAAGCCCACGAAACCTATAGGTTATCGTTTTGGATATACTATACGACTGTGTTCTTATGCTGAGCCCAAAATTTGAGCCCCCCCAGCGTGCCCCCTTCAGGGAATTTTGAGAATTTCCGATTTTTCTAGGGATCCTGGGGTCATCAGTTTCCTCCGTACCAAGTTTCAAATTTCTGAGATTTATGGAAGTGCCTCATTAATTCACGTCTTTTTTCATTTTTAAATATTTATATATACATCGCTCCAGCCCGACTTGCTTTTATATATATAGATTTAACGTATAAGGGAGAGAGATACGACAAAATGTCACAGGACCAAAGTTGTAGATCACTCCGAATTGAAGGGACATTGTGCCATCCGTTTTGTGATACGACTTACCGTTTAGCCAAAAAATAGCTCAAAAGGAATGTCTGCACAGTCATTAAAATTGCCTATATATTTCGATATCTTAGGGGGGTAAAAGTGAAAAATTTGAACATCTTGGAATTTTCCCGTCGGTTAGGGACCAAAAGCTATAATTTCACCAAATTTCAATTGTCTACTTCGTCTGGCAGGTTGTGCCGCCATTTTGATTTGGGGGGATAGGGGATAAAAATGAGGAAATTCTCGAAAATTTTTAAGCCCACGAAACCTATAGGTTATCGTTTTGGATATACTATACGACTGTGTTCTTATGCTGAGCCCAAAATTTGAGCCCCCCCAGCGTGCCCCCTTCAGGGAATTTTGAGAATTTCCGATTTTTCTAGGGATCCTGGGGTCATCAGTTTCCTCCGTACCAAGTTTCAAATTTCTGAGATTTATGGAAGTGCCTCATTAATTCACGTCTTTTTTCATTTTTAAATATTTATATATACATCGCTCCAGCCCGACTTGCTTTTATATATATAGATGACGGATAAGCATGAGCACGTTGAAAAGTGCAGACTTCCACTTCGAGATTCATATCTCCTAAACGGTTTATGATATTAAGAAACGGCTTGCGCCCTAAGACGTCTCATTTATCGCTCTACATGTTTGTTTCTAAACCATTTCCTCGTATCTCCCATATTAAGGGGGTAAATTGAGTTCAAATTTTGAATAGGGTGAAATTTGGGTGCATTTTTACATTTGACATTACATTTTGCCTACTTATGTATAAGCTAGAATCATGAAATTTGGTACACATATGTCCCTTAATTGTGCCAATGTGCGCACATAACATGATGATCCTATCATTGTTATAAGTGTGTCAAACAATAAAATTTACTTGTAAAAATCACCAAATTTACGAACAATACAGAAATACGGCCAAATTTAACGTATAAGGGAGAGAGATACGACAAAATGTCACAGGACCAAAGTTGTAGATCACTCCGAACTGAAGAGACATTGTGCCATCCGTTTTGTGATACGACTTACCGTTTAGCCAAAAAATAGCTCAAAAGGAATGTCTGCACAGTCATTAAAATTGCCTCAATATTTCGATATCTTTGGGGGTAAAAGGTGAAAAATTTGAACATCTTGGAATTTTCCCGTCGGTTAGGGACCAAAAGCTATAATTTCACCAAATTTCAATTGTCTACCTCGTCTCGCAGGTTGTGCCGCCATCTTGATTTGGGGGGATGCGGGATAAAAATGAGGAAATTCCCGAAAATTGTTAAGCCCACGAAACCTATAGGTTATCGTTTTGGATATACTATACGACTGTGTTCTTATGCTGAGCCCAAAATTTGAGCCCCCCAGCGTGCCCCCTTCAGGGAATTTTGAGAATTTCCAATTTTTCTAGGGATCTTGGGGTCATCAGTTTCCCTCGTACCAAGTTTCAAATTTCTGAGATTTCTGGAAGTGCCTCATTAATTCACGTCTTTTTTCATTTTTAAATATTTATATATACATCGCTCCAGCCCGACTTGCTTTTATATATATAGATGACGGATAAGCATGAGCACGTTGAAAAGTGCAGACTTCCACTTCGAGATTCATATCTCCTAAACGGTTTATGATATTAAGAAACGGATTGCGCCCTCAGACGCCTCATTTATCGCTCTACATGTTTGTTTCTAAACCATTTCCTCGTATCTCCCATATTAAGGGGGTAAATTGAGTTCAAATTTTGAATAGGGTGAAATTTGGGTGCATTTTTACATTTGACATTACATTTTGCCTACTTATGTATAAGCTAGAATCATGAAATTTGGTACATATATGTCCCTTAATCGTACCAATGTGCGCACATAACGTGATGATCCTATCATTGTTATAAGTGTGTCAAACAATAAAATATACTTGTAAAAATCACCAAATTTACGAACAATCCAGAAATACGGCCAAATTTAACGTATAAGGGAGAGAGATACGACAAAATGTCACAGGACCAAAGTTGTAGATCACTCCGAACTGAAGCGACATTGTGCCATCCGTTTTGTGATACGACTTACCGTTTAGCCAAAAAATAGCTCAAAAGGAATGTCTGCACAGTCATTAAAATTGCCTCAATATTTCGATATCTTTGGGGGTAAAAGGTGAAAAATTTGAACATCTTGGAATTTTCCCGTCGGTTAGGGACCAAAAGCTATAATTTCACCAAATTTCAATTGTCTACCTCGTCTCGCAGGTTGTGCCGCCATCTTGATTTGGGGGGATGCGGGATAAAAATGAGGAAATTCCCGAAAATTGTTAAGCCCACGAAACCTATAGGTTATCGTTTGGGATATACTATACGACTGTGTTCTTATGCTGAGCCCAAAATTTGAGCCCCCCAGCGTGCCCCCTTCAGGGAATTTTGAGAATTTCCGATTTTTCTAGGGATCTTGGGGTCATCAGTTTCCCTCGTACCAAGTTTCAAATTTCACAGATTTCTGGAAGTGCCTCATTAATTCACGTCTTTTTTCATTTTTAAATATTTATATATTAATCGCTCCAGCCCGACTTGCTTTTATATATATAGATGAAGGATAAGCATGAGCACGTTGAAAAGTGCAGACTTCCACTTCGAGATTCATATCTCCTAAACGGTTTATGATATTAAGAAACGGATTGCGCCCTCAGACGCCTCATTTATCGCTCTACATGTTTGTTTCTAAACCATTTCCTCGTATCTCCCATATTAAGGGGGTAAATTGAGTTCAAATTTTGAATAGGGTGAAATTTGGGTGCATTTTTACATTTGACATTACATTTTGCCTACTTATGTATAAGCTAGAATCATGAAATTTGGTACACATATGTCCCTTAATCGTGCCAATGTGCGCACATAACGTGATGATCCTATCATTGTTATAAGTGTGTCAAACAATAAAATTTACTTGTAAAAATCACCAAATTTACGAACAATACAGAAATACGGCCAAATTTAACGTATAAGGGAGAGAGATACGACAAAATGTCACAGGACCAAAGTTGTAGATCACACAAACTGAAGGGACATTGTGCCATCCGTTTTGTGATACGACTTACCGTTTAGCCAAAAAATAGCTCAAAAAGAATGTCTGCACAGTCATTAAAATTGCCTCAATATTTCGATATCCTTGGGGGTAAAAGGTGAAAAATTTGAACATCTTGGAATTTTCCCGTCGGTTAGGGACCAAAAGCTATAATTTCACCAAATTTCAATTGTCTACCTCGTTTCGCAGGTTGTGCCGCCATCTTGATTTGGGGGGATGCGGGATAAAAATGAGGAAATTCCAGAAAATTGTTAAGCCCACGAAACCTATAGGTTATCGTTTTGGATATACTATACGACTGTGTTCTTATGCTGAGCCCAAAATTTGAGCCCCCCAGCGTGCCCCCTTCAGGGAATTTTGAGAATTTCCGATTTTTCTAGGGATCTTGGGGTCATCAGTTTCCCTCGTACCAAGTTTCAAATTTCTGAGATTTCTGGAAGTGCCTCATTAATTCACGTCTTTTTTCATTTTTAAATATTTATATATACATCGCTCCAGCCCGACTTGCTTTTATATATATAGATGACGGATAAGCATGAGCACGTTGAAAAGTGCAGACTTCCACTTCGAGATTCATATCTCCTAAACGGTTTATGATATTAAGAAACGGCTTGCGCCCTAAGACGTCTCATTTATCGCTCTACATGTTTGTTTCTAAACCATTTCCTCGTATCTCCCATATTAAGGGGGTAAATTGAGTTCAAATTTTGAATAGGGTGAAATTTGGGTGCATTTTTACATTTGACATTACATTTTGCCTACTTATGTATAAGCTAGAATCATGAAATTTGGTACACATATGTCCCTTAATTGTGCCAATGTGCGCACATAACATGATGATCCTATCATTGTTATAAGTGTGTCAAACAATAAAATTTACTTGTAAAAATCACCAAATTTACGAACAATACAGAAATACGGCCAAATTTAACGTATAAGGGAGAGAGATACGACAAAATGTCACAGGACCAAAGTTGTAGATCACTCCGAACTGAAGAGACATTGTGCCATCCGTTTTGTGATACGACTTACCGTTTAGCCAAAAAATAGCTCAAAAGGAATGTCTGCACAGTCATTAAAATTGCCTCAATATTTCGATATCTTTGGGGGTAAAAGGTGAAAAATTTGAACATCTTGGAATTTTCCCGTCGGTTAGGGACCAAAAGCTATAATTTCACCAAATTTCAATTGTCTACCTCGTCTCGCAGGTTGTGCCGCCATCTTGATTTGGGGGGATGCGGGATAAAAATGAGGAAATTCCCGAAAATTGTTAAGCCCACGAAACCTATAGGTTATCGTTTTGGATATACTATACGACTGTGTTCTTATGCTGAGCCCAAAATTTGAGCCCCCCAGCGTGCCCCCTTCAGGGAATTTTGAGAATTTCCGATTTTTCTAGGGATCTTGGGGTCATCAGTTTCCCTCGTACCAAGTTTCAAATTTCTGAGATTTCTGGAAGTGCCTCATTAATTCACGTCTTTTTTCATTTTTAAATATTTATATATACATCGCTCCAGCCCGACTTGCTTTTATATATATAGATGACGGATAAGCATGAGCACGTTGAAAAGTGCAGACTTCCACTTCGAGATTCATATCTCCTAAACGGTTTATGATATTAAGAAACGGATTGCGCCCTCAGACGCCTCATTTATCGCTCTACATGTTTGTTTCTAAACCATTTCCTCGTATCTCCCATATTAAGGGGGTAAATTGAGTTCAAATTTTGAATAGGGTGAAATTTGGGTGCATTTTTACATTTGACATTACATTTTGCCTACTTATGTATAAGCTAGAATCATGAAATTTGGTACATATATGTCCCTTAATCGTACCAATGTGCGCACATAACGTGATGATCCTATCATTGTTATAAGTGTGTCAAACAATAAAATATACTTGTAAAAATCACCAAATTTACGAACAATCCAGAAATACGGCCAAATTTAACGTATAAGGGAGAGAGATACGACAAAATGTCACAGGACCAAAGTTGTAGATCACTCCGAATTGAAGGGACATTGTGCCATCCTTTCTGTGATACGACTTACCGTTTAGCCAAAAAATAGCTCAAAAGGAATGTCTGCACAGTCATTAAAATTGCCTCAATATTTCGATATCTTTGGGGGTAAAAGGTGGAAAATTTGAACATCTTGGAATTTTCCCGTCGGTTAGGGACCAAAAGCTATAATTTCACCAAATTTCAATTGTCTACCTCGTCTCGCAGGTTGTGCCGCCATCTTGATTTGGGGGGATGCGGGATAAAAATGAGGAAATTCCCGAAAATTGTTAAGCCCACGAAACCTATAGGTTATCGTTTTGGATATACTATACGACTGTGTTCTTATGCTGAGCCCAAAATTTGAGCCCCCCAGCGTGCCCCCTTCAGGGAATTTTGAGAATTTCCGATTTTTCTAGGGATCTTGGGGTCATCAGTTTCCCTCGTACCAAGTTTCAAATTTCTGAGATTTCTGGAAGTGCCTCATTAATTCACGTCTTTTTTCATTTTTAAATATTTATATATACATCGCTCCAGCCCGACTTGCTTTTATATATATAGATGACGGATAAGCATGAGCACGTTGAAAAGTGCAGACTTCCACTTCGAGATTCATATCTCCTAAACGGTGTATGATATTAAGAAACGGTTTGCGCCCTAAGACGCCTCATTTTGTCGCTCTACATGTTTGTTCCTAAACCATTTCCTCGTATCTCCCATATTAAGGGGGTAAATTGAGTTCAAATTTTGAATAGGGTGAAATTTGGGTGCATTTTTACATTTGACATTACATTTTGCCTACTTATGTATAAGCTAGAATCATGAAATTTGGTACGCATATGTCCCTTAATCGTGCCAATGTGCGCACATAACGTGATGATCCTATCATTGTTATAAGTGTGTCAAACAATAAAATTTACTTGTAAAAATCACCAAATTTACGAACAATACAGAAATACGGCCAAATTTAACGTATAAGGGAGAGAGATACGACAAAATGTCACAGGACCAAAGTTGTAGATCACACAAACTGAAGGGACATTGTGCCATCCGTTTTGTGATACGACTTACCGTTTAGCCAAAAAATAGCTCAAAAGGAATGTCTGCACAGTCATTAAAATTGCCTCAATATTTCGATATCCTTGGGGGTAAAAGGTGAAAAATTTGAACATCTTGGAATTTTCCCGTCGGTTAGGGACCAAAAGCTATAATTTCACCAAATTTCAATTGTCTACCTCGTTTCGCAGGTTGTGCCGCCATCTTGATTTGGGGGGATGCGGGATAAAAATGAGGAAATTCCCGAAAATTGTTAAGCCCACGAAACCTATAGGTTATCGTTTTGGATATACTATACGACTGTGTTCTTATGCTGAGCCCAAAATTTGAGCCCCCCAGCGTGCCCCCTTCAGGGAATTTTGAGAATTTCCGATTTTTCTAGGGATCTTGGGGTCATCAGTTTCCCTCGTACCAAGTTTCAAATTTCTGAGATTTCTGGAAGTGCCTCATTAATTCACGTCTTTTTTCATTTTTAAATATTTATATATACATCGCTCCAGCCCGACTTGCTTTTATATATATAGATGACGGATAAGCATGAGCACGTTGAAAAGTGCAGACTTCCACTTCGAGATTCATATCTCCTAAACGGTTTATGATATTAAGAAACGGTTTGCGCCCTAAGACGTCTCATTTATCGCTCTACATGTTTGTTTCTAAACCATTTCCTCGTATCTCCCATATTAAGGGGGTAAATTGAGTTCAAATTTTGAATAGGGTGAAATTTGGGTGCATTTTTACATTTGACATTACATTTTGCCTACTTATGTATAAGCTAGAATCATGAAATTTGGTACACATATGTCCCTTAATCGTGCCAATGTGCGCACATAACATGATGATCCTATCATTGTTATAAGTGTGTCAAACAATAAAATTTACTTGTAAAAATTACCAAATTTACGAACAATACAGAAATACGGCCAAATTTAACGTATAAGGGAGAGAGATACGACAAAATGTCACAGGACCAAAGTTGTAGATCACTCCGAACTGAAGAGACATTGTGCCATCCGTTTTGTGATACGACTTACCGTTTAGCCAAAAAATAGCTCAAAAGGAATGTCTGCACAGTCATTAAAATTGCCTCAATATTTCGATATCTTTGGGGGTAAAAGGTGAAAAATTTGAACATCTTGGAATTTTCCCGTCGGTTAGGGACCAAAAGCTATAATTTCACCAAATTTCAATTGTCTACCTCGTCTCGCAGGTTGTGCCGCCATCTTGATTTGGGGGGATGCGGGATAAAAATGAGGAAATTCCCGAAAATTGTTAAGCCCACGAAACCTATAGGTTATCGTTTTGGATATACTATACGACTGTGTTCTTATGCTGAGCCCAAAATTTGAGCCCCCCAGCGTGCCCCCTTCAGGGAATTTTGAGAATTTCCGATTTTTCTAGGGATCTTGGGGTCATCAGTTTCCCTCGTACCAAGTTTCAAATTTCTGAGATTTCTGGAAGTGCCTCATTAATTCACGTCTTTTTTCATTTTTAAATATTTATATATACATCGCTCCAGCCCGACTTGCTTTTATATATATAGATGAAGGATAAGCATGAGCACGTTGAAAAGTGCAGACTTCCACTTCGAGATTCATATCTCCTAAACGGTTTATGATATTAAGAAACGGATTGCGCCCTCAGACGCCTCATTTATCGCTCTACATGTTTGTTTCTAAACCATTTCCTCGTATCTCCCATATTAAGGGGGTAAATTGAGTTCAAATTTTGAATAGGGTGAAATTTGGGTGCATTTTTACATTTGACATTACATTTTGCCTACTTATGTATAAGCTAGAATCATGAAATTTGGTACATATATGTCCCTTAATCGTACCAATGTGCGCACATAACGTGATGATCCTATCATTGTTATAAGTGTGTCAAACAATAAAATATACTTGTAAAAATCACCAAATTTACGAACAATCCAGAAATACGGCCAAATTTAACGTATAAGGGAGAGAGATACGACAAAATGTCACAGGACCAAAGTTGTAGATCACTCCGAATTGAAGGGACATTGTGCCATCCTTTCTGTGATACGACTTACCGTTTAGCCAAAAAATAGCTCAAAAGGAATGTCTGCACAGTCATTAAAATTGCCTCAATATTTCGATATCTTTGGGGGTAAAAGGTGAAAAATTTGAACATCTTGGAATTTTCCCGTCGGTTAGGGACCAAAAGCTATAACTTCACCAAATTTCAATTGTCTACCTCGTCTCGCAGGTTGTGCCGCCATCTTGATTTGGGGGGATGCGGGATAAAAATGAGGAAATTCCCGAAAATTGTTAAGCCCACGAAACCTATAGGTTATCGTTTTGGATATACTATACGACTGTGTTCTTATGCTGAGCCCAAAATTTGAGCCCCCCCAGCGTGCACCCTTCAGGGAATTTTGAGATTTTCCGATTTTTCTAGGGATCTTGGGGTCATCAGTTTCCCTCGTACCAAGTTTCAAATTTCTGAGATTTCTGGAAGTGCCTCATTAATTCACGTCTTTTTTCATTTTTAAATATTTATATATACATCGCTCCAGCCCGACTTGCTTTTATATATATAGATGACGGATAAGCATGAGCACGTTGAAAAGTGCAGACTTCCACTTCGAGATTCATATCTCCTAAACGGTGTATGATATTAAGAAACGGTTTGCGCCCTAAGACGCCTCATTTATCGCTCTACATGTTTGTTTCTAAACCATTTCCTCGTATCTCCCATATTAAGGGGGTAAATTGAGTTCAAATTTTGAATAGGGTGAAATTTGGGTGCATTTTTACATTTGACATTACATTTTGCCTACTTATGTATAAGCTAGAATCATGAAATTTGGTACACATATGTCCCTTAATCGTGCCAATGTGCGCACATAACGTGATGATCCTATCATTGTTATAAGTGTGTCAAACAATAAAATTTACTTGTAAAAATCACCAAATTTACGAACAATACAGAAATACGGCCAAATTTAACGTATAAGGGAGAGAGATACGACAAAATGTCACAGGACCAAAGTTGTAGATCACACAAACTGAAGGGACATTGTGCCATCCGTTTTGTGATACGACTTACCGTTTAGCCAAAAAATAGCTCAAAAGGAATGTCTGCACAGTCATTAAAATTGCCTCAATATTTCGATATCCTTGGGGGTAAAAGGTGAAAAATTTGAACATCTTGGAATTTTCCCGTCGGTTAGGGACCAAAAGCTATAATTTCACCAAATTTCAATTGTCTACCTCGTTTCGCAGGTTGTGCCGCCATCTTGATTTGGGGGGATGCGGGATAAAAATGAGGAAATTCCCGAAAATTGTTAAGCCCACGAAACCTATAGGTTATCGTTTTGGATATACTATACGACTGTGTTCTTATGCTGAGCCCAAAATTTGAGCCCCCCAGCGTGCCCCCTTCAGGGAATTTTGAGAATTTCCGATTTTTCTAGGGATCTTGGGGTCATCAGTTTCCCTCGTACCAAGTTTCAAATTTCTGAGATTTCTGGAAGTGCCTCATTAATTCACGTCTTTTTTCATTTTTAAATATTTATATATACATCGCTCCAGCCCGACTTGCTTTTATATATATAGATGACGGATAAGCATGAGCACGTTGAAAAGTGCAGACTTCCACTTCGAGATTCATATCTCCTAAACGGTTTATGATATTAAGAAACGGTTTGCGCCCTAAGACGTCTCATTTATCGCTCTACATGTTTGTTTCTAAACCATTTCCTCGTATCTCCCATATTAAGGGGGT
Source organism: Anabrus simplex (assembly GCF_040414725.1). Taxonomy (NCBI): domain Eukaryota; kingdom Metazoa; phylum Arthropoda; class Insecta; order Orthoptera; family Tettigoniidae; genus Anabrus; species Anabrus simplex. The sequence goes on from NC_090265.1 coordinate 1,637,049,040, forward strand.
AAATTGAGTTCAAATTTTGAATAGGGTGAAATTTGGGTGCATTTTTACATTTGACATTACATTTTGCCTACTTATGTATAAGCTAGAATCATGAAATTTGGTACACATATGTCCCTTAATCGTGCCAATGTGCGCACATAACATGATGATCCTATCATTGTTATAAGTGTGTCAAACAATAAAATTTACTTGTAAAAATCACCAAATTTACGAACAATACAGAAATACGGCCAAATTTAACGTATAAGGGAGAGAGATACGACAAAATGTCACAGGACCAAAGTTGTAGATCACTCCGAACTGAAGAGACATTGTGCCATCCGTTTTGTGATACGACTTACCGTTTAGCCAAAAAATAGCTCAAAAGGAATGTCTGCACAGTCATTAAAATTGCCTCAATATTTCGATATCTTTGGGGGTAAAAGGTGAAAAATTTGAACATCTTGGAATTTTCCCGTCGGTTAGGGACCAAAAGCTATAATTTCACCAAATTTCAATTGTCTACCTCGTCTCGCAGGTTGTGCCGCCATCTTGATTTGGGGGGATGCGGGATAAAAATGAGGAAATTCCCGAAAATTGTTAAGCCCACGAAACCTATAGGTTATCGTTTTGGATATACTATACGACTGTGTTCTTATGCTGAGCCCAAAATTTGAGCCCCCCAGCGTGCCCCCTTCAGGGAATTTTGAGAATTTCCGATTTTTCTAGGGATCTTGGGGTCATCAGTTTCCCTCGTACCAAGTTTCAAATTTCTGAGATTTCTGGAAGTGCCTCATTAATTCACGTCTTTTTTCATTTTTAAATATTTATATATACATCGCTCCAGCCCGACTTGCTTTTATATTATAGATGAAGGATAAGCATGAGCACGTTGAAAAGTGCAGACTTCCACTTCGAGATTCATATCTCCTAAACGGTTTATGATATTAAGAAACGGATTGCGCCCTCAGACGCCTCATTTATCGCTCTACATGTTTGTTTCTAAACCATTTCCTCGTATCTCCCATATTAAGGGGGTAAATTGAGTTCAAATTTTGAATAGGGTGAAATTTGGGTGCATTTTTACATTTGACATTACATTTTGCCTACTTATGTATAAGCTAGAATCATGAAATTTGGTACATATATGTCCCTTAATCGTACCAATGTGCGCACATAACGTGATGATCCTATCATTGTTATAAGTGTGTCAAACAATAAAATATACTTGTAAAAATCACCAAATTTACGAACAATCCAGAAATACGGCCAAATTTAACGTATAAGGGAGAGAGATACGACAAAATGTCACAGGACCAAAGTTGTAGATCACTCCGAATTGAAGGGACATTGTGCCATCCTTTCTGTGATACGACTTACCGTTTAGCCAAAAAATAGCTCAAAAGGAATGTCTGCACAGTCATTAAAATTGCCTCAATATTTCGATATCTTTGGGGGTAAAAGGTGAAAAATTTGAACATCTTGGAATTTTCCCGTCGGTTAGGGACCAAAAGCTATAACTTCACCAAATTTCAATTGTCTACCTCGTCTCGCAGGTTGTGCCGCCATCTTGATTTGGGGGGATGCGGGATAAAAATGAGGAAATTCCCGAAAATTGTTAAGCCCACGAAACCTATAGGTTATCGTTTTGGATATACTATACGACTGTGTTCTTATGCTGAGCCCAAAATTTGAGCCCCCCCAGCGTGCCCCCTTCAGGGAATTTTGAGATTTTCCGATTTTTCTAGGGATCTTGGGGTCATCAGTTTCCCTCGTACCAAGTTTCAAATTTCTGAGATTTCTGGAAGTGCCTCATTAATTCACGTCTTTTTTCATTTTTAAATATTTATATATACATCGCTCCAGCCCGACTTGCTTTTATATATATAGATGACGGATAAGCATGAGCACGTTGAAAAGTGCAGACTTCCACTTCGAGATTCATATCTCCTAAACGGTGTATGATATTAAGAAACGGTTTGCGCCCTAAGACGCCTCATTTATCGCTCTACATGTTTGTTTCTAAACCATTTCCTCGTATCTCCCATATTAAGGGGGTAAATTGAGTTCAAATTTTGAATAGGGTGAAATTTGGGTGCATTTTTACATTTGACATTACATTTTGCCTACTTATGTATAAGCTAGAATCATGAAATTTGGTACACATATGTCCCTTAATCGTGCCAATGTGCGCACATAACGTGATGATCCTATCATTGTTATAAGTGTGTCAAACAATAAAATTTACTTGTAAAAATCACCAAATTTACGAACAATACAGAAATACGGCCAAATTTAACGTATAAGGGAGAGAGATACGACAAAATGTCACAGGACCAAAGTTGTAGATCACACAAACTGAAGGGACATTGTGCCATCCGTTTTGTGATACGACTTACCGTTTAGCCAAAAAATAGCTCAAAAAGAATGTCTGCACAGTCATTAAAATTGCCTCAATATTTCGATATCCTTGGGGGTAAAAGGTGAAAAATTTGAACATCTTGGAATTTTCCCGTCGGTTAGGGACCAAAAGCTATAATTTCACCAAATTTCAATTGTCTACCTCGTTTCGCAGGTTGTGCCGCCATCTTGATTTGGGGGGATGCGGGATAAAAATGAGGAAATTCCCGAAAATTGTTAAGCCCACGAAACCTATAGGTTATCGTTTTGGATATACTATACGACTGTGTTCTTATGCTGAGCCCAAAATTTGAGCCCCCCAGCGTGCCCCCTTCAGGGAATTTTGAGAATTTCCGATTTTTCTAGGGATCTTGGGGTCATCAGTTTCCCTCGTACCAAGTTTCAAATTTCTGAGATTTCTGGAAGTGCCTCATTAATTCACGTCTTTTTTCATTTTTAAATATTTATATATACATCGCTCCAGCCCGACTTGCTTTTATATATATAGATGACGGATAAGCATGAGCACGTTGAAAAGTGCAGACTTCCACTTCGAGATTCATATCTCCTAAACGGTTTATGATATTAAGAAACGGCTTGCGCCCTAAGACGTCTCATTTATCGCTCTACATGTTTGTTTCTAAACCATTTCCTCGTATCTCCCATATTAAGGGGGTAAATTGAGTTCAAATTTTGAATAGGGTGAAATTTGGGTGCATTTTTACATTTGACATTACATTTTGCCTACTTATGTATAAGCTAGAATCATGAAATTTGGTACACATATGTCCCTTAATTGTGCCAATGTGCGCACATAACATGATGATCCTATCATTGTTATAAGTGTGTCAAACAATAAAATTTACTTGTAAAAATCACCAAATTTACGAACAATACAGAAATACGGCCAAATTTAACGTATAAGGGAGAGAGATACGACAAAATGTCACAGGACCAAAGTTGTAGATCACTCCGAACTGAAGAGACATTGTGCCATCCGTTTTGTGATACGACTTACCGTTTAGCCAAAAAATAGCTCAAAAGGAATGTCTGCACAGTCATTAAAATTGCCTCAATATTTCGATATCTTTGGGGGTAAAAGGTGAAAAATTTGAACATCTTGGAATTTTCCCGTCGGTTAGGGACCAAAAGCTATAATTTCACCAAATTTCAATTGTCTACCTCGTCTCGCAGGTTGTGCCGCCATCTTGATTTGGGGGGATGCGGGATAAAAATGAGGAAATTCCCGAAAATTGTTAAGCCCACGAAACCTATAGGTTATCGTTTTGGATATACTATACGACTGTGTTCTTATGCTGAGCCCAAAATTTGAGCCCCCCAGCGTGCCCCCTTCAGGGAATTTTGAGAATTTCCGATTTTTCTAGGGATCTTGGGGTCATCAGTTTCCCTCGTACCAAGTTTCAAATTTCTGAGATTTCTGGAAGTGCCTCATTAATTCACGTCTTTTTTCATTTTTAAATATTTATATATACATCGCTCCAGCCCGACTTGCTTTTATATATATAGATGACGGATAAGCATGAGCACGTTGAAAAGTGCAGACTTCCACTTCGAGATTCATATCTCCTAAACGGTTTATGATATTAAGAAACGGATTGCGCCCTCAGACGCCTCATTTATCGCTCTACATGTTTGTTTCTAAACCATTTCCTCGTATCTCCCATATTAAGGGGGTAAATTGAGTTCAAATTTTGAATAGGGTGAAATTTGGGTGCATTTTTACATTTGACATTACATTTTGCCTACTTATGTATAAGCTAGAATCATGAAATTTGGTACATATATGTCCCTTAATCGTACCAATGTGCGCACATAACGTGATGATCCTATCATTGTTATAAGTGTGTCAAACAATAAAATATACTTGTAAAAATCACCAAATTTACGAACAATCCAGAAATACGGCCAAATTTAACGTATAAGGGAGAGAGATACGACAAAATGTCACAGGACCAAAGTTGTAGATCACTCCGAATTGAAGGGACATTGTGCCATCCTTTCTGTGATACGACTTACCGTTTAGCCAAAAAATAGCTCAAAAGGAATGTCTGCACAGTCATTAAAATTGCCTCAATATTTCGATATCTTTGGGGGTAAAAGGTGAAAAATTTGAACATCTTGGAATTTTCCCGTCGGTTAGGGACCAAAAGCTATAATTTCACCAAATTTCAATTGTCTACCTCGTCTCGCAGGTTGTGCCGCCATCTTGATTTGGGGGGATGCGGGATAAAAATGAGGAAATTCCCGAAAATTGTTAAGCCCACGAAACCTATAGGTTATCGTTTTGGATATACTATACGACTGTGTTCTTATGCTGAGCCCAAAATTTGAGCCCCCCAGCGTGCCCCCTTCAGGGAATTTTGAGAATTTCCGATTTTTCTAGGGATCTTGGGGTCATCAGTTTCCCTCGTACCAAGTTTCAAATTTCTGAGATTTCTGGAAGTGCCTCATTAATTCACGTCTTTTTTCATTTTTAAATATTTATATATACATCGCTCCAGCCCGACTTGCTTTTATATATATAGATGACGGATAAGCATGAGCACGTTGAAAAGTGCAGACTTCCACTTCGAGATTCATATCTCCTAAACGGTGTATGATATTAAGAAACGGTTTGCGCCCTAAGACGCCTCATTTATCGCTCTACATGTTTGTTCCTAAACCATTTCCTCGTATCTCCCATATTAAGGGGGTAAATTGAGTTCAAATTTTGAATAGGGTGAAATTTGGGTGCATTTTTACATTTGACATTACATTTTGCCTACTTATGTATAAGCTAGAATCATGAAATTTGGTACGCATATGTCCCTTAATCGTGCCAATGTGCGCACATAACGTGATGATCCTATCATTGTTATAAGTGTGTCAAACAATAAAATTTACTTGTAAAAATCACCAAATTTACGAACAATACAGAAATACGGCCAAATTTAACGTATAAGGGAGAGAGATACGACAAAATGTCACAGGACCAAAGTTGTAGATCACACAAACTGAAGGGACATTGTGCCATCCGTTTTGTGATACGACTTACCGTTTAGCCAAAAAATAGCTCAAAAGGAATGTCTGCACAGTCATTAAAATTGCCTCAATATTTCGATATCCTTGGGGGTAAAAGGTGAAAAATTTGAACATCTTGGAATTTTCCCGTCGGTTAGGGACCAAAAGCTATAATTTCACAAAATTTCAATTGTCTACCTCGTTTCGCAGGTTGTGCCGCCATCTTGATTTGGGGGGATGCGGGATAAAAATGAGGAAATTCCCGAAAATTGTTAAGCCCACGAAACCTATAGGTTATCGTTTTGGATATACTATACGACTGTGTTCTTATGCTGAGCCCAAAATTTGAGCCCCCCAGCGTGCCCCCTTCAGGGAATTTTGAGAATTTCCGATTTTTCTAGGGATCTTGGGGTCATCAGTTTCCCTCGTACCAAGTTTCAAATTTCTGAGATTTCTGGAAGTGCCTCATTAATTCACGTCTTTTTTCATTTTTAAATATTTATATATACATCGCTCCAGCCCGACTTGCTTTTATATATATAGATGACGGATAAGCATGAGCACGTTGAAAAGTGCAGACTTCCACTTCGAGATTCATATCTCCTAAACGGTTTATGATATTAAGAAACGGCTTGCGCCCTAAGACGTCTCATTTATCGCTCTACATGTTTGTTTCTAAACCATTTCCTCGTATCTCCCATATTAAGGGGGTAAATTGAGTTCAAATTTTGAATAGGGTGAAATTTGGGTGCATTTTTACATTTGACATTACATTTTGCCTACTTATGTATAAGCTAGAATCATGAAATTTGGTACACATATGTCCCTTAATTGTGCCAATGTGCGCACATAACATGATGATCCTATCATTGTTATAAGTGTGTCAAACAATAAAATTTACTTGTAAAAATCACCAAATTTACGAACAATACAGAAATACGGCCAAATTTAACGTATAAGGGAGAGAGATACGACAAAATGTCACAGGACCAAAGTTGTAGATCACTCCGAACTGAAGAGACATTGTGCCATCCGTTTTGTGATACGACTTACCGTTTAGCCAAAAAATAGCTCAAAAGGAATGTCTGCACAGTCATTAAAATTGCCTCAATATTTCGATATCTTTGGGGGTAAAAGGTGAAAAATTTGAACATCTTGGAATTTTCCCGTCGGTTAGGGACCAAAAGCTATAATTTCACCAAATTTCAATTGTCTACCTCGTCTCGCAGGTTGTGCCGCCATCTTGATTTGGGGGGATGCGGGATAAAAATGAGGAAATTCCCGAAAATTGTTAAGCCCACGAAACCTATAGGTTATCGTTTTGGATATACTATACGACTGTGTTCTTATGCTGAGCCCAAAATTTGAGCCCCCCAGCGTGCCCCCTTCAGGGAATTTTGAGAATTTCCGATTTTTCTAGGGATCTTGGGGTCATCAGTTTCCCTCGTACCAAGTTTCAAATTTCTGAGATTTCTGGAAGTGCCTCATTAATTCACGTCTTTTTTCATTTTTAAATATTTATATATACATCGCTCCAGCCCGACTTGCTTTTATATATATAGATGACGGATAAGCATGAGCACGTTGAAAAGTGCAGACTTCCACTTCGAGATTCATATCTCCTAAACGGTTTATGATATTAAGAAACGGATTGCGCCCTCAGACGCCTCATTTATCGCTCTACATGTTTGTTTCTAAACCATTTCCTCGTATCTCCCATATTAAGGGGGTAAATTGAGTTCAAATTTTGAATAGGGTGAAATTTGGGTGCATTTTTACATTTGACATTACATTTTGCCTACTTATGTATAAGCTAGAATCATGAAATTTGGTACATATATGTCCCTTAATCGTACCAATGTGCGCACATAACGTGATGATCCTATCATTGTTATAAGTGTGTCAAACAATAAAATATACTTGTAAAAATCACCAAATTTACGAACAATCCAGAAATACGGCCAAATTTAACGTATAAGGGAGAGAGATACGACAAAATGTCACAGGACCAAAGTTGTAGATCACTCCGAATTGAAGGGACATTGTGCCATCCTTTCTGTGATACGACTTACCGTTTAGCCAAAAAATAGCTCAAAAGGAATGTCTGCACAGTCATTAAAATTGCCTCAATATTTCGATATCTTTGGGGGTAAAAGGTGAAAAATTTGAACATCTTGGAATTTTCCCGTCGGTTAGGGACCAAAAGCTATAATTTCACCAAATTTCAATTGTCTACCTCGTCTCGCAGGTTGTGCCGCCATCTTGATTTGGGGGGATGCGGGATAAAAATGAGGAAATTCCCGAAAATTGTTAAGCCCACGAAACCTATAGGTTATCGTTTTGGATATACTATACGACTGTGTTCTTATGCTGAGCCCAAAATTTGAGCCCCCCAGCGTGCCCCCTTCAGGGAATTTTGAGAATTTCCGATTTTTCTAGGGATCTTGGGGTCATCAGTTTCCCTCGTACCAAGTTTCAAATTTCTGAGATTTCTGGAAGTGCCTCATTAATTCACGTCTTTTTTCATTTTTAAATATTTATATATACATCGCTCCAGCCCGACTTGCTTTTATATATATAGATGACGGATAAGCATGAGCACGTTGAAAAGTGCAGACTTCCACTTCGAGATTCATATCTCCTAAACGGTGTATGATATTAAGAAACGGTTTGCGCCCTAAGACGCCTCATTTATCGCTCTACATGTTTGTTCCTAAACCATTTCCTCGTATCTCCCATATTAAGGGGGTAAATTGAGTTCAAATTTTGAATAGGGTGAAATTTGGGTGCATTTTTACATTTGACATTACATTTTGCCTACTTATGTATAAGCTAGAATCATGAAATTTGGTACGCATATGTCCCTTAATCGTGCCAATGTGCGCACATAACGTGATGATCCTATCATTGTTATAAGTGTGTCAAACAATAAAATTTACTTGTAAAAATCACCAAATTTACGAACAATACAGAAATACGGCCAAATTTAACGTATAAGGGAGAGAGATACGACAAAATGTCACAGGACCAAAGTTGTAGATCACACAAACTGAAGGGACATTGTGCCATCCGTTTTGTGATACGACTTACCGTTTAGCCAAAAAATAGCTCAAAAGGAATGTCTGCACAGTCATTAAAATTGCCTCAATATTTCGATATCCTTGGGGGTAAAAGGTGAAAAATTTGAACATCTTGGAATTTTCCCGTCGGTTAGGGACCAAAAGCTATAATTTCACAAAATTTCAATTGTCTACCTCGTTTCGCAGGTTGTGCCGCCATCTTGATTTGGGGGGATGCGGGATAAAAATGAGGAAATTCCCGAAAATTGTTAAGCCCACGAAACCTATAGGTTATCGTTTTGGATATACTATACGACTGTGTTCTTATGCTGAGCCCAAAATTTGAGCCCCCCAGCGTGCCCCCTTCAGGGAATTTTGAGAATTTCCGATTTTTCTAGGGATCTTGGGGTCATCAGTTTCCCTCGTACCAAGTTTCAAATTTCTGAGATTTCTGGAAGTGCCTCATTAATTCACGTCTTTTTTCATTTTTAAATATTTATATATACATCGCTCCAGCCCGACTTGCTTTTATATATATAGATGACGGATAAGCATGAGCACGTTGAAAAGTGCAGACTTCCACTTCGAGATTCATATCTCCTAAACGGTTTATGATATTAAGAAACGGTTTGCGCCCTAAGACGTCTCATTTATCGCTCTACATGTTTGTTTCTAAACCATTTCCTCGTATCTCCCATATTAAGGGGGTAAATTGAGTTCAAATTTTGAATAGGGTGAAATTTGGGTGCATTTTTACATTTGACATTACATTTTGCCTACTTATGTATAAGCTAGAATCATGAAATTTGGTACACATATGTCCCTTAATCGTGCCAATGTGCGCACATAACATGATGATCCTATCATTGTTATAAGTGTGTCAAACAATAAAATTTACTTGTAAAAATCACCAAATTTACGAACAATACAGAAATACGGCCAAATTTAACGTATAAGGGAGAGAGATACGACAAAATGTCACAGGACCAAAGTTGTAGATCACTCCGAACTGAAGAGACATTGTGCCATCCGTTTTGTGATACGACTTACCGTTTAGCCAAAAAATAGCTCAAAAGGAATGTCTGCACAGTCATTAAAATTGCCTCAATATTTCGATATCTTTGGGGGTAAAAGGTGAAAAATTTGAACATCTTGGAATTTTCCCGTCGGTTAGGGACCAAAAGCTATAATTTCACCAAATTTCAATTGTCTACCTCGTCTCGCAGGTTGTGCCGCCATCTTGATTTGGGGGGATGCGGGATAAAAATGAGGAAATTCCCGAAAATTGTTAAGCCCACGAAACCTATAGGTTATCGTTTTGGATATACTATACGACTGTGTTCTTATGCTGAGCCCAAAATTTGAGCCCCCCGGCGTGCCCCCTTCAGGGAATTTTGAGAATTTCCGATTTTTCTAGGGATCTTGGGGTCATCAGTTTCCCTCGTACCAAGTTTCAAATTTCTGAGATTTCTGGAAGTGCCTCATTAATTCACGTCTTTTTTCATTTTTAAATATTTATATATACATCGCTCCAGCCCGACTTGCTTTTATATATATAGATGACGGATAAGCATGAGCACGTTGAAAAGTGCAGACTTCCACTTCGAGATTCATATCTCCTAAACGGTTTATGATATTAAGAAACGGATTGCGCCCTCAGACGCCTCATTTATCGCTCTACATGTTTGTTTCTAAACCATTTCCTCGTATCTCCCATATTAAGGGGGTAAATTGAGTTCAAATTTTGAATAGGGTGAAATTTGGGTGCATTTTTACATTTGACATTACATTTTGCCTACTTATGTATAAGCTAGAATCATGAAATTTGGTACACATATGTCCCTTAATCGTGCCAATGTGCGCACATAACGTGATGATCCTATCATTGTTATAAGTGTGTCAAACAATAAAATTTACTTGTAAAAATCACCAAATTTACGAACAATACAGAAATACGGCCAAATTTAACGTATAAGGGAGAGAGATACGACAAAATGTCACAGGACCAAAGTTGTAGATCACACAAACTGAAGGGACATTGTGCCATCCGTTTTGTGATACGACTTACCGTTTAGCCAAAAAATAGCTCAAAAGGAATGTCTGCACAGTCATTAAAATTGCCTCAATATTTCGATATCCTTGGGGGTAAAAGGTGAAAAATTTGAACATCTTGGAATTTTCCCGTCGGTTAGGGACCAAAAGCTATAATTTCACCAAATTTCAATTGTCTACCTCGTTTCGCAGGTTGTGCCGCCATCTTGATTTGGGGGGATGCGGGATAAAAATGAGGAAATTCCCGAAAATTGTTAAGCCCACGAAACCTATAGGTTATCGTTTTGGATATACTATACGACTGTGTTCTTATGCTGAGCCCAAAATTTGAGCCCCCCAGCGTGCCCCCTTCAGGGAATTTTGAGAATTTCCGATTTTTCTAGGGATCTTGGGGTCATCAGTTTCCCTCGTACCAAGTTTCAAATTTCTGAGATTTCTGGAAGTGCCTCATTAATTCACGTCTTTTTTCATTTTTAAATATTTATATATACATCGCTCCAGCCCGACTTGCTTTTATATATATAGATGACGGATAAGCATGAGCACGTTGAAAAGTGCAGACTTCCACTTCGAGATTCATATCTCCTAAACGGTTTATGATATTAAGAAACGGTTTGCGCCCTAAGACGTCTCATTTATCGCTCTACATGTTTGTTTCTAAACCATTTCCTCGTATCTCCCATATTAAGGGGGTAAATTGAGTTCAAATTTTGAATAGGGTGAAATTTGGGTGCATTTTTACATTTGACATTACATTTTGCCTACTTATGTATAAGCTAGAATCATGAAATTTGGTACACATATGTCCCTTAATCGTGCCAATGTGCGCACATAACATGATGATCCTATCATTGTTATAAGTGTGTCAAACAATAAAATTTACTTGTAAAAATCACCAAATTTACGAACAATACAGAAATACGGCCAAATTTAACGTATAAGGGAGAGAGATACGACAAAATGTCACAGGACCAAAGTTGTAGATCACTCCGAACTGAAGAGACATTGTGCCATCCGTTTTGTGATACGACTTACCGTTTAGCCAAAAAATAGCTCAAAAGGAATGTCTGCACAGTCATTAAAATTGCCTCAATATTTCGATATCTTTGGGGGTAAAAGGTGAAAAATTTGAACATCTTGGAATTTTCCCGTCGGTTAGGGACCAAAAGCTATAATTTCACCAAATTTCAATTGTCTACCTCGTCTCGCAGGTTGTGCCGCCATCTTGATTTGGGGGGATGCGGGATAAAAATGAGGAAATTCCCGAAAATTGTTAAGCCCACGAAACCTATAGGTTATCGTTTTGGATATACTATACGACTGTGTTCTTATGCTGAGCCCAAAATTTGAGCCCCCCAGCGTGCCCCCTTCAGGGAATTTTGAGAATTTCCGATTTTTCTAGGGATCTTGGGGTCATCAGTTTCCCTCGTACCAAGTTTCAAATTTCTGAGATTTCTGGAAGTGCCTCATTAATTCACGTCTTTTTTCATTTTTAAATATTTATATATACATCGCTCCAGCCCGACTTGCTTTTATATATATAGATGACGGATAAGCATGAGCACGTTGAAAAGTGCAGACTTCCACTTCGAGATTCATATCTCCTAAACGGTTTATGATATTAAGAAACGGATTGCGCCCTCAGACGCCTCATTTATCGCTCTACATGTTTGTTTCTAAACCATTTCCTCGTATCTCCCATATTAAGGGGGTAAATTGAGTTCAAATTTTGAATAGGGTGAAATTTGGGTGCATTTTTACATTTGACATTACATTTTGCCTACTTATGTATAAGCTAGAATCATGAAATTTGGTACATATATGTCCCTTAATCGTACCAATGTGCGCACATAACGTGATGATCCTATCATTGTTATAAGTGTGTCAAACAATAAAATATACTTGTAAAAATCACCAAATTTACGAACAATCCAGAAATACGGCCAAATTTAACGTATAAGGGAGAGAGATACGACAAAATGTCACAGGACCAAAGTTGTAGATCACTCCGAATTGAAGGGACATTGTGCCATCCTTTCTGTGATACGACTTACCGTTTAGCCAAAAAATAGCTCAAAAGGAATGTCTGCACAGTCATTAAAATTGCCTCAATATTTCGATATCTTTGGGGGTAAAAGGTGAAAAATTTGAACATCTTGGAATTTTCCCGTCGGTTAGGGACCAAAAGCTATAATTTCACCAAATTTCAATTGTCTACCTCGTCTCGCAGGTTGTGCCGCCATCTTGATTTGGGGGGATGCGGGATAAAAATGAGGAAATTCCCGAAAATTGTTAAGCCCACGAAACCTATAGGTTATCGTTTTGGATATACTATACGACTGTGTTCTTATGCTGAGCCCAAAATTTGAGCCCCCCAGCGTGCCCCCTTCAGGGAATTTTGAGAATTTCCGATTTTTCTAGGGATCTTGGGGTCATCAGTTTCCCTCGTACCAAGTTTCAAATTTCTGAGATTTCTGGAAGTGCCTCATTAATTCACGTCTTTTTTCATTTTTAAATATTTATATATACATCGCTCCAGCCCGACTTGCTTTTATATATATAGATGACGGATAAGCATGAGCACGTTGAAAAGTGCAGACTTCCACTTCGAGATTCATATCTCCTAAACGGTTTATGATATTAAGAAACGGTTTGCGCCCTAAGACGCCTCATTTATCGCTCTACATGTTTGTTTCTAAACCATTTCCTCGTATCTCCCATATTAAGGGGGTAAATTGAGTTCAAATTTTGAATAGGGTGAAATTTGGGTGCATTTTTACATTTGACATTACATTTTGCCTACTTATGTATAAGCTAGAATCATGAAATTTGGTACACATATGTCCCTTAATCGTGCCAATGTGCGCACATAACGTGATGATCCTATCATTGTTATAAGTGTGTCAAACAATAAAATTTACTTGTAAAAATCACCAAATTTACGAACAATACAGAAATACGGCCAAATTTAACGTATAAGGGAGAGAGATACGACAAAATGTCACAGGACCAAAGTTGTAGATCACTCCGAACTGAAGGGACATTGTGCCATCCGTTTTGTGATACGACTTACCGTTTAGCCAAAAAATAGCTCAAAAGGAATGTCTGCACAGTCATTAAAATTGCCTCAATATTTCGATATCTTTGGGGGTAAAAGGTGAAAAATTTGAACATCTTGGAATTTTCCCGTCGGTTAGGGACCAAAAGCTATAATTTCACCAAATTTCAATTGTCTACCTCGTCTCGCAGGTTGTGCCGCCATCTTGATTTGGGGGGATGCGGGATAAAAATGAGGAAATTCCCGAAAATTGTTAAGCCCACGAAACCTATAGGTTATCGTTTTGGATATACTATACGACTGTGTTCTTATGCTGAGCCCAAAATTTGAGCCCCCCCAGCGTGCCCCCTTCAGGGAATTTTGAGATTTTCCGATTTTTCTAGGGATCTTGGGCTCATCAGTTTCCCTCGTACCAAGTTTCAAATTTCTGAGATTTCTGGAAGTGCCTCATTAATTCACGTCTTTTTTCATTTTTAAATATTTATATATACATCGCTCCAGCCCGACTTGCTTTTATATATATAGATGACGGATAAGCATGAGCACGTTGAAAAGTGCAGACTTCCACTTCGAGATTCATATCTCCTAAACGGTTAATGATATTAAGAAACGGATTGCGCCCTCAGACGCCTCATTTATCGCTCTACATGTTTGTTTCTAAACCATTTCCTCGTATCTCCCATATTAAGGGGGTAAATTGAGTTCAAATTTTGAATAGGGTGAAATTTGGGTGCATTTTTACATTTGACATTACATTTTGCCTACTTATGTATAAGCTAGAATCATGAAATTTGGTACATATATGTCCCTTAATCGTACCAATGTGCGCACATAACGTGATGATCCTATCATTGTTATAAGTGTGTCAAACAATAAAATATACTTGTAAAAATCACTAAATTTACGAACAATCCAGAAATACGGCCAAATTTAACGTATAAGGGAGAGAGATACGACAAAATGTCACAGGACCAAAGTTGTAGATCACTCCGAATTGAAGCGACATTGTGCCATCCGTTTTGTGATACGACTTACCGTTTAGCCAAAAAATAGCTCAAAAGGAATGTCTGCACAGTCATTAAAATTGCCTCAATATTTCGATATCTTTGGGGGTAAAAGGTGAAAAATTTGAACATCTTGGAATTTTCCCGTCGGTTAGGGACCAAAAGCTATAATTTCACCAAATTTCAATTGTCTACCTCGTCTCGCAGGTTGTGCCGCCATCTTGATTTGGGGGGATGCGGGATAAAAATGAGGAAATTCCCGAAAATTGTTAAGCCCACGAAACCTATAGGTTATCGTTTTGGATATACTATACGACTGTGTTCTTATGCTGAGCCCAAAATTTGAGCCCCCCAGCGTGCCCCCTTCAGGGAATTTTGAGAATTTCCGATTTTTCTAGGGATCTTGGGGTCATCAGTTTCCCTCGTACCAAGTTTCAAATTTCTGAGATTTCTGGAAGTGCCTCATTAATTCACGTCTTTTTTCATTTTTAAATATTTATATATACATCGCTCCAGCCCGACTTGCTTTTATATATATAGATGACGGATAAGCATGAGCACGTTGAAAAGTGCAGACTTCCACTTCGAGATTCATATCTCCTAAACGGTTTATGATATTAAGAAACGGTTTGCGCCCTAAGACGCCTCATTTATCGCTCTACATGTTTGTTTCTAAACCATTTCCTCGTATCTCCCATATTAAGGGGGTAAATTGAGTTCAAATTTTGAATAGGGTGAAATTTGGGTGCATTTTTACATTTGACATTACATTTTGCCTACTTATGTATAAGCTAGAATCATGAAATTTGGTACACATATGTCCCTTAATCGTGCCAATGTGCGCACATAACGTGATGATCCTATCATTGTTATAAGTGTGTCAAACAATAAAATTTACTTGTAAAAATCACCAAATTTACGAACAATACAGAAATACGGCCAAATTTAACGTATAAGGGAGAGAGATACGACAAAATGTCACAGGACCAAAGTTGTAGATCACTCCGAACTGAAGAGACATTGTGCCATCCGTTTTGTGATACGACTTACCGTTTAGCCAAAAAATAGCTCAAAAGGAATGTCTGCACAGTCATTAAAATTGCCTCAATATTTCGATATCTTTGGGGGTAAAAGGTGAAAAATTTGAACATCTTGGAATTTTCCCGTCGGTTAGGGACCAAAAGCTATAATTTCACCAAATTTCAATAGTCTACCTCGTCTCGCAGGTTGTGCCGCCATCTTGATTTGGGGGGATGCGGGATAAAAATGAGGAAATTCCCGAAAATTGTTAAGCCCACGAAACCTATAGGTTATCGTTTTGGATATACTATACGACTGTGTTCTTATGCTGAGCCCAAAATTTGAGCCCCCCAGCGTGCCCCCTTCAGGGAATTTTGAGAATTTCCGATTTTTCTAGGGATCTTGGGGTCATCAGTTTCCCTCGTACCAAGTTTCAAATTTCTGAGATTTCTGGAAGTGCCTCATTAATTCACGTCTTTTTTCATTTTTAAATATTTATATATACATCGCTCCAGCCCGACTTGCTTTTATATATATAGATGACGGATAAGCATGAGCACGTTGAAAAGTGCAGACTTCCACTTCGAGATTCATATCTCCTAAACGGTTTATGATATTAAGAAACGGTTTGCGCCCTAAGACGCCTCATTTATCGCTCTACATGTTTGTTTCTAAACCATTTCCTCGTATCTCCCATATTAAGGGGGTAAATTGAGTTCAAATTTTGAATAGGGTGAAATTTGGGTGCATTTTTACATTTGACATTACATTTTGCCTACTTATGTATAAGCTAGAATCATGAAATTTGGTACACATATGTCCCTTAATCGTGCCAATGTGCGCACATAACGTGATGATCCTATCATTGTTATAAGTGTGTCAAACAATAAAATTTACTTGTAAAAATCACCAAATTTACGAACAATACAGAAATACGGCCAAATTTAACGTATAAGGGAGAGAGATACGACAAAATGTCACAGGACCAAAGTTGTAGATCACTCCGAACTGAAGGGACATTGTGCCATCCGTTTTGTGATACGACTTACCGTTTAGCCAAAAAATAGCTCAAAAGGAATGTCTGCACAGTCATTAAAATTGCCTCAATATTTCGATATCTTTGGGGGTAAAAGGTGAAAAATTTGAACATCTTGGAATTTTCCCGTCGGTTAGGGACCAAAAGCTATAATTTCACCAAATTTCAATAGTCTACCTCGTCTCGCAGGTTGTGCCGCCATCTTGATTTGGGGGGATGCGGGATAAAAATGAGGAAATTCCCGAAAATTGTTAAGCCCACGAAACCTATAGGTTATCGTTTTGGATATACTATACGACTGTGTTCTTATGCTGAGCCCAAAATTTGAGCCCCCCAGCGTGCCCCCTTCAGGGAATTTTGAGAATTTCCGATTTTTCTAGGGATCTTGGGGTCATCAGTTTCCCTCGTACCAAGTTTCAAATTTCTGAGATTTCTGGAAGTGCCTCATTAATTCACGTCTTTTTTCATTTTTAAATATTTATATATACATCGCTCCAGCCCGACTTGCTTTTATATATATAGATGACGGATAAGCATGAGCACGTTGAAAAGTGCAGACTTCCACTTCGAGATTCATATCTCCTAAACGGTTAATGATATTAAGAAACGGATTGCGCCCTCAGACGCCTCATTTATCGCTCTACATGTTTGTTTCTAAACCATTTCCTCGTATCTCCCATATTAAGGGGGTAAATTGAGTTCAAATTTTGAATAGGGTGAAATTTGGGTGCATTTTTACATTTGACATTACATTTTGCCTACTTATGTATAAGCTAGAATCATGAAATTTGGTACATATATGTCCCTTAATCGTACCAATGTGCGCACATAACGTGATGATCCTATCATTGTTATAAGTGTGTCAAACAATAAAATATACTTGTAAAAATCACTAAATTTACGAACAATCCAGAAATACGGCCAAATTTAACGTATAAGGGAGAGAGATACGACAAAATGTCACAGGACCAAAGTTGTAGATCACTCCGAATTGAAGCGACATTGTGCCATCCGTTTTGTGATACGACTTACCGTTTAGCCAAAAAATAGCTCAAAAGGAATGTCTGCACAGTCATTAAAATTGCCTCAATATTTCGATATCTTTGGGGGTAAAAGGTGAAAAATTTGAACATCTTGGAATTTTCCCGTCGGTTAGGGACCAAAAGCTATAATTTCACCAAATTTCAATTGTCTACCTCGTCTCGCAGGTTGTGCCGCCATCTTGATTTGGGGGGATGCGGGATAAAAATGAGGAAATTCCCGAAAATTGTTAAGCCCACGAAACCTATAGGTTATCGTTTTGGATATACTATACGACTGTGTTCTTATGCTGAGCCCAAAATTTGAGCCCCCCAGCGTGCCCCCTTCAGGGAATTTTGAGAATTTCCGATTTTTCTAGGGATCTTGGGGTCATCAGTTTCCCTCGTACCAAGTTTCAAATTTCTGAGATTTCTGGAAGTGCCTCATTAATTCACGTCTTTTTTCATTTTTAAATATTTATATATACATCGCTCCAGCCCGACTTGCTTTTATATATATAGATGACGGATAAGCATGAGCACGTTGAAAAGTGCAGACTTCCACTTCGAGATTCATATCTCCTAAACGGTTTATGATATTAAGAAACGGTTTGCGCCCTAAGACGCCTCATTTATCGCTCTACATGTTTGTTTCTAAACCATTTCCTCGTATCTCCCATATTAAGGGGGTAAATTGAGTTCAAATTTTGAATAGGGTGAAATTTGGGTGCATTTTTACATTTGACATTACATTTTGCCTACTTATGTATAAGCTAGAATCATGAAATTTGGTACACATATGTCCCTTAATCGTGCCAATGTGCGCACATAACGTGATGATCCTATCATTGTTATAAGTGTGTCAAACAATAAAATTTACTTGTAAAAATCACCAAATTTACGAACAATACAGAAATACGGCCAAATTTAACGTATAAGGGAGAGAGATACGACAAAATGTCACAGGACCAAAGTTGTAGATCACTCCGAACTGAAGAGACATTGTGCCATCCGTTTTGTGATACGACTTACCGTTTAGCCAAAAAATAGCTCAAAAGGAATGTCTGCACAGTCATTAAAATTGCCTCAATATTTCGATATCTTTGGGGGTAAAAGGTGAAAAATTTGAACATCTTGGAATTTTCCCGTCGGTTAGGGACCAAAAGCTATAATTTCACCAAATTTCAATTGTCTACCTCGTCTCGCAGGTTGTGCCGCCATCTTGATTTGGGGGGATGCGGGATAAAAATGAGGAAATTCCCGAAAATTGTTAAGCCCACGAAACCTATAGGTTATCGTTTTGGATATACTATACGACTGTGTTCTTATGCTGAGCCCAAAATTTGAGCCCCCCAGCGTGCCCCCTTCAGGGAATTTTGAGAATTTCCGATTTTTCTAGGGATCTTGGGGTCATCAGTTTCCCTCGTACCAAGTTTCAAATTTCTGAGATTTCTGGAAGTGCCTCATTAATTCACGTCTTTTTTCATTTTTAAATATTTATATATACATCGCTCCAGCCCGACTTGCTTTTATATATATAGATGACGGATAAGCATGAGCACGTTGAAAAGTGCAGACTTCCACTTCGAGATTCATATCTCCTAAACGGTTTATGATATTAAGAAACGGTTTGCGCCCTAAGACGCCTCATTTATCGCTCTACATGTTTGTTTCTAAACCATTTCCTCGTATCTCCCATATTAAGGGGGTAAATTGAGTTCAAATTTTGAATAGGGTGAAATTTGGGTGCATTTTTACATTTGACATTACATTTTGCCTACTTATGTATAAGCTAGAATCATGAAATTTGGTACACATATGTCCCTTAATCGTGCCAATGTGCGCACATAACGTGATGATCCTATCATTGTTATAAGTGTGTCAAACAATAAAATTTACTTGTAAAAATCACCAAATTTACGAACAATACAGAAATACGGCCAAATTTAACGTATAAGGGAGAGAGATACGACAAAATGTCACAGGACCAAAGTTGTAGATCACTCCGAACTGAAGGGACATTGTGCCATCCGTTTTGTGATACGACTTACCGTTTAGCCAAAAAATAGCTCAAAAGGAATGTCTGCACAGTCATTAAAATTGCCTCAATATTTCGATATCTTTGGGGGTAAAAGGTGAAAAATTTGAACATCTTGGAATTTTCCCGTCGGTTAGGGACTAAAAGCTATAATTTCACCAAATTTCAATTGTCTACCTCGTCTCGCAGGTTGTGCCGCCATCTTGATTTGGGGGGATGCGGGATAAAAATGAGGAAATTCCCGAAAATTGTTAAGCCCACGAAACCTATAGGTTATCGTTTTGGATATACTATACGACTGTGTTCTTATGCTGAGCCCAAAATTTGAGCCCCCCAGCGTGCCCCCTTCAGGGAATTTTGAGAATTTCCGATTTTTCTAGGGATCTTGGGGTCATCAGTTTCCCTCGTACCAAGTTTCAAATTTCTGAGATTTCTGGAAGTGCCTCATTAATTCACGTCTTTTTTCATTTTTAAATATTTATATATACATCGCTCCAGCCCGACTTGCTTTTATATATATAGATGACGGATAAGCATGAGCACGTTGAAAAGTGCAGACTTCCACTTCGAGATTCATATCTCCTAAACGGTTTATGATATTAAGAAACGGTTTGCGCCCTAAGACGCCTCATTTATCGCTCTACATGTTTGTTTCTAAACCATTTCCTCGTATCTCCCATATTAAGGGGGTAAATTGAGTTCAAATTTTGAATAGGGTGAAATTTGGGTGCATTTTTACATTTGACATTACATTTTGCCTACTTATGTATAAGCTAGAATCATGAAATTTGGTACACATATGTCCCTTAATCGTGCCAATGTGCGCACATAACGTGATGATCCTATCATTGTTATAAGTGTGTCAAACAATAAAATTTACTTGTAAAAATCACCAAATTTACGAACAATACAGAAATACGGCCAAATTTAACGTATAAGGGAGAGAGATACGACAAAATGTCACAGGACCAAAGTTGTAGATCACACAAACTGAAGGGACATTGTGCCATCCGTTTTGTGATACGACTTACCGTTTAGCCAAAAAATAGCTCAAAAAGAATGTCTGCACAGTCATTAAAATTGCCTCAATATTTCGATATCCTTGGGGGTAAAAGGTGAAAAATTTGAACATCTTGGAATTTTCCCGTCGGTTAGGGACCAAAAGCTATAATTTCACCAAATTTCAATTGTCTACCTCGTTTCGCAGGTTGTGCCGCCATCTTGATTTGGGGGGATGCGGGATAAAAATGAGGAAATTCCCGAAAATTGTTAAGCCCACGAAACCTATAGGTTATCGTTTTGGATATACTATACGACTGTGTTCTTATGCTGAGCCCAAAATTTGAGCCCCCCAGCATGCCCCCTTCAGGGAATTTTGAGAATTTCCGATTTTTCTAGGGATCTTGGGGTCATCAGTTTCCCTCGTACCAAGTTTCAAATTTCTGAGATTTCTGGAAGTGCCTCATTAATTCACGTCTTTTTTCATTTTTAAATATTTATATATACATCGCTCCAGCCCGACTTGCTTTTATATATATAGATGACGGATAAGCATGAGCACGTTGAAAAGTGCAGACTTCCACTTCGAGATTCATATCTCCTAAACGGTTTATGATATTAAGAAACGGTTTGCGCCCTAAGACGTCTCATTTATCGCTCTACATGTTTGTTTCTAAGCCATTTCCTCGTATCTCCCATATTAAGGGGGTAAATTGAGTTCAAATTTTGAATAGGGTGAAATTTGGGTGCATTTTTACATTTGACATTACATTTTGCCTACTTATGTATAAGCTAGAATCATGAAATTTGGTACACATATGTCCCTTAATCGTGCCAATGTGCGCACATAACATGATGATCCTATCATTGTTATAAGTGTGTCAAACAATAAAATTTACTTGTAAAAATCACCAAATTTACGAACAATACAGAAATACGGCCAAATTTAACGTATAAGGGAGAGAGATACGACAAAATGTCACAGGACCAAAGTTGTAGATCACTCCGAACTGAAGAGACATTGTGCCATCCGTTTTGTGATACGACTTACCGTTTAGCCAAAAAATAGCTCAAAAGGAATGTCTGCACAGTCATTAAAATTGCCTCAATATTTCGATATCTTTGGGGGTAAAAGGTGAAAAATTTGAACATCTTGGAATTTTCCCGTCGGTTAGGGACCAAAAGCTATAATTTCACCAAATTTCAATTGTCTACCTCGTCTCGCAGGTTGTGCCGCCATCTTGATTTGGGGGGATGCGGGATAAAAATGAGGAAATTCCCGAAAATTGTTAAGCCCACGAAACCTATAGGTTATCGTTTTGGATATACTATACGACTGTGTTCTTATGCTGAGCCCAAAATTTGAGCCCCCCAGCGTGCCCCCTTCAGGGAATTTTGAGAATTTCCGATTTTTCTAGGGATCTTGGGGTCATCAGTTTCCCTCGTACCAAGTTTCAAATTTCTGAGATTTCTGGAAGTGCCTCATTAATTCACGTCTTTTTTCATTTTTAAATATTTATATATACATCGCTCCAGCCCGACTTGCTTTTATATATATAGATATGATAGGAGCTTTCAAAATCCTTTACACTGACCTACGAGAGGACGAAACAATGTTTTTAATTATTTTAGGATGACCCCAAAATCATTTGATGAATTATTTGGAAAAATATGTCAGTTCCGTATTACAAGAAAACACTTCCTGCCCATTCGTCCAATAGAGCGTTTCTGTGAAACTACAATCTACAGATGTATTAAATACAAAGAATATTATATAAAATACCGCGTAAAAAACTAAATGTAAATTATTTCTAACATTATGTTTGTAACTTTAGCTTTGAGTAAAGTTCATGTCCTTTGTATATTGCTGACTAGTCATTTCACATTTAAAACTATTCAGAACTTGTTGATTTCCAAGAATGTGTAGATTCATCTAGGCAAATATATGATAGCCGGCGTTGATGTGGATCATTATAGTAAATTTGGAATTGACCTGGATCAGACAAAGATGTAGAAGGTTGATTTGGGAGGACATAACTCAATTGGGACTGACCGGAATCGGTTTGGGTTCGAGAGTGTGCATTATATGAATCTTTCTTCATACGTAGGGGTGATAACGCTGCAGATTTACTCCCACGCCTTATTCCGAAGATTTTTGTAGTCTTCGTTACCTGGATCCCATAATACCGATCTACACTGCATTCGCTAATGAGCAGTTCCGTATCTAATCCAGCATCCATTGTCCTGGTTAGCACTCGACTAGACCACAAACTGTACTGAACCGCCCGGCATGAGGCGTCAACTATAAACATTCCCATAAGGTTTTGGTCCTACCCGCGCGGCGTGACATGTCAGGCGTGGCGGCCACCTGCTCGTCCCGACCCGCCTCAGTCACATGCCTGGCGGGAGGAAGCGACCGCGAGACGCGAGCAGGTAAGTATAAAATGGTCCCATTTAAACAATGTTAATTCACATGCTTGGCGTGTGGCGTGTAGCATGTGGCATGTAACTATAAAAGGAGCCTTAGGCCGCGTGCACACCGAGCGCGCTTCGCATAGTGTGTCGCGTGTAGCGTGAAATGCTATGCATAGCGCAAGGCGTGCTTGCTGTTCACACCGAAAACTCTACGCCGTGCTCTCAGGTTAGGCTGGTGCGAGGCGTTTTAGGGTGGTCACAAACTAATGCCGTTATCCAAGTACACTAGAAACAGTTTACTGATGGATAACAGTTACCTAAAATTGAAAATTAGGAAAAAGAATCGAAAGTGGGTTCATGAATTTAATGAAGAACGAATTACTTTCAGAGAATTCCATCGTTTGCACAGAGATGCAAAACTTTATCGCGATAAATTTTATGATTACTTACGAATGACTATAAATACCTTTGACCTTCCAAACACTGCAACTGAAATGTGGCGTCAAGTAGCAGAGAAGTATTGGGAGAAATTCAATTTTCCGAATTATCTAGGAACACCGTGTCACAAACACGTGAAAATTAAATTTCCAACAAAATCACGCTCTTTATATAATAATTATAAATAGTATTTTGCAATATTGTTACAATTAGCATACACAATTAATCATCGTAACAAAAGTGGAGTAAATGTGTGACAAATATAATTAATAAACAGAAATATTTACTTCCAAGCCCACTACTAGCCTGCTGAGTGATATTCTCCATGTTACCACCCTCCATTGGCAAAATTATAAACCGATATGACAGAGTCTGGGAGATTCTATGACTTTGTCACAAAGTGTCCGGCTACATGGCTAATGGTTACCGCACTGGCCTTTGGTCACAGAGTCCCGGGTTCGATTCCCGGCAGAGTCGGAAATTGTAATTATAATTAGTAAATTGCATTGGCACGGGGGCTGGGTGTATGTGTGTATTTATAATCATGTCATCCTCATCATGATGCAGGTCATCTACGGGCGTCAATTCAAAAGACCTGCACCTGGCAAGCCGAACTTCTCCTCGGACACTTCCGACACTAAAATTCATACTCAATTTCATCCTGTCTCAATGTAAAGCCCAGTAAAGTGTGACAGTAGAAGTAATATTACTGTATATGTTTACTGTAGGAATGCGATACAACTGTTGTAGATACTTAAGTCCACTTATTTCCAAAACAGTTACATTTTTATACTTTTTGTGTCTTGGGTTCCATATTTCTTCTCTTTGAAACACTGCATGAATAATTTCTTTAGATTCAGAACCATCTAGGTAACGCTAAGCAATTAACCAACACTGCACGTTGTCTGGCGCTTCGCTTAGCTGTAAGATAGGCATTCAGTGCAGCAGAGCGCGGACGGTGTGAACACCTGGATTACGAACAAAGCACTGGTTATGCTTAGCGTGACGCTTAGCGTTGAGCAACACGCGACACACTATGCGAAGCGCGCTCGGTGTGCACGCGGCCTAACCACGTGGGGGTAAGGCACCACTGGCACCCTTGGGGTGAGAAAAAAGAGTAATCGAAAATAGTGTCGAATCCATAGTTTTCGGGCTGGCTGAGATGATAGTGACACTCCGGATGTTTTAAATTCCAAGTTCAACCCCCTTTGGCATCGTGGGTGAGTAAAGGCGAAAAAGAATATTTCCAAATTGACCGAGACAATGAACGTATGTGTGTACGTTCCATCATAGCTCTCTAGCAATATTGATACAAGTATGACTCACTGTCTGGAAAAGAGACGTATGTATGTACGTTACAGCATAGCTCTCTAGCAATATTGATACAAGTATGACTCACTGTCTGGAAAAGAGACGTATGTGTGTACGTTACAGCATAGCTCTCTAGCAATATTGATACAAGTATGACTCACTGTCTGGAAAAGAGACGTATGTATGTACGTTACAGCATAGCTCTCTAGCAATATTGATACAAGTATGACTCACTGTCTGGAAAAGAGACGTATGTGTGTACGTTACAGCATAGCTCTCTAGCAATATTGATACAAGTATGACTTACTGTCTGGAAAAGAGACGTATGTGTGTACGTTACAGCATAGCTCTCTAGCAATATTGATACAAGTATGACTCACTGTCTGGAAAAGAGACGTATGTATGTACGTTACAGCATAGCTCTCTAGCAATATTGATACAAGTATGACTCACTGTCTGGAAAAGAGACGTATGTATGTACGTTCCAGCATAACTCTCTAGCAATATTGATACAAGTATGACTTACTGTCTAGAAAAGAGACGGTATGTGTGTACGTTCCAGCATAGCTCTCTAGCAATATTGATACAAGTATGACTTACTGTCTGGAAAAGAGACGTATGTGTGTACGTTACAGCATAGCTCTCTAGCAATATTGATACAAGTATGACTTACTGTCTGGAAAAGAGACGTATGTGTGTACGTTCCAGCATAGCTCTCTAGCAATATTGATACAAGTATGACTTACTGTCTGGAAAAGAGACGTATGTGTGTACGTTCCAGCATAACTCTCTAGCAATATTGATACAAGTATGACTTACTGTCTGGAAAAGAGACGTATGTGTGTACGTTCCAGCATAGCTCTCTAGCAATATTGATACAAGTATGACAAACTGTCTGGAAAAGAGACGTATGTGTGTACGTTACAGCATAGCTCTCTAACAATATTGATGCAAGTATGACTTACTGTCTGGAAAAGAGACGTATGTGTGTACGTTACAGCATAGCTCTCTAGCAATATTGATACAAGTATGACTTACTGTCTGGAAAAGAGACGTATGTGTGTAAGTTACAGCATAGCTCTCTAGAAATATTGATACAAGTATGACTTACTGTCTGGAAAAGAGACGTATGTGTGTACGTTCCAGCATAGCTCTCTAGCAATATTGATACAAGCATGACTTACTGTCTGGAAAAGAGACGTATGTGTGTACGTTACAGCATAGCTCTCTAGCAATATTGATACAAGTATGACAAACTGTCTGGAAAAGAGACGTATGTGTGTACGTTACAGCATAGCTCTCTAACAATATTGATGCAAGTATGACTTACTGTCTGGAAAAGAGACGTATGTGTGTACGTTACAGCATAGCTCTCTAGCAATATTGATACAAGTATGCCTTACTGTCTGGAAAAGAGACGTATGTGTGTAAGTTACAGCATAGCTCTCTAGCAATATTGATACAAGTATGACTCACTGTCTGGAAAAGAGACGTATGTATGTACGTTCCAGCATAACTCTCTAGCAATATTGATACAAGTATGACTTACTGTCTAGAAAAGAGACGGTATGTGTGTACGTTCCAGCATAGCTCTCTAGCAATATTGATACAAGTATGACTTACTGTCTGGAAAAGAGACGTATGTGTGTACGTTACAGCATAGCTCTCTAGCAATATTGATACAAGTATGACTTACTGTCTGGAAAAGAGACGTATGTGTGTACGTTCCAGCATAGCTCTCTAGCAATATTGATACAAGTATGACTTACTGTCTGGAAAAGAGACGTATGTGTGTACGTTCCAGCATAACTCTCTAGCAATATTGATACAAGTATGACTTACTGTCTGGAAAAGAGACGTATGTGTGTACGTTCCAGCATAGCTCTCTAGCAATATTGATACAAGTATGACAAACTGTCTGGAAAAGAGACGTATGTGTGTACGTTACAGCATAGCTCTCTAACAATATTGATGCAAGTATGACTTACTGTCTGGAAAAGAGACGTATGTGTGTACGTTACAGCATAGCTCTCTAGCAATATTGATACAAGTATGACTTACTGTCTGGAAAAGAGACGTATGTGTGTAAGTTACAGCATAGCTCTCTAGCAATATTGATACAAGTATGACTTACTGTCTGGAAAAGAGACGTATGTGTGTACGTTCCAGCATAGCTCTCTAGCAATATTGATACAAGCATGACTTACTGTCTGGAAAAGAGACGTATGTGTGTACGTTACAGCATAGCTCTCTAGCAATATTGATACAAGTATGACTTACTGTCTGGAAAAGAGACGTATGTGTGTACGTTACAACATAGCTCTCTAGCAATATTGATACAAGTATGACTTACTACCTGGAAAAGAGACGTATGTGTGTACGTTACAGCATAGCTCTCTAGCAATACTGATACAAGTATGACTTACTGTCTGGAAAAGATACGTATGTATGTACGTTCCAGCATAGCTCTCTAGCAATATTGATACAAGTATGACTTACTGTCTGGAAAAGAGACGTATGTGTGTACGTTCCAGCATAGCTCTCTAGCAATATTGATACAAGTATGACTTACTGTCTGGAAAAGAGACGTATGTGTGTACGTTACAGCATAGCTCTCTAGCAATATTGATACAAGTATGACTTACTGTCTGGAAAAGAGACGTATGTGTGTACGTTACAGCATAGCTCTCTAGCAATATTGATACAAGTATGACTTACTGTCTGAAAAAGAGACGTACGTGTGTACGTTACAGCATAGCTCTCTAGCAATATTGATACAAGTATGACTTACTACCTGGAAAAGAGACGTATGTGTGTACGTTCCAGCATAGCTCTCTAGCAATATTGATACAAGTATGACTTACTGTCTGAAAAAGAGACGTATGTGTGTACGTTCCAGCATAGCTCTCTAGCAATATTGATACAAGTATGACTTACTGTCTAGAAAAGAGACGGTATGTGTGTACGTTCCAGCATAGCTCTCTAGCAATATTGATACAAGTATGACTTACTGCCTGGAAAAGAGACGTATGTGTGTACGTTACAGCATAGCTCTCTAGCAATATTGATACAAGTATGACTTACTGTCTGGAAAAGAGACGTATGTGTGTACGTTCCAGCATAGCTCTCTAGCAATATTGATACAAGTATGACTTACTGTCTGGAAAAGAGACGTATGTGTGTACGTTACAGCATAGCTCTCTAGCAATATTGATACAAGTATGACTTACTGTCTCGAAAAGAGACGTATGTGTGTACGTTCCAGCATAGCTCTCTAGCAATATTGATACAAGTATGACTTACTGCCTGGAAAAGAGACGTATGTGTGTACGTTCCAGCATATCTCTCTAGCAATATTGATACAAGTATGACTTACTGTCTGGAAAAGAGACGTATGTGTGTACGTTCCAGCATAGCTCTCTAGCAATATTGATACAAGTATGACTTACTACCTGGAAAAGAGACGTATGTGTGTACGTTACAGCATAGGTCTCTAGCAATATTGATACAAGTATGACTTACTGTCTGGAAAAGAGACGTATGTGTGTACGTTCCAGCATAGCTCTCTAGCAGTACTGATACAAGTATGACTTACTACCTGGAAAGGAGACGTATGTGTGTACGTTCCAGCATAGCTCTCTAGCAATATTGATACAAGTATGACTTACTGTCTGGAAAAGAGACGTATGTGTGTACGTTCCAGCATAGCTCTCTAGCAATATTGATACAAGTATGACTTACTGTCTGGAAAAGAGACGTATGTGTGTACGTTCCAGCATAGCTCTCTAGCAACATTGATACAAGTATGACTTACTGTCTGGAAAAGAGACGTATGTGTGTACTTTACAGCATAGCTCTCTAGCAATATTGATACAAGTATGACTTACTGTCTGGAAAAGAGACGTATGTGTGTACGTTACAGCATAGCTCTCTAGCAATATTGATACAAGTATGACTTACTGTCTGGAAAAGAGACGTATGTGTGTACGTTACAGCATAGCTCTCTAGCAGTACTGATACAAGTATGACTTACTGTCTGGAAAAGAGACGTATGTGTGTACGTTCCAGCATAGCTCTCTAGCGATATTGATACAAGTATGACTTACTGTCTGGAAAAGAGACGTATGTGTGTACGTTACAGCATAGCTCTCTAGCAGTATTGATACAAGTATGACTTACTACCTGGGAAAAATAATATTGTAGGGGTAAGAGACCCCTAGCCCTCTAGGGTTGAGGTGAAATGTAAAAATAATAGAAAACGACCAATATTTCAGACGAATTCATAGTTTTCAGGATAGCTGAGATGAACTGTGACACTCTGGATGCCGTTTAAGACATAGTTCTATCCCAATCGGCAGAGGGGGTGAGAACGAGTGAAGAAAAGAAAATGCCAAAAGTGACTGAGTGTACGGACATACGTGTGTAGGTTCCAGCATACCCCTCAGCCGAACATGGTACATACTGTATATGAATTACCTGGAAGAAATTACTAGAGAGATACGATTCAGCTAGCATAGCTAGCGGTGGAGGGGTTGAAATATTAAAATATTAAACGATGACAAATATTAATGTGCAATCCATAGTGGTGAGGTGAATAACGACACTCCGGATGTCTTGGAAGTCCATATTCGGCCAGCATTGGCATGAGGATGAGAAGGGGAGAGAAGGAAAATATCCAAACTTATGGAAATTACGCATATATGTATGATTCTTCCAGCATAGCCCTCATACAGTGTTGGTACACATATGATTTACTATCTGTAATAAATACTGTTGGAAGAAAACACCCCTAGCACTCCTAAGGGAGGAGGTGAAATATAAAAATAAACGACTGATATCAAAGTTGAATCCGTTGTTTACGAAGTCGCTGAGTTGAACTGTGGCACTCTGTATGCTGGTTAAGTCATACCTCGGCCGCAATGAGAATGGAGGTTGAGAAGAGGTGAAAATTAATGTAAAAATAACAGAGATTATGGATGTATGTGAGTATGTTCCAGAATAGCTCTCAACGAAAGTGCGTACACGTATGACTTACTATCTGATAAATATACTGTTGGGGGGAAAATACTCCTAACACTTCTAGGGAATGGTGGGAGGGCGTAAAATATAAAAATACACGAAAACGACTGATAATAATGTCGAATCCATTTTTAAAAGTTCGCTGAGTTGAACTGTGACACTCTGGATGCTGGTTAGATCTACTTCAGCGTAATCAGATTGGAGGTTGAGAAGGGGTGAAAATGAATGTAAAAATAACCGAGATTATGGTTGCACGTGACTATGTTCCAGAATAGCTCTCAACAAAACTTCATATACATATGACGATCAGTAGAAAAGAAAAACCTGTGCAGACGCAACATCCAAAGCCCCGGAGTGGGAGGGGATGACATGGAAAGTAACCAATATTAATGTCGTCCGACTCCTTAGCTGAACGGTTAGCCTAGCGGCCTTCGGTTAAGTGGGTCCTGGATTTGATCCCCTGCAGGATATGGGATTTTAATCGCTTGTGATTAATTACTGTGGTTCGGGGACAAGGAGTTTGTGTTTGTCCCAACACTTCTTCATGATCAGGCAACACACTACATTACCAACCACGACAGGAACACGCAATAGTGATGATATTCCCCCATATAGGATTGAGTCAGGAAGGGCATCCGGTCGTAAAACGGGGATAAATCCGCAAGTAAGACGCAGTTCGCTTCCTCAAAACCACAGATGTGGGAAAAGTCGTAGAAGAACCTAATATTAATGTCGAATCCATTGTTTACGTGTCTCTGAGATAAATTATTGTTACGTTCTGTTGAATCGCAAGGCTGATTGGTGGCAGTCCCAATGACAGTTGAAATCGTGTACATCGTGTCTACTGTGCGACGGGTAAATACATATAGTTATCATTTATTATGTTTTTGACAGGGCCAAATACTTCCCAGTCAATTCGAGCTTCCATAACGATAAAGTTTTACTCGAAAATTAAATAATATAACACTTTAAATCGTTCAAACCCCACTGTCAGCAGCCCTGAAGATGGTTTTCCGTGGTTCCCCATTTTCACACCACGCAAATGCTGCGGCTGTAGCTTAGTTAAGGCTACGGCCCCTTCCTTCCCACTCCTAGGCCTTTCCTGTCCCATCGTCGCCATAAGACCTATCTGTGTCGGTGTGACGTAAAGCAAATAGCAAAAAAAACTTTAAACCGAATACATTTCAATAACTCTAAAAGTACATCATAGATCATAAAATATCAATCAATATTTCAAAAAGGAATTCTATAAAAATTCACTTCAAACAAAACTAACTTTTCATACAAATCTGTAAGCTAAACATTCAAACAAATAACCGTGTAACGCCAGATACTGCAGCTAGTTTATATATACACTTTATTCTAGTTATACTAGTTATTTCTGGGGTCGCTCGAGTCACCCAGGCTCATTTTGGTGTTGGCCGTACCGAGCTCGATAGCTGCAGTCGCTTAATTGCGGCCAGTATCCAGTATTCGGGAGATAGTAGGTTCGAACCCCACTGCCGGCAGCCCTGAAAATGGTTTTCCGTGGTTTCCCATTTTCACACCAGGCAAATGCTGGGGCTGTACCTTAATTAAGGCCACGGCCGTTTCCGTCCCACTCCTAGCCCTTTCCTGTCCCATTGTCGCCATAAGACCTATCTGTGTCGGCGCGACGTAAAGCAAATATCAAAAAGGTGTTGGCCGTGGATTTAAAACCGGATGCCATTCCTGACACCACGTGATTCTTGGGATGAACATCTTGACCCAGGATCGACCGCGATTCGAGTCTCAGTCTTCCGGGTCGGAAACCAGCAGCTCAGCCACTGAGCTATTCCCACCCCACATCTCGATATCATTATTTAAATTGATTTTTAATTTTCATATTTAGTAGTTTGTTCTTGTGTACCGGTATATATTATA
The DNA here is from genome assembly GCF_040414725.1 of Anabrus simplex. Classification (NCBI taxonomy): domain Eukaryota; kingdom Metazoa; phylum Arthropoda; class Insecta; order Orthoptera; family Tettigoniidae; genus Anabrus; species Anabrus simplex. The sequence goes on from NC_090265.1 coordinate 1,637,080,810, forward strand.
CTTCATTTTCACTAATTTACAACTTACATTTATAGACAAATTAATTATTTAATTGCATAAAAGATCATCTTTTTTTCTTGCGAATAGACCTATACCTAGATACTTGGGACCACGCTTGTTCAATCATTTGGCTTTGATCTTCGCCAGTGGCGTATGCCGGGATTAAGACGTGGGCTACTACTAGATAGTTGGTTTAGTGAACGTCAAGCGTTGAGCGTTTTGAGCTGCAGCCGATAGCCATCGGAGTAGCTTGAGTTGTTGTCAAGGCTGTTTCACAAGCTACTGCCCTGGCCTCTCCTACCGTCAATACTCAACACCTCATCAGTGGACTTGGTAGCGTAAAGTTCGGCAAATTGAAGTCCAGTCCGTGGCAAAACGGATAGAATGCTTGTCTTTGGTCCGATGGCCCCGGTTCAATTCTCAGAATCAACCCCCTCATACTCTTAATTCCTCTGGCTTTTGGAATGCGTGTTTATGACGCCTTCCCATTCATTCCATCCTCATTAAGTCACCAACAAACCTATACAGATGCCATGTACTATTATTATTATTATTATATATTGTACCGTTTTCATCGTCCTGATAACGGAATAAAGGTTGTCATACGACATTAAAAGTTTGCCATGCACGGTAATGAGATCGCGAAGATTACGGAATTGGGCCATACATATAAAAAGAACGCATATATTAAGTGAAATAGGCCGTGATTTCAGAAAATATATATATAATACGAACGTATAAAATCAAGGAGGCCATGCACGTGACGGCAAAGATGTTCATTTGGCGAATTAAGTATGCTTAGGTCACGGAGTGAGACGGAAAGTTATAAAGGATCCATGTGGCCGTGATAAAGAAATAGAAAGTTTTTTAAAATTGTTAAAAAAAGAAGTAGGTGAACAATAAAAAATCTGGTACGCAAAAATACGTAAATTTATCCACGAGAAAAAAATAATCTTCGCAGAAAGAAGAAGGGAGATATTTCAGTTATTAAGAGCTGAAGAACCTGCACAGTGAAGAAATATTTGAATTACACCTATATTTGAACAAATATCGTGACGGAAAATCAGAGCAAGTTGAATAGTATCCGAACAGTAGTCGGAATATAGACTGAAGGCTGTTACGAGATATTAAGTCAAGTTTAACGCATTATAGGTTGATTAGCTGGATATAAAAAAATTAAAGCTAATTTGATGATTTTTACCTGTTAAAATCTGTCACAAGGAGTCAACATTGAATTACTGTCTTAATAACCTGAATCAGAGATATAATCTAGATTCTCATTCTCAAGAGTATGGACGTGATATTAATTGCCATTTTGAAAATGTTTCTTTCACATATGACTAACGGCTACAACATGAGAGGCTAAATCGGAGATGGAGCCGACTTTCCGACGTAGACCGCCCAGCTGTTTCTACTATCCCGGGTCCCAAAACTACAACCTGATGGTGACGTAACGGATGTTGGAGACGATCTACGCAGTCCTAAGATGACAACATCGAAGCCAGACCCAGTCATCTAACGTCAGCAACTGCAAGTTAAGTTCCAAAGAATTACTTTATTATCTTGAAATTAATGTGTCGTAGATGTAGTATTCATATAATTGTAGTGAACATTGGTATGTTGTTTTTACGTAGTTCTTCGTGATGAAATCTCAGTCGATGTTATCTTTGCAATGAGATTGTCCTAGTTGATTTATTATTATGGGAGTAGGTATTTCTTCCAGAGTTTACAATCAATGTCATAATATAGGAATGTTTATAATTGAACAAGGAGAGATTTAGAGTGTGATTTTCAACCATTATGGGATTGAAACAACGTATACAAAGAGACGTATCCCAGATGTAATATTTTTAAAGAAGATAGTTGATTTCTGAGTAACTAATATCTGGTTGCTGTTACGACGCGATGGCATGTGAGTAAATATTAACTTGTTTAGTTTATATATGTGTTTCATTTTCAGGATTACGTGTTTATGTGTATTATATATGAAATCTAACCCAAAAGTGTACCGTTGCAGTACTTTAATGATATGTTAAGATGATTTGCCGCCTTGTTGGAAATGATAAATGTTTACGTAGCGAAGTTATGATTTGAGTGGCATGTTGATGTGGATTTACGAATAATTATTCGCTGAGATATATTTGTGGGAATGAATAATGATATATTATGGTAATTAATATTGATAAATGGAGAAATAGATATGCTTATGGATAATTTTGGCGGTAAATACGGCGTATTACTGGCCAATGGTGATGTTTGACATATGCGGCAAAATATTAATATGGTAATGCGAGATATATTGGGTTAGTGGTACACGAATACAATGAAATACATCGTAGATTTCGTATGTGGGTTACCGTAAACTGTCTTCATATTAAATTTCCAAATAAGAAATAAAAGAAGAGAAAATTGTTGTCTTCATAGAGAATATATCAACGTTGTACTGAATATTATTTGAAGTTTGGTGTCGAGAATGTATTTAATTCATAGAACAACTTCATAATTTAAATCTCTACCACAATTAAATAAAATAGGTTACCAAATGCATTCCTACGGAATTTTTTATATTTGACTGGATATTGGTGAAACCATGAATCATGTTAGGTATAATTTCTATTTGAACTACGGTAATAATTGATCTTTACACGATACCTACATTTAATTTTAAGATGTTATTTGAATATTTTAACCAAATGACATGGTCAAGGTGACCAATATTTCTCATTTAATGAACTATATATATATTTGAAATAGCCATTTTGAGCTGATATATATTTGGAACTTACTTGCGATTGCTAACGTTATAACATCGGAAGAAACGCGTGTGTTAATGACAGAATATCAATTTGATAATGATGAAAATAAGCATATTTTTAAGAAAAGAAACAATAACTGATGGACTCAGATTAAGCATATTTATTATGAAGATTACTAAGGCTTAGGGACGTAGATTTATTTTTTACCCAAAAATGTTATACTACGTTTTCAACAGATAGAATATGTACTTTCTATTTATGTAATTTATTTTTGTGATGCGCATAATTAATGCCAGAGGAATAGTTGAATCAGATCGAAGATAGATTAAAATTTAAATTTATTTTTATAGAGAGGAGGAAGATAATTGATGTCAATACATATTATCAGATTTTCTTATATGGTTCTAGAATCATGAAATAAATTATAGATTATCCAATTTAGTGTTATTATTTTAGGAGATAGGCTAATATCATTATGATATAAATGATTTTGAATTAATTCATTTAAAAAATATATTTTATTTATTTTCTTTTCTTCGAATGATTGGACTTGGAAAACTTGATATTGATTCTGGAGGACGAATGGTATCGATGGTAATTTATTAAAAAGGAAATGTGGTGTCCCAGTTGATCTCACGTAAAAATAGTACGGTTCGTATAAGCAATTTAATTATCCCTGAGAGGTGTCGCGTGGCAATTTAAGGATTATCATATCAATAAATGTGATAAGAAAAATGAAGATTACGATATCGCTTAAATTTTATGATGCGGTAACTGTTTATTCAATGAATATTAGAAGCGAGCATAGCTACCGACACTTAGCATCATTTTTATTAAATGCATTGATCCATTTAATGATCTGTAGAAGTGATGGATGGTTGAGGGGAAAATAGCCGGAGCAATTGATAGGTCGCCCAATATGGTGCAAGAAAGAAACCCCCTCAGGATGGTGCAATATATATATATATATAATACGCTGGGGCCATCAACGACAACGTGAAGTCTGGTTGCATTTGACACTGAACTTGGCCTTCTTTAGAGCCCAAATTTCCCTCATTCTTTGTGAGTGGGCCTGCTTATGCTCCTCTGAACAAAGGGCACCGTGTCTTCTCTTCGGTTGCTCGTCTCGGTTTAGCCCGTTCGTCAATATTTTCTTGCGGAAGCGCTGTTAAGGGCGTCTTCAACTGAGATACGTAGCATTTGCAGGACTTCTTTGGTATTTCTAAACCAGGGAATTGTGGTTTTGGGATTTGAATAAAAAAAGTGAAAGATTTCGTTAGTTAACTTTCTTCCGTCCATTCTTTTCAGATGACCGTAAAATCGTGCCCGTCTTTTTCTGATTGTGTCGGTAATTTTACTCTATTTTGTTGTAGACTTCCTTGTTGGATCTCTTTTGATGGATTCCATTTCTATACTTTGATCCCAAGATGCCTCTCACAATTTTGCGCTCTTTTTTCTCCAGTTCTTCAAGGAGTCCTTTGTTGGCATTTTTTATTATTAATAATATTATTATTAATAATAAACATATACATCCTCATTACAGACCGTTGTGCTCTTCAGCGTTCAGTCTGCAAGCCTCTGTGAATTTACTAAGTGTCACCAGAATCCTCTATTTGCAATTAGCGCTGTGGCCTCATTTAGTTTTATACCACTTATCTTTAAATCGTTAGAAACTGAGTCTAAACATTGTCGTCTTTGTCTCCCTCTGCTTCCCTTACCCTCTATAATAGAGTCCATTATTCTTCCAAGTAATCTATCCTCCTCCATTCGCCTCACATGACCCCACCACCGAAGCCGGTTTATGCATACAGCTTCATCCATCGAGTTCACTCCTAATTTAGCCTGTATCTCCTCATTCCGAGTACACTCCTGCCATTGTTCACCTGTTTGTACCAGTAATCATTCTCGCTACTTTCATGTCTGTTACTTCTAACTTATGAATAAGATATCCTGAGTCCACCCAGCTTTCCCTCCCGTAAAGCAAAGTTCGTCTGGAAACAGAACGATATAAAGATAGTTTCATCCGGGAGCTGACTTCCTTCTTACAGAATACTGTTGATCGCAACTGCGAACTCACTACATTAGCTTTACTGCACCTTGATGCATTCTCACTTACTATATCCCGGGAGAACACACATCCTAAATACTTGAAATTATCTACCTATTCCAGCTTTGTATCGCCAATCTGACATTCAATTCTGCTGAATTTCTTGCCTACTGACATCAATTTAGTCTCCGAAAGCTAATTTTCATACCATACTCACTGCACCTAGTTTCAAGTTCCAAGATATTAGACTGCAGGCTTTCGGCAAAATCTGCCATTAACACCAAGTCGTTAGCATAGGCTAGACTGCTTACTACATTTCCACCTAACTGAATCCCTCCATGCTACTTTATACCTTTCAACAGATGATCCAAAGGTGAATGATTACAGCCTTGTCTAACCCCTGTAAGTACCCTGAACCAAGAACTCATTCTACCATCAATTCTCACTGAAGCCCAATTGTCAACACAAATGCCTTTGATTGATTTTAATAATCTACCCTTGATCCCATAGTCCCCCAGTATGGAGATCATATTTTCCCTCGGTACCCTGCCATATGCTTTCTCTACATCAACGAAACATAAACACAACTGTCAATTCCTCTCGTAGCATCTTTCATTTACCTGGCGCACGCTGAAAATCTGATCCTGACAGCCCCTCTGTTGTCTGAAACCACACTGGTTTTCATTCAACTTCCTCTCGACCACTGGTCGCACCATCCCTTCGAAGACGCCAATGAATACTTTTCCTGGTATACTAATCAATGAGATGCCTCGATAGTTCTTGCAATAATTCCTGTTCCCTTGCTTATAGATAGGTACAATTACTGCATTTGTCCAGTCTGAAGGTACCTTACCAACACTCCATGCTAATTATTCTATGAAGCGATTTCATCCCTGCCTTCCCACTATACTTCACCATTTCAGGTCTAATTCCATCTATTCCTGCTGCTTCATAACAATGGAGTTTATTTAACTTACCAACCTTTCCACTTCCTCAAGCGTAATATCACCAACATGATTTGCCTTCTTTGAATGAGCGCCGTTGTTCCCCATGTGTGTATGTTGGGTATTCAGCCCGAAGGCTGGCTGGATCCTCAACAGGTTCACCATTAGCTGTCATAGATGGCCTAGGTGTCACTGAAAAGGCGTACTAGGGAAATGAGGAGTGAGGTAGTTTCCCGTTGCTTTCCTCACTGAGCCAGAAGTTGCTATTGCACATCAGTCTGCCAAGCCCACTGAAATGCGTGCACCAACCGACCCTATGAGCAACATTTTCACACCATTCATAGCAGCGACTGGCTGCATAAGGAATGGCATTAGTTGTGTCACTCATACCTCAGCCACTTTCATATTGTCAAGGCCAAGAATAAGACTGAGACAGGTCAATGAAAGTAAACAATTTTATTCTAGCCCATGCCAACAGACATGGTGCAATGTAAACACTACATCTTGCCAGCAAAGGCCTTTGTTCCCCATACCGCCATGAAAATTTTCTTTGACTTTGAGAAGATTTTCAAAATATTTCCTCCACCTGTCCAGTGATTCACTGAGATACATTAAGATTTCACCCGAATTACCCAAAACACTGTTCTTTTCTTTTAACTCTCCCTTCCTAAGATTCTTTATCACTGTCCAAAAGGTTTCCCTGCTGCTTGACCTAGCCTTTCCAGGTTATTACCAAAATCTTCGCACGACTTCTTTTTGGATTCAACAACTATTTGTTTCGCTCTGTTTCTTTCAACTACGTACGATTGCCTGTCTGCATCAGACCTTGTTTGAATCAATTTCTGATAAGCCTTCTTTTTACGTCTACAAGCTGCCCTCACTTCATCATTCCACCAAGATGTTCGCTTTTTCTCATCTTCACACACAGTTGTTCCTAGGCATTCCCTTGCTGTTGCTACTACAGCATCCCTGTATGCCACCGATTCTCTTTCTATATCCTGAACCTGCTTACTGTTTACTGTTCGGAACTTCTCACTAATTATATCCATGTACTCCTGTCTAGTTCCTCGTCCAGGAGATTTTCTTCCCTTGTTCGTTTGCAGACAGATTTCACTTTCTCTACCCTAGGCCTAGATAAGATAGTGGTCTGTTTCATAGAAAAATCCCCGAAAAACGCGTACATTCCTAACAGATTTGAAGTCGGTTATGATATAGTATATTATTGATCTGGTACCCCTAGACTCCCACGTATAGCGGTGAATAGCTTTATGCTTGAAGAATGTATTCGTAACTACTAAACCCATATTAGCACAGAAGTCCAGCAGACGCTTCCCATTCCTATTAGCTTCCATATTTTCCCCACATTTACCAATCACCCTTTCATATCCTTCAGTTCTATCTCCAACTCTTACGTTGAAATCGCCCATTAGCACTATCCTATCCTTGCTGTTGGCCCTGATTACAATGTCACTCAATGCTTCATAAAACTTGTCGATTTCATCCTCATTTGCACCCTCACATGGTGAATTATTATTATTATGATTATTAGATTATTTTTTAATTTTACACTATTACAATTAGGATCCATCGTTCACCGGTTTATTAGCTTCCTCGAGAGATCAGTGGTGGTGTCCGACCCATCATCACGGATTCTGTTCCGTCCAACAAAAGGCAACACTAAACCTTAAAGATTGCATTTTATTTTAGCTGATCTATGTATACGAAATATAGTCTCATACTCCTAGAACTATATTACTCCTAAAACAGCAGCCCTAGAGTGTCTACCTACAAGGATGTAGAAGTAAAAGGGAGTGAAATACCAGCACTCTGTTATCTATATTATTAAGTCAGAAGTATGAGGTGAAAAAGTATATACGATGAGGAACGCATGGTTGCTCGTTACCAGTGGCGATCTAATGGAGCGAAGCCTAGTACACCTATCCCCCCGCCTTCCACACCTACCGGACATATAGCGGCAAGCCGCGCGTGGTGAGGCGAACGAAGAGGAACGCAACGTTTGGACTGCAATATCAGTCTCCGATGCCTTGTTCTCAGAAATACGTGCGAAGTGTTTTCTCATTGCTTTCAAGTTTTGTAAATGGAACAATGTGCTAGATGCTTACATTATAATGAGCTTTAGATTTCTGTGGTTCTCTTTTCAGGTGTGGGCTTCGTCGATAGACTTGGTAGCGTTCAGTATACGGCGCTCATCTTTACCCAGTATTGTTGCATCTTCTTCCCGTGTAACTACTCCCTTTCTTCTGAAATTGGGGGCACCCTTCTTCTACATTGGATTTTTCCTGAAAACCACGGACTTTCTTCAGGATCTGTCTCACAACCTGTCTGTTATGCAAGGCTGTCAGCCAATTGTTTTATGTCCTTCTCAGTCGCTATCAGCTGTGTTATAATAACTTTGTTGTTTTGCCAGGATAGTCAGAGAGCCTTTTATCGTCGGGTGGAGGTATAAATTTTTAAGTCTCTAGTACTCCCCGTCTTCCAGCACCGGGTCACCCGCCCCAAACTTACCTACCGTTATGTTCATCCTATTGAGTGTTCCTTATTGTTCCTTTACCTCTGTTCATGACTTGATTTGACACTAGTTTTTTTCAATACTTATGATATTAAGAAAATAGCCTTTATGTTTTCCGTTTTCTATATTTGTACGACGCTAATAAAGGTACGGGTGTATTCTGCACGAAGGCAGGTCCGAACCTCCGCAGAGGTGTGCCTGAGCCGGAGTTTACGTGCGGGAGGGTGGCCAGTTCCTTTCCGCTCCTCCATTCCCTTACCCTCCACCAACAGCGCGTGGCAACCCACCCAAATCTTGACCACGCCCAATGTGGCTTAACTTCGGAGATGTCACGGTATCCAGTGTTTCAACACGGCTACGGCCGTTAGGCTAATAAAATGCCTAGTTTATACACTTCAGAAAGAATAACTTGGTGTGTAATGAAAATAATTGAATGATGGTCCAAAATGTCTTAAAAACATTCCGTATATCTCATCATAATCAAATTTTCCACTTTTGTTTTCAGTAAATGTGTTAACTACAAGAATATTCACAGAGAAGCATTGAAATATGGCATAGATGTTATAGGTCAAATTCATTTATTTTTGAAATGATTGTTTTCATAGTAGTTCTAATGTATTTTATTTAAAAGCCCGTATGTGCTGTTTAGATCTGTTTCGTGGGGGAGAAGGACTGAACCCCCTAACCACCCTCAGACCCTGGGTACGGCATTGAGGCTACGCGTACCAGCATTAAAGAAGTACAACAAACGTGCTTATAACTTACACCGTCCGCACACGGGGAAACACGAAAGCAATAAAAGTCACTAGGTGGTGCTGGCGATCTCCGTGGTCTGGGCAGCAGGGCATTAGCACACGGGCAACATTTTAGACAGGCAACTCGTACTTTACCTACGATATATTATAGTAGTGTTTTTTAAAGGCTTTCGAAGGTCCCACATATTTTTTTCGGTTCATCATTTCGAGTGAATCAAGTGAGGTACATTAGATCCCGACGAAAAAACTGAAGGAAGTATTGGGTTGATTTCTAGATTAAAAGGAACACACGATACAGGCTATGCGTTGCAGCGAACGAACTGCAAGAAAGTGACGTCACATTTCTTACATTTTATAGAATCTAGAATCTTATACTATAATCTATTAGTTTCATTGTCCCTATTGATAGTTCAAGTACAAGTATGAAGGATGAGTTCTCCACCTAATCAATACTTTATGTTACATAGTGTTAGGTTTCTCGATTGCGCTTATATGAATCTTAGGTTTTTACGCTGTGAAGGGTTGGATTCCAGTGGATGTTCAAGGGCATGATCAAGGTCATATGATTGGAGGCTGGTATTTCCATTTGTGGGCTAGTTGGGGCACAATGATCATATGAGGACAAGAAGGTACCTACCTAGCCGGTGAAGGTGTTTCTGAAGAACTGGGTAGCTAGCTCCACAAATAGATTCCATCCTGTTACTTCACCAGTTAGGAGTGTCCTTTTATTGAAGGTTCGTAATTAAGGATCAGACAGTGTCAGAAGGTCGGAACAAGAACGTTCAGAAACTGTGCAGTTCCTTCCTTCGTTCCGGCTTTGGACTGCAGAGTAGTACTCTGGGACTGTTCTGTCAACGCCACTTTCGGAGATAAGTTTTACTTCTTTTCTTCCTTGTTGGTTGCTTTCGAGAAATCTGTTTAGGGTTGGACTGTGACAGTTGCCTCGATTCAGGCAAAGTATTAGCGGACTGTTCATGGGCTAGTGGCAAGGAATCTTGAACATTAGATGTCAACAGAGGTAAAGTCGGAGCAGCTGCTGGTCGTGGTGGCGGAAACGGAGGGGACAATGGATCCCAGTCCGTTCATTCGGAATCAGCAGGTGTTGAAATGAGGGGCGGAGAGCCCAGATCTTCGGGGTCATTTACCTCGCTCCTTCAGAATTTGGGGGAAAATTACCTGTAGTACGGTTAGAAGCATTCGTGAACGGCAAACTAAACTGCATGGATTCGCGTAAGTAATGAGTCTTTTTATTTTATTTTTGTTTTTTTGCTTTGGAGCCGGAGCCGCTTGGGCAAACGTTCTCTATTATCGCTAAACAGAGAGAAAAAATGGAATGGATCCAACACTTCGAAAATGAAGGTATCGGCCAAAGAAAGACAAGGGCTACGAATGGCTTGAAAATTAAAAACTCTCTAGGCCTGCATACGTCATAACGTCGAGGTCGGAAAAGAGTAAGAGTTGACCAAGGGAGGTCTGATGAACGTGAGGAGCCTGGCACAACTAAGTGGAATCAATGCCAGGACTCAGCTAATGGCCCCGTGGTCGCCAATCCCCGCTCTCAAGTTAATAGCCCATGGACCCCTTGTAGTCGCCTCTTACGAAGTCAGGGAATACCAGGGGAAACAACTAACATCTAATTCTAACATTCCCCCATCCACTACCCGAGGCAATGGTGGTGTGACCGCAGCCCTAAGAGGAAGTACAACTAGGCAACCATCCTCCACACAACACCAATCAGGTAGTAAAAGTTAAAGGGGTGAAACACTTCAAGAAACGAAGGCATCGGTCAAAGAAGTCAAGGGCCACGGAGGGCTCGAAAAAGAATGACTCCTTAGGCCTCCACAGGCAACACCGTCGGGGTCGAAAAAGAACAAGAATCGACCAAGGGAGGTCGAAGAGGTCAGATGAAAGTGAGGAGCCAGGCGCAAGCAAAGAGGAAACAATGTCAAGACTCAGCCAAGCGCCCCGCTGTCGTCAACATGCGCTCCCAAGTCGAGAGACCCTGAGATATACCCGAGGCAGAAAGGTTGGCTGAACAGTAAGAGAACTGAAAAGTCACGAGGTTAGGATAGGAAGGAAACAGAAATGAAAAAAGAGCAGAGACACCTCTCAGGCAACTCGAGGCCCTACTGGCCCTACTGGCCCTACTCCGAGGCCAATATATCACGAGTCATGAGTAACCTTAGCTGGCACAGCCTCGGGATCAACAAGCACACAAGTCCCCACAACGACATTAAGGTCATGATGCGACTAGAGGGGGTATTATTGTTATATATTCACAAAATGTAATTGTCTTCGTTATATTAGTTGGCCTGTCGTTTACCGAACAAAACGAGACCGGAATGTTTCATATCGGTCGACGAATTCACTCGCTCAATCAATCAATCAATCAATCAATCAATCAATCAATCAATCAATCAGTCAATCTATCAATCAATCACTACTGATCTCCATTTAGGGCAGTCGCTCAGGTGACAGATTCCCTATCCGTTGTTTTCCTAACCTTTGCTTAAATTATTGCAAAGAAATTGGAAATTTATTGAACATCTCCCTTTGTAAGTTATTTCAATACCTAAATTCCCTTACTATAAACGAATATTTGTCCCAATTTGCCTCTTGAATTACATCCTTATATTCATATTGTGATCTCTCCTACTTTCAAAGACACCACTCAAACTTATTCGTCTACTAATATCATTCCACGCCATATCTCCACTGACAGCTCGGACCATATCACTTAGTCTTCTCCGAAGTCTTCCCAGCCCAAACTTTGAAACTTGTTTGGAACGCTATTCTTTTGTCGGTAATTATCCAGAACAAATCGAGCTGCTTTTCTTCGGATTTTTTCCAGTTCCCGAATCAGGTAATCCTGGTGAAGGTCTCATACACCTGAATCGTACAATACTCTAGTTGTGGTCTTATCAGAGACGTATATTGAACCCTTGGAAATGAGGCAGTTTGGGTGCATTATGCCCTCTCCTTTACATCCTTACTACAACCCCTAAATCCCCTTATAACCATATGCAGAGATCTGTACCCTTTAATTACAATCCCTTTTATGTGATTACCCCAACGAAGTTCTTTCCCTATATTAACACCCAGGTAGGCCTATAGTCCGCCCACCCTTTACGATATTACTTTGTACGGGGGTGAGGAGTAAGGAGGGGGCTCTCCCGGTTCCGGTTATACTGCCAACTGAATGGGAATGAAATATGAATTGAATCGATAATATGACCGATCAATATGAATTTTCTAAACATTTATTATCTTACGCCAAAAACTGTGTCACACATACATCATTTAACAGTATATAACATTTCTCAATGCGAATCTTGTTCCTAGCAAGAATTCTATAGTTTGGCTTTGCTGTGTAAACAACAACAGTAAAGTGTTTGCCAAGCATAAGCGATTCATAGTTTGTGTTTCAAATGTTGCCAGTACGAATCTCGAATATAACCGAGATCGACCGATTCAGCACTAGGGTGAGCAAGTATCACTAAAAGGTGCGCGTACTGTACTTACAACGATCCCCATAAGGAATTTTCACACCATCAACACAGTAATTTAAACTGCTAGGACTTTCCCTATTTGTCAAACTCACAACCTTTTAACCTCATTTATCATCGTACCATTGCCTACTGTCCATCTTACAACACCATCGGGGTCATTTTGCAGTTTCTCACAATCTTGTAACTTATTTATTACTCTATACAAAATAACATCATCCGTAAAAAGCCTTATCTCTGATTCCACTTCTTTACTCATATCAATTATATATATATATTTTTTTTTACCCGTAAAAAGTGTTCATATATTTAAGGCGCTTGATATCAAATTAACGAGCATGACCCTTAATTCTGGGAGTGGCTTTATCACTGGAGTTGGTACAGAGAGGGGTATAGTTATCAATTTTAGAGATTCTTTTGATAAATTGAGTTTATTGATCATCAAAAGCAAGTTCATATCACCTTCGTACAGCAGCATGGAAGTGTCGTGGCTGGTTGGTACCTCCAAGTCCTGGAATGGCGCTGGACAACGCCCGGGCAGGGACCACGCCTGCTCGGATGAGGAGTTCTGGAATGTCTCGACGTTCTGGAATGTCTCGACGTTCTGGAAGGTCTTTAAGATTCGCACACGTTCCAGGATTCGATTTGGAACGTAATTCACACTGGAGTTTTCTGCACGGCACTCCACACATTCATGGCACTGTCTGAACAGATATGACCTTTTAATGATTGTTACTGCACTCTGGATATTCAATAAAAACGTTCATAACACGAGCTTACTGTAAGTCAGAATGTTCTAGAGGATTACTGTCACTACAGTTCTAAATGCATAGTTCTGAAGATTTAAAACACATTGGCAATGCACTGTATAAATAGCACTCGGAAACTGTCCTGTTCCGTCGATAGGCGAAGTGAATAGCCATTAAAGAAAATAATATTTGAAAGAAAATGTCTGGATGCACTCAAACTACTGGAACGTTCTAGGCTTTCTAGGAACGCGACATGCGTATTCTGAATTGTCACAGTCTTTGACGAGGATAAGAATGAAACACAAGTCCCCGTGCAGCACTTGGGAAATATGCACATTTCACAATTAAACGTAATATTGAACGTCCCCTAAGTTCCACAGTTTACAAGACGTAAGTTCAATGAGGCACTTGGGAAAACAAGTCATATCGTACACACGAAAGTTTATGTCAGTAGGGCACAAGTTCATCCTACAAGCTCGGAAAATTTCAATGTTCCAGAAATTGATCCACAAAATACAAGTTTGAGTAAGTTCGAAACGTAAGTTCAGTGTGCTACACAACACTCGTGAAAATTCAAAGTCCTTTCAATCGTCGTCGAATAACTAAGTCCCTATGTGGCACTTCAAAAAAATTACAAGGTTCCAATGTGCAGAAATAACAAAGTTCCAATGTGTCAAATATTAAAGTCCCAACACGACACCCGAAAAAAATAGTGTTCCGATGTGTCAAAATATTAAAGTCCCAACACGACACTTGAAGAAAATAAAGTTCCGATGACAATGTTCCAGTATGTCACCTTACGAAAATAATAAAGTCTCACCGCGACACTTGGCTAAAATAACTAAGTTCCAATGAGACGCTTCAGAAAAATAACAAAGTTCTTATATGACACTTTAAGAAAATATCAAAGTCCAATCGCGACACACGAAAAAAAATTAGCAAAGTTCCAGTGTGTCAATATGACAAAGTTCCAACATGATACTCGCAGAAAATAACAAAGTCCCAATCAGGCACTTCAAGAATATGATAAAGTCCCGACACAACACTTAACGAAAATATCGAAGTTCCAATACTTGGAATTCGAAGACTGTCGACAAGAAGTTCGACGCGAACAATACTCCTCCTGTCGCACGTGTCACAGAGACGGCGGAGTGACAGATACTGATTTCGTAGGTCAGGTGGTCCTCCTTTTATACACGTTGGCATGGAAGTGTCTAGAACCCGGGTACTATCTACCCTTATAACTTCTATAATACTCGGCGGATTTTCTTGAAATCTTGACAGATGACGTCTATTGTAGAGGTTTTTAAGATGGCAGTGTCAAAATAGCAATGAAGTAGCGAAAATGTACTATATATGGTAGTGGATAGCTGGCTTACGGCGGCCACGTCACTCGCTGGGTACGTCACTGCGTTCGGCTGGCTGCCTACCTTCCACCTCGCGCGAGATTCAACAAACATACTTCGGACTTCTCTCGTAGCGGCGTTCCCGGTACATGTCCCCCCTCTTAGGGCAAAGAAAATTCGACAAGGATTTTCTTTAGGCTTCTCTCTCGAAGTATGCTTTTAGGCTAGAAGCATTATATGCCTTCGGTGGTTCCATGATGTGTGTTCTTGCTTATGCTCTGCATCTCCATACAATGGAATAGGGACGTCTTTTATAAGTGGAAGTATCCTTGACATCCAGATGATATTTAAAATCTCGGATCTCTCCGGATTTATCATTGAACACTTCTGGATAAGTTTCGAAGATTTCCTTGACTGAATCCGCAACGTCTTTGTTGGCCACTGGATCTTCAATCACACTGATTACGGAGCTGACATAGTCTGGACCGTCGTCGTACATCTCATCTATCAAGGGTACATCTCCGACGTGTCCCACTTCCTCGGGATCACCCTCTTCATCTCCGACTGGTGGAGCATCGCTATTTCCACCATCGAATTCTTCTTGCGGGGTATCTATCCCTTGTATCCGACCATCGTCTCCTTCGATCAGCTGTAATTCTACAGGGTCTACGTTATAAAATGTAATGACGTTTGCTGTGTAATCAATCACTCCTCCATATTGGATGAGGAAATCGGATCCAAGGTTAACATTGAATCTCATCTGAGAAATCACTATAAAACTTGCTCTAATTGAACATGTCCCACGACTAATTCCGTAAAAGTCTGTAATTTACATTTAAGGCACTTATCTGGAACAATCCCTTTGATCCTAAGTTGGGAAACAGGCATCACAAGTACATCACGTCTCTCCTTTATGGCTTCTAATAGTCTAGCTGAGATAAGGGAGGCTTGAGCTCCTGAATCGACTAACGACATAACTTTAATGTTCCCAAACCTAATGGCGATTACTGGCAGGCTACGTTGGTTTCTTGGCCTAGATGGTGTCATATCCTCATGGAGTAGTTCTGAGTCCTCTACGTGCCAATAATGTACCTGAGTTACGCAGAGCGGCTCTTCCCTCCTTCCATTTTCAGGCAATCTCCTTAAGAGAACATTGGAGTTTTTTTGCACCCGTTGTGTTAGGGTTCGGTGCAGGCGTTTCGTTTTTCTTACCAGCGGATTCCTGATAATCTAACGAGGCGGCTCCTTCTTGATCCTCGCCTCTTAGCTTTTCTTTCAAGTACTCTTGAGTTTCTCGCCATCGTCTATTCAATTCATCTCGATAAGTAACCCCGTCCTCTACTTGTTGGGCCTTTGTTGGCTTTTTCCATGTTAATCTATTTTCGTACGGCACTTTCCCTCGGTCCGGCCGTCCTTTATACCCTCGATATCGGGTAGGTGTATTTCGTGGTGTAGGCCGTTCCTGTGGTACTTCCGGATCTGGACGTCCTTGTGTCACAATGGCGACAGGACTGGTAGTCATTTCTTTAGTCTTACTCCCTTTCGGTAAAGATTGAGCGTGGGCTGTGTCTAACCTACGAAGTATCCCATCCATTTGTTCTAAAGATTGTATGTTAGCAGCTACCAAAATCTCCTGGACTTGGGCTGGGAATTGCAGCGTGATCGCCTGGATCAGCTCTTGCTCAGGCAATGGCGGATCCAAAAACTGCATTTTCTTAAGTTGCCCAATGAAATAATCTGTGTAACGTGATGTGTTTATAGAAGTATTGTACTTCTTAGCATACAACTGCAACTTAATTAAATGTTGCGTCTCTGAATTCCAAAAACGCTTCAATAGAGCTTCCTTGAATTCAGAATAAGTGTTAAAGCAAGATTTGAAAGCGGAATACCATGATAGAGCGCGTCCCTCTAGTAACTTGGAAACGACACGAAGCTGTCAATCAGGACTGATTTTATTTTCTTGAAAATACCCTTCAGTGTTGAGTAAAAATTCCCCAGCGGTGTATTCCTCCTTCCCAGAGAATTTAGCAGGTTTTTCATCGGCCATTCGGATGATAGTGGTAATGTTTGTGTTTTCGTTAGTTTTCAATATACTAGACGAAAATAAGGGAGTATCCTTCAGTTCTAAATTAGAGACCTTACTACCAAGGGTTTCTATCTGTCCCTGTAATTCTGTTTTAACATCCTTCACATGTTGTTTAATAGTATCTTCTACCACCTTCACTTCATCTTGTAGGTCCTTCTTTAGTTCAGATACGTCTTGACATATACGCGTAACTCGAGTGTGCGTAGTATCTAATTGAGACGAAAACTTTTTATCAAACTCTCCCTGTTTGCTCTTTATAAGACTGACTTCATAATTTACCCTTTGAATATCAGTTTTAAGCGTATCTCTAAGATTTTCCTGAATGGAGGCTATTTTAACCTGGGCTAAGGATTATTGTGAATGTGATTCTTGAAACTGAGTTCATAAGTCTTCTACTTCTTTAGTAATTTCTTGAGAAATTGGAAGAATAGCTTTGAAGTCATCTTTAAGAAGAGCTACAACTTGGGTTTTAATTTCTTCTTTCATGACCTCCATGCTATTTTTTAATTGGACATTTATTTCAGAAATTTTTTCATCTACCCTAGCGTTGGACTCTTTAAATTTTTGTTCAATGCGAGCACCAGTCTGAGTAACTCTTTGTTCTAGGGTGGCATTCGCTTCTACAAACTTCTTATCTACTTCCGCATTTGAACTACGGATTCCCTAAGTTGACGTTCAAGGTTAGAACTGGATTCATTAAGTTGACGTTCAAGATTAGAACTAGACTCATTTAATTGTTCTTTCTGTTCTCTCAAAGACTGTTCAAGATTAGAACTAGTCTCATTTAATCTGAGTTCGAGATTAGAACCGGATTCGTTTAATTGTACTTTGGTCTCAACGATCCTACTTTCTCTTTTGCTACTTTCATACTGAGCCTAAGGGCTGCCATAATCTCCTCCATTTTATTAAAATATATAACACTAATACCAAGTACAGGAATAATGATTGACACACTTCAAAATAATTTTTTTTAAGATTTTCAAAATTGGCATTCAGTCGACAGTTCAAAGTCTTAAGTCCTAGTGCCAATGTTTCAACACAAATTAATTAAACCAAGTCTTTGCAAATCACTTCTACCAAATTACTTAAATTATGCACTTATGTTTCAGTTAAGTTAGTGTCCACTGAAATTTGCAAACACTCCTATGCTGATTGAATTTAGTCACCATAGCTTTAGCTGTATGTAAGTCTTTTATGTTAAGCTCCAATGAAATCGGGCCCCTAAAGGCGGGCGCCACGTATACTACCTCCTCTCTGTACCCGTAAAAAGTGTTCATATCTTTAAGGCGCTTGATATTAAATTAACGAGCATGACTCTTAATTCAGGGAGTGGCTTTATCACTGGAGTTGGTACAGAGAGGGGTATAGTTATCAATTTTAGAGATTCTTTTGATAAATTGAGTTTATTGATCATCAGAAGCAAGTTCATATCACCATCGTACAGCAGCATGGAAGTGTCGTGGCTGGTTGGTACCTCCAAGTCCTGGGATGGCGCTGGACAACGCCCGGGCAGGGACCACGCCTGCTCGGATGAGGAGTTCTAGAATGTCTCGACGTTCTGGAAGATCTTAAAGATTCGCACACGTTCCAGAATTCGATTTGGGACGTAATCCACACTGGAGTTTTCTGCACGGCACTCCACACATTCATGGCACTGTCTGAACAGATATGACCTTTTAATGATTGTTACTGCACTCTGGATATTCAATCAAAACGTTCATAACACGAGCTTACTGTAAGTCAGAATGTTCTAGAGGATTACTGTCACTACAGTTCTAAATGCATAGTTCTGAAGATTTAAAACACATTGGCAATGCACTGAATTAATAGCACTCGGAAACTGTCCTGTTCCGTCGATAGGCGAAGTGAATAGCCATTAAAGAAAATAATATTTGAAAGAAAAAGTCTGACTTCACAAGTTATGGATGCACTCAAACTACTGGAAAGTTCTAGGCTTTATAGGAACGCGACATGCGTATTCTGAATTGTCACAGTCTTTGACGAGGATAAGAATGAAACACAAGTCCCCGTGCAGCACTTGGGAAATATGCACATTTCACAATTAAACGTAATATTGAACGTCCCCTAAGTTCCACAGTTTACAAGACGTAAGTTCAATGAGGCACTTGGGAAAACAAGTCATATCGTACACACGAAAGTTTATGTCAGTAGGGCACAAGTTCATCCCACAAGCTCGGAAAATTCCAGAAATTAATCCACAAAATACAAGTTTGAATAAGTTCGAAACGTAAGTTCAGTGTGGTACACAACACTAGTGAAAATTCAAAGTCCTTTCAATCGTCGTCGAATAACTAAGTCCCTATGTGGCACTTCAAAAAAATAACAAGGTTCCAATGTGCAGAAATAACAAAGTTCCAATGTGTCAAATATTAAAGTCCCAACACGACACCCGAAGAAAATAAAGTTCCGAAGTGTTAAAATATTAAAGTCCCAACACGACACTTGAAGAAAATAAAGTTCCGATGACAATGTTCCAGTATGTCACCTTACGAAAATAATAAAGTCTTGCCACGACACTTGGCGAAAATAACTAAGTTCCAATGAGACGCTTCAGAAAAATAACTAAGTTCTTATATGACACTTTAAGAAAATATTAAAGTCCAATCGCGACACACGAAAAAAATTGCAAAGTTCCACTGTGTCAATATGACAAAGTTCCAGCATGATACTCGCAGAAAATAACAAAGTCCCAATCAGGCACTTCAAGAATATGATAAAGTCCCGACACAACACTTACCGAAAATATAGAAGTTCCAATACTTGGATTTCGAAGACTGTCGACAAGAAGTTCGACGCGAACAATGCTCCTCCTGTCACCCGTGTCACAGAGACGGCGGAGCGACAGATACTGATTTCGTAGGTCAGGTGGTCCTCCTTTTATACACGTTGGCATGGAAGTGTCTAGAACCCGGGTACTATCTACCCTTATAACTTTTATAATACTCGGGGGATTTTCTTGAAATCTTGACAGATGACGTCTATTGTAGGGGTGTTTTAAGATGGCAGTGTCAAAATAGCGATAAAGTAGCGCAAAATGTACTATATATGGTAGTGGATAGCTGGCTTACGGCGGCCACGTCACTCGCTGGGTACGTCACTGCGTTCGGCTGGCTGCCTATCTTCCACTTCGCGCGAGATTCAACAAACATACTTCGGACTTCTCTCGTAGCGGCGTTCCGGGTACAATAAATATATATATATATAAATGTTCTCCTGGCGGTTAAGTCCAAATGGCACGCTAACCTACGTACTGATTTAAGTAGTGACTGTGAAGCCATTTGGGTAGAAGTGAAATTTCAGCATTCCAAATACCTATTTTCCTGTTTTTACAGAACACCTCGATCAACCATCAATTATTCTGAAAATGTTCTCTGTTCTGTAATGAAAGCCATTAATCTGAATCCTAATATAATTATACTGGACGACTTTAACCTCTCAATATCTTGGAATCCCCCTGCGCAAGGTGTCCCTTCTAACAGCCTCGACAAGTGGTATCTCGACCATTATATTACGGGCCTAGGCCTGCAACAGTACGTCCTTGAGAACACCTGTGGGGATCCTGTGGATAGTCTTCTTGACTACCTGCTTTGCTCCGTTGAGCCTTCAGTTATTTCTGTGGAACGAAATATTTTAAAATCGAACCACAAGTCTGTAGAGGCAACATTCTCTATTGCCCCTCCCCGCTCCCCGAAATGTCATCGACCCTATACCAAGAACTGTATACCCATATGGCGAAAGGTTGATTGGCAGGCTATCAACCACACCCTCTCTCTTCTTCCTTGGCACTTGCTGCAAGTGGGTGAAGTCCAAGAAGCAGTGGACCTGTTCTACGACAGGACCCGTGCTGTGATCCGTGACATTGTTCCCTCTCGTAAAACATCCGCCAGATGCCCATCTTGGAAGAAAAGTGACACCAAAATTGCAGAAATTAATGAGACGAAAGTGTGGAAAGACTAGAAAATGTCACCTTCTGAAGCCAGCTATAAAACTTTTTCTGACCTGCGCAGATACTATAAACAGCTTCTAAAACGGGATTACCAGGAATATATAAACTCTGCCTGCCTAGAAGTGAGAAGCAATAGCAAAATATTCTGGTCTCTGATAAACAGCAGGAAAAATACAAAGCGTGTGCCAGACACAGTGACTTGGGGTAATAATTTAGCCAGTGGTAGTAATAGACCGGAAATTTTCAACGATTACTTTGCGTCTAATTTTGTTTCACCCGTTCAGTTCCCAGATTTTCCGTGCATTGATTCTGTTCCTTCTCATAGTCTCAGTAATCTTTCCACCTCTGAGTCAGAAGTCTATTCTTTACTTTCCTCCCTGCCAGAATTTAAACCTACTGGTCCGGATGGTCTCAGTCCTATCTTCCTTAAAAATACCGCTACGACTCTTGCCCATCCCATTGCTGTTATATTTAACCGTTATTTCTTATCCGGCTACTTTCCTGACGACTGGAAAATCGCTAACATCACTCCGGTTTTTTTAAATGAAAAGAGGCCTGATGTCAGAAACTATCGTCCGATTTCTATATTACCCACCCTGTCACACATCTGTGAAAAGATTATCCACCAGCGTCTTCTTTCTTTCACATTTCCTTATATATCATCCCAGCAGCATGGTTTCCTTCCTGGTAGCTCCTGCCTAACTAATCTGTCTGCTCTTCTCCATCGTGCAACATCTGTCTTAATGACGGTTCTCAGCTGGACGTGTGCTACATTGATATTGCAAAGGCTTTTGTTACCGTAGGCCACGCACTTCTTTCCTATAAACTCTCAGAACGTTTTGATATCCATGGTCGCTTCCTAACTCTCCTGCAGAGCTTCCTCAATACCAGATCTCAGCGTGTGGTTCTTGATGGGTTCAGTTCGACTCTTGTTATGGTACATTCTGGCGTCCCACAAGGCAGTGTCCTAGGTCCGCTTCTTTTTGTCTTATTTATTGACGATCTCATTAATACTATATCCTACGTTTCTTGTGAAATTCTACTATTTGCAGATGACTGTAAAATATTCAAACAAATCGATTCATTATCAGACGTAAACTCCTTACAGAGTGGACTTAACTCACTCTCTGAATGGTGCTCCACATGGCGTCTTAAGCCTAATCCTACCAAGTGTTCCTCTATTTCGATCACGCTTCGTAAATCCCCTATTCACAGTAAATACTCCCTCCTCGGTAACCCGTTCCCAACTCTAACAGAACAAAATGACTTAGGAGTGTTGTTTGACAGCAAATTGTTATTTGTCCCCCATAGACAAAAGATAACCTCACGAGCAATGTCACTTCTCGGTTTGTTGTATAGATTTTCTGACATCACCGATATCCAAGCCCTCCGAGCCTAATGTATCTTGCATCCTACCGATTATTGAATTCGCATCTCCTATCTGGTCTACCCCTTCACCCACTAATCTGAATCACATTGAGCGCGTGCAGTCATTCTGTGCCATTGTTAGAGCCAGAGTATCTGATTATCGAAACTTGAGCAGTAATCAGATACTGGATAAGTTAAACCTTCACCCGTTATCTAGTCGCAGGAAAGTAGCCGACCTTAGATTCCTATATAACGCTGTTAACGGTTTATTTCGTTCCCCCGAACCTGCATCCTTCTTTTCCTTACATGTTAAATCTCCCAAAACCAGGACTAATCCGCCCCTTCATATTCCCTATTCCCGCCTCTCTCTCTTTCAAAAAAGTTCATTTATCCGCATACCAACCCTCCTTAACTCTTTATATTCTGACAGGAACTTGGACGTTTTTTCTTCGCATGCCTCCTTTAATCGATTCTTCCTTAACCGTGTTCATTTTCTTCATATTCCTTTTTTCTCTTCTCATTGCTGTCTTCTCTTTTGTACATAATGTAATATGTATTAATTTTTTACTGTACTATACCATTACTTATGTGTTATATCTGTATTTATCTTACTGTGCCTAGCTATAAGTTCTTCTCTTCGTTTTACATTCAATCTTCAATTTTCCTCGTTGTTTGTTTTGCCTTTATATTTTGTTCTTAATTGTTGTGTCTACAGTTATTTTAATATTTTGTTAGTTTTTAATTTTTTCCTCTATTTTTACCATTAGATGTTATTTCCTCATTGTTCTTCCACTTACTTTTTTACGTTTGCCTTGTGCTACTCCACTGTAAATATATTTTGCCTTTGCGGAACTCTGTAATTCGGCTTCTCGCTGTTTTGGTTTCCCAAATAAATAAATAAATAAATAAATAAATAAATAAATAAATAAAGGTCCAAGAATACTGGTCTAATGGTACTACCTGCTCCGACGTGTAGTCAGTTCTCAAAGCATAAGGCCCCCGGACGTTGCAT
This sequence comes from Anabrus simplex, assembly GCF_040414725.1. Taxonomy (NCBI): domain Eukaryota; kingdom Metazoa; phylum Arthropoda; class Insecta; order Orthoptera; family Tettigoniidae; genus Anabrus; species Anabrus simplex. The sequence continues at coordinate 1,637,103,876 of NC_090265.1, forward strand.
TATCGCGCTAAGTGTATAATTGTAACATTTAGCCGTAGCCTTGAGTTACCCAGTCATATCGCAGTTATCACTTCTAGTTAACCACTAACAAGCTGATATGTATAACACAACCTTTCCGTACCTCCTTTCCTGAGGGCTTATCTCCTTATCACGGTAGAACCTAGTGTATAAAAAAGGTATTTGGTATAGTACAGGACCACTGACAAGATGGGCTCTTCAACGCGATCATGTCTCTTGCTGCTGGCTCTAGTAGTACTGGTTCACGGCGCGGCGAGGTCCCGCTCGGCCAACAACCGCTTCCCTGATGACTTCCTCTTCGGCTCTGCTACCGCGGCGTATCAAGTGGAGGGAGGTTGGAACGCGGATGGTAAGATATATTTCTCGACTATACCGTAATAAGCTAATTGTATGTGATATAATCGTATCTTAATGATATACATCAAAGTTCTGTTATTCATTAAGGGAAATATGTACATGTGCAAATATAATCGTTCACCATATCCACAATTTTTGAGGTACGTAACTAAAAAATTTTGTACGAAGTTTAATAATGGTTAAGTACGTTTCCTCACCATTTTTCATAACTTTAACAAAAGGATGTCTTATTTATAAGAAGTAACAGACATGAAAGTAGCGAGAATGATTGCTGATGAAAACAGGTGGGAACAATGGAAGAAGAGTACTCGGAATGAGGAGATAAAGGCTAATTTAGGAATGAACTCGATGGATGAAGCTGTACGCATAAAACGTCTTCGGTGGTGGGGTCATGTGAGGCGAATGGAGTAGGATAGGTTACCCAGGAGAATAATGGACCCTGTTATAGAGGGTAAGAGAAGTAGAGGGAGACAAAGACGACGATGGTTAGACTCAGTTCCTTCTTATTTCTCTGTGCTTTACGTCGCACCGACACAGATAGGTCTTATGGCGACGATGGGATAGGGAAGGCCTAGGGGTGGGAAGGAAGCGGCCGTGGCCTTAATTAAGGTACAGCCCCAGCATTTGCCTGGTGTGAAAATGGGAAGCCACGGAAAACCATCTTCAGGGCTGCCGACAGAGAGATTCGAACCCACTATTTCCCGAATGCAAGCTCACAGCTGCGCGGTTCTAACGGCACGGCCAACTCGCCCGGTAGGCTCAGTTTTTAACGATTTAAAGATAAGTGGTATAGAACTAAATGAGGCCACAGCACTAGTTGCAAATAGAGGATTGTGGCGACGTTTAATAAATTCAGAAAGGCTTGCAGACTGAACGCTGAAAGACATAACGGTCTATAATGATGATGGATGTGTGTATACGTTAACAAAAGAATTCAAGTGTTTTGCAATTTATAAATTTGATGACTCCATGATTAACAAAAGTACCTCTTTCTCATAAACTTCCCAACAAATTGTCAAGGAAATTTCACGGTATGACCTCAATATGTATAGAAAATAATCCAGAGAAGCATTTTTAATATATTGTTACTTAATTTATTTTATTGTTTAATTACTTTGTAAACTGAAGACTATCCAGAATAACTTGATATTTTTCTTGTATATCTCGGTGTTTAAAGTTTTCCCCAGTGTATATGTTTGTTATACTTAGTAATTGGTGTGCCAAGAATCATGGCTCTTCCTTTCCCAGTTTCTGAGAAAAGTGTTGCTGTATAATGAAAATGGTGATTCTGATAAAGTGCACTTTAAAGTTGAACTTCATTTTTCCTTGCCATTCTTTTTATCAAAAGGCTCTCCAGAACTGTACTGAGTGTCCTCCTTTCCTTCAATATTTCTCTTCTTGTAGGCCTATCTTCTTTTCTGTCTTGTGTTCTTTTCATGGTCTTCGATGGATTTCTCAGCTGCAGTTATACATTGTGTGTCAATTCTCTTCAAGATATCTCGAGTGAATGCTCCAAACTTGAAGCCCATTCTCTGCAAGACTTTTATCCTCTCTGAGTTGCCACCATTAAATGCAAGAACTGCATCACAAACTGTAATTTAACTACCATAGATGTGTAAAAATGCTGTCTACATACAAGGGCATTCAGAGCAGTGGCGGTTTCTGGTATAGCGCAATGGAGCAATGAACCTCCAGTTTATATCAAATTTTATTCAACTACTTAATAATCATAACTCCCTTGTCAATCTCGAAGCTCTTGCTTAGCCCATCTATCCGTAATATTGGCTTTCATTTCATGTGAACTGCGCACGTTCCGTGGCTGGATACTTGTCTGGAATGAACCCCCTTCGAAGGCGCTCTCTCCGTCCGTACCTGGGCGAAGGGAGTGGCGAGGTACGGGGGGACATCGGCCGGCACGTAGACAAGACCAGGATATCGCAGAAACAGATATCCTTGGTTTACGCATGCGCAATATGCCACTCTCTCTAGTGTTGTCGGGGGTGTTGGGGCAAGGTAGACTGACCTTGTGTTGGGGTATGTGCCTGCCATCTGTTGCCCTTACAGGATTTCAACTACGTAACAGAAAATAGTGCACATAATTAGCGCTAGTGCTGAAGAGCATCATTACTGCCAGCAGTCACATTAAACTGCCAAATTCCAATTGATGTATTTTCCCAAATTTTGCCTTCTTTGGAATAATTACTTTTTGGAGAGAAAATTAACTTAAAACTCACCGAGGCAAAGAGTAGCGGGAATGTAATACCAAAGAAAACGCTAACTGCCTAGCCACAGGAGTTCTTAAAATTAAGTTACCAACATTTCGAACATGCATCCATAAAGTTTACTCTGTTTTTCAAGTGTGATGCTAGTGTTTACAACAGTTTGCAAAAGTTATCATAATTCGTAATATTATTGTACGCTGTGCAAGCGTGTGAGTGTTTTTCTGCATTGTTGTGCCGTTCAGAAACATAATTTTTAGGACATAAAGAAGTAACAATATTTTCTCCGTGTGTCTATTTTTGTGCACTGTAGTTGCGTCCATAATATTTGTTCCCGGGAAAGGTAAGGAGCTACATAATAAGTTTGAAGAGTGATATGACACTTAAGAAAATAACCTTTCTTTCTCTCTCTCTCTCTCTCTCTCTCTCTCTCTCTCTCTCTCTCTCTCTCTCTCTCTCTCTCTCTCTCTTGAGCGTAAACTTAAGATTAAGGATGCCGGACGCCCAATGATTGATCTTGATATAACGAGGCATCCTAAAAGTAAAAGTAATGAAATCGTGCGTAAATTCAGATTGGATTTATACCGCATAAAAGAATCGAGTGGATCTGTGGGTGCGAAATTACTAACATGTTGATTTGTTTTCCTTTTTTATGATTCATGAGTGATGAAAGCAAAGGGACTTGGACCAAAGTCGGAGTGGTAGATATAGGATATCTGCCCAAAAAATTATAATAAAGAAACACAGAACTTCTAAATCTCATATGCTTGCCCAGTTACAATTCGATCTCCTGGGAAGACACGATAACCGTCAGTAATTTGACTGCGCTTACAGGCAGTCTGAGAAAGAGACAACGACCAAGTACGGAAAATTCGTTATGTGCTGTGTAAAGTTCTGTGGCGCGTTTGAGATGGCATTGCGTGGGCATGACGGAACAAGTGAATAATCGAATCCTGGCATATTTCGAGGCCTCGTCAATTTTAGTTCTGAAATTGACGGTGCATTAAGAGACCATCTGTCCAAAGCTACTGTTTTCAAAGGCACCTCGAAAGACATTCAGAATGATTTGCTTTCGAGCAGGTATGAAATCTGTCGTGAGGAAAAGAAATCACCACAGCGCACTTCATTTCGGTAATCGCAGATGAGACCACCGATATATCAACTACAGCACAATTTGTTATCATTCTTCCCAACGGTAAGCCAGTTGAAAGATTCTGGGGTTTCCTCTACCCTCTAGTCATGATGCTAAGACAATAGCAGAGCGTTTAAAATTTTCTTTGAGCGAAGTTGTGGGTAATAGAGATAAGTTGATTTCACAAGGTTACGATGGAGCAAATGTAATGAGTGGTCACCATTCAGGGTGCAAGTTCTAATCAGGAAAGAGTTTAGGCATGCACATTATGTGCACCGTTATGCCCATTCTCTGAACTTAGTCATGGCACAGGTGACAGGGGTGAGAGGAGATATTGAGTGGGGGGGGGGATATTTCTTTCTGTTGATCCCCCAGTGACGAAAGTGACGCGCCGCCATTGATTCAAAGACTCATTCAGATTTTGCGTTTTTCCACGAACACATTTTTAGTAACTCGGAACTGGACAGAAACCTGAATATTCGTTTGATGACTTTCAGGATCGATTCCGGAAGACTATTCTTGTGATTGTAAGGAATGCCATCTCTCTGACCAGGTTTATAACGACACCAATTAATGGGGCACACATTCTCTTTGGGATATTCGTCTGTGGATAACATGTGGTCACGACAGACCTAACCTCCATTACCATTGTCTAGAATTTATTACAGCACGCACATGCTTCTTACACATTTTTAAGAACTTTTCGTGGTCGTGGCATGATTTAAATCAATTTAAATAAACAGAATCAAAACAACGAGAAGTTATTGAAAGAAACGAAGAAAATACAAGTAATCACACTTTGTAAATAAAGATTTCTATTGTTTCCGAGGAGAGTACAGAGAGGGCGCAGCCAGCAGAACATGTCGCCAAGATACAAATCAGCTGATTTTGGGCACCTATCGTAAATTGCACGGACAATCGGCGTAAGCGGGGAGATTTCAAGGATTCATTGTCGACAAACCAGACTTATTCTATGCAATTTTAATGTGTTACAAACATAAAAAAACACGTATTTTCGTTGATGTGATAAGTGAAGTACACAAGTCTGAAGGAATGTAGTAAAAATGCAGTCAGAGATTTGAAAAGTGGATATACTAAAGACAATGGGTTGGGATATAGTACCATATTTCAAATACTTTTTTATTATTGTTTGGTTGAAGGAGCTATACCAAATGAATGGAGAGTTGCTATAGTAACCCCTGTGTATAAAGGAAAGGGTGATAGACATAAAGCTGAAAATTACAGGCCAGTCAGTTTCACATGCATTGCATGTAAGCTATAGAAAAGCATTCTTTCTGATTATATTAGACATGTTTGCAACATTATTAACTGATTTGACAGAAGGCAGTTTGGGTTTAGGAAAGGTTATTCCACTGAAGCTCAGCTTGTAGGATTCCAGCGAGATATAGCAGATCTCCTGGATTCAGGAGGCCAAATGGGCTGTATTGCGATTGACCTATCTAAGGCATTTGCTAGGGTAGATCATGGGAGACTACTGGCAAAAAAGAGTGCTATTGAACTAGAAAAAAGAGTGACTGAATGGGTGGCTATATTTCTTGAAAACAGAAACCAGAGAATTAGAGTAGGTGAAGCTTTATCTGACCCTCTAATAATTAAGAGGGGAATTCTTCAAGGCAGTATTATTGAACCTTTATGTTTCCTTATATATATATCAATGATATATGTAAAGAAGTGGAATTAGAGATAAGGCTGTTTGCAGATGATGTTATTCTGTACAGAGTAATAAATAAGTTACAAGATTGTGAGCGGGTGCCGGGTGACCTCGATAGTGCTGTGAGATGGACGGTGGGCAACGGTATGATGATAAACGGGGTTAAAAGTCAGGTTGTGAGTTTCACAAATAGGAAAGTCCTCTCAGTTTTAATTACTGCGTTGATGGGGTGAAAGTTCCTTTTGGGGATCATTGTAAGTACCTAGGTGTTAATATAAGAAAAGACCTTCAATGGGGTAATCACATAAATGGAATTGTTAATAAAGGGTACAGATCTCTGCACATGGTTATGAGGGTGTTTAGGGGTTGTAGTAAGGATGTAAAGGAGAGGGCGTATAAGTCTCTGGTAAGACCCCAACTAGAGTATGGTTCCATTGCATGGGAACCTCACCACGATTACTTCATTCAAGAACTGAAAAAAAAATTCAAAGAAAAGCAGCTCGATTTGTTCTGGGTGATTTCCGACAAAAGAGTAGCGTTACAAAAATGTTGTAATGTTTGGGCTGGAAAGACTTGGGAGAAAGGAGACGACCTGCTCGATTAAGTGGTATGTTCCTAGCTGTCAGTGGAGATATGGCGTGGGAGGACATCAGTAGACGAATAAGTTTGAGTGGCGTCTTTAAAAGTAGGAAGATCACAATATGAAGATAAATTTGGAATTCAAAAGGACAAATTGGGGAAAATATTCGGTTATAGGAAGGGGGGTTAGGGATTGGAATAACTTACCAAGGGAGATATATAATAATTTTCCAATTTCTTTGCGATCATTTAAGAAAATTCTAGGAAAACAACAGATAGGGAATCTGTCACCTGGGCGACTGTTCTAAAAGCAGATCAGTAGTGATTGATTGATTGATTGATTGATTGATTGATTGATTGATTGATTGATTGATTGATTGATTGATTGATTGATTGATTGATTGATTGATTGATTGATTGATTGATTGATTGATTGATTGATTGATTGATTGATTGATTGATTGATTGATTGATTGATTGATTGATTGATTGATTGATTGATTGATTGATTGATTGATTGATTGATTGATTGATTGATTGATTGATTGATTGATTGATTGATTGATTGATTGATTGATTGATTGATTGATTGATTGATTGATTGATTGATTGATTGATTGATTGATTGATTGATTGATTGATTGATTGATTGATTGATTGATTGATTGATTGATTGATTGATTGATTGATTGATTGATTGATTGATTGATTGATTGATTGATTGATTGATTGATTGATTGATTGATTGATTGATTGATTGATTGATTGATTGAGATCTTTTCACAGGTAAGGATTAAAATCTGTAACTGCCAGGGAAAACGAGTATAAGTCAGAAAATGACTTGTGCTCTTCTCCCATAGATATATATTAACACGTTTACTTGTACCGTTGGGACCAAATGAAATATTAGGCCTAGGTACATATCGTTTAGTTCTGACTTATAACTACATCGTACACTTACCTTACTTTGAATTTTTTTGACATACTCGTTTTTCCTGGTAGCCTACATTTATTTCTGGACCTCACAGCACAGCTGTAAGTTCCGCACCATGACTGCAAGGCTGAGCCGGATGTCCGGAGATAGAAAGTTCGAATCCCGGTGCTGACTGGCTACCCTTAGAGTAGTGGTTTTTCCAGTGTTTTCCAATACTCCTTCCAGGAAAATGCCGGGATGGTACGTCGTATAAAGGCCCCTCCCCCACCTACCTGAATCCTAGACCTTAAAAGCTAGTTACATACACTGGGTTATCAGACAAATTCAACAAACACCTCAGTATAAGGGGATGATGGCCGATATGTCCCAAGCCACTCAAGTGAAGTAACAACAACATCATTTATTTAATGTAAGATAAATGTTTGGGGAGGGGGAATAACAATGGGCGTGTGTGCGCGCTTATTCATATCTATAGTGGCTGGTAACCTAGATGTTAGGTTTTTCTATGTACGTTCATGCATGATATTGGCTGATAACCTAGATGTTAGGCCCTGTAAAACAATAATTATCATCATGACTAAATTTACATATGCAAACTAAGCGTGAAGGTCTTTTAATAAGTGTGATAATGGTGATAGCCGGTTATTTATGTTTGGTCTTTGTAACGACAGAACCTTGAGGTTATCACCTGCATTAGGTATTGGTAATTTCAAAGTTTCTTTGACGATAATGATTATAGGTGCAGTGGGGACGATTGCGTTATTATCGGTCACGTTTCTTGAATTATAAGGCTTAACCAGCATAAAATCGGCATTATTAGAAATGCAGGTTATAGGTATGTTTTGTTGAGTTTATTATTTGCAGCACCGCGGAAATATTTTTAAAATAACTATTCAGACTAATATTACGGAGAAAAACTAAACTTGTGAAATTAGGCACAAGTAACTAAAATAGGTTAACAACGTCAGACCTATTCACGTCATCGTATTGCTTAAATAATACATGAACACATCAGAATATTACACATTATACTTAACACTTATCATACAAAAAGGAACGGAAATATTCCTAGGGAATTGCATTTATCACCATCTTCAATCGTTTAAATCAATTAATCATAAGCTGCACGCTTAAATCGGGATTTGCCCTAAATCAGCTGATCGGTCAGAGCTTGATGTTGGTGCCACGCTTGGCCGGTAGAAACATACGGAGCTCCCTCTCTATCTATTTCTATGCTCTAAGAGGAGAGTATCCAACAGTCACAGTACATGACAAAGAGAATAAACTCCATAGCCTTGATGATGTTTCCAAAGTACACAGATATAGTGACTGGACGAAATTCATATAGTTCAACCCACACCCACAAGAAGAAAACGCGCCAAGACCATCAGCTAATCGATTAGGGCGGCTAAACCAAGACCGACTCCAATCCTCAGACCAAGACCAACTACAATATCTCAGACCTTAACCGACCTATTGAAACTGTCCATAATGGCGGCAGCTGGAGTGCTAGCATGCGTTTGTTTTGATTTGTGTAAGCCATGTTGTTACCAAATATTTACGGAAATTTGAATATTATTAATCGTACATTATATTTATATCTATTTATAGTCTTAAGAAGGTTATAGATCCTCTTTCAGTGCCGTAAGAAACTGTTTGTTCTCAAAGAGCTTATTTACTCCAACAATATCGGTGGTGATTAGGTTAATGTTGATTCTTGTGTTCTTCTCTGAAAGTTTTTCTCTGCAGTTTTAGTTACCTATGCCATGTGTTTATAGTTTAATGTGCTGTGTGCCTGGATGTAAGTAAGAGCTTCAGTATCTCCGTTTCCAAAAGACCTAGTATCAAGGCAAAGTTGGGTTAAGAGCATTCGTAAGGAAAACTATGAACCGATTCATAGGACTAATAATGTTGTGTGCATTAATCATTTTATCATTTTGAAATCAAATGCATTGTTAGGGAAGGCATTATATACCCCTAGAAGGAGATGATCTAATTCGAGTGCCACGCAAACTTCCGAAGTTTAAACTAATGATGCCTATCCTAGCATTTGTCTTATCAGCCAACGTACCTTACTACAAAGAACATTAAATCAGTCCCAGATATTATGACTAAAATTTATGATTTAGAGACTAAATTAATCTTAAACGGTGGCGCAAGAATGATGTAATTAATTTTCAACGGTTTACAATGAACATGCGTAAACTAAACCTAACCCCATTTCCCGTAGAGTGAACATGAGGATTATGTTTTTTTAATATAAAATACAATTATGCCATCAATTCTGGTGAGTTTTTAGCTGACGAGTGCTTTAGATGGTCAAGTGTATCATACAAATATCGCTTGTATCTACTCAACAATACAGGTGGATTTTGGAGGGTTGAAATTTTGTTAGAGAAATTATTTTGCGTTTTTTACATAATGGGCTGTGGTTAATCGTGGTGTTAGATAGTATTTCATGTAAGGTTAATAATGTGCTATGTTGACATCCATATATCGTATTTGCTGACCGGAGATTCATATGTGAAATATTTTTATACTCTGTCTAGTAGATAATATGGAGAGTTCGGCGGCCGCCACCGGGCTCCCAGGGGCCCGCTCTACCACCGCCACCCGGGAGGCCTTCCTGCGAGAAATTTGAATTTGTAAACAAAGCCACGTGCTTTTTGACAGCTGTCATCTACAACAACGCATCGCTAACCTCACTGCTGCTATCTTGACGGGCCTAAACCTTAGTGGTGCCAACGTAACCTCACTAGCTCGAGATTTGAATTGGTAAACAAATTCACGTGCTTTTTTGATACCTATCATCCACCACCTTGCATCGCTAACCCCAGTGCTGCCCTCTTTACGGCACTGCTAAAAAAATTCCGTCAGCTGTCTTTAGCTCTCCTGTTTGGAAACAAACCTACAGGCTGTTTTGACAAGCAGCCATCTTTAATCAACAGAGCACCGTGCTGCCCTCTTTAACTACATACCTTTGAGGCGGATATTTTGAAAAATGCTTTTTGACAGCAGCCATCTTTAATCAATAGAGCATCGTGCTGCACTCTTTAGCTACTTACCTTTGAAATGTGCTCTTGTTTGGAAACAAATCCACGTGCTTTTTTGACAGCAGCCATCTTTAATCAACAGAGCACCGTGCTGCACTCTTTAGCTACTTACCTATGATCGGTGGAAAACGGTAAATAAAAATGTAAACAGACTCTGGGATGGGTTTAAAGAAATTGTTGAGGAATGCGAAAAAAGATTTGTACCTTTAAAGGTGGTAAGGAATGGTAAAGACCCACCTTATTATAATAGAGAAATAAAGAGACTAAGAAGGAGGTGCAGACTGGAAAGAAATAGAGTTAGAAATGGCTGTGGAAGTAAGGAGAAATTGAAGGAACTTACTAGAAAATTGAATCAAGCAAAGAAGGCAGCTAAGGATAACATGATGGCAAGCATAATTGGCAGTCATACAAATTGTAGTGAAAAATGGAAGGGTATGTATAGGTATTTTAAGGCAGAAACAGGTTCCAAGAAGGACATTCCAGGAATAATTAATGAACAAGTGGAGTGTGTATGTGAGGATAATCAAAAGGCAGAAGTATTCAGTCAGCAGTATGTAAACATTGTTGGTTACAAGGATGATGTCGAGATAGAGGAGGAGACTAAGGCCAAAGAAGTAACAAAATTTACGTATGATAACAATGACATTTACAATAAGATACAAAAGTTGAAAACTAGAAAAGCGGCTGGAATTGATCAGATTTCTGGGGATATACTAAAGACAATGGGTTGGGATATACTACCATATCTGAAGTACTTATTTGATTATTGTTTGGTCAGAGGAGCTATACCACATGAATGAAGAGTATAAAGGAAAGGGTGATAGACATAAAGCTGAAAATTACAGGCCGGTAAGTTTGACATGCATTGTATGTAAGCTTTGGGAAGGCATTCTTTCTGATTATATTAGACATGTTTGTGAAATTAATAACTGGTTCGATAGAAGGCAATTCGGTTTTAGGAAAGGTTATTCCACTGAAGCTCAACTTATAGGATTCCAGCAAGATATAGCAGATATCTTGGATTCTGGAGGTCAAATGGACTGTATCGCGATTGACCTGTCTAAAGCATTTGATAGGGTGGATCATAGGCGACTAGTGGCAAAAATGAGTACAATTGGACTAGACAAAAGAGTGACTGAATGGGTTGCTATATTTCTAGAAAATAGATCTCAGAGAATTAGAGTAGGTGAAGCTTTATCTGACCCTGTAATAATTAAGAGGGGAATTCCTCAAGGCAGTATTATTGGACCTTTATGTTTTCTTATATATATAAATGATATGAGTAAAGGAGTGGAATCGGAGGTAAGGTTTTTTGCGGATGATGTTATTCTCTATAGAGTGATAAATAGGTTACAAGATTGTGAGCAACTGCAACGTGACCTCGAAAATGTTGTGAGATGGACAGCAGGCAATGGTATGTTGATAAACGGGGTTAAAAGTCAGGTTGTGAGTTTCACAAATAGGAAAGGTTCTCTCAGTTTTAATTACTGCGTTGACGGGGTGAAAGTTCCTTTTGGGGATCATTGTAAGTATCCAGGTGTTAATATAAGGAAAGATCTTCATTGGGGTAATCACATAAATGGGATTGTAAATAAAGGGTACAGATCTCTGCATATGGTTATGAGGGTGTTTAGGGGTTGTACTAAGGATGTAAAGGAGAGTGCATATAAGTCTCTGGTAAGACCCCAACTAGAGTATGGTTCCAGTGTATGGGACCCTCACCAGGTTTACCTGATTCAAGAACTGGAAAAAAATTCAAAGAAAAGCAGCTCGATTTGTTCTGGGTGATTTCCGACAAAAGAGTAGCGTTACAAAAATGTTGCAAAGTTTGCGTTGGGAAGAATTGAGAGAAGGAAGAAGAGCTGCTCGACTAAGTGGTATGTTCCGAGCTCTCAGCGGAGAGATGGCGTGGAATGACATTAGTAGACGAATAAATTTGAATGGCGTTTATAAAAGTAGGAAAGATCACAATATGATAAAGTTGGAATTCAGGAGGACAAACTGGGGCAAATATTCATTTATAGGAAGGGGAGTTAGGGATTGGAATAACTTACCAAGGGAGATGTTCAATAAATTTCCAATTTCTTTGAAATCATTTAGAAAAAGGCTAGGAAAGCAACAGATAGGGAATTTGCCACCTAGGCGACTGCCCTAAAAGCAGATCAGTATTGATTGATTGATTGATTGATTGATTGATTGATTGATTGATTGATTGATTGATTGATTGATTGATTGATTGATTGATTGATTGATTGATTGATTGATTGATTGATTGGTTGATTGATTGATTGATTGATTGATTGATTGATTGATTGATTGATTGATTGATTGATTGATTGATTGATTGATTGATTGATTGATTGATTGATTGATTGATTGATTGATTGATTGATTGATTGATTGATTGATTGATTGATTGATTGATTGATTGATTGATTGATTGATTGATTGATTGATTGATTGATTGATTGATTGATTGATTGATTGATTGATTGATTGATTGATTGATTGATTGATTGATTGATTGATTGATTGATTGATTGATTGATTGATTGATTGATTGATTGATTGATTGATTGATTGATTGATTGATTGATTGATTTTGAAATGTGGTGGCTGTAAATTTCACGTGTTCTTATTTGGAAACAAATCCACGTGCTTTTTATGACAGCTGTCATCCGCCATCTTTAATCAACAGATCATCGTGCTGCCCTCTGTAGCTACTTACCTTTGAAGTGGAAATTTTGAAAAATTATTTTTGACAAGCTGCCATCTTTAATCCACAGAGCACCGTGCTGCTATCTCTATCGTAGTAGTGGGCAGTTTCTACGTAACAGCTGTCATCCGATATCTTGCATCGCTAACTTTTGTGCTGCCCTCTTTAGCCACTTACCTTTGAGGCGGACAATTTGAAACATTCTATTTGACAGCAGCCATCTTTAATCAAGGGAGCACCGTGCTGCCCTCTTTAGCTACATACCTTTGAGGCGGACAATTTGAAAAATTATATTTGACAAGCTGCCATCTTTAATCCACAGAGCACCGTGCTGCCATCTTTATCGTAGTAGTGGGCAGTTTCTACGTAACAGCTGTCATCCGCCATCTTGCATCGCTAACTTTTGTGCTGCCCTCTTTAGCTACTTATCTTTGAGTCGGACAATTTGAAACATTCTATTTGACAGCAGCTACATACCTTTGAGGCTGACAATTTGAAAAATTCTATTTGACAAGCTGCTATCTTTAATCAACAGAGCATCGTGCTGCACTCTTTAGGTACATACATTTAACATGTGGTGGCGGATAATTTGGAAAATTCCGTCAGCTGTTATCCGCCATCTTGCATCGCTTACCCCAGTGCTGCCATCTTTACGGTACTAAACCTTATCGTTCTGGTGGTGGGTAATGTGCTTTTTTGACGGCTGCCATCTTTAATCATGGGAGCACCGTGCTGCTATCTTTAGCTACATACATTTAACATGTAGTGGTGGCAATTTGAAATTCTATCCCGATGCCATCTTTAATCTACTGAGCACCGTGCTACTATACCTTTGAATTGTGGTGGCGGATAATTTAAAATTCTGTTAGCTACAATCATTAAACATTAGTGCATTCGCAAACCTAACCTCTCATCTACTATCTTGAAGGAGACTCTCCTCCTCCCCTACCTCCTCGGCCTCCTCTACCTCCTTCTCATCCTCTATCAAGGCATAGCTTTATCGAACATGCATCGCGAAGGCTAGAGTGTGCAGCGATAACATCATTTTGCATGGTTTAGACTTGTAGATTAAAAAATAATCATAACAAGACTAAAATCGATGTTGTTAACTTCAACATGTGATCAGAACATCGATTGATGTGTTTACAACATATCTGTTGTATACCTTTGTTCTAAGAGAAAAATAATAATAAGACTAGAATTCTGAACAGCTTGCGTAAGATAGCGATTGCTATAACCTCCTTTTCCTCTTCCAGCTCTATCAAGGCATAGCTTTACCGAGCATACAACGCGATCTTATGCATATCGCGTAGCTAACTCGCTCAGTAAACGATACAGCAACACTTCAAAATGATTTGCCTAGTGCGAAAATCATAAAAACCATACTGTGTAGTTAACTCGCTCAGTAAACGATATAGCAACACTTCAATGATTTTACCTAGTGAAAAAATAAACCATATTGCATAGCTAACTCGCTTAGCAAGCGATATAGCAACACTTAAAAATGATTTGCATTGTACGAAAATAAAAACACACTGTGCACATATCGCGTAGCTAACTCGCTCAGTAAACGATATAACTTCAATGATTTGTCTAGTGCGAAAATAAAAAAACACACTATGCATATATCGCGTAGCTAACTCGCTCAGTAAACGATATAACTTCAATGATTTGCCTAGTGCGAAAATTAAAAAACCATACTGCGTAGCTAACACACTCAGTAAACGATATAGCAACACTTTAAATGATTTGCCTAGTGCGAAAATACAAAAAACCACACTGTGTAGCTAACTCGCTCAGTAAACGATATAGCAATACTTCAAATGATTTACCTATTGCGAAAATAAAAAACCATACTGCGTAGCTAACTCGCTTAGTAAACGATATAACAACACTTTAAATGATTTGCCTAATGCGAAAATCAAAGACACACTGCGCACATACTGTGTAGCTAACTCGCTTATTAAACGATATAACTTGTCTTGTGCGAAAATAAAAAACCATACTGCGTACCTAACTCGCTTAGTAAATGATATAGCAACACTTCAATGATTTACCTAGTACGAAAATAAAAAGCACACTATGCAGATATCGCATAGCTAACTCGTACAGTAAACGGTATAACTTCAATGATTTGCCTAGTACGAAAATCAAAAACACACCGTGCACATATCGCGTAGCTAACTCGCTCAGTAAACGATATAACTCCAATGAATTGTCTAGTGCGAAAATCAAAAAACGTACTTCGTAGCTAACTCGCTTAGTAAACGATATAGCAACACTTCAATGAATTGCCTAGTACGAAATTCAAAACCACACTGTGCACATATCGCGTAGCTAACTCGCTCAGTAAACGATATAACTTCAATAATTTGCGTAGTTTGAAAATCAAAAACCATACTGCGTAGTTAACTCGCTCACCGCACTGCTAAGACACTTAGTAATTGCAAATACACTAACATACGTGATGTAAAAAATTAAGAAAGCACAATGCGTAGCCAACTCGCTTAGTAATTGCAAATACATCACCGAAACACACACGAACAAGAATGTTGCGAGATACTACATACTTACATGTTTTAAAAAAAGGGAGAATGAAAAATCATAAATTATTCGTACGCATGTTGTCTCCTCCAAGTTGTAAGAGCAAATAGAAGCAGTACCGGTATACTGTGGGTTTCTGCTTGCGTAGAACGTGAACAGAAGTAGCATGTTATCTCAGAAAAACTACGCATGACCTCGCATACACGCAAGTCAGACACAATGATAGATATCGCGATTCAAATCCTGGCAACTTATGCCGTCAGGAAGGGCATCCGGCCAGATCCTTGTCAGGAAGACTGACGATCGCGCAGGAAAGGGCTAGCTACCCCGCCTAGCATTTGCTGTCTTCAGGGCTGCCGACAGTAGGGGTTCGAACCCGGTATCTCTTGAAGTAGCGAGAATGATTGCGGGTACGAGATGTTGATGGTGATTCATCTGTCGGATGGAGGCGTTAAGCCATATGCATGTCTCTTTCGATAGGAGTAGGCTATGTGCTGGCACTGGTTTTTACCCCCTCCCTACTGTCGTATATTACATCTTCAGGCAGAGAGTAGTATACAATTTCGAATAACTAGAGGGTGTGCAAAAAGCTAGCATTAAATTCTTTAAGAGTAAGGGCATATAACGCTGTTGATGGTGATTTATCTGTTGGATGGAGGTGTTAAACATTGTGCAGGCTCCTTCAACAAGAGTAGGCTATGTTCCGGCACCGCGCAGGCTTCTTAATGCTATTCGAGGCTATCTGCTGGCACTGGGTTTTACCCTCTCCCTACTGTCGTATATTACATCTTCGGGCAGATAGTAGTATACAATTTCGAATAACTAGAATGTGTGCAAAAAGCCAGCATTAAATTATATAAGACTAAAGGCATATAACGCTGTTGATGGGGGTGTTAAACCTTGTGCCGGCTCCTTCAACAAGAGTAGGCTATGTGCCGGCACCGTGCAGGCTTCTTAATGCTATTCGAGGCTATGTGCTGGCAATGGCTTTTACCCTCTCCGTACAATCATAATATTTTATCTTAGGAACTTGCACCAGCTAAATGCTCCTTAAGTTACAAGTGCCTTATTGCTGAAGGTCACTACAGCGGGAAGACTAGTGTACAATTTCAGTCAACGCATGCATTCCTCACCTCGCTCTGATAGACTACACAGATACAACGTCAAAGACAGTGTTCTAAGCGGCGGAACAAGAATCGAACCTGCTATGTTAACAACAAAAGATGTAACCCAGTGCGAGCACATAGCCTGCTCTTACACCCGAACTACACTGTAAATGTTAGGAGCTCCTGTTTTACAACTGGATGCGGTTCCTAACGTAACAGGACCGGGATTAAAAATCTGTTTTACAGCCGGGTGCCATTCCTGACGCAAGATTTTAAATAGCGAGAATCTGTTTTACGGCCGGTTGCCCTTCCTGGTGAAAACTGGGATCAAGAATCTGTTTTACAACCGGATGCCCTTCTAGGATTTTAAATAGCAGTATCTAGCTTCTTAAATCATACACCATTGTTTAATGGCTGGTTGCCCTTCCTGACGTCAAAGGCCTGAGATCAACAATCTGTTTTTAGCTAGATGCCCTTTTCAACGCGAGAATCGGAGTTATACAGCTGGATACCCTTCTTAACCCAAGAACTAAAATTTTTAATCGCAGTATCTAGTGTCTTACATCACGAACTATTGTTTTACGACCGGTTACCGTACCTGACGTAAAGAACTAGTATCAAGAATCTGTTTCACAACTAGATGCCCTTTTTAACGCGAGAATCGGGGTTTTACAGCTGGATGCTCTTTTTGATGTAGGACGTTAGAGAACTGGGATCAGGAATCTGTTTTACAACTAGATACCCTTCTTAACATGAGAATCGGAGTTTTACAGCTAGATGCTCTTTTTGTTGCAAGAACTAATATTTTAAATCGCAGTATCTAGTGTCTTACATCACGAACTATTGTTTTACGACTGGTCGCCCTTCCTGACCTCAAAGGACCTGGATTAAGAATCTGTTCTATAACTAGATACCCTTTTTAACGTAAAAATCGGAGTTTTACAGGTGGATGCTCTTTCTGGTGCAAAAATTTTAAATCGCAGTATCCAGTGTCTTACATCATGAACTATTGTTTTACACCCGGTTGCCCTTACTGACGCAAAACTAGGATTTTAAATAGGAGTATCTAGTCTCTTACATCATACAAGCTTCGTAGACCAAAGTAGAGCAAAGTATGCCCCTTTGCAACGACAACAACATGCGATGGCAGGTAAATATGTAGCTGCGCGAACTCCCCTCCTTCGAAGCAATTCACAACACAAAGTTTATTCACTGCCTCGCGATGTATTCCAGCGACGAGTGTGTGGGTATGTTACTTATCTATTGAGAAGCTGGACAGAATGCATACCAGGCACAACGCCTGTACCAAGAAATCTATCCGGATAGACGACAACCGACGGGCATGACATTTCGGAGTGTGGAAAGACGCCTGCAGGATTCTGCATCCCTGGGAAAGACACAGCCTAATCGAGATCATCCCGTGACGTCTGTTCACAATGAAGAGGTGGTGTTTAACACTATCCGGCGTAACCCTCATACTAGCACACGGGCTATTGCACAGGCGACGAACAACAGCCGAGCGACTGTTATGCAGATATTGCATAACCATTACCCACCAGTTTCACCCATATCATCTGCACTTACACCAGGAACTCAAAGGTCATGATTTCGATGCCCGGGTAGCGTTCTGTCAATGGATCCTACAGCATGTGGACACTGATCCTGCGTTTCTAGTGACTCTCTTATTTGCGGACAAAGCACGGTGTGGAACCGTTAATTGCCATACTATGCATCACTGGAGTGTGGATAATCCCCATTGGGTACGACAGAGAGCTTTTCAGGTATAGTGGAGTGTGAATGTATGGTGTGGAATCATGGGTGATCACTTCATCGGTCTCCATTCTTTGAGGGCCATGTGACGAGTCAGCGCTATCTGTAGTTTCTCTAAGATGAACAACCACCGTTTTTGGAGCATGTGCCACACCTTCACCGCTGCAGGATGTGGTTTCAACATGATAGAGCTGCGCCGAACGCGGCGGTGGTCGTCCGGAACCATCTCCATGCGACGTATCCTGATAAATGGATAGGAAGTGGAGGACCTGTCCCCTGGCCCGCCAGATCGGCCGATCTTACGCCCCTGGATTTTTTCTGTGGGGCTATGTAGAACAACTGGTGTACGAACAGGAGGCGGCCAGTCCTTGTCACCTTAGACAGCTCATCACCGAGACCTGCCGATCCGTTTCGCCAGAGATGTTGCAACGGGCCAGACGGTCCTTACAACATCGCGCGTAGCTCTTAATCGACCATGAAGGTCGTCAGTTCGAGGAAATGCTGCGCTATACGACGTGGATAACTGATATCCTGGTGCATGTTCCCTTTCCTCTATCAAACCAGCTTCATACCAATGGCCCTTTTCAGGGCCAAATAAATAAATCATTCTGTGAAAAATCCCGATATTAAGTATAAAACCGTTCCACATCCCAGGAAACTGGCTAAAAAAATACCGTACTTGCATGGGACTTGAAACTTCTAACCCTCGAGCACTGTCAACTATCACACATCCTGCCACGCGCTAGCCATGTGAGCTACTGCGACACTTAGCCTACGGCGCCCACTTCCCAGCATATACTAGCTACAGACCATCATCTCAACATCCTCGTCCAACCTATCACCATACCCAATGCAACGATACATACGGTCTTTTACAGGGTCAAATAAACAAAGCATTTCTTGGAAGCTATCAAGTATGCAACCTTACCACATCGCAGGCAACTGGCTCTTAAAAAAGAAATCTTCTGTGGGATTCGAACCTCCCACTTCGAACACTGTCCACTATCACATATCACCTCACCCGCTTGCCATGTGAGCTACTGCGACACTTCACCAAAGGCGCCCACTTCTCTGCCTATACATTACCGTGCTCCCGGTCTGTGCGTCCACCTCAAGTTTTAAAGTGCGTGACCTGCGTATCTGTATTCGTTTTACGGGTTCTTTCGAGGTAGGGCCTACCCATAATGAATTAACAGTGGCGCTCACGATTCCTGACGTCTTCTAGCCCGTAAACACACATCTCGTTATATTACCCCGGTTTAGGGAGAAGGACCGATGTCTTTCAGAGTTGTAATAAATGTGAAGGGATGCATAAAACTGGATCGCAAGGAGCTGGTGGACCACCCGGTATACCATAATTTCTGATAAAACTATTGAAATGAAATAAAATGGCGTATGGCTTTTGTTGTAACCAAGGTTGAAGTTTACAGAACACAACTTTTATTGCTTCACTTTATAATATTTACACAAATAACTGAAATTTATTTGAAGCAAAAAGGAATATTGAATCTTGAGAAAAGTCTGTCTTTATACAATATGTACAGGTTTGCAGTCTTTATATACACTTCTATCTTGAAAAGATAGTCTTTGTGAATTGACACGTTGATAGTCGAGAACTATCTGGCACACTAACATAAATGTTCATGAGAGTCCTTGTTTGTTGAAGTGCCTGAATTCCTAAAAAGCAAGTTCAATTGATTGAAGAAATTCCACCTAGCGAAACTAAGGGAGCTTGCATAATTTAGGTAATGAAAATGGCTTGTAAAAGAATTACGGAACATAGGCAGCGGAAACAGGTAAGGGAGCGGTGACCAGAGGTGAAACCTCGTACTGCCAGAAATTCAGTCCACCTGGTCGAAGCACATTTTCAAGAGGAGTAGCCTCCGTGCTCGACGTAGGGTGTATTCTGGAGCTGGACACCGGGGCAAGTGGGCAAGTGAGCAGACAGGGAGCTCCTATTTATAGTACACTCGATGGTCAGGCACGCGCACTGAGGGCTGCGCGTCGAAGCTAGCAGAATGATACACAGGCGCGCGTGCAGCTGGCTGGCGTAGCGAGAAGGGAGCGCCGGACATACAACACCCTCCCCTCCTAAATGCGCCGGTACGGCGTGAAACGGCGGCGGCGCTGGCGGCGACTGCGATGCTGGGGCGGAGCTGCTGATGTTTCTGTTGTATTGTCCGGAGCTGGAACTGGGCGGAGTGGCGCTGTCTCGTCCTGAAAGGAACCCATTGTTATTAAATGATCTAAAGCGCGTTCAGCAATAGATTTATCAGGTTTAGCAATAGCATCAATAGCTGGACAGGGGCGGTAGCGCAGACGTATCTGATCTTGATGGCGGCAGATACGTTTCTCCGTAGTCTGTATCTCGTAGAGACGATGACCCAAAAATCTGCAGATGACTCCAGGTATCCAGAGTGGGTTGGATTTGAATGTCCTGGTGTAGACCTTGTCGTTGAGGGAGAACTTCGTTGGTGAGGTCTTATGCTGGGCCGGAAGAGGCTGTAACAGAGAAAGTAAAGTTCTGTGAGGGCGTCCATGGAGCTTCTGTGCAGGAGTGATATTATCAGCGCCGGGTAGAGTTCTGTAGTTGTTTAAGAGTTGGAGCAAGGCTTGGTCTTTAGTTAAGCCTGAAGAGACAGCTTTCTTCATACTTCTTTTAAATGTTTGTACGAAGCGTTCAGCTTCACCATTAGATTGAGGGTGAAAAGGTGGTGCTAGGATATGACGAATGCCATTATGTGTACAAAAGTTCTGAAAAGCAGTAGCTGTAAATTGAGGTCCGTTGTCCGAAATGAGTACTTGCGGTAAACCTTCTGTAGTAAAGATTTTCTGGAGAGCACGAATGGTAGCTTCGGTTGTAGTAGTCGAATGCATATCCACTACATATGGAAAGTTTGACAGTGAATCGATGACTATTAACCACATGGAATTGAGGAAAGGACCTGCGAAATCGATGTGAACTCGTTCCCATGGAGTAGTAGCAGGAGGCCATGAAGCAAGATCAGAAGACGGGGCGTTCTGATTCGTTTGACATTGCTCACAATGACGTATTAGCTTTTCAATGGCGGCATCAATACCGGGCCAGTAGCAGTGTTGACGGGCGAGTTGCTTTGTTCTGGAGATACCCCAATGGCTTTGGTGTAATAACTCGAGAACTTGTTTCTGTAGGCTAAGTGGGATAACCACTCGGAAGATGGTGCCTGCTTCTAGTAGTACAACTCCGGCACGAGTCGTGAGACGATGCTGCATACGATGATAAGGTGCCAGGTGGTGAGGAAGTGTGCTCTGAAGAGGCCAACCGTTGCGGATGTAAGTACGTACAGTAGCAAGTGTACTGTCCTTATCCGTAGCTTTAGCTATGCAGGTAGCATCAATAGGAAAACTGGATACAGTATCTTCAAGTTCTATGTCCAACTGAAGACATTCAGATTCTTGAGAATCGAAGGCAGTATCAGGACCAACGGGTAAGCGGGAGAGGGCATCAGCATTACAATGCTGGGATGTGGCTCGATATACAATCTGATAGGAATAATCAGAAAGGAACATGGACCATCTTTGAAGCTTTCTGAGGGAATTCTCTGGGATCTTATTACCAGGATGGAATAAGTGTACGAGAGGCTTATGATCGGTAATGATCAGGAAATGGTTGCCATAAAGATATTCATTGAAACGGCGAATACCAAAGATGATGGCTAAAGCTTCTTTCTCTATCTGTGAGTATCGACGTTGATGGTCATTAAGTGTTTTCGAAGCGAAGGCGATGGGGCGTTCTTGTCCATGACGATCCTTCTGGGAGAGAACGGCACCGACACCGTAGTCTGAAGCGTCAGTAGCTAGCGTGATGATCTTGTCGGGCTGAAAATGAGTGAGTTGTATAGCTTGAATTAAGGCGTTGTTGATTGTTTTCCATGCCTGTTGGCATTGCGGAGTCCACTGAAACTTAACACCTTTTTTACGTAGAGCGTTTAATGGAGCTGCCACTGTAGCGAAGCGTGGAATGAACTTATTATAATAGTTCGCTTTGCCTATGAAGGACTGAAGCTGCTGGAGGTTCTGAGGTGCTGGCATGTTTACTATCGCGGAGACATTCTGTATACTAGGACGAATTCCATTCTTATCAAGTATATGTCCGAGGTAGTGAACTTGAGGCTGAAAGAAGGTACATTTAGCGAGATTCGCTCGTAGGCCATTGTCTTTCAATTTCTGGAGAAGAAGGCGGAGATTGGTGAGATGTTCCTGATGATCTTTTCCAGTAACAACAATATCATCCAGGTAGTTAGCACAACCGGGAATTGAGGCGGTGAGTTGAGCCAAATAGCGCTGAAAAATAGCCGCTGATGATGAAACACCGAAGGGGAGCCGCTGGAGCTGGAGCAGTCCGAGAGGAGTGTTGAGTGTGAGAAATTTCTTAGATTCTTCGTCTAAAAGTAGCTGGAGATATGCTTCTTTAAGATCAACTCGAGAGAAGAATTGTCCACCAGAGAGACGACGGAATAAGTCTTCTGGACGTGGAATAGGAAAGATATCGGTTTCGAGTTGTGCGTTGACTGTAGATCGAAAATCGCCACAAAGTCGAACATTACCATTAGGTTTCTTGATTACCACGAGTGGAGTAGCCCATTGACTAGAAGTAACTGGTACGACAATTCCAGTTTGTATCCATCTTTCTAATTCTTTCGTGACCTGGTCTTGAAGTGCTAGGGGTACTGGACGTGCTTTGAGGAAGCGAGGCTTAGCTCCGGATTTCAGCTGTATGTGAGCTGTATAGTCTTTTGCTGTTCCGAGCTGAGAGTCGAAGACTTCAGGAAACTGCGCTAGGAGAGCGGTAACGTCAGAAGTAGGATGCAATGTAGATACGACGTTAATGTTGTCATGTATCTGGAAACCAAATAAGTTAAATAGATCCATGCCCATAATGTTTGATGCAGTGTAGTTGTTAACTACGAGAAGAGGAATGGCCTTCTGAATTCCTTTATAACTAGCCTGAAGCTTAATTTGACCTTTGATGTCAATTTTCTTCTTGTTAAATGTCACGAGCTGGATGTCAGCTGGAGAGCATGAAGGTGAAGCTAAGTCGTGGTAGGTAGTCAGGTTAATAATAGAGACAGGTGATCCAGTGTCTAATTGAAAATCGACAGATCGATCAGAGAATGAGAGAGGAATGATGATTTTGTGAGAATCCTTTGTGGGAAGAATAAGATTGATCTGATCAACTTCCATGTCTTGGCGGGGCTGTATATGCTTCCGGCGCGCTGCAGTAGTCTTAGCAGGGCGGAGCGAACTTTGACAGACAGTCTGAATGTGTCCAAGTTTATTACATCGTTCACAAGTAGCTTTGAAAAAACGACAGTCACGACGTTCATGATGCTTGAAACAACCTCGGCAGGAAGGCAGGAGTTTCGAGGTGCTTTTAGAATTGGGCTTCCGTGTAGCATTACGAGAGGGAACCTGGCGAGAATGCTTGGTGGAGAGCGCCTTATCCGTACGGTTCACTGTAGCAGAGGACTTGCGGGTCTGAGGCGAGACTTGTGCAACTTCGTGTGGAGAAGCTATGGCTGCGGCAGTCTTGGTAGTAAGCTCATAAACCGTAGCAATACGCTGGACGTCTTCTAAAGAAGGGTTACTCTGCTTGACAGCGTCAAAACGTATTTTGTCTTCAGGAGTATGTAAAATTATCATGTCCCGAATGAGAGAATCAGTGTAGGATGAACCACAACCGTCCTTGGAGCAGATGAACTGGCAGGGTTTAGCTAGACCACGCAATTCAGTTATCCATTCAGTATGTGTCTGATGGGGTTGCTTTCTGCTCTGAAAAAATTTATAGCGAGCAGCCACTATGTGAGGAGCTTTGGCATAGTGTTCCGTGAGACGGGCTAAGAGCTGCGTGAAGGGTACCTCAGATAAGTGTTCTTCTGGACTTAATTTACGTAGTAATTCACACGTAGCATTGCCAACCGAACTAAGAAATAGTGCGCGGCGGCGTTGATCATCTGGGACAGAATGGCAGATGAAATGCTGTTGCAAGCGGGCTAAATAAACTGACCATTCTTCCTTAGCCGGATCAAAAGCAGAGAACGGAGGAATAGCTGATGGCTGTGTAGAGACAGAAATAGCTTGAATAGCCTGAATTAATGCTGCCTGTTGTTGTTGCATAAACTGTTGTTGTTGCTGCTGTAAGGC
Organism: Anabrus simplex; assembly: GCF_040414725.1. Lineage (NCBI taxonomy): Eukaryota > Metazoa > Arthropoda > Insecta > Orthoptera > Tettigoniidae > Anabrus > Anabrus simplex. The sequence continues at coordinate 1,637,128,159 of NC_090265.1, forward strand.
TTGGAAGACCGTAGCAAGTTGTTCCGCAGTAGCCATTGCGAGATGCGTGCAAGAAAGAGTAAGGTAAGCTGTGTGTCAGAACTGGTTGGAGTGTCGTTGCAGTTTAGCACGTCGCCGTAGAGTTGACAACTGGGCCCGTTGAATTGTAGTGTTGATTTCGTGTGTACCTCGTCGCTATAGAGTTGGCAACTGGGGTCGAAGAATTGTAGTTGGTTGCTTGTTTACCTCGTCGCCATAGAGTTGTGTTGTAACCAAGGTTGAAGTTTACAGAACACAACTTTTATTGCTTCACTTTATAATATTTACACAAATAACTGAAATTTATTTGAAGCAAAAAGGAATATTGAATCTTGAGAAAAGTCTGTCTTTATACAATATGTACAGGTTTGCAGTCTTTATATACACTTCTATCTTGAAAAGATAGTCTTTGTGAATTGACACGTTGATAGTCGAGAACTATCTGGCACACTAACATAAATGTTCATGAGAGTCCTTGTTTGTTGAAGTGCCTGAATTCCTAAAAAGCAAGTTCAATTGATTGAAGAAATTCCACCTAGCGAAACTAAGGGAGCTTGCATAATTTAGGTAATGAAAATGGCTTGTAAAAGAATTACGGAACATAGGCAGCGGAAACAGGTAAGGGAGCGGTGACCAGAGGTGAAACCTCGTACTGCCAGAAATTCAGTCCACCTGGTCGAAGCACATTTTCAAGAGGAGTAGCCTCCGTGCTCGACGTAGGGTGTATTCTGGAGCTGGACACCGGGGCAAGTGGGCAAGTGAGCAGACAGGGAGCTCCTATTTATAGTACACTCGATGGTCAGGCACGCGCACTGAGGGCTGCGCGTCGAAGCTAGCAGAATGATACACAGGCGCGCGTGCAGCTGGCTGGCGTAGCGAGAAGGGAGCGCCGGACATACAACAGCTTTTAGTGCCAGGAGTGGCCAAGGACATATTCGGCTCGGCAGATTCGGGTCTTTTGATTTGACACCCGTAGGTAACCTGCGCGTCGTGATGAGGATGAAATGATGATGAAGGCGACACATTCAGTCAGCCCCCGTGCCGGTGAAATTAATCAATAATGGTTAAAATTCCCAACCCTTCAATGAATCGACCCCGGGATCCCCTGTGACCAAAGGCCAGCATGCTAACCACTTAGCCATGGAGCTGGACGGATAGAAACCATTGAACGTGTTTCTCAAATATCAAGATTTTCATTTCAAAAACGCGCATCTTGTTTAAAGACTGTTTGTTTTTAGATGTCATCAAAGTACTGGTGCATGGAATTGCGCCGTTCCCACGTCCAGGATGGATGGCGTACAAGAAACTCTAGCTAGGGTCGGCGAGTATCTCAGGGAAAATATCGTAGTACTTTAACGTGTGTCCAAAAAAAGGCCGGACTCGTAACTAAATATTTCGTTGACTAAGAAAAACAGTGATGGACGTCTCCATCAAACGAGTCATCGAGAGACCAGATATATTAAATTATGCAATATTTAAATCAAAATTATATATTTTACTAAGTAGCTATGAATGACATCTCAAATATATCTTACTCACTATGATTTATTCGACCCCCCCTCCAAACCCCATGGCTCAACAGCCCCGAAGGGCCATGGCCCCGAAGGCCTGCAGATTGCTAGGTATCGTGTGGTCAGCACGACGGATCCTCTCGGCCGATATTCTTGGCTTTCTGGACCGGGGCCACCATCTCACAGTCAGATAGCTCCTCAATTGTAATCACGTAGGCTGAGTGGACCTCGAACCAGCCCTCACATGCAGGTAAAAATCCCTGACCTGGCCGGGAATCAAACCCGGGGCCTCCGAGTAAGAGGCAGGCACGCGACCCCTACACTGTGAGGGCGGCATCATTTACTCATAAAAGAAAAATACGATGGACAACATGTGTAAATATGGTTCGAGGATCCAAAATTAATAATTATAATAATTATGTATGAACGATTCAAGTACTGAGCTAATTGATTAATTTTGGATCCTCAATCCGTATTTACACATGTTGTCCAAGGTATTTTCCTTTCATGAGTAAATGATGCCGCCCTCACGGTGTACGGGTCGCGTGCCTGTCTCCTTAATATCAACATTGAAATGGATATCTGCTTCACTGTCATAGTAAATCATATAAATCAAATTCGCATGAGTTAATATCAATGAAATTTAGCATTTAATTTTGTTGTCGTATGACACTCCTCATTTTACCGTAAGTCTGCGTTCAATTCTTAGGACAAATACCTTTCTTACTTATTCAAAGTTTCGTACGATTGGCGGAGAGGATAAGATTAGTTTCGTACATCAATAGCAAATATCTTATTATTATTATTCTTAATCTGGTTACCCTCCAGGTTCGCTTTTCCCCTCGGACTCAGCGAGGGGTCCCACCTCCACCGCCTCAAGCGCAGTGTCCTGGAGCTTCAGACTCTGGGTTGGGGATACAATTGGGGAGGATGACCAGTACCTCGCCCAGGTGGTATCACCTGCTATGCTGAACAGGGGCCTTGCGGGGGGATAGGAAGATGGGAGGGGATAGACAAGGGAGAGGGACGGAAGCAGCCGTGGCCTTAAGTTAGGTACCATCCCGGCATTTGCCTGGAGGAGAAGTGGAAAACCACGGAAAACCATTTCCAGGATGTCTGAGGTGGGAATCGAACCCAACTCTACTCAGTTGACCTCCCGAGGCTGAGTGGACCCCTTTCCAGCCCTCGTACCACTTTTTCAAATTTCGTGGCAGAGTCGGGAATCGAATCCGGGCCTCCGGATGTGGTAGCTAATCACACTAACCACTAAACCACAGAGGTGAACTAATAGCAATTATATGCTATAATTCATCGAAAACAATAACATCAATTGATTATCCTTGCATTATTCATCAACTTTTAACAAATTTCACGATCCAAACGAATATTGCGTTTGGGCACTGTTTAACAAACGTTGTGAAAGGTAACATCTACGTATATATTCTAAGAGGGAAAAATATTTTGTGGAGTATAGTAAGAGTTAACTGTATACACATTCATGAGTATGTTAATTGCATTATAAATTACGACGCAGCATTAATAAACAGTGCTAAACGTGCATATGAATCTACCTAGTGAATTCATAATATACAACCAAATTTGCAAAAGAATAAAGTCATTTAGCTGCAACTCACTAGGGGGATTCTCACAACGTATATGCATGTTCTTTGTAGACTAGTTACTGCACTTTACCCAGCTCGATAGCTGCAGTCGCTTAAATGCGGCCAGTATCCAGTATTCGGGAGATAGTAGGTTCGAACCCCACTGTCGGCAGCCCTGAAGATGGTTTCCCATGGTTTCCCATTTTCTCACCAGGAAAATGCTGGGGCTGCACCTTAATCAAGGCCATGGCCGCTTCCTTCCCACTCCTAGCCCTTTCCTGTCCCATCGTGGCCATAAGACCTGTCTGTGCCAGTGCGACGTAAAGCCAATGGCAAAAAAAGGAAAAGTTAATGCTCTTTAGAGCGCACTTCAATAAATTACATATTACGGGGAATTTTTCATTGATACATTTTGTACATGGACTGATAGATGTGGAACCACAGACTGACATGCGCTTTCCCCAGATTTAAATCCTGTGGATTTATCGATGTGGGGAATAATTAACTGAAGATGGAGTTCATTTAGAGCCAAATCGGGCACTTGAATAAATGTATTGCGTCTGAATTCATGAAAATATCACCCTGAGACATTACTGATTCCATGTCCGACTCGTTGGCTGAACGGTCAGCGTACTGGCCTTCGGTTCAGAGGGTCCTGGGTTCGTTTCCCGGCGGGTCGGGGATTTTAACCTTCCAATGCCACGGGGACTGGGTGTATGTGTTGTATTCATCATCATTTCATCCGCAGCACGACGCGCATGTCGCCCACGGGTGTCAAATAGAAAGAGCTGCACCCGGCGAGCAGAAGCCGTCCTGGGATATACCGACACTAAAAGTCATATGACATTTCATTTTCACTGATTCCATACGTGGTTCTGTATTCAAACGAGGCTCTTATGTATCGTAAATGAAGGATGTTCGTGTGCTAACTCCATGTTATCATGAACAAGTTTTAAGGCCGTTTGAGTAAACTCCACATTTGCAATACTTCAAAATTCTATATTCCTTTTTCGGTAAAGGGTTCATATTTTGGAGGCATCTTCACTCTAACAACAAAAGTGTGATGAGATTCATGGCGTTCCTAACGAACAGCTACAACAAGTAACATAGTCAAAATTTCTAGAGTTAAATTTCTGGAGTCTAATACAAGGCCGCATGCAGTTCGGCCGGAGGGACAGGCGAAGGAACTTCTTATTCTAAAATGTCGCCATAATAAATGCAGTTATTAAACCTATCTGGCAACTCGACCTGCATTTTGAGAACTTCCACCTGAATTAAAGTCCATTTTAACTCAAACATTAGAATATCCACTCAACCAAGTGCTGGACTGTCATTCAACGTTTATAATTGTACATTCACAGGCACAATTAAAAACCTGGTATTTTAACATGATTTCGTCTTTGAAGACATGATATTTTATCTACAAATGCGTTTTTTAACATCAGTAGGCCTGTTCTAGTGAATGCTTTAATTGTGCATTTGACGGAGTTATGTTTAATTCTGAAATTTTGGATGCATTATTTGTTGTAGCAGTTCATTAGGAACGCTATGTATCTTACCATACTTTTGTTATTAGGTTGAAGATGTCTCCAAATTAGAGACGAAACATATCCTTTTCCTAAAGAAAATAAAGGAATAAAGAATTTTTAAGTATTGTAAAGTTGGAGTTTACTCAAACACCCTGAAAACTTGTTCAGGGTTGACAGTACCGATTAATTATGGAGTTCATTTGTTGTGGTGTCCATCTTATCATGTTACATACAACTGTAGTAATTGTTTGATAGTGAAGTGCTGTTTTGTCAAGCATCATATGTCCCACCCTGTGTATGACGTGGAACGACATTAGTAGACAAATTAGCTTGAGTGGAGTTTTTAAAATTAGGAAAGATCATAATACGAAAATAAAGTTGGAGCTGGTCCGCCTGTGTGGAGTAGTGGTTAGTGACATTAGCTGCCACCCCCAGAGGCCCTGGCTCGATTCCGTGCTCTGCAACGAAATTTGAAAAGTGGTACGAGGGCTGGAACGGGGTCCACTCAGCCTCGGGAGGTCAACTGAGTAGAGGTGGGTTCGATTTCCATCTCAGCCATCCTGGAAGTGGTTTTCGGTGATTTCCCGTTTCTCATCCAGGCGAATGCCGGCCACGGCCGTTTCCTACCCTCTTCCTTGTCTATCCCTTCCACTCTTCCCATCCCCCCGCAAGACCTCTGTTCAGCATAGCAGGTGAGGCCGCCTGGGCGACGTACTGGTCATCCTCCCCAGTTGTATCCCTCGACCCATAGTCTCAAGCTCCAGGACACTGCTCTTGTGGCGGTAGAGGTGGGATCCCTCGCTGTGTCCGAGGGAAAAACCGACCCTGTAGGGTAAGGAGATAAAAGAAGACGAAGAAGAAGAAGAAGAAGTTGGAGCTGAACAGCACTAATTGGGGCAAGTATTCGTTCATAGGAAAAAGAATTAGGGATTGGAATAATTTACCCAGGGAAATATTCGATAAATTTCCAACTCTGAAATTATTTAATACATCCATCAAGTATTGTAATAGGATGTTAGGATATGAGTATCATAAAACGTTTTATATACAGGGTTTCCATAAAAGAACTCCGGGGTTTTGAGGCAAAATATTGTAATGAAGTAAAAAACTTATATTAATGTTTAATACATGGTTCCATTTTCAAGCTTTTAATAATTTAATAATGTTCAATATGAGCCCCTTTAGTGGCAAGGCACACATCGTAACGGTATTCCACCTTTTCCCATATCCTGGCCAGCATGTCTGGGGGGACGGTTGCCACACAATTGATTATTCGTTCCCTGCGATGGCCAACATCACGAATTTTCTCCGCATACACAATATTATTCTTGATATGCCCCCAGAATAAAAAGTCCAACGGAGTCATATCAGTGCTCCTTGGAGGCCATGGAATAGGTTCTTCCCTTCCAATCCATCTGTTGCCGAGTCGAGCGTCAAATGCCTCACGCACACGCAAACTGAAGTGTGGCGGTGCCCCATCTTGTTGGAAGTAGACTATACGCTTCTCCGCCTCAATGTCATCTAACTGAGGAAAAGCATATTCCTCTAACATGTCACAATAAACATCACCATTGATATTTCTTTCAACAAACTGAAGGGACCTATTACTCTATCATGCATAAGACCACACCAAACATTCACTTTTGGCGTGTCACGTTCATACTCTACGAACTCATGGGGCGGCTCTGATCCCCAAATTCTGTTATAGACCCGTTCACATGAAAGGTCGCTTCATCATTAAAATAACATTTTTTTAAATCGTTATTTTAATCGATTTCGTTTAGCATAGAAACAGAGAATTCAAATCTCTTAATCTTGTCTGTCGGTTTAATGTGGTGTAACTGTTGAAGTTTGTAAGCAGTTAAACGAAGTCTTTTATGAACTACCTTACGAACTGTTGATCTTGGTAACCCCAACTCCAGACTGCGTCTGGTCAATGATTTCTTAGAGCTTCGAAGGCATGAAGCTCGCATTCTGTCCACATTCTCTTGTGACACACGCGGCCTACCCGGCGACTTTTGTTTTAAAACACTTCATGTTTGTTTGAAAGCACTTAACCATTGGCGAATGGTTTTATCCGTAGGCGGGTCAACACCACAATTACGTCGCAAGTTTCTTTGTACCGTAACAACAGAATGAGTTTCTATTAGCCAAATAACACATTGAGCCTTTTGTTCCGGCGTCGCCATAGCGCGGCAATCCAGACAGCACTGACTGCCGCTACGTTGTTTCAAGGTCAACCCTCCGCAGAGCTGCCAACTGTTGATGAAAACATTCCCTATTGGTATGAGTAAAACTTGATGAGCTACTCGTTTCAGAGAAATTAACTACATTTTGCTATCTTCTACAGTTATTAAGATATGAATTTTCAAAACCCCGGAGTTCTTTTATGAAAACCCTGTACTATAGGCCTACTTTGAAGGTTTGAAGTTTTATTAGATTTGAGGGTCGGCTTCAATGCCAGTCGAGCGCACAGGAATTTCAAGATGGTTATTGAAGAGATGATAGCAGTAATAGCGTACGTGCGGCGTAGGAAGTAAAAGTTAAATGCAAATTGTAGGTGCATACTTCCGTAGTCAACAGTCTTACAAGCGTACTGTAGTTCTTTAGTAATCTGCGTTTATCCATAGGATCATTTTACGTATTAATAACTATAGTACCGGGCGAGTTGGCCGTGCGCGTAGAGGCGCGCGGCTGTGAGCTTGCATCCGGGAGATAGTAGGTTCGAATCCCACTATCGGCAGCCCTGAAAATGGTTTTCCGTGGTTTCCCAATTTCACACCAGGCAAATGCTGGGGCTGTACCTTAATTAAGGCCACGGCCGCTTCCTTCCAACTCCTAGACCTTTCCTATCCCATCGTCGCCATAAGACCTATCTGTGTCGGTGCGACGTAAAGCCCCTAGCAAAAAAAAAATAACTATAGCGTTATGTGTAAATGATTGACAATGCAAGATACTGTTCTTAGAAAGTCCGGAAAAGAAACTGTTCGCCACCTTTAGGTTCGTATCGTCTTATATATTCCTATAAACTTTACAGATTTTCATTCCGAATGGTCTGTTGATGAAAGTTAGTAACAATGAAACAGTGATGGCCGGGACTGAATTTCAATTCTTTCGGTGTCAAAACTGCCCAGTTTTTAAAGAAATAGGAATACACTGCATCCATGGACGAACGGCAATGGACTGTCCTGTGCTGTGATGTTGAGTAGGCCTTCCGGTCACCGATGTCAGGAGCATTTTCACCTGAAATCTTGGTTAGTTGCGATGCTAAATTGGAAGCGCGGCCACACGGATGCCAGATGTGATGTATGACTCCTAAATTACCCCTTCAGTAAGGCGGAGATTTAAAGTTAAAAATTTCTTGATTGTTCCGTATCGAATAGAGAAATATACAATATTAAATAGAAGGAAGGATCTACCTTTCCAATACTCTGTTATTAAGTTGAACCAAATAGAAGTTACAACCTGTTCATTTCGGACCGGTTTCAACACATTTGAAGTGTCATCATCAGTCAAATAGCAAGGCAGAGCAAAAATTAAATCATAAAGTTCTAAAAACACATAACACAATGATCACAGTCAAAAAGAGTGCGTAGAATAATTAACACTGTTTCGTGTCGAAGCAATTCCAGTTGATGTTCCTAACACAATGATCACAGTCAAAAGCGTAAAAAGAACAACACTATTTCGTGCCGAAACAATTCCAGTTGTAAGCAGGTCTTGTATAATCTTGTTGTGCTGCATTTACATATGAAGACGTATGAAGACGTTGTATTAAAGGTCAATAACGAGTTAAAGGACTAGTTCTAAGATGAAATCTTGAAGGATAACTCGTTATGAAATTGGACTTGTGATATGCAAGTTATGTATAGTTGTTGCTAGGCAAGGTCTTGTAGGCATTTGTTTTTTCGGCCGAAGAGTGGAAAGCGATTTAATTGAAGTCTAAGGAATACAGTGTAGGACTTAATGTCAACAATTCAAAGCGGATATATAAATCTTAAAAATAAATTTGAATCATTAAAAAAGAATGAAACCAAATAAAAATATTTTTAAAATAGGAAGAAAATTTTAAATAATTACAATGTGAGCCTCAACTCGAACAGCTTGCCGTGGTATTTATAAATGTATGGGAGACGATAAATAGAGAAAAGGTTGGGGAATAATGAGCGCTTATTAGAGTGCAAACTGGTCGTAAGTTCAAAATTAGATACTTTCAACACGTTAATGCAATAAAATACAACAGATTTTTGCCAGTGGGGCAACATATACATGACACAAAACATATTTTCACTACAATAGACCAGGATATAGAAATTCTCAGCACACTAATTAAAGGTCCTCTCCTAGACATCACTGAACACTGTTTTATACACTTTGACCAGTTTTTCAATCCAAACCTTAACCTGAATGATATTTTTGAAAAGCCTAACGCCCTTTTCGATTTTCTCATCTCCATTTTAACTAATCTCAACTCAACAAGTAAGCGATCAATATTTCACAATTTACACAATACCTTCTCATGCTACTTGCCCCTTCTAAAACGTCCCCATGATCCTCCTTAGATATCCCGCCCCCTTTCCCTCTAATAAGCGCTCATTATTCCCCAACCTTTTCTCTATTTATCGTCTCCCGTACATTTATCAATCACCACGGCAAACTATTCGAGTTGATCCTCACATTGTAATTATTTAAAATGTTCTTCCTATTTTTAAAAATATTTTATTTGGTTTTATTCTGTTTTAATGATTCAAATTTCTTTTCAAGATTCATATACCCGCTTTGAATTGTTGACATTAAGTCCTACACTGTATTTCTTAGACTTCAATTAAATCGCTTTCCACTCTTCGGCCGGAAAAACAAATGCCTACAAGACCTTGCCTAGCAAAACCTATACGTAACTGGATATCACAAGTTCAATTTCATAACGAGTTATCCTTCAAGTTTTCATCTTAGAACAAATCCTTTAACTCGTTATTGACCTTTAATACAACGTCTTCATACGTCTTCATATGTAAATGCAGCCCAACAAGATTATACAAGACCTGCTTATGAACTTCAACTGGAATTGTTTCGACACGAAATAGTGTTGATTATTCTATGTACTCTTTTTTAGACTGTGATCATTGTGTTATGCGTTTTTAGAATTTTATGATTTAATTTTTGCTCTACCTTGCTAATTGGCTGACGATGACACTTCAAATGTGTTGAAACCGGTCCCAAATGAACAGGTTGTAACTTCTATTTGGTTCATCTTAATAACAAAGTATTGAAAAGGTTGATCCTTTCTTCTATTTAATATTGTATAAGGCGGATATGTCAGAAGCTCCACCATGGCGTCCCGTTGGCATCTTTGTGCGATACCTCCCTTAGAAGGCTAAAGAGAAGAAACATCTCTATTGCAGGCAAGGGCGAGAGTATATGGGATCACATGCTGCACGAACATCCGGAATACTCAGCGGACCGCCAGAATGGAGACGTGGCAGATGACTCATATCATCTCTACAAAGAGGATGTAAGGATCCTAAAAGAAATGGGGGTGAGTAATTTTCTTCTCTAATTCATGAATAATGTATTATGTTGTTCCGAAACTTACTTCCGAACTTCGATATCATTTCAGATGAATCATTACCGCTTCTCCATTGCATGGACTCGTATAATGCCAACAGGGGAGGCAAATAACATTAATCAAGCAGGAATAGACTACTACAATAACCTGATTAACGAGCTGCTGGATAACGGGATACTGCCAGTGGTGAGTGGGTTTTTCATATACTACTAATGTTGAATTGGAGCCGATCAATTGCCTCGCCTGGTCAAAATATGGCGTAAAATGCCTCCCGTTTGCATGAGCTACGGAGCGTAAATTGCCCACTCCCCACCTCAGGGAGTTAATGTGTCTCTCGTTAACAAATATACCACAGTAACCATATTTTCATTCCCATTTCCAGACTCCGGCTTTCGAGCGAAATTCGCACAAATTACTGCTATTGTCAAAATGTGATCAGCTTCAGTTAGAAGAACTTCGTCATAAAACTTAAAATGTGTCTGCAGTCATTAAATACTGGATTTTAAACAGGCAAGGATTAAAAAAAACAGCCCTGCGAATTCAAGTCGAGTAACCTGTTATTGCCAAAGTACAGTTATTTTATCTTATTATACTAATTATTTTTCCAGGCTTCTTAGCGAAAGACTGGTGTCGTGCTGTGCTTGGTTAAGAACGTCACTGAAATGATATGTTTGGAAGGCTGGCGGTGAAATGATTCGTATTTGAGGGTGGTGCGTCTAATGGATGATGATTGTACCGACCACGTGACAGGAGGCAATCCGGCGGCTACTGATGACATAGTCTGTGAATTCCCTTATTCCTTCGTCATTCGGTTGTAAAGCTATTGTATCTACAAGGCATTATCACAGCAGGCAATGGTATGATGATAAACGGGGTGAAAAGTCAGGTTGTGAGTTTCACAAATAGGAAAAGTCCTCTCAATTTTATTTACTGTGTTGATGGGGTGAAAGTTCCTTTTGGGGATCATTGTAAATACCTAGGTGTTAATATAAGGAAAGATCTTCATTGGGGTAATCACATAAATGTGATTGTAAATAAAGGGTACAGATCTCTGCACATGGTTATGAGGGTATTTAGGGGTTGTAGTAAGGATATAAAGGAGAGGGCATGTAAGTCTCTGGTAAGATCCCAACTAGAGTATATTCCAGTGTATGGGACCCTCACCAGGATTACTTGATTCAAGAACTGGAATCAATCCAAAGAAATGCAGCTCGATTTGGCCTGGGTGATTTCCGACAAAAGAGTAGTGTTACAAAAGTATTGCAAAGTTTGGGCCTGGAAGGCTTGGGAGAAAGGAGACGAGATGCTCGACTAAGTGGTATGTTCCGAGCTGTCAGTGGAGAGATGGCGTGAAATGACATTATTTCAGCATTGTTACAAGAGGGAAGGAAGCCATGGAGAAGATGGTGGTAGAAGGGAAGGTGCCAGAAGGGGACCTCAAAGGATGGATTGATCGGGATAAGGGCACTTATTGGAAAGTCTTCATTCGGAGTTTCGCAGCTAGAAAAAGATCGATTCAGCATGATGAAAACTCTGTAAATACTCCTGACTTATCACCACAACCTGTCGAGTGTAAAATGAAAAGATTATAGAGGTACACTAGTAGTTACCCGCGGCTTTGCTCGCATGGAATTGGTAATTTGATAAACGTAATCCTTCTTCGGTACTGTACTAAAACATTATCTAAATACACCTAAAGTATAAAAACTCACCGAAAAACTAAGTTTCATTTACCCCAGAAAATCCTTGTAAACAACGTTTGTGGTACTACCTTTTGGGGCTAAAATGACCATGTGATATAGAACCGTACATGTAAGAAACAGTCTTCTCTCAAGTCGAAAAAAAAATACATGTTTCTTTATTTTAAACTAGCAAATATACCCGTGCTTCGCTACGGTATTCTACATTGTATACGAATATCTCCGTAAATTACTCTAAAGACGGCGAGTAAGATAATATTAAATAGCATTTCTCATAGGGCTATCCAAGATAGAAAATAGGGGGGACACCATACGCTGTTTCCAACGTAAGGTAGGCTATTGGGAAAGTTCTGTTGATAATTGCAGGCCACTTTTCCTACTGCCAATCACATTCGAGTTTCGGAGTTTCTACTATAACGGCAGGCTCACTTGGCAACTGCAATTCACAATAGAGATGGAGAGTATTCATTATGAAGGCGGGCGCCTTTTCGTAATGCAAGCAACAATCGATTTCGAAAGATTTGATTACAGTCGAGAAATGCAGCACTATTTAACGTATCAACAAGCGAGACACGAAAATAAGTCATAGGATCAAAGTTTCTCTCCAAATTGAACAGCTATCTGTTTTGTAATGAGACTTGGTGTTTAGTCACCAACTACCCCGAAAGGAAGGTTTGTGCCGTCATTAAAATATATCCATATTTTGAAATTTTTCGGGGCAAAAATTATACATTTGAACACCTTGGAAACTTTCCTCAAAGAAAAGTGTGTCCAGGTTTCTGGATTAGAACTCGCATACATACGGAGTAAATAAGGAGGAAAGTAATACAGTAAAGGAAATTGAAATTAACAGAAAATAGGATTATAACTGAGGACAGCCGGATAGGGAGAACATATAAGTACCAAGAGGATGTAGTATTGGAAAATCAAATGTCCCTCGCTAAATTGTGATGTTATGAGTTACGGATATATGAAGCGGGTAACAGAGGGGAAATTTACGCGCAGGGATTCTTAGATAAACAGATAGGAAGATGACTTAAGTTATGGTGTTATTACTTAAGCCTGAAGATACGAGGTAGAGGCAAGAAATTGAAGCGGAAAACAGATGAAGAATGGAAATACAGTAAAATTATAGCAAATTCCAGAAAACACCTTACAGTGTGAAATAATGGGCTACACTCCGCGGTACTGTTCAAATATTAAACGCTTTTTATGTATTACTAGCAAATGTACCCGTGCTTCGCTACGGTATTCTACAATGTATACGGATATCGAAGTAAATTGCTGTACATGAAGTGAATAAATAAAAATTTAATTGCATGTCACTTGGCGTTATACGACAAAAAGCATAGGGAGGTCCGCAGACGCTGCTTCCAATGTGAAGTGCGAGTTGCAGAGTTGTGATGATAACGGCAGGTCCACTTGTCTGCCGCAATTCACTATGCGTAACGTCAGTCACATTTTGATGGGTAAATTTATTTATAATCGGGGGCACCTATACCTAATGATAAAGAGAAACAGGTAAAAGAGTTTTTTTTTTAAATGCACGCTCCCGTGCCTTCTGCAAGTCAAATCAAGAAGGGAATTATGCATTACAATGGTACACAGGCGTTGGAGAACTACCACATTCATATTGCTACTTAAAGTCGATGTGGGGAGTACTGATTACAACAGCAGACGCCCTCCTGCTGAGAGTCACTATTGATTTGTAAAGTATGAATTACAATGTAGGACACACCCCCTTCTAGATCGCAACAAATCGACTTAAATTAATAAATGTAGATCGACATAAGGAAGTATATGCATGTTCACCTTCATTTACAGAATAACTGCTGCTAAGCGGTGCATTCATATTGAAAAACGGATTGTATAAAAAGACGACTCTGGCCTCATTTAGCTATCTAAATGGCTGGCTCAATGATATTTCCTCGTATCTCATCTATTTAAAGGCAAGATTATTGTAGAAACGTTGAATAGGGTGAAATTTGTGTAAGGTATTCACACAGTGAATTACTTTTCAGAGACTTATGCGACAGCTTCAAACATAGAATTTGTCTGGGTGGGCCAATATTCGTGTAGAATTTGATGATCCCATCTTTCCTATAAGTGAATCAAACCATCAATTATACGTGCACAAAGTGCAAAATATAGGTAAATCCAGAAATAGAGCCAAATTTAACATAAGGGATAGAGATACGACTAAAAGTCTTAGGAACAAAGTTGTAGATCACTCCAAATTGAACCGAGATTGTGCTATCCGTTTTGTGATACGACTTACCGTTTAGCCCCCAAATACCTCGAAAGGAAGGTCTGCACCGTCATTAAAATTGCCTCCATATTTCGATAATTTTGGGGGGGGGGAAATAAAATTTTTAAACATCTCGCAAATTTTCCATCGGTTACAGGCAAAAAGCTATAATTTTGCCAAATTTCTATTTTCTAACTCGTCTGGGAGATTGTGCTGCCATCTTGATATGGGGGAGGGGGTTAAAAATTACGACCTTCGGGAAACTTTTAAGCCCATGAAACCTATAGGTTATCGATCAGGATAAAAATCACCGACTGTGTTCCCATGCAGATTTGAAACTCCCAACGTGTCCCTCTCAGAGAATTTTGAGAATTTTAGATTTTTCTAGGGATCCTGAAGACATCAGGTTGTCTGGTACCAAGTTTTAAGTTTCTAGGATGCCTAGAATGGTCTCATTAATTCACGCCTCTTTTCATTTTTATGCCTTAATTTATACATGTATAGTACAGTATATATAGATCGCGCCAAACTGACTTATATTTATTAATATGGATTACACTATATATTTCACCCGCTTCCTAAGTGGTTCTGGGGCGTCTTACTCCCATAGTATGTTTTCCAGGTAGTAAGTCATACTTGAAAGTCATACTGGAACATACACACGTCTATTACCTTGGGCATTCTTGACAGTTTATTTTTTCACCCTTTCTCACCCTCTGTGCCAAAGGGGGGCATTTTTGACAATTTATTTTTTCACCCTTTCTCACCCTCTATGCCAAAGGGGGCTGAAGTCGGACTTTAAAAATCCGGAATGTTACTATTCATCTCAGCGACACGGAAAACTATGGATTAGGTACTATATTCGATTATTATTATATCTCACTCCCCCTCCCCCCTAAAGGGAGTTAAACTTTGAGTTTTAAAAATCGGGAGTGTTACTATTCATCTCAGCGACCCCGAAAACTATGGCTTCGACACTATTTTCGATTATCTTTATATCTGAATCCCCCTCACCCCCCACCAGAAAGGGGGATGAACTTGAACTTATAAAATATCCGGAGTCTCGCTATTCATCTCAGCGACCCCGACAACTATGCATTCGACATTCTTTTCGATTATTTACATATATCACTCTCCCATCGCCCCCTACCACGAAGGGGGCTGAATTTGCACTTTAAAAAAATTCCGGAGTGTAACTATTCACCTCAGCGACCACGAAAAGTATGGATTCAACAATACTTTTGATGATTTTTGTATCTGAGCCCCCTTGCCCCCCTGCCCCTAAGGTTTATTAGGGTGTATTACCCCCACGTGGTTTGTCTCCTGATACTAAAAATCCGGAGTGTCACTATTCATCCCAGCAACACCGAAAAGTATGGATTCGACATTATTTTCGGTAATTTGTGTATCTGAACCCCTCATCCCCCTAAGGGTTCCTGTGCTGTCTTACCCCCACGTGGTTTATCTCCTGATACCAACAATCCAAAGTGTATGTATTCGACACTATTTTCGTTTATTTGTATATATCACTCCCCCCTCACCCCCCCCCCTGAAGAGGGCAGAACTTGGACTTTAGAAAACCCGGAGTGACACTATTCATCTCAGCGACCCCAAAAAGTATGGATTCGACACTATTTTCGTTAATTTGTGTATCTGACCCCCTTGCCCCCCGCCCCTAAGGTTTCCTGGGCTGTCTTATCCCCACGTGGTTTGTCTCCTGATACTAAAAATCCGGAGTGTACAATTCACCTCGACGACTCCCAAAACTATGTATTCGACACTATTTTCATTTAATTTTATGTATCACCCCCCTCGCCCCTCCACCCGAATTGGAGCAGAAATTTGACTTTTAAAAAATCGGGAGTGTCACTATTCACATCAGCGACCCCAAAAACTACGGATTCGACACTATTTTCGATTATTTCTTTACCTGACCCCCCTAACCCCTCACTCCTAGGGAGGCTAGAGGTGGCTTACCCCCACAGTGCTCGTCTCCAGATAGCAAATAATATGTGTTCAAAATTTGATTGAAATTGCTCCAGTGGTTTAGAAGGAGATGTGTCATTTACACACATACATACATCCATTTTCGTTTATTTTATATATCACTCCCCCCTCACCCCCCCCCCCCCAAAGGAGACTGAACTTGGACTTTAAAAACCCCGCAGGGTCACTATTCATCTCAGCGACCCCGAATAGTATGGATTCGACACTATTTTCCTTAATTAGTATATCTGACCCCTTGCCCCACGCCCATAAGGTTTCCTGGGCTGTCTTATCCCCACGTGGTTTGTCTCCTGATACTAAAAATCCGGAGTGTACAATTCACCTCGACGACCCCGAAAACTGTGTATTCGACACTATTTTCGTTTAATTTTATATATCAGTTCCCCCTCACCCACCACCCCGAATGGGAGCTGAAATTTGACTTTTAAAAAATCGGGAGTGTCACTATTCACCTCAGCGACCCCAAAAACTATGGATTCGACACTATTTTCGATTATGTTTTTACCTGAACCCCCTAAACCGCCACACTTAAGGGGCTAGTGGTGGCTTACTCCCACAGTGCTCGTCTTCAGATAGAAAATAATATGTGTTCAAAATTTGATTGAAATTGCTTCAGTGGTTTAGGAGGAGATGTGTCATTTACACACATACATGCATCATCAGTCCCACCTCGCCCCCCACCTAAATGGAAACAGAAATTTGACTTTTAAAAAATCGGAAGTGTCACTATTCATCTCAGCAACCCCAAAACTACGGATTCGACACTATTTTCGATTATTTTTAACTGACCCACCTAACTCCCCACTCCTAAAGAAGCTAGATGTGGCTTACCCCCACAGTACTCGTCTCCAGATAGCAAATAATATGTGTTCAAAATTTGATTGAAATTGCTCCAGTGGTTTAGGGGGAGATGTGTCATTTACACACATACATCCATCATCAGCCCCCCTCGCCCCCCATTCAAATGGGAGCAGAAAATTGACTTTTAAAAAATCGGCAGTGCCACTATTCACCTCAGCGACCCCAAAAACTATGAATTCGACACTATTTTCGATTATGTTTTTACCTGAACCCCCTAACCCCCACCCCTAAGGGGGCTAGTGGTAGCTTACCTCCACAATGCTCGTCTTCAGATAGCAAATAATATATGTTCAAAATTTGATTGAAATTGCTCCAGTGGTTTAGGAGATGTGTCATTTACACACATACATCCATCATCAGTCCCACCTCGCCCCCCACCTAAATGGGAGCAGAAATTTGACTTTTAAAAAATCGGGAGTGTCACTATTCACCTCAGCGACCCCAAAAACTACGGATTCCACACTATTTTCGATTATTTCTTTACCTGACATCCCTAACCCCCAATCCTAAGGGGGCTAGAGGTGGCTTACTCCCACAGTGCTCGTCTCCGGATAGCAAATAATAAGTGTTCAAAATTTGATTGAAATTGCTCCAGTGGTTTAGGAGGAGATGTGTCATTTACATACATACATACATCAATTTTTATACATAGTAAGATTTCAAACACCTATTTACACGTATGTAACATCTTCAGTTTTAGATATGTGTATTCCCATAAAACAATAATTCAACTCTTTTTCCAATTCTTTTCATCCCCGTTAAGTGCCTTTTCCGAAAACAAAACAAAAATATATGTTCGATTTTCCAAAAATATAAAATACGTTTTTAAGTAGATTCCGAATACCAGTTTTGCCGTCTGTAACATGCTTAGTTTCTTTAGATATAAGTATCCTCATGAAAATAATCCATCTCATTTTTCAGTTCTTTCACACCCCTTAATTGGACTTTCCGAAAACAAAAGAAGTCGTGTTCCTCTATTTTCAAAGAAGTTTCCAGATACCAATTTTCACGTCTGTAACATCTTTATTTTTGAGGTAGGCGTATAAGTATCCTCATACAAAGAATTCAACTACTGAAATCATTCACCCCCCTCCCAAGTGGATATTCCGAAAACAAAATAAATACGGGTTTCATTACTTTGAAAAAAGATTCCAAATACAAATTTTCATGTCTGTAACATCTCCAGTTGTTGATATATAAGTCTCCTAATAAAAAAGAATTCAACTCCATTTCCACCCCAGTCTCCACCCCCCCCCCTCCTCTCTGTTAAATTGATTTCCCAACAAAACGTGTTTCTTTATTTTTAGAAGAGATTCCAAGTACCATTTTTCATATCTGTGATCTTCCGTTTTTGAGATTTAAGTATCCCCATAAAAGTAATTCAATATTTTCACTCCTTTCATCCTCTCCTTCAAGTGAATTTTCCGAAAACAAAAAATACATGTTTCTTTATCTATAAAGGAGCTTACAAATACCAATTATCGCGACTGCAACATCTTCAGGTTCAGAGATATATGTATAGTAGTAGGACAAGGGCGGTTCTACTCCCGGGCCAATCAGAGGCCGCGGAGCGGGTCACGTGACTGCTGACTCAGCAGTGCGGGAAATTGGAATTCGGCGCGCGCGAAATTTGAATTCATAAACAAAGCCACGTGCTCTTTTTTGTAAACAAAGCCACGTGCTTTTTGACAGCTGTCAAGCTGAGATCTTGAGCATCGCTAACTTCAGTGCTGCTATCTTGACGGCACAAAACCTCACATGGCTTCAACCTTAGGCACGTGATGGTGCGCAATTTGAAATTCCACGTGCTTTCTTTGATAGCTGTCAAGGTGATAGCTGCCATCTTTAAACAACAGACTATCGCAAACTTTAGTGCTGACATCTTGACGGGGCTAAATCCTCATGGCTATCACCTTATGCACGTGTAGCGGGAAATTTGAAATTCCACGTGCTTTTTTGACAGCTAACAGCTGCCACCTTTGAACAATAGACTATCACTAACTTCAGTGCTGGCATTTGACGGGGTTAAATCTTCACAGCTGCTATCTTATGCATGTAGTAGCGTGCAGTTTGAAATTCCTCGTGCTTTCTTGCCAGCTCTCAGCTGCCATCATTAATACAATACACTATCGCTAACTTCAGTGCTGGCATCTTGACGGGGCTAAATCCTTTTAGCTGCTACCGTATGCACATGGGCGCGCGAAATTCGAATTTCTACGTGTCTTTTTAACGGCTGTCAAGATAACAGCCACTATCTTTAACTACGTGCACTTGTTTTTGAACATGGCTTATTTGAGTGCTGCTATCTTGACGGAAGTAAACTTTATAGCGCGGAATTTAAATAGATCTTAACGGGACTTAGCTACGCTGCGCACAACCAAGCTGCTCTTGTCGACATACCACCATCTTATAGCAAGGTGCCCTTCTCAACATACTTACCATCTTATAGCGCGCTGCTATTCTCAACATACTATTATTTTAGAGAACCTAGTCTTTAGGTGTACTTAAATCAAGCTGCTGTTTTTAACACTCTAAGACTTTGTTTTTGTTCACATACTTACTATCTTAAAAGAAGCTGCTGTTGCTGTTACCTACAACAGGCGTTGAAAACATGTTTAACTTCTTAGCAGGGGATACTTTTGTACTAAGAAGATGGATTCGAACAGAGAGAAAAATATATCGTCTACTGCTATGATAACAATACTAGAATCGAACACTATAGTAGATCAACAGGTGTTCAGAACACCGATTGTTGTGTTCAGAACATGTTTACTGCTTAGCAAGGAGTACCTTTTTCCTAAGAAGATCGATTCGAACAAGAGAGAAAAAATTATCTTCTCAACATACCATCTTATAGCGAGCTACTTTTCTCAACATACTATTCTCTTAGAGAACCTAGTTTTTCAGCATACTTAAACCAAGCTAGTGTTTTTTAACATAGATTTAAAGCAAGCTGCTCTTCTGAACACTCTGAGACCTTTCTTTTGTTGACATACTTACCATCTTAAGAGAAGCTGCTGTTTTTGACATGTTATAGAACATAGACTGGTGTTTTTCAACATAGATTTAAAGCAAGATGCTCTTCTGAACACTCTAAGACCTTTCTTTTGTTGACAACTTACAATCTTAAACGAAGCTGATATTTTTGACCTCCTCCTCGAGTGATGTGCAAACGTAGAATTTAAGCATATGATCCTAACCTTATCTTCCAAACAAAAGGAGGGAGCGGTGGGAGGAGGATGAGGAGGAGAAGGTAATACACATGTGGACAAAGGAATACATAATCTAAAATAAAAGAATGTGCCAATCCTACATTATTTATTAACATTGCATCTTGTATGTACAAGTTTGTTCTGCATCTTGAAGGATAATATAATTTGCGGTACTACAGCATTAGTAATTCTCCCTTCTTATATGTGCAAGTTAATCATTCTCTGCATCTTGAATTATAATGTAATTTTGTACACATAGCGGTGTACCCCTCTTTTCTTAAATGATAATGTAATTTCCCCTGCTTACAGATCATGTATGTACAGCAATGTTAATTATGCATCCTGTATATGTTGCTGTACCCCCTTGGAACACTTTTAAGGGAATCACTATCCCATACACGTTTGTCATCGAAAGGAAGCAATGAAAATTTATTTTGCTCGATCGTATATACGTGACGTTTGCGTGATTGAATTTTTTTTTGCGTACAGAGAGCGGCATTTCTAGATGTTAGTACATCGCGATAATGTTGAACATGTAAACGGCTAACGACGCTTGAACGTACACCTTTTGATTTTTTAACAAATTGTGAATTTTGAGTGTCATAGGCATATATTTATGGTACTAAACCAATAAACTCAGTCGTGATATTCATGCTACATTCATCTTATAAGCCCTATGACTTTCTTGTTCTGTGGCCGAATATTAAATGGATTACTAGGTGAAAAGGAAGAAGTGTCAAAGTATTGAGAATGGTTTCGCATCACATCTCCATTTACAAGTGTATCACCGAGCTCGATAGCTGCAGTCGCTTAAGTGCGGCCAGTATCCAGTAATCGGGAGATAGTAGGTTCGAGCCCCACTGTCGGCAACCCTGAAGATGGTTTTCCGTGGTTTCCCATTTTTACACCAGGCAAATGCCGGGGCTGTACCTTAATTAAGGCCACGGCCGCTTCCTTCCAATTCCTAGACCTTTCCTGTCCCATCGTCGCCATAAGACATATCTGTGTCGGTGCGACGTTAAGCAAAATAGCAAAAAAAACAAGTGTATCAAGTGAAAAGCTGATAAATTTATAGGAATCTAGAAAGCGAATGCTAATATCGCCTACACGATAACTGAATGAAATAAAGCGTTCGTGATTTTGCGCAATCACGCCGAAATTTGTACAATTTTATTGTACAAACTCACGAACAATTAAGTGGCTGTCATAGCCTGACAAGTTACGGAAAAAGCAAGGAATAAATTTAGGCACACGATATGAAAGATTGCACGAATCATGTGCAGGTCCACGATATTTCGCGGTAAAGCAACAGTGATATCTAACCTTCATCTGTGGGAAAATAATTGGCTGTTTACAGATGTGACATTGCGGTTTCATCGTGCAAAATCATCTCATCCAATGTCATTTGAATTGGCACTGGTGGCGAAATAAGAGTATGAACGCGTTGTGCTAACTCTTGTAATTCTTTTAACAGCCATGCAGTACAGTTTTCTCCTCGATACACCTTTAAAAAGGATAGAGATGCATCGTAGGAACAAACTACTTTGTAAGCTACTGAAAACGGAGTGTAGGGTTCGCTCAAGTCTGGTTGGCAATGATGAAAAGGTACAGTAAAACATTCAAAATCTGCATAAACAGAAAAAGGAACAGATTTCTGACGATAATAATTCTCAAAATTCATTTCTGCATTTTCTCTGGTTGGCAGAATAAGTTTTACGGCTGGATGTGTTACACAATCATTTATGTGTGTAGTTAACAGGCTTTCTGTAGAAAAGTACTGTAAACATCTGTCACATATATACTTTTTTTCGTGTGATGAAAGCTGAGAACTTAACAAGCACGAAAGATTAGTTATAAGGCAGTAGTGGCTTGTGTTTTCATTGCAAACATACAAAAGATGAAGATGGTGTTGTTTTAGAGAATAAGCTGTGTAAAGTGGTCCTACAATACTGTCTCCGTCGACACGTATACAGAAAAGGAAAAACTGGGGTTGTTTTTCTCAAACGTAGAAATGTTTGTTAAATCCATAGGAAAAGAAACACCTTCAAAATTTAATGACTGGTGCAACTGAATAAACATATCTTTATACTGAAAAGTTCTTGATGGATTATGTGTTGTTCCTGGTTTTAACGCCATTGCGATACACCATAAAAAGCAATTGTCATCGTTATTCTCAATATTCATCACTGCTCTCTTATTTACAATAGCTTGAGGAAGTTTAATGTATTGCCTACCTGAATTCAAGGGATCGAATTTACACACATTAATTTGAAGATGCGAAATACTCTCGAGTGCTTTATTGCTCGCACCCTCTTCAAACTGAAATTTAGCGAGCAATTCGTCGACAATGTGTTTGCGAAACCATTCCGAAATATTGTCCGAACATAAGAGTTTCGTCCTTTTAGAAGAAATGTAAAATGTTTCGTGAATTTCCTGATTATCTTTGAAAAGAATGAAGGAACAAGCAAGACTGGCGTATAGTTTAAGCGCCGTATGCATAGTCATCAAAGAAGTGACTTTTCCTTCGAAAATATTATAGCAAGAGAGTAAGAAAGAATTTGGATCTAAAACATTAAACGAATTTCGTATAATACCGCTTAGTATACGCGATGAAAATATGTATGCATAGTTTCGTTCATGTGTAATTCTGGCAACAAACGTTAGGAAGATATGAAAGAACATAGACGAAGTTTATCACAAAAAGAGAAAGGTTGAAAAGAAACGTCTTGTGACACACAGGACTTGTTCAGTTGGTTTTGGTCGGAAGTGTATGGGTGAAGAATAGTAGGGGAAGACTAATACTTCAATATGACTAACAAATTACAGTAGATGTATTCTACTATATTTCTGTAGAAGTTTTGAAGTTGGCATAGGGGAGAGTAGCATGAAGGATTACCATAAATCAGACTATTCCAATGTTGCAGTGCAATAGATCCTGCCTTTTCCAATAAGTTATACCCAATTGTTTCATTTTGCTGCGCTGTTTTGGTTAGTAATGGTGATATTTCGTTAGTTTGTCACAATTCTCCAGACTCTAATTTCGCTCACTGCACTAGTCCAGCTTTAATGCACTTGAAAGTACAGTACAGTATTTAGTTAAATAACTTATGGCGAGGAGAAGAGGGACTGAGCTCAATCTTCATTAATTCATCCATCTAATGGTATGTA
This sequence comes from Anabrus simplex, assembly GCF_040414725.1. Taxonomy (NCBI): domain Eukaryota; kingdom Metazoa; phylum Arthropoda; class Insecta; order Orthoptera; family Tettigoniidae; genus Anabrus; species Anabrus simplex. Next base: position 1,637,151,580 of record NC_090265.1, read on the forward strand.
GCACATTTATCTGGCTGGTTTATTTTTCGAGATGTTTATGTTGAACATACCCCATTTTATGCAACACTCAACTTTTCTAAATGTTCCTCTCCGTGGATACCAATTTTAAAGACATAGCCAAACCAAATATTCAAAAATACACACACATCACTTGGATCACGAATTATAAACAATCCGTTATAACAGAAAACACTAATTGTTTGAAAGTTCCATAAGGAAGTTTTAGTATAAGCCATTGCCTCGTTTCACGTCTTTGTCCTAGCGCCTGCATTTATCCCCTGTCCACAGTATGAATATGATATGGTTTACATTCAAAACGTGTACCGAAAAGCAAGTTTTATATTGTTAATGTTATCTTTATTCACAGGTCACTATGTATCACTGGGATCTCCCTCAGTGGCTTCAGGACCTAGGAGGATGGACCAACCCCATCATTGCTGACTACTTCGAGGACTACGCTAGAGTCTTGTACGAGAACTTTGGTGATCGGGTGAGTTAATCTGTTTAGCTGTAGACTGAGAAGGAATCGTGTCATATTATCAGGGAATTAAAATGCTCAGAAGATAGTACCTTGAGGATCAACGTATTTTTAAACAATATAAGGATGGTCACAGTCATACCAGTTTACTCTGTCCAACAGATTTCATCACATGAAATGTTGAATATACTTAGTATTTTTTCGTTAGTTACTTCTTACAGACATTGTTATAAACAACGAAAGAGGACGTTTATTTCTTTACGTCTGCAAATAAAATTGTATACATGGTGTATCATAATTAATAGTGCAAATTGAAACAGCTGTAATTACACGATGTTAGAAGCAAAAATGTCTTAGTAAACATGCGTGCGCAGACGAGCCATTTGCGAGATAATTTAGAACTTGTGTTACCAGCGACCTTTGACTTTATTGTGTGGAAACGTCATCCTAGTTAGGAAAAGGCACTCATACGACATGAAGAAAAGTTATTAGATACTAGGATGACGTTTACACACAATCAAGTCAGTGGTGGCTGGTGAGCACAAATTCTAAATTATCTCGCAAAAGTCCCGTTTGCGGACCCTTATTTACGAAGTCTTGTTTGATTAGAATCGTGTACTTACAGCTGTTTCATTTTTCGCTATTATGGTACACCCTGTTTAGATTTCAATAATAACTATCCTACGAATTAATTTTTGTATTAAAATTTTCTGCAGACATGTTTCTTAACTTTGTCCAACTTCCCCACATTAAAATGTATTTTTGTAATCAGTACCGATTCTTCTTAAAAGCGAGAGACAGACTGAATTTTCAGAACTTTTGGGGCCTTCCTTTAATTGAATGGCAGTGCCTGTGTTTGTTCAGTTTTCGGAACTCGCGCCTGAACTTTACGCAACAATACACGAACTACAGTCCGCCCACTTCAGTTGAAAACGCGCTGCATTGCTACCCGTCTGTTAAGTAACTAAAAACTTCTTGCGGGAGGCCATTATCACCATACTAACTCTTTATTAAATTTTTATTTGTACATCATGCAAGAGAAATGTGATAACGCAGATTTATTCATCTGTAAATCTAAAAGCATTGATATATTCGGACATTTTTATGTTAATTGAACATAAAATTAACATGTCAGCCTCTGTGGTGTAGTGGTTAGTGTGGTTAGCTGCCAACCCCGGAGGCCCGGGTTCGATTCCCGACTCTGTCACGAAATTTGAAATGTCGTACGAGGGCTGGAACGGGGTAAACTCAGCCTTGGGAGGTCAATTGAGTAGATTGGTTCGATTCCCGCCTCAGCCATCCTCGAAGTGGTTTTCCGTGGTTTCCCACTTCTTCTTCAGGCAAATGCCGGGATGGTACCTAACTTAAGGCCACGGTCGCATCCCTCCCCATTCCTTGTCTATCCCTTCCTATCTTCCCATCCCTAAACAAGGCCCCTGTTCAGTATAGCAGGTGAGGCGACCTAGGTAAGGTACTGGTCTTCCTCCCCAGTTGTATACCCCAACTCAAATTCTCATGCTCCAGGACACTGCTCTTGAGGCGGTAGAGGTAGGATCCCTCGCTGAGTCCACGGGAAGAACCAACCCTGGAGGGTAAACGGATCAAGAAAGAAAGAAAGATAAACATCATAATGATTATCTCAGTAATACCGTGACCAGCCCACTTAATTTACATCTAATTAAGGAATCTTCATTATCTGCATGAAAAATTAAAACATTTTTAAATCTCTGAGGATAACTGAAGTATGGGCCTATGAATGCAGGCAAATACACAGCCTGACAAACAAACTGAAGTGCCAAGAAGGGGAGGAGGAAACGAGATGTAACTTCACATCTTGAGAGGGTATGTGATGTGATCTCAGTGATTACAAAATTGAGTCAAATTTACGAGCCCACGTATCTGCATGGCGTTGCACACCCCTCCTGGTTTGGAAGCATGCACGCACTGATTCGATTGGGAAGGGTGTCATCAAGCCGTTGTATCCTCTACTAAGTACGAAGAGCATTTTAACATACGAGTTTTGGTTTCTTACCCAACGATATCCTTTAATTTTGAAAGTTTTGTTTTCACCGGTCTGTCATTCGGTTAGGGTTGCATAAAATGCTAACCCAGTTGTCATGAAATTTCCCAATATTAGACACATCCCGAATTTCCCTTCACTTGGTTTCATCATCTTCATTCGTTCAGTAGGAGCTGATAATACCGTCTCTCAGCTAGAGATATGAACAATGAATCAGCGACTTCCCTCATAGGCCACTGGTACCACGCGTAGGTCCACTGTTGGTTTCTTCCTAACAAGAGATGTTTTATTTTGTACTGTCTTTCTTTCTTGCTTTCTTTCTTTCTTTCTTTCTTTCTTTCTTTCTGCTCACTGCGGAATCCAAAGCCATCCGAAGTACCTTCCATGTAGTTTTGGTGGTATACCATTTGGAAGTGCCAGTGCTAGAGTTTCATCTCGATCTTGGTGTTTTAGAATTCGTCCACTCTCAGCGATTTTCACACCTCTACAACATTTATACTGAAAGAAAGAAGATAACATGATGTTCTGTCAACATTTCTGTGTGTTAAAAATATATATTCCCGTGGAGAAACTTCATAAGTAAAATACACGTAAACCAATGTGGAACAAAAAATCATGAACTGAGATTGCAGCGTCATTATCATCAACTGTCAGGGCTATTTTATTAAAATGCCTGCACATTCTAATCAGTGGTTAATTTCGTTGACGGACGGACATGGATCATTTATATCAGAGGTTCTCAAACTGTTATGAGATTGTACCCCTCAGTCATAGCTAAAAGTTGAATGTACCCCCACGAAAAAAATCCTTAAACGATAGGTTAAAATTATATTAGTAACTTCCTAATTAATAAGGCATTTTAATTTATTATGAAAAATTATTTTAAATACACATCATAACTAAGAAGAGATTGTGAAATTAAATACATTTCATAACACATCACAAGAAATCTAAACGTTTGTGTCTGTGTCAAGTATAATACAATGATAATAAAGCACCACACGGTACCCTGTTTGTATGAAAGTTTCAAAAAACGCTACAATTTATCCTCAAAATAAAATTAATAAATAAGGATGAAAAGTTTCCGATTTTATTTCTGGAAATCAGACATTATGAAACCTCAAAATTTCAATGTGATGGGTGTGCCTGCTTGGCGTGAGACAGTTTTCTGATGTGTCTTAGTCCAAGTGAAACCTTCAAACGAAGCGTGGCTCCACATATACATATTTAACGTTCTCCTTATTTATTTCCATATTTCAAGTTTTCTTCATTCTTCCCCTGAAGGCTACTCGCGTATCCCACTAAATGTCTCCGGCGTACACTAGGGGTATGCGTACCACAGTTTGAGAACCACTGATCTACAGTATAATGGTTGCCGTGTCTTCTAATTGGTCGATTTCACACCGAATTCACCCTAGAAATTTGAACAAACAATATGTTGGCATTCTGCAAGCTATAGGAAGAGTACATGACCTCCACAAGAATAAAGGTATAGGAAGAAGAAGTAGAGAGGTCATGAAAGACAGGAAAAAGAAAAATTCCCCAGGCCATCACAAACCTACTACCGTTGCTGTCAGAAAAGAACATGCACTGACTCAATAAGGTGGTAAGAGAATAGACTGGCACACGCGGAAGGAATGTTACTCACGGCATACATTTGGAGGAGGAATTTAACTTGCTCTACACTAATGGTACAGACCTGATAGGTCAGGACTACTAATAAGGTTAGGCAGTTCTGCCGTCGGCCGACCCATCTATCGTTTAATAACGACTGAAGAGCTCCGTTAATAATGGCGTGTTGCCTCTGGAGAGGCCTGGTGCAGGTCTTCCGAATCGACACTTGTAGGTGACCAGCATGTCTTTGAGGGTAGGGGCCTACCTATGCTGAATTCTAATGTTAAGGACGACACCAAATCCAGTCCCAGAGTCAACGGAATTAATCATATAAGGTTAAAATCCCCGAGTCGGATTGGAATAGAACCCGCGACCCATTGGACCAAAGGCCAGCACCCTAACAAATGAAATGGCATATGGCTTTTAGTGCCGGAAGTGTCCGAGGTCATTTTCGGCTCGCCAGTTGCAGTTCTTTTGATCTGACAACCGTGCGCGACCTGCGCGTCGTGATGAGGATGAAATGATGATGAAGACGACACATACACCCAGTCCTTGTGACAGCGAAATTAACCAATGATGGTTAAATTTCCCGACCGTGCCGGGAATCAAACTGGGACCCCTGTGGCCAAAGTCCAGCACTCTAACCATTTAGCCATGGATCCGGACATCAAACAATTAAATGCCATATATTGGGGTGGAATTACATTGTGCACACTTCATCGCAATTAAATCACAGTTAATTAATTGTTTTCCTTGCTTAGGAATGTTTAACCATAGAAACATCTTAATAAGGTACCAAAAATATGAAGTTGGGAGTGGCCTCCGAGTGCGCAACGTCGCAAGCCACACCAGCTGGAAGACGAACACATGTGCCGTTGTCTTGGTTACTTCTCCTTCATCCTCAGGGTTGGCCAAAATATTCGTCCAAACGTTACCTGTTTCCTTTTCCACCCGAAATTCTTGTGATATCGATTGTAAACGTGCCTCAAAGAAAGGAACTAGCAAAAGGAACGGGAAGACGGATAGTGAGGATACAGTCTAAGGTTTCCATTTTACCCGTTTTTACCGCGGCCACCCATTTTTCAGACCCTTCCTCGAACCTCCGTTAAGTTGTGATAGATTCTCAGGATTCTTCTTCTACCATCAAATTATCTTAGGCTATATACCGGGTGGACAAAATAAAACTGGCCCGAAAAAATATTTACAATAGGATTGACGGGGTATTGGCCCTCGTCAGTCCCAGAAGATGCTGAAGATGGCCTCCTCTGAAGAAATGAAAAACTGAGGATCACAAAGGCCTGACTCCACTTCAGACAGAACTCAATACGTGAAGGTTCGTCTGGACGCTTCAACGCATGCGCAACAGTAAATTTGTAAATTTGCACGTCCTTTCCGATAATGTTTCGACTTGGCGACATCTTAATTCCCACTTGCACAGATAAACGGCGTTGATATTCCGTTGGAGTTCGTTCCAGGCTTTCCTTCGCTCGAGCATTACTTTCTGGTGTTCGAACTCTTTTCGGACAGCTCACTACAGATACCTGTTCACGCCATTTTGCCACTAGGTTTTGCATTGCAGACTTTGCTGGAGGTTTCGCCAAAATATTTCAAATCTTAACTCTTGTGCAAACAGTTCCGCGCATGTTCTCCACGAATCGTGCTTCAAGGGTCAATTCCACCTCAGTCTTACAAATATTTTTCCTGGCCAGTTTTATATTTACCACCCTGTATTTCTTATTTTAATTTTGGATCCCTAGCAGTCAATATATGGGAATACAACTACCTAAGCTCGTCTAGTCTTCTATCTACTGTAATTCTTCACACTCCGTATTTATTTTAGATTTGAGTATATTTGCTATCATGCCTGTCCTCTAGCGAGTGTTTGCTGAACTCAGTTTAAAGATGAGAATACTGAAGGTGCCACTCAGTTCTTGTATGCATTTCCCTGGTTAACCTGCCGGACTGGCAAGTAGTGGAAAAAGTAGAGTGTGGTATTTTTAAAGGGTGTCAATACTATTATTGATGAATCTTTACCTTTTATGAAATAAGTGCTTTAAGAACATGGCACGAGCTGAACTGTTAACTTTAGCAGGGAAAAGTGTTGCAGAGAAATGGCATCAATACATGTCCAATAAAGTGGATTGTGTTGAATAATTGTTAAGAGTGGTACAGTACCACTTTGCCATACCTGCATATAACGCAGCTGTCTTCATCATCATCGTCATCCACTAAAGGCAATGCCTTGTCGCTGTGGCCTGATCTGACGATCTTCTGCTAGCTTCCTCGTGTTGCTATATGAACCACATGCCAGTTCACAGAAGGAGTTCTTGATATGTGACACCCTTGGTCGTCCCCCAGTACTTTACCTTCAATGATGGTTTACAGAAGAGAGTTATGTCTCATTACGTGTCCAAGGAACTTTGTTTTCCTCTTCTTTATCGTATTTAGTAAACATCGATCCTCATTTACGTTCTTTAAAACAAAGTCATTTGTTTCTCATCTGTCCAACTTGTTTTTGTAATTCTTCTCCAAAACCACATTTCAGCATCCTCAAGTTTTGTTTCTTCCTGTTTCTTAGGGACATAAAGGAAACGTAGCTGTATAGAGAATATTTTCTCTCCTAAATGTTCAGTGAACGGACGAGCTCACACCTGAAAATGCCAAATTGTTATTAATTTTACTGTACAACATGAAAAATGGAACATTTGTATACTAAAAAACTAAAGAAACAAAACCCATGGCGTAACAGCCCGTAAAGAGCCTTGGCCTAGCTCAGCCCGAAGGTCTTCAGATTACGAGGTGTCGTACAGTCGATTCCTCCCGGCCGTTATTCTTACCTTTCTAGGTTGGAGCTGATACCTCACCGTCAGATGGCTACTCAGTTCTAATCGCATAAGCTGAGTGGACCTCCAACCAGCCTTCAGATCCAGGTAAAAATCCCTGGTCTGGCCCGGAATAGGACCCGAGGTCTCCGGGTAAGAGGCAAGCACGCTACCCCTACACCTCGGGGCCGGTCCATGTGTATACAGCGACAAAAATATCAGGGATACTCTTCGTATTGTATAAAGAATGATGGCGTAATAGGATTGGCGGAGAAAATATTTTTTGTCGAGAAATTGAGATTACTTCGTTAGTTCCCGGCGCGGGATTCAAATTGACGAACTCGCCGTATTTGCTGCGCCAGAGCGCTAATCGCCTCCCGTTGCTGTTCTTCAGAGAAGGGTGGGAAAGTGGCGTGTATGATAGACGGAAACAGAGATAATGCTCCTTGCGATAAACAAGTTTCTTCGTTCGACTCACGCAAAATACGGGGTGTTTGAAAAAGTACTCCCTAGTTTTAATGTGCCCTAGAATCTGTACAAAGTGACATACACTACTCTAGTTTTTGGTGTGTGATTCACCAACTCTGCAAGTTTGGCTCCGCTGCAGTTGGCAGGTCTGCTTGACCTTGAGACGGCGCCAGTGCTGCTTGTTTCCTCTGTTCCCTCAGTTCAGTCCAGGCGTGCGTGCAGCGCAGTGCAGAACAACATTTCAGAGAGGCTACATTTCATGTCAGTGGAACAGTTAATCGTCATAACTGCAGAATTTGGAGAGGGGGGAGAGCATCCACATGAAGTTATTCAGCATTAACGTGACTCTCCCAAAGTTAATGTCTGGTGAGGTTTGATGGAAGATCGTGTGATTGGTCCTTTCATTTTTGTAGAAAAAACTTTAAACGGGGACATTTACTATGACATGTTGACAGAGTATGTCTTTCCCCAAATGGACGATATTGAGGCGGAAAAGGGGCTTGTGTTTTTCCAATAAGATGGCGCCCCACCTCATTACAGTAACCATGTGCGTGCTGCTTTTGACACTCGCTTTCCAGGAAGGTGGATAGACAGGGATGGCCCAATACATTGACCACCACGAAGCCCAGACTTATCCCCACTGGATTTTTTCTTTTTGGGCCACATGAAAGATGTTGTGTACGGTAAAAAGATCCGTGACATCAATCATTTACGGGAAAGAATGGTCTCGACGGTTGGGACAGTTACACCTGAAATGTTCGTGAATACGTGGTGAGAAGTGGAATATTGTCTCGAAGTGTGCAGGGCAACCAATGGATCCCACGTTGAAGTCTACTAACATTAAACAAAACTTGAAGGAACTCTCTTTCACGGTATATACTCATTGATGTAGTTTTCATTAATTTCCCATTAAATTTATACTTTAAACTAGGGAGTTCTTTTTCAAACATCCTGTATTGTCCTTGTCTCTTAAATGGAATATCCACAGTTTGTTTATTAAGCAGCACACACAGTACAAGAACACGCAGTAATTAATACACACTTGTCATGCACCCGATCATTTCTCCCCCTCGTCTGTTGGTCTCGGTAACGTTCTTTATTATTTAACATGCGCAAAGTTGCATCGCTGCCGCCACACGATCGCGCATTCCTTTACCCACAATACTGTAACAGGAATGAAATACTGAGCGAAAGAAGCAATACGCCCAATGGTTGGATTACAGTAAATCTTCAATATTCTCCTCCTTTTCTTTCGATCTTTACGTAACAGGATAATTCCATGGGAGTGAAATAAGCCGAGCGCGGAGGCCATTTAACTGGGCCACCACGGCCTACACATCTCCCTCGATAATGATCATGTAAGTGCTGTGTGACACGGCAAGTGAAATGCTATGGAGAGCCACTACGACACTGCCATATTCGCTGCTTAATATCCAGAGGAATATTTTCCAATAATCCAGGCAGTGATTCTACCGAGAAATGGTAGCATTCCAACGGCCCAAGTAAATAGTCACCAAAAATCCAGGCCCAGATATTGACACTAAACCGATGCTGATATGTACGCATTAGCGGTGAGGGGTTCCTTCCACCCTCCTTCACGCAGTCGCCTGCCAATTATCACGAAGTTTGAAAGATGAGGTTGGCGGTGATTAGGTTGCCCAACACTATGAATCAGTGTGGCTTCTCTCCGCTTACCATTTGCTGCATCATAGGCTAAGATCATATCAGCTATTTCTTTGTTGGTGTGCTGAAATGGAGCCATTCTCACCAATTTATACCGCAGTAGCTAAAGTGTATCCTGCATACTGGGGCTGGGGAGTGACTGCGCTAAACTAATGAGAAACTTGTACATTCACATCGAGCATTATCTCTGCCTCCGTCTATCATACACCCCACTTCCCCTCCGTCCTCTGAAGCACAACAGCGGGCGGCACAGCAAATACGGCGAGTTTGACGATTTGAATCGCGCGCCCGAGAGTAATAAATCAACCTCATTTGCACGAAAAGAATTATTTTGTCCGCCAATCAGATTGCGCCATCGTTCTTTACATAACACGAAGACCAAACCAGATTTTAGTCGATATAATTAATATACGTTCGCCTCTGTGGTGTATTGGTTAGTGTGATTACCCGCCACCCCCGGAGACCCGGGTTCGATTCCCGGCTCTGAGACGAAATTTGAAAAGTGGTACGAGGGCTGGCACAGGGTCCACTCAGCCCCGGGAGGTCAACTGAGTAGACATGGGTTCAATTCCCATCTTGGCCATCCTGGAAGTGGTTTTCCGTGGTTTCCCACTTCTCCCCCAGGCAAATGCCGGGATGGTACCTAACTTAAGGCCACGGCCGCTTCCTTCCCTTTTCCTTGTCTATCTCTTCCAATCCCCATCCTTCCACAAGGCCCCTGTTCAGCATAGCAGGTGAGGCCGCCTCGGTTAGGCACTGGTCATCCCCCCAGTTGTATCCCCCGACCCAATGTCTCACGCTCCAGGACACTGCCTTTTAGGTGCTAGAGGTGGGATCCCTCGCTGATTTTGAGGGGAAAACCAACCCTGGAGGGTAAACAGATTAATAAAAAGAAAGATAATTCAGATACACCCTGTAGTACTACAACAACATTGTCTTTAAAATGGACTTTGTAAAAATAAAAAAAGTCCAAACCAGTGACAAATTTGTAAAATAAACCACTGATATGAGTTTCCCCAGTTTTTAAATTTTACAGTATGGTTAACGGCCCTGGATTTTTCATGGACAATTATGATAACCCTAGGTTAGAGCGAAGATTTCATAGCATACAGGTCATAACACTCATAACTTCCAAGTGGTACAATAAATTGTGTTTGATTTCAGGTGAAATGGTGGATCACATTAAATGAACCCTTAACATTCGTAGCTGGATACTCCAACGATGGATACTTCATTCAACCTCCATGGATCAATAAGCCCGGAGTCGGGGACTACCTCGCCATTCATCACCTGCTTATCGCTCATGCTAGGGCTTACCATCTCTATGACGAGCAGTACCGCGCCACGCAGCAAGGTGAGTTACTGTTCTACTGGGGTTTTAGGAAAGAACTGGGCCGTCGCCATTTCAAGTGTGGTTATGGAAATGGTATGTCAGTCATGTTTATGACGTCGCAGATCACATGGTTAACATACCTACACCTGCCTGTACGGAGAGAAAGGCAGGCACGTTCTTGGAAGACACACATAGACAGCAAAATGTCAAATTAGTTTGTGTGTGTGTGTGTGTGTGTGTGTGTGTGTGTGTGTGTGTGTGTGTGTGTGTGTGTGTGTGTGTGTGTGTGTGTGTGTGTGTGTGTGTGTGTGTGTGTGTGTGTGTGTGTGTGTGTGTGTGTGTGTGTGTGTGTGTGTGTGTGTGTGTGTGTGTGTGTGTGTGTGTGTGTGTGTGTGTGTGTGTGTGTGTGTGTGTGTGTGTGTGTGTGTGTGTGTGTGTGTGTGTGTGTGTGTGTGTGTGTGTGTGTGTGTGTGTGTGTGTGTGTGTGTGTGTGTGTGTGTGTGTGTGTGTGTGTGTGTGTGTGTGTGTGTGTGTGTGTGTGTGTGTGTGTGTGTGTGTGTGTGTGTGTGTGTGTGTGTGTGTGTGTGTGTGTGTGTGTGTGTGTGTGTGTGTGTGTGTGTGTGTGTGTGTGTGTGTGTGTGTGTGTGTGTGTGTGTGTGTGTGTGTGTGTGTGTGTGTGTGTGTGTGTGTGTGTGTGTGTGTGTGTGTGTGTGTGTGTGTGTGTGTGTGTGTGTGTGTGTGTGTGTGTGTGTGTGTGTGTGTGTGTGTGTGTGTGTGTGTGTGTGTGTGTGTGTGTGTGTGTGTGTGTGTGTGTGTGTGTGTGTGTGTGTGTGTGTGTGTGTGTGTGTGTGTGTGTGTGTGTGTGTGTGTGTGTGTGTGTGTGTGTGTGTGTGTGTGTGTGTGTGTGTGTGTGTGTGTGTGTGTGTGTGTGTGTGTGTGTGTGTGTGTGTGTGTGTGTGTGTGTGTGTGTGTGTGTGTGTGTTTTTTAGTTATTTTCCGTCCAGGCTTCGTTTTTCCCCGGACTCAGCGAGGGATCCTACCTAACCGCCTCAAGGGCAGTGTCCTGGAGCATGAGATATTTGGTCGGGGTACAACTGGAGAAAGGACTAATACCTTTCCCGGGCGGCTTTGCTTCCTCACATGCTATGCTGAACAGGGGGAATGGGAAGATTGGAAGGAGATAGCCAAGAAGAGGGAAAAAAGCGGCCGTGGCCGTAAGTTAAGTACCACCGGGAGAGTTGGCCGTGCGCGTAGAGGCGCGCGGCTGTGAGCTCGAATCCGGGAGATAGTAGGTTCGAATCCCACTATCGGCAGCCCTGAAAATGGTTTTCCGTGGTTGCCCATTTTCACACCAGGCAAATGCTGGGGCTGTACCTTAATTAAGGCCACGGCCGCTTCCGTCCAACTACTAGGCCTTTCCTATCCCATCGTCGCCATAAGACCTATCTGTGTCGGCGCGACGTAAAGCCCCTAGCAAAAGAAGTTAAGTACCATCCCGGCATTTGCGTGAAGAAGAAGTGGTAAACCGAGGAAAACCAACTCCGAGGATGGCTAAGGTGGGAAACGAACCCCCTGTACATAGTTGACCTCACGAGGCTGAGTGGACCCTATTCCATTCCTCAAATTTCATGATAGACCCGGGAATCAAACCCGGGTCTCCGGGGGTGAGAACTCAAAGGTTTTTAAACAACCAAATCTCACGTATAATTCTCTAGAATAATATCGTGACGCCAGAAAGTTGTGCAGAAATACTGATAATCCAACACAATTATAACAGTATACAATAAAAACTTAATTTTGTTGCTTATAATGGTTCTCTCCTATTAGCTTCATTCTTATGTACTAATGTTTTGTAATTATGTATATCTTATTTCTTCTACGTCAAGCTGAAGATGATCTTAACATAGTTCAAACATGTCCTTAGAAATAATGTTCAGACAGGCCATTTAATTTAAATGGTAATATTTTATTGCACTGAAGAGGTGGACAATATTTACGTAAATTATTATTATTATTATTATTATTATTATTATTATTATTATTATTATTATTATTATTATTATTATTATTATTATTATTATTATTGAATATCCAGTTACAAACCCTATTTTACCAGTAGTATATTAGGGCTATAAAATTTTATATAAACTGTATACCGGGTGGTTCACCAGCCCCTTACTTTTATCGGGGGTAGGCAACCCAACTAACGCGTATATCATACTCATCCGAAAAACATTAGTACCTGCTCTTTTACGGCCGTAGTACAACTATACCGTTTATATAAAGCTCTTGAAAATGATTCTTTAGCAGCAGTATTATTTCTTCTTCTTCTTCGTAATCTGTTGGTTTTTCCCTCGGACTCAGCGAGGGATCCCACCTCTACCGCCTCTAGGATAGTGTCCTGGATCGTGAGACATTGGGTCGGGGGTACAACTGGGCAGAATGACCAGTACCTCACCCAGGCAGCCTCACCTGCTATGCTGAACAGGCTCCTTGCGGGGATGAAAAGTTTGGAAGGGATAGACAAGGAAAAGGGAAGGAAGTGGCCGTGGCCTTAAGGTAGGTACCATCCCGGCATTTGCCTGGAGGAGAAGTGGGAAACCACGGAAAACCACTTCCAGGCTGGCTTAGGTTGGAATCGAACCCACCTCTACTCATTTGACCTCCCGAGGCTGAGTGGACCCGTTCTAGCCCTCGTACCACTTTTCATTTTTCGTGGCAGAGTCGGGAATCGAATCCGGCCCCCGGGAGTGGCACCTAATCACACTAACCACTACACCAGAGACGCGGACCGGTATTATTTCTATGATTTGAAATATATTGAATTGTAAAACAATCGCAGCTGTGGATAACAGTGTCTAACTTTTGGACAGGAAGTGCCTGTAAGGACTACTACGTGCTAGCTCAGCACCACGGCTCGCGATAGCTAAGGTGACTAAATCACGCTTCGTTGCAAGTGTATCAGCCAAGCTATCCGGTAGAAGGTTCGGTCCACAGTTTAGCACACTTTTTCTTTGATTAACGGTGTTTACAGTGGCTGTATTATGGCCACATGTCATCCTGTTCAAAGAGTGAATGTTCCTCCTTTGTATCCTCTTCAGTTCCGAACATGTTTCCGCATTCATTGTGTTATACATTGCTAAAATTACTTTAAAATATTCCCCAAAGAAAATTACCTTTTACTAGTTTTTTTAATGATTTGTAGCATACGTGCTACATCAGGACTCAAGAGTTGATTTTTTCTGCCCTTATTTGTATATTAGGAGCTGCCTGGCCGAGGCGGTAAAGGCGTGCTCGGTTCGCCCAGAAGGACGTGGGTTCGAATCCCCGTCAGGAAGTCGTAAAATTTAAGAAACGAGATTTCCACTTCCGGAGATGCATATGGCCCTGAGGTTCACTCAGCCTACACCAAAAATGAGTACCAGGTTCATTCCTGGGGGCAAAGGCGTCCGGGCGTAGAGCTAACTACTCTACCCCATCACGTGCCGGGGTTAACAATGGTGGAAGCCTTTACCTTCCACTCCCCCAAGGGCCTTCATGGCCTGTACGGAGGTGACTTTGCTTTTGCTTATTTATATATTACTTATATTGTTTTGTATTATTGCAGGTAAAATACTGCCTGTAGAGTATATGCTACATACGGTGTGAGGAGGGTATCCGATGTTACGTAGGCAGGTTGGGCTACGACATGATGGTCTGTAGGTAGGAAGTAGGGTACCCTGTATATTTAGCGTAATAAATGCTCGATATGTTGGCCACCTTGGCTTATGTAGATTTCAGCATCACATTTCAAAGACATTCCTGCACGTTGTAATACGCCAGGTGTAACAGCTTGGCATGCTTCGGTGATCAGTTGCCGAAGATGACCAGGATCTTCAGGTTCCTGTGCGAACACCGCCTGTTTTAAGTGAGCCTACTGAAAGAAATCAAGTGGCGTTAGATCGGGTGATCTGGCGGGCCAGTGACATGTCCGTCATTTCCCATCCATTTATTTGGATATAAAGAATGAAGATGGTTCCGGACGACTACTGATCCGTGGGGTGGTGCCCGGTCCCGTTGAAACCACATTCAGAATCGCACGCGCAGTGACTCGTTCTCCAGCAACTGTGGGAGTTCATTTTGAAGAAAATGAAGGTAGCGAGCTACCGTTAGATGTCCGTCGAAGAAATATGGTCCGATGAGACAGTCACCCAAGATTCCACAACAGCCATTTACTTTCCACTGCACTTGAAATGGGCCCTGTCTTACCCAATGGCGATTCTCCGCGCTCCAATAGTGCATATTGTGCCGATTCACAACGCCATTGTTGGGAAATCTTGATTCGTCTGAAAACAGGACTCTTGAAAAGAAAAGGCTGCATTATTTGTCACCCTGCGTAATGCCCATTCACAAAATGTTACCCTAGAATCGAAATCACGTCCGTAGAGGTGCTGGTGTAACTGCAGATGGTATGAGTGAAATTTATTCTTATGCAGTATACGCACGACTGATGACCGGCTGATGTTAGTCTGTTGTGCAAGTGTCCAAGTACTAAATGAGGGTTATTATGGACAGCATCCAAAACAGAATCTTCATTTGGACCAGACGTTAGAGGAGCATCCCTAACGAAAATTACACTTCCAAGCATCCCAGTTGAGCGCAATCTTCGTTCAAGGTTTCGGAAAGTGTTGGTGGTCGGTAGTCTTATGTCAGGAAATTGCTCGTGATAGAGACGTTGCGAATGGATTGCGTTCCGCCTTGTTTTTCCATAAATGAGCAACATATCAACGTACTCGTCGCTGGAATACATCGTGAATGAATGAATGAATGAATGAATGAATGAATGAATGAATGAATGAATGAATGAATGAATGAACATGTGCTGTGATGTGACCTGGTAAGTGTTCATAAACATTGTGTGTCCGCTGAAGTGGGGTGCTTTCTGTCGGTCAAAAATAAACAGAAAACCGAGCCACTGCAATACCGGCATTCAGATACCTTGCGTCATCGGCCCTTAACCGACCAGCCACAATTACAACATACAAAACGCACGTTAAAGGATTATTACTTAAATATGACCGTTCGACATCGAAGTTAATATCCGTGTCAAAGTCATCAATAATGCTTTACAGTGTTCATTCAACTTTTTACCATCACGGAGCGCGTGGCATACATTTTAATTCGACCGTATTTTCTCCATAAATTAGCAATAACTCAACGTACTCTTCGAAGGAATATATCGTGAGGAAATGAATAAGTGCTGTGATGTGACCTCGTAGGTGTGAATTAATATTTTTGTGCGCTGGACTCGGAAGGTTCTGGATTCAAGTCCCATGCTAGCCGTCCTGAAAATGGTTTTCCTAGGTTTCTCGTTTTCACCACCAGGAAAATACCGGGATGACACCGTAGTAAAAGACCAAGGCCGATTTCCTTCCCAGTCCTTCCCCAACCCATCTTTAAGGGAAAGACGCCAAATCAGAGCGCATCCCTTAACACCAATGGGAAAAAATACTGATTAGTATTTTATCCGCGCTAAAATGGAGCAACTCTACCGTTCAAAAAAATGCCTTACGCTGAATTCGAACCGCGACGCTGCCGATAATTACACATTTTGTTCTCCAGCCCTTAACTGATTCGGCCACGAAGTCAACATACTTCATATTTGTTAGAGGTTTAGTACTTAAGTACGGCCAGTCCACCTCGAAAGTTAATATCCGTGTCAAAGTCTTCAGTGATGTTTTACAGTGTTCATTCAACTTCTTTAGATTACAGAACACGTGACATAACCTATTAATTCGATCGTAATACGGGTACCTGTTTTATTTCAAGGCGCAATAAATCACATGTTTGCAGAATGGTCCTTAATATTTGGCGCGGAATTGTGCATAGTAGTTTCTTCTTTGCTAGGTTTATTGATCAATTTACAGTGATGAAACACAGACAGCGGAGAGCCTTGTCGACCATAAAGGGAAATTTCAAGTTAATTGGTGTTCATAAAACTAAATTATCAGTATCTTTAGGTTATATAATATACAGCGTGGTTCACCAGCCCCTTACTTTTCGGAGATAGGTAACCCAAATAACCAACAGGTCCTACCGTATTTTAACGGACACACAACGTTTATGCACACTTACAAGGTCGCATCACAGCACGTATTCATTCACTCAGTGACCAGTGACGAGTACACTGATATGTTGCTCATTTATAGGAAAACAAAGCAGAACCCAGTCCAGTCGCAACGTCTCTATCACGAGCGTCTTCCTTTTTTCCTACAATTGAATTTAAATCGCACCGACACAGATAGGACCCATAGCGACGAAGGGACAGGAAAGGGCTAGGAGTCGGAAGGAAGCGGCCGTGGCCTTAATTAAGGTACAGCCCCAGCATTAACCTTTTGTGGAAATGGGAAACCACGGAAAACCATCCTCAGGGCTGCTGACAGTGGCGCTCGAACCCACAATCTCCCGGATGCAAACTCAGTGCTGCGCGCCCCTAACTGCGCGGCCAGCTCGCCCATGAGCGTTTTCCTGACAGAAGACTACCGACTACCAATACGTTCCGAAACCTTGGACGAGATTGCGGTCAGCTGGGACACTTGGAAGTGCACCTTCAGTGAGAGATGTTCCTATAACGCCTGGTTCAAATGAAGAAGCTGCTTTGTACGCTGTTTAGAACAACCCCCTATATTAGTACATGGAAACTTGCACAACAGGCAAACATAAGCCGGTCATCAGTCATGAGCATACTGCATAACAATAAATTTCACCCATACCATTTGCAGCTCCACGGACGTGATTTCAATGCTAGAGTAGCATTCTTTCAATAGGCAGCACGCAGTGTGACGAATAATGCAGCCTTTTTGTCAAGAATACTATTTTCAGACCAGTCATGATTTCACAAAAATACCATCGTAAATATGCAATATGCATTATTGGATCGCGGAGAATCCAAAGACAGGGCCCATTTAAAGTGCAGTTGGGGGTAAATGTCTGGTATGGGATATTGGTTGGCTCTCTCATCGGACCATATTTCTCAAAGGACAATGACTGGGAACACGCTATCTTTATTTTTATCAAAATGATCTCCCACAGTTACTGGAAAACGTGGCGCTGCGTGAGCGATTACGAATGTGGTTTCAACAGGACGGCAGTATCCAGTATTCGGGAGATAGTGGATTCGAACCCCACTGTCGGCAGCCCTGAAGATGGTTCTCCGTGGTTTCCCATTTCCACACCAGGCAAATGCTGGTGTTATACCCTAATTAAGGCCACAGGCGCTTCCTACCCACCCCTAGCGCATTCCTGTCCCATCGCCGCTATAATACCTATCTGTGTTGGTGCGACGTAAAGCAACTTCCAAAAATCAACAGGTCGGGGCCCCACCTTACGAATTAGCAGTCGTACGGAACCATCTTCATCCTTCATATTCAAATAAATGAATAGGAAGGGGAGGACCCGTTCACTGGCCCGCTAGATTACCCGATCTAACGCCGTTTGACTTCTTCCTGTGGGGTCGCGTAAAGAAGGTAGCGTTTGCACAGCAGCCTGAAAATCCTCGTCACCTTCGGCAACTGATCACCAAGGCATGCCATGCTATTGCACCTGACATGTTACAACGTGTAAGAATGCCTTTACTACGACGTACTGAAGTCTGCATAAACCAAGGAATACTTGCTCATACTGAATGTACAGGGTAGCCTACTTCCTACCTAAGACCACCATGTCGTAGTCCAACCTGGCTACGTAACATCGGATTAAAATGGCACTTTTCAAGACCAAATAAAAATTCACTCTTCTAAACAGAATGATATGCGGCTGTATTACAGTCACTGTAAACGGCGTTAACAGACTATAAAAAGGGAACCATCCTCTGAATTGAACTACTGCTACACAGATTGCCTGACGCAACAGCAATGACGCGTGATTTACCCATCTTAGCTACCGCGAGCCGTGTTGCGTACATAGCACGTCGAAGTCCTTATGGAGGCCTCTGAGTCCGAGGGAAAAACCGACCCTGGAGGGTAAACTGATAAAGAAGAAGAAGAAGAAGTGATCGGTTTACACATTCGTTTTAGTTAAAGTAATAGAAATAACACTGTTTTCTAACATATTCGCGAACATTATTAAAACGGTATAGGCCTAGTTGTACTAAAGCCATAAAGAAGCAGGTACTAATGTTATCTACCTTTCCTTTCCCTCTGTTTACCTTCCAGGGTTGATTTTTCCGTCGGACTCAGAGAGGGATCCCACTTCTACCGCCTCAAGGGCAGTGTCCTGAAGCGTGAAACATTGGGTCGGGAGATACAACCGGGGAGGAGGACCAGTGCTTGCTCAGGCTGCCTCACCTGCTATGCTAAACTGGAGCCTTGGTGGGAGATAGGAAGATTGGAAGGGATATATAAGGTTGAGGGAAGGAAGCGGCCGAGGCCTTTAGTTAAGTACCATCCCGGTATTTGCCTGGAGGAGAAGCGGAAAACCACGGAAGATCGCTTCCAGGATGGCTGAGGTGGGAATCAAACCCACCTTTCTTTATTCTTTATTCGTCTTTATTCGTGGCGAAGTTAGGGCTCAAGGCCCTCTCTTACACTTAACCACAATATTTAAAATGAGTAACGTACATATAATATTTAAATAAACAGATCTTTTAAAATAATATGGTACTAATAGAAAATTTTGAGATTGTAATAAAAAACACTATCATAGAATGGACAACACTACAATCTAAGTGTACATGATGATAAATATAAAACTAACACTAGTGATAATAAGAGACGGAAACACAGAAGAAAAAAAAACCTATAACTAGCAAATATATTTCTAATTTTTATGAATATATGCTCATTCACGCACTCATTCACACTACACACATCGAAAGTCAGCTAGAGGTATTCAGAAAGTGATTTCGGCAATCCGTCTTAAATCTCCTACGAGAACGCAAATCCCTAATGGTAGCAGGTAGGGTATTCCACAGCCTCGCGGCAGTGACTACAAACGAGCGGTTGTAGGTCCTGGAGTGACTGAGAGATATTGTTAAACAGGAGCCAGATCGTGTATCGTGGTTATGATAGGAGGAGAGGTAATTAAATTTTTAAGAGAGATAATTCGGTACACCTGTGTTTAGAACTCCATGCAGAAGAGACAACATGTGGAGACTGCGACGCTCATGAACACGAAGCCATGACAACTCCCTGTAATAAGGTGAAATGTGAGAACCATATCGCAGCTTAAATATGAATCGAATACAGGTGTTTAAACTCCGTTCAAGCATCTTGTTACTGTCTTGAGATATGTCCGTAAGTACAGTGTCGCAGTAGTCTAGAATTGGTAAGATTAGGGATTTTACCAGTTGTATTTTAAGATTTTTTGGAAATATAGTAGAGTAGCGTTTGAGGGGAAAAAGGGATTTCTGCACTTTACGGCATGTATTTGTCACTTGTTCAGTCCAGTTGAGGGTCTCAGTCAATATAACGCCTAAGTTTCTCACTGACGTACAATAGGGCACGACAATGTTATTTAAAATAATTGGGGGTACATGTCTACTTTTTAACAAGTTGAGGTTTATTTTGGTACCAAATATAATAGCCTGAGTTTTGTTAGGATTTATTAACAAGCTGTTATTTTTTGCATAGTCATTCAGTCGTCGTAAGTCAAAATTTACTCTGTCAATGGCTGCATCTATGTCTTGTGGATATGAGTGATAATAAATCTGAAGATCATCTGCATAGATATGGTACTTGCTATATTTCAATGCGTCCCCTATGTCGTTCACACTAACAACAAATAGAAGTGGGCCCAAAACCGACCCCTGCGGGACACCTATTGATTTGTTGTGCCATCCTGAGTACATTGTTCCTACTGATACTCGTTGCCGACGGTCAGTGAGGTAAGAGCTAAAAAATTTAAGAGATGTCATATTAAAGTTGAGACTACGGAGTTTCAGCAATAGTAACCCAGGGCTAACTGTGTCAAAGGCGCTGCTTAGGTCTAGTAGTGTTGCTACAGTCACATATCGTTGGTCTATCGCTTGTCTGATGTCGTCCGTAACTCGCAGTAATGTTGTCGCGGTACTATGTCCTTTTTTAAAGCCGGATTGAAAAGGGTCAAGGAGGGAATTTTGGGTCAGGTATACAGTGATTTGTGCATGAATCAGACGTTCTAGTGCTTTTGCGAGGGGTGGCAGGATGGACACAGGGCGGTAATCTGATGGAGAATCCAAGGTATTGTTTTTCGGGATAGGCCTTATTAGTGCGTCTTTCCAAACGTTAGGGAATACTCCATTGATCAGGCAGTAGTTGAATATGTGAGTCAGTATTGGTAGTACAGCCCCGATGATGTTTTTAATTAATTTTATAGAGATACCGTCATTACCTGTCGCATCGGAAGTGATAGAGTAGAGTACACGTTTAACATCATTTGCGCTAACGGTGTGGAAAGAGAACTGGTCGCACTCGGAAGAGCGTGCTAAGTTTGTGGGATTAGCTGGTAATGGAACTGGTCCGACTTTAGGCTGAGAAAAGTAATCATTTAAGGTATCTAGAGATATGGTGGGAATGTGCTCTTCTACGGCTTTGCCTATGCCCAGAGATCGTAACTTCTTCCAGGTTTGGTTTAAATTATTATTTCCAGCTAATTGTTGAAAGTAGCGGCATTTACTGTTTCTAATTAGCTGTTTAACTTTGTTTCTAAGTATACTGTATTGCTCAAAGTCATATTTGTCACGTGTTCGTCTGAATTGTCTGTACCAACGGTCACGGCTGGCCATAACAGATCTTATCTCGGTCGTCAGCCAGGGAGAAGGGGGGCGGGTAAATCTTACCTGCCTCTCCGGAGCATGTTTGTCATACAAGTTCAGCACTAATGAGTTGAATCTGTTGACTTTTGAGTCAATGTCATAAAAATTACGTATGTCATCCCACGGTAAGTTATATGCGTCATTACGTAGGTCATCTAATTCAATATGTTTTATGTCTCTTAAAATAACGTAGCGTGCTTTATACTTCAGTCCTCGGATAGAGTAACATAAGTACAATAAGTCGTGAGTTGAAATCCCAGGAGCAGGGATCTGTCCATGCTTAACGACTTTCTGGGGTTGATTTGAAATTATAAGGTCAATTAAAGTGTGAGTCGAGTGGTCAGGGTAGTAGACATGATTCGTAGCTTTAAGTGGTAGGATTTCCATGTTCAGAGCATGGAATATGTGACACAACTTATCCGATTCACTAGTTTGTTTTAACAAGTCAGTATTAAAATCCCCCATGACTATGACATCTTCGTAGACCGAGATAAGATCAGTTAAAGCTGCTTCGATTTCCCCCATTTGTCTAATATTAGGTGGCTTATATACAATTCCTATTAATATTTTCTTATTACAGTCGAGTTCAACAAACATATACTCAGGTCGCAGGGGAAGGCTTGGGTCTGAGGTGCAGATAATCTTGCATTTTAAATCATTCCTGTAGTAAAAGGCTACTCCACCACCTCGTCTGTCAGTACGGTCATGTCGTAAGAGCGAGTATCCGTCGAGATTTACAGCACATGACGGCAAATCTCCACGTAACCAGCTTTCTGATATGCCAATACAATGCACCTTATTATTTTCGAAAATTGCCTGTAGTTCTTCTAGGTGAGCTGCAATGGATAGTGAATTTAGGTGACAACACGAGAGAGCTCTCGGGTGATTCATCAGCTGCCGCCTCAGAATGGATCCCGTTGCTTCAGAGTATGGGAGGGGTGAGGGTTGAGTTAAGAGGGGCGGCGAGGAATGCGGGTCATTGACACAAGGGATAGATTCGTCTACCAACATAACAGGAAAATTAATAGTAGGTACATGAAATAAGATGAGCTTACCTGAGAACAGCACTGAATACATCCACTGACTATTACATACACACACTCACTCACACACAAACGTAAACTACTGAAAACACACATAATAAAATTTAACAGTCCACTCGTTCATCCTACACAGCTAAGGCATTTAGTTGCGCAATCGTGCATATTTGAAACTTTGTGTTATCTTTCAAAACACATATTCTCCCGTCTTGAGTCCAACAGTTTCTTGGTCCCCAAAAGTCCCTAGCACGATTTAATATACTTTTTCTCACACTTGTGAGGGATTCTGTGATAAGAAGTCCACTCCCCTTCAGTGCATGCTTGTCTCGCCACACACGATCACGATCATGATAGCGCAGGAATTTAATTATAATCGGACGATTTCCTTGCGCAACCACTTGTGCAGATGTCCGGCTTCGGCGCCCCAGTCGGTGACAGCGGTCAACGTCACTCATTGAGAGCTCAATCGAAAATTTAGTTTTTATTATATCCAAAGACTTATTATATACATCTTCAGACGGTTCTTCCGGGACGCCGTGTAGCAGTAGGCAATTTCGGCGACTATATTGCTCTGCCTCATCTAATGCCTCATCCTGTTTCTGAATTTTATCCTCTATCGCACTTAGTTGTTTCTTCAGGTCACCAATTGCAGTTTTTACTTGCGACTTGAATGCCTGGAATTCGCCGTCCAGCGTTTGAAGTACAGTCGGAGGGTTGGCAGCACTTACAGCGGAGTCCAAGCGAGCTTGAAAGACCTTCATCACTTCTTCAAATTCACTTATTTTCCTAGTTGCTTCTTTCAAAGCCATGACGGGAGTGTAGAACTGACGCTTGTCAATTTATGTTCCACAACTATGCACAGATTAAACGCTTTCTGCAACTTATTATGCGAATCGAGTAGGATGTTTACGGAGCGAAAATTACTCACTCATCACACTAGTCGCCATTTTTCTTAGTCTTCTCATTTGACCACCCAAGGCTGAGTGGACCCCGTTCCAGCCCTCGTACCACTTTTCAAATTCCGTGGCAGAGTCGGGAATTAAACCCGGGCCTCCGGGGGTGGCAGCTAATCACACTAACCACTACACACAGAGGTAGACTGGGTTACCTACGTACGGAAACAATAAGGGGCCGGTGAACCACCCGGTATATACCGGTATATGTTGGTCTTGTGTTCCGTCCAAGATAAGTGATGAACTCGACTGTCGACTCATATTTGCAGCGCTTCTATCTTCTTCTTTAACTTATTAATAAATAACATTATGGAATCTAGAAAACAGGTAGTGTGCACTACCATTATCAAGTTCTCTACTTACTTTCTTCCAGGAAAGGTGTCCATCACTATCCAGTCAGACTGGTATGAACCCCTGACCAACTCTACAGAGGATATCGCTGCCGCCGACCGTGCCAGACAGTTTTACGTAAGTCTTGCTATCTTCAATAAAATGCAAATGTAACCAACGTTTCACTTATCTGACTTATCTAAAAATGGAGGTACTAATCACAGGAACATGAAATGTTTTGACGTATAATTTCATCTGAAATACTCCAGTTCTCTCACAGCAAGAATATGCTACCTAACACAATGGCTTGTACGCAGACATGTTCGGCAGGCCCTCGCAGTGTTCTCACTGAGAGCATAGCTGTCCGCTCCTATGCCATTCACTATTTATTTGATGAAGCTGTATCTCGATTGTCCACATGTCTTACCAACCATATGATTCTGCCTAATGTTCCTACCTTTACAACCTTTCTTTCCATCGCAGTTGTTAACCACACTGCCGGTCGACCTGAAATGGTTTTCCGTGGTTTCCCTTTTTCACACCAGTCAAGTACTGAGGCTGTACTTTAATTATGACCACGGCCGCTTCCTTCCCACTCCTAGCTCTTTCCTATTCCATAAGACCTATCTGTGTCGGTGCGACGTATAGCCAACTAGCTGATGTGCCCGTGTTTCGCTACGGAATGAGCAGGCCGCAGACAGCCAAGAGCACTCCTCTGCCGTATACCGTTAAGTTTTTACACTGCTCATTCCAATCAGCGCCTCAGAGTAGGAATCGAATAGCTGAATACTATGATGAACCAGTGTGTTAAGTGCCAATAGTTATCAGAAATTTACTGAACCAGAAGAAGTGCATGCTAAAAAGAAAATTTGTTTAACTCCCCGGCCAATGTATTCAGGCAAGGTGTTTTACTCGGGACGCAGCACTGATCCCATCTATCAGAGATGAGTGGCAGCAGAAGAGTCAAAGCACATCACAACAAACAATGATCAATATAATATTATTGTTATTCAATTTGATGATTTTTCGATATTGTAGGCCAGGGCCTCTCAGGGTGCATGCGCCGTACAGTGCACGGGCGCAAGGTGCAGGAGACAACTTCACTAGGTTGACCAGAATGCAAACCCCCACTCCACTTCCCCTACACTTGTCTCACCCGTTCGGCCTGTCTTCGCCTTCTCCACCTTCCCCGCTGATCCTCCCCTCACTGCGAAATGTTTATGTGCGGTGAGCGGATACACTGTTGTATGGGACAACGTTACCGGTGTTAAAACACTCTTCTTTCAATTTGGTTTGAGCAGACAATTTATCTTCTCTAGTTCTTCTTTCCCTTCATCTTTGCAATGATATCAGTTATGCCTGCAACAAGGGACAGGCTGACAGCAATTTGAGAGCCTTCTTTAAATTACAATCAGAAATAGGCCTACTCGCACGCAATCTAGTTTTCATACAAGTCAAAGCAGGAAAAAATACCTTTCACATATGCATGTGGAACCAAATATAGAAATAATCTTAGCTGCTTCTCGATGCAGCTTAGGAAAAATCTTCCTTCGACAAATTCTCGTAGAATTTGAGCAAAGCCATTGTATTGGAAAATCTTTTTGATTAAATCACATAATTATTGTCCCACGGATTAAGCATTTGGCTTTATCATCACGACTGACAAAGAAATACGAAAGTTCCAAGTTCGATTGAAATGGACTTTCAGAAGTCTTTCCTTTCTTTGAAAAAGGTTGCTCCATTATTATGTTGTTGTCTTGGGCTTATCTATTTCACTGATAAACAAGCCGTCTATCACCGAACGCTTCGTCGCTCTCAGCGCACTGCACCATCCGAGTCAAGCCGAGTTGAGTCGAGTCGGAACGATGCACAGTGCACGGAGTCTCTACGCCTCGATATGCACGCGTGATATTTTGAGCGTTTGAGAGGCCCTGCTGTAGGCCTTCACATTTACTGTAGTTTTCTTCCGACTCGGTGATATTAAGGCATCTAATGTAAAGAGAGTTCTCCCTTCTCTCATGATTCCCTCGTCTTATTCCTCAAGAATACGGACACATTTACGGTTTTTTCTCATTTTTATAATCATCATCACAATTTTCCTCGTCGATATGGACCAATAACCGCGCAGGTATACACCTTAAGACAATCAGGACAAAAACCATCGCCAATGAACACATTGAACAATATTTCCATGTTACCAGTGCTTGTGTTGTCGGGCTCCATGGCTAAATGATTAGCGTTCTGGCCTTTGGTCCAGAGGGTGCCGGGTTCGATTCCCGGCCTAGTCGGGGATTTTAACCTTCATTGGTTAATTCCAATGGCTCGGGAGCTGGTTGTGTGTGCCGTCTTCAGCATAAGAATTCATCACAGGTGGGGCCCCATTCTCATATACGGCGTCAACTCGAAAGACCTGCACTCGGCCACACGCCATTAATTAGTGCTGGTGTTGACATTGTCTGAGCAACGAAAGTCTAAATCCATGAACTCTGTTATCACAGTACGCTAAAACTATGTTAAGACACAAATGATCCTTTCATTATGTAGTATTTTTCGAGAGGACCAATGAAATGAAATGGCGTATGGCTTTTAGTGCCGGGATGTGTCCGAGTACTTCGGCTCGCCAGGTGCAGGTCATTTGATTTGACTCCCGTAGGTGACCTGCGCGTCGTGATGATGATGATGATGATGATGATGATGACGACACATACACCTACTCCCCGTGCCAGTGGAATTAACCAATAATTATGGTTAAAATTTCCGACCCTGCCAGGAATCGAACCCGGGACCCCTGTGACCTAAGTCCAGCACGCTAACTATTTAGCCATGAAGCCAGACGAGAGGACCAATGATATAGGTATTTAAAACTACATTTTAGGCCTTTCCCCTAAACTACTATTTCATGCAGCGTGTATAAAATTATTTACAGTGTAGACTATTGTGCCTTACTCTCCAACTTTACATACCGATTTTTATTAAATTCTGTTCACCCATTTTCCCGTAGCTCGGCGTTGATATGAACTTTGCAACAAAAATCGAAATTCATGAATTCCTGAGTTATCACAGCTGGTACGATAAAAATTGATAAGGCTTAAATGATCGGAATTTTAATTCTATATAAGATTAGTTATGTAGTATTTATCGATAGGATCACTAATAACATAGATATTTGAGAATTACATTTTAGGCCATCGCTTAAACTACCATTTAACTCCGCGTGAATAAAATTATTTATAGCCTACATTATGGTGCCTCATTTTACATACCGATTTCCATCAAATTCTCTTCAGCTATTTTCTCGTGATGACACACAGACAGACAGACAGACAGACAAGTAGAAATGACGGAAAATTAAAAAGTGCATGTGCGCACGACCTATATAAACACACCACTCTTTTCAAATTCTGAGCAATGTACAGACAAAACTCTTGTTATATATAGGCCTACATATATATATATAGATTGACAAAAATATCTATCGTATTTTTTATGAGCTACAAAAGTTGAGAATGACAAACATGAACGGCTCCGTTTTTTTTCTTAAGATAAGGTCAAGTTGAATTATTTCTCTGCCTCCTAAAATGTGCCGTGCATACATTTTACTCTGCTCCGTTTCTTTCCCACGGACTTGCTCTCACCTTCGGGGCTTGCTCTCGGTTCGGAGAGCACGGAGGTGCCTGATGGTGATGGTGGTGGTCATTGTTTGAAGAGGAAGTACAACTAGGCAACCATCTCCTATTAACACCAGAGAGAGAAAAATGGAAGAAATCCCATACTTCGAAAAATGAAGGTATGGGCCAAAGGAAGACAAGAGCTACGAAGGGCGGGTAAATTAATTACTCCCTAGGCCTCGAGTGCTCTAATACCGTCGGCGTCGGAGAAGAACAAGAGTTGACCAAGAGAGTTCTGATAAGACAGATGAAACTGAGGAACCTGGCAAAAGTACAGTAAGTGGAAACAATGCCAGGACTCAGCTAAGAGCCCCGTGGTTGCCAACACACGCTTCAAAGTTCAGAGCCCTTGGGGCACCGTTTAGTCGCCTCTTACGATAGGCAGGGGATAGCGTGGGTGTTATTCTACCGCCCCCACCCTCCGGGGTAGTCCACGGTGCTACCTGCTTGGGACGGTCTGCTGTAAACCATTGCCAAGTAGCCTATAACTTCAAAGTATGAAAAATACACCTGTTTATATATTACAGGTTTCATTCATCTATGTGTGCGTTTTAAACAATGTTAAAGTAAATAATAGTCCATTCTTCTTCATTCTTCGTTATACCCAACTAAGAAGCGTAATGTCTTTGCCTTTTCCTTCTCCCAAAATCTCATAATCTTCACGCTGTGGCTTTTCTTGCGATCTTCTGACTAGGTTTTGTTGCTGGTAGTGCTTGGATGATGTTTAAAGCGGTCATTGTTGACTAATTATCTGAACTTGGATCTGTCTAACACAATGTCATCTGTGATGCCTATTTCCTGAAGATCTTTTCCATCTTCGAGCAGCGAATTGCTTTTTACTTTCATTGATAGGGCAAGGTTCAGAATTATTTTGGTCAATCTCTGATGAATCCATGCAATTTCAAACGTCTTTTCCTCACTGTATCCGAGATTTTCTCTGAGTGTTGGTACAGCTCATGAGATTTCTTTATTATCCAAATTCCCCCTATACAGACTGGTCCAAAAAATTCCTTAGGATGTTTCTTTCTTGCTTTTCTACATCTTTAATCAATTATCTGCCCCCGACGATCAATGTTTCAGATGCGTTTAGTGCTCCAGGCTTGATTATAGTGTTATAATGTCTCAATTTTGCATTTCGGGATAGAGATGTTTTATTATAGCTGCTTCAAGTGAGTCTGTATGCTCTTTGAAGTTTAGAGACACTTTCTTTGATTGCTTCAGTCCTGAAGGTTGGATGACTTCTCCCAGGTATTTGAATTTAGACACTTGAGGTATTTTGCCATATTGAGTTCTCATTGGTTGTCGATCTAGGTACCGAAGATAACCTTCCATGTAGTGAGTTTTCTGATATGAGATCTGTAGTCCTTTCCTGGGTGCAATTTCATGGAGTGTTGCTATGGATCCTGTCTGTTATTGAAGAACACCACTAAGTCATCAGCGAAGGCCAAACACAGTAAATTAATTTTGTTTTCACGTAATCTGCCAAGGGTTATTCCTTCAACTTCTTTTTCCCAAGTCCTAATCACTTTTTTCCAAAACAAGATTAAACAATAAAAGGGATAACCCATCTCCTTGTCGGACTCCTGTTTTAACATCAAATGGTTCAGAAAATGTTCCTAAAAATGCAACCTTGGAAGTGGTGCCTGTTAGAGTTTGCATGATTAATTCCCTTGTTTCCTGTATACTTTGAATTTTTCCAGTACACGGAAAAGTGTCGGTCTGTCTATAGAGTCATGTGCCTTTTTGAAGTCCACAAACGTAATCACCGTTTGCCTGCTTTAACGAATTTGTAGGATGGTCTTGAGGTTAAGAATATGTTCTGCGCACGACCTGCCTTTCCTGAACTCTGCCTGATGTCCTCCAATCAAATGATCTGTTTGCGTTTAGAGTCTCTTGAGAAGGAATTTTGAAAGAAATGTGCAAGTGACTGCTAGTAGAGAAATACCTCTGTAGTTATTTATGCAAGTTTTATCCCCTTTTTTATGTAATGGGCGAATTATTGCACACCTCCTGTCTTCAGGAATTGTTTCACTGGTCCAGATATCTGTAAGAATTTTATGGATTTTCTGAGCGAGATTTCCGCCACTTAGCTACCACATATCGGCAATTATACCATCTTCCCCTGGAGCTTTGTTATTTTTTAACTCGTGTATTATCTGTTCAACTTCTTCTATTGTTGGAGGCTCTGAATCTCAGGGGCGTATATAAGGTGGGGGTCCAGGGTGCCTTGCCCCCCTCACCCCCCGAAATAGTGAATATAAAGAAAAACTAAGTACCGTAATCTGAAGTATTGTAATGAATCATGCGCGAAGGCATCGCCTACTTTTCCCTGTAGGTGAGGGGAGTGGGGTGGAAGTGGTGTGAAGTTCGTGGCAGTGATCACTGAACACCGGAAGCTCCCGCTCCCGCCCGGCTATCCGCGCGTGCGCGGACAACTGAACTACACCAGTCGCCACCAGAGGCCAGCACAACAACCGGGCGCCAGAGGTGTGATGAACAGTTCAGTGGCAATCATTGGTTGTTGTTTACGTTTGTTCGACATCTGTTGTACTGAAGTATGGTGCTGTTTTAAGTGTTAATGTTTACTTACTTTATCAGTATACTGAAGTTGGCCGTAAGTGAACCACAATCGTAATGAAGAGGCAAGCTTCCATTCAAAACTTTTTGCCAAAAAAACAAGTGTCAATAAACCTCTTGGCGATAGTCCTGAAGTCGGTAGTGGATAAAGTGCAAATGGGCGCGACGGTGACAATGCTGAAGTTGGCTGCGTTGTTAGAACAGCTTCTTGTGATGTCGCTACTTCGAGCTCAATTAATGTAGTTCCGGTTATGGAGGATAGTAGGCCTAACCAAGTAAGGAAAAATATCTATGATATTGGAAACTATTGTCAAAACAATTCCGTTCAGTCTTTCACAAACGAAAAAAATTTATATTAGAAAATGTTTGGAAACCTCAGCCTGGATACAATTTTACCTCCATTACTAGTTCAAATCATACTAGATCTTTTCAAATGAAGTGGCTAGAAGAATTTACGTGGTTAGCTTATTCAGAGGAAAAATCTGGATGTTTTTTCAAGTACTGCGTATTATTTTCCCATACCGAAAATGTAGGGAAAGGAAATCACCAAGTAGCAGGGGCGTTGGTCACTCAGGCTTTTACCAATCTTAAAAAAGCCAGGGAAATGTTTAGCAAACATGAAAGCTTATCCTATCACAAGAAATATGTTTTGATCGCTGAAAATATAAAAGATATAGTTAAGAAAAAGTCTGAAAGTGTTATCAATCAAGTAAATGCCCAAAGAAGACTGGATATTGATAATAATAGAAAACGGCTAATCCCGATAATACAGACAGTACGACTTTGCGGGAGGCAGCAAATAGCTCTAAGGGGTCATCGTGACTCTGTACGAATAAGCCTTGCAGAACCGGACCAAAATGATGGAAATTTTCGACCTTTGTTGAGATACCGAGCCAACAGTGGAGATAATATTCTTGAAGACCAATAAATGACCAGTGGTGGGAAGACGATGTACACAAGTTCTTTCATTCAAAACGAACTTATTAGCACATTCGGACACTTAATCCAATCTAAAATTGTAGAAAATGTCAGAAAGTCTGTTTTTTATTCCGTTTTAGCAGATGAAACCACTGACACCAGCCAAATCGAACAGTTTTCTCTCTGTGTACGTTACGTAAAGGACCAAACTTTCAAAATCAGAGAAGATTTTCTGACATTCGTCCCTGTTTATGATGTCACTGGAGCAGGTTTGGCCAACACAATATTGGAGACCTTGTCAACATTAGGGCTTGACCTAAGCAAAATGAGAGGCCAAGGGTACGATGGTACTGCCACGATGAGCGGGCGATTCAGAGGCGTTCAAGCTTCCATCAGAGAAAAGCTACCGTTGGCCCTGTATACACATTGTTCTTCACACACTCTAAATTTATGTTTGTCAGATACGAGCAAAATACCTTCTATCAGAAACTGTATGGGTGTCATAAAAGAAGTCTGTGGATTCTTTCATATGTCAGCCAAAATAACCGAAGTATTGAAATCAATGATTTCTGAATGTTGTCCAGAACAAAAGTAAAAGAAACTCATTTCACTGTGTGAAATCCGATGGGTAGAAAGGCACGACTCAGTAATTTTATTTAAAGACATTTTGGAGCCTATCTTTCTCTCCTTTTGCAATATAGAAGAGGAATTAAGTGATTCAGCATCTAAGGCTCACACTCTAAGGAGTGCTATTAGTCAATTTGCATTTCTTGTTAATCTTTTTGTTTTGAGCCGGATGCTATCAACCACGCATAACTTATCTGAGCAGTTTCAAAACAAAAATATAGATCTTCCACTGGCCTCGACTAAGGTCACGAGTGTCTTACACCTTCTATCGAAGGAGAGGGCAAATGCTGATGACTCATTTAGAGCCTTGTATAATCAAGTAAAGTCATTTGCTGCAAAACGTGACATTAAAGAAGAGATTCCAAGAATTTGCCGCCTTCAAACACCACAGAAGAAGAATAGTATCGAGTAGCTGTTTATGTGCCATACCTGGACGATTTTGTAACTCACTAAAATAACGCTTTGAATCTCACAAGGAAACAGTTGCGTCCTTACAAAACATCCTTCCACAATTGTGCATCATAACAGATTTCGGTTCACTGGAGGCTGCTTTTAGTTTCTACGAAGAATACCTGTCACACAAAGAGATTGTGCAAAGTGAGTTTATGTTGTGGAAAGAAAAGTGGAGTCAGGAAAATCCTTCAAATCTTCCAAAAACGGCTGTAAGTTCTCTAGAAAAATGTGACAAGACTTTCTTCCCCAACATTTATACCCTTCTCAAATTACTCGCAGTTCTTCCTGTTTCTGTCGCAACCGTAGAAAGAACTATCTCTAGCCTAAGGAAACCGAAGACTTACTTAAGGAACAGCCCATCTGAAAGTAGGCTTAACGGGCTTGCTTTACTCTCTATCCACAGAGACATTATAGTTAGTGACGAAGAAGTTCTGATAAGTTTGCAAGTGTACCAAGAAACTTGGACTTCGTTTTGTAACCATTGGTGTATGTATGTATGTATGTATGTATGAATCAGCCCAAATCAATGTTTCCTTTTTCCTTTCTAAAGTGTTTGAAATCGTCTGACCTCTTAAATTTACTTAAGCTAATCTTACATTAATCTTCCCACCCCCTGAAAAATATATTCTATATTCGCCCCTGCTGAATCTGGATTTGGTTCTGACGTTTCAAACGTGTTTTTTCCAGTAGGAGGTT
Source organism: Anabrus simplex (assembly GCF_040414725.1). NCBI lineage: Eukaryota > Metazoa > Arthropoda > Insecta > Orthoptera > Tettigoniidae > Anabrus > Anabrus simplex. The sequence goes on from NC_090265.1 coordinate 1,637,184,031, forward strand.
CACATTTCAGAAGGCCTTTGAAGTAGTCTGCCAAAAGTTTACAGTTTTCTTCATTATTTGTTTCTAAAGTCCCATCCAGCCGTTTAAAACATAGAATTGGTGCCCTATAACTCGTCAATTCTTCTTTAAAAGTTCTGTAAAAGTTTCTAGTATAGTTTTTCTTGAACTCTTGCTCGATTTCTGCCAGTCTCGTCTGATCACATTGATGCTCTTGGAACCTTATAATCTTTGATGTCTCCTCCTTCTGGATTGTTATAAAGGCATGCCACTTCTCTGTGGATTTCTGCAAATTTCAGTCTTTCCATACTTTCATGCGGAGTTATAACACCACTTATGTTTACGTTTCTTCGGTGGCATGTTGGTGCACTTTCGTTCTAAGTTCTGATCAACTAGTAGCATTTTGCTCAGAGATATTGGCCAAGAAAGAGCTTGATTTTTTATTCAAAAACTCTGGGTCGATTCATGAGTTTCGCCTTCAGCTACATTTGGGTCTGTTCGTTTGAAACTTCACTTTGATTAGTGATTGGTGGTGATCCGAGTCGATGATACCCTTCTTGACTCTTACATTCATGATCTCCTTTTGGTTTCTCTTTGTAATAGCCACACGGTCTATCTGAAATTCTCCTAAATGGATGTTCGGGGACCTCCAGGTTGTTTTCTTCTGCGGGTGTGCTAGAAAATGAGTTGACATTAGTTTCAGATACAACATCTCACAGAAGTGATTCCCCATTTTTATTGGTTCTCTTCTAGGCAGGGTACAGTCCTACGGTGGCTTTGTACTTCTTTGCCCAATTGTGCATTGAAATCTCCCATCAAAAATTTGGCATGATGCTTAGCAATTTGGGTTACAGTTTCTTCTAGAAGTTCCCAGAATTCCTCCACCTTTTCTGGGTCTTTGTGGTTGTAATTATTTGTCGGTGCATGAGCAATGATTAGTGCATAGGTTTTGTTTCCTGATTTGATTGCCAGCACTGACACTTTTTCAGAGGGAGATGTGAAACTTATAACTGAATTTATGATATTCTTTCCTACTGCAAACCCGGTGCCAAATTGCGATGGTGTGTTAAGGACTAGAATTGCTGGTTTACCTTTGCTGAAGTGATTTTTATCCGTATACATGATTTCTTGAAGAGCTAAAATATGGATGTTTAGTCTGTTCAACATGCCCGTTAATTGTTTCAATTTGCCAGTTTTGAGAAGTGTATTGATGTTGACGGTGCCAAGAAAATGCTTGCGTTTGGGACGAAGAGATTTGGACGCTCCGATACATTCCCTCATGGTGTTCTCGGTCCCCCAGAATGCGATGACCGAGAAAACATAGTGCAATTACTAGGGCCTGGGGTAGTTTCTATGTCAGGTAATGGTGAGACCGCCAATTGTCGATCTCGATGTTACAACTAAGGTAAAGAACCTTAGAGGTTGCCCTAAGATGGTTTTGGCTGGTCTACGGCTTTGATTGATTGATTGATTGATTGATTGATTGATTGATTGATTGATTGATTGATTGATTGATTGATTGATTGATTGATTGATTGATTGATTGATTGATTGATTGATTGATTGATTGATTGATTGATTGATTGATTGATTGATTGATTGATTGATTGATTGATTGATTGATTGATTGATTGATTGATTGATTGATTGATTGATTGATTGATTGATTGATTGATTGATTGATTGATTGATTGATTGATTGATTGATTGATTGATTGATTGATTGATTGATTGATTGATTTAACATGTGCATTTGCTGACATTTTTGTCATTTTAGTGATTATAAAATCTCATATTTATCGGCAATGACGTGTTCTGTCTTAAATGCTGGAATTATTGGCACGAGCTTAAGAACGGCTCAAAGTTTATTGAATTGCATTAGGCCTACATATTTGTTTAAATATTCAGCCTGCATGAAAGGGTGATATGCCGCAGGTGGACGTAAATATGACAACGCAGCATACTTCATAGTTACTGCTTTCGCCCCTCAAATGTCAGACTCCACCTCTCGTTTGACCATGATATCACACAGTCAATAAGAGAATACCTGGTACCGTACACCAGAAGCTTATTGACTGCTGCCCCATCCAACAGTTAACATAAGAACTCATTAATAAAATGTGGAATAATTCAAATAAATACTGTAAAATTAAGTGGAAAATACATATTATTTACTGAATAGAAAATAATCAATCTTTATATAAAATAAGAGTTTTGTCTGTACATTGCTCAGAATCTGAAAATAATGGTATTTCTGTATCGGTCATGTCCATAGTAACAAGAAAATGCACTTTTTACTTTTCTGTAATTTCTGTCTGTCTGTCTGTCTGTCTGTCTGTCTGTCTGTCTGTCTGTCTGTCTGTCTGTCTGTCTGTCTGTCTGTCTGTCTGTCTGTCTGTCTGTCTGTCTGTCTGTCTGTCTGTCTGTCTGTCTGTCTGTCTGTACACGCATCACGAGAAAACGGTTGAAGAGAATTTAATGAAAATCGGTATGTGAAGTCGGGGGATGAGCCTCTACAATCTAAGCTATAAATCATTTTACTCACGCTGAGTGAAACGGTAGTTTAGGGGAAGGCATAAAATTGAATTCTCAACTATTTATGTTATTAGTGGTCGTATTTTAAAGAAAATGGGTATGCAAAGTTGGAGAATAAGTTGCTACAATCTAGGCTATCAATAATTGTATTCACGCTCAGAAAAATGGTAGTTTAGGGGAAGGCTTAAAATTTAATTCTCAAATATTGTTGATATTAGTAGTCCTATCTTGATGAAAATCGGTATGCAAAGTCAGGAAATAAGTCGCTATAGTCTAGGCTGTAAATTATTTTATTCACGCTGAGTGAAATGGTAGTTTAGGGGAAGGCCTAAAATGTAATTCTCAAATATTTCTTATTAGAGGTGTAATCGACGAATGCTACATAACTAGGTTATATAGTATAAAATTTCCTATTATTCATGTCTTATACATTGTTACCGTACTGGCTATGATCACAAAGATATTCATGAATTTGGATTTTTGTTACTAAGTCCATATCAGCGCCGAGTTACGAGAAAATGGGTAAACAGTATTTAATGAAAATCGGTATGTAAAGTCGGAGAATAAGAAACTATAGTTTACGGCATATAATATTTTACAAATCACAGAGTTGAAAGAAAACTAAATGTGAAGGCCTACAATATAGAAACCTCATAACATTGATCAACAATAACATTACATTGACCATTGTTTGTCGTGATGTGCTTTGTGTCTTCTGTTGCCCCTCATCTCCGATAGATAGGATTACTGCTGCGTACAGAGTATTTTTTATTTGATTTACGTCGCACCGACATAGATAGGTTTTATGGCGACGATGGGATAGGAAAGGGCTAGGAGTGCCTTAGGCCTTAATTAAGGTACAGGCCCAGCATTTGACTGGTGTGAAAGTGGGAAACCACGGAATACCATCTTCAGCACTGCCGACAATGGGGTTCGAATCCACTATCTTTCGGATGCAAGCTCACAGCTGCGCACCGCTAACCACACGGTCAACTCGCCCAGTCGTACAGAGTGTAACAGCCTGCCTGAATATTGATGGGAAGTAGCTGGGGAGTTAGGTAACTTTCTTCTTTAGCATGCCATTTCCCTGGTTTATAAATTTTCTGATACTACTGGTACGTAACACATTGGATCATCATAACATTCGGGCTATTCAATCCCTACTCTGAGGCACTGATTGGAATGAACAGTGTGCATATTTAGCGGAATAATGGCAGATGAGTGTTCATGGCAATCTGCGGCCTGGTCATCCCAGCTCTGGAAGTTTGGACTATTAGATTGGCACCGCAATCTAACCGCAGCACTGTTCGTTAAAAGTGATAAAACGTGCGGCTTTCCATTTGATCGAGTATTTTATATGATAGCATTGCTTTTAATCGCTACATTCATACTTACGTTTTTGTAATGACCTATGGAATTTCAGTTAAGAAAACCACAAAGTCTTTCTGAGAATCCCGTAGCGAAGCACGGGTACATCAGCTAGTAATAATAATAAATTCATTCAGTCATCTGTAAGTTTTGTACTTCTTCAGACTCAATTCTTTCCTCCTTCAACGAATCCTTCCGGATCATCCTTCAGAAAAATGTATCTTTTTAATACTCATCTAATTCAGGTCGTCTTCCTTTCGACCATTGCTTTACTTAAGGTAAATCCGGGACAGATGCCGCCCCGGTAGAGATGCCGCATACACTGTAGCTAAAGGTTCCCATCGTTACAGCTAGATGGCAATATGTGTGGTTTTTCAGTTTCTAAGGAAGAACTACTGTCTGCGAGTGTGACGAAATTTGCTAGTATATTACGCCAATTATAGCCGATATCATGAGGCGAGTACATGTTTCCTCCTGACAAAGTTTTTGCGTGTGTTAATTTATTGTATATTAAGTTGGCTTCAAATGCTTAAATCAGACGTTTTTAGTACATTAGACGTCAGAAACATAACTGTAGTTGAGAGTAAACTAATTTTGGGCCATGATAGCCTTGAGGTATGAAAACAGGAGGGTGCGGCGTCTCTCCCTGATAGTTGGCCTTCGGGCTGAGCAGCGGTCGCTGTGCAGGCCAGAGCCATTTCAAGGGTGTTAAGTGCCGTGGGGTTTTATATAACACAGTGAAGAATCTTTTTTTTTTTTTTTGCTAGGGGCTTTACGTCGCACCGACACAGATAGGTCTTATGGCGACGATGGGATAGGAAAGGCCTAGGAGTTGGAAGGAAGCGGCCGTGGCCTTAATTAAGGTACAGCCCCAGCATTTTCCTGGTGTGAAAATGGGAAACCACGGAAAACCATCTTCAGGGCTGCCGATAGTGGGATTCGAACCTACTATCTCCCGGATGCAAGCTCACAACCGCGCGCCTCTACGCGCACGGCCAACTCGCCCGGTCAGTGAAGAATCCATTGCACATGCACATTTATAGTAAATCGAAATTAAAGTATGATTTTAATGTTGTAAATTATCAGATAGATTTTTTTCCATTGAATGATTATATTATGTGGATATAATTGTCTTGTAGTACGTTCTAGTGTTCGGTTATAAAAAAGTTGAAGAAATTGGCTTAAATTTGATTTTGTCATTAATTATTTTACTAGCGGCATCTCTCCCGAGAAAGTCGGCATCTATACCGGGATCCAGGGAGAGACGCCGCAGATGCAACAATTCCTTTGTTCACTCCTTTCTCCCATTTACATTCAATTGCCAATATTTTTTTCATCCCTGATCAAATGTACATGTTTTCAAATTATGCTCGATGAATTTGCAACAATTTTTAAAGTAAACATACCGAGATATAACAAAAGACATAGAAAGTGCGGCAACTCTCCCGGAATTACCCTACAAAACCTGTCTTCTCCTACCCGAGTTAGAACTTCCTCATTTGTAACAATTGGTTTTAATTTGCTTAGCAGTCTTCTATATTTTTTTCAAGAACTTCCAATCATTTATTCCCTGCCATTCTTCCTGGTGGTCCGCGTTCAGATTCATAAAACTGGACACTCCATATGGAACACTTAGCTAGTCGTTATTGCATTTGAATAGCACACGTCGTTTCCTTCTGAAAGCTTTCTTTGTTGTGCCATTCCTAGTTTAAAAAATGAAAATGAAAATCCGCAGCCTGTTTCCAGTCATTTGACCGGGTCGGGAATGGAATGAATGAAACCCCCATCTAGCGGCAAGGATACGAATTGTGCCGGCTGCCGATGCCTGTCGCACCGATCTGGGGCAATGATTAATGAATGGCATATGAAAAGAAATTATATTGGAGAGTGTTGCTGGAATTAAATATGACAGGGAAAAACGGAGTACCCGGAGAAAATCCTGCCCCGCCTCCGCTTTGTCCAGCACAAATATCACATGGAGTGACCGGGATTTAAACCACGGATTCCAGCGGTGAGAGGCTGGCACATGAGCCACGAAGGCTCGCCATTCCTAGTTCTTATTGTTAAAATGGGTGAAATAATTATCGTAAGTAAGTTGAGTAACTGATTCTAGAAAACAAAAATGTGCATTTAATGCAAAACAATCATGAATTATTGTCTATGTTCAGCAAGATATCCCGTCTTTTTTGTGTGTGTGGCAAATTAAGACATGCAATCCACAATGTCAAATAATACATTCCGACATTTACTTATGAACCAAGACATTCTTTACGTATGTATTGTTCCTATAGAGGCATTTTTTTCTTGCCGTCACAGTTGGGAATGATCGCTCATCCCATCTTCAGTACCGAGGGTGACTATCCTGCTATAGTTCGGGAGCTTGTGGACAAGAAGAGCAAGGCTGAAGGAAGGACTCGCTCCCGTTTACCTGTCTTCAGCAAGGAAATGGTCGAGTATATCAGAGGTGAGAAATGTGTGGATTATGAGTGAATTGATATGAATGCACTAAGTTTTTCTAAGCCGGACACGACTTCACATCACCACCCCCACCGCAATACGAGGTTGTTGTTGTTTCAGTCATCAGTCCATAGACTGGTTTGATGCAGCTCTCCATGCCACCCTATCATGTGCTAACCTTTCCATTCCTACGTAACTATTGCATCCTACATCTGCTCTAATCTGCTTGTCATATTCATACATTGGTCTACCCCTACCGTTCTTACCACCTACACTTCCTTCAAAAACCAGCTGAACAAGTCCTGGGTGTCTTAAGATGTGTCCTATCATTCTATCTCTTCTTCTCGTAAAATTTAGCCAAATCGATCGCCTCTCACCAATTCGATTCAGTATCTCTTCATTCGTGATTCGATCTATCCATCTCACCTTCAGCATTCTTCTGTAACACCACTTTTCAAAAGCTTCTATTCTCTTCCTTTCTGAGCTAGTAATCGTCCATGTTGCACTTCCATACAATGCCACGCTCCACACGAAAGTCTTCAAAAACATCTTTCTAATTCCGATATCAATGTTTGAAGTGAGCAAATTCCTTTTCTTAAGAAAGCTCTTCCTTGCTTGTGCTAGTCTGCATTTTATGTCCTCCTTACTTCTGCCATCGTTAGTTATTTTACTACCCAAGTAACAATATTCATCTACTTCCTTTACGACTTCGTTTCCTAATCTAATATTTCCTACATCACCTGCCTTCGTTCGACTGCACTCCATTACTTTTGTTTTGGACTTATTTATTTTCATCTTGTACTCCTTACCCAAGACTTCATCCATACCATTCAGCAACTTCTCAAGATCTTCTGCAGTCTCAGATAAAATAACAATATCATCGGCAAATCTCAAGGTTTTGATTTCCTCTTCTTGGACTCCCTTTCCAAATTTCTCCCTGATTTCCTTTACTGCCTGTTCTATGTAAACATTGAAAAGGAGAGGGGACAAACTGCAGCCTTGCCTCACTCCTTTCTGGATTGCTGCTTCTTTTTCAAAGCCCTCGATTCCTATCATTGCAGACTGATTTTTATACAGATTGTAGATAATTCTTCGTTCTCGGTATCTGATCCCTGTCATCTTCAGAATCAGAAAGAGCTTGGTCCTATCAACATTATCGAATGCCTTTTCTAGATCTACGAATGCCATGTACGTGGGCTTGTCCTTCTTAATTCGATCCTCTAAGATCAGACGTAAAGTCAGGATTGCTTCACGTGTTCCTACATTTCTTCTGAAGCCAAATTGATCTTCTCCCAACTCAGCTTCAACTTGTTTTTCCATTCTTCTGTAAATAATACGTGTTAAAATTTTGCAGGCATGAGATATTAAACTAATGGTGCGGTAGTTTTCACACCTGTCAACACCGGCTTTCTTTGGAATAGGTATAACAACATTCTGCCGAAAATCGGATGGTACTTCTCCTGTCTCATACATCTTGCACACTAAATGAAATAACCTTGCCACGCTGGTTTCTCCTAAGGCAGTCAGTAATTCAGAGGGAATGTCATCAATTCCAGGTGCCTTGTTCCTTTTTAGGTCACTCATAGTTCTGTCAAACTCTGACCTCAAAATTGGGTCTCCCATTTCATCAGCATCAACAGCCCCTTCATATTCCAGAACCAAATTATCTACATCTTTACCTTGATACAACTGTTGGATATGCTCCTGCCATCTTTCTGCTTTGTATTCTTTCCCTAAAAGTGGCTTTCCATCTGAGTCCTTAATATTCATACACCTAGATTTCCTTTCTCCAAAGGTTTCCTTGATTTTCCTGTATGCAGCATTTACCTTTCCCAGGACCATACAGCCTTCGACATCCTTGCACTTCTCCTTCAGCCAATCTTCCTTAGCTACCTTGCACTTTCTATCCACTTGATGCTTTAATCGCCTGTATTCTTTTCTGCCCTCTTCATTTCTAGCATTCTTGTATTTTCGTCGTTCATCAATCAGGTCTAGTATCTCCTGAGTTATCCACTGATTCTTAGTTGATCTTTTCTTCCTTCCTAACACTTCTTCAGCAGCTCTACTGACTTCATTTTTCATGACTCTCCACTCTTCCTCTATAGTGTTTCCTTCAGCCTTTTCATTTAGTCCTTGTGCAACATGTTCCTTGAAACAATCCCTCACACTCTCTTCTTTCAATTTGTCTAGATCCCATCTTTTTGCATTCTTTCCTTTCTTCAATTTCTTCAACTTGAGATGGCATTTCATGACCAACAAGTTGTGGTCAGAGTCCACGTCTGCTCGTGGGAAAGTTTTGCAATCCAACACCCAGTTTCTGAATCTCTGCCTAATCATAATGAAGTCTATTTGATACCTTCCAGTGTCTCCAGGTCTCGTCCACGTGTACAGCCGTCGTTTGTGATGTTTGAACCAAGTATTGGCATGGACTAAATTATGATCAGTGCAGAATTCAACCAGCCGACTTCCTCTTTCGTTCCTTTGTCCCAATCCAAATTCTCCTACTGTACTACCTTCTTTTCCTTGGCCTACCTCTGCATTCCAGTCTCCCATCACAATTAGATACTCGTCACCTTTTACATATTGTATTAAATCTTCTATCTCCTCATATATTCTTTCGAATTCTTCATCATCCGCTGAACTAGTAGGCTTATAGACCTGCACTATTGTGGTGGGTATTGGTTTGGTATCTATCTTGACGACAATAATTCTTTCACTATGCTGGTCGTAGTAGCTTACCCGCTGCCCTATTTTCTTATTCATTATTAAACCAACTCCTGCATTTCCTCTGTTTGATTTTGTGTTGATAATTCGATAGTCGCCTGACCAAAAATCTTGTTCTTCCTGCCAACGTACTTCACTTATACCAACTACATCTAACTTTAGCCTATCCATCTCCCTTTTCAGATTCTCTAACCTACCACAACGATTCAAACTTCTAACATTCCACGCTCCGACTCGCAGAATGTCAGTATCCATCTTCCTGATGATCGCCCCCTCTCGTGTAGTCCCCACCCGGAGATCCGAATGGGGGACTAGTTTACCTCCGGAATATTTTACCCGGGAGGAAGCCATCATCAGTACATCATTCATACAGATAGAGCTGCATGTCCTCGGGAGGTAGTTACGGCTGTAGTTTCCCGTTGCTTTCAGCCGTGTAGCAGTATCAACACAGTTAAGCCATGTTGAGTATTATTACAAGGCCGTATCATTCAGTCATCTAGACTGCCGCCCTTGCAACTACCGAAGGGCTGCTACAACCCTTTCGATGAACCAATCCTTATTCTGGTCTCTCAACAGATACCCATGCGATATGGTTGCACCTGCGGCTCGGCTATCTGCATCATTGGGACACGCAAGCCTCCCCACCGCGGCAAGGTCACATGGTTCGCAGAGGAGGCAAAACGAGGTAGAATAACCATACTCTGCAATCATATTTACCGGGCGAATTGGCCGAGCGGTTAGGGGCGCGCGGCTGTGAGTTTGCATCCTGTAGATAGCGGGTTCGATCCCCAAAGTCCGCAGCCCTGAAGGTGGTTTTCCCTGGTTTCCTATTTTCACACCAGGCAAATGCAGAGGCTGTACCTCAATGAAGGCCACGGCCGCTTCCTTTCCACTCGTCGGCCTTTCCTATTCCATCGTCGCCGTAAGACCTACCTGCCTCAGTGCGACGTAAAGCAAATAGCAATCATCTTTATAACATTTGAAGAACTGTAAAGCATTCTATATTTCCTCATTCATTTCTGAACCGTGTGTTTTTTGGCTTACTCTTATACCTGACTCGTTCTTACCCGGAGGCCCCGAGTTCGATTCCCGGTCAGGTCATGGATTTTTACCTGGACCTGAGGGCTGGTTCGAGGTCCACTCAGCCTACGTGATTAGAATTGAGGAGCTGTCTGACGGTGAGATAGCGGCCCCCGTCTAGAAAGCCAAGAATAACGGCCGAGCGTGCTAACCACACGACACCTCGTAATCTGCAGGCCTCCAGGCTGAGCAGCGGTCGCTTGGTAGGCCAAGGCCCTTCAAGGGCTGTAGTGCCATGGGGGGAATTCTAACAAATTCACCAATGACTTTGAAGATATACAATATGTTAATCGATATTCTTTATCCTTGTAGCAAATGGGGGGCAGTTGTATTCATCTGTATATAGACAGCAGAATATCTGTCTATGTCGTTCCGCCAATTTGAACCAATATTTTGTACTTAATATTTAGGACCTTGCGGGTAAACCCATCTACAAGAAATTTTAACAACCCTCTCCATTTCCTAGATTTAGGCCCTTTGGCACATTAACATAGGCTAATATAGACGAAATATTGAATTTGCCGTACAAGGACGAGACAAAGCTCATTTTGAGCCTCACAACCTGTAGAACAAAACACGGTAATGTCCTGCGCGCCCCGAAAACCACGTTTTAAGGGCCTAAAACCAACCGTTTTGTAGATATTGGCATCATACTTCCCCGCTCTTAGGAAATGGATGAAGAAATGACCAGCCGTAACCATGGCAACGTCAGCTCAAGGATTCTGCAGTAGAATATAGGCCTGGTGTTCGAAGTAGGCACATGCGTAAATGTAGGCTAACCAAAGGAGAGGTTCTGCTACAAATGTAACTGTCTCGAAAAACGCCCTGTGGGGGTAAGCCACCCCTGGGGTACGTGGTTGGCAAGGGGTGGCATATATAAAAATAATCGAAAATAGTGTCGAAACCAAAGGTTTCTTGGTCGCTGAGATGGTGACACTCCGCATGTCGTTTAAGTCCAAGTTCAGTTCCCATCGGCATGGGGGTGAGAAGGGCTGAAAAAAGTCTAAAATGGCCCAGTTTATGGATTCATCTTCTAGAACTTCCAATCATTTATTCCCTGCCATTATCCTGGTGGTCCACATTCAGATTCATAAAACAGAACACCCCATATGTAACGCTTAGCCAGTCGTTTTTGCAGTTGGATAGCACACGTTGTTTTCTTCTGAAAGCTTTCTTTGTGTAAGAAATGAAAATTAAAATACACAGCCTGTTTCCCGTCGTTTGACAGGATCAGGAATTGAATGAATGAAGCCCCCATCTAGCGGCGAGAATAGGTATTGCGCCGGATGCCGAAGCCTGTCGCACTCCTCTGAAGCAATGATTACTGAATGACAGATGAAATGAAATGATATTGGAGAGTGTTCCTGGAATGAAAGATGACAGGGAAAACCGGAGTACCCGGGGAAAAACCTGTCCCGCCTCCGCATTGTCCAGCACATATCTCACATGGAGTGACCGGGATTTGAACTACGGAACCCAGCGGTGAGAGTCCGGCGTGCTGCCGCCTGAACCACGGAGGCTATATCTATAATGCGACGCGTAAATACTTTACGTTATAACTTACTGTTATTATTTGTTTGAAAGGATCAACTACTTCCTAAACTATCTGGGCTGCCAGAAGGAAATACCTCAAGGCGAAACAAAATAATCTTAAGTTAGAACGAAAATTAAACACATAACAATATTTCAATTTAAAAATGTACAAAAGAGTTCATAAACAATCAATCAACGTCACAATTAAGAAATTTAAAAAAACTGGAAATAAGTAATACAAATCCTAAAAGTAAAAGAGAAAATTACTTAAATTACAGATGTACGTGTGTACAATATTTTCCAGAATAGTTCTCAACCAAACTTCGTATAAATACGAATTACTACCTGTAAAAAATACTGGAGTCCGCCTCTGTGGTGTAGTGGTTAGCGTGATTAGCTGCCACCCCCGGAGGTCCGGGTTCGATTCCCGGCTCTGCCACGAAATTTGAAAAGTGGTACGAGGGCTGGAACGGGGTCCACTCAGCCTCAGGAGGTCAACTGAGTAGAGGTGGGTTCGATTCCCACCTCAGCCATCCTCGAAGTGGTTTTCCGTGGTTTCCCACTTCACCTCCAGGCGAATGCCGGGATGGTACCTAACTTAAGGCCACGGCCGCTTCCTTCCCTCTTCCTTGTCTATCCCTTCCAATCTTCCCATCCCCCTACAAGGCCCCTGTTCACCATAGCAGGTGAGGCCGCCTGGGCGAGGTACTGGTCATACTCCCCAGTTGTATCCCCCGACCAAGAGTCTGAAGCTCCAGGACACTGCCCTTGAGGCGGTAGAGGTGGGATCCCTCGCTGAGTCCGAGGGAAAAGCCGAACCTGGAGGGTAAACAGATGATGATGATGATGATGAAAAAATACTGGAGGAGTAAAACACCTTCTAGCAAACTTAAGGGAGGAAATGACGTACAAGAATAATCGAAAACGATCAATACTAGAGTCAAATCCATAGTTTCCGTGGTCGCTGAGTTACATTGGGGCACTCTGGATGCCGTTTAAGTACCAGCTCAGCTGCGTAAGCATGGCGAATAGTGTTGATGAAGAAAATGTCCAAACTTACCGAGATTAGTTTGATTTACGAGAAAAAAAATAATCTATAAGACTTAAAACTAAACACAGCAATAACTTCTAAAATACAATGCAGTTCTTAATCAGTCAACGTCATAATAACGAAATCTACAAAAATTCTCTTCGCACATAATTAACAGGTAATAAAATACCCGGGCAGCGCCGGGTAATACAGCTAGTTTAAATACTTCGTTGCCAGGGAAACGTAGACAACCGATGATCAATAATTTCAGTGTTGTTTCTTTTGCCGCATACCGTAACTCCAGAACTAAAGATCCCATCCCAATGGTTCAGGCACCGTTTGATTGGAATTGTAAATACGAGAGAATACATGACACTCGGTGCGACTCAGTTAAATACACGGGGTTGGAGGGGTATTTTAAGTGTTGAATTTGAGGTACATTTTTTTATTAATAACCCCAAAGCCAAATGACATGCGCCAGTGGTTAAGATGTCTAAAGATATGAAATTTTACGCCTTACATTCGCATACGAAAATGGTCTGAATCCCAAGAGATCAACTTTCAAGGGAGAATTCCAACATTTGAAATCGCATTTGTTTTTGAAAAATCGTAAATTTGACCTCCTAAATTAATAATAGCAACCCCTCATGTGGGATAGTTTTAGAAACATTTTCTCAGACAGAGATGGTGGTATTACAAGTGGCATCATCCCCACGATATTGCGGACAGAGCTGCAACTGCACAAAGTCGCATCGTAGTGGGCACCGCATGCACTGACGGAAGTTCAACGGTGGATGCGATTTGCAACATGCTCTGACCACCTAGCATGCTCGCAACAGGATGGCGACCACTTCCTCTCACGAATAATCGCCATCGATGAAGCGTTTCTCGACGCCACTTGCCCTCTCTAACTCCAGTAGTGTCCATCGTCTGTCTTCTTCCAGGAGCTGCTCGATGACGGCACGTGCCACGTCAGTCCGCACACTGACAGGTCGTCTCGGGCGTTACTGATCACCGGTTGCCACACGTTCTTGTTGAAACTTGCCTACCTACCATGATGATACTGTATGGTATGGGAGGGGGGGCATTATTCCCAAGGCCTTTCACTGTGACATTCTCTCGCATTTCTCCCCTGGAGAACGGCTATTTTGAAGTACGCGCGTTGCTCAATACGGGTTATTTCCGCCTCGCACGACGCTCGCCACACAACTGATTTTACAGCTCCCTCTATGTTAGTACCAGCAACCACAGAGCCATCTGTTGTTGTGAATACACACTATGCCCGCATAGCTTCTGCGCTACCATTAGCAGTTGTTGATCCCCTTGCATATCTGCAAGAAAAAAGTAATTTCAGTGACTTTTGCCCCAACCCTCGTAAACAGTACTTTGTGCGTACCACCTAAACAACAGAATAGCAAATCAACGACTGAAAGATGTCAACAAATAGTCAGACAACATTTTTATCCGAAATACCTTGGTGTTATATTGGACCGATCCCCGACTTAAAAGAAATAACTTGGACAATACCAAAAAGAAACTAAAGAACCATGATAACATCATAAAGAAACTGCCTGGCACTTCATGGAGAACCTATCCTCTACCCTTCGACTTGACAATGGTGTACGCTGCTAAAGAATCGATAAGAATAACAACTGGAACTCTTTAGATCAACACCTACCCCTTGTTTGTTGTACACCATTAGCAATATTACGTCACCACAACTAATATGACTGGAAATTACACCACGTTAATTCCCCATACGATCCCTCGATACATGACGTAAATTGCCTTTTCCTCAAAATCGTCGCAAACCAGAATTTGATTTTTTTTTAAATGGCGCCAGATGGGCGAGGCTACACCGATAGAGTTGAACTGGATCCAATAGATACGCAATATTAGAGTTAGTGAATTTGTTGAAGGTTTTATTAATTGTCACGTTTCTTTCTGTAAACTTTTACTTCATCGTTTTTTCCTGTAATTCACCATATCTCAACACTTGTTTATTACTTCTTTCATATTTTATTTGTTTCTCTAAATTACCATAGTTTTATGTATTACTATTTGTTTCCTTTCAATACGATAAATAAAAATACAACATAAATGAATCCCTCTCATTTCTGTGATTCATTTAGATCAATTTTGACTCAGGGTAAATTTCTAAAATATTTCAGTTTCAATCAAATATAATGAACGTCTTTCTTTTCTTCCAGGCACTTACGACTTCTTTGGTCTGAACTACTATACCGGTAAACTCGTCACCTCCGGAGAAACTGGTAAAAATCCATCCAGGGATAGGGATTCTGAGGTGGTGACCTCTGTTGATCCGTCTTGGCCCGCCTCATCGGTTTCGCCTTGGCTGAAGGTATCTCTAGCAGGAAATATATTTAATTTGTAACGATATTAATGTCCCTCATTTTATTCTCTAATAACATTCATGTTCATAGCCATGGGACCGTTAGTTTTACGTGGAATCCAAAAAACAGGGATATGATTAAGCATTTCAAAAATCCCACATGCATTGCCTGGGATTCGAACAGCGGCCGTCTTCGCGTGAAACAGGCGACGACGTCACTCAGCTTTTGCATCCTCCATGGAACACACTTTAACCCACCTTGCTAATAATAAATAAATTCATTAAATGATTGATAATACTGTAGAGTCCCGCTGATCGGAACCTGACAACTCGCAAACTCCGTTAATCCGAACTGATTTTTTTGCCATTGCTTTCCTCATTGGGCCTGAAAATGCTAATACAGCACCACTGATCCTATGAGGACACCTTTCGTAACACTCAAATGCACTGGTCATGCTACGAAAGTTGTTTTATTATTAAAATTCGCTTTACTTCGCACCGACCCAAATATTTCTTATGGCGATGATGAATGGTATTACTCAGCACTGCCCATACCCCAGCAAGTTCCATATTGTCTTTGTCCGTGGAAGCTACATTTCGCACTGGTCTATACCAAGAGACAGATGCTGAAGTACTACATCCATCAAGGAATGCCAACAATGCTAGTGTCTATAAATGCCTATTTTGATCCTTAGTGCATATTTGCAAATGAAGTCCTACTTAAGCACCATACACCTTTCCTTCTTTTCCTTTCCTTTTTTTTCTTCTTTTCTTCAGTGTATCTAGTTGGTCGCTAGAGTGTATAGCCCAGTCACATCCTATGATGTTCTCTCGAGTTAGAAATATCCAGACTGAAAGGTGGCATGTATTCAGCGGCGTAGCCAAGGAGGGGGGGAGGGGTTACAAGGGGTTGGAACATCTCCCTCTCCGACAAGACCTCCTAATGGAATTTTTACGAAAAGATAATCAGAAACCGACAATAAACAAATGAATGTCGACTCAATGGGTTAGTTCTATTGACCATTCACAGGTACATAATAATTGTTAAACCAGCAGATCTCCCGAATGCATTTTCTAAGAATCCTCGAAAGTTGTATAGTATTTATTGAAGAACATTACAGGCTTTCGGCCCAAATACATGTTCCAATTACAAAGAGAAAAAGATATGAACTAAATATACCATGTGGACGCAAAATAAAAATAAACTAAGTCTACAATGTGGACGCTCACATGGGCAGATAACCAGACCACAAGCAAGCGCCACTCCTAAAATATAAAAATAAACTAAATCTACTATGTGGACGCTCACATGGGCGGGAAACCTATCCACATGTGAGCGCCACCCTTATAACTACCTTACTGACCGGCCGTGCCGTCCCTGGTGAATCCTCGAAAGTTGGATTTTAGATTGTAAACTGAACATACTATTCGCCGTAAAACTACTGATCTTGATCACATTGTTCTTGTTCTGTATTGTGTAGTGTACCGGTACTGCAATCTGAATATCAACATAATTTACTAGTATCAGTGTCCTTATAATAACACTCACGTATGCGTGCTCCAAACACGCACAAGCACCTCCATTATGTCCTATCATCATTCTGTAATTATAACCCCCCTCTTCCCCATCGGTTGAAGCTGGCTATGCTACTGCATGAATTTAAGCCACAGAAACTCCAAAAGATTTACAAAGTAGTCGTCTGTAATGTAGCTGGAGAGTTTCATACAAGAAGATAATGAAATTGCTGCTGTCAACGCCACAATGTATGGAAATGGGCTTTGTGCAATCACTGACCATGGAAAGACATTGGGAAGCACCAGCCACAATTTTCACAAATATGTAACAATCGATTTAGCCATAATTTTGATGTGTGTGGTCTTCTATGGTTTCTACAATCACTGAAGCCACCGAAGGCTGCACAATAACGCATTCCCAAGCGAGGTGCGACACGTGTAGAAAATCACTGGACTCGGACGAAGTTGGGGATGTGTGACATCTGGTTAATGCAGTCTGGGAGCAGTTTAAAGGAGCGCAGAATGTTATCAGTGGAGGAGGGATACTGACTGGAAGGTGATCGGGAATTTGAATCGATCAATCACTACTGATTTGCATTTAGGACAGTCGCCCAGGTGGCCTTGCAAATGCTTTCTGTGTATACTGCTTTCCTTTTATACTAAATATTTCGTTGTGAATCATAGCCAGTGTAGTAATGGATATTACTCCTCTCCTTGCTCGTCTATAAATTTAAAATACTAGGCTGACTTTTGTGACCGTGATATTGAGAGAACGGCTAAACCGACCGACATTGAAAAGCATTCTGATAAAAGCTCTTGGCCTGTAGATTTTCAGAGCATCTTTAAAAGCATAAACATTTCTTGCCGTACATTTTTTAAATTATTAAAGAAAAATGTAACTTTCTGACTGGCTAAAGTGCTCGCAGTACTTCAAGGCCGCCTGAAACGTGAGAGCGCTGAGCAGGTGGCACGATAGGGGACGTGGAAATGGGTAGGCACGCATACGCAGTCAGACTTCTTCCTGGTTATCTGTACTTCGTGGAAAGGAATAGCCGCTATTTTGCTGCCCAGTGCACAGAATTCCTCTGCATTTAAATGAGAGTTCGGTGTCTGGATTAAAATTAAATTCCAAAGCAACTGACTATATTCGATCAGCCCGGCTCAATATAACATAAAGCCCCAATGGCAAATAGTCTTTCATTAATGTGTGTGAATCGTCTTCTAAAACATATCACAGGCAACGGCATTCTATTCCCTCTGTTAGAAAAATTATTCTTCTTTGAGAAGATTCCATAAAGGTTTTGCCCGTTTTGCCAAATGCTTATCGCCAAACAATGATTTATTATAATAATTGTCTTGAACACTTTCATCTTTGACCCTTCTTCACACACGCCGCTTATAAAAAATACGCGAACAAAACCACAAAGAATGGTATTCGCTGATTTTTTGCAAGAAGTCGGTAACGGCGACTACCCCTTTGTAAATGTTGATGGAGCAAACGTTATAGAAATACGGTACCCACCAGAATTTTAGCACATGATGATGTCGTGATTGAAATTGATAGCAAAACATTCACTTCTGTGAAAGGTGTCACAATTTTCTCGAAAGTTGCCATTCTTAATTAATTTGAAATACCCGGTAGTTCAAAACAATACACATTACTGAAGATGAAAAGCTAGCTTCTTCAATTTCCTACATAATTCTTGAATTCTTTGAGGTTAATGGTTTGCCTCCACATATTCTTATTGGAAACATTGGAGCCACAGCTATGTTCCTTGGTAATCGTAACGTTTCTCAACGGCTCCTAAACAGAACTATATTAGGGCCTAATTCTAAGAAGTAAGTACGAAAATTGTTTAGACTTGGAAATAATAAGTGGAGATAAAGCGGGACAGAGAGCTCTATTCCCTCGTTTTGACTTTACGAGATCTGAAAAAACACTTCCATTTTCTTTCAAAAGGCATGAATTTCCAGTTCTCTTGGCATGTTGAATCACGATCAATAAATCTCAAGGGACGTGAAGGTCTCTTCAGTCAGTTCTCAGCCAAGGCCAGGTAAATTTTGCAATGTCAAGAGAACTATATTTTTAAGTTGCAATAGTGCCAAAAGGTAACTGTACAAGGAATGCACCGAGCAAGTGGCTACGTGGTTTGGGTCGCCCAGCTAAGAGCTTGCGTGTGCGAGATAGTGGGTTCAAACCCTACTGTCGGCAGTTCTGAAGATGGTTTTCCGTGGTACCCCATTTTCACACCAGGCAAATGCTGGGGCTGCACCTTAATTGCGACCACGGTCACTTCCTTTGCACTTCTAGCCATTCCACATTCCATCGTCGCTGTAAGACCTACCTGTGTGGGTGCGACGTAAAAAATTGCAAAAACAGTAAAGTGCAAGTAAATCCTTCAATAAATATTTGGCCTATTGACCGTCATGTCTTGACGGGTTCGGATAGTTAAATATAATTTTCAATAGTAGCTGATCCACCACTCGAAAATAAAATGAAGATAACATGAAATCAAAATTGTTGATAAATTTAAGTACACTGACTGACAGAGCAAATGCAACACCAAGAAGGAGTGGTTCGAAAGGGATGAAAGTTGGGGAAAAAACACAGACGGCACGGACGAATAATTGATGTTTATTTCAAACCGATATGCAGGTTACACAATGCGCACGGCATCGACTCAATAGGATGTAGGACCACCGCGAGCGGCGATGCACGCAGAAACACGTCGAGGTACAGAGTCAATAAGAGTGCGGATGGTGTCCTGAGGGATGGTTCTCCATTCTCTGTCAACCATTTGCCACAGTTGGTCGTCCGTACGAGGCTGGGGCAGAGTTTGCAAACGGCGTACAATGAGATCCCACACGTGTTCGATTGGTGAGAGATCCGGAGAGTACGCTGGCCACGGAAGCATCTGTACACCTCGTAGAGCCTGTTGGGAGATGCGAGCAGTGTGTGGGCGGGCATTATCCTGCTGAAACAGAGCATTGGGCAGCCCCTGAAGGTACGGGAGTGCCACCGGCCGCAGCACATGCTGCACGTAGCGGTGGGCATTTAACGTGCCTTGAATACGCACTAGAGGTGACGTGGAATCATACGCAATAGCGCCCCAAACCATGATGCCGCGTTGTCTAGCGGTAGGGCGCTCCACAGTTACTGCCGGATTTGACCTTTCTCCACGCCGACGCCACACTCGTCTGCGGTGACTATCACTGACAGAACAGAAGCGTGACTCATCGGAGAACACGACGTTCCGCCATTCCCTCATCCAAGTCGCTCTAGCCCGGCACCATGCCAGGCGTGCACGTCTATGCTGTGGAGTCAATGGTAGTCTTCTGAGCGGACGCCGGGAGTGCAGGCCTCCTTCAACCAATCGACGGGAAATTGTTCTGGTCGATATTGGAACAGCCAGGGTGTCTTGCACATGCTGAAGAATGGCGGTTGACGTGGCGTGCGGGGCTGCCACCGCTTGGCGGCGGATGCGCCGATCCTCGCGTGCTGACGTCACTCGGGCTGCGCCTGGACCCCTCGCACGTGCCACATGTCCCTGCGCCAACCATCTTCGCCACAGGCGCTGCACCGTGGACACATCCCTATGGGTATCGGCTGCGATTTGACGAAGCGACCAACCTGCCCTTCTCAGCCCGATCACCATACCCCTCGTAAAGTCGTCTGTCTGCTGGAAATGCCTCCGTTGACGGCGGCCTGGCATTCTTAGCTATACACGTGTCCTGTGGCACACGACAACACGTTCTACAATGACTGTCGGCTGAGAAATCACGGTACGAAGTGGGCCATTCGCCAACGCCGTGTCCCATTTATCGTTCGCTACGTGCGCAACACAGCGGCGCATTTCACATCATGAGCATACCTCAGTGACGTCAGTCTACCCTGCAATTGGCATAAAGTTCTGACCACTCCTTCTTGGTGTTGCATTTCCTCTGTCAGTCAGTGTATTTAGGTGAAATTATAACTTATAATCCAAACAAAAATCCAACTTGGCAAAATAGAATGCATAAATAAAATAAAGCAAATTATTTCAGCGAAAACACATACAAGAGGAAAAGCTTATCGATTGCAGCCAAATTAAGACATTATAAACTACACAGACAGAAGTCTCTGCAGCAAATGAATCTATTTTCAAAACTACTAATACGGCTGATATTGATAAAATACTTAAGAAGTTATAACGTGTATAAATAAACAATATCAAGTTAATGGTCATTGGATAATAGCTTCAAATAACACAGTGTATAAGGAAATCAAACCAATATTGATTACAATTAGAAAGAAGCGCATCTCAATTTTTTGATATCTTATTATAACACCGGAAACCAGAAATAGTAGAACGATAACAGAAAAATTATGGAATGGCAATACCAGGATTAAATGGATCACAGAAATTAAGAATGATATTAATGAACTATAAATAACACTAAATGATCTCAAGGACAAAATAGACAAAATTAAGATTCTCAATGACTCACATGTGAGACTACAAAATAAAATTAATAAAAGGGCGATAGGTAGAGTGTTCTCAACTGAGAAAGGATGTTGGCATCTCAGAGGATAAAGAAATATTGGAAGCGTAGAAAAGCTAAATTTCCTTTGCATAACCGACTAGAGTGCTCCTATGTTCGCCATAAAATGTTACAATTACAATTACAATTTGTAGCAATTCTCTATCACGAGGGTGGATATGGAATACTTACTCTTGTACTTCCTCAGTTACACAAATCTCCCCAAATGTACCTTATTATAAATACTGAGCTCGCTAGAAGTTCATTTTTGATATTCTATTTCTGTTTTCAGGTTGTGCCCTGGGGGTTCCGCAAGTTGATCACTTGGATCCATGAGAATTACAATGCTCCTGATATCCTCATCACAGAGAATGGCTTTTCAGACGCTGGAACTCTTGAAGATACAGACCGAATTAGCTATTTCAAGGTAAGGTTGATGGCATGGGTTTGCTGTACACAGGGAATAGTGGAGATCGTTGATATGACATTTGATACACCGGCATGGAAGTGGATTGCGCCATATTGACGTGACGGTATCTAGAATTGCATATAAAGCATGGTTCTCACTAGATGTATTTACGTATGACCATATTGTTCGAGAAGGATCAAAGGTACCCGACTTCATACTTAGGCCTAAAAATTCACTCAGTTGAGGAAAGTTTTTCTTCCTATATCGATGCCATTTTTCCTCTTTCCAAGAGAAGTTCTTTCCACTAAAAGCATTCAGTTTCCATCGGACATGTAAATATTACTGTATATTAATAGTGGGTTAACGTAGCATTAATACAGAGAAGATTTACAGTGACTCAAGTTAGGGAAAGGTAGTGGCCGTGGCTTTCATTAAGGTAAGTCAGGTTGTAAAATGGTACAACATGGAAAATTGTCAGGGCTGCCTATGGATATTTTAACTATACTATTCAATACACTACACGGCACTGAGGTGTTATTTATTATGACTAGGGCTCGAAAGTTGAAGACCTATAAATTGGCTAAAAAGAGACCTCAAAATATCAAAAATGATCCTAAAACTGACAAAAACGGACGTAAAAATACCGATCGAAATTCATTCATAATTTTAGTTTTTATTATATATTTAATGAAGAGATATAATGTTTAAAAATGTAAAATTCTGGTAGTATACAAACAGTGCAAAAATATATTAGTGAAACACTTATTCTTTCAGACATTATACACGTTTAGATTAACAAATTTTAAAGAAAGTAATTCCATGTTTGTTATAAAGTACTCGCAGAATTTGCAATACAATATTTTTTTCCACCTAGAATGAATTCAGCGAACCTGCAATGGACATCTTGGAGAAAGAAATTGAAATTGGAACAACTGGAATCATATTTGGCTTAACCACACGAGGGTTACAGAAATTAGGATTTGGAAACTTTACCTCAGTGGTCTTTGCAGTATATCAGAATCAATCAATCAATCAATCAATCAATACTGATCTGCATTTAGGGCAGTCGCCCAGGTGGCAGATTCCCTATCTGTTGCTTTCCTAGCCTTTTCCGAAATGATTTCAAAGAAATTGGAAATTTATTGAACATCTCCCTTGGTAAGTTATTCCAATCCCAAAATCTCCAGGTTCTTAAGTGTAAAGGATCTTCGCTTTTCAGACAGTACGTTGCGAAACACCGAAACGCTTCTCTCCACATACAGATGTTAAGGGTTCATACTTGAAGCAAGTGACATCTTTCTTTTCAAAGGCACACACATCAAAACATTCTCCTTTAAATATTTCACTTATCTTGCACATAATTTCATACCCTTGTTTTCTAAGCAATAATTTCATTTTTCATTTAATTTCATTTCATTTCATTTCAACTTCTCTCTTGTCAGATACGGTTGAAAAATATGTATTTACTAAAAAAATATGTTTAAGGAGTAAAGGATGAACTTATTGTTATTTTTACCTTTTATGGTCTTAACGCCTTTTTCAACCCCACTTTCTTTCGACTACATTTTTACTGCCTATTCTCAATTCGAAACATCATAAGCCAAAAACGCAGTAAAAGGTAAAAAACGAACAAATAAAACCCACCATTTTCTGACCTACAATTACCTAGAATGAACATATAATTTTTGGGCCTGGTCTTCGGATTCTTGAGATAAAAAGAAGATTTTTCCCCTCCTTGCTCCAGTTACCAATTTGGTATAAGAATATCAGTAACTTGTACAAATCGATAGCTAATCATCATTTGTTTAGCGTTTTAGTGTTATCACTTTCATTTTATCACGTAAATCCATTGGAATAGTGCTCTGAAATATCTTCACTAATACATTTGACCACAGATCGCACAATCAACAGTATATAGCTGTGTTATTCTGATGGAGCTGACAGCCAACATATTGGTGGGGTGGAACTGCAGCCCAAGGAGTTTAAATGTAAAAATAAAACAGTATATTTCCAAACCGGAAGTTTTATTCTCCGTATACAGTAGGTTATGTATTTTATTTCTTTTATATTTATGTACTTTTATTATCATCACCGTACTTGTTTTATTCTGTAATGGTTTGCTAAAAAAATATAAATACAACACGATCTACAAAAATGTAATTGTATTACTACAGAAAGGCACAACAACCTGATATATAATTGAATGTCTTTCATTTACAGAGTCACTTAACGGAGTTGTTGAAGGCAGTGTATGTGGATGGAGCTAATGTTATTGGTTACACAGCCTGGAGTCTACTGGACAATTTGGAATGGAACAAAGGTTATACGTAAGTAACATTATCAAAAATGTTCCAGCATGTAATTCGAATAAGTTTCGTAAAGGGATTCTGTATTATGTATGTCCGTAGCAAATCGGAGACGAGAGTGTACATTCTAATTTAATCATGATACGTTTTTCAAAATATAATGATAAGACCGCTTGCTGTTAGAAATGAGTAGTGATGTCAGTGGAATTCTATGTTAAAATTCTTGTTGTTTTTGTTGTTATTGCTGTCCATCTCCTTGGGTAAACAGGCAGCATAATGGTTTTCGTTTCACAAGGAAATGGGTTCCATCCATAGTCGGGTCGGGGATTTAATCATGTCTAGTTAATTCCTCTGGCTCGGGGACTGGGCGTTTGTGTTCATTTTAATACACACTCTTACTCTACACTCGATATACCTCACTACTAACCTCCAAAGAAACACATACTTGTGGATGCATCCCTCCACGAAGGGTTGGATTCGGAATGGCTATACTTGGCTGTAAAAAACAGGCCATGCACATAGATTGCCGATGCCGAGAAGAGGATGAAGTCAGTGTAATTTTGAGCAATAAGTAATAACAATAACAATGATGAAATGAAATGGCGTATGGCTTTTAGTGCCGGGAGAGTCCGAAGACAAGTTCGGCTCGCCAGATGCAGGTCTTTCGATTTGACTCACGTAGGCGACCTGCGCGTCGTGATGAGGATGAAATGATGATGAAGACGACACATACACCCAGCCCCCGTGCCAGTGAAATTAACCAATTAAGGTTAACATTCCCGACCCTGCCTGCAATCGAACCCGGGACCCCTGTGGCCAAAGACCAGCACGCTAACCATTTAGCCATGGAGCCGGACAATAATACTGATAATTCCTACACTGGGTGGATGTTTTCCTGGTAAATACATGACACCCATGGTCGAGGAATTCTGAATATCTGCACCATCTTGGACTTTAGAGTTTCCTCCATATGACATTAAATGGGCTATCATGTCTCATTATGATTCAATTACAACACCTTGTAACACATAGCTATTGCCAAATAAAACTCATGAACTACGTGAAGTAGGTCAGGATTTTTAACATAAAACCGAAAATTACTGGTTCCGTCTTTAACTAGATAAATCCATTTATCAATCACTCGATCAATCAATTATCTATATTTAGGGCTGTTGCCCAGAAAGCACAACATCGTACCTCTTCAGCAACCAACAGTCTCGAGAGTCCTTCTTCGTGTTCGCTGTACCCTTAAACACACCAACTTTTGATAACCTTCTTTTGTGAAGAAAACACAATTTTAATGGCATCAATTCTAATCCAAGGGGTTCATTACAAAGGCAATACTTAATCGAATCAATCAGATTTTATGGAGATTCCGACTCAGGTGTAAAAATCCTTTTCGCCATTTTGAACAACACTGAGGAATATAGTGGACTAATCTTCTTATTAGTGAGCGGGGCCAGTATGCTATGCAGCTCTAGCAGAAAGATCATGAAAAATAATGTTTCACACTTTGCCTGCTTTGATTTCGTTATTCTTACAACTGGGAAGAGTGTGGAAGAACATGCCTTTCGTACTTTCCCCTTTGGATTTTAAGATTTTAGACAATTCTAGTCAATCCATATCATACCGGTTTTTTGCTGCTAACAATTCGAATGTGTAGATTTGGAAGAATAAGAATGATAATCTGTTTAAATGTCACATGCTCATCTCAAGGTATTGACGTTTGTTCTAAACTCACACATTTTTCTTCCGTTCTTCATTTCAATTGTATTATGTCTGCCATCCAGACCAGTGTTATTGGATTAAAATTTAAAGTAATTCAGGTGAATCTAAAATTTTCAGGCAAAGGTTCGGGGTGTACTACGTGAACATCACCGATCCAGCGAGGCCGAGGATTCCCAAGGCATCGTCTCAATTTCTAAAGGAGCTCATCCAGGCTCGTGAAATACCACAGGACTAACTGCTAGAGTTCTACATTCCAAGGCAATATTTACTGCATGTTTTAAACATGAATATGAACATTAAAATCAAGCTCGTATTTGTTTTAAGGTCAATCTTTCTTGTTTGTGGCAGTACATTCCTATTTACCTCTTATTCTATTTCTGTATCCTCGACTTCATTACATTGTATTGGTGGTAATTAAAGTGTCAAGAAGAAGGACTACTGGGAAACCAACCTCTTGTAACTTTACAAAACACTTGTGTCAATATTTGGGCATAAAAAACGTTTCTCTCTTACTAATAAATATATTAGCCCCATGCTTGGAAACTATTTTCAACATTACCAGGATTATCAATAATAATTTGCCGAGAGTTCCGGTAAATGGGCAATATAGGTCACCAAAAGACACCTCAATTTAGAATAATAATATTTATTATTATTATTGTTACGGAGTTTTCCGTGGTAGGTAGAGGTGAAAGAAGGTGCGGGTGTGAATAGGTCTCCAGCTACGAAAGCAAAATTAATTTAAAATTTAACAAGGTTATATTTTCTTTTCAAAAACAAAGAAATAACAAGCATGGCAGGTACAAAGTAGCAAATCAAAAAGGGTAGTTACAATATTTACAGGAATTGGGCTTCGCGCCCTGATTTTACACTGCTTGGGCAATCAGCTCAGTTTTACCCCAAACACGAGTTTTAACAGAGGGGCAGAAAACCCCATTCATACCTAGGAGCCCTTGCTCCAAATTGCACAGAAAAGCCTCCACGAGGCATACAACACTCAATTTTCAAAAGAGCCACTCGCTCTCAAAATTTAAGCCTCTCCCAGGCCACACCAAACTCCACCTTCAAGTTGTCCTCACTGGACATAGACACAGGGGTAAAATACCCAACCTACTGAGGTCTATTAAATAAAAATGGGCAATTACATGACCTCTAAAATAACAATTTGAGAGGAGGCGATCTTGCACTCCTAATACACTTGTTTTTAAAAACCTAATCTGGCTCTAGGCCACTAATGCAAGGGCTAATCCCATACTACCGAGGTGACTTTAGAAAAGAGCAATTTGTTTTACATTAACGAAGAATAAGTTGAGAAAATAAGTTCACCTCAAGACAATGTGAGTGGGAGCTCGAGAGGGTTAGCACTCTCTATCCCAATATGCAGCTTAAAAGAGAATAGAAGAAAAGATCGTTACATTTTAGGAAAATGTTACATGGAGGAACGCTTCGCACCCGCCCCGAGAGTTAAACTGCTGAGCTAGCAAAGAAAGAATTTATTAATCGGCCATTACCTTATTGATGACCGCTGCCGAGGAAAGAGGCGCTTCCCGCCTCCTGCTATGTACTTTATACACTGAAAGATGGAACAGAAGTATCCCGGAGACCCTAAAATCAGCAGTTTAAATACTCTCGCAGAAGGTTCTAGGCGTTAGGGGAATGAAAACACCCTCCCGCGATGATTTTATTGGTAGATCAATAAACCCCCTACACAATACTAAGAAGAAACACATAATTGGTGGAAAATTAATTCAAGAAATTCGGGATAGGCTAGATTTAAAACAAGGGGAAAGAAGGGGTTAATATTGCCAACTTAACCAATGACTGAAAGAAATTTAGCAAAGAACAAACATTTGAAATAAAAATTTCTCCAACAAAATAGTTCTTTGACTCCGCACTAGGTTGCACTATTGTTGATCTTCAGTAGTGTCCTCTAGAAGAGAAAGTTCACACTTCTTACTTCAAGTGAAACAAAACCACATCAAAAATGACACAGTTCAAAAACTCAAAATTTTCCACGTGGTGACATCTTCTGAGAAAGTAGAGAATTAATAGCGTAGATAAAGTTCAGACTTCCTCCAGCAGAGGAGTTTCAACTGGCGCACATTTTAAATTAGCGGAGTGGAGGTGTACCGCCCGGTACAGACCTCCCCCCCCCCCCAAAAGTTCCTCCCGGGGTGACACATGAAATTGTTTGAAAACAAGGTCCAAGTTTTGATGTAGATATGGAGATTAATTGCCAAAAAAAAAATTTATAAGATTTTCTTAATTTGGTTTGATTTAGTTTCAAAATTTTGTTGTTGCAGATGAAGAATAGTTTTTAAGTTCGTAGAAGTAGAATTCTGAGGATAAACTTTTAATACTTAAAAGTGATGAAAAATTTTGCAATGTCCACCCAATATTGCTGTTGAATTCCCGAGTGTAGTCATTGCTTATCGTAACTGTCCATGTAGTTGAGGTTGATGAAGTTGGATGGCCAGACCGGCCGTTGCAGCTTGCGTCCAAAGGAGGCCGCTCGGACCCCTCAAGTACCCTGAGATACCGCTCGCCCGCACTATGAGGGGAGCAGAGGTGTTGAAACACGCCGCGCCCGCGGTGAACATATACAGGCTGCGGGCAAGTAGCAGGTCGTGCGCCGCACATCAGCCTTGGCCGGGAGGAGAGCTCCGGCTCGTCCGTGCACATGTCGTCCTCGCTGGGGCCGAGGGGGCCCTTCCTCAAACCCAGTTGCGGCACGGCGCCGCGCGGCTGCGGGGGCACTGAAACATTAAAGCTAGGCGGCAGAATTGTGTTGGACCATCATGTTTCTTTTGAGGGCACAGGCATGTAGAGAGATTGAGGGGCCAGCGGCGTGCAGATATCCATGGCATTTCATCTAAGCCAGCCACTGTGTGTAGTGGAGCAGGAGACGGGAGCGTGGTAATGGCCGTGGCAAGGACAGGATGGCAGTTTAACAAATCGGGGGAGGCTTCACAGAAATGCTTACATATAAAATAAAATAGAAGGAGCAGAATGCCTTAAGAGTGGAACTCCAAAAAAAAAATATAACCTTCATATTCCTATCAAATGATATGAAGCAAGTTGACACAAAATTTACACCGGTTTCACCTGGGACAGGTGAACCCTAAATATCCTCTCGGTGGCTGGATTGCTTACTAACAATGTAACCGGCGTAAGAAAATCGAGAATGATGCATGGCCCATGAAATCTGGGGGCAAGCTTGCCCGCGGGAACAAAATTCTTGACCATCACCTGGTCACCTACCTTCAAAGTGGTGGGTCTCCGTCCACGATCATACTTTTCCCTAACCTTTTCATGAGATACCTTAAGATTGGCTTTAGCCTTCTTCCAAAGATCTTTAATATTATCCGGATCTATTGTCTCGGGTAGAATGTCACTCAGAGACCAAAGGTTAGAGAGCGGCGTGTTGGGAACAAACTTGAACATCAAAGAAGCTGGAGTAAATTTATGTGATTCATGAACCGCCGAATTCAAAGCAAAAGCTAACCAATGCAGGGACGTGTCCCACCTAGAATGATCTTCATGATGATAGGCAATAAGTGCGGACCTGAGATTACGATTAACCCGTTCAGCCAGAGATGGTTGAGGGTAATAAGCAGAAGTAGTTACATGAGAGATGGATAAGTCAAAACAGAATTTACGAAATAAGTTAGATGTAAAAGCCTTAGCATTATCAGATACAATATATTGGCACGGACCGAAAGAAGCAAAAATAGAATTTAAGCAAGTAATGGTAGACTGAGCGGTAGCCAGCTTAGTCGGAAATAACCAAGAAAATCTGGTAAAACCATCTACACACACAAGGATGAACTTGTTGGCATTACCCTTTGACTGGGGGAATGGTCCTACATAATCAATATACAGGCGTTCCATGGGGCGCGACGCTTGCTGAGAAGACAAGAGGCCTACCTTGGTGGACATGGTTGGTTTACTAATCAAACAGGATTTACAAGCCTTTACTAGTTCACGGATTTCACCGTCCATACCTTTCCAGATGAACATTTCACGAATCTTTTCACGGGTTTTAAAGATTCCAAGATGCCCTCCTAATGGGGTCTCATGATAATACTTGAAGATCATAGGTACAAGAACCGCTGGAACAACAACTTTCATCATCTTATCATGCCTCGAAGGGCAACATAGAACACCATTCCTCAGAACATAAGGGACAACATGTTCCCCAGAAGAAAGGGTTTCCATTATCGAAGCCAGCGTCGGATCTTCACGTTGGTATTTCTCGATATCCCTAAAGAGCATGGGAGCATCTGTTAGGATGGCATTAACCTTAGATAGTATGGACTCGGAAGGTGATGAACTGTCGACCGGTTCGTGGGTCTCGACGTCGTTAGAAAACATACGGCTGAGTCCATCAGCAACAACATTTTCGGTACCTCTGATATGTCTAACATCAAACTGGAAGGCAGAAATACGGATGGCCCAGCGGGCTATACGACCAGTACGACGCGGCCTACCTAAGACCCAGCTTAAGGCTTGATTATCTGTCTCCAGGTCGAATTTGACATGTTCCAGATAGAGACGGAACTTCTCTAAGGCGAATAAGACTGCCAAACCTTCGAGCTCATAGATGGAATACTTGGCTTCTTGAGCCGACAATATCCTAGACGCATAGGCAATGGGGCGCCTCCCTAGTTCAGTCTCTTGAAGAAGGACTGCAGCTACCGCTGACGACGATGCGTCGGTTTGGACAATGAATTTCTTCGAGAAATCAGGCATAGCAAGTACAGGGGCTTTACAAAGAGCTAATTTAAGGTCTTCAAAAGCGGCTTGTTGAGAAGGTCCCCACTCGAATTTGAAGCCTTTCCTACGAAGAAGGTTTAAGGGCGCCGCTCTATTAGCGAAGTTAGGAATAAACTTCCTGAAGAAATTCACCATACCAATGAACCTGGCGATACCTTTAATGTCCTTGGGAGGTTTAAAATCACGGATGGCCTGTGTTCTAGAATGATCGACTGCTACACCATCCGGTGACACAATATGCCCTAGGAAGGACATAGAGGGCTTAGCAAAGGCAACCTTGGACAACTTAACCGTTAACCCAGCCTTACGAAGGCGATCGAGAACTTCTTGCAGATGATCTAGATGTTCTTCAAAAGTCTCTGAAAATACGACGACATCGTCCAAGTAGTGATATAAGTACTCAAATTTGATGTCGGAGAAGACCCTATCTAGTAGCCTAGTGAGTACAGCTGCTCCCGTGGGGAGCCCGAAAGGCACGCGGTTGTATTCGTATAAATTCCAGTCCGTGGCAAACGCTGTAAGATGTTTAGACTCTTCGGCAAGGGGAATTTGATTATAGGCCTGATTCAAGTCCAAGATAGTAAAGAACTTGGCCTTAAAAAACCATGAAAAACAAGAATGAAGGTCGGGAAGGGGCACAGAATGTAACACCACCTTCCGATTGAGAGCCCTGTAATCAATGACAGGCCTGAAGCCTCCTTGGGGTTTCGGGACTAAAAAAATAGGCGAAGAATACGCTGACTTAGAGGGCCTAATAATACCGTCCTTCAACATCTGATCGATGATTTCTTTTAGAGCCTTCATTTTAGGTGGAGATAGCCTATAAGGTGGAAAACGGACAGGAATCGAATCCGTGACCTCAATTTTGTATTCAATAAGGTCAGTAACACCAAGAGTATCAGAGAACACCTCGGGAAACGACTGACACAATTTGCGAATACTATCAGCCTGCTCCTCAGGTAGATGTCTAAGGTCTAACAACATCTCATCCTGGGTAGGCGAAATAGAAGAACATGATGCAGAATTACACTTTAATAGAGGGATATTACAATTAGAGGCAAATTTGAAAGTGCAAGACCTACTCTGAAGATCGAGCACAAGACCAGTGTGAGAAATAAAGTCCGCTCCCAATATAATGGGGCAAGACAAATGCTTGGCCACAAACAATTTAACTTTCCATGTGAATTGAAAAATACGAATTTTGACATATAAGGAACCGAGAATTTCTAATGGAGAGGAATTAGCCGAAACGTATTGGATCGCCGACAAACAATAGTTAGGAAGCTTACAAACAGATTTCAATTTTGAATACCAATCAGCCGAAATAATAGAACAAACACTACCTGAATCTAAGAGAGCTGTTATAGGCTCGTTATTTAACTCAATTTTGAGAAAGGGGACCGGTGCGGGGGAATCCGCCGCAATCCTAAGACACTCTTTGGGACCTTCAAAAGATGAATTTGAAAATTGCTCGTTCCCTGAATTTACAACCTGTTTACCCGGGGCTGAGTCTCGGGAAGATGGATTAGTCGACTCAGCCGAAGCCACTAGTCACTTTTTATTATTGGCATAGGTGGAATTTGCACCAGAAGTTGAGCAGGAGGGGGTGCTATTCGAATTGGGACAATTCTTGGCGATATGTGAGAAAGCCCCACATTTAAAACAGCCTTGTGATGACCCGGCTCCATTCCTTGTCCCACTTGACTTGATCAGTGGACACTTGTTGCGCAGATGGTCAGGCGACCCGCAAGCATAACATTTACGGGGATTGACTGGTCGGCGAGGTGGAGGCCGAGTATTACTAAAGGAAGGCGGGGGTTCTTTCGCGACACGCAAAGAATCGGCGTATCTAACTCCTTCCGCTGAGACGGCCAATGCTTCAAGTTCAGAGAAAGTTTGCGGGCACGCCGCGAAACACAAATATGACCTGTAGGGTGGTGAAATCCCTTCCACAATAGCTTGTACAATCTGATCCTCAGGGAAATGAAGAGCAAACACCCTAGTATAAAACTTAATGTCCTGTATGAAATCAGCCAAGTTTTCATCCAAGCGTTGTACACGGTAATAGTACTTCTGAATAAGGGAGGACCTGGCCCTAGCCGGGATGAAGTTAGCTAGCAAATGGGCATGGAAATCCTCAATAGATGATTGCTCGGCAATGGCTCTTACGATTTTATCTGAGAGAATACCAATAGCATACGGATAGATAATTTGCAAAATTTGACATGGAGAAAGAGAAAACACAAGGGCATGATCCTGAAATTCAACTAGAAATCTTAAAAAAGAAATTACATCACTGGTGGTATTAACGGAAAACTTAGAGATACCTCTGAGCAACATTGCCAATGGATGAGGCAACCTGCTAAACCCGGGTGACATAGTAGGTAAAGGTTTCAATGGCAAGGAAGTTAATTCAGAACGGATGTTACTCAATGATGCACGACGTTCAGATTCGTTGTCCAATGGGGCAGGGATAGTTTGAGCAGCAACGGTTATCCTATTAACTTCTCCCTTGGGAGGCGCTTCCTCACTACCTGCATTCACTGTGGTGGGTAGATCGCTTTTGGGAGGAACCTCCCCTGTTAACAATTGAGTGACCTTGCTAGATAATTCAGACATATTTTCAAGCAGCGTACTAGCTTCCTTCTTCTGAACGTCATTCAACTTTAGAGACAACAGATCGTTAACCCTATTCGAAAAATGATATAGCCTAGCTTGCACACGCTTAATTTGATTAGGAGAAGGATCATTTTCATCAAAAAAACTAACTACAGAAGCTAGCCCAGTAATATTCTCCGTGATCGTGGAAAGAGAGTCGTCAATTTCTTTCTCTCCCAAATTGGGGATGGAAATGGGCAAATCTAGGGACTCTCTAAGCTTGTTTGTGTCTACTGCAACCGTGCCTCCAGATTGTACATTTCTAATAGTCAATTCATAGATCAACTCCTCCTTGCGCAATTAGTTAAGATGGAGAACATCGCGAGGGCCGGGCATGGTGACAGAACAATTTTGAAAAACTCAAAAAATTCCAGCAACTGGGAAAATAGTTAGAGTTCGGAACAAACAATGTTTAGCCGTCAAAAGGGGCTAAATTGAGACCCATTCAACCACGCTCTGCTACCACTTGTTACGGAGTTTTCCGTGGTAGGTAGAGGTGAAAGAAGGTGCGGGTGTGAATAGGTCACCAGCTACGAAAGCAAAATTAATTTAAAATTTAACAAGGTTATATTTTCTTTTCAAAAACAAAGAAATAACAAGCATGGCAGGTACAAAGTAGCAAATCAAAAAGGGTAGTTACAATATTTACAGGAATTGGGCTTCGCGCCCTGATTTTACACTGCTTGGGCAATCAGCTCAGTTTTACCCCAAACACGAGTTTTAACAGAGGGGCAGAAAACCCCATTCATACCTAGGAGCCCTTGCTCCAAATTGCACAGAAAAGCCTCCACGAGGCATACAACACTCAATTTTCAAAAGAGCCACTCGCTCTCAAAATTTAAGCCTCTCCCAGGCCACACCAAACTCCACCTTCAAGTTGTCCTCACTGGACATAGACACAGGGGTAAAATACCCAACCTACTGAGGTCTATTAAATAAAAATGGGCAATTACATGACCTCTAAAATAACAATTTGAGAGGAGGCGATCTTGCACTCCTAATACACTTGTTTTTAAAAACCTAATCTGGCTCTAGGCCACTAATGCAAGGGCTAATCCCAT
The DNA here is from genome assembly GCF_040414725.1 of Anabrus simplex. Classification (NCBI taxonomy): domain Eukaryota; kingdom Metazoa; phylum Arthropoda; class Insecta; order Orthoptera; family Tettigoniidae; genus Anabrus; species Anabrus simplex. The sequence continues at coordinate 1,637,218,082 of NC_090265.1, forward strand.
ACTACCGAGGTGACTTTAGAAAAGAGCAATTTGTTTTACATTAACGAAGAATAGGTTGAGAAAATAAGTTCACCTCAAGACAATGTGAGTGGGAGCTCGAGAGGGTTAGCACTCTCTATCCCAATATGCAGCTTAAAAGAGAATAGAAGAAAAGATCGTTACATTTTAGGAAAAGGTTACATGGAGGAACGCTTCGCACCCGCCCCGAGAGTTAAACTGCTGAGCTAGCAAAGAAAGAATTTATTAATCGGCCATTACCTTATTGATGACCGCTGCCGAGGAAAGAGGCGCTTCCCGCCTCCTGCTATGTACTTTATACACTGAAAGATGGAACAGAAGTGGCCCGGAGACCCTAAAATCAGCAGTTTAAATACTCTTGCAGAAGGTTCTAGGCGTTAGGGGAATGAAAACACCCTCCCGCGATGATTTTATTGGTAGATCAATAAACCCCCTACACAATACTAAGAAGAAACACATAATTGGTGGAAAATTAATTCAAGAAATTCGGGATAGGCTAGATTTAAAACAAGGGGAAAGAAGGGGTTAATATTGCCAACTTAACCAATGACTGAAAGAAATTTAGCAAAGAACAAACATTTGAAATAAAAATTTCTCCAACAAAATAGTTCTTTGACTCCGCACTAGGTTGCACTATTGTTGATCTTCAGTAGTGTCCTCTAGAAGAGAAAGTTCACACTTCTTACTTCAAGTGAAACAAAACCACATCAAAAATGACACAGTTCAAAAACTCAAAATTTTCCACGTGGTGACATCTTCTGAGAAAGTAGAGAATTAATAGCGTAGATAAAGTTCAGACTTCCTCCAGCAGAGGAGTTTCAACTGGCGCACATTTTAAATTAGCGGAGTGGAGGTGTACCGCCCGGTACAATTATTATTATTATTATTATTATTATTATTATTATTATTATTATTATTATTATTATTATTATTATTATTATTATTATTATTATTATTATTATTATTATTATTATTATTATTATTATTATTATATGAAATGATAATTTATGGTAGAACATAAAAGATTCTATCTCGAACAGGAAAAATGGTATTCTGTTGACCGGGCCTTACTTAGCTAAATACCCTCTGCAAACAACAGAATATTGTAGAAGCACACAGTCAGACTGGTTCGGTCTCCTTGTGAAGATATATAACTCGTGCCGTGTTATGCTATCGCGCATATCACCATCCTTTCGCATGTAGTTGCAGGTGCGACCATTCCATGCTTGATAGGCATGGTAATTCGTAAAGTGAAGCGCAGTCTAATCTGGCACATTCGATGATACCTGTAAAGCTATTACCACATAGCCCAATAAACGCAAAGCCCAAGAACTGAAAACAGTTTGTGTACGCTAATTTCAGTACAGAGGCCGAATTATGACAAAGTTTATTTGTTTTTTGTTTTTTTTTAGTTGCTTTACGTCGCACCGACACAGATAGGTCTTATGGGGACGATGGGACAGGGAAGGGCTAGGAGTGGGAAGGAAGCGTCCGTGGCCTTAATTAAGGTACAGCCCCAGCATTTGCCTGGTGTGAAAATGGGAAACCACGGAAAACCATTTTCAGGGCTGCCGACAGTGGGATTCGAACCTACTATCTCCCGAATACTGGATACTGGCCGCACTTAAGTGACTGCAGCTATCGAGCTCGGTGACAAAGTTTATAGTCCCTCCTTCAGTTATTCAATGAATAAATAAGACTGGCAACATGATTGTCTTACAACTGTTTGTAGCTGCTGGAACAATAAAATATAGTAACACTTCTTCGTCCACCTCTGTGGTGTAGTGGTTAGTATGATTAGCTGCCGCCCTCGGAGGCCCGGGTTCGATTCACGGCTCTGCCACGAAATTTGAAAAGTGGTACGAGGGCTGGAACGGGGTTCACTCAGCCTCGGGAGGTCAACTGAGTAAGGGGGGGTCGATTCTCTCCTCATCCATCCTCGAAGTGGTTTTCCGTGGGTTCCCACTTCTCCTCCAGGCAAATGCCGGGATGGTACCTACCTTAAGGCCACGGCCGCTTCCTTCCCTCTTCCTTGTCTATCCCCTCCAATCTTCCCATTCCCCGACAAGGCCCCTGTTCAGCATAGCAGGTGAGGCGGCCTGGGCGAGGTACTGGTCATCCTCCCCAGTTGTATCCTTGACCCAAAGTCTCACGCTCCAGCGAGGCGGTAGAGGTGGGATCCCTCGCTGAGTCCGAGGGAATAGCCGACCCTGGAGGGTAAGCAGATTAAGCAAGAAAGAACACTTCTTCAAGAACTCCATAAATATGACTGACAGCATGACACACTGATAACAATATAGATGTAGGTCACGTATTAAGTGGTATGTTCCGAGCTGTCAATGGAGAGATGGCGTGGAATGACATCAGTAGACGAATAAGTTTCAGTGGTATCTTTAAAAATAGGAAAGATCACAATATGAAGATAAAGCTACAATTAAGAGGACAAATCGGGGCAAATATTCGTTTATAGGAAGGGGTGTTAGGGATTGAAATAACTTACCAAGGGAGATGTTCTAAAAATGTCCCAATTTATTTGCAACCATTTAAGAGAAAGCTAGGAAAACAACAGATAGGGAATCTGCCAGCTGGGCGACTGCCCTAAATGCAGATCAGTAGTGAGTGATTGATTGATGACGTGGAGTTTTGATTGGTAACGTGGTTTGTAAGGAGATGCTCCACTCAAGTATCCAGTTTCCGACAAAAGAGTAGTGTTTCAAAAATGATGCGAACTTTGGGCCAGGAAGACTTCAAAGTATCAATCAATCAATCAATCAATGATACGAATTTAGGGCTGTCGCTCAGGTGGCTGATAGATAGATAGATATATAGATAAAGAATGGGTGAGCCCTGCCTTCGCAGGGTTCCACACGCAGGTCTGTGAAGACCCTTTGTGTCCCTTAAACGGGTTTGCCTAGTCCATCCCCAGTGCTCCTATAAAGGATACCAGTGTCCGGATGTTGGCATTCCTAATGTCTTCCAGGCTCACAAAATGTGAGCCAAGATATGGATGTCTAGTGCTCGCGAGAACCTCGCACTGACACAACACATGCGCGGAGGTCTCTTCCTCCCTACCGCATCTTCTACATATCGGATCCTGACTGATCAAATCAAATCAAAGCAAAATCTCTTTATTTGCAAATGAGGTGCCTACCTCGGTGGCAAATGGTACACTAAAATACATTATTGTCAAGCACTAAATATTAAATTAACAAGAGAACAAAATTTTCCTATAATACAATATTATACAATTTACGCTAACAATTTTTTCTATTAAACACACAGCTCATCCTTAGTAAATTTATATTGTTTACAAAATTCTACTAATAATATCTCCTGTACTACTTACAAATGTAGTCAACTGATATACAGAATGTGGAATTACTTCAAATGATACTGTACAACTGGTATAAGATTAAAATTTACATTGCATTTATTTACTTTTTTCTTCTTCCCTTTACCCATTCTGGAACCTAAGTAGCATAACGACCTGCTGCGTCTTAACCAGAGCCCCTTTTGCCACCACTTTTCAGAGTTCCTGAAGGGCCTTCACAGCTACCGTAGCGGTCCCAGGGCCCTCGAAGTCCCCACTGTACTTCACCCCTACAGGCAGTCCCCTACTTTGGCTGTCCAAACTCCTTAGACTAGGGGATGGAATTAATTTATTCACACACGTTTTTATTTACAATATCCTGCACTGGTCGAATGCCCTCTAACATTTCATTTATTTTCTCTTCCAAATGTCCAATTGAGACTGGTTTGTCCACTGGGATATTACCAGTTTCAAACTTCGGAGTGATACTCCTATGAAGTGCTCTGGTCCTATGAAAGGACCTTTTGAGCCTTGTTTCGCTAGGTTGTCAGCTTCTTCATTTCCACTGATACCTGTGTGCCCAGGGACCCATAATAGGGTAACTAGGCAAAGTTCACACAGCGGATCTAAGAGTGTTGTAGGGAGGTCAGACTCGTGACGTACGTTCGGTGCTAGTTCTCTTGGAGAATATCCGAGCAACGGTCCAATCGAGTCAGGTTGTGTTTTAAAATCGATTTTAAATTATGATTCGATAATACACTTATGAGTCACGTTGCTTGCTGTGAGAGAGAACTGATGTTTTAATAATAAAGCTCTCGAGACTAAACTGCTGAATTAATTTGTTTTCAATTTATTCATAAATATCATCTACAGAATACGTACCCTGCGGTAAGGTTAGCACGTTTGATCCTTCTCGCACGTTATAGATTTTATTATAACCTTCAAACGATACTAGTCCAAGCCTGTAAGGTCGATGTCCAAGTTCAATCGGTGGGTTGAAGTAGACGGTGGTTTCAGGTCCTTGCCCGTGTATTGTAAACGTTCTTGCATTGCCGAACATCATGTGAACACTGATGCACTTGGTCCGATGTTTGAGTTTCATATAGGAACTTTAAACACAATCTACCACACGTGTGTTTATGAAACTTTTTGTACACGGTTTTTATTGTAAACAATAACTGCACTGCTTCGGAAATAGCGTATGAGCTCTGCTGGAGGAGATAAGTTTCCGTAACTGTCGAAATACCATACATGTTGACCACGTTTGACGTAAGCAACGTAATGCGTTCCTGGACCGTGACTGTCATCTAAGTTGATGACGGCACTCTCGTTGCAACGTGGATGTGCTGGTAGCTGATTTCGCATAAACACACCGCGGAAATCACGAATTCCGAGTTGTTTGGCATACTTAGTTACTTCTTCAAGGGTCAGGGCTCGTCGTGGCAGTGCATTCAGTAGGCGCTTTTTGGTGACATGTATATGCCCAGTCCTTTTTGTATGGCGCCATATTCATGTGTATTCCTTTACCACGCAATGCAATTGCTTCCATAGTTTTATTATGCCGTTCACTCTCCTTCAACTGCTGCTTTGCCACTTCTACGGCTTTAACTGTTCTTGCTACAGCACTAGCTCCACCAAGGAGGGAGCCAAGGGCAGCTATCCCGGCAAATAATGCAGCTAAAAATCCTCCACGTTTTGGTACGGGGATAATCCGCGCACGCTTGTGAAACAACACTTTACTTCTAGGACGAACTCGTGCTTTTGCTGCTCTCAGTGCCTTAGTAATGGCTATCCTATTATCTTTTCTCCTCGAAAAGACTGTAGTGCTGCTTTTACAGCTGCTTGCCATCCTACTGCCTTCGTTTTCTTCTTTACAACGTCAGGATAACGTTTTATTCACCATCCTGCACACAACTTCGCTCGTCAACACCTACTAACCAACTGATAGGTACCTCTTGATTTTATTCGTTTATCTATCATATTACTGCTAAATACTCTAGGAATTTTTAGGTTTGAATTCAACGTGGTAAGAATCGCTAACATCTCTTTTTTCCTTGTATAAAGAAAGCTTGTTGTCTAAGTATTGTTTGGTAACAACATCAAAAGGACTTCTTGCATCAGCAGCATCTGTCAGTCCCAGCTTGTTCATATAAACCATCCCATATTGAATGGTTCCGAGTTTACTCTATTCTAAACCTTTTGTACAGATGTCTTGTTCATTAACAGGATCAGCAACTTGTTTATTGTTTGCTGAATAACCATTCTCAGTTAGGATTGGCGCTATTCGCTGTAAACCGTTTACACTATTATCCACATAATCTTTTCTAGCTGCGTCTGTGTCGTTTGTATTACTCGACGTTCCAGCACATCATAGTCATTGCCTTTTGTTGTTACTACAGCATGTGCTACTAGATATGCTTTCGTACAGACGTCTTGAGAATTTATAGGATCAGCTACGTTCGTGATTCGTTTATGCTGTGCCTCATACTCTCCTTTTATTCGTCTAAAAACGATAATAATCTACATGTTTTTTAGAAGTGGCATCAGAATGGTTTACTGTGTCTTGTATGTTCGTTAATCGTTTCTCCTTAAAGTCATAATGTCCGTCTGCTGTGCGCTGTATAGCCCACGTATCAACATAGCGTTTATTGGCCCGGTCGGTACCTTGACGTGGATTATCTACATGCTGAGATGGTATTACTCTTTTTCTAGAGCGTTGTGTTCGGCCGAAAGAGTCCACGTTTCGACTGATGTGAAAGTTATATAGAGATAACATGCTATATAGATAGACTATTTCTTTGTTGAAGCGTTTAAGCTACACAATATGTTTTGCATTAATCCGAGAATTGAAGGTATTATTGAAACCAAGCCATTTAATATAAAGTTTATTACCACGGCGGCGAAGAACACGCTCCACTAAATAATGGTTAGGATACTTGGTTTTTTGTAGCTCTTCGGCGTATAATCATCCTTCGATAGGCTGTCCTGGAAGATCATGGAGTAAATAAGTCAATGGGTAGGTAAGCTTAACCTTGTCGATCTGAAAAATTTCGGTACTCCAGTTTGGTGTGTATCCTTTAGCGAAGACAGACTTGTGTTTACTGATACGGACAAGATCACCTTTTTGAAAGCGATGACGTTGAGGGTCAGCTGTTTTAATCACGTGATGAATAGCATCTAAGCGTGGTGTATTCTTGATAATAAGACGAGGTTTTGTGCCAATGGTGAGATGAAAGTATCGTTGTACGTAGAAACAAGTTTAGGTAGAAGTTCAATCCACCGATAAGAGTCCCGAGCTGTAAATTCTCGACACATGAGTGTTCTGAATGTGCGATTAAAGCGTTTCACTACACTGCCTTAAGATTACTATAAGTAGAATAATGATGAATGCCAAGCGCCTTGATATAGGAAGAAAAAACCTGGTTGTAAAACTCCTTACCCCGATCGGTTTGAAGAAGACCTGGACGACGCTTTGCCTGCTGGATAATACGTTTAAATGCTTCTGTTACTAGAGAGGCAGTCCTTGAACGAACTGGTTCAGCAAAGGCATACTTAGAATACACATCAATAACGGTAAGCAAATATTTGTAGCCATGGTTACTGCCAGCGTAAGAAATCATTTCAACAAGATCAGCTTGCCAAAGTTCATCCTTCCCACGTGTAATGACTCGTTTCGAAGGTAAGTGCGCCGAGCAGGTTTATGCAATTCGTGGGCAATCGCTATTTTCACGCGTGAAGGCGTCTTGCTTTGAGGAGCCATTACAAGATAATACCTGCATGACGCAATTCTTCTTCTATTTCTAAAATCTCTGCTTCATGTCCTGTATGGCCAGCGTGTTGTGAGGCTTTTAACAATTGCAGACGGTTTACAAGTTCGTTAGGATCATTCGTATACGTTGCATCTACATAGGGTAACAGAGGCTTGTAAGTAACATAGTAACCACGTGCTAACATGTGACGTGTAGGAAACAGCTTAGAAATAATTTCACGATACTTGAAGCTCTTATTAGCATTTACAGCTTCTGAAGTCTCGCAATTACGCCGTGAGGCTTCTGTAGCAATAAGAATAGATTTATACTTCTGAAGATCTGCATTAGATATGTTCTCTAGGTCAGGTATTCGTGAAAACAGGAGGTCGATGAGACCCTTGGTAGGTTTGTAAGTGACATTTTTTACGACTAGACTGTGATCATCAATTGTAATGTCTGCATTACCTATGCGAAAACGATCTTCTTCGTAACGAATGCCATAAGTAGTGTCAGTTTTCCTTGTAAAAAGCTTCTCTAAGTAGGGAGCGGTAAGTGGACCGTAGGTACTTTTAAGAAATTGCATTAACTGTGCATGATACTCTGGTGTAGCCAAGACCTCGGATAAAGAAGGCTGTTGTTGTTGTGTAGGGGTTTCTGCAACATCAGTTGGCAAAAACTCCACCTGCTTTGCCTGTTTTAGTAGTGTATCTTGTCGTTGTTTTGACGTAGTAGGTGTTTCTGTAATAACATCTGCAGGCGAAAACTGAACCCGCCTTAATTGTTTTGTTGGTGTAAAGACATCCTCCTCGTCTTCTTATTCTTCTTCTTTATCTTGCATAGTTTTAACGTAGGATGTTTGTGTAGTAACTGAACTTGTAGTGGGCTTAGACGATGATGTAGACTGAAGAAGCTCTCGCAGTGGTGCACCAAGTTGTGTTTTTAAAAAGAAATCTGTGTCTGCTTGGATACGTTTCAACTCTATAAATTTACGCCGGATGTTGTTTTGTGCACGTATAATTTGTTGTGTCACCTGCTTGCTAGCTCTTTCCATGGTCACCGAGTAAGTGAGTTCTTTAAACCTAAAAATAAGCCTTAAATACGTACAAAGTAATCAAAACCTGTGCGGTAGGGTCCATGTTTAATATCGCTCTCTTTATAGATGACTAAAAAGCCATGTCACTGTGATGACCAACACGTGGCACACAGACGTTTAAAGTCATGAAAAGTCATATCGGTGTTTACATGTGACGCAGGTTGCGCTCGTCTTGTCGAAAGAGAATGATCATGTTAGCATTGTCACGAATCAACTGCTTGAGTATACGAGAATACGTTTGACATAAGTAAAAGCAATCTATATACTTATTTCGTCCCATGCTAAAATAGGCTTGAATAATAGCTTCCTGTTCTGTAGCAACATCGTCAAAAGTCATAAGAGAATTAGGTCGAACAGAGTCTGGAGGAATTACCTCTTCATGGGTGTGAAATGGAATGTTAACATGAGAAAGGCGCTCCATTACCCTCTGGAGAAATATATACAAAGGTTGATACAGCGACTTGGCAAAAATGTAAAGGTTTTGAAACCGCACCCCATTTAGAGAGGTAATTACCGTTAATAGAAGGTTCGTTTTTCCAAATCCTGAGCGGCCTGCAATGGTGCAGCGAATTGTAGATGGAAAGAGCCGACAGTGAGGACGTTTGGTATTCGATTTAGAGAGCAGACAGGAAACAAGGTTAGTGACTGGCAGCGTGTGTAGCTGCTTAATAATCTTCATACTGACTGAAGATCTTTGCTAGTTAATAAAACTATATATAAAGTAGTAGATAGTTTTATAATTCAGCTATTATACCTTGGTACTAGAAAACATTTTATAGACGTTTTATATTCTATTTCAAAGTTATATTTTTATCTTCATCTTTTTAGTGGTTTACCTGAATACTAAAATGACTGCACTTTATCGTTCTGATAATATTTATGAATGGTACTGCATGCATATCCTAGAAGCACTGCTTACTAAATTTGACAAATTTCAAGAGGGACCTAGTGGACTTGCCCTTGAAAACATCAATTTTTTATCTATAAACATTTGTAGGTATGATCCACTCAATTCCGGATCGAGTTATATTCCTTTACCTGCTAACTTCGGCAAACTTGCTGTAGTAAATATTCTAAACACAGATATATTTTGCTTTCTGTGGTGTATAGCTGCAGTTTTGCAACTAGCGCGTATAAATAAGAACCGTCCAAAACAGTATGAGGACACCTTTAACCGGTTACTAGAAACACTTAATTTTGTCGGTGTAACTTTTCCCATGAAAATAACAGATAATTCCCTCTTTGAGAAAAACAATCCAGAGTTTTCTTTTATGGTTTACGGGATTGAAGGAAATACTGTTGTAGGCCCCTTGTGTGCAACAAAACAACAGAAGCGTTATCATATTCACCTGTTATACCTCTCGAACAACGACGTGAACCACTATTGTTTAATAACTAACCTTTCAAGACTTGTAGGCTCACAACTTTCAGCACATAAAAGTAAGAAGTTTGTTTGTGATCGGTGTTTAAACTCTATGAGCACTCAGTCACGTTTAGATAAACACATTGATAATTGTGCTACTCATCCCGCGGTAAAACTTGTTCTTCCGGAAACTGGAAAGGCAACTATGAAGTTTGTGAACATTCACAAGCAAATTCCAGTTCCATTTATCGTCTATGCCGATTTTGAATGCTTTACTGTTCCAATTCAGCGATGTCCACCAGATCCATCTTGTTTGTATACTGACGCAGTACAACATCACATTCCGTTTTGTGTTGCCTATCACGTTGTTTGTTCTTTTGATAGTAAGCAATCATATTTTCGAACTTTTCGTGAACCTAATTGCACAGCATGGCTTCTCAGTGAGCTTGAAACATTAGCACGGCATATTGAAACCTATACACAAACACCCACACCTATGGTGTTTACCGAAGTTGATTTGCGTAACTTCGATCTTGCTACCATCTGTCACATTTGTGAAAATCCCTTTATGCCGACAGATGTTAAAGTAAGAAATCACTGTCATTTCTCAGGACGTTACCTAGGAGTAGCCCATCAGGTGTGTAACTTGCAGTTTCGTGCACCCAGCTTCATCCCCTGCTTCTTCCATAACCGTTCAGGCTATGACAGTCACTTTATTATTCAAGAGTTTGCTAACTTGGATAAGAGCAAATTCTCTCTTCTACCACAAAACCATGAACGGTTTATTTCTTTCTCGTATTGGATAGGAAAAATATGCATTCGCTTCCTAGATTTTTACAAGTTTATGGTCTCTTCGCTCGATGCACTTGTAAAAGGTCTGCATGCTGATGACCTCATCTACACAAAGCAGTATTTTCCTAATCCAGAGCAGTTTCAGCTATGTATCCGAAAAGAGATTTTCCCCTATGATTATGTTAATAATTGGGAAGTTTTAGAAAACACCAAGTTACCTGATCAGTCAAAATACTTTTCTATTTTAAATCACACCACAGTATCAAACGAGGACTACCAGCATGCCAGTCGAGTGTGGGAAATGTTTAACATAAAGTCACTGGGTTCCTATGCAGATTTATATCTGAAAATAGATGTCCTCTTACTCTCCGATATTTTCGAAAAATTTCGAAACATGTGCTTATCTATCTACCATCTCGATCCTGCCCATTACTTTACAAGCCCAGCATTATCGTGGGATGCTATGTTACGGATGACTGGAGTTGAACTAGATCTCCTCACTGATGTAGACATGCTTTTGTTTTTTAAAAAGGGTGTAAGAGGAGGTTTCGTTTCACTCAACCAAAGGCATGCCAAAGCTAATAAAGTCTACATGGAAAGTCATGATCCTGAGAAACCCGTTTCTTTTCTTGCCTACTTGATGTGAATAATTTATATGGGCACGCTATGAGTCAGTCTCTCCCCTATAAAGATTTTCGTTGGCTGTCAGAAAAAGAAGTAGCTGATTTTGATGCCCATAAAGCAGCTAGAAATCATGAACAGGGTTATATTCTGGAAGTAGATCTAGACTTTCCAGCTACCCTTCATGATGCGCATGCTGACTTTGCCGTTTTGTGTTGATTCAAAAGTTCCTCCTTCACCAACATCAAAACATAGTAAATTGTTAGGAACGCTATATCCGAAGGAACGGTATGTCTTGCACATTCAGAATCTAGTGCAATGTCTCATGTATGGTCTGTTCATACTCAAAATCCATCGAGTAGTGTCATTCAAACAGCGCCCTTGGTTAAAACCGTACATGGATTTAAACACCTACAACCGACAACGTGCTACTAGCAATTTTGAAACTAATTTCTTTAAACTCATGAATAATTGTATCTATGGTAAATCTATGGAAAATGTGCGAAAATATAGAAACATACATTTGCTTAACACATGGGAAGATGGATGGGGAATTCGAAAGAACATTTCAAAGTCAAATTTTAAATCTATACGGGTTATTGCAAATAATTTTGTAACTGTAGAGATGAGCAAGGTAGAAATCCTGTACAATAAGCCCATCTACTTAGGCATGACAATTCTTGATTTTTCTAAATTAGTCATGTATGACTTTCACTACGGTTTTGCTAAAGCACACTTTGGAAACATTTCCTTGCTCTACATGGATACGGTTTCTTTCATCTACACTGACTGACAGTGACAATGCAACACCAAGGAGGAGTGGTTCGAAAGGGACGAAAGTTGGGGAAAAACAGAGACGGCACGGATGAATAATTGATGTTTATTTCAAACCGATATGCAGGTTACACAATGCGCACGGCATCGACTCAGTAGGGTGTAGGACCACCGCGAGCGGCGATGCTCGCAGAAACACGTCGAGGTACAGAGTCAATAAGAGTGCGGATGGTGTCCTGAGGGATGGTTCTCCATTCTCTGTCAACCATTTGCCACAGTTGGTCGTCCGTACGAGGCTGGGGCAGAGTTTGCAAACGGCGTCCAATGAGATCCCACACGTGTTCGATTGGTGAGAGATCCGGAGGGTACGCTGGCCACGGAAGCATCTGTACACCTCGTAGAGCCTGTTGGGAGATGCGAGCAGTGTGTGGGCGGGCATTATCCTCCTGAAACAGAGCATTGGGCAGCCCCTGAAGGTACGGGAGTGCCACCGGCCGCAGCACATGCTGCACGTAGCAGTGGGCATTTAACGTGCCTTGAATACGCACTAGAGGTGACGTGGAATCATACTCAATAGCGCCCCAAACCATGATGCCGCGTTGTCTAGAGGTAGGGCGCTCCACAGTTACTGCCGGATTTGACCTTTCTCCACGCCGACGCCACACTCGTCTGCGGTGACTATCACTGACAGAAAAGAAGCGTGACTCATCGGAGAACACGACGTTCCGCCATTCCCTCATCCAAGTCGCTCTAGCCCGGCACCATGCCAGGCGTGCACGTCTATGCTGTGGAGTCAATGGTAGTCTTCTGAGCGGACGCCGGGAGTGCAGGCCTCCTTCAACCAATCGACGGGAAATTGTTCTGGTCGATATTGGAACAGCCAGGGTGTCTTGCACATGCTGAAGAATGGCGGTTGACGTGGCGTACGGGGCTGCCACCGCTTGGCGGCGGATGCGCCGGTCCTCGCGTGCTGACGTCACTCGGGCTGCGCCTGGACCCCTCGCACGTGCCACATGTCCCTGCGCCAACCATCTTCGCCACAGGCGCTGCACCGTGGACACATCCCTATGGGTATCGGCTGTGATTTGACGAAGCGACTAACCTGCCCTTCTCAGCCCGATCACCATACCCCTCGTAAAGTCGTCTGTCTGCTGGAAATGCCTCCGTTGACGGCAGCCTGGCATTCTTAGCTATACACGTGTCCTGTGGCACACGACAACACGTCCTACAATGACTGTCGGCTGAGAAATCACGTTACGAAGTGGGCCTTTCGCCAACGCCGTGTCCCATTTATCGTTCGCTACGTGCGCAGCACAGCGGCGCATTTCACATCATGTGCATACCTCAGTGACGTCAGTCTACCCTGCAATTGGCATAAAGTTCTGACCACTCCTTCTTGGTGTTGCATTTGCTCTGTCAGTCAGTGTATTTCATTTCTAATTGTGACGTGTATGACGTCATGCGCCAGCACTCAAAACAATTTGATACATCTTCCTATCCATCAGATAATGTTTATCAGATTCAACCACTCAACAAAAAAGTCATGGGTTTCATGAAAGATGCAAGTGGTGTTGATATTATGATTGATTTCGTAGGCTTGGCACCAAAAATGTATGCTTATCGAACAGAACAGCATAATGAAACGGCTAAAGCAAAAGGTGTGCAGTCAAACGTAGTAAAAATATTACGTTTTGATGACTACCTCGATGTTTTACATAAAGATACAGCTACTCAGCATATTCAGATGCGAATACTCTCCCGTTCCCATGAAGTGTTTCTTGTAGAACAAGTAAAATATTCTCTTAGTATGTTGGATGATAAACGACAGTGGTCCGCTGACGGTCTCACTAGTTTACCATGGGACTACAACAAGTAGCTTCTAACAGTCACAAGCTTTGTACATTTTAATAGCTATTTCTATTTTGCTAGCATGTAAACATAGGTATATATACAATGATATTTCTTATTTTTGTAAAAAAAATATACATACTGTACATGAAAGTCTATATACTTAAATACATGATAACTGTATATACTGTGTTTAGTTTTCTACCCTATATTTTCCCGTCCTAATTATTTCCCAGCAATCCTACCTAAGTTAAACTAGTTTCAAAATAAAAAGCACAAACGTTTATCTCAAGTCAATTTTTAATTTTTACATTTTACAATGTTAAAATATGTTACCAAGGTCACACAAAAGAATTATGAACACACCATCAGGTAAGTCTATAGCTTTTTTCTCTTCTTACTCCATGTTTTATTCCAGCTCCTAGCATCAGCTTTCCCTTCATTGCACCCGCTACCAATACAGCCGCTATTTTTTTCCAAAGCAGTGGCATCCTTCTATGCCACACGTTGTAGTGCTTTTCTCAACAGTTCTTGGTCTGCAACACGACGCAGTTCTGGGTTGTCACGTTTACTTACACGATAAGCTAAATCGTGCTGTTTGCAGTCTATATCTAAATCATTAATACCTGGATCCTCTCGTGCCAATCGGAGGTCGAGCTTTGTACCAGGCCCACAGTACTGATAGTTTGGCAAATGTAGTTCAAAAGGAAGCTAGTCAGTCACTGTATTAATGATTCAACGACCAGCAAAAGTTCTACCCGCTGCACGCCACGTTGCTGTCCTGTTTCGCTTCGCAGTCATGGTATAATGCTATATAGTCTTTACACTCGCTTTCATTACCTCTGTGGTAAAGTTTTATAAGCTGACAAGTACGACACTGTCTCACAGAAGGCTGCCTCACCGATGTTACTTCATGATGGTGTTGATGTTGAGTGCAGGGCTGCAGTTCCGAAAGTATGCTATCTTCTTTCAACTCGTGCGGTACACGGTCCCAAATGTCCTTTCCTGCATTAGCAGTTACGTACACAAGAAATGCTTTGGGTAAACACTTTAACTTTTTTTCTGTGAACGTATGCAGCCTTCTCAGTATCACTAACCCCTATGCTGTCGAAACCATCAGACAAAAATACAGCACACACAATTGTTTTTCCTCACACAAAGAAAACTCGTCGTTACATATCAACACGTTCTTCTCAATACATTGTTCTGTGTTCTCACACTGCCTTTTAACAGTTTCGCTTACTTCCCGGCATGCATTGTAACACAGCCAATCAAATACCATACATGTAGTAATGAATGTTTTTTATTACCGTCACTGTCATCATGACTAAGCGTTTGTAGCGAAGGACATCCCACATCATGTAAATCAACCAGCTGACACGATGCCGGTACATAAGGACGTAGCCATTCCTTTTTCTCACCACCTTTCACAAATATTACATGAGCACCAACAAAATAGGCCTTCATAATCATAGACACAAACTTATAGGGAATATCTCCGTCTTCCCATTTCAATCCTGGATGTTTCCTTAATCATACCGTTTGTTTTCTATCTTCTTCAGACTGCATGTGCAGTGTATAGGGTGGTTCAAAAGAAACGCCGCTTATACTTGACCACCACAGCGTTGTACAACCTATAACAGCAACTTACTTCTGTAAAAACATGGCATTCACCTTAAACGCTTGTACATCTACAATTAATGTTCTCGCCATATTTTATTTAGACTCGTAGCTGCTTTCACACACTCACATCTACCACTCACAATATCTTCTCAAACACTGTCTCTCGGGAACTTATTCGTTACATACATATGCTTCTTGTAACAGAAGCGTGCACTGTAACACTGTTTTCAAGCATTAGTCATACAACCGTTAGACATCGGTTTCCTTTTTAACCGTTAACTATCATGACAAAGCCTTTCCTATTATAGTTACATCTGCACTGTGTGCTGCCATCTGAGTGACCTAGCACATATGCTAGAGACCACCAAAAACAGCTTCCCGCTCATCTGCCATCTTGCACACCCAGGGGCCAACCCTCCTACCGTGGCGCCCTGCAGGGTAACCACAGCAAGGCGGCCACATTCATAGCGGAAACTAAGAAAAGAAAAGTGGGAAGGGCATCCAGGCGTAAAACCAGTCCTCGTCTCATCAACGCCTTCCGGGCATGCCAGAAACTAAGAAAAAACAAAGTAGGAAGGGCTTCCGGGCGTAAAACTAGTACTCGTCTCACAACGCCCGCCGGGTCAACCACCGCCAACACACACCGCCATGGCGGGCACGACGTTGGAAGGGCATCCGGGCGTAAAACTAGTACTCGTCTCACCAACGCCTGCAGGGTAGGCCACCGCTAACACATCACCATCATGGTGGACACGACATACGAAAGCCATACGGGCGTAAAACTAGTACTCGTCTAACCAACGCCTGCAGGATATGCTACCGCCAAGGCACTAGCATTTGCGCGGGAAACGACAGCCACAACCCATAATGGCGCCTGCGCGATAAACGACAGCCAATACCCAAGATGGCGCCTGCGCTCGAAACGACAACCAACACCCAAGATGGCGCCACGCGGGAAACGACAGCCAACGTCCAAAAGAATGACCTTGAATTTGATTTTAGACCCCCATTCTCCCACTACTCTTCACGTTTCACTTGCACACTTAAATATTTCACACTTAGAACATTCTATTCTAATGCATATGCCTAGCTAAATTAAGAATTATATTACTTATTATAAACACTTAGCTCGTCTTTCATCATATCAGCCGTCGGGTTGCTCTCCTTCTGCTCGTCACATCGCTGGTTCATTGGCCATGGTTCGAGGTTCGGCTGGACTCCTCATCTCATCCTAGGTAGGTTCAGCTGGGCGAATTCCACCTCTCATCTCGGGTAGGTTCAGCTGTTCGGATGATATCTTCCTCCAGGTCGGTCCATCTGGATGCTTATCAGATCATCTTCTTCTCGGAATAACTGCCAATACGATCAAATATTTCAAGAAGTAAATATTCATTTTAGTTTCTTGTTAGATTAATATTTCTTTTTAAACTATTTTTTAGTCTTCTTTTGTGTTATAATCGACCAATTCTCTAAGTCCGCGTAAGAAATTTGGTCTTGTGAAAATCTTCAAATTTAAATTATTTATTTTCTAAAATAATATTCCTTCCTCGATTTTTCTTGTAAGGGAATAATTCTCTCCTATCCTTTTTTCTTCTTACGGATTCCAATGTATGTTTTCCGAAGTATCGCTGGTCTTGCGCTTCGGGTCTATCAGTATACGTATTTAAATAAATTCACGTACATATCGCTGTATTCATATCCTCCACAGTGTTTCTGCAGGTTGTTTTACCGTCTTCTTCTAAATTACAATAGTTTTCTTCAGGATTTCCGCCCCAAATTTGACAATTCCCTTCCTTCTACAGAGCAATACCAATTTGCTTCTTGTTCTCTTGAGTTCAGTTTTTCAAGTCAAGTTTTTTCAATAATCTATTCTATTTTAGGTTTTTTTTAAACAATTCGCTTGACCTTGCTCTGTTCTGCACCGCCTTTGAAATTTAGTCATTCCAAGTTAATCATGGCCTCCTCTTGTATCTGAATGTTAATACTTTGTTGTATACTCTCTTGAGTTTGAGTGGTCTATACATTTCTTAGGTGCCATTTTGGAACACGTCCGAAAATGCAATGGGCACAACGTTAAATTTCGAATACGAGGTATACCCCAATTTTAACCATTTAAAATCAGAATGTTATAAAACACTTTCTTAGCACTCCCTTGCACACGTATACGAACACATCCTAAAACTTTCACGTCTCTAGCTTCAATGGTCTCGGCTGAGCGTTTATGAGTCAATCAGTCAGGACATTGGTTTTATATATATGATTAAAACCTTGGAAGCGGCACTTCTTGGACCCGTAGAAATTTTTGGTCTATAATCTTTGTCTCTGTCTTACGTTTTCAACGTTTGGTAACATTAACATGCGCATATCTACGTTTATAATTTGTTTACCCGGTTGATTTGAGCTGCAACAATCATGTTACCTGCTTAAGGCAGTGGTAGTCTCAGTGTGCGCACGCACGAATAATTACATATAGAAGCTTCTTAAATCTGTGCACTTTCAACATAATAAAACAGATGTGTTATTTTTATCAATAAATCAATACTGATCTGCATTTCGGGCAGTCGCCCAGGTGGCAGATTCACTATCTAATGTTTTCCTACCCTATTCTTAAATGATTTCATAGAAATTGGAAATTTATTAAACATCTCCCTTCGTAAGTTATTCCAATCCCTAACTCCCCTTCCTATTAATGAATATTTGCCCCAATTTGTCCCCTTAAATTCCAACTTTATCTTCATATTGTGATCTTTCCTACACTTAAAGACGCCACTCAAAATTATTCATCTAGTAATGTCATTCCACGCCATCTCTCCGCTGACAGCTCGGAACACACCACTTAGACGAACAGCTCGTTTTCTTTCTCCAAATTCTTCCCAGATCAAAATTTGCAACATTTTTGTTACGCTACTCTTTTGTCGGAAATCACCCAGAACAAATCGAGCTGCTTTTCTTTGGATTTTTTCCAGTTCTTGAATCAGGTAATCCTGGTGAGGGTCCCATACAGTGGAACCATACTCTAGTTTGGGGTCTTACCAGATACATACATGCCCTCTCCTTTACATCCTTACTACAACCCCTAAACACCCTCATAACCACCTGTAGAGATCTATACTATTTATTTACAATCCCATATTAACACCTAGATACTTACAATGATCCCCAAAAGGAACTTTCACCCCCATCAACGCAGTAATTAAAACTGAGAGGAATTTTCCTATTTGTGAAACTCACAACCTGACTTTTAACCCCGTTTATCAACATACCATTGCCTGCTGTCCATCTCAAGACATTATCGAAGACATTTTGCAGTTGCTCACAATCTTGTAACTTAATTATTACTCTATACATAATAACATCATTCGCAAAAGCCTTACCTCCGATTCCACTTCTTTACTCATATCATTTATATATATAAGAAAACATAAAGATCCAATAATACTGCCTTGAGTAATTCCCCTCTTAATTATTACAGGGTCGGATAAAGCTTCGCCTACTCTAATTTTCTGAGATCTAATTTCTAGAAATATAGCAACCCATTCAGTCACTCTTTTGTCTAGTCCAGTAGTTGCACTCATTTTTGCCGGTAGTCTCTCATGATTTAGCCTATCAAATGCTTTAGACAGGTCAATCGCGATTTGACCTCTTGAATCCAAAATATCTGCTATATCTTGCTGGAATCCTCCAAGTTGAGCTTCAGGGGAATAAAATTTCCTAAAACTGAACTGCCTTCTGTCGAACCAAGTTATTAATTTAGCAAACACGTCTAATATAGTCAGAAACAATGCCTACCCAAAGGTCACATGGACGCATGTCAAACTTACTGGCCTGTAATTTTAAGCCTTATGTCTATCACCCTTTCCCTTATACACAGGGGCTATTATAGCAACTCTCCATTCATTGGGTATAGCTCCTTCAACCAAACATTAATCAAGAAAGTACCTTAGATATGGTACTATATCCCAACCTATTTCCTTTAGTATATCCCCTTAATATCATCAATTCAAGCCGCTTTTCTAGTTTTCAACTTTTGTATCTTATCGTAAACGTCATTTCCAACATATGTAAATTTTAATTTTTCTTTGGCATTAGTTACCTCATCTATCTGGACATTATCCTTGTAACCAAGAATCTTTACATACTGCTGACTAAATAGTTCTGCCTTTTCAAGATCCTCACATACACACTCCCCTTGTTCATTAATTATTCCTGGAAAGTCCTTCTTGGAACCTGTTTCTGGCTTAAGGTACCTATACATACCCCTCCATTTTTCACTAAAATTTGTATGACGTCCAATTATGCTTGCCATCATGTTATCCATAGCTGCCTTCTTTGCTAGATTCAATTTCCTAGTAAGTTCCTTCAATTTCTCCTTACTTTCACCGAAATTTCTAACTCTATTTCTTTCCAATCTGCACCTCCTTCTTAGTCACTTTATTCTCTATTATAATAAGGTGGGTTTTTACCATTCCTTACCATCTTTAAAGGTACAATCCTGTTTTTACATTTCTCAACAATTGCTTTAAACCCATTCCAGAGTCTGTTTACGTATTTATTTACCATTTTCCAATGATCATAGTTACCTTCTGAAAACTGCCCTTGTAAGGTGCAGAGCTCGCGGTGACTGGCTCAGCGGCAATAGAATACTTACCGCGTGGAGACTCTCTTCTCAGGCACGATCAGTTTTTCGTCTTCTTGAGTCCATTTTGGGATTACCTGTATGAGGGCTATGCTATTCTACGAAATAATGATACTCTGACACAGACTTATCGTTTTCTCATATAATATTAATTAACGAAGATAAACATTATCTTACCAAATATGAACTTGAAAATAAACTGGAGAATAGTTATGTATAGTGGCAGTGTAGCAAATAATCCAATTAAGCAACTGTAGTGATACCGTCTAATATCTAAACTCAACAGAAATTATACAATGAATCACTAGAAAATGTTTATTAATGTCGCTAATAAATTAAATGCCGAGACAACCCGATTCCTGCCCATTCGACGTGTGTAACATAACTTGAATTGATAACCAGCGAAGTTTCAAAATGGATTAAAATGAATCAATTAATAATAATTGCAGTCATTCACCAATTTTTGCAGATAACTTGGTATGGTGTGGGTGTGTAACTATTACACCTCAGAACATTCAAGGTGATGGAGTCATTGCTCCCATTGTGATTTTTATTACATTAAACATCATTACAATTGAATTTTCGATGTAACTTTTGTATGGCTCAGCTGCACCATCTGACAACATGAATACCAATGACATTTTGTCATACTGATTGAAAACTAGGTTCCTTTAATATCACATCACCATTTAAATACCGTCGTCAATGGTTGCGTTCACAAAATACGACTCCGAGTAGAGTTAGAGTACAGTAGAGTATCGCGGAGTAACTGGTAAAGTTAATTCTGAGTAACGGTATTTCGTGAACGCTTCGAGCGAATACAGAGTAACAGAATATGGCTAATCAGTAAAGGAAGGTTATTTGTTTTACCATAACCTCATTTGCGAGGAATTTAATGTCTAATTTCCAGGCGAGTTTCTTCATAGCAGCGTGCTATATGAGTTATTACTACTTTCCTCACCAAGTTGTGCCTTAAAACAGTATCCGTTATTCTTTACCTCGTAGGAACAATCTGATTACATTGATGATGAATACCAATACATCGGCTCCGCACTGATGCACGATAAGCCATTGAGGACAACTAACTGTAAAGATTATGTTGTTAACAACTACGACGAAACTGAATTTAAACAACATTTCCGATTGCCGGATCAGCATTCGAACATCTACTCAGTCATTTGCCCTAAACTTTCTAAATGCAAAATCGGGGAACGAGGAAGACAATTGCAAGACCCACGAAAAAGAATTCTGGTTGTAATTTGGCTCTTAGCACCTGATTCGTACAGATCGATTTCGTGAGAATTATAAATGCACTGTGTGGTATTTCTGATCGTATAATTAAATGGTCTCATTCAGAAGGTCATCTAAAATATTAAAACGTTATGTTGCATTTTCCCAAGGAAATCTCATAAAGTTGAGGTTAATAAATCAGCTGCTCATTCATAACATGGGTTTTCTTATAAAAATTCAATCATGTTTTTTCCGCCGATTATTAAAATTGGCACGGTGCCTATTTTTCCTGTTTTAAACGAAAATATACCCTTCTTTATTCAATACATAACGCCCTTCTTTGTCAACAACTGAAAATAATTTGAATTGAGTACCATGTCAATATAGCCGCAGTTAATATTTCTCACCGCCACCAATGAATGCATTACTGCGCATGTCGAATTAAATCTACCCACCTATTTACGCAGAGTAAAAAGAGTATACTCTAAGTTAACTCGAAAGCATTTTCTGAACGCCTTGTAGAGTTAACTCTTTACTTTTATGAACGGATAGATTTAACTCCGAGTTTACTCGGAGTTGGAGAGTAGTATTTTGTGAACGCAACCAATGTATAAACCCTGTGTACGGAGGTTTCAATCCGTCTCACATTTTAATTTTACCCCTCGATCAACTGAACAGGCATCAGTGACACTGATTAAGTGACATGAGTTGACCCCATCGTTTTATCTTATAAATCAATTAGAAATTTCCTGTTCATCAACATGTTTACGGCTGTGGTTATTGCTTGAGTATCATCAATGAATCTCAGAAGTTGTTTTCCTAATTTTACGTGAGCTGCCACCTGTCTTAACACTAAATGAGATGCTGTGGGTAACTCTTCCACTTAAAAGGGAAACAAACTATATTATACTGAGAGTCGGAGTCAAAATTCGTCTACACTAGCTACTCAAAATACAAACAAACACAGCTGAAATAAAAGGATATCCTATTTCTAATGCTACACTATCTTATTTACTTACTGATCCACGCACTTGTCTGTACATAAACACCCTAGTACCAAATTGTTTAAATACCTGATTCTACGACGCTTGTTAATTTAAGTGTTCATGGAGTTCTCACCACTGAAATTAACGCCTGCCATGAAAATAGGAATATCGTTTCATGGCTGTTCTCTGAGGTTGCATAAATGAGATAAAATGTTGCGTTCTTACCCTGAAATGAAATAGATTTACTTACAACATAAAAACCTTCGAAGTCAATAATTATTATATTTTATGAAATTATTTCAGATGGCAACATAAAACCAAAGGCATAGTCATGATTATTATAAAATATCCCTTCTCAAAATAACCAGTAAACTCAATTGGATATTTGGAGTAACTCAACAATGGTATCGTGATTTTTAATATCTATAGTCCATCTAGGTGTGTAATCACAGTGGCATGCGATGTTGCGTTGGATCGGTTTTTGTCTATAATCATATTGTCCTCTTCAAATTTGGCTATCTTTAGATTATTTACGACAGTCAACATAAAAAAATTTATTGTTCACCGGGAGTTGTATTCATCATTTGGAAAGCTGAGAGAGACAAGGTATTGATCCGTGTACGACTGAGTGCAGGGTAGATCACGTGACAAGCCAGTATTCCCAGCGAGCCAGGCGCCGACAACCTGTGCTGCGAGCAAACTTCGAGAAACAGTCACAACCAGTTACAAGAGACCCCGTAAACCAATGATCGTCTCTAAAAAGTAATCGCCTCCCGAGCGAAAATCACTCTTTACTCTGCTCTGCTGCTGCTGCTCTGGTCAACGCAACTTTTCATCGCAACCACGTGGGAAGAAAATTCTGCCGTGCAAGCAGACATCCGCTCTGCTAAAATTAGTGCTATTTTATTATCAAACCTTATGGAGTGAATCTCAACATTAGCGATCCAAGTTAAGTTTATTTCTCCACGAGAACATTTAGTACTCCAGTGTGTGTGTACACATTTTAATATCTGTTGTATTAGTTACAGCCTACACTTCTGGAACATGACGGAATTCATCCCAGTGAATCGCCGTGTACATCAAGATGGATTCTTCCTCTACAATGTGCATCTTAAATTCATGGTGGGACGTCTACTGCCGTGTCTCCATGACCTTCTAGACATGTAAGGCACCTCTTGTCGGAGAGGGTGACTGACCGGGAAAATGCCGGAATGACTGACTTCAACCTGTAATGAAACCTCAGCTAAACTTGAGTCCATTTTTAACTGTTTATTTTCTTTCTCATCTTTGTAAAGCTAGAGGATCTTTCTTCTCTCAATCGTAGCTCTATTAGTTCTTGTTGTAGATTGAGTTATTTCATTTTCCATTTCTTGAGATATCATGGTAGTCGAGTTACGTGTGTGTGACTGAAATTTGAAATCTTTTAGATTAGCTGTGTAGTCTGCCTGTGAATGAGTTCTCATGTATAGAATTTAGACAGATTTAAAAATCACTGACCACGCGATAAACTTCATTTGTTTACCTGTGATATTGGAAATAATCTGGATTGGAGTTACGTGTAAAATTTGCGAGAAAGGGTCGAATTTAGTGTCATTTCCGATCACTTGCATTCTTTAGGATCGAGTCATCTAATTTCACGATATTTCAGGAGGTCTGATGGACCTAATAATCACTTAAAATAATAATAAAATTAAGTAAAGATCGGGTGAAGAATGGAATTAAACGGTCGTGAGCTATAAATTATCTTTGATTCCTTGAGATTTAATGTGCTCAGTTCATGGTGCGCCTGGAATATGGCAGTCCTGCGGGATGTTAATTGAATAATATATTAATTGGACAATTTATTATTTGTCAATGACTTGTTGTGTCTTTGGGAGCACAGTGTGATTTATTATAATTGGAGCACACGTTGAGTATATTTCCTGAAAAGGGAATAATAATAATAATGTAATTAAGGCTCACGAACGCTACATTTGCGACTTGTAACCCATGTGATGGTGATGATTATGGAATTCTATAAGAATCTTCAAATTAATTTCAGAAATTAAGATGAATCTCCTTTGCTATTTAAGGAGTAGTTCATGTCAAGTGATACCACGAATTTCGATCAATAGCCACTATTGGAGTAAGAATATTTCCAGACACGAATTCATCCTCCGGATATTGTTGACGCGACCACGCTAAGAATAATGAATAAATTTATAAGGGCAGGATTCGTTGTAAATATTGTGTATATAAAAAGTACGTGTTACCTTGTGTGAATGTGACGTGTGTGTGTGTGTGTGTTCAACGTTGTTTTCCACCATGATGACTTGTTTCGCACACCTTAAGGAACAATGTGATGAGATTAGTGTCGAGTAAGACTAGGCTAAGATGTAATTTACATTTTATAAAGATTTAGTTGAAAGATCGTCTCGTTATTTTTCCGCAAAGGCAAATGATTTACAAATTAATCTTTAACTAACTCACACGTCGATATGAAAAAACGTTTAATGAATTTATATTAAAATTCCAAAATATTTTCGAACTGACTTGAAACTTTAAATGCCATGCAAATATAAATTTAATGTTCACAAATGGCATAATCAACTTGAACTTAGGTGATAACGAGTAATGATAATACTAATTAATTGGAAATCTACTTAAAAAGAAAAGTGTGTATTACAATTACCATGAGAATATTTTAGTAGGTTATAGATTAATAATAATAATAATAATAATAATAATAATAATACATTTTAATTTTGGAATTAATTTTGATTTTTCATCAGAGTTTCCACTGGTGTTATTAACGAACATTATACATTTTATTTATTGAAATTCATCAGAATTCAACGTTGACCACGTGTTGAGGTTGCTATACATTTTTATAACCTTAAGTTAATTTTATTGTGGAATAATAAGAGAGATAGCTGTCCACTAATTTTGTGCAGATTCTCATTGAAGTCTCTGGATATTTTCATTTAAATATTTTAATTTTTGAAGGCAATGAAAGCCTAATCTTTGTTAATTTTCATTCTAGAACAGTAAAACTGGAGGACAAGGATTACATTTTGGTTGTTAATTGCTACAGGAAGACCAGACATTATGAAACATCATTGTAATCAAATCCTAGCAAGGATATTTTTGTGTTTTGGATGCTTGTGTTAATAAATGTAAGAGTGTTGTTTATAAATTTTTTGTGCTTGGTCGTCACCCACTTTTCCCTTAAATTCCTCTAAAGATTGGAAAACCAAGAACGAACGGTCCACCCCGGGATCTCTCGCGCACCGGATGGGATTAGCTCGGCAATAATGGGGGCAATATGGTCCTTATACTTTTCGGTGAGCACTTCCTTAATTTTCTTACTTGTATAATTTCCTTCAGCATATCCGCTGGCATAGAAATTCACGTTTCATCTCTCATTTCATTATTTCCATCAACTTATACGCTGGCATAGAAATTCATCTTTCTTCTCTCATTTAACTCGTTATTCCCATCGAGAAGACTTAACCAGAATGCTCTGTAAATCAGCTTATCTGGACCTCTGCCACATTCACACCAAACCTTCTGCCACTCACTTACAGCACCTATAAGTAAATTAAATGACTCCTCCAGTTCATAAACTTGAATAAATCCCAACTGGTTTTCCCGGATTTTCCTCAAAGATAACCCAATGAATACTTTACTAGAGATTCAATCGCTTCATTATCGTGACTGTTTCCGGCGATCCAATATTATTATAACCGTCACTTAGCTGCGTTTGCTTACCTACATCGCTTAGTTAATCTCCTTGAACACAAAGATGTGGCTATTTTTTCAATAATTAAATATTTGTTTTTTAATTTTCTATAACGCAACTCACTTGGTTTAGCGCTCTGCATCAAATTTATCATTTAATTTTAAAGCAAAAGTTATTCGTCTCTGCAACAATGTCAATTTAAACATTCACGGCGCATTATTCAGATTTAAATGCAATAACTTCTAAATTTGTGTTAGTCTTCTTGTCCGTTTCACCCACTTCGGGGTACGATAGATCAATCAATGTTTAGTGAGTCTTGTTTGCCTCTCCCCCCAGTACGTCTTCATC
The DNA here is from genome assembly GCF_040414725.1 of Anabrus simplex. Taxonomy (NCBI): domain Eukaryota; kingdom Metazoa; phylum Arthropoda; class Insecta; order Orthoptera; family Tettigoniidae; genus Anabrus; species Anabrus simplex. Next base: position 1,637,244,194 of record NC_090265.1, read on the forward strand.
CTTTCAGATCTTGCCTCCCTCTCTTCTTCAGAAATTCAGTATAGTCGCTTGGGCTTCACACTGTCCTGAAATCTCTTTATTTTATCGTTGGTTATTGTCCGTGCGGATCCATCTACAAGCACCTCTTCTGTAATTTGGAACTCTCGCAGGTTCTTCTGCACCATATGACAACATAAATGCCATGACAATTTATCATACTGATTGAAAACTCGGTTTCTTTAATGTCATATCACTATTTAAATACCGTCATCACTGTATAAACCCTACATTTGTGTTGTTATTATTATTATTACTAATATTATTATTATTGTGCGTGAATAGGGATACATTACTATAAGATGTTACTGACTGCGATCCAAACTGTGAGACAAACAATAGACTGATCAAACATTACTACAGACAACTCGCATGACGATAATGTACATTTAGTGTAAATTGCATCTTAGATTGTATATGACTTACTTCAATCAATCCATAAATCACTACTGATCTGCATTTTGGGCAGTAGCCCAGGTGGCAGATTCCCTATCTGTTGTTTTCCTAGCCTTCTCTTAAATGATCGCAAAGAAACTGGAAAATTATTGAACATTTCCCTTGGTAAGTTATTCCAATCCCTAACTCCCCTTCCTATAAACGAATAGTTGCCCCAATTTGTCCTCTTGAAATTCAACTTTATCTTCATATTGTCATCTTTCCTACTTTTAAAGACACCACTCAGACTTATTCGTCTACTGATGTCCTCCCACGCCATCTCTCCACAGACAGCACGGAACATACCACTTAATCGAGCAGCTAGTCTCCTTTTCCCGAATCTTCCCAGCCAAAATTTTGCAACATTTTTGTAACGCTACTCTTTTGTCGGAAATCACCCAGAACAAATCGAGCTGCTTTTCTTTGGATTTTTTCCCGTTCTTGAATCAAGTAATCCTGGGGAGGGTCCCATACACTGGAACCATACTCTAGTTGGGGTCTTACCAGAGACTTATATGCCCTCTCCTTTACATCCTTACTACAACCCCTAAATACCCTCCTACCCGTGTGCAGAGATCTGTACCTCTTATTAACAATCATATTTATGTGATTACCCCAATGAAGGCCTTTTCTTATATTAACACCTAGGTACTTACAATGATCCCCAAACGGAACTTTCACACCATCAATGCAGTAATTAAAACTGAGATGACTTTTTCCTATTTGTGAAACTCACAACCTGACTTTTAACGTCGTTTATCATCATACCATTTGCCACCGTCTATCTCACAACACTATCGAGGTCACCCTGCAGCCCCTCACAATCTTGTAACTTATATTTTACTCTCCCCTCTTAATTATTACAGGGTCAGAAAAAGCTTCGCCTACTCTAATTCTCTAAGTTCTGTTTTCCAGAAATACAGCCACCCATTCAGTCACTCTTTTGTCAAGTCCAATTGCACTCATTTTTGCCAGTAGTCTCCCATGATCTACCCTATCTAATGCCTTAGACAATTCAATCGCGATACAGTCCAATTGACCTCCTGAATCCAGGATATCTACTATACCTTGGTGAAATCCTACAAGCTGATTTTCAGTGGAATAACCTTTCCTAAACCCAAACTGCCTTCTGTCAAACCAGTTATTAATTTTGCAAACATGTCTAATATAATCAGAAAGAATGCTTTCCAAAAGCTTATATGCAATGCATGTCAAACTGACTGGCCTGTAATTTTCAGCTTAATGTCTATCAACCTTTCCTTTATACACAGGGGCTACTATAGCAACTCTCCATTCATTTGGTATAGCTCCTTCAACCAAACAATAATCAAATAAGTATTTCAGATATGGTACTATATCCCAACCCATTGCCTTTAGCATATCCCCAGAAATCTTATCAATTCCAGCTGCTTTTCTAGTTTTCAACTTTTGTATCTTATTGTAGATGTCATTTTATCATATGTAAATTTTATTACTTCTTTAGCCTTAGTCTCCTCCTCTATCTCGACATTATCCTTGAAACCAACAATCTTTACATACTGCTGACTGAATACTTCTGCCTTTTGAAGATCCTCGCATACACACTCCCCTTGTTCATTAACGATTCCTGGAATGTCCTTCTTGGAACCTGTTTCTGCCTTAAAGTACCTATACATACTCTTCCATTTCTCACTAAAATGTGTATGACCACCAATTATGCTTGTCATCATGTTATCCTTAGCTGACTTCTTTGCTAGATCCAATTTCCTACTAAGTTCCTTCAATTTCTCCTTACTTCCATAACCATTTCTAACTCTATTTCTTTCCAGTCTGCACCTCCTTCTTAGTCTCTTTACTTCTCTGTTATAATATAGTGGATCCTTACCATCCCTTGCCACATTTAAAGGAACAAACCTATTTTCACATTCCTCAACAATTGCTTTAAACCCATCTCAGAGTCTGTTTACATTTTTATTTACCATTTTCCAGCGATCATAGTTACTTTTTAAAAACTCCCTCATGCCTGTTTTATCAGCCATATGGTACTGCCTAATAGTCCTAATTTTAATACCTTCCTTTCTTTCATATTTATTTTTAACTACGACAAAAACAACTTCGTGATCACTAATACCATCTATTACTTCCGTTTCTCTATAGAGGTCATCTGGTTTTATCAGCACCACATCCAATATATTCTTCCCTCTAGTTGGTTCCATCTCGTTCTAAATCAGCTGCGCTTCCCATATTAACTTATTTTCCATTAGTTGTTCATCCTTCCTGTCGTTCACATTACCTTCCCAATTGATATTTGGTAAAGTGAGATCACCTGCAACTATCACATTGCATATCATTTTCAACATAGCTGATTATCTATATCAAATCATTCTGAATCAGCGTCAGCGCTCCCTTTCCCATTGATTGCAATCTTGTTTCATCCTTGGTCTGCCAGCTACCGTTCTGCTTATTTAGAACATGTTGGCCTGGATGAAGGGCATTTTAATAATCTTGTTGTATCCACAAATGGCCTTCATTAAATTGATTATATACTCGATATATATGTCTTGAAGTCTTCATTCTAAACACATTCCATGATACTCGATACTAATACACTTGCATTCTCTAATATACTTAAATATACACTCGGATATACTTCTGATCCTAAGTTACTAACTCGAACATGTTCTTTGTGAACTACTGTTTTGTCAGCTGTCTTACTAGAATTTCCCCCAGGGTTGTGAGTCTGAATTGCAAAATTAGCGCGCCCCCACTGTAAGGTCGACTCGTAATATTTATGTTGCTTGTCTGGTCGTTAACCCCTCGCTTCTGGAACTCCCTGTACATGTGGCTAACCTCAGTTCCACTGAGAAATGTTAGAAACAGTTTGTACAATTGTTAGACGACATTTCTTACCACGTTCTTTTCCAAATGAATGAAATGAAAAGTCTGTACCTAGCTGTACCTCGGTAATACTGATCATGTATCTCGTCTGCCGAAAAATGTTTATGGGGCGAGATTATAACAGCTGAATACTGAAATAAGTCTTGAAGTGTCAATTCCTCCCACAAAACCTCCTTTCAGAATAACTTCGTTACTAGAAATCTTCCTTTCGGTCCTTAAGATCGTTGGTTTAAAACTGGCAGGGCCGTACCAAAGTCGAAGTTACTTGACATTGCCCTGTGTCTAACCCCACAATATCTTCAAAGTATAGGACAACTCACTCACTTGCGGAGACCGATCACAATTGACGTTTTAACAGAATAACGACTCAGAGCACAACTGAACTCTCAAGGCACAGCCCTTCTCTGTATATTACCCTCGGCTTATGGCGGAAGGACATTAGTGTGCGTTATGGATTGAGTTACTCAGAGCATTCACTTGCCGTACCATAAGTCGTATCACTTCACATTTTGCCTTGCCTAACTCAAAAAATCACACTGTTTTGATTGATATATCAACCGTACGAGTTGGCAGTGTGGTTAGGGGCGTGCAGCTGTGAGCCTGCATTCGGGAGATAGTGGTTCGAACCCCACTATCAGCAGTACTGAAGATGATTCTCCGTGGTTTACCATTTTCACACCAGGCAAATGCTGGGGCTGAACCTTAATTAAGGCCACGTCCACTTCCTTCCCAGTCCTAGTTTATTCTATCCCCTTGTCGCCATAAGACCTATGTGTGTCGGTGCGACGTAAAGCAAATAAAAAGATTTGTATATCTTTTTTCAGAAATTGATCATCTATTTTTAGATGGCTTTGATGCCTGGGGTGGTGATAAGTTTCTTGGCGCAGTTTTTTTGATGTCGGGTAACTCGCGCTATCCTCCAACACATGTGTCGATTCTACGCGCTTTCTAATTATGAATTACCTGTTACACAATTAAAGTTGCCACTTGCACATAAATTATCATATTTTAACATGGTGTTAAAACCACACAAATACTTATTTAATTTCGGTCACGTTTCACAGATCAACTGATTATTCCTGCCCGATAGTTTTAACACTAAAAATGGCGAACTATCATTGGCTCAAAGGTTGTCGATGTTCCTCTGTCTGGACGATTCCAAGATGAATAAGGGGTGTAGGGTATGCTTGTTTTGAAATTCTTTCTCTGTCTAATTCATGTTCCTTTGTCAACTGCCTACGGGACTTTTCCAGCGCTTGCTTCCTCTCCGTGGCTTTCACCTGCAGGTGCACCGGAAGAGGAGCGCTGTCTTTTCAAATGTAATAATTGTATGATCAAAACAAGCGTGACATTTGTAGACTTGGGTAGCTCAAAAGCTCTACTAGGGAGGTCTTTGAAGTTTGACCGGCGAGTTTGGGCTGAAATTTGCTGTAGTTACTGCAATGACATTTAATATTCATTAAAGCAAATGTTGTTTTAATCAGACTCAAACAGATGAATGCAATACCTTCAGAAGTACCAAAAACCGACCGAATGCCACACGGCCAGTTGGGATTCGAATGATAGCTTGTGTCTTGAGTTAAATGTGGCTATCGGTCATTGTCTTGAGGGGACCTCTAGCGAAGTACCTCCGTTGTTAGATCCTCAGCCGGATATACGGCTTGATCTACTCCATGGATCCAAGGTTTACACGGATGCCACTGTTCATCGGTGGTATTTCCAGGATTTCGTTCGTCAGTATCCAACCGTGCGACATGTCTTCGCAGATGGTTCGAAGTGACTGTAGCATGTTTATTGCGGAGCTTTTCGCAATATTAGAAGCGCTGCAGTTTGCACTGGGTGACGAAAGAAACTATTTTCTCGTGTGTAGCGACTCGGTAAGTTCCCTCTGCAGTCTACTGGCATGTGTATCCCGCAAAACGCACTAGTACGGCAGATTTATGACCTTCTAACCAGGTTATATGATGCTGGCACTAGAATCACTTTCACGTGGCCCCCAAGCCACGTTGAGATTGCGGGAAATAAACTTGTGGACGAAGCAGCAAAAGAAGTGATATTTTTACTTCCTAGACCTGTGAATGTACCAGCCAGGGATACGTATTTCTTTTCAGCCGCGCGAACCATCCTGGTGGCCAGGAAATCGGAGTGGCTAGCTATCCGTACTCCCAATAAGCTGAGAGCAATTATGAAGACAAGTACCGCGAGGCGGTCCTCTTTTCGCCCTTCACGGGGAGAGGCCGTAGTTTTGTTTAGGCTGAGGATAGGTCTTGGCAGATCTACGCAATCTTACCTCCTAAAGAGGGAAGACCTCCCAGAATGTTTTTATGGTAACCACTTCACCGTGACCCACATCCTCACAGAGTGCGCCGAGCCCTCTGGCATAAGACGGAATCTCGGATGCAGCAGGCACTCTAACTCATATCAGCCGATGACGCAACTACAGGTGACCTCGTAATTAGCATTATGTGTGAAAGTGGATCAATCAAAGGTACGTAAAATTCAAGTGTTCTGTTACTCAGGGAACCTACGTTCCCCCTTTGATGCGTTTGTGACAGTTTCGGCTAAATACAATAATTTTTGTTTTTTAAATTAATTTTCAAATTCCTCTATAGAATAAATAATATTTCATTTTAACTTTTAGTTTCTATTTAATTTGTTTAGAGAGGATGATTACCTAGTACTACTTCCTCTTCAAATAAAAGTTCCTACCACCACCACTACAGGTAAATGTCACAATGCGGGGCTGAGTGGCTCAGACGGTTAAAGCCTTGGCTTTCTGAGTCCAAGTTGGCAGGTTCGACCCAGGCTCAGTCCGGTGATACTTGAAGTTGCTCAAATACGTCAGCCCCGTGCAGGTAGATTTACAGGCACGTAAAAGGAACTCCTGTGGAACAAACGTCCGGCAGCTCGGCGTCCCCGAAAATCGTAAAAGTAGTTAGGAGGACTTAAAACTACTGTTATTATTATTATTATTATTATTATTATTATTATTATTATTATTATTATTATTATTATTATTATTATTATTATTATTATTATTATTATTATTATTATTATTATTATTATTATTATTATTATCATCAAATGTCCCAAAGATAAATTTAAAGCAAGGATGCAACCTCTTCCCACGGGGCCCCCGAAAAGAGTGAATTCGGTCATTCAACAACAAACACGGAAATGTCATCCTGACTTTATAAGCATGACTTGTCTCATTTCAACGCCGGAAGATCGGGTATAGAATTTCATAAAAAGCAAAGTCATCTCCACGCAGGTCAAGAAGGCCCTTAGAGTAGTGGGAGGTAAATGCTTCCACTATTCCTTAACCTCGGTACTCTGTGGGATAGAGTTGTTAGCCCTATGTCCGGCCACCTTTGCCCCGCAGAAATCACTCTTGTACTCATTTTTGGTGTAGACTGTGCGAACCTCAGAGCCGTCCAGTGCAGTGTGGAAATTTCGTTTCTTAAATGTTTCAAATCCCTGATGGGGAACCGAAATCACGTGAACTGAGCACACCTTTGCCACCCGCCTAGGCATAAAATTCCATAAACAGCAGTTGTCATTTGGTTTCAGCAACTGACAATTCGATTATGGCAAGGGCTTGCCCTTCAAAAGCTGGCCATTTCAACCAAGGTAGGTCGAACACCCTATCACGAGTCTACTAAGATATTCTGAATAAAGAAAGGAAAGGAGCTCAAGTGAATAAAAGGAAACCAATGCTCTAGTGCTCCGCGATAGTCATACATAGGACTAGGATATTAATGACCTATCAATTACTTTCTTAATGATCTGTAAATAAGGCACTTATGACCTTAAAAACCCTTATGACCTTAAAATTATAAGAACAAAAACTAAAAGTAAATGTTGTGTTCTAAACGTACTTACTAAGAAAAGAGCTTTTGAATGTTTCATTATTTAGACTTGTAATGAATAATTGTCATACTCATAATCACATAAATGGGATTGTAAATAAAGGGTACAGATCTCTGCACATGGTTATGAGGGCGTTTAGGGGTTGTAGTAAGGATGTAAAGGAGAGGGCATATAAGTCTCTGGTAAGACCCCAACTAGAGTATGGTTCCAGTGTATGGGACCCTCACCTGGATTACCTGATTCAAGAACTGGAAAAAAAAAACAAAGGCAGCTCGATTTGTTCTGGGGGATTTCCGACAAAAGAGTAGCGTTACAAAAATGTTGCAATGTTTGGGTTGGGAAGAATTGAGAGAAAGAAGAAGAGCTGCTCGACTAAGTGGTATGTTCCGAGCTGTCAGCGGAGAGATGGCGTGGAATGACATTAGTAGACGAATAAGTTTGAATGACGTTTATAAAAGTAGGAAAGATCACAATATGAAGATAAAGTTGGAATTCAAGAGGACAAACTGGGGCAAATATTCATTTATAGGAAGGGGAGTTAGTGATTGGAATAACTTACCAAGGGACACGTTCAATAAATTTCCAATTTCTTTGAAATCATTTAGGAAAAGGCTAGGAAAGCAACAGATAGGGAATCTGCCACCTGGGCGACTGCCCTAAATGCAGATCAGTATTGATTGATTGATTGATTGATTGATTGATTGATTGATTGATTGATTGATTGATTGATTGATTGATTGATTGATTGATTGATTGATTGATTGATTGATTGATTGATTGATTGATTGATTGATTGATTGATTGATTGATTGATTGATTGATTGATTGATTGATTGATTGATTGATTGATTGATTGATTGATTGATTGATTGATTGATTGATTGATTGATTGATAACAATTAAATTACCAATCTTATAAGACTGGATACCATGTTAATTTAATTTTATACCAATGTTATCTAAATATTTCCATAATTTTTCTAGTTAGTTGTTATTTTTATTTTCATTTCCTAAGTTCCATATTCAATAAATACTTGATGTGAGTTTTCAAAACTGAAACTCTGACGATTGTCAAATAGTAGACAATGCCCTTTCTACGTAGATAGGGAGCACATCATTGTGAATCTTCATTGAAGTGGTAACTGGACTGGTCTATTACATAGGGATGAATATTAAATGGAAAACGTTAAAAGTAAGGATTAAAGTATGAAAAATCATAGGTATTAATGGCAAAAGTGTGTAGAGCAAATATGGAATTTCAATGGAAATGGGAAAAGGAGAAAATCATGGCATTAATAAAGATTTCTGGATAAAATCCAACTGAAATGCCCTCCAAACCAAAAGAAACTAAAAATAACGTTCTTAAGAGAGAAAATACAAAAATTAAAATTAACCAACATATCTTAAAATACTTCCTTTATCACAAAACATGTAAGGACTATTTTTCATTCTATTCCTAGGTCATACACTTCCAGAACGGTGTGTTTTTCATAGTTCTTCCATTTCATTAGAGGAATCCCTCATTCTTCGAAGGATAAGACTCCCCATTAGCGTAAAGAAGGTTTCACCCCCTCCGAACATGTCCTCAGACACTTCCGGTAGTAAAAACCCATAAGTTAAGTAAATAAAGAAATTTTCAGCTTGCATACGGGAGATTGATGCGAGTGTAACAGATACATCAAGATAGTGGGTTCGATCCCCGCTGTTGGCAGCCGTAAAAATGGTTTTCCATGGTTTATCATTGTTACACCAGACAAATGCTCGGGCTGTACCTTAATTAATGCCACGGTCGCTTCCTTCCCACTCCTAGACATTTCCTATCCTAACGTCGCCGTAAGACCTATTTGTGTCGGAGCGAAGTTAAAAAAACAATTTGAAAATAAAATAGTCTTCATTTACGTACAACACTCCACGCTACCAACCGCCATAGAAACACGTACTTATGAATATTTCTTTCCACGTAGTGTTGGCGTTTCAAAGTACACCCGGTCATAAAAGAGGGCTAAATCCATACCAAGTGTCAATTGCAATGTACAAGGTGTCCTTGTAAAATGTACCAGGTTTACAGAGCAAGAAGAATATTTATAGGCTCTTTCTTCTTTCGTTTGTTGCATGCTGCCTCATCTGTAAATATTAGAACCATTTTCAAGAACACCCCGCATATTGGTAGAGTGGTCAGGAAGAATTAGTTCTAGTTTGTGAACGTTGTTCCAAATTCCTTACATCGAGCAGCAGCCGTAAAAATAACAAGAAATCTCAACTCGCTTAAGTTTCGAACAACAGCTGATAATATGGGTTTATCTTCCATCAACGGTATTTTCGGTCAATTATATTTTTCTTATCATCAAGTGAATTGCTAACACACCTCCAGCATGATAAGGAGGAACGTGAGTGTATTTTTCACACTCAAATGCTGAAGCACAATAGGTCTTTAGATTATTCCACAGTACTGTGGAATGTGTCATTTCAACTCTTCTGATAGGCCAAAGTCAAGTTGTTTGTTGTTTTGAATCATAGAATATCTACTTAACGAGTTCAACGAATGTGGTGGGTCAAGTCAGTTGACGAAGGTCCGATTAGCGCCAAGGTACAGGAACATAGGAGCTAGTGATGCACGTTGCACACATCCTCAACTTAAAAAAAAATAAGCTGTGATTCAGGATGATCTGGAAAGACAATTATTCACTTGTAAAAGTGGTCTATTCCCTTAGGATTGACAGTTTCTAACATTGAAAATGAATAGCAAAATTTATGACCTGCTTCAAAAGTGAACAGCAATCTGGTAACCACAAACCTTTTATGTATTATTATTATTATTATTATTATTATTATTATTATTATTATTATTATTATTATTATTATTGGTTGGTAATAAAATACCGGTAATAATATTATTTTAAATATAAATACAGATATAATCTAAAATTAATAAGTGGTTTTATAGAAGACACTTAGGATTTAGAAAAGTTTATTCCAATGAGGCTCATCTTGCAGGATTCCAGCAAGATATAGTACATATCTTAGATTCGGGAGGTCAAATGGACTGCGAGGGGCGTGATTAGCTCAGTGGCTTAAATGCTGGCTACTAACCCGGAATGCTGGGGTTGGAATCCCGGTCGATCCTGGGTTGAGAATGTTTAATTCATGAAAGATGGGCTCAGTGAAATTTCCGCTCGAATGGAAGGTTGTGAATATTCCGCTCAAATGGAATGTTGCCTATAGCGCACCTGCATATGACTCATCGCTCTGGGAGTAAATTCTAAACCCACTGCTTTGTTATCAAATATTTGCTTTATTTCATTTCTGCTGTGAATTCTGTGTAGTGCACTGTGGAGTTTCTTACAACGACCAAGGGTAATCCTCGCATAAACTATGAAGGCTACGCAAGGCCATACCCAGGATTTTTTTTCTGAGGAAATTAGGATTTTACGGGGCGGGAGGGAGGCTTCCGTAAACAAAAACTGTAATAACAGATATTTTTACTTTCAAATAGATTTTAAAGAAAGGAAACTTTTAAACAGTTTTAGAGCAGTACCGTTTACAACTCAGTAAGTTAAGTGGAAAGGTAAATTCATAGCGGTCTGTTAGGTAGCGCGAGACAATGATTTCAGTCGTTTGTTTAAAAATGGAGGTAACAACTTCTTTCACTATAAGTATTCAAATATTTACAGGGCTGTCGACAGTGGGGTTCGAACCCACTATCACCCGGATGCAAGCTCACAGCAGCGGGACCCTAACCGCATGGCCAACTCGCCCGGTATATCGGAGTTGAGTGGCAGCATAAGAGGCAAAGAATATGACATCAAATAATGGTCAATGTAATTTTATTGTTGATCAATATTATGCGCTTTCGATATTGTAAGCCTTCACATTTGGTTTTCTTTCGACTCTGAAATACCACTCTTATCATAGTCGGTACGATAAAACTGAATAAAACATAAATGATCGGAAATTGTATTCTCTATAACTTTGGTATGTAGTACATTCCGATAGGACCAGTAACATAGCTATTAAAAAATTAAATTTTAGGTGCTTTCCCCTAAACTACAATTTCCTCCAGGGTGAACAAAATTGTTTATACTTAGAGTGAAGTTTCTTATTCCCCGACTCTTTATACCGATTTTCATTAAATTCTCTTAGCCCATTTTCTCGTGGCTCGGCGTTGATGTGGACTTAGCAACAAAAATACAAATATATGAATATCTGTGTTATCATAGCCGGTACGGTAAAAATGCATAAGGCATAAATTATCGGAAATTTAATTCTATATAACTTTATTTATGTAGTATTTAATGAAGTTATTTATAGCCTAGATTGTATGGCTTATCCCCCGACATTACATACCGATTTTCATGAAATTCTCTTCTGCCGTTTTCTCGTGATGCGTGTGCATACATAGGCTACATACATGCATATAGACAGACAGAAATTACGGAAAAGTAGAAAGTGCATTTCCTTGTTACTTTGGACACGACCGATATAAAAATAGCAAGATACCCGTGCTTCGCTACGGTATTATACTGAAATGTATAATTGAATGCTTATTGTTTTATATATAATCCGCCAAAATTCGCGATCTGACTCGTTTTCTAACAGATTAAGGCAAGTTTCCTCCCATTTTTGAATCTTTCTTTCCAGCAATCGATTTCGTACTTCCCGGGCTAGGTCCAGGTATTCCACCCGGTCAGTTGGGTCACTAAATCTTTGCCATCTTTTCCTATAAGAATTTTTAATATGGATCAAATCCTTGAAGAGGTCCGGCGTAGTGTCCTCTTGGGTGCCTTGGCGGTACTGAACCCGCGGCTGGACTGCATTCTTAGTCATTACCCGTCCAGGACCCGTTTCCAGCGCGGTCTGCTCATTTGACGACGGTCCAGATCATTTATTATTATTATTATTTTTATTATTATTATTATTATTATTATTATTATTATTATTATTATTATACATACATACATACATACATACATACATACATACATACATTATCATTATAGACTGTTATGCCTTTCAGCGTTCAGTCTGCAAGCCTCTGAGAATTTACTAAACGTCGCCACAATCCTCGATTTGCAACTAGTGTTGTGGCCTCATTTAGTTCTATACCTCTTACCTTTAAATCGTTAGAAACCGAGTCTAACCATCGTCGTCTTGGTCTCCCTCTACTTCTCTTACCCTCCATAACAGAGTCCATTATTCTCCTGGGTAACCTATCCTCCTCCATTCGCCTCATATGACCCCACCACCGAAGCCGGTTTATGCGTACAGCTTCATCCATCGAGTTCATTCCTAAATTAGCCTTTATCTCCTCTTTCCGAGTACCTTCCTGCCATTGTTCCCACCTGTTTGTACCAGCAATCATTCTTGCTACTTTCATGTCTGTTACTTCTAACTTATGAATAAGGTATCCTGAGTCCACCCAGCTTTCGCTCCCGTAAAGCAAAGTTGGTCTGAAAACAGACCGATGTAAAGATAGTTTCGTCTGGGAGCTGACTTCCTTCTTACAGAATACTGTTGATCGCAGCTGCGAGCTCACTGCATTAGCTTTACTACACCTTGATTCAATCTCACTTACTATATTACCATCCTGGGAGAACACACAACCTAAATACTTGAAATTATTGACCTGTTCTAGCTTTGTATCACCAATCTGACATTCAATTCTGTTGAATTTCTTACCTACTGACATCAATTTAGTCTTCGAGAGGCTAATTTTCATACCATACTCATTGCACCTATTTTCAACTTCCAAGATATTAGACTGCAGGCTTTCGGCACAGTCTGCTATTAAGACCAAGTCGTCAGCATAGGCCAAACTGCTTACTATATTTCCACCTAACTGAATCCTCCCTGCCATTTTATACCTTTCAGCAGATGATCCATGTAAGCTACGAACAGCAAAGGTGAAAGATTACAGCCTTGTCTAACCCCTGTAAGTATCCTGAACCAAGAACTCATTCTACCATCAATTCTCACTGAAGCCCAATTGTCAACATAAATGCCTTTGATTGATTTTAATAATCTACCATTAATTCCATAGTCCCCCAGTATGGCGAACATCTTTTCCCTCGGTACCCTGTCATATGCTTTCTCTAGATCTACGAAACATAAACACAACTGCCTATTCCTCTCGTAGCATTTTTCAATTACCTGGCGCATACTGAAAATCTGATCCTGACAGCCTCTCTGTGGTCTGAAACCACACTGGTTTTCATCCAACTTCCTCTCAACGACTGATCGCACCCTCCCTTCCAAGATGCCAGTGAATATTTTGCCTGGTATACTAATCAATGAGATACCTCGATAGTTGTTGCAATCCTTCCTGTTCCCTTGCTTATAGATAGGTGCAATTACTGCTTTTGTCCAATCTGAAGGTACCTTACCAACACTCCACGCTAATTTTACTACTCTATGAAGCCATTTCATCCCTGCCTTCCCACTATACTTCACCATTTCAGGTCTAATTTTATCTATTCCTGCTGCCTTATGACAATGGAGTTTATTTACTATCCTTTCCACTTCCTCAAGCATAATTTCACCAAACTCATTTTCCTCCTCACCATGAGCTTGGCTGTTTGCAACACCACCAGGATGATTTCCTTTTACATTGAGAAGATGTTCAAAATATTCCCTCCACCTCTCCAGTGATTCCCTGGGATCTATTATAAGTTCACCTGACTTACTCAAAACACTGTTCATTTCCTTTTTCCCTCCCTGCCTAAGATTCTTTATTACTGTCCAGAAAGGTTTCCCTGCTGCTTGACCTAGCCTTTCCAGGTTATTACCAAAATCTTCCCATGACTTCTTTTTGGATTCAACAACTATTTGTTTCGCTCTGTTTCTTTCATCTACGTACCAATCCCTGTCTGCCTCAGCCCTTGTTTGGAGCCATTTCTGATAAGCCTTCTTTTTACGTTTACAAGCTGCTCTCACTTCATCATTCCACCAAAATGTTCGCCTTTTCCCATCATTACACACAGTTGTTCCTAGGCATTCCCTGGCTGTTTCTACTACAGTATCCCTGTATGCCACCCATTCACTTTCTATATCCTGAACCTGCTTACTGTCTACTGTTCGAAACTTCTCTCTAATCATATCCATGTACTTCCGTCTAATTTCCTCGTCCTGGAAATTTTCTACCCTTATTCGTTTGCAGACAGATTTCACTTTCTCTACCCTAGGCCTAGAGATACTTAGTTCACTATAGATCAGATAGTGGTCTGTATCATCGAAAAATCCGCGAAAAACTCGTACGTTCCTAACAGATTTCCTGAATTCGAAGTCTGTTAAGATATAGTCTATTATGGATCTGGTACCCCTAGCCTCCCATGTGTAGCGGTGAATAGCCTTATGCTTGAAGAATGTATTCGTAACAGCTAAACCCATACTAGCACAGAAGTCCAGCAAACGCTTTCCATTCCCATTAGCTTCCATATCTTCCCCACATTTACCAATCACCCTTTCGTATCCTTCAGTTCTATTCACAACTCTCGCATTGAAATCGCCCATTAGCACTATTCTATCCTTGCTGTTGACCCTGACCACGATGCCACTCAATGCTTCATAAAACTTGTCAACTTCATCCTCATCTGCACCCTCACATGGTGAATACACGGACACAATTCTTGTCCTAATTCCTCCCACTGACAAATCTACCCACATCATTCGCTCATTTACGTGCCTAACAGAAACTATATTCCGTGCAATGGTATTCCTGATAAAGAGCCCTACCCCAGACTCTGCCCTTCCCTTTCTAACACCCGTCAAGTACACTTTATAATCTCCCACCTCTTCCTCATTATTATTATTATTATTATTATTATTATTATTATTATTATTATTATTATTATTATTATTAGATGTTATGGACCCCACAGCAAGATGCAAGACCGCTACTTGGCGGTAAATTACATCTGCTGCCACTGTCATTGTTAACAATGTGACCAGCACCATTGTCGCGCGTAGGCAAGTGTGCGGGATTTCTGGTGATACGAATGACATATTCCGTGCATTGTTGACTTATTATAGAGGTGAACAATTGGAGGGTCAATCTCATTCCTATCGTTTATTTCAAAGGTGTTTAAATTTTTATTTATATGCCAGGAGTATGTACTGTAATCTAAGAACGTTCTCCGAAGGAAAAAGGTGGCTCTTGAAAACGAACCCAGAACAGATAAAAAAAATGATAGGTTTATGATCAGAATGAGTACATCGGAAATCTACAGCCTGTTTCCAGTCATTCGACAGGGTCAGGAATGGAATGAATAAAGCCCCCATCTGGCGGCGGCAATAGGAATTGTGCCGGCTGCCGAAGCCTGTCGCACTCCTCTGGGGCAATGGATAATGAATGACAAATGAAATGAAATGATATTGTACAGTGTTGCTGGAATGAATGATGACATGGAAAACCGGAGTATCCGGAGAAAACCCTGCCCCGCCTCCGTTTTGTCCAGCACGAATGTCTCATGGAGTGACCGGGATTTGAACCACATAACCCAGCTGTGAGAGGCAGGCGCGCTGCCACCTGAGCAACGGAGGCTCCTTATAAGTACATTATGAACAGTAAAATCAACTAATCTCACCTCCTTTTACACCCCACCGCCGTCAAGTTTATTTACCCCCCCCCCCCCCACAAAAATAACAGAGAGGCATGTTTCTTTATGTTTAAAGGAGATTCCAAATACCAGTGTTCACGTCTATTACCTTCAGTTTTGAAATATAAGTATCCGCATAAAAATAATTCACTTTTTTCACTTTCTTTCACACTTCTCCCCCCACCCCCTAATTGAATTTTCCGGCAAAAACCTTATTTCTTTAATAGTAAAGGATCTTCTAAATACCAATTATCACGATTCTAACTTCCTCAGTTTTTTTATTTGTGTGACCTCATGAAAGGAATTCAACTCCTTTTCAAACCCGCCCACCAAGATATTCCCCCCCAAAACGCGTTTTCTTTGTTTCTAAAGGAGATCCAAATACTAATTTTCACGTCTGTAACAACTTTAGTTTTTATTAGACGTAAGTATTCTCATACAATTAAGTCAATTAATTTTTCAATTCTTTCACCCCACCCCCTTCTTTGGACTTTTCGAGAATACGTGTTTCTTTACTTTAAAGCAGAATCCAAATATCAAATTTCACGTCTGTAATATCATTTTTGAGATATCAGTAGCTTAATTAAAATAATGGCATTCAACCCATTATTCACCCTTTTACACCCCTATTAGAATTTTCCGAAAACAACAAATACATGTTTCTTTATTTTTAAAGGAGGTTTTAAATACCAACTTTTACCTCTGTAAACTTTTCAAGTTTTAAGATGTAGATACACTCATTTTAAAAATTCACCCCCCTTTTCACCCCCATATTTGGATTTTCCAAAAACGAAAAAATACCTGTTTCTTTATTTTTAAAGTAGATCCCAAATACCAATTTTCATGTCTGTATTATCTTCAGGTTCTGAAATAAAAGTAGCCTCATTAAAGGCATTCAACCCATTTATCACCCTTTTCCACCCTTCCTGTTGGGATTTTCCGAAAACAAAAATATACATGTTTCTTTATTTTTAAAGGAGATTCTAAATACTAATTCTTTACATCTATAAACTTTAAAAGTTTTGTGGTACAGATACACTCATTTTAAATATTCACACCCCCCCATTAATTGGATTTTCCAAAAACAAAAAAATACGTGTTTCTTTATTTTTAAAGGAGATCCAAAACACCAATTTTCAGGTCTGTAATATATTCAGTTTCTGAGATATAAGTATCCTCATTAAATGCATTCAACCCATTTTTCACCCCTTTCCACCTTTCCTATTGGGATTTTCCGAAAACAAAAAAATACGTGTTTCTTTATTTTTAATGAAGATTCTAAATACCAATTTTTACATCTGTAAACTTTCAAAGTTTTGAGATATAGATACACTGATTTTAAAAATTCACCCCCTTTTCACAGTGCCATTAATTGGATTTTCCAAAAACAAAAAGATATGTGTTTATTTTTAAAAGAGATCAAAAGTACCAATTTTCAGGTCTGTAATACCTTCAGTTTCTGAGATATAAGTACCGGTATCCTGATTAAAGGCATTCAACCCGTTTTTCACCGTTTTCCCCCTCCTATTGGGATTTTCTGAAAACAAAAAATACGTATTTCCTTATTTTTAAAGAAGACTCTAAATACCAATTTTTACATTTGTAAACTTTTAAAGTTTTGAGATATAGATTCACTCATTTTAAAATTTCAACCCCCTTTTCACCCCCTTAGCGACAGAATATCCAAAAATCCTCTCTTAGCGAGCACCTACATCTTAACATGAATGTATCCCCAAAATTTCATTTCATTATGTCCAGTAGTTTTGGCTCGGCGATGATGAATCAGTCAGTCAGTCAGTCAGGACAAGCTATTTTATATATATAGATGGGTGGATGTATGTATGTATGTATGAATGTATGTATGTATGTATGTATGTATGTATGTATGTATGTATGTATGTATGTATGTATGTATGTATGTATGTATGTATGTATGTGTTTGTGTGTGTGTGTGTGTGTGTGTGTGTGTGTGTGTGTGTGTGTGTGTGTAAATGACACATCTCCTTCTAAACCGCTGGAGTAATTTCAATCAAATTTTGAACACTTATTATTTGCTATCTGAAGACGAGCACTGTGGGGGGTAAGCCACCTATAGCCCATGTCCAAGTTCATCCCCCTTTTAGGAAGGGGGCGGGGTTAGTGATATACAAAAAACCGAAAATAGTGTCGAATCCATCGTTTTCGGGGTCGTTGAGATGAATAGTAACACTCCGGATTTTTCAAATCTAAGTTCAACCCTCTTTGCGGTGGGGTGCGAGGGGGGGGAGTGAGATATAAAAATTATCGAAAATAGTATCGAATCCATAATTTTTGGGGTTGCTAAGATGAATAGTGACGGTCCGGAAATTTTTTATATCCAAGATAATCCCCCTTTTGTGCGGGAGGCGAGGGGCGAGTGAGATATAAAAGTAATCGAAAATAGTATCGAATCCATAGTTTTCTGGGTCGCTGAGATGAACAGTAACACTCCGAATTTCTTAAAGTCAAAGTTCATCCCCCTTTGCGGTGGGGTGCGAGGGGGGTAGTGAGATATAAAAAAAATTGGAAAATAGTGTCAAGTCCATAGTTTTCGGGGTAGCTAAGATAAATTGTAACACTCCGTGATTTTTAAGTCAAATTATAGCCCTCTTTGAGGTGGGAGGGCGAGGGGAGGGGGAGTGAGATATAAAAATAATCAAAAATAGTATCGAATCCATAGTTTTTGGGGTCGCTGAGATGAATGGTGACACTCCAGAATTTTTTAATGTACAAGTTCATCCCCCTTTTAGGAAGGGGGCGGGGGTACTGATATACAAAAAACCGAAAATAGTGTCGAATCCATAGTTTTTGGGGTTGTTGAGATGAATAGTAACACTCCGTACTTTTTGAAAGTTCAAGTTCTGCCCCTTTTTGTGTGGGAGGCGAGGGGGGGAGTGAGATCGATTTAAACCAAACTTGCTACACGTATGACTTACTATCAGAAGACTTAGGCCGCGTGCACACCGAGCGCGCTTCGCATAGTGTGTCGCGTGTAGCGTGAAATGCTATGCATAGCGCAAGGCGTGCTTGCTGTTCACACCGAAAACTCTACGCCGTGCTTTCAGCTTAGGTTGGTGCGAGGCGTTTTAGGGTGGTCACAAACTAATGCCGTTATCCAAGTACACTGGACACAGTTTACTGATGGATAACAGTTACCTAAAATTGAACATTAGGAAAAAGAATCGAAAGTGGGTTCATGAATTTAATGAAGAACGAATTACTTTCAGAGAATTCCATCGTTTGCACAGAGATGCAAAACTTTATCGCGATAAATTTTATGATTACTTAAGAATGACAATAAATACCTTTGACCTTCCAAACACTGCAACTGAAATGTGGCGTCAAGTAGCAGAGAAGTATTGGGAGAAATTCAATTTTCCGAATTATCTAGGAACACCGTGTCACAAACACGTGAAAATTAAATTTCCAACTAAATCACGCTCTTTATATAATAATTATAAATAGTATTTTGCAATATTGTTACAATTAGCATACACAATTAATCATCGTAACAAAAGTGGAGTAAATGTGTGACAAATATAATTAATAAACAGAAATATTTACTTCCAAGCCCACTACTAGCCTGCTGAGTGATATTCTCCATGTTACCACCCTCCATTGGCAAAATTATAAACCGATATGACAGAGTCTGGGAGATTCTATGACCTTGTCACAAAGTGTCCGGCTACATGGCTAATGGTTACCGCACTGGCCTTTGGTCACAGAGTCCCTGGTTCGATTCCCGGCAGAGTCGGAAATTGTAATTATAATTAGTAAATTGCATTGGCACGGGGGCTGGGTGTATGTGTGTATTTATAATCATGTCATCCTCATCATGATGCAGGTCATCTACGGGCGTCAATTCAAAAGACCTGCACCTGGCAAGCCGAACTTCTCCTCGGACACTTCCGACACTAAAATTCATACTCAATTTCATCCTGTCTCAATGTTAAGCCCAGTAAAGTGTGACAGTAGAAGTAATATTACTGTACATGTTTACTGTAGGAATGCGATACAACTGTTGTAGATACTTAAGTCCACTTATTTCCAAAACAGTTACATTTTTATAGTTTTTGTGTCTTGGGTTCCATATTTCTTCTCTTTGAAACACTGCATGAATAATTTCTTCTTCTATAGATTTAGAACCATCTAGGTAACGCTAAGCAATTAACCAACACTGCGCGTTGTCTGGCGCTTCGCTTAGCTGTAAAATAGGCATTCAGTGCAGCAGAGCGCGGACGGTGTGAACACCTGGATTACGAACAAAGCACTGGTTATGCTTAGCGTGACGCTTAGCGTTGAGCAACACGCGACACACTATGCGAAGCGCGCTCGGTGTGCACGCGGCCTAACCACGTGGGGGTAAGGCACCACTGGCACCCTTGGGGTGAGAAAAAAGAGTAATCGAAAATACTGTCGAATCCATAGTTTTCGGGCTGGCTGAGATGATAGTGACACTCCGGATGTTTTAAATTCCAAGTTCAACCTCCTTTGGCATCGTGGGTGAGTAAAGGCGAAAAAGAATATCTCCAAATTGACCGAGATAATGAACGTATGTGTGTACGTTCCAGCATAGCTCTCTAGCAATATTGATACAAGTATGACTAACTGTCTGGAAAAGAGACGTATGTATGTACGTTCCAGCATAGCTCTCTAGCAATATTGATACAAGTATGACTTCCTACCTGGGAAAGAGACGTATGTGTGTACGTTACAGCATAGCTCTCTAGCAATATTGATACAAGTATGACTTACTACCTGGGAAAGAGACGTATGTGTGTACGTTCCAGCATAGCTCTCTAGCAATATTGATACAAGTATGACTTACTACCTGGAAAAGAGACGTATGTGTGTACGTTCCAGCATAGCTCTCTAGCAATATTGATACAAGTATGACTTACTGTCTGAAAAAGAGACGTATGTGTGTACGTTCCAGCATAGCTCTCTAGCAATATTGATACAAGTATGACTTACTGTCTGGAAAAGAGACGGTATGTGTGTACGTTCCAGCATAGCTCTCTAGCAATATTGATACAAGTATGACTTACTGTCTGGAAAAGAGACGTACGTGTGTACGTTACAGCATAGCTCTCTAGCAATATTGATACAAGTATGACTTACTGTCTGGAAAAGAGACGTATGTGTGTACGTTCCAGCATAGCTCTCTAGCAATATTGATACAAGTATGACTTACTGTCTGGAAAAGAGACGTATGAGTGTACGTTCCAGCATAACTCTCTAGCAATATTGATACAAGTATGACTTACTGTCTGGAAAAGAGACGTATGTGTGTACGTTCCAGCATAGCTCTCTAGCAATATTGATACAAGTATGACTTACTGTCTGGAAAAGAGACGTATGTGTGTACGTTCCAGCATAGCTCTCTAGCAATATTGATACAAGTATGACTTACTACCTGGAAAAGAGACGTATGTGTGTACGTTCCAGCATAGCTCTCTAGCAATATTGATACAAGTATGACTTACTGTCTGGAAAAGAGACGTATGTGTGTACGTTCCAGCATAGCTCTCTAGCAATATTGATACAAGTATGACTTACTGTCTGGAAAAGAGACGTATGTGTGTACCTTACAGCATAGCTCTCTAGCAATATTGATACAAGTATGACTTACTGTCTGGAAAAGAGACGTATGTGTGTACGTTCCAGCATAGCTCTCTAGCAATATTGATACAAGTATGACTTACTACCTGGAAAAGAGACGTATGTGTGTACGTTCCAGCATAGCTCTCTAGCAATATTGATACAAGTATGACTTACTACCTGGAAAAGAGACGTATGTGTGTACGTTCCAGCATAGCTCTCTAGCAATATTGATACAAGTATGACTTACTGTCTGGAAAAGAGACGTATGTGTGTACGTTCCAGCATAGCTCTCTAGCAATATTGATACAAGTATGACTTACTGTCTGTAAAAGAGACGTATGTGTGTACGTTCCAGCATAGCTCTCTAGCAATATTGATACAAGTATGACTTACTGTCTCGAAAAGAGACGTATGTGTGTACGTTCCAGCATAGCTCTCTAGCAATATTGATACAAGTATGATTTACTGTCTCGAAAAGAGACGTATGTGTGTACGTTCCAGCATAGCTCTCTAGCAATATTGATACAGGTATGACTTACTGTCTGGAAAAGAGACGTATGTGTGTACGTTCCAGCATATCTCTCTAGCAATATTGATACAAGTATGACTTACTGTCTGGAAAAGAGACGTATGTGTGTACGTTCCAGCATAGCTCTCTAGCAATATTGATACAAGTATGACTTACTGTCTGAAAAGAGACGTATGTGTGTACGTTCCAGCATAGCTCTCTAGCAATATTGATACAAGTATGACTTACTGTCTGGAAAAGAGACGTATGTGTGTACGTTCCAGCATATCTCTCTAGCAATATTGATACAAGTATGACTTACTGTCTGGAAAAGAGACGTATGTGTGTACGTTCCAGCATATCTCTCTAGCAATATTGATACAAGTATGACTTACTACCTGGAAAAGAGACGTATGTGTGTACGTTACAGCATAGCTCTCTAGCAATATTGATACAAGTATGACTTACTGTCTGGAAAAGAGACGTATGTGTGTACGTTCCAGCATAGCTCTCTAGCAGTACTGATACAAGTATGACTTACTACCTGGAAAGGAGACGTATGTGTGTACGTTCCAGCATAGCTCTCTAGCAATATTGATACAAGTATGACTTACTGTCTGGAAAAGAGACGTATGTGTGTACGTTCCAGCATAGCTCTCTAGCAATATTGATACAAGTATGACTTACTACCTGGAAAAGAGACGTATGTGTGTACGTTCCAGCATAGCTCTCTAGCAACATTGATACAAGTATGACTTACTACCTGGAAAAGAGACGTATGTGTGTACTTTACAGCATAGCTCTCTAGCAATATTGATACAAGTATGACTTACTGTCTGGAAAAGAGACGTATGTGTGTACGTTACAGCATAGCTCTCTAGCAATATTGATGCAAGTATGACTTACTGTCTGGAAAAGAGACGTATGTGTGTACGTTACAGCATAGCTCTCTAGCAGTACTGATACAAGTATGACTTACTGTCTGGAAAAGAGACGTATGTGTGTACGTTCCAGCATAGCTCTCTAGCAATATTGATACAAGTATGACTTACTGTCTGGAAAAGAGACGTATGTGTGTACGTTACAGCATAGCTCTCTAGCAGTATTGATACAAGTATGACTTACTACCTGGGAAAAATAATATTGTAGGGGTAAGAGACCCCTAGCCCTCTAGGGTTGAGGTGAAATGTAAAAATAATAGAAAACGACCAATATTTCAGACGAATTCATAGTTTTCGGGATAGCTGAGATGAATTGTGTCACTCTGGATGCCGTTTAAGACATAGTTCTATCCCAATCGGCAGAGGGGGTGAGAACGAGTGAAGAAAAGAAAATGCCAAAAGTGACTGAGTGTACGGACATACGTGTGTAGGTTCCAGCATACCTCTCAGCCGAACATGGTACATACTGTATATGAATTACCTGGAAGAAATTACTAGAGAGATACGATTCAGCAAGCATAGCTAGCGGTGGAGGGGTTGAAATATTAAAATATTAAACGATGACAAATATTAATGTACAATCCATAGTGGTGAGGTGAATAACGACACTCCGGATGTCTTGGAAGTCCATATTCGGCCAGCATTGGCATGAGGATGAGAAGGGGAGAGAAGGAAAATATCCAAACTTATGGAAATTACGCATATATGTATGATTCTTCCAGCATAGCCCTCATACAGTGTTGGTACACATATGATTTACTATCTGTAATAAATACTGTTGGAAGAAAACACCCCTAGCACTCCTAAGGGAGGAGGTGAAATATAAAAATAAACGACTGATATCAAAGTTGAATCCGTTGTTTACGAAGTCGCTGAGTTGAACTGTGGCACTCTGTATGCTGGTTAAGTCATACCTCGGCCGCAATGAGAATGGAGGTTGAGAAGAGGTGAAAATTAATGTAAAAATAACAGAGATTATGGTTGCACGTGACTATGTTCCAGAATAGCTCTCAACAAAACTTCATATACATATGACGATCAGTAGAAAAGAAAAACCTGTGTAGACGCAACATCCAAAGCCCCGGAGTGGGAGGGGATGACATGGAAAGTAACCAATATTAATGTCGTCCGACTCCTTGGCTGAACGGTTAGCCTAGCGGCCTTCGGTTAAGTGGGTCCTGGATTTGATCCCCTGCAGGATATGGGATTTTAATCGCTTGTGATTAATTACTGTGGTTCGGGGACAAGGAGTTTGTGTTTGTCCCAACACTTCTTCATGATCAGGCAACATACTACATTACCAACCACGACAGGAACACGCAATAGTGATGATATTCCCCCATATAGGATTGGAGTCAGGAAGGGCATCCGGTCATAAAACGGGGATAAATCCGCAAGCACGACGCAGTTCGTTCCCTCAAAACCACAGATGTGGGAAAAGTCGTAGAAGAACCTAATATTAATGTCGACTCCATTGTTTACGTGTCTCTGAGATAAATTATTGTTACGTTCTGTTGAATCGCAAGGCTGATTGGTGGCAGTCCCAATGACACTTGAAATCGTGTACATCGTATCTATAGTGCGACGGGTAAATACATATAGTTATCATTTATTATATTTTTGACAGGGTCAAATACTTCCCAGTCAATTCGAGCTTCCATAACGATAAAGTTTTACTCGAAAATTAAATAATATAACACTTTAAATCGTTCAAACCCCACTGTCAGCAGCCCTGAAGATGGTTTTCCGTGGTTCCCCATTTTCACACCACGCAAATGCTGGGGCTGTACCTTAATTAAGGCCACGGCCCCTTCCTTCCAACTCCTAGGCCTTTCCTGTCCCATCGTCGCCATAAGACCTATCTGTGTCGGTGCGACGTAAAGCCCCTAGCAAAAAAATCTTCCTTCCCACTCCTAGGCCTTTCCTGTCCCATCGTCGTCATAAGACCTATCTGTGTCGGTGTGACGTAAAGCAAATAGCAAAAAAAAACTTTAAACCGAATACATTTCAATAACTCTAAAACATCATAGATCATAAAATATCAATCAATATTTCAAAAAGGAATTCTATAAAAATTCACTTCAAACAAAACTAACTTGTCATACAAATCTGTAAGCTAAACATTCAAACAAATAACCGTGTAACGCCAGGTACTGCAGCTAGTTTATATATACACTTTACTCTGGTTATACTAGTTATTTCTGGGGTCGCTCGAGTCACCCAGGCTCATTTTGGTGTTGGCCGTGGATTTAAAACCGGATGCCATTCCTGACACCACGTGATTCTTGGGATGAACATCTTGACCCAGGATCGACCGCGATTCGAGTCTCAGTCTTCCGGGTCGGAAACCAGCAGCTCAGCCACTGAGCTATTCACACCCCACATCTCGATATGATTACTGAAATTGATTTTTAATAGTCATATTTAGTAGTTTGTTCTTGTGTACCGGTATATATTATACTTCATTTTCACTAATTTACAACTTACATTTATAGACAAGTTAATTATTTAATTGCATAAAAGATCATCATTTTTCTTGGGAATAGACCTATACCTAGGTCCTTGGGACCACGCTTGTTCAATCATTTGGCTTTGATCTTGCGTATGCCGGGATTAAGACGTGGGCTACTACTAGATAGTTGGTTTAGTGAACGTCAAGCGTTGAGCGTTTTGAGCTGCAGCCGATAGCCACCGGAGTAGCTTGAGTTGTTATCGAGGCTGTTTTACAAGCTACTGCCCTGGCCTCTGCTACCGTCAATACTCAACACCTCATCAGTGGACTTGGTAGCGTAAAGTTCAGCAAATTGAAGTCCGGTCCGTGGCAAAACGGATAGAATGCTTGTCATTGGTCCGATGGCCCCGGTTCAGTTCTCAGAATCAA
The DNA here is from genome assembly GCF_040414725.1 of Anabrus simplex. Taxonomy (NCBI): domain Eukaryota; kingdom Metazoa; phylum Arthropoda; class Insecta; order Orthoptera; family Tettigoniidae; genus Anabrus; species Anabrus simplex. The sequence continues at coordinate 1,637,269,955 of NC_090265.1, forward strand.
CCCCCTCATACTCTTAATTCCTCTGCCTTTTGGAATGTGTGTTTATGACGCCTTCCCATTCATTCCATCCTCATTAAGTCACCAACAAACTTATACAGATGCCATGTACTATTATTATTATTATTATTATTATTATTATTATTATTATTATTATTATTAGAAGAGAAGAAGAATATATATATTCTTCTTCTCTTCTTCTTCGTTTTGCCTCATGACTGAGGCGTCGTGACTATCATAATATTCAGCCCTCTAGCCGATGAACCATACTCCGCCATTCTTCCCTATCTAAAGCTTTCAATGTAGTTACTCAGAGAGAACACTGTAGGGGGCCGTTCACCATGTCAATCCATCGCGTTGGTATTCGTCCTCGTTGTCTGGTTCCCTGGACTTTGCCCTCAACAATCAGCTTTTGTAGACTACCATCTCGGCGCATTATATGTCCAAAGTAGCATACAATTCGTTGAGAGACCTTACACGATAGACGAACTTTTATCTGAAGTTGGTTCAGGATTGATGTGTTCATGCGATGAGCTGTCCAAGGAATCCTTAACATTTTCCTCCAGCACCACATTTCAAAGCTTTCTATCCGTTCACGACCACGTTTGAGGATGGTCCACGTCTCTGCGCCATACAAGAAGACTGAGAAGACTAGAGATTCAACGAGCTTCTTTTTTGTCTTAATGGTGATGTTCTTATCTTTCCAGATCCTCCGCAGACGGATCATTGCTACCTTTGCTATTTCAATTCTGCGCTTTATTTCATCTTTGGAACCACCAGAATTGGATAGTAAGGAGCCTAGGTATACATACTGATGTACAAATTCACACCCTCCAATCTGTTTGATATGTGGACTGTTGTTGTTCTTACGATCAACAATCATGACTTTGGTTTTCTGTCGATTTAGGCGTAATCCAATTTCTAGGCTTGCTTCCTCCACTCTCTTGATCAGCTCTGTCAACTCCTCTTCAGATGATGCTATCATGGTGGGTGTCATCAGCAAATCTCAGATTGTTGATCTTGCATCCCCCAATGGAAAACCCTTTGTCCCAGCCTTCTAATGCAGTTCTCATTGCATATTCACCATAGATATTGAAAAGTAACGGTGACAAGATACATCCCTGGCGAACTCCAGCCCTTGTACGAAACTGCTGAGACTGTTTGTTTTGAATCTTCACAGTGGCTGTATTTTCCTTATACAAGGGCTTGAGGAGATCAATTAAATGGAGTGGCAAACCCATGTCATCGAAACTTTTCCAAAGATGGTTCCATTTGACAGTATCAAAGGCCTTTTGGTAGTCAATAAAGCACAGATATACCGGAACATTGAATTCTCTAGCCTTTTCTATGATTTGTCTTAGGCTTAAGATTTGTTCTCGAGTACCTTTTCCTTTCATAAATCCAGTCTGGACTTCAGGAATTTGATACTCTAGAAATGCCCGGAGTCTCTTGTGCAGGATATGAAGCATAACTTTACTGGCATGTGAAATCAAAGCAATTAAGCGATAATTTTCACATTTTTCCTCGATCCTTTCTTGTGGATTGGGACAAAGATTGACTGTACCCATTCCTCGGGCCATCTTCTAGAATTCCATATTGCTTGGCAGATTTTCAACAGCATTTCAATTCCAGCACCGTCTGTAGCTTTCAAGACTTCTGCACTTATTCCATCAGGTCCACACGCTTTTCCAGTTCTCAGCATTTTCCAAGCCATTTCTACTTCATCTCGGAGGATGTCAGGTTCAGGATCTGACTGCTTGTCTATCTTCACTTGGTCTTGTGCATTACATTGTCCACTGTATAATTCGCTGGGGCCATCAACGACCACGTGAAGTCTGGTTGCATTTGACACTGAACTTGGCCTTCTTTAGAGCCCAAATTTCCCTCATTCTTTGTGAGTGGGCCTGCTTACGCTCCTCTGAACAAAGGGCACCGTGTCTTCTCTTCGGTTGCTCGTCTCGGTTTAGCCCGTTCGTCAATATTTTCTTGCGGAAGCCCTGTTAAGGGCGTCTTCAGGTGAGATATGTAGCATTTGCAGGACTTCTTTGGTATTTCTAAACCAGGGAATTGTGGTTTCGGGATTTGAATCAAAAAAGTGAAAGATTTCGTTAGTTAACTTTCTTCCATCCATTCTTTTCAGATGACCGTATAATCGTGCCCGTCTTTTTCTGATTGCGTCGGTAATTTTACTCTATTTTGTTGTAGACTTCCTTGTTGGATATATTTTTTGATGGATTCCATTTCTATACTTTGATCCCAAGATGCCTCTCACAATTTTGCGCTCTTTTTTCTCCAGTTCTTCAAGGAGTCCTTTCTTGGCATTTTTTTAAATTAATAATATTATTATTATTATACATAAACATATACATCCTCATTACAGACCGTTATGCTCTTCAGCCTCTGTGACTTTACTAAGTGTCACCAGAATCCTCTATTTGCAATTAGCGCTGTGGCCTCATTTAGTTTTATACCTCTTATCCTTAAATCATTAGAAACTGAGTCTAACCATTGTCGTCCTTGTCTCCCTCTGCTTCCCTTACCCTCTATAATAGAGTTCATTATTCTTCCAAGTAATCTATCCTCCTCCATTCGCCTCACATGACCCCACCACCGAAGCTGGTTTATGCATACAGCTTCATACATCGAGTTCATTTCTAATTTAGTCTTCATCTCCTCATTCCGAGTACACTACTGCCATTGTTCCACCTGTTTGTACCAGCAATCATTCTCGCTACTTTCATGTCTGTTACTTCTATCTTATGAATAAGATATCCTGAGTCCAGCCAGCTTTCCCTCCCGTAAAGCAAAGTTCGTCTGGAAACAGAACGATATAAAGATAGTTTCATCCGGGAGCTGACTTCCTTCTTACAGAATACTGTTGATCGCAACTGCGAACTCACTACATTAGCTTTACTGCACCTTGATGCATTCTCACTTACTATATCCCGGGAGAACACACATCCTAAATACTTGAAATTATCTACCTATTCCAGCTTTGTATCGCCAATCTGACATTCAATTCTGCTGAATTTCTTACCTGCTGACATCAATTTAGCCTCCGAAAGCTAATTTTCATACCATACTCACTGTACCTAGTTTCAAGTTCCAAGATATTAGACTGCAGGCTTTCGGCAAAATCTGCCATTAACACCAAGTCGTCAGCATAGGCTAGACTGCTTACTACATTTCCACCTAACTGAATCCCTCCATGCTACTTTATACCTTTCAACAGATGATCCAAAGGTGAATGATTACAGCCTTGTCTAACCCCTGTAAGTACCCTGAACCAAGAACTCATTCTACCATCAATTCTCACTGAAGCCCAATTGTCAACACAAATGCCTTTGATTGATTTTAATAATCTACCCTTGATCCCATAGTCCCCCAGTATGGAGATCATATTTTCCCTCGGTACCCTGCCATATGCTTTCTCTACATCAACGAAACATAAACACAACTGTCAATTCCTCTCTTAGCATCTTTCATTTACCTGGCGCACGCTGAAAATCTGATCCTGACAGCCCCTCTGTTGTCTGAAACCACACTGGTTTTCATTCAACTTCCTCTCGACCACTGGTCGCACCATCCCTTCCAAGACGCCAATGAATACTTTTCCTGGTATACTAATCAATGAGATGCCTCGATAGTTCTTGCAATAATTCCTGTTCCCTTGCTTATAGATAGGTACAATTACTGCATTTGTTCAGTCTGAAGGTACCTTACCAACACTCCATGCTAATTATTCTATGAAGCCATTTCATCCCTGCCTTCCCACTATACTTCACCATTTCAGGTCTAATTCCATCTATTCCTGCTGCTTCATGACAATGGAGTTTATTTACCAACCTTTCCACTTCCTCAAGCGTAATATCACCAACATGATTTGCCTCCTTTTCATGAGCGCCGTTGTTCCCCATGTGTGTATGTTGGGTATTCAGCCCGAAGGCTAGTTGGATCCTCAACAGGTTCACCATTAGCTGTCATAGATGGCCTAGGTGTCACTGAAAAGGCGTACTAGGGAAATGAGGAGTGAGGTAGTTTCCCTTTGCTTTCCTCACTGAGCCAGAAGTTGCTATTGCACATCAGTCTGCCAAGCCCACTGAAATGCGTGCACCAACCGATCCTATGAGCAACATTTTCACACCATTCATAGCAGCGACTGGCTGCATAAGGAATGGCATTAGTTGTGTCACTCATACCTCAGCCACTTTCATATTGTCAAAGCCAAGAATAAGACTGAGACAGGTCAATGAAAGTAAACAATTTTATTCTAGCCCATGCCAACAGACATGGTGCACTGTAAACACTACACCTTGCCAGCAAAGGCCTTTGTTCCCCATACCGCCATGAAAATTTTCTTTGACTTTGAGAAGATTTTCAAAATATTTCCTCCACCTGTCCAGTGATTCACTGAGATACATTAAGATTTCACCCGAATTACCCAAAACACTGCTCTTTTCTTTTAACCCTCCCTTCCTAAGATTCTTTATCACTGTCCAAAAGGTTTCCCTGCTGCTTGACCTAGCCTTTCCAGGTTATTACCAAAATCTTCGCACGACTTCTTTTTGGATTCAACAACTATTTGTTTCGCTCTGTTTCTTTCAACTGCGGACGATTGCCTGTCTGCATCAGACCTTGTTTGAATCCATTTCTGATAAGCCTTCTTTTTACGTCTACAAGCTGCCCTCACTTCATCATTCCACCAAGATGTTCGCTTTTTCTCATCTTCACACACAGTTGTTCCTAGGCATTCCCTTGCTGTTGCTACTACAGCATCCCTGTATGCCACCGATTCTCTTTCTATATCCTGAACCTGCTTACTGTTTACTGTTCGGAACTTCTCACTAATTATATCCATGTACTCCTGTCTAGTTCCTCGTCCAGGAGATTTTCTTCCCTTGTTCGTTTGCAGACAGATTTCACTTTCTCTACCCTAGGCCTAGATAAGATAGTGGTCTGTTTCATAGAAAAATCCCCGAAAAACGCGTACATTCCTAACAGATTTGAAGTCGGTTATGATATAGTATATTATTGATCTGGTACCCCTAGACTCCCACGTATAGCGGTGAATAGCTTTATGCTTGAAGAATGTATTCGTAACTACTAAACACATATTAGCACAGAAGTCCAGCAGACGCTTCCCATTCCTATTAGCTTCCATATTTTCCCCACATTTACCAATCACCCTTTCATATCCTTCAGTTCTATCTCCAACTCTTACGTTGAAATCGCCCATTAGCACTATCCTATCCTTGCTGTTGGCCCTGATTACAATGTCACTCAATGCTTCATAAAACTTGTCGATTTCATCCTCATTTGCACCCTCACATGGTGAATTATTATTATTATGATTATTAGATTATTTTTTTTTAATTTTACACTATTACAATTAAGATCCATCGTTCACCGGTTTATTAGCTTCCTCGAGCGATCAGTGGTGGTGTCCGACCCATCATCACGGATTCTGTTCCGTCCAACAAAAGGCAACACTATACCTTAAAGATTGCATTTTATTTTAGCAGATCTATGTATTAAAAAATATAGTCTGTTACTCCTAGAACTATATTACTCCTAAAACAGCAGCCCTACAGTGTCTTCCTACAAGGATGTAGAAGTAAAAGGGAGTGAAATACCAGCACTCTGTTATCTATATTATTAAGTCAGAAGTATGAGGTGAAAAAGTATATACGATGAGGAACGCATGGTTGCTCGTTACCAGTGGCGATCTAATGGAGCGAAGCCTAGTACACCTATCCCCCCGCCTTCCACACCTACCGGACATACAGCGGCAAGCCGCACGTGGTGAGGCGAACGAAGAGGAACGCAACGTTTGGACTGCAATATCAGTCTCCGATGCCTTGTTCTCAGATATACGTGTGACGTGTTTTCTCATTGCTTTCAAGTTTTGTAAATGGAACAATGTGCTAGATGCTTACATTATAATGAGCTTTAGATTTCTATGGTTCTCATTTCAGGTGTGGGCTTCGTCGATAGACTTGGTAGCGCTCAGTATACGGCGCTCATCTTTACCCAGTATTGTTGCATCTTCTTCCCGTGTAACTACTCCCTTTCTTCTGAAATTGGGGGCACCCTTCTTCTACATTGGATTTTTCCTGAAAACCACGGACTTTCTTCAGGATCTGTCTCACAACCTGTTTGTTATGCAAGGCTGTCAGCCAATTGTTTTATGTCCTTCTCAGTCGCTATCAGCTGTGTTATAATAACTTTGTTGTTTTGCCAGGATAGTCAGAGAGCCTTTTATCGTCGGGTAGAGGTATGAATTTTTAAGTCTCTAGTACTCCCCGTCTTCCAGCACCGGGTCACCCGCCCCAAACTTACCTACCGTTATGTTCATCCTATTGAGTGTTCCTTATTGTTCCTTTACCTCTGTTCATGACTTGATTTGACACTAGTTTTTTTTTTTCAATACTTATGATATTAAGAAAATAGCCTTTATGTTTTCCGTTTTCTATATTTGTACGACGCTAATAAAGGTACGGGTGTATTCTGCACGAAGGCAGGTCCGAACCTCCGCAGAGGTGTGCCTGAGCCGGAGTTTACGTGCGGGAGGGTGGCCAGTTCCTTTCCGCTCCTCCATTCCCTTACCCTCCACCAACAGCGCGTGGCAACCCACCCAAATCTTGATCACGCCCAATGTGGCTTAACTTCGGAGATGTCACGGTATCCAGTGTTTCAACACGGCTACGGCCGTTAGGCTAATAAAATGCCTAGTAAAACACTTCAGAAAGAATAACTTGGTGTGTAATGAAAATAATTGAATGATGGTCCAAAATGTCTTAAAAACATTCCGTATATCTCATCATAATCAAATATTCCACTTTTGTTTTCAGTAAATGTGTTAACTACAAGAATATTCACAGAGAAGCATTGAAATATGGCATAGATGTTATAGGTCAAATTCATTTATTTTTCAAAATTGTTTTCATAGTAGTTCTAATGTATTGTATTTAAAAGCCCGTATGTGCTGTTTAGATCTGTTTCGTGTGGGAGAAGGACTGAACCCCCTAACCACCCTCAGACCCTGGGTACGGCATTGAGGCTACGCGTACCAGCATTAAAGAAGTACAACAAACGTGCTTATAACTTACACCGTCCGCACACGGGGAAACACGAAAGCAATAAAAGTCACTAGGTGGTGCTGGCGATCACCGTGGTCTGGGCAGCAGGGCATTCGCACACGGGCAACATTTTAGACAGGCAACTCGTACTTTACCTACGATATATTATAGTAGTGTTTTTTAAAGGCTTTCGAAGGTCCCACATATTTTTGTCGGTTCATCATTTCGAGTGAATCAAGTGAGGTACATTAGATCCCGACGAAAAAACAGAAGGAAGTATTGGGTTGAATCCTAGAATCAAAGGAACACACGATACAGGCTATGCGTTGCAGCGAACGAACTGCACGAAAGTGACGTCACATTTCTTACATTTTATAGAATCTAGAATCTTATACTATAATCTATTAGTTTCATTGTCCGTATTGATAGTTCAAGTACAAGTATGAAGGATGAGTTCTCCACCTAATCAATACTTTATGTTACATAGTGTTAGGTTTCTCGATTGCGCTTATATGAATTATAAGTTTTTACGCTGTGAAGGGTTGGATTCCAGTGGATATTCAAGGGCATGATCAAGGTCATATGATTGGAGGCTGGTATTTCCATTTGTGGGCTAGTTGGGGCACAATGATCATATGAGGACAAGAAGGTACCTACCTAGCCGGTGAAGGTGTTTCTGAAGAACTGGGTAGCTAGCTCCACAAATAGATTCCATCCTGTTACTTCACCAGTTAGGAGTGTCCTTTTTTTGAAGGTTCGTAATTGAGGATCAGACAGTGTCAGAAGGTCGGAACAAGAACGTTCAGAAACTGTGCAGTTCCTTCCTTCGTTCCGGCTTTGGACTGCAGCGTAGTACTCTGGGACTGTTCTGTCAACGCCACTTTCGGAGATAAGTTTTACTTCTTTTCTTCCTTGTTGGTTGCTTTCGAGAAATCTGTTTAGGGTTGGACTGTGACAGTTGCCTCGATTCAGGCAAAGTATTAGCGGACTGTTCATGGGCTAGTGGCAAGGAATCTTGAACATTAGATGTCAACAGAGGTAAAGTCGGAGCAGCTGCTGGTCGTGGTGGCGGAAACGGAGGGGACAATGGATCCCAGTTCGTTCATTCGGAATCAGCAGGTGTTGAAATGAGGGGCGGAGAGCCCAGATCTTCGGGGTCATTTACCTCGCTCCTTCAGAATTTGGGGGAAAATTACCTGTAGTACGGTTAGAAGCATTCGTGAACGGCAAACTAAACTGCATGGATTCGCGTAAGTAATGAGTCTTTTTATTTTATTTTTGTTTTTTTGCTTTGGAGCCGGAGCCGCTTGGGCAAACGTTCTCTATTATCGCTAAACAGAGAGAAAAAATGGAATGGATCCAACACTTCGAAAATGAAGGTATCGGCCAAAGAAAGACAAGGGCTACGAATGGCTTGAAAATTAAAAACTCTCTAGGCCTGCATACGTCATAACGTCGAGGTCGGAAAAGAGTAAGAGTTGACCAAGGGAGGTCTGATGAACGTGAGGAGCCTGGCACAACTAAGTGGAATCAATGCCAGGACTCAGCTAATGGCCCCGTGGTCGCCAATCCCCGCTCTCAAGTTAATAGCCCATGGACCCCTTGTAGTCGCCTCTTACGAAGTCAGGGAATACCAGGGGAAACAACTAACATCTAATTCTAACATTCCCCCGTCCACAAGGGAAAGTACTACCCGAGGCAATGGTGGTGTGACCGCAGCCCTAAGAGGAAGTACAACTAGGCAACCATCCTCCACACAACACCAATCAGGTAGTAAAAGTTAAAGGGGTGAAACACTTCAAAAAACGAAGGCATCGGTCAAAGAAAGTCAAGGGCCACGGAGGGCGCGAAAAAGAATGACTCCTTAGACCTCCACAGGCAACACCGTCGGGGTCGGAAAAGAACAATAATCGACCAAGGGAGGTCGAAGAGGTCAGATGAAAGTGAGGAGCCAGGCGCAAGCAAAGAGGAAACAATGTCAGGACTCAGCCAAGCGCCCCGCTGTCGTCAACATGCGCTCCCAAGTCGAGAGACCCTGAGATATACCCGAGGCAGAAAGGTTGGCTGAACAGTAAGAGAACTGAAAAGTCACGAGGTTAGGATAGGAAGGAAACAGAAATGAAGAAAAAAGAGCAGAGACACCTCTCAGGCAACTCGAGGCCCTACTGGCCCTACTGGCCCTACTCCGAGGCCAATATATCACGAGTCATGAGTAACCTTAGCTGGCACAGCCTCGGGATCAACAAGCACACAAGTCCCCACAACGACATTAAGGTCATGATGCGACTAGAGGGGGTATTATTGTTATATATTCACAAAATGTAATTGTCTTCGCTATATTAGTTGGCCTGTCGTTTACCGAACAAAACGAGACCGGAATGTTTCATATCGGTCGACGAATTCACTCGCTCAATCAATCAATCAATCAATCAATCAATCAATCAATCAATCAATCAATCAATCAATCAATCAATCAATAAATCAATCAATCAATCAATCACTACTGATCTCCATTTAGGGCAGTCGCTCAGGTGACAGATTCCCTATCAGTTGTTTTCCTAACCTTTGCTTAAATTGTTGCAAAGAAATTGGAAATTTATTGAACATCTCCCTTTGTAAGTTATTTCAATACCTAAATTCCCTTACTATAAACGAATATTTGTCCCAATTTGCCTCTTGAATTCCATCCTTATATTCATATTGTGATCTCTCCTACTTTCAAAGACACCACTCAAACTTATTCGTCTACTAATATCATTCCACGCCATATCTCCACTGACAGCTCGGACCATATCACTTAGTCTTCTCCGAAGTCTTCCCAGCCCAAACTTTGAAACTTGTTTGGAACGCTATTCTTTTGTCGGTAATTATCCAGAACAAATCGAGCTGCTTTTCTTTGGATTTTTTCCAGTTCTCGAATCAGGTAATCCTGGTGAGGGTCTCATACACCTGAATCGTACAATACTCTAGTTGGGGTCTTATCAGAGACGTATATTGAACCCTTGGAAATGAGGCAGTTTGGGTGCATTATGCCCTCTCCTTTACATCCTTACTACAACACCTAAATCCCCTTATAACCATATGCAGAGATCTGTACCCTTTAATTACAATCCCATTTATGTGATTACCCCAACGAAGTTCTTTCCCTATATTAACACCCAGGTAGGTCTATAGTCCGCCCACCCTTTACGATATTACTTTGTAATATGAATTGAATCGATAATATGACCGATCAATATGAATTTTCTAAACATTTATTATCTTACGCCAAAAACTGTGTCACACATACATTATTTAACATTATATAACATTTCTCAATGCGAATTTTGTTCCTAGCAAGAATTCTATAGTTTGGCTTTGCTGTGTAAACAACAACAGTAAAGTGTTCGCCAAGCATAAGCGATTCATAGTTTGTGTTTCAAACGTTGCCAGTACGAATCTCGAATATAACCGAGATCGACCAATTCAGCACTAGGGTGTGCAAGTATCACTAAAAGGTGCGCGTACTATACTTACAACGATCCCCATAAGGAATTTTCACACCATCAACACAGTAATTTAAACTGCGAGGACTTTCCCCACTTGTCAAACTCACAAACTTTTAACCTCATTTATCATCGTACCATTGCCTACTGTCTATCTTACAACACCATACGGGTCATTTTGCAGTTTCTCACAATCTTGTAACTTATTTATTACTCTATATACAAAACAACATCATCCGTAAAAAGCCTTACCTCTGATTCCACTTCTTTACTCATATCATTTGTACACATATTTTACCCGTAAAAAGTGTTCATATCTTTAAGGCGCTTGATATTAAATTAACGAGCATGACTCTTAATTCAGGGAGTGGCTTTATCACTGGAGTTGGTACACAGAGGGGTATAGTTATCAATTTTAGAGATTCTTTTGATAAATTGAGTTTATTGATCATCAAAAGCAAGTTCATATCACCTTCGTACAGCAGCATGGAAGTGTCGTGGCTGGTTGGTACCTCCAAGTCATGGAATGGCGCTGGACAACGCCCGGGCAGGGACCACGCCTGCTCGGGTGAGGAGTTCTGGAATGTCTCGACGTTCTGGAAGGTCTTTAAGATTCGCACACGTTCCAGGATTCGATTTGGTACGTAATTCACACTGGAGTTTTCTGCACGGCACTCCACACATTCATGGCACTGTCTGAACAGATATGACCTTTTAATGATTGTTACTGCACTCTGGATATTCAATCAAAACGTTCATAACACGAGCTTACTGTAAGTCAGAATGTTCTAGAGGATTACTGTCACTACAGTTCTAAATGCATAGTTCTGAAGATTTAAAACACATTGGCAATGCACTGAATTAATAGCACTCGGAAACTGTCCTGTTCCGTCGATAGGCGAAGTGAATAGCCATTAAAGAAAATAATATTTGAAAGAAGAAGTCTGACTTCACAAGTTATGGATGCACTCAAACTACTGGAAAGTTCTAGGCTTTATAGGAACGCGAGATGCGTATTCTGAATTGTCACAGTCTTTGACGAGCATAAGAATGAAACACAAGTTCCCGTGCAGCACTTGGGAAACATGCACATTTCACAATTAAACGTAATATTGAACGTCCCCTAAGTTCCACAGTTTACAAGACGTAAGTTCAATGAGGCACTTGGGAAAACAAGTCATATCGTACACACGAAAGTTTATGTCGGTAGGGCACAAGTTCATCCCACAAGCTCGGAAAATTCCAGAAATTAATCCACAAAATATAAGTTTGAATAAGTTCGAAACGTATGTTCAGTGTGGTACACAGCACTCATGAAAATTCAAAGTCCTTTCAATCGTCGTCGAATAACTAAGTCCCTATGTGGCACTTCAAAAAAATAACAAGGTTCCAATGTGCAGAAATAACAAAGTTCCAATGTGTCAAATATTAAAGTCCCAACACGACACCCGAAGAAAATAAAGTTCCGATGTGTCAAAATATTAAAGTCCCAACACGACACTTGAAGAAAATAAAGTTCCGATGACAATGTTCCAGTATGTCACCTTACGAAAATAATAAAGTCTCACCGCGACACTTGGCTAAAATAACTAAGTTCCAATGAGACGCTTCAGAAAAATAACAAAGTTCTTATATGACACTTTAAGAAAATATCAAAGTCCAATCGCGACACACGAAAAAAAATTAGCAACGTTCCAGTGTGTCAATATGACAAAGTTCCAACATGATACTCGCAGAAAATAACAAAGTCCCAATCAGGCACTTCAAGAATATGATAAAGTCCCGACACAACACTTAACGAAAATATCGAAGTTCCAATACTTGGAATTCGAAGACTGTCGACAAGAAGTTCGACGCGAACAATACTCCTCCTGTCACACGTGTCACAGAGACGGCGGAGTGACAGATACTGATTTCGTAGGTCAGGTGGTCCTCCTTTTATACACGTTCGCATGGAAGTGTCTAGAACCCGGGTACTATCTACCCTTATAACTTCTATAATACTCCGCGGATTTTCTTGAAATCTTGACAGATGACGTCTATTGTAGAGGTTTTTAAGATGGCAGTGTCAAAATAGCGATAAAGTAGCGCAAAATGTACTTTTGAGGGTAAGCTGGAACATTACCATATATGGTAGTGGATAGCTAACTTACGGCGGCCACGTCACTCGCTGGGTACGTCACTGCGTTCGGCGGGCTGCCTACCTTCCACCTCACGCGAGATTCAACAAACATACTTCTCTCGTAGCGGCGTTCCCGGTACAATATATATATATATATAGTGCCCTTTTAAAGGCACCCAAGGCGGTGGTCTTCTTTCTTGACATGTGCGCTGGCTGCTCCTGAAAATAATGACATTTAAAAATACCTACCGCCTCATGTAGACTCTTCTTCCTCAAGGGTGGTGCGTCCTACGATCGCTCGGCTTGATGGGCCACACGTCGATCGGGGGTGAGGAAATGAAAGATGGGGTAAACTAAACTATTAAATGACGGTACCCAAAGACTGAATTAAAATTGAAATAAATAAAATGGTTTATTTAACAAAATTTGCAAAGTGTCAATGAAAGTAAAATGGCGTAAAATAAAATAATGTGAAATGAAATTAAAATTTAAAACAATTAAAAGATCTGCATTACAATAAATTAACTATCTGCCTTAATAAAATTTCGACTGAATGTCGATTAAATTTTTATGTTCTGGATTATATCGAACCACTGTCTCCATGACGGTGACATGACCACATTTAAACACCGGTCAGAAATACAGTCTCATTTGAATGAATGATTTATAATACCTTGGAAAATGTCATCTCACAATAAATTCAGTAATTAATTAGTTAATTTCGTTAATTCATCCAATTGACATTGACTTTAAGGTGTCTATCAAATATTTAACCCATGTTAAAATTCATTCGGGAAGCACCCAACTCTAAAGTAATACAAGAATACACTAACCATGTGTAATAATAACGAAAAGGAGAGAAAAACAAAACAAAACAACCATGAACATGGTACTTTTCCGTTATATAACCTTTGCCACATATTTAAACTGCTCGTGGCTGAAAACAAGAAAATTTATTGAACTGAACACCTGAGTGCTACCACCACTCCTTTAGTTTGTTAAACCGTATTTACTTAACTGTGATAGTCTGGACGCTTAAAATTACTTAAATTAATTAGGCCAAGTGCCTCAGGTTTACATCTCAAGTGAAAGCGACCCCTTTACATCGTTAACTTTACCTAGTTTGCCGCTGTCTGCGTTTTCATTGGGCATGCATATTTGTGTGGTACCAACTCTAGATGGAGGCAGATTTTATCTTATTTTTATAAGTCATCTGCGCCACTTGTGATACAATTACTTACTAAAGATCGCTTCATTTGCCTAACTGAAATGTAGTGGATTTCTAAGACTTGGTGATTACTGACTGTCTTTGTATGAGCATACCACTACAATGGTTTTGACTATGAACTAATCGATGATCTCTTACCCTAACACATGAAATCTTATTTACATAAATGAACATGTCAATGGAGAAACACTGCTCCTAAGAAATACTGAAATTAAAATAATCTGACTACACCTATTTTATTTTATTTACAGACATTAAATCAAACACAATTCACGTATCAGATTTTAAAATAATACGGTGATAAAATATATACAAAGAAATGATATCATAATAAAAATCTAGATCCCACAAATCGCTGCCTAATAAAATTTAAAATAAAAATGCGCAATGAAGAAGTATAAAATATTACCCTGATCCAAGTAGCAAAATTACGTGAATTTGATGGCAATCTTCTAACCTCAGACTAAAATGTCTGGACATGACCTTATTCAATCTTTACGGACAATAATTATTCGTATTGCATGTCATCAATGATTATACTTGACTGTCGAAACACGCATTGATCAGTCGCTCTGTTCACAATTTATCTCGGGCTCTCAATTGCATATTTTCCGAGCATTTATTTTCCCTGGAAACTATTTGAAGCAATACAGGCTTTCCGCCTACAACCATAACACATGTCGTCGCATATTTAACACTCTCGGTTAAATTATTCATCTCTCAATTCTATTTATTCATCAATATTCTCGACGTAGTAACTCATAATACGGCCTCGCTCGTATCCGGCGGGCGAAATAACTGTGTCGTTCACGCAACCATTTATACGACATTATTAATGACATGGTCCAAATATCACATTTTCCATTTCTCAACACAGAACATCAGAGATATTACTATTACTTTGCTCGTTATTTTGATCATCCACCGTTTCACATATTATGAAATATCAGAGCTAACTTATCAATGGCTTCCTGTCACTAATTAATTAACTAAAATAACGAGAGTGCCTCTCAAAAACACGGCTATCGAAATGTGTAACCACGTTTACATAAAGAAATTAACTTTCGCGTATCAACCAGATCGTCGCCAAATACAAAGTATGGGAGCTACCGGAAACGGTCATCTGATAATAATTACAGAACATGAAATAATAAACCTAATGTGCTAATAGCAAATATAAACATTTAAACTAACATGGCGGCATCCACAAAATCAAAGCGTCAACAAAATAACACTCATTACCACAATTATTATTTTATCATCACTTTAAAAATCTGCACTACACCGTATGTAAATTTCTTTGTAAAATAGGATTCTCATATGTCAAAATGACTTACTTTAAAAGAAAACTACGCAAGTAACACTCGCTAACACTTATTTATTATTATTATCATTATTATTATTATTATTATTATTATTATTATTATTATTATTATTATTATTATTATTACGATCCTAATTTTTATAATTACCATCCGATCCGTGAATTATTTACAATCCTATCTAAAATTCTAAACTACATTTTTGATCATCGATTGTTCATAGCCCTACATATTTACATATATACATTTTGCTCATTTACCGTATTTGTGCTGGAGGCAGGTCAGATCATCCTCCGGACCCCGTCATGATGAATTTAGTACTTCATCTTCAAGCTGATGTTATCCAAGAGGTCACACACGCAAACTTGATGCATTTTTACAATATCGTTGCACACTTCCATATTTATATTAGCACTCGCATTTTAACACTCCTACGAAGAATATTCAATGACACTGCATTGAGCACCTGATGTGAAGTCTGGACTCCGCTACGTGCCTGCTGTCGTCTCTCTCTCTCCCCACTCAGTTTGTTTGTGTAAAGGATTATTGGTTATTCACCTTCTCTGACCATAACACTGGACTCAAGGTCTTAGTGCGGCAGCATTCCACTTATTGAAAACAAAATTCTTCTCCCTGTAACTGGCTTGACTAATTCTGCTCCCAAATATCTCCCTTGCAATAATAGTTCTATGAGAGTGTGGAAAATTTTAAATGTAATGTTCCCGATGATGTGGAGAATTTTATAATAATCGTCCTCCAAAATATGACTTTTCCACGAAATATACAAGCTACACGTGAAATAGGGAAAATGTTATGCAGCTACGTGTTACGACGAGATTCAATGTTCACCTCGGTCCTAGCACTTTAAGTTCATTCATGGCAAGTGTTGAGAATATAACTACCACTGCCATTTGTTAATTTAATTGCCTGATTATCTCTGCATAAACTAAAGTAGAATAAAAGTTTGTCAAAGTGTTCATTTCGGCTAAGACATTACTCACACAAATAAATACATTACAAATTCGGATGTCAACTAGTGTATAAGACACTGAAGATTCTTACAAGACTGCGAATTCTTACAGGACTGCGATTCACCACAAGACTGAGAATTCCGACGAGACTGAAGATTTCCTACGAGACTGAGGATTTCCTACGAGACTGAGGTTTACCTCACTGGTGTCTTCGTTTTTGTAAACAGTCCTCCCCCCACTTCGAAAATAGTTCTGTGGAAGGGATGTGGGGTAATAATTCTGCACTTGGGATCGATTTATCATGTGTCCGTAGGTTAGAATTTTAGGAAATGTGCTCAAAACATTCCTAGTTTTGGTCCGATTTATTTGTTACATTGCGTTATGAGAAACGATCACAGGTTAATTCATACGACGGCGCGCGTCAATGGCTCTATTTTCTGTCAGAGTATGGCGCCTTCCCGGCCATGATTGTTCATTTCCTGGGCGATACCACTCTTCCATGTAAAGTTGAAAATTTCTTATTTAACCACTGATTAACCACACACTTGCACTGATAAATCCTTAAATATTGCTTGGAAGTCAGGACACAATATTTCACAGCTACTTCGGGCACCAAATCGCGAAATACTAGCTGTAGATTCCAGCTATGACAAGACATTAAAATTTGCAATTTTGTGATTGGCTGAGACGTTCGCTCTCTTAGTAGTTTGGGTTCTTCCATTTTCTTTTAAGGGATGACGGGTATTATTTGTGTCTCACTCGCTCTTCTAGGCAGGGCAAACTCCGACGTGCGGATTCACGTGGGAACTTGATGAAAGTTTCCACTTCTCGTCGGCATCATAAAACATAATTGGACGTACCACTCAGGCTAGCTACTTCCTGTTCGTGCCTTAAGACGTATTCTGTGGATATATTTTCAGTCTGAACGGCGCCTGGCTGTTGCTTTGTGAGACGCAATCTTTTTCCAGCCTACTGCTGTATTCCCATATGCGAATTATTAAACATTTAATTCATGCATTAATTATGCACATTCGCTTATGGGTGCAATATATAAGAATGTTCTCCTGGCAGTTAAGTCTAAATGGCACGCTAACCTACGTACTGATTTAAGTAGTGACTGTGAAGCCATTTGGGTAGAAGTGAAATTTCAGCATTCCAAATATCTATTTGCCTGATTTTACAGAACACCTCGATCAACCATCAATTATTCTGAAAATGTTCTCCCTTCTGTAATGAAAGCCATTAATCTGAATCCTAATATAATAATACTGGACGACTTTAACTTCTCAATATCTTGGAATCCCCCTGCGCAAGGTTTCCCTTCTAATAGCCTCGACAAGTGGTATCTCGACCATTATATTACGGGTCTAGGCCTGCAACAGTACGTCCTTGAGAACACCTGTGGGGATAGTCTTCTTGACTACCTGCTTTGCTCCGTTGAGCCTTCGGTTATTTCTGTGGAACGAAATAATTTTAAATAGAACCACAAGTCTGTAGAGGCAACATTCTCTATTGCCCCTCCCCGCCGCCCGAAATGTCATTGACCCTATACCAAGAACTGTGTACCCATATGGCGAAAGGTTGATTGGCAGGCTATCAATCACACCCTCTCTCTTCTTCCTTGGCACTTGCTGCAAGTGGGTGAAGTCCAAGAAGCAGCGGACCTGTTCTACGACAGGACCCGTGCTGTGATCCGTGACATTTTTCCCTCTCGTAAAACATCCGCCAGATGCCCACCTTGGAAGGAAAGTGACACCAAAATTGCAGAAATTAATAAAACGAAATCCTGGAAAGACTGGAAAATTTCACCTTCTGAAGCCAGCTATAAAACTTTTTCTGACCTTCGCAGATACTATAAACAGCTTCTAAAACGGGATTACCAGGACTATATAAACTCTGCCTGCCTAAGAGTGAGAAGCAATAGCAAAATATTCTGTTCTCTGATAAACAGCAGGAAAAATACAAAGCGTGTGCCAGACACAGTGACTTGGGGTAATAATTTAGCCAGTGGTAGTAATAGACCGGAAATTTTCAACGATTACTTTGCGTCCAATTTTGTTTCACCTGTTCATTTCCCAGATTTTCCGTGTATTGATTCTGTTCCTTCTCATAGTCTCAGTAATCTTTCCACCTCTGAGTCGGAAGTCTATTCTTTACTTTCCTCCCTGCCAGAAAATAAACCTACTGGTCCGGATGGTCTCAGTCCTATCTTCCTTAAAAATACCGCTGTTATATTTAACCGTTGCTTCTTATCCGGCTACTTTCCTGACGACTGGAAAATCGCTAACATCACTTCTGTTTTTAAAAGTGAAAAGAGGTCTGATGTCAGAAACTATCGTCCGATTTCTATATTACCCACCCTGTCACACATCTATGAAAAGATTATCCACCAGCATCTTCTTTCTTTCACATTTCCTTATATATCATCCCAGCAGCATGGTTTTCTTCCTGGTAGCTCCTGCCTAACTAATCTGTCTCTTCTTCTCCATCGTGCAACATCTGCTCTTAATGCCGGTTCTCAGCTGGACGTGTGCTACATTGATATTGCAAAGGCTTTTGATACCGAAGGCCACGCACTTCTTTCCTATAAACTCTCAGAACATTTTGATATCCATGGTCGCTTCCTAACCCTCCTGCAGAGTTTCCTCAATACCAGATCTCAGCGTGTGGTTCTTGATGGGTTCAGTTCGACTCTTGTTATGGTACATTCTGGCGTCCCACAGGGCAGTGTCCTAGGTCCGCTTCATTTTGTCTTATTTATTGACGATCTCATTAATACTATATCCTACGTTTATTGTGAAATTCTACTATTTGCAGATGACTGTAAAATATTCAAACAAATCGATTCATTATCAGACGTACACTCCTTACAGAGTGAGCTTAACTCACTCTCTGAATGGTGCTCCACATGGCGTCTTAAGCCTAATCCTACCAAGTGTTCCTCTATTTCGATCACGCTTCGTAAATCCCCTATTCACAGTAAATACTCCCTCCTTGGTAACCCGTTCCCAACTCTAACAGAACAAAATGACTTAGGAGTGTTGTTTGACAGCAAATTGTTATTTGTCCCCCATACACAAAAGATAACCTCACGAGCAATGTCACTTCTCGGTTTGTTGTATAGATTTTCTGACATCACCGATATCCACGCCCTCCGAGCCTAATGTATCTTGCGTCCTACCGATTATTGAATTCGCATCTCCTATCTGGTCTACCCCTTCACCCACTATTCTGAATCACATTGACCGCGTGCAGTCATTCTTCTGTGCCATTGTTAGAGCCAGAGTATCTGATTGTCGAAACTTGAGCAGTAATCAGATACTGGATAAGTTAAACCTTGGCCCGTTTTCTAGTCGCAGGAAAGTAGCCGACCTTAGATTCCTACATAACGCTGTTAACGGTTTATTTCGTTCCCGCGAACCTGCATCCTTCTTTTCCTTACATGTTCCATCTCGCAAAACCAGGACTAATCCGCCCCTTCATATTCCGTATTCCCCCCTCTCTCTCGTTCAAAAAAGTTTATTTATCCGCATACCAACCCTCCTTAACTCTTTATCTTCTGACAGGAACTTGGACGTTTTTTCCTCGTATGCCTCCTTTAATCGATTCTTCCTTAACCGAGTTCATTTTCTTCATATTCCTTTTTTCTCTTCTCATTGCTGTCTTCTCTTTTGTACATAATGTATTAATGTTTTACTGTACTATACCATTACTTATGTGTTATATCTGTATTTATCTTACTGTGCCTAGCTATAAGTTCTTCTCTTCGTTTTACATTCAATCTTCAATTTTCCTCGTTGTTTCTTTTGCCTTTATATTTTGTTCTTAATTGTTGTGTCTACAGTTATTTTAATATTTTGTTAGTTTTTAATTTTTTTCCTCTATTTTTACCATTAGATGTTATTTCCTCATTGTTCTTCCACTTATTTTTTTATGTTTGCCTTGTGCTACTCCACTGTAAATATCTTTTTCCTTTGCGGAACTCTGTAATTCGGCTTCTCGCTGTTTTGGTTTCCCAAATAAATAAATAAATAAATAAATAAATAAATAAATAAATAAATAAAGGTCCAAGAATACTGGTCTAATGATACTACCTGCTCCGACGTGTAGTCAGTTCTCAAAGCATAACCTTTTCAGACCGTGTACGCACAATTATGCGGGTTCGTATTTTATTTATGTCTGAACTTATTTGACTTTTTATTGGCGCTAGACCGTACTGCGGTGCTTGTGCGGGACACGTAGCATGTACTTCAGCTGTTTTTATTTAGTACATGACCACCAGGGAGCAGGAAGAAGAGTTTAAAAATACAGTTCATTAGCAATATGGCGGGAAGCAGTAATGCCTAAAGTAAGTATTTATTTATTGCATTCATATTAATCTAGAAGCTTTACTGAATATCAGAATATAATCAATGAAGTGTAGCAAAAGTAAATTGTGAACTTACAATATCGTACGTAATACCATGAGGTTTTGAATGTTGATACGCACATATGTACGGGCTAGGTTTCCTTACAGGCAATGCATGCAGGAGTGCTGGGTGCTGTCACAAAAAGGACTGTGAAAGAAAAACTCTTACTCTACACGAGAAATGTAATGTATAAGATTTTAATTGTTTAAAATCGCTCCACACTGTAAAATAGAACATTTGATCATGTTCATGTGCATATTCACATGTACTGAGTTGATTTTTTTTCAATTTTTTATTTTTTGCAAGTAGTGAATGAAGTCCTGACACGCACAATTGTGTGGGTTCTGTTTTTCAGCCGATGGTTCTTATTTTGTAAAATAAACTGTAAAAACATGTATTTGAGAGCATTTTAGTAAGTTTTTGACGTTTTGACACCTCCAGATTTCTTTCAGGTCTGATGACAAGCTGTTGCTGCCAAAAGGGCATTAATAGAAAAACTCCTCCTCAATGTAGAAAATGTAACGTTTACTTGTGTTTGAACGAAGATTTAATTTTTCTAAATTATTCCCCACTGTAAAATAGAACATTTCATCATGTACATATGTATATACACATGCATTGAGGTAATTTTTCTTTTTTGTAAGTAGTGAAGTAAGTCCTGACACGCACAATTGTGCGGGTGCTTTTTTCAGATGTTAATTTTTATTTTGCAGAATAAACTAAAAATATATGTATTTAAGAGCATTTTAGTCAGTTTTGACGAACAAACAAAAATTCACACCGCCAGTTTTCTTTCAGGTCTGAAAGGGATAAGGCCCCCGGACGTTGCATTATCGCGCTAAGTGTATAATTGTAACATTTAGCCGTAGCCTTGAGTTACCCAGTCATATCGCAGTATCACTTCTAGTTAACCACTAACAAGCTGATATGTATAACACAAACTTTCCGTACCTCCTTTCCTGAGGGCTTATCACCTTATCACGGTAGAACCTAGTGTATAAAAAAGGTATTGGGTGTGGTAGAGGACCACTGACAAGATGGGCTCTTCAACGCGATCATGTCTCTTGCTGCTGGCTCTAGTAGTACTGGTTCACGGCGCGGCGAGGTCCCGCTCGGCCAACAACAGCTTCCCTGATGACTTCCTCTTCGGCTCTGCTACCGCGGCGTATCAAGTGGAGGGAGGTTGGAACGCGGATGGTAAGATATATTTCTCGACTATACCGTAATAAGTAGGCTCAGTTTTTAACGATTTAAAGATAAGTGGTATAGAACTAAATGAGGCCACAGCACTAGTTGCAAATAGAGGATTGTGGCGACGTTTAGTAAATTCACAAAGGCTTGCAGACTGAACGCTGAAAGACATAACGGTCCATAATGATGATGGATGTGTGTATATGTTAACAAAAGAATTCAAGTGTTTTGCAATTTATAAATTTGATGACTCCATGATTAACAAAAGTACCTCTTTCTCATAAACTTCCCAACAAATTGTCAAGGAAATTTCACAGTATGATCTCAATATGTATAGAAAATAATCCAGAGAAGCATTTTTAATATATTGTTATTTAATTAATTTTATTGTTTAATTACTTTGTAAACTGAAAACTATCCGGAATAACTTGATATTTTTCTTGTATATCTCGGTGTTTAAAGTTTTCCCCAGTGTATATGTTTGTTATACTCAGTAATTGGTGTGCCACGAATCATGGCTCTTCCTTTCCCAGTTTCTGAGAAAAGTGTTGCTGTATAATGAAAATGGTGATTCTGACAAAGTGCACTTTAAAGTTGAACTCCATTTTTCCTTGCCATTCTTTTTATCAAAAGGCTCTCCAGAACTGTACTGAGTGTCCTCCTTTCCTTCAATATTTCTCTTCTTGTATCTTCTTTTCTGTCTTGTGTTCTTTTCATGGTCTTCGATGGATTTCTCAGCTGCAGTTATACATTGTCTGTCAATTCTCTTCAAGATATCTCGAGTGAATGCTCCAAACTTGAAGCCCATTCTCTGCAAGACTTTTATCCTCTCTGAGTTGCCACCATTAAATGCAAGAACTGCATCACAAACTGCCATTTAACTACCATAGCTGTGTAAAAATGTTATCTACATACAAGGGCATTCAGAGGAGCAGTGGCGGTTTCTGGTATAGCGCAATGGAGCAATGAACCTCCAGTTTATATCAAATTTTATTCAACTACTTAATATTCATAACTCCCTTGTCAATCTCGAAGCTCTTGCTTAGCCCATCTATCCGTAATATACTCGTATTGGCTTTCATTTCATGTGAACTGCGCACGTTCCGTGGCTGGATACTTGTCTGGAATGAACCCCCTTCGAAGGCGCTCTCTCCGTCCGTACCTGGGCGAAGGGAGTGGCTAGGTGCGGGGGGATATCGGCCGGCACGTAGACAAGACCAGGATATCGCAGAAACAGATATCTGTAGTTTACGCATGCGCAATATGCCACTCTCTCTAGTTTTGTCGGGGGTGTTGGGGCAAGGTAGACTGACCTTGTGTTGGGGTATGTGTCTGCCATCTGTTGCCCTTACAGGAATTCAACTACGTAACAGAAAATAGTGCACATAATTAGCGCTAGTGCTGAAGAGCATCATTACTGCCAGCAGTCACATTAAACTGCCAAATTCCAATTGATGTATTTTCCAAAATTTTGCCTTCTTTGGAATAATTACTTTTTGGAGAGAAAATTAACTTAAAACTCACCGAGGCAAAGAGTAGCGGGAATGTAATACCAAAGAAAACGCTAACTGCCTAGCCACAGGAGTTCTTAAAATTAAGTTACCAACATTTCGAACATGCATCCATAAAGTTTACTCTGTTTTTCAAGTGTGATGCTAGTGTTTACAACAGTTTGCAATAGTTATCATAATTTGTAATATTATTGTACGCTGTGCAAGCGTGTGAGTGTTTTTCTGCATTGTTGTGCCGTTCAGAAACATAATTTTTAGGACATAAAGAAGTAACAATATTTTCTCCGTGTGTGTATTTTTGTGCACTGTAGTTGCGTCCATAATATTTGTTCTGGACATAATAAGTTTGAAGAGTGATATGACACTTAAGAAGACAACCTCTCTTTCTCTCTCTCTCTCTCTCTCTCTCTCTCTCTCTTGAGCGTAAACTTTAGATTAAGGATGCCGGACGCCCAATGCCTGATCTTGATATAACGAGGCATCCTAAAAGTAAAAGTAATGAAATCGTGCGTAAATTCAGATTGGATTTATACCGTATAAAATAATCGAATGGATCTGTGGGTGCGAAATTACTAACATGTTGATTTTTTTCCTTTTTTATGATTCATGAGTGATGAAAGCAAAGGGACTTGGACCAAAGTCGGAGTGGTAGATATAGGATATCTGCCCAAAAAATAATAATAAAGTAACACAGAAGTTCTAAATCTCATATGCTTGCCCATTTACAATTCGATCTCCTGGGAATACACGATAACCGTCAGTAATTTGACTGTGCTTACAGGCAGTCTGTGGAAAGAGACAACGACCAAGTACGAAAAATTCGTTATGTGCTGTGTAAAGTTCTGTGGCGCGTTTGAGATGGCATTGCGCGGGCATGACGAAACAAGTGAATCATCGAATACTGGCATATTTCGAAGCCTCGTCAATTTTAATTCTGAAATTGACGTTGCATTAAGAGACCATCTGTTCAAAGCTACTGTTTTCAAAGGCACCTCGAAAGACATTCAGAATGATTTGCTTTCGTGCAGGTATGAAATCTGCCGTGAGGAAAAAAATCACCACAGCGCACTTCATTTCGGTAATCGCAGATGAGACCACCGATATATCAACTACAGCACAATTTGTTATCATTCTTCCCAACGGTAAGCCAGTTGAAAGATTCTGGGGTTTCCTCTACCCTCTAGTCATGATGCTAAGACAATATCAGACTATTTAAAATTTTCTTTGAGCGAAGTTGTGGATAATAGAGATAAGTTGATTTCACAAGGTTACGATGGAGCAAATGTAATGAGTGGTCACCATTCAGGGTGCAAGTTCTAATCAGGGAAGATTTTAGGCATGCACATTATGTGCACCGTTATGCCCATTCTCTGAACTTAGTCATGGCACAGGTGACAGGGGGGAGAGGAGATATTGAGGGGGGGATATTTCCTTCTGTTGAACCCCCAGTGACGAAAGTCACGCGCCGCCACTGATTCAAAGACTCATTCAGATTCTGCGTTTTTCCACGAACACATTTTTAGTAACTCGGAACTGGACAGAAACCTGAATATTGGTTTGATGACTTTCAGGATCGATTCCGGAAGACTATTCTTGTGATTGTAAGGAATGCCATCTCTCTGACCAAGTTTATAACGACACCAATTAATGGGGCACACATTCTCTTTGGGATATTCGTCTGTGGATAACATGTGGTCACGACGACAGCTTCTTACACATTTTTAAGAACTTTTCGTGGTCGTGCCATGATTTAAATCAATTTAAATAAACAGAATCAAAACAACGAGAAGTTATTGAAAGAAACGAAGCAAATACAAGTAATCACACTTTGTAAATAAAGATTTATATTGTTTCCGAGGAGAGTACAGAGAGGGCGCTGCGAGCAGAACATGTCGCCAAGATACAAATCAGCTGATTTTGGGCACCTATCGTAAATCGTAGATTTCAAGGATTCAACGTCGACAAACCAGACTTATTCTATGCAATTTTAATGTGTTACAAACATAAAAAACACGTATTTTCGTTGTTGTGATAAGTGAAGTACACCAGTCTGAAGAAATATAGTAAAAATGCAGTCAGAGATTTGAAAAGTGGATATACTAAAGACAATGGGTTGGGATATAGTACCATATCTCAAACAGTGGCGAAGCTAGGGGGGAATCTAAGAGTCTCAGATTCCCCAGACGAAATACGAATAGTAAATTATTGATATAAGGCACGAAAATTATGTCTAATAAACTTAATAGACTTCACGGCTCTCCGATCTGCCGCGCTACTCGCAGAGCACTGAGCCTAGCCATTGAGTCTGGCTTCAGCCAGACTCTTACCTTTCTGCTAGCGGGCGGGGCTTGTACTGGTTGCTATGACAACGTATGACGTCATGCAGCGGTAAGTGCTCGCTTTGAAACCTAGCTGGGAGTCTAGTCTCCAAGTCTCGAGTTACGAGTTAATGTTTACGTTCTGATCTGTTGATCTGTGAAGTTTACAACTTATTATGAGTGGTCCGTGTTTTGTGAAGAGTTGCCAGTATTTTTTTAATCCGTTTATAATGAATGAAAGTAATGATCTTATTACATACTTGCTTCGAACTCCATTTTCTTCTTTGTCTTTCGAAGAAAAATGTGCCCTGAAAGACAAGCGGCCACAGCCATTATTGAAAATTGTGCAAAAGGATGGAAACCAAATAAGAACTTTCCAGTCCCAATGGTATAAGGATTATACATGGCTTACAGCAAGTGTGACAGATTGTAAGTTTTATTGTTACATTTGCATATTATTTGGAGGTGATAGTGAATGGAATGAGGGTGGCATCAGTACCCTAAAAAATTTTCATAGAAGAGCACGTAAACACCAGATTTCAAAAAGACATATTCAGAACAGTGAGCGTTTTCTTCTTCTCGGCAGGAGTAGAATAGATCATGCGATATCAGAAGCGGCTCGTCTTGCAGCTCTAAAGCATAATGAGTTAGTAAATCATAATAGACGGGTTCTTGGCAGGTTAGTTCAAGTGGTGTGTTTTCTCGGAGAACAAGAACTTCCATTCCGTGGGCATGACGAGAGTAGTGACTCCGTAAATAAAGGTAATTACCTCGAGACCTTGGAATTGCTAGCATAAGAAGAACAATTCATGAGAGAGCATCTGGGAGCAACTTCAGGATTTAAAGGAACTTCTAGTGACATTCAGAATGAACTTATTGACTGTGTAACTCAAGTGATGAATGAAGAGATTCAGAAAGAACTTTCTATTTGTGAATTTGTATCAGTTCAGGCGGATGAAACATTAGATACATCTTGTCAGAATCAGATGAACATTATATTTCGGTATTGTGTTTGTTATAACGTTCAAGAGAGGTTTGTGGGGTTCTACGACGTCTCAAAAGATAAAAGTGCCACTGGACTGTCAGCCGTAATATTGGATGTCTTACGAAACTGGGGTGTAGAAAAGAAGTTAATATGTCAGACTTACGACGGGGCTTCCGTAATGGCGGGTTCTACAGGGGGTGTTCAAACTATCGTAAAGCAAGTTTGCCCACATGCAATGTTTATACATTGCTATGCACATAAGCTTAATTTGGTACTCTTGTATGGAGCATAATCTATAAAGAAAGTGCGTCTCTTTACTTATGATTTGACTGCCTTCCATACATATTTCAGCAAGTCATCAAATATAACTCAAGTCCTAAGAGATAAAGGCTTTAAACTTTCCCCGGCATGTACGACACGTTGGAACTTCCACTCCAGAGCAACACTAACAATAGCATCCCATTTCAAGGACTTGAAAGAAGCTCTTACACACATTGTTGATAAAGATGAAGAATGGGATGGCGAATCTGTTAATGGTGCTATGGGACTGGTTAAGAGATTAGATGACCTTAATTTCCTCTTCCTGTTGTGCGTCTTCAACAAGATATTTTGCTACACGGATCATTTATTCAAGGTGCTGCAAGCAAAATGCTCATCTAGTGTAAATATCTGCAACCATGAGATAAAGCAAACCATAAATAACTTAAACAATCTGAGAAATGAAGAAACAGTGAATGAATGCATAGACACCAGCAAAGCTCTCAATACCGCAATGGCAACAGAATCATTTGTAGTACATTAGCATATGAAATAATTGATACCACCGTGGTACAGATGGAAATACGGTTCTGTGACTTTGAAAACTTCCATTTTGCAGAATTATTGGATGAGAATCAATTTAAGCCTTACAACACAAGTTTTCCCTCAATGAAAATAAAACAACTCCTGAAGATGTACCCTTTTTTCGAAAGTGAACAACTGACAAATGAACTTGTGAATGTGTACTCTGATGAAGTTAAACATCTACCAAATACTGCTAAAATATATGTTGGATAATGGTCTGGACAAGGTTTACGAACAAACAACACGTTTGGTTCGTTTAGTTCTCACATTTCCAGTGACAACATGTTCGAGTGAAAGAAGTATGAGTGCGCTAAAACGCATAAAAACCTTCCTGAGGAATTCAATGACCAACAGTAGACTATGTAATTTAAGTACACTTGCGATAGAGAAATCTCTATTCCACGAACTGTCAAATAATCAGAGCTTCAGGGACCGTGTCATTGATGCATTTGCAGAGAGAAAGGAGCGCCGCATACACTTGCTAAGCTTGAACAATATTCTTAGACTCCCCAAGTAATATAGCTAGCTTCGCCACTGATCTCAAATACTTATTTGATTATTGTTTGGTTGAAGGAGCTATACCAGATGAATGGAGAGTTGCTATAGTAGCCCCTGTGTATAAAGGAAAGGGTGATAGACATAAAGCTGAAAATTACAGGCTAGTCAGTTTGACATGCATTGCATGTAAGCTATGGAAAAGCATTCTTTCTGATTATATTAGACATGTTTGCAAAATTATTAACTGATTTGACAGAAGGCAGTTTGGGTTCAGGAAAGGTTATTCCACTGAAGCTCAGCTTGTAGGATTCCAGCGAGATATAGCAGATCTCCTGGATTCAGGAGGCCAAATGGGCTGTATTGCGATTGACCTATCTAAGGCATTTGCTAGGGTAGATCATGGAAGACTACTGGCGAAAAAGAGTGCTATTGAACTAGAAAAAAGAGTGACTGAATGGGTGGCTATATTTCTTGAAAATAGAAACCAGAGAATTAGAGTAGGCGAAGCTTTATCTGACCCTCTAATAATTAAGAGGGGAATTCTTCAAGGCAGTATTATTGAACCTTTATATTTCCTTATATATATATATATCAATGATATGTGTAAAGAAGTGGAATTAGAGATAAGGCTGTTTGCAGGTGATGTTATTCTGTACAGAGTAATAAATAAGTTACGAGATTGTGAGCGGCTGCCGGGTGACCTCGATAGTGCTGTGAGATGGACGGTGGGCAACGGTATGATGATAAACGGTTTTAAAAGTCAGGTTGTGAGTTTCACAAATAGGATAAGTCCTCTCAGTTTTAATTACTGCGTTGATGGGGTGAAAGTTCCTTTTGGGGATCATTGTAAGTACCTAGGTGTTAATATAAGAAAAGACCTTCATTGGGGTAATCACATAAATAGAATTGTTAATAAAGGGTACAGATCTCTGCACATGGTTATGAGGGTGTTTAGGGGTTGTAGTAAGGATGTAAAGGAGAGGGCGTATAAGTCTCTGGTAAGACCCCAACTAGAGTATGGTTCCATTGCATGGGAGCCTCACCACGATTACTCCATTCAAGAACTGGAAAAAAATTCAAAGAAAAGCAGCTCGATTTGTTCTGGGTGATTTCCGACAAAAGAGTAGCGTTACAAAAATGTTGTAATGTTTGGGCTGGAAAGACTTGGGAGAAAGGAGACGACCTGCTCGATTAAGTGGTATGTTCCTAGCTGTCAGTGGAGATATGGCGTGGGAGGACATCAGTAGATGAATAAGTTTGAGTGGCGTCTTTAAAAGTAGGAAGATCACAATATGAAGATAAATTTGGAATTCAAGAGGACAAATTGGGGAAAATATTCGGTTATAGGAAGGGGGGTTAGGGATTGGAATAACTTACCAAGGGAGATGTTCAATAATTTTCCAATTTCTTTGCGATCATTTAAGAAAATTCTAGGAAAACAACAGATAGGGAATCTGTCACCTGGGCGACTGTTCTAAAAACAGATCAGTAGTGATTGATTGATTGATTGATTGATTGATTGATTGATTGATTGATTGATTGATTGATTGATTGATTGATTGATTGATTGATTGATTGATTGATTGATTGATTGATTGATTGATTGATTGATTGATTGATTGATTGATTGATTGATTGATTGATTGATTGATTGATTGATTGATTGATTGATTGATTGATTGATTGATTGATTGATTGATTGATTGATTGATTGATTGATTGATTGATTGATTGATTGATTGATTGATTGATTGATTGATTGATTGATTGATTGATTGATTGATTGATTGATTGATTGATTGATTGATTGATTGATTGATTGATTGATTGATTGATTGATTGATATCTTTTCACAGGTAAGGATTAAAATCTGTAACTGCCAGGGAAAACGAGTATAAGTCAGAAAATGACTTGTGCTCTTCTCCCATAGATATATATTAACACGTTTACTTGTACCGTTGGGACCAAATGAAATATTAGGCCTAGGTACATATCGTTTAGTTCTGACTTATGACTACATCGTACACTTACCTTACTTTGAATTTTTTTGACATACTCGTTTTTCCTGGTAGCCTACATTTATTTCTGGACCTCACAGCACAGCTGTAAGTTCCGCACCATGACTGCACGGCTGAGCCGGATGTCCAGAGATAGAAAGTTCGAATCCCGGTGCTGACTGGCTACCCTTAGAGTAGTGGTTTTTCCAGTGTTTTCCAATACTCCTTCCAGGAAAATGCCGGGATGGTACGTCGTATAAAGGCCCCTCCCCCACCTACCTGAATCCTAGACCTTAAAAGCTAGTTACATACACTGGGTTATCAGACAAATTCAACAAACACCTCAGTATAAGGGGATGATGGCCGATATGTCCCAAGCCACTCAAGTGAAGTAACAACAACATCATTTATTTAATGTAAGATATAAATGTTTGGGGAGGGGGAATAACAATGGGCGTGTGTGCGCGCTTATTCATATCTATAGTGGCTGGTAACCTAGATGTTAGGTTTTTCTATGTACGTTCATGCATGATATTGGCTGATAACCTAGATGTTAGGCCCTGTAAAACAATAATTATCATCATGACTAAATTTACATATGCAAACTAAACGTGAAGGTCTTTTAATAAGTGTGATAATGGTGATAGCCGGTTATTTATGTTTGGTCTTTGTAACGACAGAACCTTGAGGTTATCACCTGCATTAGGTATTGGTAATTTCAAAGTTTCTTTGACGATAATGATTATAGGTGCAGTGGGGACGATTGCGTTATTATCGGTCACGTTTCTTGAATTATAAGGCTTAACCAGCATAAAATCGGCATTATTAGAAATGCAGGTTATAGGTATGTTTTGTTGAGTTTATTATTTGCAGCACCGTGAAAATATTTTTAAAATAACTATTTCAGACTAATATTACGGAGAAAAACTAAACTTGTGAAATTAGGCACAAGTAACTAAAATAGGTTAACACCGTCAGACCTATTCACATCATCGTGTCGTTTAACTAATACATAAACACATCAGAATATTACACATTATACTTAACACTTATCATACAAAAAGGAACGGAAATATTCCTACGGAATTGGATTTATCACCATCTTCAATCGTTTAAATCAATTAATCATAAGCTGCACGCTTAAATCGGGATTTGCCCTAAATCAGCTGATCGGTCAGAGCTTGATGTTGGTGCCACGCTTGGCCGGTAGAAACATACGGAGCGCCCTCTCTATCTATTTCTATGCTCTAAGAGGAGAATATCCAACAGTCACAGTACAAGACAAAGAGAATAAACTCCATAGCATTGATGTTGTTTCCAAAGTACACAGATAGAGTGACTGGGCGAAATTCATATAGTCCAATCCATACCCACAAGAAGAAAACGCGCCAAGACCATCAGCTAATCGATTAGGGCGGCTAAACCAAGAACGACCCCAATCCTCAGACCAAGACCAACTATAATATCTCAGACCTTAACCGACCTATTGAAACTGTCCATAATGGCGGCAGCTGGAGTGCTAGCATGCGTTTGTTTTGATTTGTGTAAGCCATGTTGTTACCAAATATTTACGGAAATTTGAATATTATTAATCGTACATTATATTTATATCTATTTATAGTCTTAAGAAGGTTATAGATCCTCTTTCAGTGCCGTAAGAAACTGTTTGTTCTCAAAGAGCTTATTTATTCCAACAATATCGGTGGTGATTAGGTTAATGTTGATTCTTGTGTTCTTCTCTGAAAGTTTTTCTCTTCAGTTTTAGTTACCTATGCCATGTGTTTATAGTTTAATGTGCTGTGTGCCTGGATGTAAGTAACAGCTTCAGTATCTCCGTTTCCAAAAGACCTAGTATCAAGGCAAAATTGGGTTAAGAGCATTCGTAAGGAAAACTATGAACCGATTCATAGGACTAATAATGTTGTGTGCATTAATCATTTTATCATTTTGAAATCAAATGCATTGTTAGGGAATGGATTATATACCCATAGAAGGAGATGATCTAATTCGAGTGCCACGCAAACTTCCGAAGTTTAAACTAATGATGCCTATCCTAGCATTTGTCTTATCAGCCAACGTACCTTACTACAAAGAACATTAAATCAGTCCCAGATATTATGACTAAAATTTATTATTTAGAGACTAAATTAATCTTAAACGGTGGCGCAAGAATGATGTAATTAATTTTCAACGGTTTACAATGAACATGCGTAAACTAAACCTAACCCCATTTCCCGTAGAGTGAACATGAGGATTATGTTTTTTTTTAATATAAAATACAATTATGCCATCAATTCTGGCGAGTTTTTAGCTGACGAGTGCTTTAGATGGTCAAGTGTATCATACAAATATCGCTTGTATCTACTCAACAATACAGGTGGATTTTGGAGGGTTGAAATTTTGTTAGAGAAATTATTTTGCGTTTTTTACATAATGGGCTATGGTTAATCGTGGTGTTAGATAGTATTTCATGTAAGGTTAATAATGTGCTATGTTGACATCCATATATCGTATTTGCTGACCGGAGATTCATATGTGAAATATTTTTATACTCTGTCTAGTAGATAATATGGAGAGTTCGGCGGCCGCCACCTGGCTCCCAGGGGCCCGCTCTACCACCGCCACCCGGGAGGCCTTCCCGCGAGAAATTTGAATTTGTAAACAAAGCCACGTGCTTTTTGACAGCTGTCATCTACAACAACGCATCGCTAACCTCACTGCTGCTATCTTGACGGGCCTAAACCTTAGTGGTGCCAACGTAACCTCACTAGCGCGAGATTTGAATTGGTAAACAAATTCACGTGCTTTTTTGACACCTGTCATCAACCACCTTGCATCGCTAACCTCAGTGCTGCCCTCTTTACGGCACTGCTAAAAAAATTCCGTCAGCTGTCTTTAGCTCTCTTGTTTGGAAACAAACCTACACGCTGTTTTGACAAGCAGCCATCTTTAATCAACAGAGCACCGTGCTACCCTCTTTAGCTACATACCTTTGAGGCGGATATTTTGAAAAATGCTTTTTGACAGCAGCCATCTTTAATCAATAGAGCATCGTGCTGCACTCTTTAGCTACTTACCTTTGAAATGTGCTCTTGTTTGGAAACAAATCCACGTGCTTTTTTGACAGCAGCCATCTTTAATCAACAGATAACCGTGCTGCACTCTTTAGCTACTTACCTATGATCGGTGGAAAACGGTAAATAAAAATGTAAAAAGACTCTGGGATGGGTTTAAAGAAATTGTTGAGGAATGCGAAAACAGATTTGTACCTTTAAAGGTGGTAAGGAATGGTAAAGACCCACCTTATTATAATAGAGAAATAAAGAGACTAAGAAGGAGGTGCAGACTGGAAAGAAATAGAGTTAGAAATGGCTGTGGAAGTAAGGAGAAATTGAAGGAACTTACTAGAAAATTGAATCAAGCAAAGAAGGCAGCTAAGGATAACATGATGGCAAGCATAATTGGCAGTCATACAAATTGTAGTGAAAAATGGAAGGGTATGTATAGGTATTTTAAGGCAGAAACAGGTTCCAAGAAGGACATTCCAGGAATAATTAATGAACAAGTGGAGTGTGTATGTGAGGATAATCAAAAGGCAGAAGTATTCAGTCAGCAGTATGTAAACATTGTTGGTTACAAGGATGATGTCGAGATAGAGGAGGAGACTAAGGCCAAAGAAGTAACAAAATTTACACATGATAACAATGAAATTTACAATAAGATACAAAAGTTGAAAACTAGAAAAGCGGCTGGAATTGATCAGATTTCTGGGGATATACTAAAGACAATGGGTTGGGATATAGTACCATATCTGAAGTACTTATTTGATTATTGTTTGGTCAGAGGAGCTATACCACATGAATGAAGAGTTGCTATTGTAGCCCCTGTGTATAAAGGAAAGGGTGATAGACATAAAGCTGCAAATTACAGGCCAGTAAGTTTGACATGCATTGTATGTAAGCTTTGGGAAGACATTCTTTCTGATTATATTAGACATGTTTGTAAAATTAATAACTGGTTCGATAGAAGGCAATTCGGTTTTAGGAAAGGTTATTCCACTGAAGCTCAACTTGTAGGATTCCAGCAAGATATAGCAGATATCTTGGATTCTGGAGGTCAAATGGACTGTATCGCGATTGACATGTCTAAAGCATTTGATAGGGTGAATCATGGGCGACTAGTGGCAAAAATGAGTGCAATTGGACTAGACAAAAGAGTGACTGAATGGGTTGCTATATTTCTAGAAAATAGATCTCATAGAATTAGAGTAGGTGAAGCTTTATCTGACCCTGTAATAATTAAGAGGGGAATTCCTCAAGGCAGTATTATTGGACCTTTATGTTTTCTTATATATATATAAATGATATGAGTAAAGGAGTGGAATCGGAGGTAAAGTTTTTTGCGGATGATGTTATTCTCTATAGAGTGATAAATAAGTTACAAGATTGTGAGCAACTGCAACGTGACCTCGAAAATGTTGTGAGATGGACAGCAGGCAATGGTATGTTGATAAACGGGGAGAAAAGTCAGGTTGTGAGTTTCACAAATAGAAAAAGTCCCCTCAGTTTTAATTACTGCGTTGATGGGGAGAAAGTTCCTTTTGGGGATCACTGTAAGTATCTAGGTGTTAATATAAGGAAAGATCTTCATTGGGGTAATCACATAAATGGGATTGTAAATAAAGGGTACAGATCTCTGCATATGGTTATGAGGGTGTTTAGGGGTTGTACTAAGAAGGATGTAAAGGAGAGTGCATATAAGTCTCTGGTAAGACCCCAACTAGAGTATGGTTCCAGTGTATGGGACCCTCACCAGGATTACCTGATTCAAGAACTGGAAAAAATCCAAAGAAAAGCAGCTCGATTTTCTCTGGGTGATTTCCGACAAAATAGTAGCGTTACAAAAATGTTGCAATGTTTGCGTTCGGAAGAATTGAGAGAAGGAAGAAGAGCTGCTCGACTAAGTGGTATGTTCCGAGCTCTCAGCGGAGAGATGGCGTGGAATGACATTAGTAGACGAATAAATTTGAATGGCGTTTATAAAAGTAGGAAAGATCACAATATGAAGATAAAGTTGGAATTCAGGAAGACAAACTGGGGCAAATATTCATTTATAGGAAGGGGAGTTAGGGATTGGAATAACTTACCAAGGGAGATGTTCAATAAATTTCCAATTTCTTTGAAATCATTTAGAAAAAGGCTAGGAAAGCAACAGATAGGGAATTTGCCACCTGGGCGACTGCCCTAAAAGCAGATCAGTATTGATTGATTGATTGATTGATTCATTCATTCATTCATTCATTCATTCATTCATTCATTCATTCATTCATTCATTCATTCATTCATTGATTGATTGATTGATTGATTGATTGATTGATTGATTGATTGATTGATTGATTGATTGATTGATTGATTGATTGATTGATTGATTGATTGATTGATTGATTGATTGATTGATTGATTGATTGATTGATTGATTGATTGATTGATTGATTGATTGATTGATTGATTGATTGATTGATTGATTGATTGATTGATTGATTGATTGATTGATTGATTGATTGATTGATTGATTGATTGATTGATTGATTGATTGATTGATTGATTGATTGATTGATTGATTGATTGATTGATTGATTGATTGATTGATTGATTGATTGATTGATTGATTGATTGATTGATTGATTTTGAAATGTGGTGGCTGTAAATTTCACGTGTTCTTGTTTGGAAACAAATCCACGTGCTTTTTATGACAGCTGTCATCCGCCATCTTTAATCAACAGATCATCGTGCTGCCCTCTTTAGCTACATACCTTTGAGGCGGACAATTTCAAAAATTATGTTTGACAAGCTGCCATCTTTAATCCACAGAGCACCGTGCTGCCATCTTTATCGTAGTAGTGGGCAGTTTCTGCGTAACAGCTGTCATCCGCCATCTTGCATCGCTAACTTTTGTGCTGCCCTCTTTAGCTACTTATCTTTGAGTCGGACAATTTAAAACATTCTATTTGACAGCAGCTACATACCTTTGAGGCGGACAATTTGAAAAATTCTATTTGACAAGCTGCTATCTTTAATCAACAGAGCATCGTGCTGCACTCTTTAGGTACATACATTTAACATGTGGTGGCGGATAATTTGAAAAATTCCGTCAGCTGTTATCCGCCATCTTGCATCGCTTACCCCAGTGCTGCCATCTTTACGGTACTAAACCTTATCGTTCTGGTGGTGGGTAATGTGCTTTTTTGACGGCTGCCATCTTTAATCATGGGAGCACCGTGCTGCTATCTTTAGCTACATACATTTAACATGTAGTGGTGGCAATTTGAAATTCTATCCCGATGCCATCTTTAATCTACTGAGCACCGTGCTACTATACCTTTGTGAAATTGAATTGTGGTGGCGGATAATTTAAAATTCTGTTAGCTACAATCATTAAACATTAGTGCATTCGCAAACTTAACCTCTCATCTACTATCTTGAAGGAGACTCTCCTCCTCCCCTACCTCCTCGGCCTCCTCTACCTCCTTCTCATCCTCTATCAAGGCATAGCTTTATCGAACACGCATCGCGAAGGCAAGAGTGTGCAGCGATAACATCATTTTGCATGGTTTAGACTTGTAGATTAAAAAATAATCATAACAAGACTAAAATCGATGTTGTTAACTTCAACATATGATCAGAACATCGGTTGATGTGTTTACAACATATCTGGGGTATACCTTTGTTCTAAGAGAAAAATAATAATAAGACTAGAATTCTGAACAGCTTGCGTAAGATAGCGATTGCTATAACCTCCTTTTCCTCTTCCAGCTCTATCAAGGCATAGCTTTACCGAACATACAACGCGATCTTATGCATATCGCGTAGCTAACTCGCTCAGTAAACGATACAGCAACACTTCAAAATGATTTGCCTAGTGCGAAAATCATAAAACCATACTGTGTAGTTAACTCGCTCAGTAAACGATATAGCAACACTTCAATGATTTTACCTAGTGAAAAAAATAAACCGTATTGCGTAGCTAACTCGCTTAGTAAACGATATAGCAACACTTAAAAATGATTTGCATTGTACGAAAATAAAAACACACTGTGCACATATCGCGTAGCTAACTCGCTCAGTAAACGATATAACTTCAATGATTTGCCTAGTGCGAAAATAAAAAACACACTATGCATATATCGCGTAGCTAACTCGCTCAGTAAACGATATAACTTCAATGATTTGCCTAGTGCGAAAATTAAAAAACCATACTGCGTAGCTAACACACTCAGTAAACGATATAGCAACACTTTAAATGATTTGCCTAGTGCGAAAATACAAAAAACCACACTGTGTAGCTAACTCGCTCAGTAAACGATATAGCAATACTTCAAATGATTTACCTATTGCGAAAATAAAAAACCATACTGCGTAGCTAACTCGCTTAGTAAACGATATAACAACACTTTAAATGATTTGCCTAATGCGAAAATCAAAAACACACTGTGCACATACTGTGTAGCTAACTGGCTTATTAAACGATATAACTTGTCTTGTGCGAAAATAAAAAACCATACTGCGTAGCTAACTCGCTTAGTAAATGATATAGCAACACTTCAATGATTTACCTAGTACGAAAATAAAAAGCACACTATGCACATATCGCATAGCTAACTCGTACAGTAAACGGTATAACTTCAATGATTTGCCTAGTACGAAAATCAAAAACACACCGTGCACATATCGCGTAGCTAACTCGCTCAGTAAAAGATATAACTTCAATGAATTGTCTAGTGCGAAAATCAAAAAACGTACTTCGTAGCTAACTCGCTTAGTAAACGATATAGCAACACTTCAATGAATTGCCTAGTACGAAATTCAAAAACACACTGTGCACATATCGCGTAGCTAACTCGCTCAGTAAACGATATAACTTCAATTATTTGCGTAGTTTGAAAATAAAAAACCATACTGCGTAGTTAACTCGCTCACCGCACTGCTAAGACGCTTAGTAATTGCAAATACACTAACATACGTGATGTAAAAAATCAAGAAAGCACAATGCGTAGCCAACTCGCTTAGTATTTGCAAATACATCACCGAAACACACACGAACAAGAATGTTGCGAGATACTACATACTTACATGTTTTAAAAAAAGGGAGAATGAAAAATCATAAATTATTCGTACGCATGTTGTCTCCTCCAAGTTGTAAGAGCAAATAGAAGCAGTACCGGTATAGTGTGGGTTTCTGCTTGCGTAGAACGTGAACAGAAGTAGCATGTTATCTCAGAAAAACTACGCATGACCTCGCATACACGCAAGTCAGACACAATGATAGATATCGCGATTCAAATCCTGGCAACTTATGCCGTCAGGAAGGGCATCCGGCCAGATCCTTGTCAGGAAGACTGACGATCGCGCAGGAAAGGGCTAGCTACCCCGCCTAGCATTTGCTGTCTTCAGGGCTGCCGACAGTAGGGGTTCGAACCCGGTATCTCTTGAAGTAGCGAGAATGATTGCGGGCACGATATGTTGATGGTGATTCATCTGTCGGATGGAGGCGTTAAGCCATATGCATGTCTCTTTCGATAGGAGTAGGCTATGTGCTGGCACTGGGTTTTACCCCCTCCCTCCTGTCGTATATTACATCTTCAGGCAGAGAGTAGTATACAATTTCGAATAACTAGAGTGTGTGCAAAAAGCTAGCATTAAATTCTTTAAGAGTAAGGGCATATAACGCTGTTGATGGTGATTTATCTGTTGGATGGAGGTGTTAAACCTTGTGCAGGCTCCTTCAACAAGAGTAGGCTATGTTCCGGCACCGCGCAGGCTTCTTAATGCTATTCGAGGCTATCTGCTGGCACTGGGTTTTACCCTCTCCCTACTGTCGTATATTACATCTTCGGGCAGATAGTAGTATACAATTTCGAATAACTAGAGTGTGTGCAAAAAGCCAGCATTAAATTATACTAGCAAATGTACCCGTGCTTCGCTACGGTACTCTACATTGTATACGGATTCCTCCGTAAATTACTGTAAAGGCAGTGAGTAGGCCCGTAACTTGGCAGGGTGGGCTCGCGACCACGGACCCTTAGGTGAGTCTCCAAAGCGACTTCAATTTATTAATATATATATTATATTTCACCCCCCTACCGAGGGGTTCTAGGGGCGTCTTGCTCCCACAGTACTTTTTCCACATAGTAGGTTATATTTGTACGCCCCCACCGCAAAGGGGGCTGAAGTTGAACTTTAAAAAATCCGAAGTGTCAGTATTCATGTCAGCGACCCCGAAATCTATGGATTCGACACTATTTTCGATTATTTGTATATATCACTCCCCCCCTCGCCACAAAGGGCGTGAAAATGAAAGGCCTCCACACGTAATACCGTGCGAGTTGAAATAGAACGAAAGTTGACCAAGGGAGGTCGAAAAGGATAGATGAAAGTGAGAAGCCTAGCACAAGGAAACAGAAGCAATGTCAGGACTCAGCTAAGGCCCCGCGATCGCCAACCCATACTCCCTATTTAACAGCCCCTGAGGTTGCTTGTAGTCGCCTCTTATGACACGGCATCATGATAGCACTCGAATTCGACTGCGACTGACAGTAGTAAAGGGAACGTGCCATTATAATGAAAATACCTTCCCTACTTCCAGTCATAGTGTAGTTGGGGAAGTATCATGAAATCGCAGGTGGCCTTGGGTGTTAGCAATCAAAAACGTGATGGAGTTTTTCCGTTTTAATGCCAGGCCACCGTGTGTACTTCCAGTCGCTGTCGAGTTGGAGAGTTCCCATTACAATGGGATATCTTGTTTCCTTTTTCCAATGATAATCAGTTGGGGAGTTTTAACTATAATGGCAAGCGGACTTGTCTACCGACAGTATTAGTCCAATTGGGGAGTTCGAGTAGAAGTCAGAGTCGAGTTGGGAGTTTTAATTATAATGACAGTTCTGCTTACTTATTTTTTTGATATTTGCTTTAGGTCGCACCGACACAGATATGTCTTATGGCGATGAAGGGATAGGAAAGGCCTAGGAAGTGAAAGGAAGCGGCCGTGGCCTTAATTAAGGTACAGCCCCGGCTTTTGCCTGGTGTGAAAATGGGAAACCACGGAAAACCATCTTCAGGGCTGCCGACAGTGAGGCTCGAACCCACTATCCCCCGATTACTGGATACTGGCCGCACCTAAGCGACTGCAGCTATCGAGCTCGGTTGCTTACTTAGTGCCGGTCACAGTCGAGGTGGAGGGTTTCCGTTATTACGGTAGATCATTTTTGCTATTCCCAGTCAGATGAGTTGGAAAGTTTCGGTTAGAAAAGAAGGCCCATTTGTCTACTGTTAGCGAAATGTATTTAGGGTTCTTCAATATAATGGCAGGCCCACTGGTGGGCAGGCGGTCACAATCGAATTTCAAGGTTCCCATTATCATTATAGGTCGTCTTTGCTATCCCCAGTCACTGTTGATTTGCGAAGTTTTCATTGAAATGGCATTTCCGCTTGCCTATGGCCAGTTAGTATCAAGTTGGCGACTTTTCATGACAATGTCAAGCCTTCTTGCCTATTACCAATCAAAAATGTGTTCGGGCGTGTGGGTTATAAAAGTAGGTCCCCTTGCTACTGCCAAACCCAGTCAATTTGGGGGTTCCCATGATAACGGCAGATCTTCTTTCCTATTTCCGGTTATCGTGTTTTGATTATATTGCCAGGCCCCCTTGCGTATTGGCAGTCACAACGAAGTTGGACAGTTTTCATTGTAATATTATTTCAGTTTGTCTACTGCGAAAAACATTGAGTTGAGGAGTTAAAATTATATTGGCAGGCCCCCTTACCTTCTGCCAGTCACAACCGACGTGGGGTATTTTCATTACAGTGGCAGATCCTCTTGCCTATTGCCAGTCACAGTCGAGGTGGAAGGTTCCCTACCGCTACAGACAGTAGATTTGAGCAGCTTTGGTTATGATGACAGCCAACGGCCGTAGCCGTGTTGAAGCACCGGATCCTGTGAGATCTCCGAAGTTAAGCAACACTGGACGTGGTCAAGATTTGGATGGGTTGCCACGCGCTGTTAGGTGGGGTTAAGGGAATGGAGGAGCGGAAAGGGACTGGCCACCCTACCGTACGTAAACTCCGGCTCAGGCACACCTCTACGGAGGTTCGGACCTGCCTTCGGGCAGAATACACCCTTTAGTTATGATGTCAGGCATACTTTCTCTTATTGCCTGTCACAATGGACTTGCGCAGGTTTCATTATAATGGCCGGCCCACTTGCCTATCGATAGCCACAGCCCTCTTTCCTATATTCAGTCATAGTGTAATTGGCGAGGTTTGGTTATAATGGTAGTCCCGCTTGCCTACTGCGAGTCAGAATCGAGTTGAGGAGTTTTAATTATAGTAGCAGTTCCCCTTGCCTACTACCAGTCACATTCAAAATGGGGAGTTTTCATCATCAATGCTGGTAGAGTTTACCAGTGCTAGTCACAGTCGAGTTTGAAGTTGCTATTATAACGGCCGATCTCCTTTCCTATTTCCAGTCATAGTCGAATTGGGAAGGATTTTTATAATAGCAAGCCCCTTACCTACTGCAATTCACAATCGAGTTGAGGAGTTTTAATTATAATAGTACTCCCCCTTGCCTACCACCAGTGTCAATCAAGCTCGAGAGTTTTCATTTTAAGGGCAGACCCCCTTACCTAGGGCCAATCGCAGTCAATTCGGAGAATTCCCATTTTAACGTAGGTCTTCTTCCCTATTCCCAGTCAGTGTCGATTTGGCCAGTTTTCATTATGTTGGCATGCCCCCATTTCAACTTCCAGATAATCAACAGTGTGCTTGGAAAAATTAAGTAACACTGATGATCTTCCCATAATTAGGAGTCTATTCGTTTATGGGATCAATTTCATTTAATTTGTCACCAGTACACGTACTGAAGCGAAGGAAGAACAGAGTCATTGAAGAACCTCTTGATAAACCATGTTTCGTGTTTTATTTTCTGGTGCACATATAAACAGGGACTTGCTGCTGCTGACTCGGGAACATGCGACGTACAGTTGCCCGTGGGAAAAGCAGGGTGATCTGAGGTCAAGTCCAGCAATACTCAACGTCTGGCCTTGGGATTTATTAATAGTCATCGCAAAGCAGAGGCTGACTGGAAACTGCAGACGCTTGAACTCAAACGGGTAGTTGGTTGGGATTAGTGGTATCCGCGGGATAAGAACTGAGTCTCCTTCACCGCATCCAGTCATGATAGTTGCCTCTATCACATGTTTGTGGAGGGCGTTTACCTGAAGTCTTGTCCCATTGCACAAATTAGGTGGGCTGAGATTGCGCATGAGTATGATTGGTGCGCCGATCTTTAAGGTAATTTTGTGCGATGGAAGCCCCGGAGCCGTTATAGAATTCAGGAACTCAGGAGGATAGTGAACTGCGTCGTCAGAGTTGATTACTTCATTGACAGACGTATAAACTGTCTCCTCGCCGTGGAACATTGTGAGGATAGTCGAATTAATGTACGCCGCTTGTTCATTAGTTGGAGTTAAGATCGCTCTGCAGCAGAGCCATGAGATGGGTTTGCTCCTAATATTTTCTACGTCCGGGTACACCGATGAAATGAGAGCTTCAAGGTTAGAAAGCGACAAACAAAATTCATCAGAAAGAGTAATGATCCCGTTACTGTCTCCCAGTGAGCCGTTCCCAATCGACAACAATATTTCAGTGAATGTATGTATGTTTTCATCACCACCTAGATGTACCCTCATATTCTGTGTCAGAGACAGTTTTTTGATATTTGGCCAAAGTGATGATCTCCTTAATGAAGCGTTCACTTCATCTGCTCTGCTCCCTCTTGGAACAACCGGTAAAGTTTGACGAAAATCACCAGAAAAGAGGATAGGGACACCTCCAAAGAAGTTATCACTGTTTCGGATGTCCCGCAGCGTTCGGTCAACTGCTTCAATCGCCTTTCTGTGAGCCATAGTGCATTCATCCCAAATTATAAGACTGCAGTCTTGCAGAACCTTGGATATGTTACTTTGTTTTGTGATGTTACATATTGGTGACTCTGTGCAGTCAAGATCTATAGGCACTTTAAACATCGAGTGAGCAGTTTTGCCACCGGGTAAAAGAGTGGCTGCGATCCCCGAAGAGGCTACTGCTACAGCAATCTTACTATCCTGTCTGATCTTAGACAACAGTAAGTTAATCAGGAATGTTTTTCCAGTTCCGCCCGGAGCGTCTAAGAAAAACATTCTACTTTCCTTATTTCTAACACAGTTTAATATTTCCCGATATACTACAGTCTGTTCATCTGTAAGTTTTGGTTCATTTAATAGAACAAAAGACCTTAACGCTTCTTTATTGTAATTTGTTTCCCTGAGATAGTCAGCATTTAACGTTTGTAAGATCTGAGGGGAAGGAAGGCCGTAAATGTTCAAAGGCTGACCGCCAATCGATAGAACGTATTCTTCGAGGTCTTGAAGACATCTGTCTTCCACATGGGCGATCATTTCATGAGCAGTACCGTCGTTACAGGGGGAAAGTTGTCGTAAGAAATCTTCTGCTAGGCTCTCCTTATATTTGTTCCACAGATCCAACGGATCAGAGAGACTGCAAAAGACTAACAATATGCCAAAAAGCCGGCGAAGTTTTGCTGGGCTTTGTGAAACTATCGCCTCCTTCAGTGTCTCTTCCCATTGAGAGTCATCCAGGAGTAATCCATGGGCTTTGCATGCACTCCGATATGTAGGGTGAAGTATGCCATTGACGGTGCGAAGATCAGTGAAGGATGTTGGTCCCCTGACAGTGAACAGAAGCATGCGTAAATAGAAGCACTCGGAATTATTAGGATGGACTGCATACACTCGGCTAATTACGTGCTGCTTTCTAACGCCCGAAAATGCTACCACAGGTACTCCTTTCTTCCTTCTTACAAATGTACCTTGCTGTTTGTTATACGTATAGTAAGAGGGAACGTCTTCATACAACAGTGTCTTAGCAAAATCATCTGTCTGACATAAGTTAAAGAATGCCATTAAGGTGGTGTTACGTGGATTTTCTACTATGTCATGAG
Source organism: Anabrus simplex (assembly GCF_040414725.1). Classification (NCBI taxonomy): domain Eukaryota; kingdom Metazoa; phylum Arthropoda; class Insecta; order Orthoptera; family Tettigoniidae; genus Anabrus; species Anabrus simplex. Next base: position 1,637,313,963 of record NC_090265.1, read on the forward strand.
CCGTTTCTGCAGTAAAGACAATTCTTTGAAAATTTTGTAGATGAACATCTAAATGCATTACTGGAGGATACCTTTCATGGATAGGAAATGAAAGAATTCGCCAAACTGCTTCTGAGCTGGATATGTACCTTCCGCTCTGATACTGGCACACTTCATCATTTTTGTCTTGCAAACCTAAGACTGCCTGATCGCTTCCTTTGTTGATGTACTTACAGATGTATTTGATGGACTTAACACTGCTACAGTATTCAACATTGATGTGTGTTTTGAATACCCTAGACAAAACAGGACAGTATGGCACTATCCATCTATTATCCACTTCCATATCCTGTCCATTTATCATAAGGCGTGCAGTGAAGCCACCCATAGAAGGAATCCTGCGCTTGTAGGATGGGTACCCATCGTTCCCTGTGACAGTTTCATTGACGAATGCTCGTGGGTATCGTTTTGAGCATCGTCCACCTTTCATACATGGTGAGCCTACGTTGAAGGATCCGCATGGTCCATGGACCATGTGACATTTAACTATGTTAAAAAGCTGTGGATCTTTATCAGGATCTGGAAATTCAGCACTAATAACCTTATCAATATCGACGGGTCGTATCTTGTCCTCAAGCCATAATAATATGTGGGCGTGAAGCAAGCCACGCTTTTGCCATTCAACAGAGTACATAAAACAAAGAGTTGGCCCAAATATTTGTTCTCTGGTTAGTAAGTCCATGAGAGATTTTAATTTCATGTGAAATACACGTGTAATAATGTCGTGACGATCATTCGCTGACTGACCATTATATACGGCATTACCAATTTCTTCCCATTTTGGATTAGTTGTAGCTGTAATAAAAAGATCTGGACATGAGTATTTTCGCACATAACAGAGTGCATCTTGAGATCGCTCGTGCATATATCGGGGTCCTCCAGTGAAAGTGGACGGTAAAATGACTAACCGTCCCAAATCTGCCATGTTACCCTCGTCCTTCCTCAGGGCGTCTTTAAGGTGAATGTAGCTCTCAGCCCTTAATTCCCTTTGGTGTGTTCTGATATAGACTAACCTTTCAGTCTCTATTTTAGCATACATGTCTACCCAGAACTGATTGGACAGTTGACGGTAACAATGTAAGTAGTTTACCTCGCCTTGTCTTATCATTATACGATAAGAATAAAACTGAAGAGAAGATGTTTTCTTGAGAGGGGTCTTTAGTTCTCCGGTTCGTGGGTCTACGTGGTACAGTAGGAAGTGGTAGCCATCATCTCCACGAGGGAACATCAGGGGATATTGAAGAGCGTCGTATGATCGGTGGGTTTCAGATATTCGTCTCAGGCCCTGGTCTCTTGTCCGAAGCACGATGTCTCGCTTATCACATTCGTGTCCAACCAATATGACAGCTATCTCGTTTGTTGTCGGCTGATTACAACAGCCTCTGTGCTCACCAGCAGGAACTCGGTCGGCGTGGATCACAATCTTGTGGGTGTCACCGTCCGGCATTGTCTCTAGAGTTGTCTTCAGTTCCTTGACATATGGGTTCACATCATGTAACATGCCCTGCAAATCATTAACTAAATGGGTTTTTAAATTTGGTATTATTGCTGTTCTTTGATCTACCTGTGCTTTGTGGTCTGCAATGAAATATATTTGAAGATATTTAGAATTTTCATTGTTTGCAGGGAGAAGTGAACCTATTAAGTGGTATACTTGTCCTTGAATTTTGAATGTTGGCATAAAATTTCCTTCCACTACTTTAGTAGCTCCGAAGCTTGTCATTTGGAATGCGCTGTTGTAGGCTCGCACAAATTGAAGAAAATGGCGAGAGTCAGTATGCGTCCCATTTAACAGAGAAATAAGAAGTTCCGGTAGAGGAGTTACATGATTTAATTTAATTTTTCCGGAAGAGCAGCACATTCCCTCTGGCTCTTGCTTCCATTTGAGAGCCCTACAGAAAGGGCACACTTTACTCAAAGACCCTATATGGGCTCTTGGATGGTAGTCGATAAGAGGGTTATAAGCAAATGCACTTCGCTGCTTTTCATGCCATGGAATCATATTAGGACACCTAGATTCAATTGACGTTGAATGTAATTCTCTAACATTGGCATGTCTCACTCTATCTTCATCTAACCGTCTGAGATATTCATCAGTGGTCTCTGATGAACGTCTTTCTGCTGCACGTTGTCTTTTCTCTTCCTGCTGGACATTTTGCATTTCGTTTAACGATGCGTAGGTACTTCGTCGTTGTGTTAACGCCTGAGAATATTCCTCCGCAGCTAGGTTTTCGCGTGTGAGGGAATGGTGCTCTCTGTCATGCTCCATTCGAGCCATCCGCTGATCCTCTGATTCTGTTTCTCTTAAACGCATCTGTCTAAATCTTTGCGATCTGAGTATTGCCTCGCGGTCTGAAGCAGTCTCAGAAGCCCTAGATGTGGACTGGCGTGCTCTCTGTGAGCGAAGCCTGGCCTCGCGCTCAGAAGCAGTCTCCGAATCACGGTCAGTGCTCTTCCTCAGTCTGTCTGCATTGAGTCTGGCTTCGCGGTCTGAAGCAGTCTCAGACGCCCTAGATGTGGATTGGCGTGTTCTCTGTGAGCTAAGCCTGGCCTCGCGCTCAGAAGCACTCTCCGAATCACGGTGAGTGCTCTTCCTCAGTCTGTCTGCACTGAGTCTGGCCTCGCGGTCTGAAGCACTCTCAGACGCCCTAGATGTGGACTGGCGTGTTCTCTGTGAGCTAAGCCTGGCCTCGCGCTCAGAAGCACTCTCCGAATCACGGTGAGTGCTCTTCCTCAGTCTGTCTGCACTGAGTCTGGCCTCGCGGTCTGAAGCACTCTCAGACGCCCTAGATGTGGACTGGCGTGTTCTCTGTGAGCTAAGCCTGGCCTCGCGCTCAGAAGCAGTCTCCGAATCACGGTGAGTGATCTTCCTCAGTCTGTCTGCATTGAGTCTGGCCTCGCGCTCAGAAGCACTCTCCGAATCACGGTGAGTGCTCTTCCTCAGTCTGTCTGCACTGAGTCTGGCCTCGCGGTCTGAAGCAGTCTCAGACGCCCTAGATGTGGACTGGCGTGCTCTCTGTGAGCTAAGCCTGGCCTCGCGCTCAGAAGCACTCTCCGAATCACGGTGAGTGCTCTTCCTCAGTCTGTCTGCATTGAGTCTGGCCTCGCGGTCTGAAGCAGTCTCGGAAGCCCTCAATATCTTAACTTTTTTAGCTTTTGATATGGACCGTCCAATGTTAATTCGCTTCCTAGCAGGCATGGTCAAAGGAACAGTCACAAAAGTGTCGAAACCCAATCAGTAACTCTGTAATGGGCAGCAAAGTGCATGTGGTGGTGATTATTTTCTGTTGGTGACGGTGGTGTTGGTGATTATTGTTTTAACAGGACGTACAACGGGGCAACTATCCTCTATTAACACTAATCAGAAGAAAACTGAAAGAGATCCGATACTTCGAAGAATGAAGTTATCGGCAAAATAAAGGGAAGGGCCGCAATGAGCTCGAAAATATCAAAAACAGAAACCCCTCCCAGAGCAGAAACTGGGAAGGCAGGAAGTACTAAGGGGTAATAGTCAACAAAGTAGAGGTAGTTGTGATTATTGTTTCGAGAGGTAGTACAAATGCGCAACAATCTTCTGTTAACACTAATCAGAACGAAATATGAAGAGATGCGATACTTCGAAGAATGAAGATATCGGAAAAGGAAGATAAAGTCCACAAAGGGGTTAAAAATCGCAATCAGCAACAGAATTGAAATGGCCGTATTGGTGATTGTTTCAAAAGGAAGGACAACTCCTCAACAATCCTGCCTTATCACTAATCAGAACGAAATTGAAAGAGATCCGATACTTCGAAGAATGAAGATATCGGCAAAAGAAAGGGAAAGGCCGCAAAATGCTTCCAAATAACAACCACAAACCCCGCCCAGAAAAGAATTTCAGATGCAGTGGTTCCCAATGAAATTAGAGTATCCGAAAATTTCTAAAGTGGAAATAAATTAACGTACCGTCGCAACACTTCTGAAACAGGAAACAATATTTCAGATATTTTTAAACGCAATAACTGACATGAACACTCACATAGATATGTTAACAATCTCAGTTAGAAAGTAACAATGTAATACAGAGAAGAACTAAGCGCCACCAGTGTGAATACCATTAAGCAGTCAAGTTCCTTTTGCTCAGAGCAATATTGATTTCGGTTACGCTTATCGACATGGATGATATAGACTGCTGAAGCTGACCGAAGTAGCTGTTGCCTGTGACTCATGGGTGGCCCAGATTGGTTGCGCAGTAGTGTCGTAGGACAGGTATCCTAATTAGGATAAAACCTTCAATACTGGTATTTTGAAGGTTTATGATGAGCCGAAATTATTATGTTATTATATTTATGTTTCGTGTCCATGGACGTATAACGTGCGGACGTACGGCACACAGATTTCCAATATGGCGTCAAGGAACAGCACCATTAGATCTCTGATGTAAAACATGTATAAATTCTATGTAGATTGTTTTAGAGAGCGATTGTTTTCTTTTTTGTATTCCGAGAGAGGCACTGAATGTTTTCTTCTATCTGACAGGATAAGTTCGTAGCGATAATAAAGTTGCTTTTAGAATACGTAAAAGTGTTCTCGTGTGATATTTTTATTGCGTAAAATAGAAAATCGCATATAGAGAACGACAGTAGATGTTGGTTTTCCCCACAGGAGCACCGTGACTGTGTAGCACACAACCGCACGTGTATCTTATTTCTTTGTTTATAGCTGTCTCTCTTATAAAGGAAAGATTTCCATGTAACATCTGTACGTAATTTCTTTCCTTATATTGCTGTTGGTGTGTATAGTGACCTACTGTATTTTGCGTAGCGTGTGCATCGTAGTTCGTTTCTGTGAACCGCCTGTTGCGTGGTGAAGGTGGGAGGGGGGGGGGGGAGGAATACATCCGGGTTATTCCCTGCCTGTCGTAACAGGTGACTGAAATCGCCCCAGGGGTCCTTAACTTGGCAGGGTGGGCTCGCGACCACGGACCCTTTTAGGTGCACTTACTTATGCCACGCTCCTCACTTTAGCTATATTATCCGAACTTCCGTGGTCTATTCTTGTTCTTTGCAGACTCCGACGGCATAAGAACATTCGAGGCCTCATTTCCACGCCCTTCGCGGATAACTTAATTTCGGAAGAGTCGGATTCCTCCATTTTTGTCACTGATTACTGTTAATATAGGATGGTTGCCCCGTTGTAGTTCCTCTTGAAACAAAAATCAGCACCATCACCACTCTCTTCTCTCATCCGACTTGTGTTCTTATGTTTGAGAGATCTCGGGAGTTGGCCCAATTTTAAGATCGTATGCCGTTCCTGAGGCCAACCGAATGTGGAGGATTGTATTGAACAATTACGCCTTTCTGCTGGGATTCAATCAATCAATCAATCAATCGATCAATCAATCAATCAATCAATCAATCAATCAATCAATCAATCAATCAATCAATCAATCAATCAATCAATCAACATACGGAGTAATTAAGGAAGAAAATAATAGTTAAGAAATCTGACATTAATGGAAAATAGATTATAATAACTGTGGAGAGCCGGATGACGACAAATATGTAAATACCAAGTGAATGTATTGCTCTTACTTATGCCCCTCAATAAATTATGCTGGTGTGAGTTATGGATATAAGAAAGCCGTAACAGAGGAGCAAATTAGGCGCAGGGATTCTTAGGTAAACATATAAGATGACTAATGGTGTTATTACTGAAGCTGTTCGAGAACGGTTATAGGCCTAACCTCCAACGATATTCCGCCATTATCCCGCAGAATGGCCGATTGACACCTCTCTTGTTATTCTACCGCCCCCACCCACAGGGGGACGTTGTCGGTCTGTCGGTCACTCAATGCAGAGCATGGTACCAGCAGAAAATTGTAAATTTCTCCGTCATGTGAAGAGTAAGGTAAATTATGAACATAACGAAAGTTGTTTATAATGAAGAGACGTTTCACATACGGTAAACGAAGTTTACAGAAAATCAATAGTATAAGAGAAAAAGGAGGAAAACCAGAATGGTTTTCCTATAAACCCCCCATCTATTGTAATATTTTAAAATGATATGCACATAGAAACCTTCCCCGGGATGAGCATACTCTAAATATGAAGTTTGGTTGAGATCTATTTAGCCGTTTCGACGTGATGGCTTTCGTATAAACACCCCGTGTATTGAAAGATTTTAAAATGATATGCATATCGAAACCTTCCCCGGGATAAGTATACTGTAAATATGAAGTTTGGTTGAACAGACAAACAGACAGACAAACAGACAAACAGACAAACAGACAAACAAACAAACAGACACGAAACGTAAAAACCACCGATTCGGTCTTGAGTTGACCTAAAACGGATAAATATCTGAAAAATTGGCAAAACAAAAGAAATTACAGACAGCGGACCCCCTACAATTTTATTTATATAGATAATTTCGCTGCTGTAGAATCCTGGAGCTGACGTTGCCATGGTACGGTATTCTACATTGTATTCGAATATCGAAGTAAATAGTGTACATGCAGTAAATAAGATAGTTTTAAAATTGCATGTCTCTTAGCGTTATCCGAGAAAGAGCATGGGGAGGTCCCCGTACGTTTCCAATGTAAAGTGTTTGTTACGGATTTGTGATATAACGGCAGGCTCACTTGCCTACTGGCATTCACAATCAGGTTGGGAAGTTTACATTATAATTGCAGGCCCCATTGCCTACTATGCGGACAGAATCGATTTGGGGAGTTTTCGTTAAAATGGCAGCCCCCCTTTCCTACCTCCAGACAGATTACAGTTTTTATTATAATGGCAGGCAATTACCCTACTATCACTCGAAATTGAGTTGTGCAGTTATCATTATAATGACAGGCCCATTTTCCTACTGCCAGCCAGCGTACTGCCAGTCACACCAAGTTGGTGAGTTTCCATCAAAATAGCAGGCCACTATGCCTAATGCCAGTCACATTTTAGATGAGTACATTTCTTTATAATGGCGGGCACCCTTGCCTACTGCCAAACACAATCGGGTAGGGGAGTTTTAAACAAAACTGCATGCTCACTTAGCTTCTGCAAGTCAAATCGAGAAGGGAACTATTCATTACAATTGTAGGCCTTCCTTACTAATGACAGTTACACAGGAGTTGGAGAAGGAACCCTTTCCTACTGCCAGTCAAAGTCGGTGTGGGGAGTACTGATTACAATAGCAGACCGACCCTTTCTCGATCGCTAAATCGACATCAGTGAATATATATAGATCGACATACGAAAGTATATGCGTGTTTACAATATTGAAGACCTTCATTTACAGATTAACTGCTACTAAACGTACGTCATATCGACAAAGGATTATACCATAAGACACGCCGGATTTAGTGGCCTAAATGGCTGGTCCAATGATATGTAATCTATTCTTGGGTCAGATTTAGAAACGTGGAACAGGGTAAAGGTTTTGTAAGATCATCTCACATTACATTACTTTTCGGATAATAATGTGACAGCTACATACGTAGCATTTGGCTCACATATGGCTACTGAGTGGGCCAATTTTCGTGAAGAGTTTGATGATTCTGTATTTCATATAAGTAATTGAAAGTATGAATAATGCATGTGAAAATTCCAAATTGACTTAACATCGATTAATAGAGAAAAATCAAACGTAAAAGGGATACAGATACGGCATAAAGTCATAAGACCAAGGTTGTAGATCATTCCAAATTGAACGGAGATTGTGCAATCCGTTACGTGATAGGAATTTCCGAAGGTCTGCACCATCATTAAAATTGCCTGCATATTTCGATATTCTTCGGGGATAAAAAATGAAAAATTTAATGATATAGGATTTTTCATTCGTTACAGGCTAAAACGTATAATTTTGTCAAATTTCAATTATCTTCTTATTCTTCTGGCAGATTATGCCACAATGTGGATTTTGGGCGAGGCGGGTAAAAATTAGGACTTTCAGGAAATCAAAAATTATGGAGATTGTTATTATTACCCCTTAAACGGAAATCTGTACGAAAATTTCGCCAAAATAGTCAGTGTAGAGGTACACAGTCGTTACGATTTGATTTATATAGATAAGGAATCTGCTCCATGTAAAACACCTTTTGGGCTATGTCCGCTGGACTTAACCTGCAAAAGTGACCATTCATGATATCTCCCTTATTAATCCTCCTGACGAAAAAATGCACATGAAAAAAAAGGTTTAGAGGTGGAATTCCATCAGGTTTGGTCGATTTCCAGTCAGGTTGGTCTTGTTCTGTATATATTGTGGAAGAGTAAAATCACCATTTCGGTTCCTTATAAACCGCCAGTCCATTCCGGAACATGAAATGTTATTTACGTTTAAAACCTACCTTTGGACAGGTGGATGCTAAATATAAATTTTGTTTCGAATGTCTTCAGTAGTTTTCAAGTTGTAAGGAATACGCTTTACACGCACCCGCTCGTGAGTTAAGTCCGATGGGACTTGTACAGAAAAACGGTCCTTTAATGATATCTCCCTTATTGATCCTCGTATCGAAATGATGCACATGAGAAAAAAAGGTTTAGACATTAATTTCTACCAAGGTAGGTAGACTTCCATAAACTTTTGTTGTGTATATTTTTTGGAAGTGCAAAATCACTGTTTCGGTTTCGTATAAACCCCCAGTTAGTTCAGGGATTTAGAAACAATATTTGCCCTGAAACCTATCAAGGACAGGTGTATTATAAATACGAATCTTGGTGGAAATGCAACCAGTAGTTTCTAGCATTCACGTACATACGGCGTAATTAAGGAAGAAAATAATACAGTTAAGAATGTTGAAACTAATAGAAAATGGATTATAACTGAGGACAGCCGGATAACGACAAATAAATAAATGCCGTGAGTTATGGATATAATAAAGCGCTAACAGAGGAGAAATTTAGGTTCAGTGATTCTTAGGTAAACAAATATGAAGATGACTAATGGTGTTATTACTTAATCTATTCGAGGGCGGTTATAACCTCCAACGATATTCCGCCAATATCCCGCAGATGAGCCGATTGATGCCTCTCTTGCCATCTACCCAAGGAACAACCACGAATTTAAAAGCATGATGAGGAAAATGGCAATACGTTACTTCCCTACTGGCATGCAGTCAGAGACGTTGCCATGGTAACCTGTAGGTTCGTTGTCGGTCTGTCGGTCACTAAATGCAGAGCATGATACCAGCAGAAAATTGTAAATTTCTCCGTCATGTGAAGAGTAAGGTAAATTATGAACATTACGAAAGTTGTTTATAATGAAGAGACGTTTCACGTACGGTAAACGAAGTTTACAGAAAATCAATAGTATAAGAGAAAATAGAGGAAAACCACTGTGGTTTTCCTATAAACACCCCGTCTATTCAAAGATTTTAAAATTATATGCATATCGGAACCTTTCCTGGGATGAGTATACTCTAAATATGAAGTTTGGCTGAGATCTATCCAGCCGTTTCGACGTGATGGTGGGAAAACCACTCTGGTTTTCCTATAAACCCCCCGTCTATTCAAGGATTTTAAAATGATATGCATATCTAAACCTTCCCCGGGATTAGTATACTCTAAATACAATGTTTGGTTGAGATCCATCCAGCCGTTTCGACGTGATGGTGGAAAAACCATTCTGATTTTCCTATAAACCCCCCATATATTCAAATATTTTAAAATGATATGCATATGGAAAACTTCCCCGCGATGAGTATCCTCTAAATATGAAGTTTGGTTGAGATCTATCCAGCCGTTTCGACGTGATGGTGGAAAAACCATTCTGGTTTTCCTATAAACCCCCTGTCTATTCAAGGATTTTAAAATGATATGCATATCAAAACCTTCTCCGGGATGAGTATACCGTAAATATGAAGTTTGGTTGAGATCTATCCAGCCGTTTCGACGTGATGGTGGAACAGACAAACAGACAGACAAACAGAAACAATTTTATTTATATAGATTTTTACACTCGTTCTTCACCCCCTTTCCATCCCCGCCCAAAGGAGTCCTATGAGTGCCTTACACAACAGTATATTTTTTTCCCAGATATTAAGTCTTATTTGTACCTATTTTGGTTGACAGCTATGCCCAAACGTACATGCATAATCTCACTGCTCTAGAATCCTGGAGCTGACGTTGCCATGGTTACGGCAGTTCATTTCTTTATCCGATTCCTAGAGCAGGGGTAGTGTGGTGCCAATATCTCCGTAACGGTTGGTTTTAGGGCCTTAAAACATGGTTTTCGGGCCCGTAGGGCTTACCGAGTTTTGTTCTTTGCGTCAAGAGGATTAAATTGAGCTTTGTCTCGTCCTTATACGACAAATTCGATATTTTGCCTATAATAGTATAAGAGAAAATGAAGGAAAACCGTTTTTCCTATAAAACCCCCGTCTTTTCAAAGATTTTAAAATGATATGCATATCGAAACCTTCCCCGGGGTCAGTATACTCTAAATATGAAGTTTGGTTGAGATCTATCCAGCCGTTTCGACGTGATGGTGGAACAGACAAACAGACAGACAAACAGACAAACAGAAACAATTTTATTTATATAGATAAGACTAAAGGCATATAACGCTGTTGATGGGGGCGTTAAACCTTATGCCGGCTCCTTCAACAAGAGTTGGCTATGTGCAGGCTTCTTAATGCTATTCGAGGCTATGTGCTGGCAATGGCTTTTACCCTCTCCGTACAATCATAATATTTTATCTTAGGAACTTGCACCAGCTAAATGCTCCTTGAGTTACAAGTGCCTTATTGCTGAAGGTCACTACAGCGGGAAGACTAGTGTACAATTTCAGTCAACGCATGCATTCCTCACCTCGCTCTGATTGACTACACAGATACAACGTCAAAGACAGTGTTCTAAGCGGCGGAACAAGAATCGAACCTGCTATGTTAACAACAAAAGATGTAACCCAGTGCGAGCACATAGCCTGCTCTTACACCCGAACTACACTGTAAATGTTAGGAGCTCCTGTTTTACAACTGGATGCGGTTCCTAACGTAACAGGACCGGGATTAAAAATCTGTTTTACAGCCGGGTGCCATTCCTGACGCAAGATTTTAAATAGCGAGACTCTGTTTTACGGCCGGTTGCCCTTCCTGGTGAAAAACTGGGATCAAGAATCTGTTTTACAACCGGATGCCCTTCTAGGATTTTAAATAGCAGTATCTAGCTTCTTAAATCATACACCATTGTTTAATGGCTGGTTGCCCTTCCTGACGTCGAAGGCCTGAGATCAACAATCTGTTTTACTACTAGATGCCCTTTTCAACGCGAGAATCGGAGTTATACAGCTGGATACCCTTCTAAAATTTTAAGTATCAGTATCTAGCGTCTTACATCACGAACCATTGTTTTACGACCGGTTGCCCTTCCTGACGTCAAAGGACCGAGATCAAGAATCTGTTTTACAGCTAGATGCCCTTTCTAACGCGAGAATCGGAGTTTTACAGCTGGATGCTCTTCTTAACCCAAGAAATAAAATTTTAAATCGCAGTATCTAGTGTCTTACATCACGAACTATTGTTTTACGACCGGTTACCCTACCTGACGTAAAGAACTAGTATCAAGAATCTGTTTCACAACTAGATGCCCTTTTTAACGCGAGAATCGGGGTTTTACAGCTGGATGCTCTTTTTGATGTAGGAGCTATGATTTTAAATCGCAGTATCTAGCGTCTTACATCATAATCCATTGTTTTACAACTGGTTGCCCTTTCTGACGTTAGAGAACTGGGATCAGGAATCTGTTTTACAACTAGATACCCTTCTTAACATGAGAATCGGAGTTTTACAGCTAGATGCTCTTTTTGTTGCAAGAACTAATATTTTAAATCGCAGTATCTAGTGTCTTACATCACGAACTATTGTTTTACGACTGGTCGCCCTTCCTGACCTCAAAGGACCTGGATTAAGAATCTGTTCTATAACTAGATACCCTTTTTAACGTAAAAATCGGAGTTTTACAGGTGGATGCTCTTTCTGGTGCAAACATTTTAAATCGCAGTATCCAGTGTCTTACATCATGAACTATTGTTTTACACCCAGTTGCCCTTACTGACGCAAAACTAGGATTTTAAATAGGAGTATCTAGCCTCTTACATCATACAAGCTTCGTAGACCAAAGTAGAGCAAAGTATGCCCCTTTGCAACGACAACAACATGCGATGGCAGGTAAATATGTAGCTGCGCGAACTCCCCTCCTTCGAAGCAATTCACAACACAAAGTTTATTCACTGCCTCGCGATGTATTCCAGCGACGAGTGTGTGGGTATGTTACTTATCTATTGAGAAGCTGGACAGAATGCATACCAGGCACAACGCCAGTACCAAGAACTCTATCCGGATAGACGACAACCGACGGGCATGACATTTCGGAGTGTGGAAAGACGCCTGCAGGATTCTGCATCCCTGAGAAAGACACAGCCTAATCGAGATCATCCCGTGACGTCTGTTCACAATGAAGAGGTCGTGTTTGACGCTATCCGGCGTAACCCTCATACTAGCACACGGGCTATTGCACAGGCGACGAACAGCAGCCGAGCGACTGTTATGCAGATATTGCATAACCATTACCCACCAGTTTCACCCGTATCATCTGCACTTACACCAGGAACTCCATGCCCGGGTAGCGTTCTGTCAATGGATCCTACAGCATGTGGACACTGATCCTGCGTTTCTAGTGACTCTGTTATTTGCGGACAAAGCACTGTTGTGGAACCGTTAATTGCCATACTATGCATCACTGGAGTGTGGATAATCCCCATTGGGTACGACAGAGAGCTTTTCAGGTATAGTGGAGTGTGAATGTATGGTGTGGAATCATGGGTGATCACTTCATCGGTCTCCATTCGTTTGAGGGGCATGTGACGAGTCAGCGCTATCTGTAGTTTCTCTAAGATGAACAACCACCGTTTTTGGAGCATGTGCCACTCCTTCACCGCTGCAGGATGTGGTTTCAACATGATAGAGCTTCGCCGAACGCGGCGGTGGTCGTCCGGAACCATCTCCATGCGACGTATCCTGATAAATGGATAGGAAGTGGAGGACCTGTCCCCTGGCCCGCCAGATCGCCCGATCTTCCGCCCCTGGATTTTTTCTGTGGGGCTATGTAAAACAACTGGTGTACGAACAGGAGGCGGCCAGTCCTTGTCACCTTAGACAGCTCATCACCGAGACCTGCCGATCCGTTTCGCCAGAGATGTTGCAACGGGCCAGACGGTCCTTACAACATCGCGCGTAGCTCTTAATCGACCATGAAGGTCGTCAGTTCGAGGAGATGCTGCGCTATACGACGTGGATAACTGATATCCTGGTGCATGTTCCCTTTCCTCTATCAAACCAGCTTCATACCAACGGCCCTTTTCAGGGCCAAATAAATAAATCATTCTGTGAAAAATCCCGATATTAAGTATAAAACCGTGCCACATCCCAGGAAACTGGCTAAAAACATACCGTACTTGCATGGGACTTGAAACTTCTAACCCTCGAGCACTGTCAACTATCACACATCCTGCCACGCGCTAGCCATGTGAGCTACTGCGACACTTAGCCTACGGCGCCCACTTCCCAGCATATACTAGCTACAGACCATCATCTCAACATCCTCGTCCAACCCATCACCATACCCAATCCAACGATACATACGGTCTTTTACAGGGTCAAATAAACAAATCATTTCTTGGAAGCTATCAAGTATGCAACCTTACCACATCGCAGGCAACTGGCTCTTAAAAAAGAAATCTTCTGTGGGATTCGAACCTCCGACTTCGAACGCTGCCCACTATCACATATCACCTCACCCGCTTGCCATGTGAGCTACTGCGACACTTCACCGAAGGCGCCCACTTCTCTGCCTATACATTACCGTGCTCCCGGTCTGTGCGTCCACCTCAAGTTTTAAAGTGCGTGACCTGCGTATCTGTATTCGTTTTACGGGTTCTTTCGAGGTAGGGCCTACCCATAATGAATTAACAGTGGCGCTCACGATTCCTGACGTCTTCTAGCCCGTAAACACACATCTCGTTATATTACCCCAGTTTAGGGAGAAGGACCGATGTCTTTCAGAGTTGTAATAAATGTGAAGGGATGCATAAAACTGGATCGCAAGGAGCTGGTGGACCACCGGGTATACCATAATTTCTGATAAAACTATTGAAATGAAATAAAATGGCGTATGGCTTTTAGTGCCAGGAGTGTCCAAGGACATGTTCGGCTCGGCAGATTCGGGTCTTTTGATTTGACACCCGTAGGTAACCTGCGCGTCGTGATGAGGATGAAATGATGATGAAGGCGACACATTCAGTCAGCTCCCGTGCCGGTGAAATTAATCAATAATGGTTAAAATTCCCAACCCTTCAATGAATCGATCCCGGGATCCCCTGTGACCAAAGGCCAGCATGCTAACCATCAAGGCATAGAGCTGGACGGATAGAAACCATTGAACGTGTTTCTCAAATATCAAGATTTTCATTTCAAAAACGCGCATCTTGTTTAAAGACTGTTTGTTTTTAGATGTCATCAAAGTACTGGTGCATGGAATTGCGCCGTTCCCACGTCCAGGATGGATGGCGTACAAGAAAACTCCAGCTAGGGTCGGCGAGTATCTCAGGGAAAATATCGTAGTACTTTAACGTGTGTGCAAAAAAAGGCCGGACTCGTAACTAAATATTTCGTTGACTAAGAAAAACAGTGATGGACGTCTCCATCAAACGAGTCATCGAGAGACCAGACATATTAAATTATGCAATATTTAAATCAAAATTATATATTTTACTAAGTAGCTATGAATGACATCTCAAATATATCTTACTCACTATCATTTATTCGACCCCCCCCCCCCTCCAAACCCCGTGGCGCAACAGCCCCGAAGGGCCATGGCCCCGAAGGCCTGCAGATTGCTAGGTATCGTGTGGTCAGCACGAGGGATCCTCTCGGCCGGTATTCTTGGCTTTCTGGACCGGGGCCACCATCTCACAGTCAGATAACTCCTCAATTGTACCAGTAAATATGTTGGAAGATAGTCCGCCTAGTCAAGTCAATACTATTGACTAGGCGGACTATCTTCCAACATATTTACTGTTACTAAGTCAATACGGATCCAGTCCCGACCATCATGGTCAAGATTATTAATAATCCTCAATTGTAATCACGTAGGCTGAGTGGACCTCGAACCAGCCCTCACATGCAGGTAAAAATCCCTGACCTGGCCGGGAATCAAACCTGGGGCCTCCGAGTAAGAGGCAGGCACGCGACCCCTACACCGTGAGGGCGGCATCATTTACTCATAAAAGGAAAATACGATGGACAACATGTGTAAATATGGATCGAGGATCCAAAATTAATAATTATAATAATTATGTATGAACGATTCAAACTTATAATACTGAGCTAATTGATTAATTTTGGATCCTCAATCCATATTTACACATGTTGTCCAAGGTATTTTCCTTTTATGAGTAAATGATGCCGCCCTCACGGTGTACGGGGCGCGTGCCTGTCTCCTTAATATCAACATTGAACTGGATATCTGCTTCACTTTCATAGTAAATCATATAAATCAAATTCGCATGAGTTAATATCAATGAAATTTAGCACTTAATTTTGTTGTCGTATGACACTCCTCATTTTACCGTAAGTCTGCGTTCAATTCTTAGGACAAATACCTTTCTTACTTATTCAAAGTTTCGTACGATTGGCGGAGAGGATAAGATTAGTTTCGTACATCAATAGCAAATATCTTCTTCTTATTATTATTATTCTTAATCTGGTTACCCTCCAGTTGTATCCCCCGACCCATAGTCTGAAGTTCCGGGACACTGCTCTTGTGGCAGTAGAGGTGGGATCCCTCGCTGTGTCCGAGGGAAAAACCGACCCTGGAGGGTAAGGAGATAAAAGAAGACGAAGAAGAAGAAGAAGAAGAAGAAGAAGAAGAAGAAGTTGGAGCTGAACTGCAATAATTGGGGCAAGTAATCGTTCATAGGAAGAAGAATTAGGGATAGGAATAATTTACCCAGGGAAATATTCGATAAATTTCCAACTCTGAAATTATTTAATACGTCCATCGAGTATTGTAATAGGATGTTAGGATATGAGTATCATACAACGTTTTATATACAGGGTTTCCATAAAAGAACTCCGGGGTTTTGAGGCAAAATATTGTAATGAAGTAAAAAACTTATATTAATGTTTAATACATGGTTTCATTTTCAAGATTTTAACAATTTAATAATGTTCAATATGAGCCCCTTTAGTGGCACGGCACACATCATAACGGTATTCCACCTTTTCCCATATCCTGGCCAGCATGTCTGGGGGGACGGTTGCCACACAATTGATTATTCGTTCCCTGAGATGGCCAACATCACGAATTTTCTCCGCATACACAAGATTATTCTTGATATGCCCCCAGAAGAAAAAGTCCAACGGAGTCATATCAGTGCTCCTTGGAGGCCATGGAATAGGTTCTTCCCTTCCAATCCATCTGTTGCCGAGTCGAGCGTCAAGTGCCTCACGCACACGCAAACTGAAGTGTGGCGGTGCCCCATCTTGTTGGAAGTAGACTATACGCTTCTCCGCCTCAATGTCATCTAACTGAGGAAAAGCATATTCCTCTAACATGTCACAATAGACATCACCATTGATATTTCTTTCAACAAACTGAAGGGACCTATTACTCTATCATGCATAAGACCACACCAAACATTCACTTTTGGCGTGTCACGTTCATACTCTACGAACTCATGGGGCGGCTCTGATCCCCAAATTCTGTTATAGACCCGTTCACATGAAAAGTCGCTTCATCATAAAAATAACATCGATTTCGTTTAGCATAAAAACAGAGAATTCAAATCTCTTAATCTTGTCTGTCGGTTTAATGTGGTGTAACAGTTGAAGTTTGTAAGCAGTTAAACGAAGTCTTTTATGAACTACCTTACGAACTGTTGATCTTGGTAACCCCAACTCCAGACTGCGTCTGGTCAATGATTTCTTAGGGCTTCGAAGGCATGAAGCTCGTATTCTGTCCACATTCTCTTGTGACACACGCGGCCTACCCGGCGACTTTTGTTTTAAAACACTTCATGTTTGTTTGAAAGCACTTAACCATTGGCGAATGGTTTTATCCGTAGGCGGGTCAACACCACAATTACGTCGCAAGTTTCTTTGTACCGTAACAACAGACTGAGTTTCCATTAGCCAAATAACACACTGAGCCTTTTGTTCCGGCATCGCCATACCGCGGCAATCCAGACAGCACTGACTGCCGCTACGTTGTTTCAAGGTCAACCCTCCGCAGAGCTGCCAACTGTTGATGAAAACATTCCCTATTGGTATGAGTAAAACTTGATGAGCTACTCGTTTCAGAGAAATTAACTACATTTTGCTATCTTCTATAGTTATTAAGATATGAATTTTCAAAACCCCGGAGTTCTTTTATGAAAACCGTGTACTACTTTGAAGGTTTGAAGTTTTATTAGATTTGAGGGTCGGCTTCAATGCCAGTCGAGCGCACAGGAATTTCAAGATGGTTATTGAAGAGATGATAGCAGTAATAGCGTATGTGCGGCGTAGGAAGTAAAAGTTAAATGCAAATTGTAGGTGCATACTTCCGTAGTCAACAGTCTTACAAGCGTACTGTAGTTCTTTAGCAATCTGCGTTTATCCATAGGATCATTTTACGTATTAATAACTATAGTACCGGGCGAGTTGGCCGTGCGCGTAGGGGCGCGCGGCTGTGAGCTTGCATCCGGTTCGAATCCCACTATCGGCAGCCCTGAAAATGGTTTTCCGTGGTTTCCCATTTTCACACCAGGCAAATGCTGGGGCTGTACCTTAATTAAGGCCACGGCCGCTTCCTTCCAACTCCTAGACCTTTCCTATCCCATCGTCGCCATAAGACCTATCTGTGTCGGTGCGACGTAAAGCCCCTAGCAAAAAAAAAATTAACTATAGCGTTATGTGTAAATGATTGACAATACAAGATACTGTTCTTAGAAAGTCCGGAAAAGAAACTGTTCGCCACCTTTAGGTTCGTATCATCTTATATATTCCTATAAACTTTACAGATTTTCATTCCGAATGGTCTGTTGATGAAAGTTAGTAACAATGAAACAGTGATGGCCGGGACTGAATTTCAATTCTTTCGGTGTCAAAACTGCCCATTTTTTTAAGAAATAGGAATATACTGCATCCATGGACGAACGGCAATGGACTATCCTGTGAGTAGACCTTCCGGTCACCGATGTCAGGAGCATTTTCACCTGAAATCTTGGTTAGTTGCGATGCTAAATTGGAAGAGCTGCCACACGGATGCCAGATGCGATGTATGACTCCTAAATTACCCCTTCAGAAAGGTGGAGATTTAAAGTTAAAAATTTCATAATTGTTCCGTATTGAATAGAGAAATATACAATATTAAATAGAAGGAAGGATCTACCTTTCCAATACTCTGTTATTAAGTTGAACCAAATAGAAGTTACAACCTGTTCATTTCGGACCGGTCTCAACACATTTGAAGTGTCATCATCAGTCAAATAGCAAGGCAGAGCAAAAATTAAACCATAAAGTTCTAAAAACACATAACACAATGATCACAGTCAAAAAGAGTGCGTAGAATAATTAACACTATTTCGTGCGGAAACAATTCCAATTGAAGTTCATAAGCAGGTCTTGTATAATCTTGTTGTGCTGCATTTACATATGAAGACGTATGAAGACGTTGTATTAAAGGTCAATAACGAGTTAAAGGACTAGTTCTAAGATGAAAACTTGAAGGATAACTCGTTATGAAATTGGACTTGTGATATGCAGTTATGTATAGTTGTTGCTAGGCAAGGTCTTGTAGGCATTTGTTGTTTCGGCCGAAGAGTGGAAAGCGATTTAATTGAAGTCTAAGGAATACAGTGTAGGACTTAATGTCAACAACTCAAAGCGGATATATGAATCTTAAAAATAAATTTGAATCATTAAAAAAGAATGAAACTAAATAAAAATATTTTTAAAACAGGAAGGAAATTTTAAATAATTACAATGTGAGCCTCAACTCAAACAGCTTGCCGTGGTATTTATAAATGTATGGGAGACGATAAATAGAGAAAAGGTTGGGGAATAATGAGCGCTTATTAGAGTGCAAACTGGTCGTAAGTTCAAAATTAGATACTTTGAACACGTTAATGCAATAAAATACAACAGATTTTTGCCAGTGGGGCAACACATACATGACACAAAACATATTTTCACTACAATAGACCAGGATATAGAAATTCTCAACACACTAATTAAAGGTCCTCTCCTAGACATCACTGAACACTGTGTTATACACTTTGACCAGTTTTTCAATCCAAACCTTAACCTGAATGATATTTTTGAAAAGCCTAACGCCCTTTTCGATTTTCTCATCTCCATTTTAACTAATCTCAACTCAACAAGTAAGCGATCAATATTTCACAATTTACACAATACCTTCTCATGCTACTTGCCCCTTCTAAAACGTCCCCATGATCCTCCTTAGATATCCCGCGCCCTTTCACTCTACTAAGCGCTCATTATTCCCCAATCTTTTCTCTATTTATCGTCTCCCGTACATTTATCAATCACCACGGCAAACTATTCGAGTTGATCCTCACATTGTAATTATTTAAAATGTTCTTCCTAATTTTTAAAATATTTTATTTGGTTTTATTCTGTCTTAATGATTCAAATTTCATTTCAAGATTCATATATCCGGTTTGAATTGTTGGCATTAAGTCCTACACTGTATTTCTTAGACTTCAATTAAATCTCTTTCCACTCTTCGGTGAAAATACAAATGCTTACAAGACCTTGCCTAACAGCAACTATACATAAGTGCATATCACAAGTTCAATTTCATAACGAGTTATCCTTCAAGTTTTCATCTTAGAACAAATCCTTTAACTCGTTATTGACCTTTAATACAACGTCTTCATACGTCTTCATATGTAAATGCAGCCCAACAAGATTATACAAGACCTGCTTATGAACTTCAACTGGAATTGTTTCGACACGAAATAGTGTTGATTATTCTATATACTCTTTTTGGCTGTGATCATTGTGTTATGTGTTTTTAGAGCTTCATGATTTAATTTTTGCTCTGTCTTGCTAATTGGCTGACGATGACACTTCAAATGTGTTGAAACCGGTCCCAAATGAACAGGTTGTAACTTCTATTTGGTTCAACTTAATAACAGAGTATTGAAAAGGTTGATCCTTCCTTCTATTTAATATTGTATAAGGCGGATATGTCAGAAGCTGCACCATGGCGTCCCGTTGGCATCTCTGTGCGATACCTCCCTTAGAAGGCTAAAGAGAAGAAACATCTCTATTGCAGGCAAGGGCGAGAGTATATGGGATCACATGCTGCACGAACATCCGGAATACTCAGCGGACCGCCAGAATGGAGACGTGGCAGATGACTCATATCATCTCTACAAAGAGGATGTAAGGATACTAAAAGAAATGGGGGTGAGTAATTTTCTTCTCTAATTTATGAATAATGTATTATGTTGTTCCGAAACTTACTTCCGAACTTCGATATCATTTCAGATGAATCATTACCGCTTCTCCATTGCATGGACTCGTATAATGCCAACAGGGGAGGCAAATAACATTAATCAAGCAGGAATAGACTACTACAATAACCTGATTAACGAGCTGCTGGATAACGGGATACTGCCAGTGGTGAGTGGGTTTTTCATATACTACTAATGTTGAATTGGAGCCGATCAATTGCCTCGCCTGGTCAAAATATGGCGTAAAATGCCTCCCGTTTGCATGAGCTACGGTGCGTAAATTGAACCACATTTTCATTCCCATTTCCAGACTCCGGCTTTCGAGCGAAATTCGCACAAATTACTGGTATTGTCAAAATGTCATCAGCTTCAGTTAGAAGAACTTCGTCATAAAACTTAAAATGTGTCTGCAGTCATTAAATACTGGCTTTTAAACAGGCGAGGATTATAAAAACAGCCCTGCGAATTCAAGTCGAGTAATCTGTTATTGCCAAAGTACAGTTATTTTATCTTATTATACTAATTATTTTTCCAGGCTTCTTAGCGAAAGACTGGTGTCTTGCTGTGCTTGTTTAAGAACGTCACTGAAATGATATGTTTGGAAGGCTGGCGGTGAAAAATCTGCATTGAAATGATTCGTATTTCAGGGTGGTGCGTCTAATGGATGATGATTGTACCGACCACGTGACAGGAGGCAATCCGGCGGCTACTGATGACATAGTCTGTGAATTCCCTTATTCCTTCGCCATTCGGTTGTAAAGCTATCGTATCTACGAGGCATTATCACAGTAGGCAATGGTATGATGATAAACGGAGTTAAAAGTCAGGTTGTGAGTTCCACAAATAGGAAAAGTCCTCTCAGTTTTATTTACTGTGTTGATGGGGTGAAAGTTCCTTTTGGGGATCATTGTAAATACCTAGGTCTTAACGTAAGGAAAGATCTTCATTGGGGTAATCACATAAATGTGATTGTAAATAAAGGGTACAGATCTCTGCACATGGTTATGAGGGTATTTAGGGGTTGTAGTAAGGATGTAAAGGAGAGGGCATGTAAGTCTCTGGTAAGACCCCAACTAGAGTATATTCCAGTGTATGGGACCCTCACCAGGATTACTTGATTCAAGAACTGGAATCAATCCAAAGAAATGCAGCTCGATTTGGTCTGGGTGATTTCCGACAAAAGAGTAGTGTTACAAAAGTATTGCAAAGTTTGGGCCTGGAAATCTTGGGAGAAAGGAGACGAGATGCTCGACTAAGTGGTATGTTCCGAGCTGTCAGTGGAGAGATGGCGTGAAATGACATTATTTCAGCATTGTTACAAGAGGGAAGGAATCCATGGAGAAGATGGTGGTAGAAGGGACAGTTCCAGAAGGGAGACCTCAAAGGATGAGCACCCACGCGATGGATTGATCGGGATAAGGGCACTTATTGGAAAGTCTTCATTCGGAGTTTCGCAGCTAGAAAAAGATCGATTCAGCATGATGGAAACTCTGTAAACACTCCTGACTTATCACCACAACCTGTCGAGTGTAAAATGAAAAGATTATAGAGGTACACTAGTAGTTACCCGCGGCTTTGCTCGCATGGAATTGGTAATTTGATAAAAGTAATCGGTACTGTACTAAAACATTATCTAAATACACCTAAAGTATAAAAACTCACAAAAAAAACTAAGTTTCATTTACCCCAGAAAATCCTCTTAAACAACGTTTGTGGTACTACCTTTTGGGGCTAAAATGGCCATGTGATATAGAACTGTACATGTAAGAAACAGTCTTCTCTCAAGTCGAAAACAAAAGAAATACATGTTTCTTTATTTTAAACTAGCAAATATACCCGTGCTTCGCTACGGTATTCTACATTGTATACGAATATCTCCGTAAATTACTCTAAAGACGGCGAGTAAGATAATATTAAATAGCATTTCTCATAGGGCTATCCAAGACAGAAAATAGGGGGGACACCATACGCTGTTTCCGACGTAAGGTAGGCTATTGGGAAAGTTCTGTTGATAATTGCAGGCCACTTTTCCTACTGCCAATCACATTCGAGTTTCGGAGTTTCTACTATAACGGCAGACTCACGGCAACTGCAATTCACAATAGAGATGGAGAGTATTCATTATAAAGGCAGGCGCCTTTTCGTAATGCAAGCAACAATCGATTTCGAAAGATTTGATTACAGTCGAGAAATGCACCGCTATCTAATGTATCAACAAGCGAGACACGAAAATAAGTCATAGGATCAAAGTTTCTCTCCAAATTGAACAGCTATCTGTTTTGTAATGAGACTTGGTGTTTAGCCACCAACTACCCCGAAAGGAAGGTTTGTGCCGTCATTAAAATATATCCATATTTTGAAATTTTTCGGGGCAAAAATTATACATTTGAACACCTTGGAAACTTTCCTCAAAGAAAAATGTGTCCAGGTTTCTGGATTAGAACTCGCATACATACGGAGTAAATAAGGAGGAAAGTAATACAGTAAAGGAAATTGAAATTAACAGAAAATAGGATTATAACTGAGGACAGCCGGATAGGGAGAACATATAAGTACCAAGAGGATGTAGTATTGGAAAATCAAATGTCCCTCGCTAAATTGTGATGTTATGAGTTACGGATATAAGAAGCGGGTAAGAGGGGAAATTTACGCGCAGGGATTCTTAGATAAACAGATAGGAAGATGACTTAAGTTATGGTGTTATTACTTAAGCCTGAAGATACGAGGTAGAGGCAAGAAATTAAAGCGGAAAACAGATGAAGAATGGAAATACAGTAAAATTATAGCAAATTCCAGAAAACACCTTACAGTGTGAAATAATGGGCTACACTCCGCGGTACTGTTCAAATATTAAACGCTTTTTATGTATTACTAGCAAATGTACCCGTGCTTCGCTACGGTATTCTACAATGTATACGGATATCGAAGTAAATTGCTGTACATGAAGTGAATAAAAAAAATTTTTATTGCATGTCACTTGGCGTTATACGACAAAAAGCATAGGGAGGTCCGCAGACGCTGTTTCCAATGTGAAGTGCGAGTTGCAGAGTTGTGATGATAACGGCAGGTCCACTTGTCTGCCGCAATTCACTATGCGTAACGTCAGTCACATTTTGATGGGTAAATTTGTTTATAATCGGGGGCACCTATACCTAATGATAAAGAGAATCAGGTAAAAGAGTTTTTTTTTTAAATGCACGCTGCCTTCTGCAAGTCAAATCAAGAAGGGAATTATGCATTACAATGGTACACAGGCGTTGGAGAACTACCACATTCATATTGCTAGTTAAAGTCGATGTGGGGAGTACTGATTACAACAGCAGACGCCCTCCTGCTGAGAGTCACTATTGATTTGTAAAGTATTAATTACAATGTAGGACACACCCCCTTCTAGATCGCAACAAATCGACTTAAATTAATAAATGTAGATCGACATAAGGAAGTATATGCATGTTCACCTTCATTTACAGAATAACTGCTGCTAAGCGGTGCATTCATATTGAAAAACGGATTGTATAAAAAGACGACTCTGGCCTCATTTAGCTATCTAAATGGCTGGCTCAATGATATTTCCTCGTATCTCATCTATTTAAAGGCAAGATTATTTTAGAAACGTTGAATAGGGTGAAATTTGTGTAAGGTATTCACACAGTGAATTACTTTTCAGAGACTTATGCGACAGCTTCAAACATAGAATTTGGCTTTGTGGGCCAATATTCGTGTAGAATTTGATGATCCCATCTTTCCTATAAGTGAATCAAACCATCAATTATACGTGCACAAAGTGCAAAATATAGGTAAATCCAGAAATAGAGCCAAATAAGGGATAGAGATACGACTAAAAGTCTTAGGAACAAAGTTGTAAATCACTCCAAATTGAACCGAGATTGTGCTATCCGTTTTGTGATACGACTTACCGTTTAGCCCCCAAATACCTCGAAAGGAAGGTCTGCACCGTCATTAAAATTGCCTCCATATTTCGATAATTTTGGGGGGGGGAATAAAATTTTTAAACATCTCGCAAATTTTCCATCGGTTACAGGCAAAAAGCTATAATTTTGCCAAATTTCTATTTTCTAACTCGTCTGGGAGATTGTGCTGCCATCTTGATATGGGGGAGGGGGTTAAAAATTACGACCTTCGGGAAACTTTTAAGCCCATGAAACCTATAGGTTATCGATCAGGATAAAAATCACCGACTGTGTTCTTATGCAGATTTGAAACTCCCAACGTGTCCCTCTCAGAGAATTTTGAGAATTTTAGATTTTTCTAGGGATCCTGAAGACATCAGGTTGTCTGGTACCAAGTTTTAAGTTTCTAGGATGCCTAGAATGGTCTCATTAATTCACGCCTCTTTTCATTTTTATGCCTTAATTTATACATGTATAGTACAGTATATATAGATCGCGCCAAACTGACTTCTATTTATTAATATGGATTACACTATATATTTCACCCGCTTCCTATGTGGTTCTGGGGCGTCTTACTCCCATAGTATGTTTTCCTGGTAGTACGTCATACTTGAAAGTCATACTGGAACATACACACGTCTATTACCTTGGGCATTCTGGACAGTTTATTTTTTCACCCTTTCTCACCCTCTATGCCAAAGGGGGGTATTTTTGACAATTTATATTTTCACCCTTTCTCACCCTCTATGCCAAAGGGGGCTGAAGTGGGACTTTAAAAATCCGGAATGTTACTATTCATCTCAGCGACACGGAAAACTATGGATTAGGTACTATATTCGATTATTATTATATCTCACTCCCCCTCCCCCCTAAAGGGAGTTAAACTTTGAGTTTTAAAAATCGGGAGTGTTACTATTCATCTCAGCGACCCCGAAAACTATGGCTTCGACACTATGTTCGATTATTTTTATATCTGAATCCCCCTCACCCCCCACCAGAAAGGGGGATGAACTTGAACTTATAAAATATCCGGAGTCTCGCTATTCATCTCAGCGACCCCGACAACTATGCATTCGACATTCTTTTCGATTATTTACATATATCACTCTCCCATCGCCCCCTACCACGAAGGGGCCTGAATTTGCACTTTAAAAAAAATCCGGAGTGTAACTATTCATCTCAGCGACCACGAAAAGTATGGATTCAACAATACTTTTGATGATTTTTGTATCTGAGCCCCCTTGCCCCCCTGCCCCTAAGGTTTCTTAGGGTGTATTACCCCCACGTGGTTTGTCTCCTGATACTAAAAATCCGGAGTGTCACTATTCATCCCAGCGACACCGAAAAGTATGGATTGGACATTATTTTCGGTAATTTGTGTATCTGAACCCCTCATCCCCCTAAGGGTTCCTGTGCTGTCTTACCCCCACGTGGTTTATCTCCTGATACCAACAATCCAAAGTGTATGTATTCGACACTATTTTCGTTTATTTGTATATATCACTCCCCCCTCACCCCCCCCTGAAGAGGGCAGAACTTGGACTTTAGAAAACCCGGAGTGACACTATTCATCTCAGCGACCCCAAAAAGTATGGATTCGACACTATTTTCGTTAATTTGTGTATCTGAACCCTTGCCCCCCGCCCCTAAGGTTTCCTGGGTTGTCTTATCCCCACGTGGTTTGTCTCCTGATACTAAAAATCCGGAGTGTACAATTCACCTCGACGACTCCGAAAACTATGTATTCGACACTATTTTCATTTAATTTTATGTATCACCCCCCTCGCCCCTCCACCCGAATTGGAGCAGAAATTTGACTTTTAAAAAATCGGGAGTGTCACTGTTCACCTCAGCGACCCCAAAAACTATGGATTCGACACTATTTTCGATTATGTTACCCCTCACTCCTAGGGAGGCTAGAGGTGGCTTACCCCCACAGTGCTCGTCTCCAGATAGCAAATAACTGTGTATTCGACACTATTTTCGTTTAATTTTATATATCAGTTCCCCCTCACCCCCCACCCCTAAACCGCCACACCTAAGGGGCTAGTGGTGGCTTACCCCCACAGTGCTCGTCTTCAGATAGAAAATAATATGTGTCCAAATTTGATTGAAATTGCTCCAGTGGTTTAGGAGGAGATGTGTCATTTACACACATACATCCATCATCAGTCCCACCTCGCCCCCCACCTAAATGGGAGCAGAAATTTGACTTTTAAAAAATCGGGAGTGTCACTATTCACCTCAGCGACCCCAAAAACTACGGATTCCACACTATTTTCGATTATTTCTTTACCTGACATCCCTAACCCCCAATCCTAAGGGGGCTAGAGGTGGCTTACCCCCACAGTGCTCGTCTCCGGATAGCAAATAATAAGTGTTCAAAATTTGATTGAAATTGCTCCAGTGGTTTAGGAGGAGATGTGTCATTTACATACATACATACATACATCAATTTTTATACATAGTAAGATTTCAAACACCTATTTACACGTATGTAACATCTTCAGTTTTAGATATGTGTATTCCCATAAAACAATAATTCAACTCTTTTTCCAATTCTTTTTGTACCGGGCGGTACACCTCCACTCCGTTAATTTAAAATGTGCGCCTGTTGGAACTCCTCTGCTGGAGGAGGGCTGAACTTTATCTACGCTGTTAATTCTTTACTTTCTCAAAAGATGTCACCATGTGGAAAAATTTGAGTTTTTGAACTGTGTCATTTTTGATGTGTTTTTGTTTCGCTTGAAGTAAGAAGTGTGAACTTTCTCTTCTAGAGGACACTACTGAAGATCTACAATAGTGCAACCTAGTGCGGAGTCAAAGAACTATTTTGTTGGAGAAAATTTAATTTCAAGAGTTTGTTCTTTGTTAAATTTCTTTCTGTCATTGTTTAAGTTGGCAATATTTACCCCTTTCTTCCCCTTGTTATGAATGTAACCAATCCCGAATTTCTTTCATTAATTTCTGACCAATCAGGGGTATCTTCCCCCAACTTGAATCTGTTGCGGGGTCCTATCCAATAAAAACGTTGTGGGCGGGTGTTTTCTTTCCCCTAACGCCTAGAACCTTCCACGAGAGGTTATAAACTGCTGATTTTTGGGTCTCCGGGCCACTTCTGTTCCATCTTTCAGTGTGTTTAGTACATAGCAGGGGGCGGGAAGCGCCTCTTTCTTCTCCAGCCGTTCAACACAAGGTAATGGCCGATTAATAACTTCTTTCTTTGCTAGCTCAGCAGTTTAACTTTCGGGGCGGGTTCTAAGCGTCCAACCATGTAACCTTTTCCTAAAATGTAACTTCTCTTTTCATCTATTCTCTTGTAAAACGACATATTGGGATAGAGAGTGCTAACCCTCTCGAGCTCCCACTCATATTGTTGTGAGGTGAACTTAGTTTTCTCAACCTATTCTTCGATAACGTAAAACAAGTGTTCTCTTCTTAAGTCACCTCTTTAGTATGGGATTAGCCCTTGTGTTAACGGCCTAGTGCCAAGTAGGTCTTAATCAAAGTGTACTAGGAGTGCAAGTTTGCCTCCTCCCAAATTGTTATTTTAGAGGTCATTTTATTAACCTTCTTTTTCATTTAAGAGACCTCAGTAGGTTGGGTATTTTACCCCTGTGTATATGTCCTTAGAGGACAGCTTGAAGGTGAAGTTTGGTGTGGCCTGTGATTGGCTTACACTTTGAGAGCAGATTGCGCTTTTGGAATTCAATTTTTGTATGCCTCGGGGAGGCTTTACTGTGTAATTTGGAGCAAGTGCTCCAGGGTTTGATTGGGGTCTTCTGCCCCTTGGTTAAAATTTTGTATATCGGAAAGTTGGGCTAGTTGCTCAAGAATTGTGAACTCAGGGCTCGAAGCCCAAATTCTGTAATCTCTGTAATTGTACATTTCAAATTGTGTTTCGGCTACTAAGTACCTGTTCTTTGTTATTACTTAATTTTGAAAAGAAAATATAACCTTGTTAAATTTTATAGTAACTTTGATTCCGTAGTTTGAGACTCATTCACGCCCGCACCTTCTTTCACCTCTACCTACCACCAAAACACGGTAACAAGTGGTAGCAGAGCGTGGTTGAATGGGTCTCAATTTAGCCCCTTTTGACGGCTACACATTGTTTTGATCCGAACTCTAACCATTTTCTCAGTTGCTGGAATTTTTTGACCTTTTCAAAATTGTTTTGTCATCATGCCAGGCCCTCGCGATGTTCCCCATCTTAATTATTTGCGCAAGGAGGAGTTGATATATGAATTGACTATTAGAAATGTACAATCTGGAGGCACGGTTGCAGTAGACACTAACAAGCTTAGAGAGTCCCTAGATTTGCCCATTTCCATCCCCAATTTGGGAGAGAAAGAAATTGATGACTCTCTTTCCACGATCGTCGAGAATATTACTGGGCTAGCTTCTGTAGTTAGTTTTTTTGATGAAAATGATCCGTCTCCTAATCAAATTAAGCGTGTGCAAGGCAGGCTATATCATTTTTCGAATAGGGTTAACGATCTGTTGTCTCTAAAACTGAATGACGTTCAGAGGAAGGAAGCTAGTACGCTGCTTGAAAATATGTCTGAATTATCTAGCAAGGTCACTCAGTTGTTAACAGGGGAGGTTCCTCCCAAAAGCGATCTACCCACCACAGTGAATGCAGGTAGTGAGGAAGCGCCTCCCAAGGGAGAAGTTAATAGGATAACCGTTGCTGCTCAAACTATCCCTGCCCCATTGGACAACGAATCTGAACATCGTGCATCATTGAGTAACATCCGTTCTGAATTAACTTCTTTGCCATTGAAACCTTTACCTACTATGTCACCCGGGTTTAGCAGCTTGCCTCATCCATTGGCAATGTTGCTCAGAGATATCTCTAAGTTTTCCGTTAATACCACCAGTGATGTAATTTCTTTTTTAAGATTTCTAGTTGAATTTCAGGATCATGCCCTCGTGTTTTCTCTTTCTCCATGTCAAATTTTGCAGATTATCTATCCGTATGCTATTGGTATTCTTTCTGATAAAATCGTAAGAGCCATTGCCGAGCAATCATCTATTGAGGATTTCCATGCCCATTTGCTAGCTAACTTCATCCCTGCTAGGGCTAGGTCCTCCCTTATTCAGAAGTACTATTATCGGGTACAGCGCTTGGATGAAAACTTGGCTGATTTCATACAAGACATGAAGTTTTATACCAGGGTGTTTGCTCTTCACTTCCCTGAGGATCAAATTGTACAAGCTATTGTGGAAGGGATTTCACCACCGTACAGGTCATATTTGTGTTTCGCGGCGTGCCCGCAAACTTTTTCTGAACTTGAAGCATTGGCCGTCTCAGCGGAAGGAGTTAGATACGCCGATTCTTTGCGTGTCGCGAAAGAACCCCCTCCTTCGTTTAGTAATACTCGGCCTCCACCTCGCCGACCAGTCACACCCCGTAAATGTTATGCTTGTGGGTCGCCCGACCATCTGCGCAATAAGTGTCCACTGATCAAGTCTAGTAGGGCAAATAATGGAGCTGGTTCAGCACAAGGCTGTTTTAAATGTGGGGCTTTCTCACATATCGCCAAGAATTGCCCAAACTCGAATAGCACCCCCTCCTGCTCAACTTCTGGTGCAAATTCCACCTATGCCAATAATAAAAAGTGACTAGTGGCTTCGGCTGAGTCGACTAATCCATCTTCCCGAGACTCAGCCCCGGGTAAACAGGTTGTAAATTCAGGGAACGAGCAATTTTCAAATTCATCTTTTGAATGCCCCAAAGAGTGTCTTAGGATTGCGGCGGATTCCCCCGCACCTGTTCCTTTTCTTAAGATTGAGTTAAATAACGAGCCTATAACAGCTCTCTTAGATTCAGGCAGTGTTTGTTCGATTATTTCGGCTGAATGGTATTCTAAATTGAAAACGGTTTGTAAACTTCCTGACTATGTCTCTTCTCCTGTTCAATACGTTTCGGCTAATTCATCTCCATTAGAAATTCTAGGTTCCTTACTGGTCAAAATTCGTGTTTTTAAGTTTACATGGAAAGTTAAATTGTTTGTGGCCAAGCAATTGTCTAGCCCCATTATATTGGGAGCGGACTTTATTTCTCACACTGGTCTTGTGCTCGATCTCCAGTCTAGGTCGTGCACATTCAAATTTGCTTCTAATTGTAAAATACCACTATTAAAGTGTAATTCTGTGTCATGTTCTTCTATTTCGCCTACCCAGGATGAGATGTTGTTAGACCTTAGACATCTACCTGAGGAGCAGGCTAATAGTATTCGCAAACTGTGTCAGTCGTTTCCCGAGGTGTTCTCTGATACTCTTGGTGTTACTGACCTTATTGAATACAAAATTGAGGTCACGGATTCGATTCCTGTCCGTTTTCCACCTTATAGGCTATCTCCACCTAAAATGAAGGCTCTGAAAGAAATTATCGATCAGATGTTGAAGGATGGTATTATTAGGCCCTCTAAGTCGGCGTATTCATCGCCTATTTTTCTAGTCCCGAAACCCCAAGGAGGCTTCAGGCCTGTCATTGATTACAGGGCTCTCAATCGGAAGGTGGTGTTGCAATCTGTGCCCCTTCCTGACCTTCATTCTTGTTTTTCATGGTTTCGTAAGGCCAAGTTCTTCACCATCTTGGACTTGAATCAGGCCTATAATCAAATTCCCCTTGCCGAAGAGTCTAAACACCTTACAGCGTTTGCCACGGACTGGAATTTATACGAATACAACCGCGTGCCTTTCGGGCTCCCCACCGGAGCAGCTGTGCTCACTAGGCTACTAGATAGGGTCTTCTCCGACATCAAATTCGAGTACTTATATCACTACTTAGATGATGTCGTCGTATTTTCAGAGACTTTTGAAGAACATCTAGATCATCTGCGAGAAGTTCTCGATCGCCTTCGTAAGGCGGGGTTAACTGTTAAGTTGTCCAAGGTTGCCTTTGCTAAGCCCTCTATGTCATTCCTAGGGCATATTGTGTCACCCGATGGGGTAGCAGTCGATCATTCTAGAACACTGGCCATCCGTGATTTAAAACCTCCCAAGGACATTAAAGGTATCGCCAGGTTCATTGGTATGGTGAATTTCTTCAGAAAGTTTATTCCTAACTTTGCTAATAGAGCGGCGCCCTTAAACCTTCTTCGTAGGAAAGGCATCAAATTTGAGTGGGGACCTTCTCAACAAGCCGCTTTTGAAGATCTGAAATTAGCTCTCTGTAATGCCCCTGTCCTTGCTATGCCTGATTTCTCAAAGAAATTCATCGTCCAAACGGACGCGTCATCGTCAGCTGTAGCTGCAGTCCTTCTTCAAGAGACTGAACTAGGGAGGCGACCCATCGCCTATGCATCTAGGACTCTATCGGCTCAAGAAGCCAAGTATTCCATCTATGAGCTCGAAGGGTTGGCAGTCTTATTTGCCTTAGAAAAGTTCCGTCTCTATCTGGAACATGTCAAATTCGACCTGGAAACAGATAATCAAGCCCTAAGCTGGGTCTTAGGTAGGCCGCGTCGTACTGGTCGTATAGCCCGTTGGGCCATCCGTATTTCTGCCTTCCAATTTGATGTCAGGCATATTAGAGGTACCGAAAATGTTGTTGCCGATGGACTCAGCCGTATGTTTTCAGACGACGTTGAGAACCATGAACAGGTCGACAGTTCATCACCCCCCGAGTCCATGCTATCTGGTGTTAATGCCATCTTAACAGATGCTCCCATGCTTTTTAGGGATATTGAGAAATACCAACGTGAAGATCCGACGCTGGCTCCGATAATGGAAACCCTTTCTTCTGGGGAACATGTTGTCCCTTATGTTCTGAGGAATGGTGTTTTATGTTGCCCTTCGAGGCATGATAAGATGATGAAAGTTGTCGTTCCAGCTGTTCTTGTGCCTATGATCTTCAAGTATTATCATGAGACCCCATTAGGAGGGCATCTGGGTATCTTTAAAACTCGTGAAAAGATTCGTGAAATGTTCATCTGGAAAGGTATGGACGGTGAAATCCGTGAACTTGTAAAAGCTTGTAAATCTTGTTTGCTCAGTAAACCCACCATGTCCACCAAGGTAGGCCTTTTGTCTTCGCATCAAGCATCGCGCCCCATGGAACGCCTGTATATTGATTATGTAGGACCATTCCCCCAGTCAAAGGGTAATGCCAACAAGTTCATCCTTGTGTGTGTAGATGGCTTTACTAGATTTTCCTGGTTATTTCCGACTAAGCTGGCTACCGCTCAGTCTACCATTACTTGCTTAAATTCTATTTTTGCTTCTTTTGGTCCGTGCCAATATATTGTATCTGATAATGCTAAGGCTTTTACATCTAATTTATTTCGTAAATTCTGTTTTGACTTATCCATCTCTCATGTAACTACTTCGGCGTATTACCCTCAACCATCTCTGGCTGAACGGGTTAATCGTAATCTCAGGTCCGCACTGATTGCCTATCATCATGATGATCATTCCAGGTGGGACACGTCCCTGCATTGGTTAGCTTTTGCTTTGAATTCGGCGGTTCATGAATCTCACAAGTTTACTCCAGCTTCTTTGATGTTCAAGTTTGTTCCCAACTCGCCGCTCTCTAACCTCTGGTCTCTGAGTGACATTCTACCCGAGACAATAGATCCGGATAACATTAAAGATCTTTGGAAGAAGGCTAAAGCCAATCTTAAAGTGTCTCATGAAAAGGTTAGGGAAAGGTATGATCGTGGACGGAGACCCACCCCTTTGAAGGTAGGTGACCAAGTTATGGTCAAGAATTTTGTTCCCGCGGGCAAGCTTGCCCCCAGATTTCATGGGCCTTGTATAATTCTCGATTTTCTCACGCCGGTTACATTGTTAGTAAGCAATCCAGCCACCGAGAGGATATTTAGGGTTCACCTGTCCCAGGTGAAACCGGTGTAAATTTTGTGTCAACTTGCTTCATATAATTTGAAAGGAATATGAAGGTTATATTTTTTTTTTTTTTTGAGTTCAACTTTAAGGCTTTCTGCCCTTTCTATAATATTTTGGTCTTATATGTAATCCTCTTGTAAAACCTTCCCCGATCCGTTAAACTGCCATTCTGTCCTTGCCTCGGCCATTACCACGCTCCCGTCTCCTGCTTCAATACACACTGTGGCTTAATTTGAGTAAATGCCATGGATATCTGCACGCCGCTGACCCCTCAACCTCCTCACCAAGCCTGTGCCCTCAAAGAAACATGATGGTCCAACACAATTCTGCCGCCGAGTTTTTATGTTTCAGTGCCCCCGCAGCCGCGCAGCGCCGTGCAGCAACTGGGGAGGGGGATGGGCCCCCTCCTCTCCAGCGAGGACGACATGTGCACGGCGAGCCGGAGCTCTCCTCCCGGCCAAGGCTGATGTGCGGCGCACAACCTGCTACTTGCCCGCAGCCTGTATATGTTCACCGCGGGCGCGGCGTACTTCAACACCTCTGCTCCCCTCATAGTGCGGGCGAGCGGTATCTCAGGGTACTTGAGGGGTCCGAGCGGCCTCCTTTGGACGCAAGCTGCAACGGCCGGTCTGGCCATTCATCTTAGCCTACATCAACTACATGGACAGTCACTATAAGAGATGACTACACTTGGGAATTCAACAACAAATTTGGTGGACATTGCAAAATTTTTCATCACATTTTAAAAGATTATCTTCAGAAATTCGCCTTCTACAAACATAAAAACCTTACGTTACCAATTACAACAAAAATTTTGGAACTGAATTAAGAATTTCTCAAATACTTCTGCAATTTATTTTAATATCAACGTCAAAACTTGGACTTTGTTTTCAAACTGACTTCATGTGAAATCCCTGGAGGAACTTTTGGGGGGGGGAGGTCTGTACCGGGCGGTACACCTCCACTCCGTTAATTTAAAATGTGCGCCTGTTGGAACTCCTCTGCTGGAGGAGGGCTGAACTTTATCTACGCTGTTAATTCTTTACTTTCTCAAAAGATGTCACCATGTGGAAAAATTTGAGTTTTTGAACTGTGTCATTTTTGATGTGTTTTTGTTTCGCTTGAAGTAAGAAGTGTGAACTTTCTCTTCTAGAGGACACTACTGAAGATCTACAATAGTGCAACCTAGTGCGGAGTCAAAGAACTATTTTGCTGGAGAAAATTTAATTTCAAGAGTTTGTTCTTTGTTAAATTTCTTTCTGTCATTGTTTAAGTTGGCAATATTTACCCCTTTCTTCCCCTTGTTATGAATGTAACCAATCCCGAATTTCTTTCATTAATTTCTGACCAATCAGGGGTATCTTCCCCCAACTTGAATCTGTTGCGGGGTCCTATCCAATAAAAACGTTGTGGGCGGGTGTTTTCTTTCCCCTAACGCCTAGAACCTTCCACGAGAGGTTATAAACTGCTGATTTTTGGGTCTCCGGGCCACTTCTGTTCCATCTTTCAGTGTGTTTAGTACATAGCAGGGGGCGGGAAGCGCCTCTTTCTTATCCAGCCGTTCAACACAAGGTAATGGCCGATTAATAACTTCTTTCTTTGCTAGCTCAGCAGTTTAACTTTCGGGGCGGGTTCTAAGCGTCCAACCATGTAACCTTTTCCTAAAATGTAACTTCTCTTTTCATCTATTCTCTTGTAAAACGACATATTGGGATAGAGAGTGCTAACCCTCTCGAGCTCCCACTCATATTGTTGTGAGGTGAACTTAGTTTTCTCAACCTATTCTTCGATAACGTAAAACAAGTGTTCTCTTCTTAAGTCACCTCTTTAGTATGGGATTAGCCCTTGTGTTAACGGCCTAGTGCCAAGTAGGTCTTAATCAAAGTGTACTAGGAGTGCAAGTTTGCCTCCTCCCAAATTGTTATTTTAGAGGTCATTTTATTAACCTTCTTTTTCATTTAAGAGACCTCAGTAGGTTGGGTATTTTACCCCTGTGTATATGTCCTTAGAGGACAGCTTGAAGGTGAAGTTTGGTGTGGCCTGTGATTGGCTTACACTTTGAGAGCAGATTGCGCTTTTGGAATTCAATTTTTGTATGCCTCGGGGAGGCTTTACTGTGTAATTTGGAGCAAGTGCTCCAGGGTTTGATTGGGGTCTTCTGCCCCTTGGTTAAAATTTTGTATATCGGAAAGTTGGGCTAGTTGCTCAAGAATTGTGAACTCAGGGCTCGAAGCCCAAATTCTGTAATCTCTGTAATTGTACATTTCAAATTGTGTTTCGGCTACTAAGTACCTGTTCTTTGTTATTACTTAATTTTGAAAAGAAAATATAACCTTGTTAAATTTTATAGTAACTTTGATTCCGTAGTTTGAGACTCATTCACGCCCGCACCTTCTTTCACCTCTACCTACCACCAAAACACGGTAACACTTTTCATCCCCGTTAAGTGCCTTTTCCGAAAACAAAACAAAAATATATGTTCGATTTTCCAAAAACATAAAATACGTTTTTAAGTAGATTCCGAATACCAGTTTTGACGTCTGTAACATGCTTAGTTCCTTTAGATATAAGTATCCTCATGAAAATAATCCATCTCATTTTTCAGTTCTTTCACACCCCTTAATTGGACTTTCCGAAAACAAAAGAAGTCGTGTTCCTCTATTTTCAAAGAAGTTTCCAGATACCAATTTTCACGTCTGTAACATCTTTATTTTTGAGGTAGGCCTATAAGTATCCTCATACAAAGAATTCAACTACTGAAATCATTCACCCCCCTCCCAAGTGGATATTCCGAAAACAAAATAAATACGGGTTTCATTACTTTGAAAAAAGATTCCAAATACAAATTTTCATGTCTGTAACATCTCCAGTTGTTGATATATAAGTATCCTAATAAAAAAGAATTCAACTCCATTTCCACCCCAGTCTCCACCCCCCCCCTCCTCTCTGTTAAATTGATTTCCCAACAAAACGTGTTTCTTTATTTTTAGAAGAGATTCCAAGTACCATTTTTCATATCTGTGATCTTCCGTTTTTGAGATTTAAGTATCCCCATAAAAGTAATTCAATATTTTCACTCCTTTCATCCTCTCCTTCAAGTGAATTTTCCGAAAACAAAAAATACATGTTTCTTTATCTATAAAGGAGCTTACAAATACCAATTATCGCGACTGCAAATTCTTCAGGTTCAGAGATATATGTATAGTAGTAGGACAAAGGCGGTTCTACTCCCGGGCCAATCAGAGGCCGCGGAGCGGGTCACGTGACTGCTGACTCAGCAGTGCGGGAAATTGGAATTCGGCGCGCGCGAAATTTGAATTCATAAACAAAGCCACGTGCTCTTTTTTGTAAACAAAGCCACGTGCTTTTTGACAGCTGTCAAGCTGAGATCTTGAGCATCGCTAACTTCAGTGCTGCCATCTTGACGGCACAAAACCTCACATGGCTTCAACCTTAGGCACGTGATGGTGCGCAATTTGAAATAGCTGTCAAGGTGATAGCTGCCATCTTTAAACAACAGACTGTCGCAAACTTTAGTGCTGACATATTGACGGGGCTAAATCCTCATGGCTATCACCTTATGCACGTGTAGCGGGAAATTTGAAATTCCACGTGCTTTTTTGACAGCTAACAGCTGCCACCTTTAAACAATAGACTATCACTAACTTCAGTGCTGGCATTTGACGGGGTTAAATCTTCACAGCTGCTATCTTATGCATGTAGTAGCGTGCAGTTTGAAATTCCTCGTGCTTTCTTGCCAGCTCTCAGCTGCCATCATTAATACAATACACTATCGCTAACTTCAGTGCTGGCATATTGACGGGGCTAAATCCTTATAGCTGCTACCTTATGCACATGGGCGCGCGAAATTCGAATTTCTACGTGTCTTTTTAACGGCTGTCAAGATAACAGCCACTATCTTTAACTACGTGCACTTGTTTTTGAACATGGCTTATTTGAGTGCTGCTATCTTGACGGAATTAAACTTTATAGCGCGGAATTTAAATAGATCTTAACGGGACTTAGCTACGCTGCGCACAACCAAGCTGCTCTTGTCGACATACCGCCATCTTATAGCAAGGTGCCCTTCTCAACATACTTACCATCTTATAGCGCGCTGCTATTCTCAACATACTATTAATTTAGAGAACCTAGTTTTTAGGTGTACTTAAACCAAGCTGCTGTTTTTAACACTCTAAGACATTCTTTTTGTTCACATACTTACTATCTTAAACGAATCTGCTGTTGCTGTTACCTACAACAGGCGTTGAGAACATGTTTAACTGCTTAGCAGGGGATACTTTTGTCCTAAGAAGATGGATTCGAACAGAGAGAAAAAATATCGTGTACTGCAATGATAACAAGACTAGAATTAAACACTATCGTAGATCAACAGGTGTTCAGAACACCGATTGTTGTGTTCAGAACATGTTTACTGCTTAGCAAGGAATACCTTTGTCCTAAGAAGATCGATTAGAACAAGAGAGAAAAAATTACCTTCTCAACATACTTACCATCTTATACCGAGCTACACTTCTCAACATACTATTCTCTTAGAGAACCTAGTTTTTCAGCATACTTAAACCAAGCTAGTGTTTTTTTAACATAGATTTAAAGCAAGCTGCTCTTCTGAACACTCTGAGACCTTTCTTTTGTTGACATACTTACCATCTTAAAAGAAGCTGCTGTTTTTGACATGTTATAGAACATAGACTGGTGTTTTTCAACATAGATTTAAAGCAAGATGCTCTTCTGAACACTCTAAGACCTTTCTTTTGTTGACAACTTACAATCTTAAACGAAGTTGATGTTTTTGACCTCCTCCTTGAGTGATATGCAGACGTAGAATTTAAGCATATGATCCTAACCTTATCCTGCAAACAAAAGGAGGGAGCGGTGGGAGGAGTATGAGGAGGAGAAGGTAATACACATGTGGACAAAGGAATACATAATCTAAAATAAAGTAATATGCCAATTCTACATTAATTATTAACATTGCATCTTGTATGTACAAGTTTTTTCTGCATCTTGAATGATAATATAATTTTCTGTACTACAGCATTAGTAATTCTCCCTTCTTATATGTGCAACTTAATCATTCTCTGCATCTTGAATGATAATGTAATTTTGTATACATAGCGGTGTACCCCTCTCTTCTTAAATGATAATGTAATTTGCCCTTCTTACAGATCATGTATGTACAGCAATGTTAATTATGCATCTTGTACGTGTTGCTGTACCCCCGTGGAACATTTTTAAGGGAATCACTATCCCATACAGGTTTGTCATCGAAAGGAAGCAATGAAAAATTATTTTGCTCGATCGTATATACATGATGTTTGCGTGATTGAATCCTTTTTTGCGTACAGAGAGCGGCATTTCTAGATGTTAGTACATCGCGATAGTGTTGAACATGTAAACGGCTAACGACGCTTGGACGTACACCTTTTGATTTTTTAACAAATTGTGAATTTTGAGTGTCATAGGCATATATTTTTGGTGCTAAACCAATAAACTCAGTCGTGATATTCATGCTACATTCATCTTATAAGCCCTATGACTTCTTATTTTGTGGCCGAATGTTAAATGGATTACTAGGTGAAAAGGATGAAGTGTCAAAGTATTGAGAATGGTTTCGCATCACATCTCCATTTACAAGTGTATCAAGTGAAAAGCTGATAAATTTATAGGAATCTAGAAAGAGAATGCTAATATCGCCTACACGATAACTGAATGACATAAAGCGTTCATGACTTTGCGCAATCACGGTGAAATTTGTACAATTTAATTGTAAAAAGTCACGAACAATTTAGTGGCTGTCATAGCCTGACAAGTTACGGAAAAGCAAGGAATAAATTTAGGCACACGATATGAAAGATTGCACGAATCATGTGCAGATCCACGATATTTCGCGGTAAAGGGGCAGTGATATCTAACCTTAATCTGTGGGAAAATAAGTGGCTGTTTACAGATGTGACATTGCGGTTTCATCATGCACAATCATCTCATCCAATGTCATTTGAATTGGCACTGGTGGCGAAATAAGAGTATGAACGCGTTGTGCTAAATCTTATTATTTTAACAGCCATGCAGTACAGTTTTCTCCTCGATACACCTTAAAAAAGGATAGAGATGCATCGTAGGAACAAACTACTTTGTAAGCTACTGAAAACGGAGTGTAGGGTTCGCTCAAGTCTGGTTGGCAATGATGAAAAGGTACAGTAAAACATTCAAAATCTGCACAAACAGTAAAAGGAACAGGTTTCTGACGATAATAATTCTCAAAATTCATTTCTGCATTTTCTCTGGTTGGCAGAATAAGTTTTACGGCTGGATGTGTTACACAATCATTTATGTGTGTAGTTAACAGGCTTTCTATAGAAAAGTACTGTAAACATCTGTCACATATATAAATTTTTTTCGTGTGATGAAAGCTGAGATCTTAACAAGCGCGAAAGATTAGTTATAAGGCAGTAGTGGCTTGTGTTTTCATTGCAAACATACAAAACATGAAGATGGTGTTGTTTTAGAGAAGAAGCTGTGTTAAGTGGTCCTAAAATACTGTCTCCGTTGACACCGTATACAGAAAAGAAAAAATTGGGGTTGTTTTTCTCAAACGTAGATATGTTTGTTAAATCCACGGGAAAAGAAACACCTTCAAAATTTAATGACTGGTGCAACTGAATAAACATATCCTTATACTGAAAAGTTCTTGATGGATTATGTGTTGTTCCTGGTTTTAACGCCATTGCGATACACCATAGAAAGCCATTGTCACCGTTATTCTCAATATTCATCACTGCTCTCTTATTTACAATAGCTTGAGGAAGTTTAATGTATTGCCTACCTGAATTCAAGGGATCGAATTTACACACATTAATTTGAAGATGCGAAATACTCTCGAGTGTTTTATTGCTCGCACCCTCTTCAAACTGATATTTAGCGAGCAATTCGTCGACAATGTGTTTGCGAAACCATTCCGAAATATTGTCCGATCATAAGAGTTTCGTCATTTTAGAAGAAATGTAAAATGTTTCGTGAATTTTCTGATTATCTTTGAAAATAATGAAGGAACAAGCAAGACTGGCGTTTAGTTTAAGCGCCGTATGCACAGTCAGCAAAGAAGTCACTTTTTCTTCGAAAACATTATAGCAAGAGAGTAAGAAAGAATTTGGATCTAAAACATTAAACGAATTTCGTATAATACCGCTTAGTATACGCGATGAAAATATGTATGCATAGTTTCGTTCATGTGTAATTCTAGCAACAAACGTTAGGGAGATATGAAACTTAGAACATAGACGAAGTTTATCACAAGGAGAGAAAGGTTGATAAGAAATGTCTTGTGACACACAGGACTTGTTCAGTTGGTTTTGGTCGGAAGTGTATGGATAAAGAATAGTAGGGGGGAGACTAATACTTCAATATGACTAACAAATTACAGTAGATGTATTCTACTACATTTCTGTAGAAGTTTTGAAGTTGGCATAGGAGAGACTAGCATGAAGGGTTACCATAAATCAATCTATTCCAATGTTGCAGTGCAATAGATCCTGCCTCTTCCAATAAATTATACCCAATTGTTTTATTTTGCCCCGCTGTTTAAGTTAGTAATGGTGATATTTCGTTAGTTTGTAACAATTCTTCAGACTCTAATTTCGCTCACTTCACTAGTCCAGTTTTAATGCACATGAAAGTACAGTACAATATTTAGTTAAATAACTCATGGCGAGGAGAAGAGGGACTGAGCTCAATCTTTATTAATTCGTCCACCTAATGGTATATAGCACATTTATCTGGCTGGTTTATTTTTCGAGATGTTTATGTTGAACATACCCCATTTTATGCAACACTCAACTTTCCTAAATGTTCCTCTCCGTGGATACCAATTTTAAAGACATAGCCAAACCAAATATTCAAAAATACACACACAGCACTTGGATCACGAATTATAAACAATCCGTTATAACAAAAAACACTAATTGTTTGAAAGTTCCATAAGGAAGTTTTAGTATAAGCCATTGCCTCGTTTCACGTCTTTGTCCTAGCGCCTGCATTTATCCCCTGTCCACAGTATGAATATGATATGGTTTACATTCAAAACGTGTACCAAAAAGCAAGTTTTATATTGTTAATGTTATCTTTATTCACAGGTCACAATGTATCACTGGGATCTCCCTCAGTGGCTTCAGGACCTAGGAGGATGGACCAACCCCATCATTGCTGACTACTTCGAGGACTACGCTAGAGTCTTGTACGAGAACTTTGGTGATCGGGTGAGTTAATCTGTTTAGCTGTAGACTGAGAAGGAATCGTGTCATACATCTGGTTATCAGGGAATTAAAATGCTCAGAAGATAGTCCCTTGAGGACTAACGTATTTTTTAAACGTCACAGTTATACCAGTTTACTCTGTCCAACAGATTTCATCACATCAAATGTTGAATATACTTAGTATTTTTCCGTTAGTGACTTTTTACAGACATTGTTATAAACAAACTATGAAATAAGACGTTTATTTCTTTACGTCTGCAAATAAAATTGTATACATGGTGTATCATAATTAACAGTGCAAATTGAAACAGCTGTAATTACAAAAACGTCTTAGTAAACATGCGTCCGCAGACGAGCCATTTGCGAGATAATTTAGAACTTGTGTTGCCAGCCACCTTTGACTTTATTGTGTGGAAACGTCATCCTAGTTAGGAAAAGCCACTAATACGACATTAAGAAAATGTATTAGATACTTTGGTGTAAGTGCAGTTGTTGTATTGGTACCTTTTCCTAACTAGGCTCAAGTCAGTGGTGGTTAGTTAGCACAAATTCTTAATTATCTCGCAAAAGACCCTTGTTTACGAAGTCTTGTTTTATTCTAGAATCGTGTACTTACAGCTGTTTCATTTTTCGCTATTAATTATGATAAACCCTGTTTAGAATACAATAATAACTGTCTTAGGAGTTAAATTATTTATTAATAAGTTCTACAGACATGTTTCTTAACTTTGTCCGACTTCCTCACATTAAAATGTATTTTCGTAATCACTATAGTTTCTTCTTAAAAGCGAGAGGCAGACTGAATTTGCAAAACTTTTGGGGCCTTCGTGAAATTGAATGACAGTCAATGTGTTTGTTCAATTTTCGAAACTCGCTCCTGAACTTTACGCAACCCTACACGAACTACAGTCCGCCCACTTCAGTTTAAAACGCGCTGCATTGCTAAGAACTTCTTGTGGGAGGCCATTATCACCATACTAACTCTTCATTAAATTTTATTTGTACATCATGCAAGAGAAATATGATTCATCTGCGAAGCTAAAAGCATTGATATATTCGTATATTTTATGTTAATTGAACATAGAATTAACTTCTCCGCCTCTGTGGTGTAGTGGTTGGTGTGATTAGCTGCCAACCCCGGCGGCCCGGGTTCGATTCCCGACTCTGCCACGAAATTTGAAAAGTCGTACGAGGGCTGAAACGGGGTAAACTCAGTCTTGGGAGGTCAGTTGAGTAGAGTGGTTCGATTCCCACCTCAGCCATCCTCGAAGTGGTTTTCCGCGGTTTCCCACTTCTTGTTCAGGCAAATGCCGGGATGGTACTCAACTTAAGGCCACGGTCGCATCTCTCCCTAT
Source organism: Anabrus simplex (assembly GCF_040414725.1). Lineage (NCBI taxonomy): Eukaryota > Metazoa > Arthropoda > Insecta > Orthoptera > Tettigoniidae > Anabrus > Anabrus simplex. The sequence continues at coordinate 1,637,356,893 of NC_090265.1, forward strand.
TCCTTGTCTATCCCTTCCGATCTTTCCATTCCTAAACAAGGCCCCTGTTCAGTATAGCAGGTGAGGCGACCTAGGTAAGGTACTGGTCTTCCTCCCAGTTGTATACCCCCAACTCAAATTTTCATGCTCCAGGAGACTGCTCTTGAGGCAGTAGAGGTAGGATCCCTCGCTGAGTCCAAGGGAAGAACTAACCCTGGACTGTAAACGGATTTAGAAAGAAAGAAAGATAAAATTAACAACATAATGATTATCTCAGTAATACCGTGACCAGCCCACTCAGTTTACATATACGGTAATTAAGAAACCTTCATTATCTGCATGAAAGATTAAAACACTTTTAAATCTCTGAGGATAACTGAAGTATGGGCCTATGAATGCAGGCAAATACACAGCCTGACAAACAAACTGAAGTGCCAAGAAGGGGAGGAGGAAACGAGATGTAACTTCACATCTTGAGAGAGTATGTGATGTGATCTCAGTGATTACAACATTGAGTCAAATTTACGAGCCCACGTATCTGTATGACGTTGCACCCCTTCCTGGTTTGGAAGCATGCACGCACTGATTCGATTGGGAAGGATGTCATCAAGCCGTTGTATCCTCTACTAAGTACGAAGAGCATTTTAACATACGAGGTTTGGTTTCTTAACCAACGATATCCTTTAATTTTGAAAGTTTGGTTTTCACCGGTCTGTCATTCGGTTAGGGTTGCATAAAATGTTAACCCAGTTGTCATGAAATTTCCCAATATTAGACACATCCCGATTTTCCCTTCACTTGGTTTCATCTTCATTCGTTCAGTAGGAGCTGATAATACCGTCTCTCAGCTAGAGATATGAACAATGAATCAGGCCACGGGTACCACGCGTAGGTCCACTGTTGGTTTCTTCCTAACAAGAGATGTTTTGTTTTGTACTGTCTTTCTTTCTTCTTTCTTTCTTTCTTTCTTTCTTTCTTTCTGCTCACTGCGGAATCCAAAGCCATCCGAAGTACCTTCCATGTAGTGGAAGTGCCAGTGCTAGAGTTTCATCTCGATCGTGGTGTTTTAGAATTCGTCCACTTTCAGCGATTTTCACACTTCTACAACATTTATACTGAATCTATGGATAAATAACATATATTGGACGTACAGAAAGAAAGAAGATATCATGATATTCTTTCAACATTTCTGTGTGTTAAAAATAAGCTATATGTTCCCGTGGAGAAACTTCATAAGTCAAATACATGTAAACCAATGTGGAACCAAAAATCATGAACTGAGATTGCAGCGTCAATATCATCAACTGTCAGGGCTATTTTATTAAAATGCCTGCACATTCTAATCAGTGGTTAATTTCGTAGACGGATGGACATGGATCATCTACATCAGAGGTTCTCAAACTGTTATGAGAGTGTACCCCTCAGCCATGGCTAAAAGTTGAATGTAACCCCCACAGAAAAAATCCTTAAACGATAGGTTAAAAATATATTCGTAACTTCCTAATTAATAAGGCATTTTAATTTATTATGACAAATCATACACATCATAAATAAGAAGAGATTGTGAAATTAAATACATTGTATAACACATCACAAGAAATCTAAACGTTTGTGTCTGTATCAAGTATAATACAATGATAATAAAGCACCACACGGTACCCTGTTTGTATGAAAGTTTCACAAAACGCTACATTTTATTATCAAAATAAAATTAATAAATAAGGATGAAAAGTTTCCGATTTTGTTTCTGGAAATCAGACATTATGAAACCTCAAAATTTCAATGGGATGGGTGTGCATGCTTGGCGTGAGACAGTTTTCTGATGTGTCTTAGTCCAAGCGAAACGTTCAAACGAAGCGTGGCTCCACATATACATATTTAATGTTCTCCTTATTTACACTGACTGACAGTGACAATGCAACACCAAGGAGGAGTGGTTAGAAAGGGATGAAAGTTGGGGAAAAAACAGAGACGGCACGGATGAATAATTGATGTTTATTTCAAACCGATATGCAGGTTACACAATGCGCACGGCATCGACTCAGTAGGATGTAGGACCACCGCGAGCGGCGATGCACGCAGAAACACGTCGAGGTACAGAGTCAATAAGAGTGCGGATGGTGTCCTGAGCGATGGTTCTCCATTCTCTGTCAACCATTTGCCACAGTTGGTCGTCCGTACGAGGCTGGGGCAGAGTTTGCAAACGGCGTCCAAAGAGATCCCACACGTGTTCGATTGGTGAGAGATCCGGAGAGTACGCTGGCCACGGAAGCATCTGTACACCTCGTAGACCCTGTTGGGAGATGCGAGCAGTGTGTGGGCGGGCATTATCCTGCTGAAACAGAGCATTGGGCAGCCCCTGAAGGTACGGGAGTGCCACCGGCCGCAGCATATGCTGCACGTAGCGGTGGGCATTTAACGTGCCTTGAATACGCACTAGAGGTGACGTGGAATCATAGGCAATAGCGCCCCAAACCATGATGCCGCGTTGTCTAGCGGTAGGGCGCTCCACAGTTACTGCCGGATTTGACCTTTCTCCACGCCGACGCCACACTCGTCTGCGGTGACTATCACTGACAGAACAGAAGCGTGACTCATCGGAGAACACGACGTTCCGCCATTCCCTCATCCAAGTCGCTCTAGCCCGGCACCATGCCAGGCGTGCACGTCTATGCTGTGGAGTCAATGGTAGTCTTCTGAGCGGACGCCGGGAGTGCAGGCCTCCTTCAACCAATCGACGGGAAATTGTTCTGGTCGATATTGGAACAGCCAGGGTGTCTTGCACATGCTGAAGAATGGCGGTTGACGTGGCGTGCGGGGCTGCCACCGCTTGGCGGCGGATGCGCCGATCCTCGCGTGCTGGCGTCACTCGGGCTGCGCCTGGACCCCTCGCACGTGCCACATGTCCCTGCGCCAACCATCTTCGCCACAGGCGCTGCACCGTGGACACATTCCTATGGGTATCGGCTGCGATTTGACGAAGCGACCAACCTGCCCTTCTCAGCCCGATCACCATACCCCTCGTAAAGTCGTCTGTCTGCTGGAAATGCCTCCGTTGACGGCGGCCTGGCATTCTTAGCTATACACGTGTCCTGTGGCACACGACAACACGTTCTACAATGACTGTCGGCTGAGAAATCACGGTACGAAGTGGGCCATTCGCCAACGCCGTGTCCCATTTATCGTTCGCTACGTGCGCAGCACAGCGGCGCATTTCACATCATGAGCATACCTCAGTGACGTCAGTCTACCCTGCAATTGGCATAAAGTTCTGACCACTCCTTCTGTGACCTCCCCTCTCGGAGAACAATCATCAAATGAGAAATGCAACCATTCAAGCTAAGGGCGCCAATCTTTAAGTTGAGGACTTAAAGATAAAAATTTATAATCAAGCTTGGACGGACTCTTATCACAGGGGTGGGGTGATAGTGCACTAATCATTAAGCAGGAGAATTAAAAATCAAAAGGCTAATTAAGGCAAATTGATTAAAGTGAACTTGAAAAATAATATTTATTATATTTAATATAAATGACGACGGTTTAACGAGAACTGAATTTAAAATAGAAAATGAATTTAATAAAAAATTGAATGACTCTACTTCGCGAAAACTTGCAATATCTTTAACTCGCTTGCTCACCATTTAGTCTTGGTCTGCTGGTCCTTGGGAAGCTTCCCTCCTGGTAGCTGGAACATCACCGGTCGTCTTTGATATCTCTTCATCTGCAGCTAAGTACCATTCCTGCCTTGCAAATTGCATCCACCACTAATTGGAAGATGACTTCAAAACTAACACTCCCTATTATGCTTTATCCCGTATATTGGAGATAAGCCCTAAGTCATAGTTAGCAAAACCACCTTGGGTTATTTGGAGAGGATACTCAATTAAGAATCCTTCCAACTTTACGGAAAATATTCGCTGAAGTTTCATTTCTATCTAGATTAATACTACTTATTGACTTAGACTGGTTCAAACCGGTCTTGTAGCTGAGCTGTACGTACTTCCTGATGAGAGTGGCTATACACCCCTCATTCGGAATTTCTAAGTACCACGTCGTGGTAATGAAGTAAAATACTAACGTAGAATCAAACGAAGAAGATCAAGTAGAATGCAGCCGAGTCCAGTAGTAGAGATCAAGATGAAGCCAAGAGCTCCAGCACGTCCTTTTATAACCTTCACTGGCGCTAATTACAGGTCGCTCCACGTGGTCCAATCAGATGACATGTCTCTCCCCACTCCAGATATTAGAGTTGACGGGTCTTAACTCTGATATTAACTGTTCTTCTATTGGTCCATTCTCTCAGTATCCATGGCAATATGACGCTCCTTTCAAAATATAGGCGTTGATTAGTTTGAATAATTCTGGTCGAAATACGGTAGCTTACGTTAGGACGCGTGAACACGTGCTCGCTTTTCTCAGAACTTGATGTCTAAATTTGTCCTTCCTTTCTCCTCGGTGATGTGGCAAGATAGAGGAAATCTACTGCAAGTTAATTTTAACCGACTGTCGCAAGAATCTAAGTGAATATGAGGATATTCAGCCCTCGTTTACAAGTCGTAGTTACAAAGCAATGAAATGATAGTGAGCAAATGATTAAACATGAATTATAATACAATTACATACCAAATAAATATCATGACGTTAAATTTCTGAATTAATTACACATAATAAAATTAACATAATTACACTGTAACGTCTGGAACGTTACATACGCCCCCATGAGTTCTTAACAAATATCACATGAGTTGAGAACTCACACACTTACTCCCACATTGACTTGAAATACCTCTATTACCTGCCCATTACGAGCGACAGTATTTTCATACAATTAATTATATCTCACTCTTTCCATATCTCTCTTAGACTGCTTACCATTGCGAATGTCTGTTATTTCAGTTCATCTTGAGGTTTAGATACAAAATTATTCCCAACACAAGCAACTTTCCATTTTTGTAAAAAACAAGATTACCCTAGAGAATATCACATAATATATATACAATTCAGATTACAAACTCTGCCGAGTGTCTATTTGTCCTTTTACTCCCCACCTCTCCGACATTCTTTGCTAGATAGCAGTAACACGGTCTCTTCCAATCTTTTACATTAAAAAAATGGAAAACAAATGATACACACAATTTACACTTTTATCACTCTTTCGAATGTTTCAACCTTATCTTGAAGCAGGATGCAATACACTTCACACAAATACACACGTAATTTAAGCTCACGGTAAAATTATTGCAAGTTAGAAATGCACATACGGGAAAATTAATTATTTGCCGTCGTCAGCTTTAGTTAGCCTTCTGTAACATCTTAGAAAACAAATATATCAAATTTCATGGCCTCACATACGGAAAACAGATGATCTCTCGTCAATGAACAAGCGTAAATCTACCGTCACACAAACACCTCCCTTGTTTACAAACACAACTAGGAAATACCACCACAATAGAGCCGTAAACTCATCCCACTCGTAGTCTGACATAACAAGTAGCAACTTCCCCGAGTTACTGACCTATATCTCACAATCCGGTTCAGCCACCTCACACGACAGGTATCTCCGTAAACTACTAATGTTATATGAACCATTCATTACGCTCTCGCCATCCGCTAACTTGTAAGCACAGGGTCCTAGTTTTCTATGTACTTTATAAGGGCCTTGATATAAAAGAAAAAATTTCTTTGTTACCTTATCCTCACTATTTGACAACATTGGAACTCTCACCAAAACCATATCACCTACCTCAAAGTTATCAAGTACCTTACGTTTCTGCTGTCTTTTACGTTTATCTCCAGATTTAATCAGGTTCTCCCGTGCTAGTCGGACGTAAAATTCAGCATTACAAGGTGGTTCCTCAGGCAAACCTAACACTCTCACTACGCTCTCGTATTCAATACACAGACGTATTGATCCATCAGACTTAGGCACGACAATTAAGGGATTAACATATTGACTGTTTGATAATTCAATCACATCGTCTGCTAACATAGCTTGAATTTGATCCTCTACGGCTTTTGCATATTTGTGTGGTATCGGATACCGCGGTCCGCTGAATGGAGTCTTATCCAGCACAGAAAAAGAATGTTCATACAGATGGGTAACACCAGGTTTCTCGGAGAAAATCTCCACGTGTTCACATAACACTTCAAATAACTTGTCCTTCTGGATTTCATTTAACTCATTTCTACTTACGGCTTCTTTCAAGCCACATATTTTATCCTCATTAATCCACAACTGGCACAACTTCAGGCCCTCACTAGCCTCTTCATTAACTTTAGAAACCTCTCTCATTCTCCACACTGTACTAACTTCCGTTTTCCTCTGAATTTCCTCCTCAAACTTGACCTTGATATCCTCATTATTCCACCTCAAATTTAGCATAAGATCATTGTAATTTAACTGAGCCAATTTTAACGTTAACCAGTCAGATCCCAAGATAAAATCAAATATCAAATGCGGAATTACCAAACATATCTGAACGCTAATAGAATTATTAATGCAAATCGGGACAGCTACTTGTTTACAAATTTGCTTAGACTTCTTACCAACAGCCGTAATGATAAAAGTAGACTTAACAGGCATTTCCTCCAACTGAATACCCTGTTTCACTAATGACTCATACCACTGAGAACTAATACATGATATTTGGCTACCAGAATCAATCAAAACTTTAACCCACGCCCCCCAGACTTTCAATTTAACAACGGGATTGACTACTTTATTATTTGAATCTCCATTATTCTGCTCGGGTTCATACAACAAATCGTCTCTAACATCGAGGTCATATGGTAACACTTTCATGGCAAGACACTTCGCTACCTTCATACTAGGCTGGAATTCTGACCTAACATTACAGCCTCTAGTTAGTTTAAAGGTTCCCTTTGTGTATTGACGTTGGACTCATTAGTACATTGCTCTGGCCTCCGTTGGGAATTTCCTGTCCTATATTCAGATGCTCCGCTCCTGCTGTTCTGCTTAGGTCTGAACTGATTACGAGCTTCGTGATTCTGTATTCTACCGTTATGTCTCATTCCGTTGTGATGACTAAAGTTCTGAATATTCTCCGTTCTACTCCTAAGGTTACCTAAAGCATCAAAACTGCCTAGTAGGTTCTCCATCTCCTGAATAGTACCAACTTTTTGCATGCAGGCCGCTTCTCTCACCCTGTCCGGAAAATGTCTCAAAAGTAGTCTTACTACATCAGACCCTTCGGTTATACCATCTAAGTTCTGACAAATCATGACATGTGCCAGGAAGTACTCGGTCATAGTAACTCCTTCATGCTGTTTGTACCTCCCAAATACCACCCTTTCTCTCTCCCGAGCTTGTATCGCTTCATTCCAGAATTTCTCTCTAAATTTATTTCTGAATTCTTTCAGGTTCGTCATCGTTTGCCTATATACCATGAACCAAGACCGAGTTTCTCCTACAAAAGCATGGTCAATATTTTCCATAACGTCTTCCCAGTCCATAGACCCTTCCTCTAGACGCTTTTCAAATCGTTTTTCAATCATCTTAAGGAAATCTAGCGGGTTCGTTTGTTTCCCATTAAATTTAGGTAGTTCAATTTCCTTAATGTAGCTATTTCCTAGACAGTGCCTTCCCGTGAAAACCTGTTTATCCTTTGCCACCTGTTTTAACTTATTTTCTGCTTTCTCTATCCGGCATTCTACATCTCTGTCTCCCCTATCAATTTCTCTCTCCAAATTAACCTGCTTCTCTTTCAATGTCCTAATTTCAATCTTATTCTCTTCAGCTATCGCAAACCTTTCTTCACTTGCCCGGGTCTCATCTTCTATTCTAAGCTTTACCGTGTCAATCTCTTGTTGGACGTGGTCTTTAAATATCCGTATTTCCCCTCTTTGAGTCTCAACTCTCTTATCAATACTAGTGACCTGCCTCATTACTTCCTCCCTAGTAGAGTTGTTTTCCTTCCCCATTAATTCCAGGAATTCACTTCTCTGTTCCGCAAACTTTTCTTCTACCTTTTTCCCTTGCCGTACATATTCACTTTCCTGGTCCTCTAATCGCTTATTAAAATGTTCATTTTTTACCACCAGATCGCGTAACTGCCTACTGTGTTCGTCCATTCTCCGATTCGCTTCCTCCTTATTTTCCCTCATCTCCCTACTTAATTCAGCTTTAGTTTGTTCTAACTGTTCTTTCAGTTCAGATTTAGTTTGTTCTAATTCACCTTTAAGCTCAGATTTAGTTTGTTCTAATTCACCTTTAAGCTCAGATTTAGTTTGTTCTACATCTGTTTTAATTTGTTCCAATTCACTTTTTATTTCAGTTTTACTGTCCTCTATCTTACTTAACATTAACTGCATCATTCCCATTAACTGATCATTATTATTACTTTCATTGTTAGTGTTTACTTCCGCTTCGCCCCCCATCCTACTATCATCTGACTCCATACTGACTTCTTTCTGCTTGCCTTCACTCTCCATACTACTTACACTTCTATCTTCAATTTCCTCTACTAGACTACACAACTCTTCCTCTGAACTCAATACATTATTGCCTTTTATCGCCCGTCCACTGCGCAACATCCTCTCCTCTTTCGTCTGATCAGCCATGACCCTTCCCACAATCAAACACTCCTAATGAAACGTGGATATCCAAATTTTGCCCATAATACGAATTCTGATATCGTTACTGTCATTAACTGCTCCGTACTTAATGATTTTCTCGCCACACGTTGGAGCGGCATTTATGTGACCTCCCCTCTCGGAGAACAATCATCAAATGAGAAATGCAACCATTCAAGCTAAGGGCGCCAATCTTTAAGTTGAGGACTTAAAGATAAAAATTTATAATCAAGCTTGGACGGACTCTTATCACAGGGGTGGGGTGATAGTGCACTAATCATTAAGCAGGAGAATTAAAAATCAAAAGGCTAATTAAGGCAAATTGATTAAAGTGAACTTGAAAAATAATATTTATTATATTTAATATAAATGACGACGGTTTAACGAGAACTGAATTTAAAATAGAAAATGAATTTAATAAAAAATTGAATGACTCTACTTCGCGAAAACTTGCAATATCTTTAACTCGCTTGCTCACCATTTAGTCTTGGTCTGCTGGTCCTTGGGAAGCTTCCCTCCTGGTAGCTGGAACATCACCGGTCGTCTTTGATATCTCTTCATCTGCAGCTAAGTACCATTCCTGCCTTGCAAATTGCATCCACCACTAATTGGAAGATGACTTCAAAACTAACACTCCCTATTATGCTTTATCCCGTATATTGGAGATAAGCCCTAAGTCATAGTTAGCAAAACCACCTTGGGTTATTTGGAGAGGATACTCAATTAAGAATCCTTCCAACTTTACGGAAAATATTCGCTGAAGTTTCATTTCTATCTAGATTAATACTACTTATTGACTTAGACTGGTTCAAACCGGTCTTGTAGCTGAGCTGTACGTACTTCCTGATGAGAGTGGCTATACACCCCTCATTCGGAATTTCTAAGTACCACGTCGTGGTAATGAAGTAAAATACTAACGTAGAATCAAACGAAGAAGATCAAGTAGAATGCAGCCGAGTCCAGTAGTAGAGATCAAGATGAAGCCAAGAGCTCCAGCACGTCCTTTTATAACCTTCACTGGCGCTAATTACAGGTCGCTCCACGTGGTCCAATCAGATGACATGTCTCTCCCCACTCCAGATATTAGAGTTGACGGGTCTTAACTCTGATATTAACTGTTCTTCTATTGGTCCATTCTCTCAGTATCCATGGCAATATGACGCTCCTTTCAAAATATAGGCGTTGATTAGTTTGAATAATTCTGGTCGAAATACGGTAGCTTACGTTAGGACGCGTGAACACGTGCTCGCTTTTCTCAGAACTTGATGTCTAAATTTGTCCTTCCTTTCTCCTCGGTGATGTGGCAAGATAGAGGAAATCTACTGCAAGTTAATTTTAACCGACTGTCGCAAGAATCTAAGTGAATATGAGGATATTCAGCCCTCGTTTACAAGTCGTAGTTACAAAGCAATGAAATGATAGTGAGCAAATGATTAAACATGAATTATAATACAATTACATACCAAATAAATATCATGACGTTAAATTTCTGAATTAATTACACATAATAAAATTAACATAATTACACTGTAACGTCTGGAACGTTACACTTCTTGGTGTTGCATTTGCTCTGTCAGTCAGTGTATTTCCATATTTCAAGTTTTCTTCATTTTTCCCCTGAAGGCTACTCGCGTATCCCACTAAATGTCTCCGGCGTACACTAAAGATATGCGTACCACGGTTTGAGAACCACTGATCTACAGTGTAATGGTTGCCGTGTCTTCTAATTGGTCCATTTCTCACCGAATTCACCCTAGAAATTTGAAAAAACAATATGTTGGCGTTCTGCAACCTATAGGAAGAGTGCATGACCTCCACAAGAATAAAGGTATAGGAAGAAGAAGTAGAGAGGTCATGAAAGACAGAAAAAAACAAATTCCCCAGGCCATCAAAAACCTAATACCGTTGCTGTCAGAAAAGAACATGCACTGACTCAAGAAGGTGGTAAGAGAATAGACTGGCACACGCGGAAGGAATGTTACTCGCGGCATACATTTGGAGGAGGAATTTAACTTGCTCTACACTAATGGTACAGACCTGATAGGTCAGGACTACTAATAAGGTTAGGCAGTTCTGCCGTCGGTCGACCCATCTATCGTTTAATAACGACTGAAGAGCTCCGTTAATAATGGCGTGTTGCCTCCGGAGAGGCCTGGTGCAGGTCTTCCGAATCGACACTTGTAGGTGACCAGCATGTCTATGAGGGTAGGGGACTACCTGTGCTGAATTCTAATGTTAAGGACGACAACAAATCCAGTCCCAGAGTCAACGGAATTAATCATATAAGGTTAAAATCCCCGAGTCGGTTTGGAATAGAACCCGCGACCCGTTGGACCAAAGGCCAGCACCCTAACAAATGAAATGGCATATGGCTTTTAGTGCCGGGAGTGTCCGAGGTCATGTTCCGCTCGCCAGATGCAGTTCTTTTGATTTGACACCCGTGCGCGACCTGCGCGTCGTGATGAGGATGAAATGATGATGAAGACGACACATACACCCAGTCCTTGTGCCAGCGAAATTAACCAATGATGGTTAAAATTCCCGACCGTGCCGGGAATCAAACTGGGACCCCTGTGGCCAAAGGCCAGCACTCTAACCATTTAGCCATGGATCCGGACATCAAACAATTAAATGCCATACATTGGGGTGGAATTACATCGTGCGCACTTCATCGCAATTAAATCACAGTTAATTAATTGTTTTCCTTGCTTAGGAAAAGCTAGTATAGCCAGAATGTTTAACCATAGAAACATCTTAATAAGGTACCGAAAAAATATGAAGTTGGGAGTGGCCTCCGAGTGCACAACGTCGCAAGCCACACCAGCTGGAAGACGAACACATGTGCCGTTGTCGTCGTTACTTCTCCTTCATCCTCATGGTTGGCCAAAATATTCGCCCAAACGTCACCTGTTTCCTTTTCCACCTGGAATTCTTGTAATCGCGATTGTAAACGTACCTCAAAGAAAGGAACGAGCATAAGGAATGGAAGACGGATGGTGAGGATACAGTCTAAGGTTTCCATTTTACCCGTTTTTACCGCGGCCACCCATTTTTCAGACCCTTCCTCGAACCTCCGTTAAGTTGTGATAGATTCTCAGGATTTTTCTTCTACCATCAAATTATCTTAGGCTATATACCGGGTGGACAAAATAAAACTGGCCCGAAAAAATATTTACAATAGGATTGACGGGGTATTGGCCCTCGTCAGTCCCAGAAGATGCTGAAGATGGCCTCATCTGAAGAAATGAAAAACTGAGGATCACAAAGGCCTGACTCCACTTCAGACAGAACTCAATACGTGAAGGTTCGTCTGGACGCTTCAACGCATGCGCAACAGTAAATTTGCACGTCCTTTCCGATAACGTTTCGGCTTAGCGACATCTTAATTCCCACTTGCACAGATAAACGGCGTTGATATTTCGTTGGAGTTCGTTCCAGGCTTTCCTTCGCTCGAGCATTACTTTCTGGTGTTCGAACTCTTTTCGGACAGCTCACTACAGATACCTGTTCACGCCATTTTGCCACTAGGTTTTGCATTGCAGACTTTGCTGGAGGTTTCGCCAAAATATTTCAAATCTTAACTCCTGTGCAAACAGTTCCGCGCATGTTCTCCACGAATCGTGCTTCAAGGGTCAATTCCACCTCAGTCTTACAAATATTTTTCCTGGCCAGTTTTATATTTACCACCCTGTATTTCTTATTTTAATTTTGGATCCCTAGCAGTCAATATATGGGAATACAACTACCTAAGCTCGTCTAGCCTTCTATCTACTGTAATTCTTCACACTCCGTATTTATTTTAGATTTGAGTATATTTGCTATCATGCCTGTCCTCTAGCGAGTGTTTGCTGAACTCAGTTTAAAGATGAGAATACTGAAGGTGCCACTCAGTTCTTGTATGCATTTCCCTGGTTAACCTGCCGGACTGGCAAGTAGTGGAAAAAGTAGAGTGTGGTATTTTTAAAGGGTGTCAATATTATTATTGATGACTCTTTACCTTTTATGAAATAAGTGCTTTAAGAACATGGCACGAGATGAACTGTTAACTTTAGCAGGGAAAAGTGTTGCAGAGAAATGACATCAATACATGTCCAATAAAGTGGATTGTGTTGAATAATTGTTAAGAGTGATACAGTACCACTTTGCCATACCTGCATATAACGCAGCTGTCTTCATCATCATCATCATCGTCATCCACTAAAAGCAATGCCTTGTCGCTGTGGCCTGATCTGACGATCTTCTGCTAGCTTCCTCGTGTTGCTATATGAACCACATGCCAGTTCACAGAAGGAGTTCTTGATATGTGACACCCAGGTCTCTTTCCCAGGACTCTTACCTTCAATGATGGCTTGCAGAAGAGAGTTATGTCTTAGTACGTGTCCAAGGAACATTGTTTTCCTCTTCTTTATCGTATTTAGTAAACATCGATCCTCATTTACGTTCTTTAAAACAAAGTAATTTGTTTTTCATCTGCCCAACTTGTTTTTGTAATTCTTCTCCAAAACCACATTTCAGCATCCTCAAGTTTTGTTTCTTCCTGTTTCTTAGGGACATAAAGGAAACGTAGCTGTATAGAGAATATTTTCTCTCCTAAATTTTCAGTGAACGGACGAGCTCACACCTGAAAATGCCAAATTGTTATTAATTTTACTGTACAACATGAAAAACGGAACATTTGTATACTAAAAATCTAAAGAAGCAAAACCCATGGCGTAACAGCCCGTGAAGAGCCTTGGCCTAGCTCAGCCCGAAGGTCTTCAGATTACGAGGTGTCGTACAGTCGATTCCTCCCGGCCGTAATTCTTACCTTTCTAGGTTGGAGCTGATACCTCACGGTCAGATGGCTACTCAGTTCTAATCGCATAAGCTGAGTGGACCTCCAACCAGCCTTCAGATCCAGGTAAAAATCCCTGGTCTGGCCCGGAATAGGACCCGAGGTCTTCGGGTAAGAGGCAAGCACGCTACCCCTACACCACGGGGCCGGTCCATGTGTATACAGCGACAAAAATATCAGGGATACTCTTCGTATTGTATAAAGAACGATGGCGTAATAGGATTGGCGGAGAAAATATTTTTTGTCGAGAAATTGAGATTACTTCGTTAGTTCCGGGCGCGGGATTCAAATTGACGAACTCGCCATATTTGCTGCGCCAGAGCGCTAATCGCCTCCCGTTGCTGTTCTTCAGAGAAGGGTGGGAAAGTGGCGTGTATGATAGACGGAAACAGAGATAATGCTCCTTGCGATAAACAAGTTTCTTCGTTCGACTCACGCAAAATACGGGGTGTTTGAAAAAGTACTCCCTAGTTTTAATGTGCCCTAGAATCTGTACAAAGTGACATACACTACTCTAGTTTTTGGTGTGTGATTCACCAACTCTGCAAGTTTGGCTCCCCTGCAGTTGGCAGGTCTGCTTGACCTTGAGACGGCGCCAGTGCTGCTTGTTTCCTCTGTTCCCTCAGTTCAGTCCAGGCGTGCGTGCAGCGCAGTGCAGAACAACATTTCAGAGAGGCTACATTTCATGTCAGTGGAACAGTTAATCGTCATAACTGCAGAATTTGGAGAGGGGGGGGGGAGAGCATCCACATGAAGTTATTCAGCATTAACGTGACTCTCCCAAAGTTAATGTCTGGTGAGGTTTGATGGAAGATCGTGTGATTGGTCCTTTCATTTTTGTAGAAAAAACTTTAAACGGGGACATTTACTGTGACATGTTGACAGAGTATGTCTTTCCCCAAATGGACGATATTGAGGCGAACAAGGGGCTTGTGTTTTTCCAACAAGATGGCGCCCCACCTCATTACAGTAACCATGTGCGTGCTGCTTTTGACACTCGCTTTCCAGGAAGGTGGATAGACAGGGATGGCCCAATACATTGACCACCACGAAGCCCAGACTTATCCCCACTGGAGTTTTTCTTTTTGGGCCACATAAAAGATGTTGTGTACGGTAAAAAGATCCGTGACATCAATCATTTACGGGAAAGAATGGTCTCGACGGTTGGGACAGTTACACCTGTAATGTTGGTGAATACGTGGTGAGAAGTGGAATATTGTCTCGAAGTGTGCAGGGCAACAAATGGATCCCACGTTGAAGTCTACTAACATTAAACAAAACTTGAAGGAACTCTCTTTCACGGTATATACTCATTGATGTAGTTTTCATTAATTTCCCATTAAATTTATACTTTAAACTAGGGAGTTCTTTTCAAACATCCTGTATTGTCCTTGTCTCTTAAATGGAATATCCACAGTTTGTTTATTAAGCAGCACACACAGTACAAGAACACGCAGTAATTAAGACACACTTGTCATGCACCCGATCATTTCCCCCCCCCCCTCGTCTGTTGGTCACGGTAACGTTCTTTATTATTTAACATGCGCAAAGTTGCATCGCTGCCGCCACACGATCGCGCATTCCTTTACCCACAATACTGTAACAGGAATGAAATACTGAGCGAAAGAAGCAATACACCCAATGGTTGGATTACAGTAAATATTCAATATTCTCCTCCTTTTCTTTCGATCTTCACGTAACAGGAAAATTCCATGGGAGTGAAATAAGCCGAGCGCGGAGGCCATTTAACTGGGCCACCACGGCCTACACATCTCCCTCGATAATGATCATGTAAGTGCTGTGTGACACGGCAAGTGAAATGCTATGGAGAGCCACTACGACACTGCCATATTCGCTGCTTAATATCCAGAGGAATATTTTCCAATAATCCAGGCAGTGATTCTACCGAGAAATGGTAGCATTCCAACGGCCCAAGTAAATAGTCACCAAAAATCCAGGCCCAGATATTGACACTAAACCGATGCTGATATGTACGCATTAGCGGTGAGGGGTTCCTTCCACCCTCCTTCACGCAGTCGCCTGCCAATTATCACGAAGTTTGAAAGATGAGGTTGGCGGTGATTAGGTTGCCCAACACTATGAATCAGCGTGGCTTCTCTCCGCTTACCATTTGCTGCATCATAGGCTAAGATCATATCAGCTATTTCTTTGTTGGTGTGCTGAAATGGAGCCATTCTCACCAATTTATACCGCAGTAGCTAAAGTGTACCCTGCATACTGGGGCTGGGGAGTGACTGCGCTAAACTAATGAGAAACTTGTACATTCACATCGAGCATTATCTCTGCCTCCGTCTATCATACACCCCACTTCCCCTCCGTCCTCTGAAGATCAACAGCGGGCGACACAGCAAATACGGCGAGTTTGACGATTTGAATCGCGCGCCCGAGAGTAATAAATCAACCTCATTTCCACGAAAAGAAGAATTTTGTCCGCCAATCAGATTGCGCCATCGTTCTTTACATAACACGAAGACCAAACCAGATTTTTGTCGATATAATTAATATACGTTCGCCTCTGTGGTGTAGTGGTTAGTGTGATTACCCGCCACCCCCGGAGACGCGGGTTCGATTCCCGGCTCTGAGACGAAATTTGAAAAGTGGTACGAGGGCTGGCACAGGGTCCACTCAGCCCCGGGAGGTCAACTGAGTAGACATGGGTTCAATTCCCATCTTGGCCATCCTGGAAGTGGTTTTCCGTGGTTTCCCACTTCTCCCCCAGGCAAATGCCGGGATGGTACCTAACTTAAGGCCACGGCCGCTTCCTTCCCTTTTCCTTGTCTATCTCTTCCAATCTTCCCATCCTTCCACAAGGCCCCTGTTCAGCATAGCAGGTGAGGCCGCCTGGGTTAGGCACTGGTCATCCCCCCAGTTGTATCCCCCGACCCAATGTCTCACGCTCCAGGACACTGCCCTTTAGGTGCTAGAGGTGGGATCCCTCGCTGATTTTGAGGGGAAAACCAACCCTGGAGGGTAAACAGATTAATAAAAACGAAAATAATTCAGATACACCCTGTAGTACTATAACAACATTGTCTTTAAAATGGACTTTGTAAAAATAAAAAAAGTCCAAACCAGTGACAAATTTGTAAAATAAACCACTGATATGAGTTCTCCCAGTTTTTAAACTTTACAGTATGGCTAAGGGCCCTGGATTTTTCATGGACAATTATGATAACCCTCGGTTAGAGCAAAGATTTCATAGCATACAGGTCATAACACTCATAACTTCCAAGTGGTACAATAAATTGTGTTTGATTTCAGGTGAAATGGTGGATCACATTAAATGAACCCTTAACATTCGTAGCTGGATACTCCAACGATGGACCATTCATTCAACCTCCATGGATCAATAAGCCCGGAGTCGGGGACTACCTCGCCATTCATCACCTGCTTATCGCTCATGCTAGGGCTTACCATCTCTATGACGAGCAGTACCGCGCCAAGCAGCAAGGTGAGTTACTGTTCTACTAGGGTTTTAGTAAAGAACTGGGCCGTCGCCATTTCAGGTGTGGCTAAGAAAATGGTATGTCAGTCATGTTTATGACGTCGCAGATCACATGGTTAACATACCTACACCTGCCTGCACGAAAGAAAGGCAGGCACGTTCTGGGAAGACACACATAGACAGCAAAATGTCAAATTAGTTTCTGAAAGTAAAACAGGACAAAGGCATGGTGTTGGTTTTGTTTTTATTTTTCTGCTTGTGTGTGTGTGTGTGTGTGTGTGTGTGTGTGTGTGTGTGTGTGTGTGCGTGCGTGTGCGTGTGCGTGTTATTTCCGTCCATGCTTCGTTTTCCCCGGACTCAGCGAGGGATCCCACCTAACCGCCTCAAGGGCAGTGTCCTGGAGCATGAGATATTTGGTCGGAGTACAACTGGAGAAAGGACTAATACCATTCCCAGGCGGCTTCCTCACATGCTATGCTGAACAGGGGGAATGGGAAGATTGCAAGGAGACAGCCAAGAAGAGGGAAGAAAGCGGCCGTGGCCGTAAGTTAAGTACCACCGGGCGAGTTGGCCGTGCGCGTAGAGGCGCGCGGCTGTGAGTTCGCATCCGGGAGATAGTAGGTTCGAATCCCACTATCGGCAGCCCTGGTTTTCCGTGATTGCCCATTTTCACACCAGGCAAATGCTGGGGCTGTACCTTAATTAAGGCCACGGCCGCTTCCGTCCAACTACTAGGCCTTTCCTATCCCATCGTCGCCATAAGACCTATCTGTGTCGGCGCGACGTAAAGCCCCCAGCAAAAAAAGTTAAGTACCATCCCGGCATTTGCGTGAAGAAGAAGTGGGAAACCAACTCCGAGGATGGCTAAGGTGGGAAACGAACCCCCTGTACTCAGTTGACCTCACGAGGCTGAGTGGACCCTATTCCATTCCTCAAATTTCATGATAGAGCCGGGAATCAAACCCGGGTCTCCGGGGGTGAGAACTCAAAGGTTTTTAAACAACCAAATCTCACGTATAATTCTCTAGAATAATATCGTGACGCCGGAAAGTTGTGCAGAAATACTGATAATCCAACACAATTATAACAGTATATACAATAAAAACTTAATTTTGTTGCTTATAATGGTTCTCTCCTATTAGCTTCATTCTTATGTACTAATGTTTTGTAATTATGTATATCTTATTTCTTCTACGTCAAGCTGAAGATGATCTTAACATAGTTCAAACATGTCCTTAGACATAATGTTCAGACAGGCCATTTAATTTAAATGGTAATATTTTATTGCACTGAAGAGGTGGACAATATATACGTAAATTATTATTATTATTATTATTATTATTATTATTATTATTATTATTATTATTATTATTATTATTATTATTATTATTATTATTATTATTATTATTATTGAATATCCAGTTACAAACCCTATTTTACCAGTAGTATATCAGGGCTATAAAATTTTATATAAACTGTATACCGGGTGTTTCACCAGCCCCTTACTTTTATCGGGGGTAGGCAACCCAACTAGCGCGTATATCATACTCATCCGAAAAACATTAGTACCTGCTCCTTTATGGCCTTAGTACAACTATACCGTTTATATAAAGCTCTCGAAAATGATTCTTTAGCAGCAGTATTATTTCTTCTTCTTCTTCTTCGTAATCTGTTGGTTTTTCCCTCGGACTCAGCGAGGGATCCCACCTCTACCGCCTCAAGGACAGTGTCCTGGATCGTGAGACATTGGGTCGGGGTACAACTGGACAGAATGACCAGTACCTCACCCAGGCAGCCTCACCTGCTATGCTGAACAGGCTCCTTGCGGGGATGAAAAGTTTGGAAGGGATAGACAAGGAAAAGGGAAGGAAGTGGCCGTGGCCTTAAGGTAGGTACCATCCCGGCATTTGCCTGGAGGAGAAGTGGGAAACAACGGAAAACCACTTCCAGGCTGGCTTAGGTTGGAATCGAACCCACCTCTACTCATTTGACCTCCCGAGGCTGAGTGGACCCGTTCTAGCCCTCGTACCACTTTTCATTTTTCGTGGCAGAGTCGGGAATCGAATCCGGCCTCCGGGAGTGGCAGCTAATCGCACTAACCACTACACCAGAGACGCGGACCGGTATTATTTCTATGATTTGAAATATATTGAATTGTAAAACAATCGCAGCTGTGGATAACAGTGTCTTACTTTTGGACCGGAAGTGTCTGTAAGGATTACTACGTGCTAGTTCAGCACCACGGCTCGCGATAGCTAAGGCGACTAAATCACGCTTCGCTGCTAGTGTATCAGCCAATCTATCGGGTAGTAGGTTCGGTTCACAGTTTAGTACACTTTTTATTTGATTAACGGTGTTTACAGTGGCTGTATTATGGCCACATGTCATCCTGTTCCAAAGAGTGAATGTTCCTCCTTTGTATCCTCTTCAGTTCCGAACATGTTTCCGCATTCATTGTGTTATATATTGCTAAAATTACTTTAAAATATTCCCCAAAGAAAATTACCTTTTACTAGTTTTTTTAATGATTTGTAGCATACGTGCTACATCAGGACTCAAGAGTTGATTTTTTCTGCCCTTATTTGTATATTAGGAGCTGCCTGGCCGAGGCGGTAAAGGCGTGCTCGGTTCGCCCAGAAGGACGTGGGTTCGAATCCCCGTCAGGAAGTCGTAAAATTTAAGAAACGAGATTTCCACTTCCGGAGATGCATATGGCCCTGAGGTTCACTCAGCCTACACCAAAAATGAGTACCAGGTTCATTCCTGGGGGCAAAGGCGACCGGGCGTAGAGCTAACTATTCTACCCCATCACGTGCCGGGGTTAACAATGGTGGAAGCCTTTACCTTCCACTCCCCCAAGGGCCTTCATGGCCTGTACGGAGGTGACTTTGCTTTTGCTTATTTATATATTACTTATATTGTTTTGTATTATTGCAGGTAAAATACTGCCTGTACAGTATATGCTACATACGGTGTGAGAGGGTATCCGATGTTACGTAGGCAGGTAGGGCTACGACATGATGGTTTGTAGGTAGGAAGTAGGGTACCCTGTATATTTAGTGTAATAAATGCTCGATATGTTGGCCACCTTGGCTTATGTAGATTTCAGCATCACATTTCAAAGACATTCCTGCACGTTGTAATACGCCAGGTGTAACAGCTTGGCATGCTTCGGTGATCAGTTGCCGAAGATGACCAGGATCTCCAGGCTCCTGTGCGAACACCACCTGTTTTAAGTGACCCTACTGAAAGAAGTCAAGTGGCGTTAGATCGGGTGATCTGGCGGGCCAGTGAACATGTCCGTCATTTCCCATCCATTTATTTGGATATAAAGAATGAAGATGGTTCCGGACGACTACTGATCCGTGAAGTGGTGCCCCGTCCCGTTGAAACCACATTCAGAATCGCTCATGCAGTGGCTCGTTCTCCAGCAACTGTGGGAGTTAATTTTGAAGAAAATGAAGGTAGCGAGCTACCGTTAGATGTCCGTCGAAGAAATATGGTCCGATGAGACAGTCACCCAGTATCCCACACCAGCCATTTACTCCCCACTGCACTTGAAATGGGCCCTGTCTTACCCAATGGCGATTCTCCGCGCTCCAATAGTGCATATTGTGCCGATTCACAACGCCATTGTTGGGAAATCTTGATTCGTCTGAAAACAGGACTCTTGAAAAAAAAGGCTGCATTATTTGTCACCCTGCGTAATGCCCGTTCACAAAATGTTACCCTAGCATCGAAATCACGTCCGTAGAGGTGCTGGTGTAACTGCAGATGGTATGAGTGAAATTTATTCTTATGCAGTATACGCACGACTGATGACCGGCTGATGTTAGTCTGTTGTGCAAGTGTCCAAGTACTAAATGAGGGTTCATATGGACAGCATCCAAAACAGAATCTTCATCTGGACCAGACATTAGAGGAGCATACCTAACGAAAATTACACTTCCAAGCATCCCAGTTGAGCGCAATCTTCGTTCAAGGTTTCGGAAATTGTTGGTGGTCGGTAGTCTTATGTCAGGAAATTGCTCGTGATAGAGACGTTGCGAATGGATTGCGTTCCGCCTTGTTTTTCCATAAATGAGCAACATATCAATGTACTTGTCACTGGAATACATCGTGAATGAATGAATGAATGAATGAATGAATGAATGAATGAATGAATGAATGAATGAATGAATGAATGAATGAATGAATGAATGAACATGTGCTGTGATGTGACCTGGTAAGTGTGCATAAACATTGTGTGTCCGCTAAAGTGGGGTGCTATATGTCGGTCAAAAATAAACAGAAAACCGAGCCACTGCAATACCGGCATTCAGACACCTTGCGTCATCGGCCCTTAACCGACCAGCCACAATTACAACATACAAAACGCACGTTAAAGGATTATTACTTAAATATGACCGTTCGACATCGAAGTTAATATCCGTGTCAAAGTCATCAATAATGCTTTACAGTGTCCATTCAACTTTTTACCATTACGGAGCGCGTGGCATACATTTTAATTCGACCGTATTTTCTCCATAAATTAGCAATAACTCAACGTACTCTTCGTAGGAATATATCGTGAGGAAATGAATAAGTGCTGTGATGTGACCTCGTAGGTGTGAATTAATATTTTTGTGCGCTGGACTCGGAAGGTTCTGGATTCAAGTCCCATGCTAGCCGTCCTGAAAATGGTTTTCCTAGGTTTCTCATTTTCACCACCAGGAAAATACCGAGATGACACCTTAGTAAAAGACCAAGGCCGATTTCCTTCCCTATCCGTCCCCAACCCATCTTTAAGGGAAAGACGCCAAATCAGAGCGCATCCCTTAAGACCAATGGGAAAAAATACTGATTAGTATTTTATCCGCGTTAAAATGGAGCAACTCTACCGTTCAAAAAAACGCCTTACGCTGAATTCGAACCGCGACGCTGCCGATAACCACACATTTTGTTCTTCATCCCTTAACTGATTCGGCGACGAAGTCAACATACTTCATATTTGTTAGAGGTTTAGTACTTAATTACGGCCATTCCACCTAGAAGGTTAATATCCGTGTCAAAGTCTTCAGTGATGTTTTACAGTTTTCATTTAACTTCTTTAGATTACAGAACACGTGGCATAACGTATTAATTCGATCGTAATACGGGTACCAGTTTTATTTCAAGGCGCAATAAATCACATGTTTGCAGAATGGTCCTTAATATTTGGCGCGGAATTGTGCATAGTAGTTTCTTCTTTGCTAGGTTTATTGATCAATTTACTGTGATGACACACAGTTAGCGGAGAGCCTTGTCGACCATAAAGGGAAATTTCAAGTTAATTGGTGTTCATAAAACTAAATTATCAGTATCTTTAGGTTATATAATAGACAGCGTGGTTCACCAGCCCCTTATTTTTCGGAGATAGGCAACCCAAATAACCCACAGACCATGCCGTATTTTAACGGACACACAACGTTTATGCACACTTACAAGGTCGCATCACAGCACGTATTCATTCACTCAGTAACCAGTGACGAGTACACTGATATGTTGCTCATTTATAGGAAAACAAAGCAGAACCCAGTCCAGTCGCAACGTCTCTATCACGAGCGTCTTCCTTTTTCCCTACAATTGAATTTACGTCGCACCGACACAGATAGGTCTCATAGCGACGATGGGACAGGAAAGGGCTAGGAGTCGGAAGGAAGCGGCCGTGGCCTTAATTAAGGTACAGCCCCAGCATTAACCTTTTGTGGAAATGGGAAACCACGGAAAACCATCCTCAGGGCTGCTGACAGTGGCGCTCGAACCCACAATCTCCCGGATGCAAACTCAGTGCTGCGCGCCCCTAACTGCACTGCCAGCTCGCCCAGCTCGCCCATGAGCGTTTTCCTGACAGAAGACTACCGACTACCAATACGTTCCGAAACCTTGGACGAGATTGCGGTCAACAGGGACACTTGGAAGTGTACCTTCAGTGAGAGATGCTCCTATAACGCCTGGTTCAAATGAAGAAGCTGTTTTGTACGCTGTCTAGAACAACCCCCATATTAGTACATGGAAACTTGCACAACAGGCAAACATCAGCCGGTCATCAGTCGTGCGCATACTGCATAACAATAAATTTCACCTATACCATCTGCAGTTACACCAGCAGCTCCACGGACGTGATTTCAATGCTTGAGTAGCATTCTTTCAATAGGCACCACGCAGTGTGACGAATAATGCAGCATTTTTGTCAAGAATACTATTTTCAGACCAGTCATGATTTCACAAAAATACCATCGTAAATATGCAATATGCATTATTGGATCGCGGAGAATCCAAAGACAGGGCCGATTTAAAGTGCAGTTGGGGGTAAATGTCTGGTATGGGATATGGGGTGGCTCTCTCATCGGACCATATTTCTCAAAGGACATCGACTGGGAACACGGTATCTTTATTTTTATCAAAATGATCTCCCACAGTTACTGGAAAACGTGGCGCTGCGTGAGCGATTACGAATGTGGTTTCAACAGGACGGCAGTTTCCAGTATTCGGAAGATAGTGGATTCGAACCCTACTGTCGGCAGCCCTGAAGATGGTTCTCCGTGGTTTCCCATTTTCACACCAAGCAAATGCTAGGGTTATACCTTAATTAAGGCCACAGGCGCTTCCTACCCACCCCTAGCCCATTCCTGTCCCATCGCCGCTATAATACCTATCTGTGTTGGTGCGACGTAAAGCAACTTGCAAAAATCAACAGGACGGGGCCCCACCTCGCGAATTAGCAGTCGTACGGAACCATCTTCATCCTTCATATTCAAATAAATGAATAGGAAGGGGAGGACCCGTTCACTGGCCCGCTAGATTACCCGATCTAACGCCGTTTGACTTCTTCCTGAGCGGTCGCTTAAAGAAGGTAGCGTTTGCACAGCAGCCTGAAAATCCTGGTCACCTCCGGCAACTGATCACCGAGGCATGCCATGCTATTGCACTTGACATGTTACAACGTGTAAGAATGTTATTACTACGACGTACTGAAGTCTGCATAAACCAAGGAATACTTGCTCATACTGAATGTGCAGGGTAGCCTACTTCCTACTTACAGACGATCATGTCGTAGTCCAACCTGGCTACGTAACATCGGATTAAAATGGCACTTTTCAAGACCAAATAAAAATTCACTCTTCGAAACAGAATGATATGCGGCTGTATTACAGTCACTGTAAACGGCGTTAACAGACTATAAAGAGGGAACCATCCTCTGAATTCAACTACTGCTACACAGATTGCCTGACGCAACAGCAATGACGTGTGATTAACCACCTTAGCTACCGCGAGCCGTGTTGCGTACATAGCACGTCGAAGTCCTTATGGAGTCCTCTGAGTCCGAGGGAAAAACCGACCCTGGAGGGTAAACTGATAAAGAAGAAGGAGTGATCGGTTTACACATTCATTTTAGTTAAATAACACTGGCGCTAATGTTTTCTAACGTATTCGCGAACATTATTAAAACGGTATAGGCCTAGTTGTACTAAAGCCATAAAGAAGCAGGTACTAATGTTATCTACCTTTCCTTTCTCTCTGTTTACCTTCCAGGGTTGATTTTTCCGTCGGACTCAGAGAGGGATCCCACTTCTACCGCCTCAAGGGCAGTGTCCTGAAGCGTGAAACATTGGGTCGGGAGATACAACCGGGGAGGAGGACCAGTCCTCGCTCTGACTGCCTCACCTGCTATGCTAAACTGGGGTCTTGGTGGGGGATAGGGAGATTGGAAGGGATATATAAGGTTGAGGGAAGGAAGCGGCCGAGGCCTTTAGTTAAGTACCATCCCGGTATTTGCCTGGAGGAGAAGCGGAATACCACGGAAGACCGCTTCCAGGATGGCTGAGGTGGGAATCAAACCCACCTCTACTCATTTGACCACCCAAGGCTGAGTGGACCCCGTTCCAGCCCTCGTACCACTTTTCAAATTCCGTGGCAGAGTCGGGAATTGAACCCGGGCCTCCGGGGGTGGCAGCTAATCACACTAACCACTACACACAGAGGTGGACTGGGTTACCTACCTCGGAAAAAGTAAGGGGCTGGTGAACCACCCGGTATATACCGGTATATGTTGGTCTTGTGTTCCGTCCAAGATAAGTGCTGAACTCGACTGTCGACTCATATTTGCAGCGCTTCTGTCTTCTTCTTTAACTTATTAATAAATAACATTATGGAATCTAGAAAACAGGTAGTGTGCACTACCATTGTCAAGTTCTCTACTTACTTTCTTCCAGGAAAGGTGTCCATCACTATCCACTCAGACTGGCATGAACCCCTGACCAACTCTACAGAGGATATCGCTGCCGCCGAACGTGCCAGACAGTTTTACGTAAGTCTTGCTATCTTCAATAAAATGCAAATGTAACCAACGTTTCACTTATCTGACTTATCTGAAAATGGAGGTACTAATCACAGGAACATGAAATGTTTTGACGTATAATTTCATCTGAAATACTCTAGTTCTCTCACAGAAAGAATATGCTACCTAACACAAAGGGATATTCATGGCTTGTACGCAGACATGTTCGCCAGGCAAGGTGTTTTACTCGGGACGCAGCACTAATCTCATCTATCAGAGATGAGTGGCAGCAGAAGAGTCAAAGCATATCACAACAAACAATGATCAATATAATATTATTGTTATTCAATTTGATGATTTTTCGATATTGTAGGCCAGGGCCTCTCAGGGTGCATGCGCCGTACAGTGCACGGGCGCAAGGTGCAGGAGACAACTTCACTAGGTTGACCTGAATGCAAACCCCCACTCCACTTCCCCTACACTTGTCTCACCCGTTCGGCCTGTCTTCGCCTTCTCCACCTTCCCCGCTGATCCTCCCCTCACTGCGAAATGTTTATTTGCGGTGAGCAGTGACACTGTTGTATGGGACAACGTTACCGGTGTTAAAACACTCTTCTTTCAATTTGGTTTGAGCAGAAAATTTATCTTCTCTAGCCCTTCTTTCCCTTCATCTTTGCAATGATATCAGTTATGCCTGCAACAAGGGACAGGCTGACAGCAATTTGAGAGCCTTCTTTAAATTACAATCAGAAATAGGCCTACTCGCACGCAATCTAGTTTTCATACAAGTCAAAGCAGAAAAAAATACCTTTCACATATGCATGTGGAACCAAATATAGAAATAATCTTAGCTGCTTCTCGATGCAGCTTAGAAAAATCTTCCTTCGACAAATTCTCGTAGAATTTGAGCAAAGCCTTTGTATTGGAAAATCTTTTTGATTAACTTATCACATAATTATTGCCCCACGGATTAAGCATTTGGCTTTATCGTCACGACTGACAAAGAAATACGAAAGTTCCAAGTTCGATTGAAATGGACTTTCGGACGTCTTTGCTTTCTTTGAAAAAGTTTGCTCCATTATTATGTTGTTGTCTTTGGCTTATCTATTTCACTGATAAACAAGCCGTCTATCACCGAACGCTTCGTCGCTCTCAGCGCACTACACCATCCGAGTTGAGTCGAGTCGGAACGATGCACAGTGCACGGAGTCTCTGCGCCTCGATATGCACACGTGAGATTTTGAGCGTTTGAGAGGCCCTGCTGTAGGCCTTCACATTTATTTTCTTCCGACTCGGTGATATTAAGGCATCTCTCATGATTCCCTCGTCTTATTCCTGAAGAGATCGTTCCTTTACGGTTTTTTCTCATTTTTATAATCATCATCACAATTTTCCTCGTCGATATGGACCAATAACCGCGCAGGTATACACCTTAAGACAATCAGGACAAAAACCATCGCCAATTAACACATTGAACAATATTTCCATGTTACCAGTGCTTGTGTTGTCGGGCTCCATGGCTAAATGATTAGCGTTCTGGCCTTTGGTCCAGAGGGTCCCGGGTTCGATTCCCGGCCGGGTCGGTGATTTTAACCTTCATTGGTTAATTCCAATGGCTCGGGAGTTGGTTGTGTGTGCCGCCTTCAGCATGAGAATTCATCACAGGTGGAGCCCCATTCTCATATACGGCGTCAACTCGAAAGACCTGCACTCGGCCACACGCCATTAATTAGTGCTGGTGTTGACATTGTCTGAGCAACGAAAGTCTAAATTCATGAACTCTGTTATCACAGTACGCTAAAACTATGTTAAGACACAAATGATCCTTTCATTATGTAGTATTTTTCGAGAGGACCAATGAAATGAAATGGCATGGCGTTGGCTTTTAGTGCCGGGATGTGTCCGAGTACTTCGGCTCGCCAGGTGCAGGTCATTTGATTTGACTCCCGTAGGTGACCTGCGCGTCGTGATGAGGATGAAATGATGATGATGACGACACATACACCCACTCCCCGTGCCAGTGTAATTAACCAATAATTAAGGTTAAAATTTTCGACCCTGCCAGGAATCGAACCCGGGCCCCTGTGACAAAAGTCCAGCACGCTAACTACTGTATTTAGCCATGAAGCCGGACAAGAGGACCAATGATATAGGTATTTAAAACTACATTTTAGGCCTTTCCCCTAAACTACCATTTCATGCAGCGTGTATAAAATTATTTACAGTGTAGACTATAGTGCCTTACTCTCCAACTTTACATACCGATTTTTATTAAATTCTGTTCACCCATTTTCCCGTAGCTCGGCGTTGATATGAACTTTGCAACAAAAATCGAAATTCATGAACTCCTGAGTTATCACAGCTGGTACGATAAAAATTGAAAAGGCTTAAATGATCGGAATTTTTATTCTATATAACATTAGTTATGTAGTATTTATCGATAGGGTCACTAATAACATTGATATTTGAGAATTACATTTTAGGCCATCCCTTAAACTACCATTTAACTCCGCGTGAATAAAATTATTTATAGCCTACATTATGGTGGCTCATTTTACATACCGATTTCCATCAAATTCTCTTCAGCTATTTTCTCGTGATGACAGACAGACAGAGAAATAGAAATGACGGAAAATTAAAAAGTGCATGTGCACACGACCTATATAAACATACCACTATTTTCAAATTCTGAGCAATGTACAGACAAAACTCTTGTTATATATAGGCCTACATATATATATATATATATAGATTGACAAAAAAATCTATCGTATTTTTTATGAACTACGAAAGTTGAGAATGACAAACATGAACGGCTCCGTTTTTTTTTCTTAAGATAAGGTCAAGTTGATTTCTTTCTCTGTCTCCTAAAATGTGCCGTGCATACATTATACTCTGCTCCGTTTCTTTCCCACGGACTTGCTCTCTCCTTCGGGGCTTGCTCTCGGTTCGGAGAGCACGGAGGTGCCTGATGGTGGTGGTGGTGGTCATTGTTTGAAGAGGAAGTACAACTAGGCAACCATCTCCTATTAACACCAGAGAGAGAAAATTGGAAGAAATCCCATACTTCGAAAAATGAATTTATGGGCCAAAGGAAGACAAGCGCCACGAAGGGCGTGAAAATGAAAGACTCCCTAGGCCTCGAGTGCTCTAATACCGTCGGCGTCGGAGAAGAACAAGAGTTGACCAAGAGAGTTCTGATAAGACAGATGAAACTGAGGACCTGGCAAAAGTACAGTAAGTGGAAGCAATGCCAGGACTCATCTAAGAGCCCCGTGGTTGCCAACACACGCTTCAAAGTTCAGAGCCATTGGGGCACCGTTTAGTCGCCTCTTACGACAGGCAGGGGATACCGTGGGTGTTATTCTACCGCCCCCAGCCTCCGGGGTAGTCCACGGTGCTACCTACTTGGGACGGTCTGCTGTAAACCATTGCCAAGTAGCCTATAACTTCAGAGTATGAAAAATACACCTGTTCATATTGTACCCGTAAAAATGTGTTCATATCTTTAAGGCACTTGATATTAGATGAACGAGCATGAGGCTTAATCTCGGTTGTGGCTTTATCATTGGAGCTGGTACAGAGAGAGGTATAGTTATCAAATGGAGAGATTATTTTGATAAATTGAGTTTATTGATAATCAAAGCAAGTTCATATCACCTTCATACAGCAGCGTGGAAATGTCGTGGCTGGTTGGTACCTCCAAGTCCTGGGATGGTGCTGGACATCGACTGGGCAGGGACCACACCTGCTCGGATGAGGAGTTCTGGAACGTCTGGAGGTTCTGGAAGTGTCTCGACGTTCTGGAAGTCTCGACGTTCTGGAATGTCCCGACGTTCTGGAATGTCTCGAAGATTGGTACGCGTTCCTGGGTTCGATTCGAGACGTAATTCACACCTGAATTTCCTGTACGGCACTCCACACATTCAGGGCACTGTCTGAACAGATATGACCTTTTAATTATGATTACTGCTAAAACGTTCTAGAATAATCACTCGAAGAACAAGTACTGGTAGAAATGTAAGTTCATAAGGCAAGCTCACTGTAAGTCAGGATGTTCTAGAGGATTACTGTTACTGCAGTCCTAAATGCATAGTTCTGAAGGTTTAAAACATATTGGCAATGAACTGAATAAGTAGCACTCGGAAACTGTCCTGTTGCATTAATAAGCGAAGTGAATAGCCATTAAAGAAAGTAATATTTGAAAGAAAAAGTCTGACTTCATAAATTATGGATCACTCAAAATACTGGAAAGTTCTAGGCTTTCTGGAAATGCGATATGCGTATTCCGAATTGTCACAGTCTTTAAGAATCAAAACATAAGTCCCTGTGCAGCACTTGGAAAGCATTGCATATTTCACAATTAAACGTAATGTTTAATGTCCCCTAAGTTCAATGTTCCAGAAATTGATTCAAAAGTATAAGTTCGCGTAAGTTCAATGTGATACACAACACACGTGAAAATTCAATCGTCGTCGAATAAGTAAGTCCTTATGTGGCACTTAAGAAAAAAACAAAGTTCCAATGTGCCGAAATGTTAAAGTCCCAACACGACACTCGAAGAAAATAAAGTTTCGATGACAATGTTCCAGTATGTCACCTTAAGAAAATAATAAAGACTTATCGCGACACTTGGCGAAAATAACTAAGTTCCAATGAGACGCTTCAGAAAAAAAACAAAGTTCTTATATGGCACTTTAAGAAAAAAACCGAAGTCCAATCACGACACAACGACAAAGAAAACAAAGTCCCAATGTGTCAATATGACAAAGTTCCAATACGATGCTCGCAGAAAACAAAGTCCCATTCAGGCACTTCAAGAATATGGCAAAGTCTTCATACAACACTTAGAGAAATACCGAACTTGGATATCGCAGACTGTCGACTAGAAGTTCGACACACACAAGACTTCTCTTGTCACCCGTGTCACAGAGACGGCGGAGTGACAGACACTGAATTCGTAGGTCGGGTGGTCTTCCTTTTATACACGTTCGCATGGAAGTGTCTAGAACTCGGGTACTATCTACCCTTATAACTTCTATAATACTCGGTGGATTTTCTTGAAATCTGAACAGATGATGTCTATTGTAAGGGCCTTTAAGATGGCAGTGTCAAAATAGCGATAAATTAGCTCAAAGATGTACTTTTGAGGACGAGCTGGATCATTACCATATATGGTAGCGGAGAGCTGGCTTACTGCGGCCACGTCACTCGCTGGGTACGTCACTGCGTTCGGCGGGCTGCCTACCTTCCATCTCGCGCGAAGTTCAACAAACATACTTCGAACTTCTCTCGTAGCGGTGTTCCCGGTACATGTCCCCCCCCCTCTTAGGGCAAAGAAAATTCGACAAGGATTTTCTTTAGGCTTCTTTCTCGAAGTATGTTTTTAGGCTAGAAGCATTGTATATGTCTTCAGTGGTTCCATGATGTGTGTTCTTGCTTATGCTCTGCATCTCCATACTATGGAATAGGGACGTCTTTTATAAGTGGAAGTATCTTTGACATCTAAATGATATTTAAAATCTCGGATCTCTCCGGGTTTATCATTGAACACGTCTGGATAAGTTTCGAAGATTTCCTTGACTGAATCCGCAACATGTTTGTTGGCCACTGGATCTTCAATCACACTGATTACGGAGCTGACATAGTCGGGACCGTCGTCGTACATCTCATCTATTAGGGGTACATCTCCGACGTGTCCCACTTCTTCGGGATCACCCTCTTCATCTCCGACTGGTGCAGCATCGCTATTTCCACCATCGAATTCTTCTTGCGGGGTATCTATCCCTTGTATCCGACCGTCGTCTCCTTCGATCAGCTGTAATTCTACAGGGTCAACGTTATAAAATGTAATGGCATTTGCTGTGTAATCAATCACTCCTCCATATTTGATGAGAAAATCCGATCCAAGGATAACATTGAATTTCATCTGAGAGATTACTAGAAAAACATGCTCAAATTGAACATGTCCCACGACGAATTCCATAAACGTCTGTAGTTTACATTTAATGCACTTATCTGGAATAATCCCTTTGATCCTAAGTTGGGAAACAGGCATCACAAGTACATCACGTCTCTCCTTTATGGCTTCTAATAGTCTGGCTGAAATAAGTGAGGCTTGAGCTCCTGAATCTACCAATGACATAACTTTAATATTGCCAACCCTAATGGTGATTACTGGCAAGCTACGTTGGATTCTTGGCCTAGACGGTGTCATGTTTTCATGGAGTAGTTCCGCGTCCTCTACGTGCCAATAATGTACCTGAGTTACGCAGAGCGGCTCTTCCCTCCTTCCATTTTCAGGCAATCTTCTTAAGAAAACGTTGGAGTTTTTTTTGCACCCGTCGTGTTAGGGTTCGGGACAGGCGTTTCGTTTTTCTTACCAGCGGCTTGCTGATACTCTAGCGAGGCGGCTCCTTCTTGATCCTCGCCCTTTCGCTGTTCTTTCAAGTACTCTTGAGTATCTCGCCATCGTCTATTCAATTCATCTCGATAAGAAACCCTATCCTCTACTTGTTGGGCCTCTGTTGGCTTTTTCCATGTTAATCTATTTTGGTATGGCGCTTTCCCTCGGTCCGGCCGTCCTTTATACCCTCGATATCGGGTAGGTGTGTTTCGTGATGTAGGCCGTTCCTCTGGTACTTCCGGATCTGGGCGTCCTTGTGTCACAATGGCGACAGGACTGGTAGTCACTTCTTTAGTCTTACTCCCTTTCGGTAAACATTGAGCGTGGGCTGTGTCCAATCTACGAAGTATCCCATCCATTTGTTCTAAAGATTGTATGTTAGCAGCTACCAAAATCTCCTGAACTTGGGCTGGGAATTGCAATGTGATCGCCTGGATCAGCTCTTGCTCAGGCAATGGTGGATCCAAAAATTGCATCTTCTTAAGTTGCCCGATAAAATAATCTGAGTAACGGGATGTGTTTATAGAAGTATTGTACTACTTAGCATACAACTGCAACTTAATTAAATGTTGCGTCTCTGAATTCCAAAAGCGCTTCAATAGAGCTTCCTTGAATTCAGAATAAGTGTTAAAGCAATATTTAAAAGCGGAATACCATGATAGAGCGCGTCCCTCTAGTAACTTGGAAACGACACGAAGCTGTCGATCAGGACTGATTTTATTTTCTTGAAAATATTCTTCAATGTTGAGTAAAAATTCCCTAGCGGTGTATTGCTCCTTCCCAGAGAATTTGGCAGGTTTTTCATCGGTCATTCGGATGATAGTAGTAATGTTTGCGTTTTCATTAGTTTTTAATAGACTAGAAGAAAGTAAGGGAGTATCCTTCAGTTCTAAATTAGAGACTTTACTACCAAGGGTTTCTATCTGTTCTTGTAGTTCTGTTTTAACATCCTTCACCTGTTGTTTAATAGTATCTTCTACTACCTTAACTTCATCTTGGAGATCCTTTTTTAATTCGGATACGTCTCGACATATACGCGTAACCTGAGTGTGTGTAGTATCTAATTGAGATGTAAATGTTTTATCAAACTCTCCCTGTTTACTCTTTATAAGACTGACTTCATTGTTTACTCTTTGAATGTCATTTTTAAGCGTATCTCTAAGATTCTCCTGTATAGAGGCTATTTTAACCTGGGCTAAAGATAATTGTGAATGTGATTCCTGTAACTGAGTTTTTAAGCCTTCCATCTCTTTAGCAATTGCCTGAGAAGTGGGGAGAATGGCTTTGAAGTCATCTTTAAGAAGAGCTACAACTTGGGTTTTAATTTCTTCTTTCATGACCTCCATGTTACTTTTCAATTGGTCATTGATTTCGGAAAATTTTTCATCTACCCTAGCGTTGGACTCTTTAAATTTTTGTTCAATGCGAGCACCAGCCTGAGTAAGCCTTTGTTCTAGGTTGGCATTCGCTTCTACAAACTTCTTATCTACTTCAGCATTAATTTGAACTACGGATTCCCTAAGTTGACGTTCAAGGTTAGAACTAGATTCATTAAGCTGATATTCAAGATTGGAACTAGACTCATTAAGCCGATGTTCGAGATTAGAATTAGACTCATTTAATTGTTCTCTCAATGACTCATTAAATCTGTGTTCGAGATTAGAACTAGATTCATTAAGCTGACGTTCAAGATTAGAGCTGGACTCAGTAAGTCGATGTTCTAAGTTTTCAGTTGCTACTTTCATACTGAGCCTAAGGGCTTCAATCGCTGCCATAATCTCCTCCATTTTATTAAAATATATAACGCTAGTACCAAGTACAGAAATAATGATTGACACACTTCAAAAAAAAATTGAAAGATTTTCGAAACTTGCATTCAGTCAAAAGTTCAAAGTTTTAAGTCCTAGTGCCAATGTTTCAACACACATTAATTAAACCAAGTCTTTGCAAATCACCTCTACCAAATCACTTAAATTATGCACTTATATTTCAGTTAAGTTAGTGTCCACTGAAATTTAAAACACTCCTATTCTGATTGAATTTAGTCACCATAGATTGAGCTGTATGTAAGTCTTTCATGTTAAGCTCCAATGAAATCTGGCCCCACGCTGGGCGCCACGTATACTCCCTCCTCTCTGTACCCGTAAAAATGTGTTCATATCTTTAAGGCACTTGATATTAGATGAACGAGCATGAGGCTTAATCTCGGTTGTGGCTTTATCATTGGAGCTGGTACAGAGAGAGGTATAGTTATCAAATGGAGAGATTATTTTGATAAATTGAGTTTATTGATAATCAAAGCAAGTTCATATCACCTTCATACAGCAGCGTGGAAATGTCGTGGCTGGTTGGTACCTCCAAGTCCTGGGATGGTGCTGGACATCGACTGGGCAGGGACCACACCTGCTCGGATGAGGAGTTCTGGAACGTCTGGAGGTTCTGGAAGTGTCTCGACGTTCTGGAAGTCTCGACGTTCTGGAATGTCCCGACGTTCTGGAATGTCTCGAAGATTGGTACGCGTTCCTGGGTTCGATTCGAGACGTAATTCACACCTGAATTTCCTGTACGGCACTCCACACATTCAGGGCACTGTCTGAACAGATATGACCTTTTAATTATGATTACTGCTAAAACGTTCTAGAATAATCACTCGAAGAACAAGTACTGGTAGAAATGTAAGTTCATAAGGCAAGCTCACTGTAAGTCAGGATGTTCTAGAGGATTACTGTTACTGCAGTCCTAAATGCATAGTTCTGAAGGTTTAAAACATATTGGCAATGAACTGAATAAGTAGCACTCGGAAACTGTCCTGTTGCATTAATAAGCGAAGTGAATAGCCATTAAAGAAAGTAATATTTGAAAGAAAAAGTCTGACTTCATAAATTATGGATCACTCAAAATACTGGAAAGTTCTAGGCTTTCTGGAAATGCGATATGCGTATTCCGAATTGTCACAGTCTTTAAGAATCAAAACATAAGTCCCTGTGCAGCACTTGGAAAGCATTGCATATTTCACAATTAAACGTAATGTTTAATGTCCCCTAAGTTCAATGTTCCAGAAATTGATTCAAAAGTATAAGTTCGCGTAAGTTCAATGTGATACACAACACACGTGAAAATTCAATCGTCGTCGAATAAGTAAGTCCTTATGTGGCACTTAAGAAAAAAACAAAGTTCCAATGTGCCGAAATGTTAAAGTCCCAACACGACACTCGAAGAAAATAAAGTTTCGATGACAATGTTCCAGTATGTCACCTTAAGAAAATAATAAAGACTTATCGCGACACTTGGCGAAAATAACTAAGTTCCAATGAGACGCTTCAGAAAAAAAACAAAGTTCTTATATGGCACTTTAAGAAAAAAACCGAAGTCCAATCACGACACACGACAAAGAAAACAAAGTCCCAATGTGTCAATATGACAAAGTTCCAATACGATGCTCGCAGAAAACAAAGTCCCATTCAGGCACTTCAAGAATATGGCAAAGTCTTCATACAACACTTAGAGAAATACCGAACTTGGATATCGCAGACTGTCGACTAGAAGTTCGACACACACAAGACTTCTCTTGTCACCCGTGTCACAGAGACGGCGGAGTGACAGACACTGAATTCGTAGGTCGGGTGGTCTTCCTTTTATACACGTTCGCATGGAAGTGTCTAGAACTCGGGTACTATCTACCCTTATAACTTCTATAATACTCGGTGGATTTTCTTGAAATCTGAACAGATGATGTCTATTGTAAGGGCCTTTAAGATGGCAGTTTCAAAATAGCGATAAATTAGCTCAAAGATGTACTTTTGAGGACGAGCTGGATCATTACCATATATGGTAGCGGAGAGCTGGCTTACTGCGGCCACGTCACTCGCTGGGTACGTCACTGCGTTCGGCGGGCTGCCTACCTTCCATCTCGCGCGAAGTTCAACAAACATACTTCGAACTTCTCTCGTAGCGGTGTTCCCGGTACAATATATTACAGGTTTCATTCATCTATGTGTGCGTTTTAAACAATGTTAAGGTAAATAATAGTCCATTCTTCTACATTCTTCGTTATACCCAACTAAGAAGCGTAATGTCTTTGCCTTTTCCTTCTCCCAAAATCTCATCATCTTCACGCTGTGGCTTTTCTTGCGATCTTCTGACCAGGTTTTGTTGCGGTCATTGTTGACTAATTATCTGAACTTAGATCTGTCTAACACAATGTCATCTGTGATGCCTATTTCCTGAAGATCTTTTCCATCTTCGAGCAGCCAATTGTTTTTTACTTTCATTGATAGGGCAAGGTTCAGAATTATTTTGGTCAATCTCTGATGAATCCATGAAATTTCAAGCGTCTTTTCCTAAATGTATCCGAGATTTTCTCTGAGTGTTGGTACAGCTCATGAGATTTCTTTATTATTCAAATTCCCCGTATACAGACTGGTCCAAAAAATTTCCTTAGGATTTTTCTTTCTTGCTTTTCTACATCTTTAATCAATGATCTGCCCCCAACGATCAATGTTTCAGATGCGTATAGTGCTTCAGGCTTGAATATAGTGTTATAATGTCTTAATTTTGCATTTCGGGATAGAGATGTTTTATTATAGCTGCTTCAAGTGAGTCTGTATGCTCTTTGAAGTTTAGAGACACTTTCTTTGTTTGCTTCAGTCCTGAATGACTTCTCCCAGGTATTTGAATTTAGACACTTGAGGTATTTTGCCATATTGAGTTCTCATTGGTTGTCGATCTAGGTACCGAAGAGATCCTTCCATGTAGTGAGTTTTCTGATATGAGATCTGGAGTCCTTTCCTGGGTGCAATTTCATGGAGTGTTTCTATGGATCCTGTCTGTTATTGGACAACACCGCTAAGTCATTAGCGAAGGCCAAACACAGTAAATTAATTTTGTTTTCACGTAATCTGCCAACGGCTATTCCTTCAACTTCTTTTTCCCAAGTCCTAATCACTTTTTCCAAAACAAGATTAAACAGTAAAGGGGACAACCCATCTCCTTGTCGTACTCCTGTTTTAACATCAAATGGTTCAGAAAATGTTCCTAAAAATGCAACCTTGCAAGTGGTGCCCGTTAGTGTTTGCATGATTAATTCCCTTGTTTTCCTGTCTACTTTGAATTTTTCCAGTACACAGAAAAGTGTCGGTCTGTCTATAGAGTCATGTGCCTTTTTGAAGTCCACAAACGTAATCACCGTTTGCCTGCTTTTACGAATTTGTAGGATGGTCTTGAGGTTAAGAATATGTTCTGCGCACGACCTGCCTTTCCTGAATAGAAAATAATCAATAATAATAATAATAATAATAATAATAATAATAATAATAATAATAATAATAATAATAATAATAATAATAATAATAATAGTAATAATAATAATAATAATAATAATAATAATTTTCATTCAGTCATCTGTAAGTTTTGTACTTCCTCATACTCAATTCTTTCCTCCTTCAACTAATCCTTCCGGATCGTCCTTCAGAAAAATGTATCTTTTTAATACTTATCCAATTCAGGTCGTCTTCCTTTCGACCATTGCTTTACTTAGAAACCTGTCTTCTCCTACCCGAGCTAGAACTTCCTCATTTGTAATAATTGGTTTTAATTTGCTTTTAGCAGTCTTCTCTAATTTTTCTTCAAGAACATCCAATCATTTATTCCCTGCCATTCTTCCTGGTGGTCCGCGTTCAGATTCATAAAACTGGACACTCCATATGTAACACTTAGCAGTCGTTTTTGCATTTGGATAGCACACGTCATTTCCTTCTGAAAGCTTTCTTTGTTGTGCCATTCCTAGTTTAAAAAAATAAAATGAAAATCCGCAGCCCAGTCATTTGACCGCGTCAGGAATGGAATGAATGAAACCCCCATCTAGCGGCAAGGATACGAATTGTGCCGGCTGCCGATGCCTGTCGCACTGATCTGGGGCAATGATTAATGAATGGCATATGAAAAAGAAATTATATTGGAGAGTGTTGCTGGAATTAAATATGACAGGGTAAACCGGAGTACCCGGAGAAAATCCTGTCCCGCCTCCGCTTTGTCCAGCACAAATATCACATGGAGTGACCGGGATTTAAACCACGGATCCCAGCGGTGAGAGGCTGGCACATGAGCCTCCATTCCTAGTTCTTATTGTTAAAATGGGTGAAATAATTATCGTAAGTAAGTTGAGTAACTGATTCTAGAAAACAAAAATGTGAATTTAATGCAAAACAATCATGAATTATTGTCTATGTTCTGCAAGATATCCCGTCTTTTTTTTGTGGCAAATTAAGACATGCAATCCACAATGTCAAATAATACATTCCGACATTTACTTATGAACCAACACATTCTTTACGTATGTATTGTTCCTATAGAGGTATTTTTTTCTTGCTGTACAGTTGGGAATGATCGCACATCCCATCTTCAGTACCGAGGGTGACTATCCAGCTATAGTTCGGGAGCTTGTGGACAAGAAGAGCAAGGCTGAAGGAAGGACTCGCTCCCGTTTACCTGTCTTCAGCAAGGAGATGGTCGAGTACATCAGAGGTGAGAAATGTGTGGATTACGAGTGAATTGATATGAATGCAGTAAGTGTTTTAAGCCGGACACGACTTCACATCACCACCCCCACAGCAATACGAGGTGGTTGTTGTTTGAGTCATCAGTCCATAGACTGATTTGATGCAGCCCTCCATGTCACCCTATCATGTGCTAACCTTTCCATTCCTACGTAACTATTGCATCCTACATCTGCTCTAATCTGCTTGTCATATTCATACCTTGGTCTACCCCTACCGTTCCTACCACCTACACTTCCTTCAAAAACCAACTGAACCAGTCCTGGGTGTCTTAAGATGTTTCCTATCATTCTATCTCTTCTTTTCGTCAAATTTAGCCAAATCGATCTCCTCTCACCAATTCGATTCAGTATCTCTTCATTCGTGATTCGATCTATCCATCTCACCTTCAGCATTCTTCTGTAACACCATATTTCAAAATCTTCTATTCTCTTGCTTTCTGAGCTAGTTATCGTCCATGTTTCACTTCCATACAATGCCACGCTCCACACGAAAGTCTTTAAAAACATCTTTCTAATTCCGATATCAATGTTTGAAGTGAGCAAATTTCTTTCTTAAGAAAGCTCTTCCTTGCTTGTGCTAGTCTGTATTTTATGTCCTCCTTACTTCTGCCATCGTTAGTTATTTTACTACCCAAGTAACAATATTCATCTACTTCCTTTAAGACTTCGTTTCCTAATCTAATATTTCCTACATCACCTGCCTTCGTTAGTCTGCACTCCATTACTTTTGTTTTGGACTTATTTATTTTCATCTTGTACTCCTTACCCAAGAATTCATCCGTACCATTTAGCAACTTCTCAAGATCTTCTGCAGTCTCAGATAAAATAACAATATCATCGGCAAATCTCAAGGTTTTGATTTCCTCTCCTTGGACTGTGACTCCCTTTCCAAATTTCTCCCTGATTTCCTTTACTGCCTGTTCTATGTAAACATTGAAAAGGAGAGGGGACTAACTGCAGCCTTGCCTCACTCCTTTCTGGATTGCTGCTCCTTTTTCAAAGCCCTCGATTCTTATCACTGCAGACTGATTTTTATACAGATTGTGGATAGTTCTTCGTTCTCGGTATCTGATCCCTATCATCTTCAGAATCAGAAATAGCTTGGTCCTATCAACATTATCGAATGCCTTTTCTAGATCTACGAACGCCATGTACGTGGGCTTGTCCTTCTTGATTCGATCCTCTAAGATCAGACCTAAAGTCAGGATTGCTTCACGTGTTCCTACATTTCTTCTGAAGCCAAATTGATCTTCTCCCAACTCAGCTTCAACTTGTTTTTCCATTCTTCTGTAAATAATACGTGTTAAAATTTTGCAGGCATGAGATACTAAACACCTGTCAGCACCGGCTTTCTTGGGAATAGGTATAACAACATTCTGCCGAAAATCGGATGGAACTTCTCCTGTCTCATACATCTTGCACACTAAATGAAATAACCTTGCCACGCTGGTTTCTCCTAAGGCAGTCAGTAATTCAGAGGGAATGTCATTAATTCCATGTGCCTTGTTCCTATTTAGGTCATTCACAGTTCTGTCAAACTCTGACCTCAAAATCGGGTCTCCAATTTCATCAGCATCAACAGCCTCTTCATGTTCCAGAACCAAATTATCTACATCTTTACCTTGATACAACTGTTGGATATGCTCCTGCCATCTGTCTGCTTTGTCTTCTTTCCCTAAAAGTGGCTTTCCATCTGAGCTCTTAATATTCATACACCTAGATTTCCTTTCTCCAAAGGTTTCCTTGATTTTTCTGTATGCAGCATTTACCTTTCCCAGGACCATACAGCCTTCGACATCCTTGCACTTATCCTTCAGCCATTCTTCCTTAGCTACCTTGCACTATATATCCACTTGATTCTTTAATCGCCTGTATTCTTTTCTGCCCTCTTCATTTATAGCATTCTTGTATTTTCGTCGTTCATCAATCAGGTCTAGTATCTCCTGAGTTATCCACTGATTCTTAGTTGATCTTTTCTTCCTTCCTAACATTTCTTCAGCAGCTCTACTGACTTCATTTTTCATGACCCTCCACTCTTCCTCTATAGTGTTTCCTTCAGCCTTTTCATTTAGTCCTTGTGCAACATGTTCCTTGAAACAATCCCTCACACTCTTTTCTTTCAATTTGTCTAGATCCCATCTTTTTGCATTCTTTCCTTTCTTCAATTTATTCAACTTCAGATGGCATTTCATGACCAACAAGTTGTGGTCAGAGTCCACGTCTGCCCCTGGGAAAGTTTTGCAATCCAACACCCAGTTTCTGAATCTCTGCCTAATCATAATGAAGTCTATTTGATACCTTCCAGTGTCTCCAGGTCTCGTCCACGTGTACAGCCACCGTTTGTGGTGTTTGAACCAAGTATTGGCATGGACTAAATTATGATCAGTGCAGAATTCAACCAGCCGACTTCCTCTTTCGTTCCTTTGTCCCAATCCAAATTCTCCTACTGTACTACCTTCTTTTCCTTGGCCTACCTCTGCATTCCAGTCTCCCATCACAATTAGATCCTCGTCACCTTTTACGTATTGTATTAAATCTTCTATCTCCTCATATATTCTTACGATTTCTTCATCATCCGCTTAACTAGTAGGCATATAGACCTGCACTATTGTGGTGGGCATTGGTTTGGTGTCTATATTTGACGACAATAATTCTTTCACTATGCTGGTCGTAGTAGCTTACCCGCTGCCCTATTTTTTATTCATTATTAAACCAACTCCTGCATTTCCTCTGTTTGATTTTGTGTTGATAATTCGGTAGTCGCCTGACCAAAAATCTTGTTCTTCCTGCCAACGTACTTCACTTATACCAACTACATCTAACTTTAGCCTATCCATCTCCCTTTTCAGATTCTCTAACCTATCACAACGATTCAAACTTCTAACATTCCACGCCCCGACTCGCAGAATGTCAGTATGCATCTTCCTGATGATCGCCCCCTCTCGTGTAGTCCCCACCCGGAGATCCGAATGGGGGACTAGTTTACCTCCGGAATATTTTACCCGGGAGGAAGCCATCATCAGTACATCATTCATACAGAGAGAGCTGCATGTCCTCGGGAGGTAGTTACGGCTGTAGTTTCCCGTTGCTTTCAGCCGTGTAGAAGTGTCAACACAGCTAAGCCATGTTGAGTATTATTACAAGGCCGTATCAGTCAATCATCTAGACTGCCGCCCTTGCAACTACCGAAAGGCTGCTACAACCCTTTCGATGAACCATTCGTTAGTCTGGTCTCTCAACAGATACCCATCCGATAAGGTTGCACCTGCGGCTCGGCTATCTGCATCATTGGGACACGCAAGACTCCCCACCGCGGCAAGGTCACAAGGTTCGCAGAGGAGGCAAAACGAGGTAGAATAACCATACTCTGCAATCATATTTACCAGGTGAGTTGGCCGAGCGGTTAGGGGCGCTCGGCTGTGAGTTTGCATCCTGCAGATAGTGGGTTCGATCCCCAAAGTCGGCAGCCCTGAAGGTGGTTTTCCCTGCTTTCCTATTTTCACACCACGCAAATGCAGAGGCTGTACCTCAATGAAGGCCACGGCCGCTTCCTTTCCACTCGTCGGCCTTTCCTATTCCATCGTCGCCGTAAGACCTACCTGTGTCAGTGCGACGTAAAGCAAATAGCAATCATCTTTATAACATTTGAAGAACTGTAAAGCATTCTATATTTCCTCATTCATTTCTGAACCGTGTGTTTTTTGGCTTACTCTTCTACCTGACGCATTCTTACCCGGAGGCCCCGGGTTCGATTCCCGGTCAGGTCATGGATTTTTACCTGGACCTGAGGGCTGGTTCGAGGTCCACTCAGCCTACGTGATTAGAATTGAGGAGCTGTCTGACGATGAGATAGCGGCCCCCGTCTAGAAAGCCAAGAATAACGGCCGAGATGACTCGTCGTGCTAACCACACGACACCTCGTAATCTGCAGGCCTCCAGGCTGAGCAGCGGTCGCTTGGTAGGCCAAGGCCCTTCAAGGGCTGTAGTGCCATGGGGGGGATTCTAACAAATTCACCAATGACTTTGAAGATATACAGTATGTTAATCGATATTCTTTATCCTTGTAGCAAATGGGGGGAAGTTGTATTAATCTGTATATAGAAATTAGAAAATCTGTCTGTGTGTCTGGACCTTATACAAATCCATATCGTTCCGCCAATTTGAACCAATATTGTGTACTTAATATTTAGGACCTTGCGGGTAAACCCATGTACAAGAAATTTTAACAACCCTCTCCATTTCCTAG
Organism: Anabrus simplex; assembly: GCF_040414725.1. Classification (NCBI taxonomy): domain Eukaryota; kingdom Metazoa; phylum Arthropoda; class Insecta; order Orthoptera; family Tettigoniidae; genus Anabrus; species Anabrus simplex. Next base: position 1,637,399,271 of record NC_090265.1, read on the forward strand.
ATTTAGGCCCTTTGCCACATTAACATAGGCGAAATATTGAATTTGCCGTACAAGGACGAGACAAAGCTCATTTTGAGCCTCACAACCTGTAGAACAAAACTTGGTAATGTCCTGCGGGCCCCGAAAACCACGTTTTAAGGGCCTAAAACCAACCGTTTTGTAGATATTGGCATCACACTTCCTCGCTCTTAGGAAATGGATGAAGAAATGACAGCCGTAACCATGGCAACGTCAGCTCAAGGATTCTGCAGTAGAATATAGGCCTGGTGTTCGAAGTAGGCGCGTGCATAAATGTAGGCTAACCAAAGGAGAGATTCTGCTACATATGTAACTGTCTCGAAAAACGCCCTGTGGGGGTAAGCCACCCCTGGGGTACGTGGTTGGCAAGGGGTGGCATATATAAAAATAATCGAAAATAGTGTCGAAACCAAAGGTTTCTTGGTCGCTGAGATGGTGACACTCCGCATGTCGTTTAAGTCCAAGTTCAGTTCCCATCGGCATGGGAGTGAGAAGGGATGAAAAAAGTCTAAAATGGCCCAGTTTATGGATTCATCTTCAAGAACTTCCAATCATTTATTCCCTGCCATTATCCTGGTGGTCCACATTCAGATTCATAAAACAGAACACCCCATATGTAACGCTTAGCCAGTCGTTTTTGCAGTTGGATAGCACACGCTGTTTTCTTATGAAAGCTTTCTTTGTGTAAGAAATGAAAATGAAAATACACAGCCTGTTTCCAGTCGTTTGACAGGATCAGGAATGGAATGAATGAAGCCCCCATCTAGCGGCGAGAATAGGTATTGCGCCGGATGCCGAAGCCTGTCGCACTCCTCTGAAGCAATGATTACTGAATGACAGATGAAATGAAATGATATTGGAGAGTGTTCCTGGAATGAAAGATGACAGGGAAAACCGGAGTACCCGGGGAAAAACCTGTCCCGCCTCCGCATTGTCCAGCACAGATCTCACATGGAGTGACCGGGATTTGAACTACGGAACCCAGCGGTGAGAGTCCGGCGTGCTGCCGCCTGAGCCACGGAGGCTATATCTATAATGCGACGCGTAAATACTTTACGTTATAACTTACTGTTATTATTTGTTTGAAAGGATCAACTACTTCCTAAACTATCTGGGCTGCCAGAAGGAAATACCTCAAGGCGAAACAAAATAATCTTAAGTTAGAACAAAAATTAAACACATAACAAAATTTCAATTTAAAAATGTACAAAAGAGTTCATAAACAATCAATGTCACAATTAAGAAAATTTTTAAAAAACTGGAAATAAGTAATACGAATCCTAAAAGTAAAAGAGAAAATTACTTAAATTACAGATGTACGCGTGTACAATATCTTCCAGAATAGTTCTCAACCAAACTTCGTACAAATACGAATTACTACCTGTAAAAAATACTGGAGGAGTAAAACACCTTCTAGCAAACTTCAGGGAGGAAATGACGTACAAGAATAATCGAAAACGATCAATACTAGAGTCAAATCCATAGTTTCCGTGGTCGCTGAGTTACATTGGGGCACTCTGGATGCCGTTTAAGTACCAGCTCATCTGCGTAAGCATGGCGAATAGTGTTGATGAAGAAAATGTCCAAACTTACCGAGATTAGTTTGATTTACGAGAAAGAAAATAATCTATAAGACTCGAAATTAAACACAGCAATAACTTCTAAAATACAATGCAGTTCTTAATCAGTCAACGTCATAATAACGAAATCTACAAAAATTCTCTTCGCACATAATTAACAGGTATTAAAATACCCGGGCAGCGCCGGGTAATACAGCTAGTTTAAATACTTCGTTGCCAGGGAAACGTAGACAACCGATGATCAATAATTTCAGTGTTGTTTCTTTTGCCGCATACTATAACTCCAGAACTAAAGATTCCATCCCAATAGTTTAGGCACCGTTTGATTGGAATTGTAAATACGAGAGAATACATGACACTCGGTGCGACTCAGTTAAATACACGGGGTTGGAGGGGGATTTTAAGTGTTGAATTTGAGGTACATTTTTTTATTAATAACCCCAAAGCCAAATGACATGCGCCAGTGGTTAAGATGTCTAAAGATATGAAATTTTACGCCTTACATTCGCATACGAAAATGGTCTGAATCCCAAAAGATCAACTTTCAAGGGAGAATTCCAACTTTTGAAATCGCATTTGTTTTTGAAAAATCATAAATTTGACCTCCTAAATGAATAATAGCAACCCCTCATGTGGGATAGTTTTAGAAACATTTTCTCAGACAGAGATGGTGGTATTACAAGTGGCATCATCCCCACGATATTGCGGACAGAGCTGCAACTGCACAAAGTCGCATCGCAGTGGGCACCGCATGCACTGACGGAAGTTCAACGGTGGATGCGATTTGCAACATGCTCTGACCACCTAGCATGCTCGCAACAGGATGGCGACCACTTCCTCTCACGAATAATCGCCATCGATGAAGCGTTTCTCGACGCCACTTGCCCTCTCTAACTCCAGTAGTGTCCATCGTCTGTCTTCTTCCAGGAGCTGCTCGATGACGGCACGTGCCACGTTAGTCCTCACACTGACAGGTCGTCTCGGGCGTTACTGATCACCGGTTGCCACACGTTCTTGTTGAAACTTGCCTACCCACCATGATGATACTGTATGGTATGGGAGGGGGGGCATTATTCCCAAGGCCTTCCACTGTGACATTCTCTCGCATTTCTCCCCCGGAGAACGGCTAATTTGAAGTACGCGCGTTGCTCAATACGGGTTATTTTCACCTCTCACGACGCTCGCCACACAACTGATTTTACAGCTCCCTCTATGCTAGTACCAGCAACCACAGAGCCATCTGTTGTTGTGAATACACACTATGCCTGCATAGCTTCTGCGCTACCATTAGCAGTTGTTGATCCGCTTGCATATCTGCAAGAAAATAGTAATTGCAATGGCTTGTGCCCCAACCCTCGTAAACAGTACTTTGTGCGTTACTGATCACCTAAGCAACAGAACAGCAAATCAACGACTGAAAGAGTCAGGAAATAGTCAGACAACATTTTAATCCTAAATACCTTGGTGTTATATTGGACCGATCCCCGATTTAAAGGAAATCACTTAGACAATACCAAAGCCCGCCTGGTGGCCATGATCGTTAAGGCGCTGAAGTCTAAAACGGTCTAACACCGAGGTTAGCCGGTTCGAGTCCCGTTGGTCGAAAAAAATGTCACCATCTGAATGTTGGCCGGCAGGGTAGGGGAGGTGGTGGTATACAATTTCTAATCACTAGATTGCGTGCCAAAAGCCTGGATTAAATTCCAAACCTCTCCGCAGTGCTCATATGGAGTGAGGGCATATGACGCTGTTGATGGTGATTCGTCCGTCGGATGGGGACGTTAAGCCTTGAGCAGACCCCTTGGTGCTATTCGACAGGAGTAGGCTATGTGCCGGCACCGGGTTTCACCCTCTCCCTACTATCATATATCACGTCATTCATTTCATCTCCCATTAACTCCTCTGATGAGGTTGACGTCAGGAAGGGCATCCGGTCATAAAAAACCGCCACGACAAATTCATCTCACCTCATACCCGACCCCGTAGGGAAACAGGACAAGGGTTGGACAAACAACAACAACTTAGACAATACCAGAAAGAAACTAAAGAACCATAATAACATCATAAAGAAACTGCCTGGCACTTCATGGAGAACCGATCATCTACCCTTCGGCTTGACAATGGTGTACGCTGCTAAAGAATCGATAAGGATAATAACTGGAACTCTTTAGATCAACACCTACCCCTTGTTTGTTGTACACCATTAGCAATATTACGTCACCACAACTAATATGACTGGAAATTACACCACGTTAATTCCCCATACGATCCCTCGATACATGAAATAAATTGCCTTTTCCTCAAAATCGTCGCAAATCCAGAATTTGATTTTTTTAATGGCGCCATATGGGCGAGGCTACACCGATAGAGCTGAACTGGATCCAATAGATACGCAATATTAGAGTTAGTGGATTTGTTGAAGGTTTTCTTAATTGTCACATTTCTTTCTGTAAAATTTACTTCATCTTTTTTCTTGTAATTCATCATATCTCAACATTTGTTTATTACTTCTTTCATATTTGTTTCTCTAAATTGCCATAGTTTTATGTATTACTATTTGTTTTCCTTCAATACGATAAATAAAAATACAACATAAATGAATCCCTCTCATTTCTGTGATTCATTTAGATCAATTTTGACTCAGGGTAAATTTCTAAAATACTTCAGTTTCAATCAAATCTAATGAACGTCTTTCTTTTTTTTTCAGGCACTTACGACTTTTTTGGTCTGAACTACTATACCAGTAGACTCGTCACCTCCGGAGAAACTGGTAAAAATCCATCCAGGGATAGGGATTCTGAGGTGGTGACCTCTGTTGATCCGTCTTGGCCCGCATCATCGGTTACATCTTGGCTGAAGGTATCTCTAGCAGGAAATATATTGAATTTGTAACGATATTAATGTCCCTCATTTTATTCTCTGATAACATTCATGTTCATAGCCATGGGACCGTTAGTTTTACGTGGAATCCAAAATACAGGGATATGATTAAGCATTGCAAAAATCCCACATGCATTGCCTGGGATTCGAACCGCGGCCGTCTTCGCGTGAAACCGGCGACGACGTCACTCAGCTTTTGCATCCTCCATGGAACACACTTTAACCCACCTTGCTAATAATAAATAAATTAATTAATTAATTAATTAATTAATTAATTAATTAATTAAATGATTAATAATACTGTAGAGTCCCGCTGATCGGAACCTGACAACCCGCAAACTCCGTTAATCCGAACTGATTTTTTTGCCATTGCTTTCCTCATTGGGCCTGAAAATGCTAATACAGCACCACTGTTCCTATGAGGACACCTTTCGTAACACTCTAATGCACTGGTCATGCTACGAAAGTTGTTTTATTATTATTACAATTCGCTTTACTTCGCACCGACCCAAATATTTCTTATGGCGATGATGAATGGTATTACTCAGCACTACCCATACCCTAGCATGTTCCATATTGTCTTTGTCCGTGGAAGCTACATTTCGCACTGGCCTATACCAAGAGACAGATGCTGAAGTACTACATCCATCAAGGAATGGTAACAATGCTAGTGTCTATAAATGCCTATTTTGATCCTTAGTGCATATTTGCAATGAAGTCCTACTTAAGCACCATACACCTTTCCCTCTTTTCCTTTCCTTTTTTTCTTCTGTTTTTCAGTGTATCTAGTTGGTCGCTAGAGTGTATAGCCCAGTCACATCCTATGATGTTCTCTCGAGTTAGAAATATCCCGACTGAAAGGTGGCATGTATTCAGCGGCGTAGCCATGGAGGGGGGAGGGGTTACAAGGAGTTGGAACATCTCCCCCTTCCCCAAGACCTCTCAATGGAATTTTTACGAAAAGATAATCAGAAACTGACAATAAACAAATGAATGTCGACTCAATGGGTTAGTTCTATTGACCATTCACAGGTACATAATAATTGTTAAACCAGCAGATCTCCTGAATCCATTTTCTAAGAATCCTCGAAATTTGTATAGTATTTATTGAAGAACATTACAGGCTTTCGGCCCAAATACATGTTCCAATTACAAAGAGAAACAGATATGAACTAAATATACCATGTGGACGCTAAATAAAAAGAAACTAAGTCTACAATGTGGTCGCTCACATGGGCAGATAACCAGACCACAAGCAAGCGCCACTCCTAAAACATAAAAATAAACTAAATCTACTATGTGGACGCTCACATGGGCGGGAAACCTATCCACATGTGAGCGCCACCCTTATAACTACCTTACTGACCGGCTGTGCCGTCCCCCCTGGTGATTTCTCGAATATTGGATTTTAGATTGTAAACTGAACATACTATTTGCCATAAAACTACTGATCTTGATCACATTGTTCTTGTTCTGTATTGTGTAGTGTACCGGTACTGCAATCTGAATATCAACATAATTTACTAGTATCAGTGCCCTTATAATAACACTCACGTATGCGTGCTCCAAACACGCACAAGCACCTCCATTATGTCCTATCATCATTCTGTAATTATAACCCCCCTCTTCCCCATCGGTTGAATCTGGCTATGCTACTGCATGAATTTAAGCCACAGACACTCCAAAAGAGTAACAAAGTAGTCGTCTGTAATGTAGCTGGAGAGTTTCATACAAGAAGATAATGAAATTACTGCTGTCAACGTCACAATGTATGGAAATGGGCTTTGTGCAATCACTGACCACGGAAAGACATTGGGAAGCACCAACCACAAATTTCACAAATATGTAACAATCGGTTTGGCCATAAGTTTGATGTGTGTGGTCTTCTATGGTTTCTACAATCATTGAAGCCACCGAAGGCTGCACAATAACGCATTCCCAAGCGAGGTGCGACACGTGTAGAAAATGACTGGACTCGGACGAAGTTGGGGATGTGTGACATCTGGTTAATGCAGTCTGGGAGCAGTTTAAAGGAGCGCAGAATGTTATCAGTGGAGGAGGGATACTGACTGGAAGGTGATCGGGAATTTGAATCGATCAATCAGTACTGATTTGCATTTAGGACAGTCGCCCAGGTGGCCTTGCAAATGTTTTCTGTGTATACTGCTTTCCTTTTATACTAAATATTTCGTTGTGAATCATAGCCAGTGTAGTAATGGTGATCACTCCTCTCCTTGCTCGTCCATAAATTTAAAATACTAGGCTGACTTTTGTGACCGTGATATTGAGAGAACGGCTGAACCGACCGACATCGAAAAGCATTCTGATAAAAGCTCTTGGCCTGTAGATTTGCAGAGTAACTTTAAAAGCATAAACATTTCTTGCCGTACATTTTTTTAAATTATTAAAGGAAAATGTAACTTTTTGACTGACTAAAGTGCTCGCAGTACTTCAAGGCCGCCTGAAACGTGAGAGCGCTGAGCAGGTGGCACGACAGGGGACGTGGAAAGGGGTAGGCACGCATACGCAGTCAGACGTCTTCCTGGTTATCTGTACTTCGTGGAAAGGAATAGCCGCTATTTTGCTGCCCAGTGCACAGAATTCCTCTGCATTTAAATGAGAGTTCGGTGTCTGGATTAAAATGAAATTCCAAAGCAACTGACTATATTCGATCAGCCCGGCTCAATATAACATAAAGCCCCAATGGCAAATAGTCTTTCATTAATGTGTGTGAATCGTCTTCTAAAACATATCACAGGCAACGGCATTCTATTCCCTCTGTTGGGAAAATTATTCTTCTTTGAGAAGATTCCATAAAGGTTTTGCCCGTTTTGCCAAATGCTTATCGCCAAACAATGATTTATTATAATAATTGTCTTGAACACTTTCATCTTTGACCCTTCTTCACACACGCCGCTTATAAAAAATACGCGAACAAAACCACAAAGAATGGTATTCGCTGATTTTTTGCAAGAAGTCGGTAACGGCGACTACCCCTTTGTAAATGTTGATGGAGCAAACGTTATAGAAATACGGTACCCACCAGAATTTTAGCACATGATGATGTCGTGATTGAAATTGATAGCAAAACATTCACTTCTGTGAAAGGTGTCACAATTTTCTCGAAAGTTGCCATTCTTAATTAATTTGAAATACCCGGTAGTTCAAAACAATACACATTACTGAAGATGAAAAGCTAGCTTCTTCAATTTCCTACATAATTCTTGAATTCTTTGAGGTTAATGGTTTGCCTCCACATATTCTTATTGGAAACATTGGAGCCACAGCTATGTTCCTTGGTAATCGTAACGTTTCTCAACGGCTCCTAAACAGAACTATATTAGGGCCTAATTCTAAGAAGTAAGTACGAAAATTGTTTAGACTTGGAAATAATAAGTGGAGATAAAGCGGGACAGAGAGCTCTATTCCCTCGTTTTGACTTTACGAGATCTGAAAAAACACTTCCATTTTCTTTCAAAAGGCATGAATTTCCAGTTCTCTTGGCATGTTGAATCACGATCAATAAATCTCAAGGGACGTGAAGGTCTCTTCAGTCAGTTCTCAGCCAAGGCCAGGTAAATTTTGCAATGTCAAGAAAACTATATTTTTAAGTTGCAATAGTGCCAAAAGGTAACTGTACAAGGAATGCACCGAGCAAGTGGCTACGTGGTTTGGGTCGCCCAGCTAAGAGCTTGCGTGTGCGAGATAGTGGGTTCAAACCCTACTGTCGGCAGTTCTGAAGATGGTTTTCCGTGGTACCCCATTTTCACACCAGGCAAATGCTGGGGCTGCACCTTAATTGCGACCACGGTCACTTCCTTTGCACTTCTAGCCATTCCACATTCCATCGTCGCTGTAAGACCTACCTGTGTGGGTGCGACGTAAAAAATTGCAAAAACAGTAAAGTGCAAGTAAATCCTTCAATAAATATTTGGCCTATTGACCGTCATGTCTTGACGGGTTCGGATAGTTAAATATAATTTTCAATAGTAGCTGATCCACCACTCGAAAATAAAATGAAGATAACATGAAATCAAAATTGTTGATAAATTTAAGTACACTGACTGACAGAGCAAATGCAACACCAAGAAGGAGTGGTTCGAAAGGGATGAAAGTTGGGGAAAAAACACAGACGGCACGGACGAATAATTGATGTTTATTTCAAACCGATATGCAGGTTACACAATGCGCACGGCATCGACTCAATAGGATGTAGGACCACCGCGAGCGGCGATGCACGCAGAAACACGTCGAGGTACAGAGTCAATAAGAGTGCGGATGGTGTCCTGAGGGATGGTTCTCCATTCTCTGTCAACCATTTGCCACAGTTGGTCGTCCGTACGAGGCTGGGGCAGAGTTTGCAAACGGCGTCCAATGAGATCCCACACGTGTTCGATTGGTGAGAGATCCGGAGAGTACGCTGGCCACGGAAGCATCTGTACACCTCGTAGAGCCTGTTGGGAGATGCGAGCAGTGTGTGGGCGGGCATTATCCTGCTGAAACAGAGCATTGGGCAGCCCCTGAAGGTACGGGAGTGCCACCGGCCGCAGCACATGCTGCACGTAGCGGTGGGCATTTAACGTGCCTTGAATACGCACTAGAGGTGACGTGGAATCATAGGCAATAGCGCCCCAAACCATGATGCCGCGTTGTCTAGCGGTAGGGCGCTCCACAGTTACTGCCGGATTTGACCTTTCTCCACGCCGACGCCACACTCGTCTGCGGTGACTATCACTGACAGAACAGAAGCGTGACTCATCGGAGAACACGACGTTCCGCCATTCCCTCATCCAAGTCGCTCTAGCCCGGCACCATGCCAGGCGTGCACGTCTATGCTGTGGAGTCAATGGTAGTCTTCTGAGCGGACGCCGGGAGTGCAGGCCTCCTTCAACCAATCGACGGGAAATTGTTCTGGTCGATATTGGAACAGCCAGGGTGTCTTGCACATGCTGAAGAATGGCGGTTGACGTGGCGTGCGGGGCTGCCACCGCTTGGCGGCGGATGCGCCGATCCTCGCGTGCTGACGTCACTCGGGCTGCGCCTGGACCCCTCGCACGTGCCACATGTCCCTGCGCCAACCATCTTCGCCACAGGCGCTGCACCGTGGACACATCCCTATGGGTATCGGCTGCGATTTGACGAAGCGACCAACCTGCCCTTCTCAGCCCGATCACCATACCCCTCGTAAAGTCGTCTGTCCGTTGACGGCGGCCTGGCATTCTTAGCTATACACGTGTCCTGTGGCACACGACAACACGTTCTACAATGACTGTCGGCTGAGAAATCACGGTACGAAGTGGGCCATTCGCCAACGCCGTGTCCCATTTATCGTTCGCTACGTGCGCAGCACAGCGGCGCATTTCACATCATGAGCATACCTCAGTGACGTCAGTCTACCCTGCAATTGGCATAAAGTTCTGACCACTCCTTCTTGGTGTTGCATTTCCTCTGTCAGTCAGTGTATTTAGGTGAAATTATAACTTATAATCCAAACAAAAATCCAACTTGGCAAAATAGAATGCATAAATAAAATAAAGCAAATTATTTCAGCGAAAACACATACAAGAGGAAAAGCTTATCGATTGCAGCCAAATTAAGACATTATAAACTACACAGACAGAAGTCTCTGCAGCAAATGAATCTATTTTCAAAACTACTAATACGGCTGATATTGATAAAATACTTAAGAAGTTATAACGTGTATAAATAAACAATATCAAGTTAATGGTCATTGGATAATAGCTTCAAATAACACAGTGTATAAGGAAATCAAACCAATATTGATTACAATTAGAAAGAAGCGCATCTCAATTTTTTGATATCTTATTATAACACCGGAAACCAGAAATAGTAGAACGATAACAGAAAAATTATGGAATGGCAATACCAGGATTAAATGGATCACAGAAATTAAGAATGATATTAATGAACTATAAATAACACTAAATGATCTCAAGGACAAAATAGACAAAATTAAGATTCTCAATGACTCACATGTGAGACTACAAAATAAAATTAATAAAAGGGCGATAGGTAGAGTGTTCTCAACTGAGAAAGGATGTTGGCATCTCAGAGGATAAAGAAATATTGGAAGCGTAGAAAAGCTAAATTTCCTTTGCATAATCGACTAGAGTGCTCCTATGTTCGCCATAAAATGTTACAATTACAATTACAATTTGTAGCAATTCTCTATCACGAGGGTGGATATGGAATACTTACTCTTGTACTTCCTCAGTTACACAAATCTCCCCAAATGTACCTTATTATAAATACTGAGCTAGTTAGAAGTTCATTTTTGATATTCTATTTCTGTTTTCAGGTTGTGCCCTGGGGGTTCCGCAAGTTGATCACTTGGATCCATGAGAATTACAATGCTCCTGATATCCTCATCACAGAGAATGGCTTTTCAGACGCTGGAACTCTTGAAGATACAGACCGAATTAGCTATTTCAAGGTAAGGTTGATGGCATGGGTTTGCTGTACACAGGGAATAGTGGAGATCGTTGATATGACATTTGATACACCGGCATGGAAGTGGATTGCGCCATATTGACGTGACGGTATCTAGAATTGCATATAAAGCATGGTTCTCACTAGATGTATTTACGTATGACCATATTGTTCGAGAAGGATCAAAGGTACCCGACTTCATACTTAGGCCTAAAAATTCACTCAGTTGAGGAAAGTTTTTCTTCCCATATCGATGCCATTTTTCCTCTTTCCAAGAGAAGTTCTTTCCACTAAAAGCATTCAGTTTCCATCGGACATGTAAACATTACTGTATATTAATAGTGGGTTAACGTAGCATTAATACAGGGAAGATTTACAGTGACTCAAGTTAGGGAAAGGTAGTGGCCGTGGCTTTCATTAAGGTAAGTCAGGTTGTAAAATGGTACAACATGGAAAATTGTCAGGGCTGCCTATGGATATTTTAACTATACTATTCAATACACTACACGGCACTGAGGTGTTATTTATTATGAAGAGGGCTCGAAAGTTGAAGACCTATAAATTGGCTAAAAAGAGACCTCAAAATATCAAAAATGATCCTAAAACTGACAAAAACGGACGTAAAAATACCGATCGAAATTCATTCATAATTTTAGTTTTTATTATATATTTAATGAAGAGATATAATGTTTAAAAATGTAAAATTCTGGTAGTATACAAACAGTGCAAAAATATATTAGTGAAACACTTATTCTTTCAGACATTATACACGTTTAGATTAACAAATTTTAAAGAAAGTAATTCCATGTTTGTTATAAAGTACTCGCAGAATTTGCAATACAATATTTTTTTCCACCTAGAATGAATTCAGCGAACCTGCAATGGACATCTTGGAGAAAGAAATTGAAATTGGAACAACTGGAATCATATTTGGCTTAACCACACGAGGGTTACAGAAATTAGGATTTGGAAACTTTACCTCAGTGGTCTTTGCAGTATATCAAAATCAATCAATCAATCAATCAATCAATCAATCAATCAATACTGATCTGCATTTAGGGCAGTCGCCCAGGTGGCAGATTTCCTATCTGTTGCTTTCCTAGCCTTTTCCGAAATGATTTCAAAGAAATTGGAAATTTATTGAACATCTCCCTTGGTAAGTTATTCCAATCCCAAAATCTCCAGGTTCTTAAGTGTAAAGGATCTTCGCTTTTCAGACAGTACGTTGCGAAACACCGAAACGCTTCTCTCCACATACAGATGTTAAGGGTTCATACTTGAAGCAAGTGACATCTTTCTTTTCAAAGGCACACACATCAAAACATTCTCCTTTAAATATTTCACTTATCTTGCACATAATTTCATACCCTTGTTTTCTAAGCAATAATTTCATTTTTCATTTAATTTCATTTCATTTCATTTCAACTTCTCTCTTGTCAGATACGGTTGAAAAATATGTATTTACTAAAAAAATATGTTTAAGGAGTAAAGGATGAACTTATTGTTATTTTTACCTTTTATGGTCTTAACGCCTTTTTCAACCCCACTTTCTTTCGACTACATTTTTACTGCCTATTCTCAATTCGAAACATCATAAGCCAAAAACGCAGTAAAAGGTAAAAAACGAACAAATAAAACCCACCATTTTCTGACCTACAATTACCTAGAATGAACATATAATTTTTGGGCCTGGTCTTCGGATTCTTGAGATAAAAAGAAGATTTTTCCCCTCCTTGCTCCAGTTACCAATTTGGTATAAGAATATCAGTAACTTGTACAAATCGATAGCTAATCATCATTTGTTTAGCGTTTTAGTGTTATCACTTTCATTTTATCACGTAAATCCATTGGAATAGTGCTCTGAAATATCTTCACTAATACATTTGACCACAGATCGCACAATCAACAGTATGTAGCTGTGTTATTCTGATGGAGCTGACAGCCAACATATTGGTGGGGTGGAACTGCAGCCCAAGGAGTTTAAATGTAAAAATAAAACAGTATATTTCCAAACCGGAAGTTTTATTCTCCGTATACAGTAGGTTATGTATTTTATTTCTTTTATATTTATGTACTTTTATTATCATCACCGTACTTGTTTTATTCTGTAATGGTTTGCTAAAAAAAATATAAATACAACACGATCTACAAAAATGTAATTGTATTACTACAGAAAGGCACAACAACCTGATATATAATTGAATGTCTTTCATTTACAGAGTCACTTAACGGAGTTGTTGAAGGCAGTGTATGTGGATGGAGCTAATGTTATTGGTTACACAGCCTGGAGTCTACTGGACAATTTGGAATGGAACAAAGGTTATACGTAAGTAACATTATCGAAATGTTCCAGCATGTAATTCGAATAAGTTTCGTAAAGGGATTCTGTATTATGTATGTCCGTAGCAAATCGGAGACGAGAGTGTATATTCTAATTTAATCATGATACGTTTTTTCAAAATATAATGATAAGACCGCTTGCTGTTAGAAATGAGTAGTGATGTCAGTGGAATTCTATGTTAAAATTCTTGTTGTTTTTGTTGTTATTGCTGTCCATCTCCTTGGGTAAACAGGCAGCATAATGGTTTTCGTTTCACAAGGAAATGGGTTCCATCCATAGTCGGGTCGGGGATTTAATCATGTCTAGTTAATTCCTCTGGCTCGGGGACTGGGCGTTTGTGTTCATTTTAATACACACTCTTACTCTACACTCGATATACCTCACTACTAACCTCCAAAGAAACACATACTTGTGGATGCATCCCTCCACGAAGGGTTGGATTCGGAATGGCTATACTTGGCTGTAAAAACAGGCCATGCACATAGATTGCCGATGCCGAGAAGAGGATGAAGTCAGTGTAATTTTGAGCAATAAATAATAACAATAACAATGATGAAATGAAATGGCGTATGGCTTTTAGTGCCGGGAGAGTCCGAAGACAAGTTGGGCTCGCCAGATGCAGGTCTTTCGATTTGACTCACGTAGGCGACCTGCGCGTCGTGATGAGGATGAAATGATGATGAAGACGACACATACACCCAGCCCCCGTGCCAGCGAAATTAACCAATTAAGGTTAACATTCCCGACCCTGCCTGCAATCGAACCCGGGACCCCTGTGGCCAAAGGCCAGCACGCTAACCATTTAGCCATGGAGCCGGACAATAATACTGATAATTCCTACACTGGGTGGATGTTTTCCTGGTAAATACATGACACCCATGGTCGAGGAATTCTGAATATCTGCACCATCTTGGACTTTAGAGTTTCCTCCATATGACATTAAATGGGCTATCATGCCTCATTATGATTCAATTACAACACCTTGTAACACATAGCTATTGCCAAATAAAACTCATGAACTACGTGAAGTAGGTCAGGATTTTTAACATAAACCCGAAAATTACTGGTTCCGTCTTTAACTAGATAAATCCATTTATCAATCACTCAATCAATCAATTATCTATATTTAGGGCTGTTGCCCAGAAAGCACAACATCGTACCTCTTCAGCAACCAACAGTCTCGAGAGTCCTTCTTCGTGTTCGCTGTACCCTTAAACACACCAACTTTTGATAACCTTCTTTTGTGAAGAAAACACAATTTTAATGGCATTAATTCTAATCCAAGGGGTTCATTACAAAGGCAATACTTAATCGAGTCAATCAGATTTTATGGAGATTCAGACTCAGGTGTAAAAATCCTTTTCGCCATTTTGAACAACACTGAGGAATTAGTGAGCTGGGCCAGTATGCTATGCAGCTCTAGCAAAAAGATCATGAAAAATAATGTTTCACACTTTGCCTGCTTTGATTTCGTTATTCTTACAACTGGGAAGAGTGTGGAAGAACATGCCTTTCGTACTTTCCCCTTTGGATTTTAAGATTTTAGACAATACTAGTCATTCCATATCATACCGGTTTTTTGCTGCTAACAATTCTAATGTGTAGATTTGGAAGAATAAGAATGATAATCTGTTTAAATGTCACATGCTCATCTCAAGGTATTGACGTTTGTTCTAAACTCACACATTTTTCTTCCGTTCTTCATTTCAATTGTATTATGTCTGCCATCCAGACCAGTGTTATTGGATTAAAATTGGAAGTAATTCAGGTGAATCTAAAATTTTCAGGCAAAGGTTCGGCGTGTATTACGTGAACATCACCGATCCAGCACGGCCGAGGATTCCCAAGGCATCGTCTCAATTTCTAAAGGAGCTCATCCAGGCTCGTGAAATACCACAGGACTAACTGCTAGAGTTCTACATTTCAAGGCAATATTTACTGCATGTTTTAAACATGAATATGAACATTAAAATAAAGCTCTTATTTGTTTTAAGGTCAATCTTTCTTGTTTGTGGCAGTACATTCCTATTTACCTCTTATTCTATTTCTGTATCCTCGACTTCATTACATTCTATTGGTGGTAATTAAAGTGTCAAGAAGAAGGACTACCGGGAAACCAACCTCTTGTAACTTCACAAAATACTTGTGTCAATATTTGGGCATAGAAAACGTTTCTCTCTTACTAATAAATATATTAGCCCCATGCTTGGGAACGATTTGCAACATTACCAGGATTATCAATAATAATTTGCCGAGAGTTCCGGTAAATGGGCAATATAGGTCACCAAAAGACACCTCAATTTAGAATAATAATATTTATTATTATTATTATTATTATTATTATTATTATTATTATTATTATTATTATTATTATTATTATTATTATTATATGAAATGATAATTTATGGTAGAACATAAAAGATTCTATCTCGAACAGGAAAAATGGTATCCTGTTGACCGGGCCTTACTTAGCTAATACCCTCTGCAAATAATAGAATATTGTACAAGCACACAGTCAGACTGGTTCGGTCTCCTTGTGAAGATATATAACTCGTGCCGTGTTATGCTATCGCGCATAACACCATCCTTTCGCATGTAGTTGCAGGTGCGACCATTCCATGCTTGATAGGCATGGTAATTCGTAAAGTGAAGCGCAGTCTAATCTGGCACATTCGATGATACCTGTAAAGCTATTACCACATAGCCCAATAAACGCAAAGCCCAAGAACTGAAAACAGTTTGTGTACGCTAATTTCAGTACAGAGACCGTATTATGACAAAGTTTATAGTCCCTCCTTCAGTTATACAATGAATAAATAAGACTGGCAACATGACTGTCTTACAACTGTTTGTAGCTGCTGGAACAATAAAATATAGTAACACTTCTTCGTCCACCTCTGTGGTGTAGTGGTTAGTATGATTAGCTGCTGCCCCCGGAGGCCCGGGTTCGATTCACGGCTCTGCCACGAAATTTGAAAAGTGGTACGAGGGCTGGAACGGGGTTCACTCAGCCTCGGGAGGTCAAGTGAGTAAGGGGGGTGGATTCTCTTCTTATCCATCCTCGAAGTGGTTTTCCGTGGGTTCGCACTTCTCCTCCAGGCAAATGCCGGGATGATACCTACCTTAAGGCAACGGCCGCTTCCTTCCCTCTTCCTTGTCTATCCCCTCCAATCTTCCCATCCCCCGACAAGGCCCCTGTTCAGCATAGCAGGTGAGGCGGCCTGGGCGAGGTACTGGTCATCCTCCCCAGTTGTATCCCCGACCCAAAGTCTCACGCTCCAGAGAGGCGGTAGAGGTGGGATCCCTCGCTGAGTCCGAGGGAATACAGTAGCTGACCCTGAAGGGTAAGCAGATTAAGGAAGAAAGAAAGAAAGAACACTTCTTCAAGAACTCCATAAATATGACTGACAGCATGACACACTGATAACAATATAGATGTAGGTCACGTATTAAGTGGTATGTTCCGAGCTGTCAGTGAAGAGATGGCGTGGAATGACATCAGTAGACGAATAAGTTTCAGTGGTATCTTTAAAAGTAGGAAAGATCACAATATGAAGATAAAGCTGTAATTAAGAGGACAAATCGGGGCAAATATTCGTTTATAGGAAGGGGAGTTAGGGATTGAAATAACTTACCAAGGGAGATGTTCTACAAATTTCCCAATTTCTTTGCAACCATTTAAGAGAAAGCTAGGAAAACAACAGATAGGGAATCTGCCAGCTGGGCGACTGCCCTAAATGCAGATCAGTAGTGAGTGATTGATTGATGACGTGGAGTTTTGATTGTTAACGTGGTTTGTAAGGAAATGCTCCACTCAAGTATCCAGTTTCCGACAAAAGAGTAGTGTTTCCAAAATGATGCGAACTTTGGGCCAGGAAGACTTCAAAGTATCAATCAATCAATCAATCAATCAATCAATCAATACGAATTTAGGGCTGTCGCTCAGGTGGCAGATAGATAGATAGATAGATAGATAGATAGATAGATAGATAGATAGATAGATAGATAGATAGATAGATAGATAGATAGATAGATAGATAGATAGATAGATGGATAGATAAAGAATGGGTGAGCCCTGCCTTCGCAGGGCTCCACACGCAGGTCTGTGAAGACCCTTTGTGTCCCTTAAACGGGTTTGCCTAGTCCATCCCCAGTGCTCCTATAAAGGATACCAGTGTCCTGATGTTGGCATTCCTAATGTCTTCCAGGCTCACAAAATGTGAGCCAAGATATGGATGTCTAGTGCTCGCGAGAACCTCGCACTGACACAACACATGCGCGGAGGTCTCTTCCTCCCTTCCGCATCTTCTACATATCGGATCCTGACTGATTTTCATGATGTGTAGGTGTCTCTGTAAGGTATTGTGGCCTGTCAACAGTCCAACTACCTTTCGCATTCTGGTCCTATTAAAGTTTATCAGGACCTTTTTATAACATTGGCTAGGCCCTTTGATAAGTTCACGTGCCTGCCTTGCTATAGTTATCCTCTTCCAAATGTCCAATTGAGACTGGTTTGTCCACTGGGGTATTACCAGTTTCACGCTTCGGAATGATACTCCTAGGAAGGGCTCTGGTCCTATGAAAGGACCTTTTGAGCCTTGTTTCGCTAGGTTGTCAGCTTCTTCATTTCCACTGATACCTGTGTGCCCAGGGACCCATAATAGGGTAACTGGGCAAAGTTCACACAGCTGATCTAACATCCTTTGGCAGTCCCATACCATTTTTTATGTTATTCTAACTGCACATAGTGCTTTTAACGCTGCCTGGCTATCACTGCAAATGGTGATGCATCTTCTATGTCCAGGCATGTTCCATATATATACAGCACAGCCAAGTATTGCATATACTTCGGCCTGGAAAACAGTAGCATATTTACCCATGGGAAGGGAGGGCCTTGTCTTAGGCCCCAGACCCCGGCGCCTGTGTCCGTCTCTGTCCGCGAGCCATCTGTGTACCATATACAGACCCCAGACCTAAAACGGGCCCCAGTATCCGCGGCCCACTCCTCCCTTGTGGGTATCACCACTGTGAACTTATAATTCAGATTGAAACTAGGCTTCATCAGGTCCGCGATCATCATTGTCATAGGGCAGGTCTGGAGAAGCCTTGTAAGAATAGAAGCATGACCTCTATTCGGATTCTTGAAGGACCATCCTCCGAGTGACCAGAGGCTGTAAGCACTCACTCCCACTATTTCCTTAACATATAAATGTAAGGGGGGAAGACCTAGGATGGCCCCCATTGCACATAATGGTGTGGTATCCAGTGCCCCTGTTATTCCTAGACACGCAAGTCTTTGGACATTGTTTAACTTGGTGGTCACAGTTTTACTCTCCGAACCTGGCCACGAGACTAAAGATGCAAAGGTGATCGTGGGGCGTACAATATAAATATAGATCCTCTGGACCACCTTATGTCCTAGGCCCCAAGTCTTTCCGACGGTTCTGCGACAGGCCCACATAATCTTGCGAGCATTATCCACCTTATGTTGGTGATAATACTCCTCCCTGTTTCTTCCAACTCAGTCTTGCCTCAAGGATTACCCATAGGTACTTAACTGAGGTTGTCTTAACTAATTTTTTCCCTAATAGGAAAGGCTCTGACAGACCGTTTAGCCTCTCCTCCTGGTAAATACCACGAGCTCCGTCTTGTCGGGATTAACCGACAGGTCAGTGTCAAGGCACCATCTTTCCACCCTGCGTAGAGAGCTCTGTACGAGCTCTGAAACCGTACTGGAGAATTTCCCACCGCCATCAGGCTAATGTCATCTGCATAGCCTTGGGCGTAAATTCCTCCAACATTTAACCTGGTAAGTAGTTCATCCACTACCAGACACCATAGTGTTGGTGATAATACTCCTCCCTGTGGACACCCCCTGTCTATATTAGCTCTCAACATTACCGCGTTGAGGGTAAACAGAACTTGAAGGCCCTGCAGTGAGGCCATAATCAATTTTATTTTGTTGCTGATCCAAGGCACTCTCCAGCCTAGAAACCAGCTGGTGTAGTGCCGTCTCAACCGACTTTCCTGGTTAGTATGCATGTTGATGAGGATGCAGGGGACAGTCTCTTAATATTTTCTCCCTGATAGGTGTATCCACCGGTCTTTCCAAAGTCATAAAGAGAAAAGACGTTAGACTAATGGGTCTATAATCCTTGGGTCTAGTATATGAAGACCTTCCGGGTTTAGGTATATACACTACCTTCGCCTGACTCCACAAGGAGTACACATACCACATAGTGAGACAGTCTCTAAAAATTCTAACCAGGTATTGTATAAGGACCGCGCCCGCTTCCTGGAGAAGCGCAGGGATGATCCCCTCCATTCCTGGGCTTTTATCAGGGGCAAATGATTCTAATGCCCACTTCACCCTTCTTGGGGTAACAATCTCTGCAGCTTCGTTCCAGCCACTTCTATCGGGTCTGAAGGATCCTCTCGATTCTACTTCATTATTTGTGACTACTGAACCTGGAAAGTAGGCATCAAGCAATACGTTCAGGGTCTCCCCCTCTGTGGATATATATCCACCCGAAGGTGACTCCAATGAGTCCAGCCTTGCCCTTCCATCGAAGGTTAGAATTTTATGAAGCCTTACCGCTTCATGTTGACTCTCAATGGAGTCACAAAACTGTCTCCAAGATTTCTTAGAAGTCTTTTTGACTTCTGACTTGTACTTTCTCGCCCAGGTGGCAGATTCCCTATCAGTTTTAACACTGATGCTTTCACGGACTATACTTGCAGACATTATATAGGCATTAGGGCTTACGCCGTGTCAAGAAAACAATGTGAAACTCTTTACATTTCGCAGAAAACTTTGTTCCTTGCCTTCAGAAGAAAATCTGGAGTGTTCACGACGAAGACTTCTACAATAATGAGCGTTTAAATTTAAGAATGCATTACCATTGGATCTGCAGTAGTATGCTCATTCGTCACCAGGTGACTCGCTGTATGCTGGCACAGCGCTCCATGCGGGAGCTGACGACAACATTCAGCTATAATTAAGATGTTCATCACACCGTGTGTGTGTGGGGAGAGGACATCAGACGAATCAGGGACGAATGTGGTAAAAGAAATAAACAGAAACTAATAAAATAAAATCCATTGAAACGAAAGACACACGATAGAATGGAACAGAGCTGAAGAATTGAAAGAAAGTTCGAGGGCAAGTCAATAATTATCTGTAATCAATTTTTATAATTTATTAAAGAAAGAGTACATACTTTTTATTGACATCATTTTTCAACATATCCACCCTGATTTTCAATGAACATGGTCCACCGTTTCACAAGCCTTCTGATACCCGCTGCAAGAAAGGTTTTTGGTTGTGCAGCAAACCACGTATGCACCGCTTCCTTCCCCTGTTGATCGGAGCTGAATCAACGGCCTCTTAGAGCATTTTAAGTGTACCAAACAGATCGAAATCCGACGAGGCGAGATCGGGACTGTACGCAGGATGCCCCAACACCTCGAAACGCAGTATCTGAAGATTTTGAGCGGTTTGGGTGGCGGTATGTGGACGCGAATTGTCAAACAACAAAAGGACTCCTTCCGACAATCTACCTCTACATTTGTTGCGAATTGCAGGTTTCAGCTTGTTTAATAGCATATCACTGTAACGTTCACTGTTTAATGTTTCCCCTTCCCCTTGTAATGTTCCAGGATTAGCCCTTGAGAGTCCCAAAACACTGTGAGCATCAATTTTCCCGCAGAAGGTTGACTCTTGAATTTCTTTTTGACTGGGGATCCGGGATGTTTCCATTCCATCAATCAATCACTACTGGTCTGCATTTAGGGCAGTCGCCCAGGTGGCAGATTGCCTATCTGTTGTTTTCCTAGCCCTTTTTAAAATGATCGCAAAGAAATTGGAAAATTATTGAACATTTCCCTTGGTAAGTTATTCCATTCCCTAACTCCCCTTCCTATAAACGAATATTTGCCCCAATTTTTTCCCTTGAATTCCAACTTTATCTTCTTATTGTGATCTTTCCTACTTTTAAAGACACCACTCAAACTTATTCGTCTACTGATGTCCTTCCACGCTATCTCTCCACTTACAGCTCGGAACATACCACTTAATCGAGCAGCTCGTCTCCTTTCTCCCAAGTCTTCCCAGCCCAAACTTTGCAACATATTTGTAACGCTACTCTTTTGTCGGAAATCACCCAGAACAAATCGAGCTGCTTTTCTTTTGATTTTTTCCAGTTTTTGAATCAAGTAATCCTCGTGAGGGTCCCATACACTGGAACCATACTCTAGCTGGGGTCTTACCAGAGACTTATATGCCCTCTCCTTTACATCCTTACTACAACCCCTAAATACCCTCATCACCACGTGCAGAGATCTGTACCCTTTATTAACAATCATATTAATGTGATAACCCCAATGAAGGTCTTTTCTGATATTAACACCAAGCAAGAAAAATATTTTTTTACACTCACCTATATCGGTTCAAATAAATTAAATTCTTCTTCTCTTACAGGCTCTTCTACTTCTTGTTCATCTACTATATTAAAGAAAAAGATAATATACAATTAAAATCTTTCGCGATCCTACAATAAACGAATTTCTTAAAATTAAAAGAAGTTGAAACTCACCAATATCATCTTCGTTACTTTCTTCTATCATCGCTCTTAGCTCTGCTAATAACGCGCAGCAGAGAAAGTAATTAAATTTTTGAATTAAAAATAGGTGGAAATAAGGGCTATGGCGCCGTGGTATAATGTTAGAATACACACTAATAAAGAGCAGAAACTCTTCGCTAGTGAACTCCCTCATTCTATTCACAATAGCGCGTTCAAACGCACCCTCTACTTCTACAATGTTATTTGATTCACATTCTTCTTTTAGTCTAATTACATCCCGCAGGCTACGTTGTACTGCAGACATTTCGAAACTTTAACGTATCTACAGCAAGCGATTCGCAGTATATATACCCGTTCTAACGGCGACATGTAATTTGAAAAAAAAACCAAAGCTAGTTTCAAAAAACCTGCCTGGATACAACATCTGCTAGTAAGCTGAGTGGCGTCCCGGACCTCAGTTTACGCATCCTTTTTGTAGCCTGGGGGGACGAAACCGTGGTCCAAGCACGGCCATGACCAGCAATGACCGCGAAAGAGGTTAGGCGTTAACTGGTTTAGTGAAAGCTGCTTGCAGGAAACATCCGGGATAGATATACACTACAAAGCAACGTTCTGCTTCAAACATATGTCTACAAAATAATAATTTTACACACAATAAAGTCGCATCTGGTAATATAATGTGAGATTATCTTACACCTAGCATTAAATTTTTTTATATAAAACAAGTGAATTCGCTCACATCTAGAAGAGTGCAAGTTCGATCCTCCTCGTTGGCAATCATAAAATAATTCTCTCTAGTTCGCTATTTTCACACTAGGCAACTGCTAAGGGAAGTATACCTTAAAGCTAACTGGACTATACGCCATGTCAGTGTGACGTAATGTGAACTGTAGCACACTATTTAAAAAAGTGTGTGAATAAATACCAAGGTATTGTCCTTGTTGACAACAGTGTCTGTGTGTCATCAATCATGGAGCAACAAGTAAAGAATGAGTTTGGTGAGAAGAGAAACCGTAACATCCAGTGTAAATGTGAACTTTGTACACCAAATATTAAACCTGATCCTTTACGTACAATATATTTCTCACTAGTAAGTGAGGCTATTACATCATACTATACATATGGTAGTTTACTTCGAATGCCACAACATCTAATTCACTATTTACCATCTGGGTTTCTCTCAACATATGCTGCTAAAAATTTAGATGAAGCATGGGAGAAACTTCCCTTCTACACAAGATCGAAAATGGAAATCGCGGTGTGCAGGGGATGTGTCAAGCATTATTGCTACAGAGGACAAGATTAAGTTGATGATTTTGACAGCCCTAATCCAATGATTAAGGACTGTGAGGGATGCAAGAAAGAATTTAATCATGTATTTTGAACTAACAGGTAAATAAAACAGTGTGATGTTCCACTTATTATTCGAGTTGCTTGAATAATTCATCCCAACCTATATTTACGCATACACATATTTTTTTACACCAACCACATTTTATTTTTCTATCATCAAATCACCAACCTGTGTAGGTGTGACAAATTCTAGCTCTCACTCACACACTGTCTCAATTCAGAGGTTGATTAAGAAATAATTCGTAATATTTTATTTTAAAAGAAACCATGCTTTACAGTTTTTCAACCAATATTTCGGCTACGTAGCAGCACGTTCTTTTGTTTTGTTAAAACACTGTCGTGTTTGATGTCTTTGTTCACGGAAGTTCTTTGCTGTTGTTTTATGACGTGCCCCTAACTGATTCATTAGACGATTTATTATTTCATCTTCCGTGCTAAACATATATATACGATATAATTTTTGATGAGATAGCACATCATGTGTTACCCTAACTAATTTATTAGTTCAGAGATCATAATGCATTTTTTAAACAAAAAACTATTTGTGTTAGCCATCTTGGACAATGATAATAAGAAATCACAGACATGACACTCTCATGTACGGGCTGTTTGACCTCGAAGAGTACAAACAGTTGGCGACGTATCCAACAAACAAAAATGGCGAGCTGTTTTTTGTTTTATTCCGTATGTAAAAATTCATACTATCACGTTCGTAACGACGGAATTTCTTAATCAACCTCTGATTTCAGACTTTATCTGAGTTTTTATTTGTTTTTAACTAGTACAGTGATATTTCATAGATGTCATTTATTGATGTAAGGTTAGTAAACAATGTGTGTATCTATCGTCAAGAATTACAGCTAGATGTGCATCCTGTTGAAAAATAATTAAAGGTAAGTAGTCGAGAAAAATATTATTATTATTATTATTTAATTAAACTAAGCACTTTTGTGTCGACCTTCACTCATCACCAGTTGGCTAGAGTCGTTAGTAGCTAACCTTCAACAGACAGCAAAGCAGGAGGAGAGGAGCGATTCTTTTTTACAAAAAACTCACATCCTGTTCACCTTTCGCCAGCAAGTAACCTTGTAAAGCAAATCCAGTTGCTGCAATTATTTCGCATGTAGCTGCCCCACCTTGAGCAGTGAGAGGCACTTCAGCAAGTAACTTTTTAGAAGCAAATCTACTCACAGAACCTTGCCCCAACACCTTTCAAGAAATATTTACCTCTTACATAATGACCTCCGGGTAAGTGTAGTTAACATTTCCTACATGCGCCCTAGCAAGTGAGAGGTCTGTGCAAAAAAACACAAATTTAGTAAACAATGTGATTTATGTCTAAATGTCTTTCCTGACACCAACATAAACAATTTAAGAGGTAATCACATAGGCAAGTAGGGTAGAATTTTTTTTTTGGTAATTAAACTAAGCAGTTACTTACACTCAGTAGAGTTTTTTTTAATCTAGCTACTAGAAGAGTAAGGTTAATAGTGAACTTGTTTTGCTCTTACAATACACACCATAACAAGTGATGTTACCTATACGCCCACCCACCTAGCCATAGCAGTAAAAAGCTACCGCAAAGAGCGACATTCCACACTTGTGTGTAGCCTTGACAGCGTGAGGCGCCCTCCACACGCGCCTTAGCAAGTGAGAGGCCCGCGCAGGGAGGGAAGCCCACGCGCAGGCGCAGTAGCTGCAGCTGGTCTAGTCTCCTTAGTGGTCCAGACTCCTTGTGGTCCAGAGTCCTTAAATCCCCTCTACTGAGGTATGACACTTAGCACGAAACACCTAGCCTGGAATGAACAATCTGGTGATGACGAACGTACGAATTTGGAAAACACCGAAACGAAATAACAATATAGAAAGGACAGGGATGAGAACTACCTACGTAAATCCTTAATGGCTTGTAACTACGTATTATTTAATCGATAGCAAGTATTCCTGTTGAAATTGTTAGGATTTTTACGTATTTCCATAGCTTCCCGTATAATCCTGGACGTATAATGTTTAATGCGGCTAAGGGCTCGAACATCTTGGAATGCGACATCATGACCCGAAGATAGGGCGTGCTCAGCTATTGCTGACTTGTCTGGCTGGTTGAGACAGATATTTCTATGTTGTTACTTGATGCGAGTCCCAGTGGACCCGCATGTTTGACAAATGTATACCGTGCCGCAAGTACAAGGATTTTTTTTACAACCCAGGGTGTAATAATAGGGACAATTTGTCCTTGCTTTTACCTAAACTGTGAGCAATTTTGGTGACGGTGCCAAACATGGTTTTTATATTGTGCTTGCGGAGGACCTTGCCAATTCGGTCTGTGGTCTTGTGAATGTCAGGCAGGTAGCCAGTTCCCTTCACTTCTTCTTTCTGTGAGCTTTGCTTAGTTGTCCCTCTCGGATGCAGGGCTCTGTGAATCTGTACAACTTTGTAACCATTACCCTCGAACGTGAATTGTAGTGCGTCCATCTCCTCCTGAATAGTTGATGGCTCACAAATTCGTGCCGCTCTCGTGGTGAGTGTCGTGGAAATGTCCTGGTTTTGTACTGGATGGTGATGAGAATCTGCGTGGAGATAGCAATTTGCGGGGGTAGGCTTACGATATATAATATGTCCTAAGGACCCGTCCCGTTTCTTTCGTACTAGAACATCCAACAAAGGAAGGCATCCGTCCGACTACATCTCCATAGTGAATTTAATTGAAGAATGTTGCTGATTTAAGTGGTTGAAAAATACATGAAGTTTCTCAGGACCTTGTGTCCATATCACAAATGTGTCATCAACATACCTCCACGAAATCAAGTGTTTGACGGGCGCCGAAGCAATAGCCTCCTTCTCAAAATGCTCCATAAAGGAATTAGCCACTACCTGCGAGAGTGCACTTCCCACAGCCACTCCCTCCATCTGTTCGTAAAATTGCTCACTCCACAAGAAATGGCTCCAAGTCATTCAGTGGCGAAATAGCCTAGTAGTGTCCTTAGGGAACAGGTGCTCAATGAGAGACATGACCGAGTCAATCGGCACTTTAGTGAACAAGGGCTCGACATCGAAACTCACCAGATAGATCATTTTAATTGGAGCTTAATGTTGTCGACGGCTCCCGCTTGGAGCGCTGTGCTTACATAGAGCGGGCCACCTGGTGACGAATGAGCGTACCACTACAGCTCCAACGGTAAAAAAAATCTTAAATTCAAACCCTCATTATTGTAGAAATCCTCCGGTGAACAGTCGAGATTTTCTTCTGAAGACGCGGAGCGAAGTTCTCTGCGAAACGTAGAGTCTCACCTTGATATTTTGACACGGCATAAGCCCAAAAGCCCATATCATGTCCCTATCAATTGTTTACCTAGCCTTTCCTTAAAAGTTTTCAAATAATTTGGAAAGTTATCGAACACATCCCTTAATAAATTATACCAATCCCTTACTCCTCGTCATATAAATTAATATTTGCTCCAATTTGTCCTCTTGAATTCCAAATTTATCTTCACACTAGTACGTAAGCCTGTCATCGACATTTGAAATTACAGTTTTAAGTAATTGGAATATGAAAGGAACATGTTAATGTATCTTATGAATAAAACTTACATAAGGCACACAGTTGTAATTATTGCTAAGTAACTAGAATATTTAAATAGATGTTATGAATAAAAGTTACACTTTCCATATTGCATATGAACTATTTGAAAGGAATCAGAACATATCTTATAGTATTTTCATCTGACTTGTTCCATTAGAAACCTACTTCAAAATCGAAGCTCAATACAAGATGCGTAAGAACGATAAAGGATCACCGCATCGAGGCAAGGCATATCGCAACTTAAATCACCGCAACATCATCATAACCAGTACGCCCTCAACGTATCCATATCGCCTCGCCTTGGACGAACATGAATACCAGTCATAGCGTCAAAACACAGCATCACACATCCAGAGCTCGACCATGAAAGATATATAGACGAGTGATAAAAAGTAGTAGGTCTCAAGCATCATATCACATGCAAGCAAAACAATCACACAGCAGACCAATATCATCCTCCATCCTCACAGATTTATATGACACGAAAAATAGAGCACACAAAAAATCAATGGAAACCTACAGTAAAACTAAACGTGAAGTTAGCAGAAAAATATATAACTAATATGCCCACGCAACCATAGCAAGCCAAGGAATGGAAATTACCTGAATAATCGGGCAGAGTGCAGTGCCTTTAGGTAGTCACAAAATAGCGAGTCAAAGGAAGAGTCGGGCAATTGAGTGGATAAATCCACGGCAGGAGAAGTAAACGAAACGACACAAGTAAAATATTTCACATCTCAAGATGCTCATTGTTTTATAGACCGCCATGTTGGCTTCACCGTCTAACGATCTTCTTTCCAAAGAAGGCGAGCACAAGACTCTTGGGAGACACTTAGGCTGATGGCCGGAAACGCTCTCTGTCAAGGATAAAACAAGTCATACGTCACGTCCAGGGAATAGATCGACAAAATTGTCGATAGCGGTCAAAGAATGTGGTATGTTCTAACAAGTGCGTCACCAAGGCAAACTTGGTTCGGCACACTATCGAGAACAATAAATTATAATAAAAATTTACTTTGCTCAACCCTTGTAAGTCGAATTTCAAGATGTTCCGAAATTGTATTTTAAGGATTTATATAAGGAAATTGTTAGTGCAAAAATGAAGTTGTATTTTATTTCGCGGCCTAGAAAATCGAAAAATAATGTAAATTTCGAATATAGCGTTGTCCAATCCTTTGCACCCATTTTAAGTCCAATTTTTAAAATAGCTGAAAGCGATTCATTCATTTTTTTTCTTTTTGGTAATTTATATGAAGAAAGTTTTGGTTCATGAACGAAGTTTAAATTTATTCCGCGGCCGAGGATATCAAAAACGTTGAGCCCTTCCCTCGCTACCAATTCCCGACAGTCAGATGTAATCTCAGGGTATCTCATCAATTAAGAAAAATATTTAATTTTTCTTATAGGTTAGGCTTTACGTGAATTCCGAGAAAAACATAGGGACAGTACGCGATAATCACCTATGAACGTCTCCATCCTATCGCTTAAAAATTTAAATTCATCACTCACCGCAATTTCTTAACGCAAATGACATGAAAAACACCTTACACACTAAGTCAATCTACTTACAACTACTATAAATTATCACTCACTAAATTATAAAATAATGAAGAAACATATTTATTAAACTAAGGGAAAACTCAAAAGAACTGAGAACTCGTATAATTATGAAAACTCCACAATTGTTGCTTATAATTAATAATCATTCATGAAATTCAATATTTAAGTCAGCGCTGGCTTACTAAAAAAGAACATGATAATCTGAGTTCAATATTTCTGAAATGAACTTAATTTATCTATAATCATCCTTGAAAAATTAAATTAGTCATTCACATGCATCAATGTAACACAATTACATTGGAATTAGGACAATTTGGAATTCTTCCTTAAAATTTATACACTTTTAAGTCATGAAATCTGAATTCGTTAATGTAGAATATCATTCCGAAGAACTGTATTATGACGACTGACATGCTAAGGTTTTCATCCCTACTGCCTCTTAAATCACAGCTCCTAATCTACTGTCTTCTCATTTAAAATTCTAGCATGAATTATAAAACCACACTCAAAATATAAAATAATCTATCTCACTATTCTATCTATATAATACTTAATTTATTGCAATTCGGCTCGATATGCATTCATTCGTTAAGTTAATCTCAAATATATCATGTGTGCAAGTAATTCAACAAGTATCCGCGTTATGATATCTCGGTACTATGTGTATACGTCGCCTCCACTATATATATATATATCGTCTTATATACCTCACACTTCACATATTATGAGAATACGTCACAAAATTCACATATCTATTGAACCCTTTTGGTCCATACCGAAGGATACCTACCTTTCTTACCTATCAGCAAAGTTCATGAGATCTGTCTCTTGGGTCGTATCGCGTTCTTCATCACTTGCTAAGGTAAAGGTAGGGTTCAGTAATTCTAATCTATCTACTCAAATGAAAGGTTTGTTTAAAAATGTTCCTATTTATTCAAGTATTTCATGAAGCATTTCTGATTTATCAACGGTATCATTTAACTCAATCGTGTCCACTGGACAACACAATTATTTTACATAGAGAGTCAGAACACTGGTGTGAGCCTTTGACGTAACTGCCTGATGGGCATTCTTACTAGAAACCATTGTCTCAATTATTAATTAAAGAAAGGAATGTCTGGAAATCCTTAAATTCGGCTTCCATGTGAGACTACATGTACCATCATAGTGATTCTTTATGGTCCAGCCCTCGTAACACGAACTCTGGACTCTGGGTATAATTAAGGCAGTCCAATCGGTGTGTGCCACACAGTGGTTATACGGCATGGACCCTTAATTGAATCGATGTGACCTGCGACTATGTCATGGACCGACATCTAAACTTCTAAGTTACTTTAAAGTCATTGTGGATGATGACCGCAAGGAAAATGATGCTACAGTGGCATATGGCCCTAATCTAAGTCACTGAGGTTGATGACCCCCTGACCATCCAAGTTTCTAGCTGAAGGCTAAACATTTAAGTTACATCGGTTGCCAAAGTTTCCACTTTACTATCCCCAGCACATTCACTGCTCAATCAATCAAAGTTAAATAAGTTAATACAACAATAGCAATGCTCACAATACCTTGTGGCAGTAAAATCCATTACCTTCGGATATGTCCCCTTAATCGTTACGTCAACATTTACACATTCCCCAGAAAACAAACTAAGATTTCCAGAATGCATCTCCAAGTTATTCGCTTGCTTTAAAGTTATTTCAAAATACGCTTTTCACTGAATTTAATAATTAAATAAATTTAAATGATTTAATGAAATCTTAAAGAACAACAAATTCTATCTCCGCGGACTAATAGTTTCTTTTACATGTCCCTGCACAAGTCTGGACATAATTTAATTTAATCATGTCGGATGTCTATCGTTGATTCCAGTAGCTGGAAAAGAACTATTACATCATTCATGTCCAGTTTATATCTTGTTTCATGACCTCACACTTTAAATCTAATCTAACCCTAGCCAGTATTAACACTTGGATAACCCTAATAATTTACGTACAAACCAAAGTAATTAGCCGTATCATGTAAGCCAATTACGATGTCATATCTCGTCATAACATTCCATAAAGTTTGCGCACCCCTCACAGACAACAATCATCACTACCATCACTCTATATTCTGGACAACCCTGAATTTGGCTAATCTTGCTCATTAGACTCTAAGTTCGTGGTCTCAAATGCACGTTACGTTCTCAATTAAACAAATTTACCATGTCTAATAACACATACGTTATTCCCGGTTGAAAATGTCAACTAAATCCAACATTTAACGTTATCCTCTACCGAGAAATGCAATCTCAAATCAATGCGTAACACACTCTGCATGTTCCGATATCCGGGAGGCGAACCCCTATCAACTGACGGCATTTCGCCCCAACCCTCGCTTGGCAGTGATATGAGACATCTGGTCGTTCTATCTGACTAGCCTCTCAGAATGCAACCTTTAAACTCTGCCGACATAATTACACAAATACGATATTCTAACCAACAAAATGCACATAGATTATACTTCAAAATGCCCATAATAATTGTACACGTAGCAAATTAATACCGGCGCGGATTCTTGTATACTGCTTTCCATTCCCAACATTATAAAATCTTCCTCAGGCTTCCACAAGTCCCGGCTTCATTGACAGGTCTCCAACACCTGATTCATAAATCTCATCTCGACTCACACGACAAAACTAACCTCTGTTTCCCAAACTCACGACTATCACTGACAAAAAAACTGGAATAAAATCCTTACTAGAATCCATGACGTCTAATAACGCACAATGCTTTAATAATGAATAACTTCGCATAAAATGATATCGTATTTTAATAACTGGATTTTCACGAAAATGACTGTAAAATTCTACTAAATCTCTTTTATTGTCAATCAGACACAGTTTAAATGGGCCTAGAAAAACGTTCACTCCGTGACCAAATTCATCACTCTATACTCTCACCCGACAGCGCGCTTCCACTCGATTGAAAATGGGTAACTATGGATTTCTTATATTATTTACGTCAAAAATTCAGACAGAAAATTTTTACGTCGGATGAACATCTTAATTTGACATCACAAAATATAGGCACTAAACACACGGAAATGACGATCTACATTGGACGTGATATCACTTCGAAACCCTATTTAATAACTTTTTACAACATCATACGGCACTCGCAAGACTTCGAAAATTTATCCAAGTGGAAAATAAAACAAATGACCCTTTTTTTTGCTAGGGGCTTTACGTCGCACCGACACAGATAGGTCTTATGGCGACGATGGGATAGGAAAGGCCTAGGAGTTGGAAGGAAGCGGCCGTGGCCTTAATTAAGGTACAGCCCCAGCATTTGCCTGGTGTGAAAATGAGAAACCACGGAAAACCATCTTCAGGGCTGCCGATAGTGGGATTCGAACCTACTATCTCCCGGATGCAAGCTCACAGCCGCGCGCCTCTACGCGCACGGCCAACTCGCCCGGTACAAATGACCCTTTTTCGTCGTATTCTGACATTTACAAAAACCACATAGGGACGACCAACTGCGTCGTATATACCCCCTTCAAATACATACAATTTAGATATCATGAAACAAGATATAATAGGTGGTAAGATGGTAAGTCACATACCTTAAGTCGCTCCAGCGTTCATCATAGGGCTCACCTGTGATCCTGGCATTTTTATTTAGCCATTTTTACATTTCTGGCTGTACAGATCATTTTATTCTTCCGGTTTCCTGGAAATAAAGCATTAAAAAAGAAAATGCCCTTCACTTGTTCTTGTTGAGCGCACACGATGGACTGTAATTATTTCCGCACACGAATTACTTTCTTTATCACATACAAATTTATTCCGTCCCTCGACAGTCCTTTTGGTACAATTATTTCCACTCAAGAAAAACTATCTCCACATGGAGTCAAGACCCCAGCCACAACGGCTAAAATCTCTTGGTTGGACTTAGTCTACTTTTGTCGTTCGATTTTACAGAGCAGCTCAACCTTCTGTCTTCATCCTCGTGATACAAAATGCAGGGGCTTCATCATGGCGTCACTTCTTATTTATAGAAATTTCCCCTCTCTCCGGGCATCTCCCTTTGCCGCCAAGAAAATTTCTGTAACTTTTCTGACTTAACTAAACTGTAATTACAAGAGTTCTGAAGGTGACTACATACTTGCTACATTTCCGGCGGTAGTGTTCATGGACATTTAAAATTTATACATATTCAATTAGCTGGATAAATGACCTCATTAGATAGGCACTATATTTTGTCGACTTGGCTTGGGCACGCCATACACACGCATTCTTCTAAAATAGCCCTCAAAATGACTTAAGATTCTTCCGCCGTCGTGTCCCAGAGCGTTGGACAAAAGGTAGCCACCCCCTCGTCACGTGTCAGATCCGTGCTATCAAGAATCGAACTTATTATTCCAATTGACAATTTAATACATAATATTCTTAGGGCACAAAGGTCATGGGTTCACTATATATATTAACAGCTGTATTCGATACTACATCACCTCTCAGATCTCAAATATATACGAATATCCACAATCCATACCTTACTTCAAGTCACTCCTGCAGTGAATTTCTCTTCCAGTGCTGGCATCTTCTAACTGATCCAATATCATTCATATTTAACGTCTACCATCCATATATATGTCTCATAATAACCACAACGCACATTATTATACTATAATCAACTCATATAACTTCTTACTACACTATACAACCTCCAATTAATTTCAATTCATCTTTCTCAATATCTATTCTCATCACTCATAACCTCCTTCATAGTATTTGCAACTACTGAGACATAATATTCTTCTGTACGTAAATACTCCTTTACATGGATCAATTCTCTTCCAAAAATACGATGCTTAACATTAAATACTGTATTTGTGCATTTAACAACATTACTTTATACGGAATAACTCGACTCTATCTATCACTTCTCACACGCGATCCACCTGTGACGTAATCTTTGACTGAATGGTTTCGCGAGATTCATGGATATTATTCATCATATGACAACATTTGCTATCAGCTGTTATATAACTTTTCTTCCTACTAGTATTCTCAACTACCTCGTTGATCCACTTGTTCATACATAGTCATACTTCACGAGAAATCTATCTAATTATACACTAACTTAATATATTATTAGCAGCTTAAATGTAACGCACTTCACAGTAGTGACAGATGAAGAGTTCTAAATGAAATTCAAGGTCATTCTCTTGGGCGTTCCCTGTCGTTTCCCGCTCAGGCGCTATCTTGGGCCATGGCCGCTGTTTCCCGCGCAGGCGCCATCTTGGGTGGTAAAAAATAGCGCGAAAAAGCTTCGACAGGGTGACCAACGGTTAGTCCGTATGCATGTTAAGTACCGGTAGTTATCTATGTATGTGGGACACACGTTATCTCTGGCAAGTTTCTATTGAGAAAGTGCAGGAAGTTGACGGACTGCAATGGCTCATTGAACAGTGTGTGTTTGAAGTGTTTAGCAACGCCGAATACTAGAGGACTTTTGGTGAGTAACAAAACATTTTTTTAAAAACGTGTTTTAGCTGTAGTGACTTTAAAAACGTAATGATAGCAAATAAACGAACAGCGTTAAAGTAATAGCACCAGCACTGCAGCGCGGGAGTAGCGTGCTTGTATTTTAATTAGAGGCTCCGGGTCTGATTCCCGAACAGGACAGGGAATTTTTACCTAGATATGGAGACTAGATCGGAGTTTGCTCAGCCTACGTAATTAAAATTAAGGGGCTGTTTGCTGAGCATAGTTTTACACATGGATGCCCTTCTCACCTTGTTTTACCTTTGTTTCCGCTATAGCAGTGTGCGTTGGTGGTAGCCAACCCGGCAGGCGTTGGAGGTAGCCAACCCAGCAGGCATTGGTGAGACGAGTAATAGTTTTACGCCTGGATGCCCTTCTCACCTTGTTTTTCTTTATTTCCGCTATGGTGGTGTGCGTGGACGGTGGCTTACTCAGCGCAGGCGTTGGTGAGACGAATACTAGTTTTACGCCTGGATGCCCTTCCCACTTTGTTTTTTACATTGTTTCATCCATGATATATTGTTTCATCCATTTCATACAGAGCATTATCATCTCATTTACATAGCGTTTTCACATTTTCTTCTTTTTGGAATTTCTATGTTATTTGTTCAAATAATTTGTAAAAGCGACCTATAATTGGAGCGTGTCTCTGTTGGTGGCACATTTATTAAATAAATAAATAAATAGTTTCCGCTATAACGGTGTGCGCTGGCGATCGCTTACCTGTTTTACATACGGATAGCTTTTTCTTCTGTTTTAATGTGTGGAAATTATGGTAAAGGATTATTATGTTATATTTTATTCTATTTTATATTCTGTTGTCGTGGAAAACATTAGAAGTATATTCTTTAGCACCTATTACTACTGAGTTAGTGCAGTGTGCAACGATTAGCATAAACTAAGGTTATTCTTTATCTGCTTTTTCCTGTTTATGCACATGTCTGATAGCTGCTTGGCCTTAATTTTCTTATCACCTGCTGTCACGAACAGGAAAAGTAAATGACGTGAGTCCAGACTTTTATGCATTAATAGGTTAGAATGCAAGGTTACTGAAGCGAGCAGCTAGTATAGTCTACCCCCACAACGGCTATGCTATGGGGATTGAAAAACATTAGGGGTACGGCCCATCAGAACCCCTATAGTTTATATTACCCTTGCTACATTATGAAAGAGCGGGTAGCCGACACTTTCTACTAACCAAATTATTTTGCAATCTAACCTC
The DNA here is from genome assembly GCF_040414725.1 of Anabrus simplex. NCBI lineage: Eukaryota > Metazoa > Arthropoda > Insecta > Orthoptera > Tettigoniidae > Anabrus > Anabrus simplex. The sequence continues at coordinate 1,637,434,367 of NC_090265.1, forward strand.
TTACTGCATAAAAATCCGGGCTTTATAAATGACTAATGCCAAACAATACTTAGATTACTACCTGCTCTGTATACATTTTTATATTGTTCTGAATAGTAATGCCAGGATAACAAACAGTACTTTGTTTGTATCCTTGACGCAAGATAACATGCTGAATGTGAAATAGTACTGAGTTGGCAGCGAGAGTGGAAGCGACATGTTTGCTAAAATAAGGTAAGTCTTAAATTTAACATAAAAGATAAGATGTGAGACGTTATAAATGGTAAGCACCTTGAGATGTAACTGCTTATAGTAGGAGGAGTATAACAAAACATTAAGCCTGGTAGATGATTCAATGCAGTTGTTTATTGAAACATAACTATAGATATACACAACATGAATGGATTACATTATCGTAAAGTACATTCTAAACAGTCTTTAATCATAGGGTTTGGTCCGTCCCAGTCATCAGAGTCGTCTTTACCTCTCTAATTATAATGTCGATTACAGTACCGGCATGCGGCAAATTCTGGTGCAATTTTAAGTTGAAGTGGTAGCAGGTTCCATGAATATTCTACATCCTTAGAGGCATACTTTGCCACAAAACTAGATGGTAGATAGGGTATTAAATATTTTGGCACATACCACAAAAACTTATGTTTATTATAGGCATCTATAGTCTCACTCACTAATGTGTTGTTTGCTTGTTCAAAGACGCAGGCCTCACACTTACATGTGGAAGACGGGTCGGTAGGTAGACTTGCGGTATTACTAAAACTGTTTTCTTCCATGGCCATACAATCGGTGCAGTTCATAGGATAATATGTGATAGCCGTTTCGTGAATAATAAGACAGTAAGCGGTTGTATTTGCAGGAATGTTTTCAGCTGTTTCAAATTCAAGACGAATGTCGACCGGTGACTCCTTCATAGCTTCTTCTAAGTAGAACAGTCTATGACAACTAAAGGTGCTCCGTTTTTAAACTCCTCTGGAGAAAACAAAGGACTATTTTCTTTCTGATAATACGAAAACTGAAAATTGCAGAACATAGCGTATAGGGGTCCATATTTGTTTGTTTTTTTTCAAAATTTAGTTCCATGTTTTCGTAAGGATAGATAATTCCATTCAGATACAGCCGAAAGTTTCTAAATTGACAATGATCAAATAATTTGTGAAGCATCAGCACTGTGTACAAATTTACGATTGGTTTGAAAACCGAACAGGATGTAAAGAGATCTTTCTGTGAAGCGAGATGTTTTACAGACTAACTGTGTTTATCTTTAGTTGGTAGTACCGGATACTCATGTAGTTCCCAGCTTCGGAAGCGAATCGGTATTGCCATGTCAGTCTCTACCATCTTAAGAATACGTAATTTTGCTCTGTCGGATAAGGTAACATGGGACACTCGCCATAGAATACGTTGTAGGATAATTTTTGAATCGATAGATGTTGATGCTGCTTTGAGCACATTGTAATCACTGCGATCGCGAACAAGAATGAGCTCTTGCTTTGCATTGAGTATAATACGCTTATGATCTTCAGCAATTCCGAGAATGTGTTTTAATGGTAACATTCCGGTAAAGGTTCCGTCTGTATTAACCATTCACTCATTAGTAGCTCCCGGACACAATCCTGCCGTGCGTAATGGTTTACTTTCTTCACTTCCGTACGATGGATACTGTTTCATAGCACTTGAAATGCCTACATTTCTTGTACTGTCTACCTCTACCCCGTTAATTTCAAGGCGAGCCTCCGAAAAGAGGAAAGCGAGTGCATTATTGTTTAGGATTGAGGTGCTTCCACTAGTCCCATCACTTTTTACCATCTGTCCTTCAATGTAAATGTAACTTTCATGGGGTAGGGTGTACACATCTTGTTGATGAATGACCGTGCGAATTTCATCGTTCTTGTTTAATCCAAACGTAAAGGGTTGATAGGAATGAAGCTCACTTCTTACTACGCCCCCTTGCGTTTCCGCTGAGCTCACGACGTCTAGAATGTTTTCCATGGTGCTGTAAGGTGTAACCTAGATCTTTTAACACCTGTTGATGAGCACGTGTTAGCCTCATGAGTTGTTGGGAACAAGTGAGACGCTTCTTCGGTGAACTCTTTGTTTTGTATCGAGATGTGTAAATAAGTTTTATGTTGGCTTGAGATGAAGTTTGTACGTGACGTGTGTGAGAGGGTCTAAATGAACAAGCTGATTGATTTTATTGACAAGCTGAAGGGTAATGTCACTGATGCGTGTCACAGTTACAGGGTGATAGAGCACTGCTGATGGTTTCTCACGTATGCTATATCCACCTTCTTTCTCAATAATAAAATCGTGCAGGGCGTGCGAAGTTTGTTGATCGCTGTACACGTCTGTAATAATATTACAGGTGAGAGTCACGTGATGATCGTCTAAAAGTGTTGTAGGGAGATCAGACTCGTAACGTACTTCCGGTGCTAGTTCTCTTGGAGAATATCCGAGCAACGGTCCAATCGAGTCAGGTTGTGTTTTAAAATCGATTTTAAATGATGATTCGATAATACACTTATGAGTCACGTTGCTTGCTGTGAGAGAGAACTGTTGTTTTTAATAATAAAGCTCTCGAGACTAAACTGTTGAATTAACTTCTTTTCAATGTATTCATAAATATCATCTACAGAATAAGTACCCTGCCGTAAAGTTAGCACGTTTGACCCTTCTCGCACGTTATAGATTTTATTATAACCTTCAAAAGATACTAGTCTAAGCCTGTAAGGTCGATGTCCAAGTTCAATCGGTGGGTTGAAGTAGACGGTGGTTTCAGGTCCTTGCCCGTGTATTGTAAACGTTCTTGCATTGCCGAACATCATGTGAACACTGATGCACTTGGTCCGATGTTTGAGTTTCATATAGGAACTTTAAACACAATCTACCACACGTGTGTGTATGAAATTCTTGTACACGGTTTTTATTGTAAACAATAACTGCACTGCTTCGGAAATAACGTATGAGCTCTGCTGGAGGAGATAAGTTTCCGTAACTGTCGAAATACCATACATGTTGACCACGTTTGACGTAAGCAACGTAATGTGTTCCTGGACCGTGAATGTAATCTAAGTTGATGACGACCGAGCTCGATAGCTGAAGTCGCTTAAGTGCGGCCAGTATCCAGTATTCGGGAGATAGTAGGTTCGAACCCCACTGTCGGCAGCCCTGAAAATGGTTTTCCGTGGTTTCCCATTTTCACACCAGGCAAATGCTGGGGCTGTACCTTAATTAAGGCCACGGCCGCTTCCTTCCCACTCCTAGCCCTTCCTTGTCCCATCGTCGCTATAAGACCTATCTGTGTCGATGCGACGTAAAGCAACTAGCAAAAAAAAGTTGATGACGGCACTCTCGTTGTAACGTGGATGTGCTGGTAGCTGATTTCGCATAAAAACACCGCGGAAGTCACGAATTCCGAGTTGTTTGGCATACTTAGTCACTTCTTCAAGGGTCAGGGCTCGTCGTGGCAGTGCATTCAGTAGGCATTTTTTGGTGAAATGTATATGCCCAGTACTTTTTTGTATGGCGCCAGCTTTATGTGTACTCCTTTACCACGCAATGCAATTGCTTCCATAGCTTTATTACACCGTTCACTCTCCTTCAACTGCTGCTTTGCCTGTTCTACGGCTTTAACTGTTCTTGCTACAGCACTAGCTCCACCAAGGAGGGAGCCAAGGGCAGCTATCCCAGCAAATAATGCAGCTAAAAATCCTCCACGTTTTGGTACGGGGATAATCCGCGCACGCTTGTGAAACAACACTTTACTTCTAGGACGAACTCGTGCTTTTGCTGCTCTCAGTGCCTTAGTAATGGCTATCCTATTATCTTTTTCTCCTCGAAAAGACTGTAGTGCTGCTTTTACAGCTGCTTGCCATCCTACTGCCTTCGTTTTCTTCTTTACAACGTCAGGATAACGTTTTTTTACCATCCTGCACACAACTTCTCTCGTCAACACCTACTAACCAACTGATAGGTACCTCTTGATTTTATTCGTTTATCTATCATATTACTGCTAAATAATCTAGGGTTTTTTAGGTTTGAATTCAACGTGGTAAGAATCGCTAACATCTCTTTTTTCCTTGTATAAAGAAAGCCTGTTTTCTAAGTATTGTTTGGTAACAACATCAAAAGGATTTCTTGCATCAGCTGCATCTGCCAGTCCCAGCTTGTTCATATAAACCATCCCATATTGACTGGTTCCGAGTTTACTCTAATCTAAACCTTTTGTACAGATGTCTTGTTCATTAACAGGATCAGCAACTTGTTTATTGTTTGCTGAATAACCATTCTCAGTTAGGACTGGCGCTATTCGCTGTAAACCGTTTACCCTATTATCCACATAATCTTTTCTAGCTGCGTCTGTGTCGTTTGTCGGGGAAGCTAATCGTATTACTCGACGTTCCTACACATCATAGTCATAGCCTTTTGTTGTTACTACAGCATGTGCTACTAGATATGCTTTCGTACAGACGTCTTGACGATCTATAGGACCAGCCGCGTTCGTGATTCGTTTATGCTGTGCCTCATACTCTCCTTTTATTCGCCTTAAACGATAATAACTTACATATTTTTTTAGAAGTGGCATCAGAAGGGTTTACTGGGTCTTGTATGTTCGTTAATCGTTTCTCCTTCAAGTCATAATGTCCGTCTGCTGTGCGCTGTATAGCCCACGTATTTACATAGCGTTTATTGACCCGTTCGGTACCTTGACGTGGATTATCTACATGCTGAGATGGTATTACTCTTTTTCTAGAGCGTTGTGTTCGGCCGAAAGAGTCCATGTTTCGACTGATGTGAAAGTTATATAGAGATAACATGCTATATACACTGACTGACAGAGCAAATGCAACACCAAGAAGGAGTGGTTCGAAAGGGATGAAAGTTGGGGAAAAAACAGAGACGGCACGGACGAATAATTGATGTTTATTTCAAACCGATATGCAGGTTACACAATGCGCACGGCATCGACTCAGTAGGATGTAGGACCACCGCGAGCGGCGATGCACGCAGAAACACGTCGAGGTACAGAGTCAATAAGAGTGCGGATGGTGTCCTGAGGGATGGTTCTCCATTCTCTGTAAACCATTTGCCACAGTTAGTCGTCCGTACGAGGCTGGGGCAGAGTTTGCAAACGGCGTCCAATGAGATCCCACACGTGTTCGATTGGTGAGAGATCCGGAGAGTACGCTGGCCACGGAAGCATCTGTACACCTCGTAGAGCCTGTTGGGAGATGCGAGCAGTGTGTGGGCGGGCATTATCCTGCTGAAACAGAGCATTGGGCAGCCCCTGAAGGTAAGGGAGTGCCACCGGCCGCAGCACATGCTGCACGTAGCGGTGGGCATTTAACGTGCCTTGAATACGCACTAGAGGTGACGTGGAATCATACGCAATAGCGCCCCAAATCAAGATGCCGCGTTGTCTAGCGGTAGGGCGCTCCACAGTTACTGCCGGATTTGACCTTTCTCCACGCCGACGCCACACTCGTCTGCGGTGACTATCACTGACAGAACAGAAGCGTGACTCATCGGAGAACACGACGTTCCGCCATTCCCTCATCCAAGTCGCTCTAGCCCGGCACCATGCCAGGCGTGCACGTCTATGCTGTGGAGTCAATGGTAGTCTTCTGAGCGGACGCCGGGATTGCAGGCCTCCTTCAACCAATCGACGGGAAATTGTTCTGGTTGATATTGGAACAGCCAGGGTGTCTTGCACATGCTGAAGAATGGCGGTTGACGTGGCGTGCGGGGCTGCCACCGCTTGGCGGCGGATGCGCCGATCCTCGCGTGCTGACGTCACTCGGGCTGCACCTGGACCCCTCGCACGTGCCACATGTCCCTGCGCCAACCACCTTCGCCACAGGCGCTGCACCGTGGACACATCCCTATGGGTATCGGCTGCGATTTGACGAAGCGACCAACCTGCCCTTCTCAGCCCGATCACCATACCCCTCGTTAAGTCGTCTGTCTGCTGGAAATGCCTCCGTTGACGGTGGCCTGGCATTCTTAGCTATACACGTGTCCTGTGGCTCATGACAACACGTTCTACAATGACTGTCGGCTGAGAAATCACGGTACAAAGTGGGCCATTCGCCAACGCCGTGTCCCATTTATCGTTCGATACGTGCGCAGCACAGCGGCGCATTTCACATCATGAGCATACCTCAGTGACGTCAGTCTACCCTGCAATTGGCATAAAGTTCTGACCACTCCTTCTTGGTGTTGCATTTGCTCTGTCAGTCAGTGTAGATAGACTATTTCTCTGTTGAAACGTTTAAGCTACACAATATATTTTGCATTAATCCGAGAATTGAAGGTATTATTGAAACCAAGCCATTTAATATAAAGTTTATTACAACGGCGGCGAAGTGCACGCTCCACTAAATAATGGTTAGGATACTTGGTTTTTGTAGCTCTTCGGCGTAGAATCCTCCTTTGATAGACTCCGGTTTGGTGTGTATCCTTTAGCGAAGACAGACTTGTGTTTACTGATACGGACAAGATCACCTTTTTGAAATCGATGACGTTGAGGGTCAGCTGTTTTAATCACGTGATGAATAGTATCTAAGCGTGGTGTACTCTTGATAATAAGACGAGGTTTTGTGCCAATGGTGCGATGAAATGTATCGTTGTACGTAGAAACAAGTTTAGGTAGAAGTTCTATCCACCGATAAGAGCCCCGAGCTGTAAATTCTCGACATATGAGTGTTCTGAGTGTGCGATTAAAGCGTTTCACTACACTGCCTTAAGATTACTATAAGTAGAATAATGATGAATGCCAAGCGTCTTGAGATAGGAAGAAAACACCTGGTTGTAAACTCCTTACACCGATCGGTTTGAAGAAGACGGGGACGACGCTTTGCCTGCTGGATAATACGTTTAAATGCTTCTGTTACTAGAGAGGCAGTCTTTGAACGAACTGGTTCAGCAAAGGCATACTTAGAATACACATCAATATCGGTAAGCAAATATTTGTAGCCATGGTTACTGCCAGCGTAAGGAATCATTTCAACAAGATCAGCTTGCCAAAGTTCATCCTTCCCACGTGTAATGACTCGTCTTCGAAGGTAAGTGCGCCGAGCAGGTTTATGCAATTCGTGGGCAATCGCTATTTTCACGCGTGAAGGCGTCTTGCTTTGAGGAGCCATTACACGATAATACCTGCATGACGCAATTCTTCTTCTATTTCTAAAATTTCTGCTTCATGTCCTGTATGACCAACGTGTTGTGAGGCTTTTAACAATTGCAGACGGTTTACAAGTTCGTTAGGATCATTCCAATACGTTACATCTACATAGGGTAACAGAGGCTTGTAAGTTACATAGTAACCACGTGCTGACATGTGACGTGTAGGAAACAGCTTAGAAATAATTTCACGATACTTGAAGCTCTTATTATCATTTACAGCTTCTGAAGTCTCGTAATTACGCCGTAAGGCTTCTGTAGCAATAAGAATAGATTTATACTTCTGAAGATCTGCCTTAGATATGTTCTCTAGGTCAGGTATTCGTGAAAACAGGAGGACGAGGAGACCCTTGGTAGGTTTGTAAGTGACATTTTTTACGACTAGACTGTGACCATCAATTGTAATGTCTGCATTACCTATGCGAAAACATTCTTCTTCGTAACGAATGCCATAAGTAGTGTCAGTTTTCCTTGTAAAATGCTTCTCTAAGTAGGGAGCGGTAAGTGGACCGTAGGTACTTTTAAGAAATTGCTTTAACTGTGCATGATACTCTGGTGTAGCCAAGACCTCGGATAAAGAAGGCTGTTGTTGTTGTGTAGGGGTTTCTGCAACATCAGTTGGCAAAAACTCCACCTGCTTTGCCTGTTTTAGTAGTGTATCTTGTCGTTGTTTTGACGTAGTAGGTGTTTCTGTAATAACATCTGCAGGCGAAAACTGAACCCGCCTTACTTGTTTTGTTGGTGTAAAGACATCCTCCTCGTCTTCTTATTCTTCTTCTTTATCTTGCATAGTTTTAACGTAGGATGTTTGTGTAGTAACTGAACTTGTAGTGGGCTTAGACGATGATGTAGACTGAAGAAGCTGTTGCAGTGTGTTTTTAAAAAGAAATCTGTGTCTGCTTGGATACGTTTCAACTCTTTAAATTTACGCCGGATGTTGTTTTGTGCACGTATAATTTGTTGTGTCACCTGCTTGCTAGCTCTTTCCATGGTCACCGAGTAAGTGAGTTCTTTAAACCTAAAAATAAGCCTTAAATACGTACAAAGTAATCAAAACCTGTGCGGTAGCGTCCATGTTTAATATCGCTCTCTTTATAGATGACTAAAAAGCCATGTCGCTGTGATGACCAACACGTGGCACACAGACGTCTAAACTCATGAAAAGTCATATCGGTGTTTACATGTGACGTTCGTCTTGTCGAAAGAGAATGATCATGTTAGCATTGTCACGAATCAACTGCTTGAGTATACGAGAATACGTTTGACACAAGTAAAAGCAATCTATATACTTATTTCGTCCCATGCTAAAATAGGCTTGAATAATAGCTTCCTGTTCTGTAGCAACATCGTCAAAAGTCATAAGAGAATTAGGTCGAACAGAGTCTGGAGGAATTACCTCTTCATGGGTGTGAAATGGAATGTTAACATGACAAAGGCCCTCCATTACCCTCTGGAGAAATATATACAAAGGTTGATACAGCGACTTGCCAAAAATGTAAAGGTTTTGAAACCGCACCCCATTTAGAGAGGTAATTACCGTTAATAGAAGGTTCGTTTTTCCAAATCCTGAGCGGCCTGCAATGATGCAGCGAATAGTAGATGGAAAGAGCCGACCGTGAGGACGTTTGGTATTCAATTTAGAGAGCAGACAGGAAACAAGGTTAGTGACTGGCAGAGTGTGTAGCTGCTTAATAATCTTCATACTGACTGAAGATCTTTGCTAGTTAATAAAACTATATATAAAGTAGTAGATAGTTTCATAATTCAGCTATTATACCTTGGTACTAGAAAACATTTTATAGACGTTTTATATTCTATTTCAAAGTTATATTTTTATCCATCTTTTTAGTGGTTTACCTGAATACTAAAATGACTGCACTTTATCGTTCTGATAATATTTATGAATGGTACTGCATGCATATCCTAAAAGCACTGCTTACTAAATTTGATAAATTTCAAGAGGGACCTAGTGGACTTGCCCTTGAAAACATCAATTTTTTATCTATCAACATTTGTAGGTATGATCCACTCAATTCCGGATCGAGTTATATTCCTTTACCTGCTAACTTCGGCAAACGTGCTGTAGTAAATATTCAAAACACAGATATATTTTGCTTTCTGTGGTGTATAGCTGCAGTTTTGCAACCAGTGCGTATAAATAAGAACCGTCCAAAACAGTATGAGGTCACCTTTAACCGGTTACTAGAAACACTTAATTTTGTCGGTGTAACTTTTCCCAAGAAAATAACAGATATTTCCCTCTTTGAGAAAATCAATCCAGAGTTTTCTTTTATGGTTTACGGGATTGAAGGAAATACTGTTGTAGGCCCCTTGTGTGCAACAAAACAACACAAGCGTTATCATATTCACCTGTTATACCTCTCGAACAACGACGTGAACCACTATTGTTTAACAACTAACCTTTCAAGACTTGTAGGTTCACAACTTTCTACACATAAAAGTAAGAAGTTTGTTTGTGATCGGTGTTTAAACTCTATGAGCAGTCAGTCACGTTTAGATAAACACATTGATAATTGTGCTACTCATCCCGGGTAAAACTTGTTCTTCCGGAAACTGAAAAGGCAACTATGAAGTTTGTGAACATTCACAAGCAAATTCCAGTTCCATTTGTCGTCTAGGCCGATTTTGAATGCTTTACTGTTCCAATTCAGCGATGTGCACCAGATCCATCTTGTTCGTATACTGACGCAATACAACATCACATTCCGTTTTGTTGCCTATCACGTTGTTTGTTCTTTTGATAGTAAGCAATCATATTTTCGAACTTTTCGTGAACCTAATTGCACAGCATGGCTTCTCAGTGAGCCTTAAACATTAGCACGGCATATTGAAACCTATACACAAACACCCACACCTATGGTGTTTACCGAAGTTGATTTGCGTAACTTCGACCTTGCTACCATCTGTCACATTTGTGAAAATCCCTTTATGCCGACAGATGTTAAAGTAAGAAATCACTGTCATTTCTCAGGACGTTACCTAGGAGTAGCCCATCAGGTGTGTAACTTGCAGTTTCGTGCACCCAGCTTCATCCCCTGTTTCTTCCATAACCTTTCAGGTTATGACAGTCACTTTATTATTCAAGAGTTTGCTAACTTGGATAAGAGCAAATTCTCTCTTCTACCACAAAACCATGAACGGTTTATTCCTTTCTCGTATTGGATAGGAAAAATGTGCTTCGCTTCCTGGATTTTTACAAGTTTATGGTCTCTTCGCTCGATGCACCTGTAAAAGGTCTGCATGCTGATGACCTCATCTACACAAAGCAGTATTTTCCTAATCCAGAGCAGTTTCAGCTATGTATCTGAAAAGGGGTTTTCCCCTGTGATTATGTTAATAACTAGGAAGTTTTAGAAAACACCAAGTTACCTGATCAGTCAATATTCTTTTCTATTTTAAATCACACCACAGTATCAAACGAGGACTACCAGCATGCCAGTCGAGTGTGGGAAATGTTTAACATAAAGTCGCTGGGTTCCTATGCAGATTTATATCTGAAAATAGATGTTCTCTTACTCACCGATGTTTTCGAAAAATTTCGAAACATGTGCTTATCTATCTACCATCTCGATCCTGCCCATTACTTTACAAGCCCAGCATTATCGTGGGATGCTATGTTACGGATGACTGGAGTTGAACTAGATCTCCTCACTGATGTAGACATGCTTTTGTTTTTAAAAGGGTGTAAGAGGAGGTTTTGTTTCACTCAACCAAAGGCATGCCAAAGCTAATAACGTCTACATGGAAAGTCAAGATCCTGAGAAACCCGTTTCTTTTCTTGCCTACTTGATGTGAATAATTTATATGGGCACGCTATGAGTCAGTCTCTCCCCTATAAAGATTTTCGTTGGCTGTCAGAAAAAGAAGTAGCTGACTTTGATGCCCATAAAGCAGCTAGTAATCATGAACAGGGTTATATTCTGGAAGTAGATCTAGACTATCCACCTACCATTCAAGAAGCAAATCCTGACTTGCCGTTTTGTGTTGAGTCAAAAGTTCCTCCTTCACCAACAGCAAAACATAGTAAATTGTTAGGAACACTATATCCGAAGGAACGGTATGTGTTGCACATTCAGAATCTAGTGCAATGTCTCATGTATGGTCTGTTGCTACTCAAAATCCATCGAGTAGTGTCATTCAAACAGCGCCCTTGGTTAAAATCTTACATGGATTTAAACACCTAGAACCGACAACGTGCTACTAGCAATTTTGAAACTAATTTCTTTAAACTCATGAATAATTGTATCTATGGTAAATCTATGGAAAATGTGCGAAAATATAGAAACATACATTTGCATAACACATGGGAAGGTGGATGGGGAATTCGAAAGAACATTTCAAAGTCAAATTTTAAATCTAAACGGGTTATTGCAAATAATTTTGTAACTGTAGAGATGAGCAAGGTAGAAATCCTGTACAATAAGCCCATCTACTTAGGCATGACTATTCTTGATTTTTCTAAATTAGTCATGTATGACTTTCACTACGGTTATGCTAAAGCACACTTTGGAAACATTTCCTTGCTCTACATGGATACGGTTTCTTTCATCTATTTCATTTCTAATTGTGGCGTGTATGACGTCATGCGCCAGCACTCAAACCAATTTGATACATCTTCCTATCCATCAGATAATGTTTATCAGATTCAACCACTCAACAAAAAAGTCATGGGTCTCATGAAAGATGTATTTGGTGTTGATATTATGATTGATTTCGTAGGCTTGGCACCAAAAACGTACGCTTATCGAACAGAACAGCATAATGAAACGGCTGAAGCAAAAGGTGTGCAGTAAAACTTAGTAAAAATATTACGTGTTGATGACTACCTCGATGTTTTACATAAAGATACAGCTACTCAGCATATTCAGATGCGAATACTCTCCCGTTCCCATGAAGTGTTTCTTGTAGAACAAGTAAAATATTCTCTTAGTATGTTGGATGATAAACGACAGTGGTCCGCTGACGGTCTCACTAGTTTACCATGGGACTACAACAAGTAGCTTCTAACAGTCACAAGCTTTGTACATTTTAATAGCTATTTCTATCTTCCTAGAATGTAAACATAGGTATATATAAAATGATATTTCTTATTTTTGTAAAAAAATGTATACATACTCTACATGAAAATCTATATACTTAAATACATGATAACTATATATACTGTGTTTACTTTTCTACCCTATATTTTCCCGCCCTAATCTATTTCCCAGCAATCCTACCTAAGTTAAACTAGTTTCAAAATAAAAAGCGCAAACGTTTATCTCAAGTCAATTTTTAATTTTTACATTTTACAATGGTAAAAGATTTTACAAAGGTCACACAAAAGAATTATGAACACACCATCAGGTAAGTCTATAGCTTTTTCTCTTCTTACGTCCATGTTTTATTCCAGCTCCTAGCATCAGCTTTCCCTTCATTGCACCCGCTACCACTACAGCCGCTATTTTTTCCAAAGCAGTGGCGTCCTTCGACGCCACACGTTGTAGTGCTTCTCTTAACAGTTCTTGGTCTGCAACACGACGCAGTTCTGGGTTGTCACGTTTACTTACACAATAAGCTAAATCGTGCTGTTTGAAGTCTATATCTAAAGCATTAATACCTGGATCCCCTCGTGCCAATCGGAGGTCGAGCTTTGTACCAGGCCCACAGTACTGATAGTTTGGCAAATGTAGTTCAAAAGGAAGCCAGTCAGTCACTGTATTAATGATTCCACGATCAGCAAAAGTTCTCCTCGCTGTACGTCGCCTTGCTGTCCTGTTTCGCTTCGCAGTCATGGTATGATGCTACATAGTCTTTACACTCGCTTTCATTACCTCTGTGGTAAAGTTTTATAAGCTGACAAGTACGACACTGTCTCACAGAAGGCTGCCTCACCAATGTTACTTCATGATGGTGTTGATGTTGAGTGCAGGGCTGCAGTTCCGAAAGTATGCAATCTTCTTTCAACTCGTGCGGTACACGGTCCCAAATGTCCTTTCCTGCATTAGCAGTTATGTACACAAGAAATGCTTTGGGTAAACACTTTAACTCTTTTTCTGTGAACGTATGCAGCCTTCTCAGTATCACTAACCTCTATGCTGTCGAAACCATCAGACAAAAATACAGCACACATAATTGTTTTTCCTCACACAAAGAAAAACTCGTCTTTACATATCAACACGTTTTTCCTCAATACATTGTTCTGTGTTCTCACACTGCCTTTTAACCTTTTCGCTTACTTCCCGGCATGCATTGTAACACAGCCAATCAAATAACTTCCATACATGTAGTAATGAACGTTTTTTATTACCGTCACTGTCATCATGACTAAGCGTTTGTAGCGAAGGACATCCCACATCATGTAAATCAACCAGCTGACACGATGCCGGTACATAAGGACGTAGCCATTCCTTTTTCTCACCACCTTTCACAAAAATTACATGAGCACCAACAAAATAGGCCTTCATAATCATAGACACAAACTTATAGGGAATATCTCCGTCTTCGCATTTCAATCCTGGATGTTTCCTTAATCATGCCGTTTGTTTTCTATCTTTTTCAGACTGCATATGGAGTGGATAGGGTGGTTCAAAAGAAACGCCGCTTATACTTGACCACCACAGCGTTGTACAACCTATAACAGCAACTTACTTCAGTAAAAACGTGCCATTCACCTTAAACGCTTGTACATCTACAATTAATGTTCTCGCGATATTTTATTTAGACTCGTAGCTGCTTTCACACACTCACATCTACCACTCACAATATCTTCTCAAACACTGTCTCTCGGGAACTTATTCGTTACATACATATACTTCTTGTAACAGAAGCGTGCACTGTAACACTTTTTCAAAGCATTAGTCATACAACCGTTAGACATCGTTTTCCTTTTTAACCGTTAGCTATCATGACAAAGCCTTTCCTATTATAGTTACATCTGCACTGTGTGCTGCCATCTGAGTGACCTAGCACATATGCTAGAGACCACCAAAAACAGCTTCCCGCTCAGCTGCCATCTTGCACACCCAGGGGCCAACCCTCCTACCGTGGCGCCCTGCAGGGTAACCACAGCAAGTCGGTCACCTTCATAGCGGAAACTAAGAAAAGAAAAGTGGGAAGGGCATCCAGGCGTAAAACCAGTCCTCGTCTCATCAACACCTTCTGGGCATGGCAGAAACTAAGAAAAAACAAAGTAGGAAGGGCTTCCGGGCGTAAAACTAGTACTCGTCTCACAACGCCCGCCGGGTCAGCCACCGCCAACACACACCGCCATGGCGGGCACGACGTTGGAAGGGCATCCGGGCATAAAACTAGTACTCGTCTCACCAACGCCTGCAGGGTAATCCACCGCTAACACATCACCATCATGGTGGACACGACATACGAAGGCCATCCGGGCGTAAAACTAGTACTCGTCTAACCAACGCCTGCAGGATATGCTACCGCCAAGGCCCTAGCATCTGGGCGGGAAACGACAGCCACAACCCATAATGGCGCCTGCGCGGGAAACGACAGCCAACACCCAAGATGGCGCCGCACAGAAAACGACAGCCAACGTCCAAAAGAATGACCTTGAATTTGATTTTAGACCCCATTCTCCCACTACTCTTCACCGTTTCACTTGCACACTTAAATATTTCACACTTGGAACATTCTATTTTATTGCATATGCCTAGCTAAATTAAGAATTATATTACTTATTATAAACACTTAGCTCGTCTTTCATCATATCAGCCGTCGGGTTGCTCTCCTTCTGCTCGTCACATCGCTGGTTCATTGGCCATGGTTCGAGGTTCGGCTGGACTCCTCATCTCATCCTAGGTAGGTTCAGCTGGGCGATTCCACCTCTCATCTCGGGTAGGTTCAGCTGTTCGGATGATATCTTCCTCCAGGTTGGTCCATCTGGACGCTTAGCAGATCATCTTCTTCTCGGAATAACTGCCAATAAAATCAAATATTTCGAGAAGAAAATATTCATTTTAGTTTCTTGTTAGAATAATATTTCTTTTTAAACTATTTTTAGTCTTCTTTGGTGTTATAATCGACCAAATCTCGAAGTCCGCGTAAGAAATTTGGTCTTGTGAAAATCTTCAAATTTAAATTATTTATTTCCTAAAATAATATTCCTTCCTCGACTTTTCTTGTAATGAAATAATTCTCTCCTATCCTTTTTTCTTCTTACGGCTTCCAATTTATGTTTTCCGAAGTATCGCTGGTCTTGCGCCTCGGGTCTATCAGTATACGTATTTCAATAAATTCAAATTCACGTACATATCCCTGTATTTATATCCTCCACAGTGTTTCTGCAAGTTGTTTTGCCGTGTTCTTCTAAATTACAATAGTTTTCTTCAGGATTTCCGCCTCAATTTTGACAATTCCCTTCCTTCTACAGAGCAATAGCAATTTGCTTTTTGTTCTCTTGAGTTTAGTTTTTCAAGTCAAGTTTTTTCAATAATCTATTCTATTTTACGTTTTTTTAAACAATTCGCTTGACCTTACTCTGTTCTGCACCGCCTTTGAAATTTAGTCGTTCCAAGTTAATCATGGCCTCCTCTTGTATCCGAATGTTAATACTTTGTTGTATACTCTCTTGAGTTTGAGTGGTCTATACATTTCTTAGGTGCCATTTTGGAACACGTCCGAAAATGCTATGGGCACAACGTTAAATTTCGAATACGAGGTATACCCCAATTTTAACCATTTAAAATCAAAATTTTATAAAACACTTTCTTAGCACTCCCTTGCACACGTATACGAACATATCCTAAAACTTTTACGTCTCTAGCTTCAATGGTCTCGGCTGAGCGTTTATGAGTCAATCAGTCAGGACATTGGTTTTATATATATGATTAAAACCTTGGAAGCGGCACTTCTTGGACACGTAGAAATGTTTGGTCTATAATCTTTGTCTCTTACTGTCTTACGTTTTCAACGTTTGGTAACATTGACATGCGCAGGTCTACGTTCATCATTTGTTTACCCGATTGATTTGAGCCGCAACAATCATGTTACATTCTTAAGGCAGTTGGTAGACTCAGTGTGCGGACGCACGAACAATTACATATAGAATCTTCTTAAATCCGTGCACTTTAAACATAATGAAACTTATGTGTTGTTTTGATGAATAAATCAATACTGATCTGCATTTAGGGCAGTCGCCCAGGGGGCAGCTTCCCTATCTGATGTTTTCTTACACTTTTCTCAAATGATTTCAAAGACATTGGAAATTTATTAAACATCTCCCTTCGTAAGTTATTCCAATCCCTAACTCCCCTTCCTATAAATGAATATTTTCCCCAATTTGTCCTCTTGAATTCCAACTTTATCTTCATATTGTGATATTTCCTACACTTAAAGACGCCACTCAAATTTATTCTTCTACTAATGTCATTCCACGCCATCTCTCCGCTGACAGCTCGGAACATACTACTTAGTCGAAGAGCTCGTCTTATTTCTCCAAATTCTTCCCAGCCCAAACTTTGCAACATTTTTGTAACGCTACTCTTTTGTCGGAAATCACCCAGAACAAATCGAGCTGCTTTTCTTTGGATTTTTTCCAGTTCTTGAATCAGGAAATCCTGGTGAGGGTCCCATACACTGGAACCATACTCTAATTGGGGTCTTACCAGAGACTTATATGCCCTCTCCTTTACATCCTTACTACAACCCCTAAATACCCTTAAAACCACGTGCAGAGATCTGTACCCTTTATTAACGATCATATTTATGTGATTGTCCCAATGAAGGTCTTTTCTTATATTAACACCCAGGTACTTACAATGATCCCTAAAAGGAACTTTCACCCCCATCAACGTAGTAATTAAAACTGACATGAACTTTCCTATTTGTGAAACTCACAACTTGACATTTAACCCCGTTTATCATCATACCATTGCCCACCGTCCATCGCACAACACTATTAAGGTCATCCTGTAGCCGCTCACAATCTTGTAACTTATTTATTACTCTATACAGAATAACATAATCTGCAAAAAGCCTTATCTCTGACTCCACTTCTTTACACATATCATCTATATTGTACCAGGAAAAAAATGTTTATATTTGAGGCGCTTGACACTAATTTGATGAGCATGGGCTATATCTTAGGGTGTGGCTTAAAAACATTGGAGTTGGTACAGAGTATTTCATGTTTTTACAATCGAACGCAATGTTTGAAAATACCCTAAGTTCCACAGTTTGTCATTAAGAGTTCTCGATTCTCCAGACGCACACGTTCCGGGGTTCGATCTTTGAGACGTGATTCACACACAAGTTCCCCGTACGGCACTCCACTTATTTGTAGCATTGTTAAATAGATATGACCTTTAAATTATTGCATCTACTCGTACAATGTAATATGGCCAGTGTTACTAAATCCTTGACTCAAAACATTTCATTGAATCGAAAATGTTCATAAATCGTCACTTGAAAAACAGGATGATTGAACTGAATATTTGACCTTGTCTTGGTCGAATTAATGTGTAAAATGTCAAGTTCATGACGTGAGTTTACTAACACAGGCATGGTAAACTAGAATGTTCTATAGGGTTACTGATTATAGTCACCACAGTTCTCAATGCACAGTTTATGAAGGTTCGAAACACACTGGCACATTTGCAATAAGCTTAGTAAATGAAATAGTACTCGGAAAATGTCTTATTCCGTCGATAAGCAAAGTAACTTTAAAAAAATGGTACTTGGGAAAAGTCTAACTCCATAAATTGTGAGTTCACTTATAACGCTGGAAAGTTCTATGTTCCGTCGGAACATGGCATGTGTACTCTGAGTTGTCACAGTCTACTATGCTGACACGAGTCTAAACACTCCTGTTGCAGTACTCAGAAAGTATTTCATGTTTTCACAATCGAACGCAATGTTTGAAAATACCCCAAGTTCCACAGTTTGTCATGAAACATAAGTTCAATGTGGTACTTGGAAAAAAACACCATACCATTCACACGAAAGTTTACGTTGCCACAGCTTTGTTGTGGAACACAAGTCCAACTTACACACTCGGAGAATTTCTATGTTCCTGAAATCGGTTCACGAAAGTACAAGTTCGAAATGCAAGTTCAAACGTGGTACTTGCAGAAGTCACGACACTCACGAGAATTCTAAGTTCCTTCAATAGTCACCGGAGCACAAGTCCTAACGCGACACTTGAAGAAAATAACAAAGTTCCAACACTCGAATTTCAAAGACTTATCTGACTATAGGTTCAGTCCGCACTCGTAGCGCTCCTCCCGTCACCCGTGCTGCAGAGACGGTGGAGTGACATATACTGAAATTGTAGTCCGGATCGCCCTCCTTTTATACCAGATTGTGGGGAAGTATCTAGAACATGGGTATTATCTACCCCTATAACGCCTAAAGTACACGGTGGATTTTCCTAAGAATTTGACAGGTTGCGTCCATTATAATGGTCTTTACGATGGCAGTGTCAAAATAGCAATATTTTAACGCAAAATAGACTTTTGCAGATGGGAGCTCACTCGAGGCGGCTACGTCACTCGCTGCGTACGTCATTGAGTTCGGCGGGCTGCCTATCCAACGCCTCGCGCGAAGTTCAATAAACATACTTCGAACTTGTCTTCTGTAGCGGCGTTCCCGGTACAATACATATAAAGCAAGTGTCCTGACTGACTGACTGACTGATAATCAACGCACAGCTAAACCTACTGAAGATAATTGCATGAAAATTTGAGGACATGTTTCTACCGTAGCTGAGATGCGCACTAAGAAAGGATTTTTAAAAATTCCTATTTGAAAGGGATTTTATTTTTTGTTGAATTTCTCCATTTCTGTGAAAAATATTGTACTTATATTCATTCAGATATTTATTTTCATATATCATAAATCATCATCATCATCTGTTTACCCTCCAGGTTCTGTTTTTCCCTCGGACTTTGCGAGGGATCCCACCTCTACCGCCTCAAGGGCAGTGTCCTGGAGCTTCAGACTCTTGGCCGGGGGATACAACTGGGGAGTATGACCAGTACCTCGCCCAGGCGGCCTCACCTGCTATGCTGAACAGGGGCCTTGTGGAGGGATGGGAAGATTGGAAGGGATAGGCAAGAAAGCGGGAAGGAAGCGGCCGTGGCCTTAAGTTAGGTACCATCCCGGCATTCGCCTGGAGGAGAAGTGGGAAACCACGGAAAACCACTTCGAGGATGGCTGAGGTGGGAATCGAACCCACCTCTACTCAGTTGACCTCCCGAGGCTGAGTGGACCCCGTTCCAGCCCTCGTACCACTTTTCAAATTTCGTGGCAGAGCCGGGAATCGAACCCGGGCCTCCGGGGGTGGCAGCTAATCACGCTAACCACTACACCACAGAGGCGGACCATATATCATAAATACTATTTTAAAAGAAATTTTTAAAATACCGATTTTAAAGGGGGTGAAAAGAGGTGATAAGTGATTTTACATTTGTGTTCAAAATCTCCGTTTTTGAACAATATTGTACATATATATTCATTCAGTCTTCCAAATCGTCTCAATAGTACAGCAAAAGTCTTGCATTCCTTGAAAGGTCAACGGAAATATATTTATTTTCAAGATTTTCCAGATGAAATACTTCCCTTGCGCGCATGAATCTTTGGCTTTTGCCAATTAAAATGGCCGCGGCACTTCCTCCAACACATAAGTGTACGCGTCAATTCACTCCGCTTCCGTGCATTTTAGGACGGTAATAAACCAAATCCTTAAAGAAAAGAAAATACAATTAACAGTATATAGGCCTACATATACGATTGATTGTGAGTTAATTCATGACTAAACCGGTCTGCACTGCGCTGATAGCGCAATGGTTAAGTCAACGGACAACAGACTGCAAAAACGCAGGTTCGAATCTGACTGTTGGCAGTCTTTTTTAACACAAAAATATTGTTTTATCAATGAGACTTATTACAGTTTTATATTTTGTCAGTGAGTTCTGCAGCCGCTTACAGTTTAAATGAATTGTTTCATCCGTACAACTGTTAAAACAAGCTAGGCGAAAGCAGTACCGGTTCGGCGCGTGCATGCGTCTATGGTTCGAAGATATGTCACTCATATTGACAAAGGAGGCAACTTGAATAATATTGTCGACCAGTAATGAAGTGAGTGTCATAGAACTCATGAGCAATAGGTGTTTGAATTTTTCCAATGCTTGCTAATAACTATTCCTCCTCAGAAGAGTACCAACATTTCATATCAGAAGATTCAGGGAGACAGCTAAATAACAGACTGCAGCGCGATAACGTCTTTTTAACGCACACAGCATAATGGGAGTAACTTATCTAAACATTAATGGTGAAGTGTTGCCACATAACATTGTTTCTATTGTAGGTGACGGTGCGCGTCTAATTAGATCTCTTTCTTACATTTTATATTCTACTCAGTTACGGCATATAGAAGTTCGTGAAGCTATTGTTTCGTAAGTTGTCTCCATTTTGTCCGAAAATCATCCTGGTAATAACTATTCCTCTTCAGAATAGTGCCGACTTTTCGTGTCAGAAGATTAAACTTATGGTGGAACATGTGAGTTGACGGCAGCAGGAAAAATATTTCCACTCCGCGTTGAAGTTTATCGTGATAAAATGTTATACTGGACATTTAGTGATGAAGCTAATCCCGTAAAAAGATTGCGATTTACTGGTAATCTCTCTAACGGACATTTTGAAGTACTGCATATGAATGTCTGTGCGAAGAAACAAGTGCTTCATTCGTTGTTACAAAAGTTTCTGAAAAACGTCGTACTCGATACTCAAATGCTACGAGAAAAATATAATTTAAAAAAGAAGCAGCCACATTTTTACAGAATAATCCTTCCACACGTACCATTGCTGGAAGTAAATTTTCTTTCTTTATTAATCTGCTTACCCTCCAGGGTTGGCGTTTCCCTCGGACTCAGCGAGAGATCCCACCTCTACCGCCTCAAGGGCAGTGTCCTGGAGCTTCAGACTCTGGGTCGGAGATACAACTGGGGAGGATGATCAGCACCTCACCCAGAAGACCTCACCTGCTGTGCTGAACAGGGGCCTTGCGCGGGATGGGAAGATTGGAGGGGATAGACAAGGTAGAAGGAAGGAAGCGGCCGTTGCTTTAAGTTAGGTACCATCCCGCCATTTGCCTGGAGGAGAAGTGGATAACCACGGAAAACCACTTCCAGGATGGCTGAGGTGGGAATCGAACCCACCTCTACTCAGTTGACCTCCCGAGGCTGAGTGGACCCCGTTCCAACCCTCGTACCACTTTTCAAATTTCGTGGCAGAGCCGGGAATCGAACCCGGACCTCCGGGGGTGACAGCTAATCACACTAACCATTACACCACAGAGGCGGACCTGGAAGTAAATACAAAAAGAAAAATCCCGAAGTCCATAGAGCAGCAGCGGACACGTACCAGAAGAATAATCTCAAGGTTCATAGAGCAGCGGCAGTCACGTACCAGAAGAATAACACCAAGGTTCATAGAGCAGCGGCACCGACATACCAGAAAAATAATCGCGAATATCACAAAGCAATTCAAATACGATATGAGCAACATCACCCTGGGGTCCGAAAAGAAAGACGATTGCGTCCATGTAAAATTAAGTTTCGTTCCGGGATGTCTTACGATCCTGAAATTAATTAGGAAAATAACAGCTTGATAATCACTGGTACAATGATCCATAAATGCCAATTCTGCAATGCTCTCAAGTGGAAAGATGAAACACCAGGCATGCGTTGCGATTCTGGCAAGGTTCAGCTGCCACCACTCTAATCTCTACCTGAACCATTGCACAGTTACTAATGGGTGCCCATCCAGATCATGGTCATTATTTTGATCGAATTAGAAAAGGCAGCTGTTTTCAAATGACTTTTTTGGTGCTAAGCAAGTCATCCAACCCGGTTTTATGCCAACCTTCAAAATACAAGGACAAATTTAGCATTTCATAGGCAGTCTATTGCCAAATGCTCATCAAGATCCTGGATTTTTGCAGATTTACTTTAATGAGACGGCTAATGAATTAAATCAAGGCCTCTCAGGGTGCATGCGCCTGATGCATGCACTGTGCACGGTGCAAACGACGACTTCGCTTGGTTGACCAGAGTGGAGACCCCACTCCTCGGTTTGGAGCAATAGCGCTGTCTCTCTCTTTCCCCACACCTATCTCGCTCTATCTCCCTGTCTCCCTCTTCCTCACTTGCTCCGTAGCGCTCCAAATCCGAGCCGAGTAGCCCAGAGACGAAGCGTTGGTCCGAGCCGAGCGGGACCGATGCACAGTGCACGGAGCTCTTGTGCCTCGATTTGCACGATTGAGATTTTGGGGGTTTGAGAGGCACTGACTTAAATGAAGCTTTGCTTACATATTTTGATGCATAAGAAATAGAGTCTAAATCGGTCGACACGGTATCACAAACGGAAGATGCTGTCAATTATCCAGTAGAATTCCTAAATACTCTTAATCCTACACGATTCCCATATCACAAATTTCGTTTGAAAGTAGGAGCACCTGTAATGTTGTTACGTAACCTCAAACCACCTAAGTTGTGCAATGGCACTAGATTACGTGTGACAGGGTTAAAAAATAATAGAAACTACTGTTATTACAGGAGAATTTCATTCAACAACGAACTCGGAATACACGTGAAAATTTTCAATTCCGGCCGAAGCCGGGACGGGAAAACGCATAATTTACGTTCATGTCTTACATTTCTTACGAAAGTCGATAAACGCATAAGGTTGGTTCGATTGACTTCAAAAGAAAATGGGAAATAAAATAATATAATGGGACATAACTCAATTATGACGCGAGCGAAGCCGCGGGTAAAGCGCTAGTTGATATATATAAGAAAACATAAAGGCCCAATAATACTGCCTTGAGGAATTCCCCTCTTAATTATTACAGGGTCAGATAAAGGTTTGCCTACTTTAATTCTCTGGGTTCTATTTTCTAGAAATTCAGACACTCTTTTGTCAAGTACAATTGCACTCATTTTTGCCAGTTGTCTCCCATGATCTACCCTATCAAATGCCTTAGACAGGTCAATCGCGATACAGTCCAATTGACCTCCTGAATCCAGGATATCTGCTATATCTTGCTGAAATCCTACAAGCTGAGCTTCAGTGGAATAACCTTTCATAAACCCAAACTGCCCTCTGTCAAACCAGTTATTAATTTTCCAAACATGTCCAATATAATCAGAAATAATTCTTTCCCAAAGCTTACAGCATGTATGTCAAACTGACTGGCCTGTATGTCTATGTCTATCTTTATGTCTATCACTCTTTCCTTTATACACAGGGGCTCCTATAGCAACTCTCCACTCATTCGGTATAGCTCCTTCAAACAAACAATAATTAAATAAGTATTTCAGATAAGGTACTATATCCCAACCCATTGCCTTTAGTATATCCTAAGAAATCTTATCAATTCCAGCTGCTTTTCTAGTTTTCAACTTTTGTATCTAACTGTAAATGTCATTGCTGCCATAGGTAAATTTTAATACTTCTTTAGTATTACTCACCTCCCCTATCTGGACATTATCCTTGTAACCAACAATCTTAACATATTGCTGACTGAATACTTCTGCCTATTGAAGATCCTCGCATACACACTCCCCTTGTTCATTAATGATTCCTGGAATGTGCTTTTTTGAACCTGTTTCTGCCTTAAAGTACCTATACATACCCTTCCATTTTCTCTAAAATTTGTATGACCACCAATTATGCTTGCCATCATGTTATCCTTAGCTGACTTCTTGCTAGATTCAAATTCCTAGTAAGTTCCTTCAATTTCTCCTTACATCCATAACCATTTCTAACTCTATTTCGTTCCAACCTGCACCTCCTTCTTAGTCTCTTCACTTCCCTGTTATCATATAATGGATTTTTACCATTCCTTACCACCTTTAAAGGTACAAACCTATTTTCACATTCCTGAACAATTGCTTTAAACCCATCCCAGAGTCTGTTTACATTTTTATTTACCATTTTACAGCGATCATTGTTACTTTTTTTTTAACTCCTTCATGCCTGTTTTATCAGCCATATAGTACTGCCCAGTAGTCCTAATTTTAATCCCTTCCTTTCTTTCACATTTATTTTTGACTACGACAAAAACAGCTATATGATCACTAATGCCATCTATTACTTCGGTTTCTCTATAGAGCTCATCTGGTTTTATCAGCACCGCATCGACCGACTCGTTGGCTGAACGGTCAGCGTACTGGCCTTCGGTTCAGAGGGCCCCGGGTTCGATTTCCGGCCGAGGTCGGGGATTTTAACCTTAATTGGTTAATTCCAATGGCACAGGTGCTGGGTACATGTGTTGTCTCCATCATCATTTCATCGCCATCACGACGCGCAGTTCGCCTACGGCAGTCAAATAGAAAGACCTGCACCTGGCGAGCCGAACCCGTCCTGGGATATCCCGGCACTAAAAGCCATACGACATTTCATTTCATTTCAGCACCGCATCCAATATAGTCTTCCCTCTAGTTGGTTCCATCACTTTCTGAATCAGCTGCCCTTCCCACATTAACTTATTTTCCATTAGTTGTTCATGCTTCCTGTCATTCACATTACCTTCCCAATTGACATTTAGTAAATTGAGATCACCTGCTACTATCACATTCCTTTCCATATCATTTCCAACATAGCTGATTATTTTATCAAATAATTTTGAATCAAGCGTCAGCGTTAACCTTCCCATTGCTTATTTCATTCTTGGTCTGCCAGCTTCCGTTCTGCTTATTTAGAACATGTTGACCTGGGTGGAGGGCATTTCAATAATCTTGCTGTATCCACAAATGGCCTTCATTAAATTGATTATATACTCGATATATATGTCTTGAAGTCTTCATTCTAAACACATTCTATGATACTCGATACTAATACACTTGCATTCTCTAATATACTTAAATATACACTCGGATATACTTCTGATCCTAAGTTACTAACTCGAACATGTTCTTTGTGAACTACTGTTTTGTCAGCTGTCTTACTAGAATTTTCCCCATGGTTGTGAGTCTGAATGGCCAAATTAGGGCGCCCCCACTGCAAGGTCGACTCGTAATATTT
Organism: Anabrus simplex; assembly: GCF_040414725.1. NCBI lineage: Eukaryota > Metazoa > Arthropoda > Insecta > Orthoptera > Tettigoniidae > Anabrus > Anabrus simplex. The sequence continues at coordinate 1,637,459,588 of NC_090265.1, forward strand.
ATATTGGTTGTCTGGTCGTTAACCCCTCGCTTCTGGGTGTCCCTGTACACGTGGCTAACCTCGGTTCCACTGAGAAATGTTAGAAACAGTTTGTACAATTGTTACAGGACATTCCTTACCACTTTCTTTTCCAAATGAATGAAATGAAAAGTCTGTACCTAGATGTACCTCGGTAATACTGATCATGAATCTCGCCTCCCGAAAAATGTTTACGCAGCGAGATTATAACAGCTAAATACTGAAATAAGACTTGAAGTGTCGATTCCTCCCACAAAACCTCCTATTCAGAATAACTTCGTTACTAGAAATCTTCCCTTCGGTCCTTAAGATCGTTGCTTTAAAACTGGCAGGGTCGTACCAAAGTCGAAGTTGCTTGACTTTTGCCAGTGTCTAACCCCAGAATATCTTCTGCCCAGGTGGCAGATTCCCTATCTGTTGTTGTCCTAGCTTTTTCTTAAATGATTGCAAAGAAATTGGAAATTTATTGAACATCTCCCTTGGTAAGTTATTCCAATCCCTAACTCCCCTTCTTATAAACGAATATTTGCCCCAATTTGTCCTCTTAAATTCCAACTTTATCTTCAAATTGTGATCTTCCCTACTTTTAAAGACACCATTCAAACTTATTCGTCTAATGATGACCTCCCACGCCATCCCTCCATTGACAGCTCGGAACACTTAGTCAAGCAGCTCGTCTCCTTTCTCCCAAGTCTTCCCAGCCCAAACTTTGCAACATTTTTGTAACGCTACTCTTTTATCGGAAATCGCCCAGAACAAATCGAACTGCTTTTCTTTGTATTTTTCCCAGTTCCTGAATCAGGTAATCCTGGTGAGGGTCTCATACACTGGAACCATACTCTAGTTGGGGTCTCACCAGAAACAAATATGCTCTCTCCTTTACATCCTTACTACAACCCCTAAATACTATCATAACCATGTGCAGAGATCTGTACCCTTTATTTACAATTCCATTTATGTGATTACCCCAATTATGATCTTTCTTTATATTAATACCTAGGTATTTACAATGATCCCCAAAGGGAACTTTCACCCCATCAACGCAGTAATTAAAACTGAGAGGACTTTTCCTATTTGTGATATTCACAACCTGACTTTTATCCCCGTTTATTACCATACCATTGACTACTGTCCATCTCACAACTTTATCGAAGTCATTTTGCAGTTGCTCACAATCTAGTAACTTATTTTTTGTTCTGTACAGAATAACATCATCTGCGAAAAGCCTTATCCCTGATTCAACTTCTTTACACATATCATTGATATATATAAGAAAACATAAAGGTCCAATAATACTGCCTTGAAGAATTCCCCTCTTAATTTTTACAGGGACAGATAAAGCTTCACCTACTTTAATTCTCTGAGTTCTATTTTCTAGAAACAGAGCCACCCATTCAGTCATTTTGTCAAGTCCAATTTCACTCATTTTTGCGGTTGTCTCCCATGATCTACCCTATCAAATGCCTTAGACAAGTCAATCGCGATACAGTCCAATTGACCTCCTGAATCCAGGATGTTTGTATATATCTAGCTTGAATCCTACAAGTTGGGCTTCAGTGGAATAACCTTTCCTAAACCCAAACTGCCTTCTATCAAACCAGTTGTTAATTTTGCAAACATGTCCAATATAATCAGAAATAATGCTTTCCCAAAGCTTACATGCAATGCATGTCAAACTGACTGGCCTGTAATTTTCACCTTTATATCTATCACCCTTTCCTTTATATACAGGGGCTACTATAGAAACTCTCCATTCATTTGGTAAAGTTCCTTCATGCAAACAATAATCAAATAAGTACTTCAGATATGGTACTATATCTCAACCCATTGCCTTTAGTATATCCCCCGAAACCTTATCAATTCCAGCTGCTTTTCAAGTTTTCAACTTTTGGATCTTACTGTAAATGTCATTGCTGTCATAGGTAAATTTTAATACTTCTTTAGTTTTAGTCACCTCCTCTATCTGGACATTATCCTTGTAACCAACAATATTTACATACTGCTGGCGGAATACTTCTGCCTTTTGAAGATCCTCGCATACACACTCCCCTTGTTCATTAATGATTCCTGGAATGTCCTTCTTGGAACCTTTTTCTGCCTTAACGTACCTATACATACTCTTCCATTTTTTATTAAAATTAGTATAACCACCAATTATGCTTGCCATCATGTTATCCTTAGCTGACTTCTTTGCTGGATTCAATTTCCTAGTAAGTTCCTTCAATTTCTCCTTACATCCATAACCATTTCTAACTCTATTTCGTTCCAACATGCACCTCCTTCTTAGTCTCCTTAAATTCCCTGTTATAATATAGTGGATTTTTACCATTCCTTACCACTCTTAAAGGTACAGACCTATTTTCACATTCCTCAACAATTGCTTTAAACCCACCCCAGAGTCTGTTTACATTTTTATTTACCATTTTACATCGATCATTGTTACTTTTTTTAAACCCTCTCATGCCTGTTTTATCAGCCATATGGTACTGCCTAACAGTCCTAATTTTAATCTTTTCCTTTCTTTCATATTTATTTTTAATTACCACAAAAACAGCTTCGTGATCACTAATACCATCTGTTACTTCGGTTTCTCTATAGAGCTCACCTGGTTTTACCAGCATCACATCCAGAATATTCTTCCCTCTAGTTGGTTCCATCACTTTCTGAATCAGGTGCCCTTCCCATATTAACTTATTTGCCATTTGTTGGTCATGATTCCTGTCGTTCGCATTACCCTCCCAATTGACATTTGGTAAATTGAGATCACCCGCTACAATCACGTTCCTTTCCTTATCGTTTCCCACATAGCTGATTATCTTATCAAATAATTCTGAATCAGCATCTGCGCCATCCTTTCCTGGCCTGTACACTCCAACTCACTCACTTGTGGAGACCGATCACAATTGACGACGACTCGGAGCACAACTGAACTGTCAGTTGCTCTGTATATTACCCTCGACTTATGGCAGAAGGATATTACTGCACGTTTTTGCATATTTTTAATAATATGGCGCCTGCCGGTCGTGTTGCTCCTCAAGCTGTTGAGAATTTTCAGAAATGTAATGGTTTAATGGAAAGTAGTGAGTGCATGGAATTTAACGACGGGAAGAAGAAGGTGTCAGATACCGGTGGAAGTGTGGATCAGGTCATAGGCCAAAGGAAAAATAATTCGCGAAGTGTTTGTATATGTGACGCACGCATCATGCATGCGGAAGCGGGAAAGTGTGTTGACTGTGTTACTTTATTATCCGAATTGGCCTCAAGGGATGAAATTATTCGAATGTTAAGGGAAGACATTGAAAGTATTAAACGTAATAGACTTAGTTTAAATGGTGTGACTGAAGTGCAAACTGAGACATGGTCGGAAGTAAGTACGAGGTGTTGTAACAGTAGGCCTAAAATTAAACATGATCGGGGCGTAGGCCTAGGTATTGAATTAAGGAATAAGTTCCAGGTCCTTGAATCAATTACCTCTAGTGAAGAAGAATGTGTAAAGATTAATAACATTCCAGCCATTACAAGGAAGCCTGCACTGGGGTTGAAGAAGAAAGAATGTAAGGTAGTTGTGTACGGGGATAGCCATGGTCGGGGTATTGCTGTCGAACTTGGTGATATGCTACCGGAGACTGAAGTTGTAGGTTTTGTCAAGCCAGGTGCTCTGTTCAAAGAGGTTCTTCAGTCAGATATGGAAGAGATGGGGACACTTAATGAGAATGACTACGTGGTTATTATGGCAGGGACGAATGATATTGCCAGAAATGAAGCATCAAATGTGATTTCTGGGGTGAAGAAAGCACTTTGCAAATTAAAGACCACCAATGTAATATTATGTAATATTCCACATCGACATGATTTAATTGAATGGTCTTGTGTAAATAAGTTAGTTCATGATACAAACAGGCGGCTACAGAAAATTGTCAAATGCTTTCAAAATACAGAAATAATTGATATGAGCAATATGGATCGAGGATATTTCACAAATCATGGCATGCATCTTAGCAGAAGAGGGAAAAAGCAGCTATGTAATATGATAAGAGAGAAAATACAACAGACTTCAGGAACAACTATCACAACTAATGCCATACCACTGCTGTTCGATAAAGATGAGGAAGTTGTAGAACATTTGCAGGTAATGAAAGTAAGAAAAGTTGAGGAAGTAGTTGAGGTGAGTGCTACCACTAAAGAAGGATGCCTAGGAGAAGAAAATCAGCTGAAAGGGATTAATGTGATTCTACCACAATCATCAGAGACAGCAATGCCAGAAAGCACTGAGTACTCAGGGAAAACTTGTGAGGAAACCATTGAGATCGTCAGTAGCAGTCAGTTGGATGAACGAGGAGAGGAGTTACTGGAGAAGTTGGATGTTGGAGCACCATCAGGACGAACTGAAGGAGGGCAAGCTAAACAACCAGAAATAAGAACGTCAAGTAGGACAAGGAAACGACCAGTATTACTAGAGCAGGTTTTTTTACGGTAAAAGGTAGCAATAGTTATAATCTAAAGGGAGAGCTAAATTTGATCCACCAGAATGTTCAATCTTTAAGAAATAAAATTCTAAGTATGGAGGTTCTGTTGGCAGATAACCTACAAGGGTATGATGTTTTATGCTTAACTGAACATTGGTTGATAGAGGATGAGATTTCAAATTTTATATTAAAAGGTTATGCTCTTGCAAGTAAGTTTTGTAGAAAGAAAATGAAGTGTGGAGGTTCATGTATATATGTGAATAATAATATCAAATGTAACCAGTTGGATAAATTTGAATATCTGAATGTAGAGGAGCATTTCGAGGCTAGCTTTGTTGAACTAGTGGATTATAAGTTAATACTTATATGCATTTATAGAAATCCTTCTAGTAATGTTGAAACTTTTTATAATAATATTGAAATTATTTTAGATGACCTACAGAATCATAACAAAAATGTAATAATCATGGGTGACTTCAATGTAGATTTTTTAGGGAATAATGGTGGGCGAGATAAGCAAAGGCTAGAAATGTTGTTTTCCTTGTACGGTCTAAAGGCAGTTGTAAATCAACCAACTAGAATATCTGGGGATACAAAGTCAGCAGTAGATCAAGTTGTATTGAATGAGGAAATGTGGAACTATGAAATAGAAGTTTATGATACAGGTTTTTCAGATCATTCTGCTCAAATTGTGCATCTAAATTTTAGGGTAATAGGAAACCATAATTTAAAAAATAACAATGTAATTTACAGGGAAACTAGATGTGCAACAAGGAAAATATTTCATATTTTAACCAGTTATTGGCCAAGGAAACTTGGGAGAGTGTATATAGAAATAACTCAACTAATGAGGCCTTCAGTGAGTTTTTGGGTTTGTTCGATTATTATTATCAAGTGGCAATACCAGTCAAAAGGGTAATTGTAGAGAATTATAGGAATGGGTGGATTACAACAGGAATTAGAAATTCAAGTAGACGATTAAGGTTTTTAAGCAAATGTGTGAAAGGGAGTAACACCTCATCTGAATTGAAGGATTATTATAAGAAATATAAGAACATATATCAAGAAGTTTTGAAGGCTGCCAAAAGATTGCATAATGAGAATGAGCTAAAAAATTCTAAAAACAGGTCTAAATGTATGTGGAACATTATAAAAAGGGAGAAAGGTACTCTAGTTCCATTAAAAAATAATATTACTCTTACAAATGCAGGGAAAGAAATCAGTGATCCAGAAGAAGTTGCAGAAATATTTAGTAACTATTTTATAGAAGCAGTTTTGAGGTTAACGGAAAATTTTCAAACATCAGTGACAAGAACAAACTTGAATACAGTTCACAGGAATGTATCATCCATGTTTCTTACTCCTGTGACTGAGCAAGAGATAGTTAAGATAATAAAACAGATGGGTAAAAAGAAGTCTTCTGGTTTAGATGGTTATTCAAACTACCTTATTAAATGCTGTTACCAATACATAACAAAGCCTCTCTGTTACTTGATAAATTTGTCACTAACCACTGGTAAATTTCCAGACAAATTCAAGGTAACCAAAGTTGTTCCAATACATAAAAAGGGTAGTGAAAAAGATGCTAGTAACTATAGGCCTGTCTGCCTCCCCTCTGTATTCTCCAAAATACTGGAAAGAATTATGTACGATAGACTGTTATCATTCTTAGAGAAGCATAATATATTAGCTGGTTGCCAGAATGGCTTTCGTAAAAATAGATTAACTACCACAGCATTCATTAACTTTATTGAACGGATATATGACACACTAGATGGGAAGGGTGCATGTTTAGGTATTTTCTTGGACTTAACAAAAGCTTTTTATATAATTGACCACAGCTTGCTTTTAGAAAAGTTATACATGTATGGAGTTCGGGGAATGGCCTATGACTGGTTCAAATCATTTTTAGGGGATAGAAGACAGATTGTTGAAATATCATATACCGGTACTGATTTGAGCAAAAATGTAATTAAGAATGTGTATTCCTGTGCCAGAAACATAGATCATGGTGTTCCACAGGGGTCAGTTTTAGGACCATTATTATTTTTAGTATTTATTAATGATATCGTCCAAATTGTTGATGATATTCAAGGAGTGCAATTAACTTTGTTTGCAGATGATATTACTGTTTTTGTAGCTGATGAAAGTTCTGAAGGGTTAGAATTGAAGGCAGGCAATATAGTGAGTAATATCCTGAGCTGGCTTGAAGATAATAAATTAATTTTAAGTAAACAGAAAACTTCTGTGATTAGATTTCACCATAAGATTAATTTCAATATGGAAGTTAGTCCAATATCATTTGGAGAGACCATAATTGAGTACTCATCATCAACAAAGTTTCTTGGCTTGTGGATGGATGAATCATTAACCTGGGATAAACATACAGAGTTTATAGGGAAAAAGCTTAGTAGAATTTATTTCATGATAATATCTTTGAAAAATAGTTTTAATTTAAAGGCTTGCCAAATTATGTATTTTGCATATGTCCATCCCATACTAACCTATGGAATCATTTACTGGGGGAATTCACGATATAGCGAAGTCATCTTTAAGTTACAAAAGAAAATAATTAGAGGAATGGCCGGTGTCGGCAGGAGGACAAGCTGCAAGAAATACTTTAAACTTTATTTTATTTTACCATTGCCTAGCCTTTATATCTTCCATACACTTGTATATATGAAGGAGAATGTAAACAGCTACACCATTAACTCTGATGTACATAGGTATAATACTAGAAATAAACACAGTCTGCAGATAGAACCACACAAAACTAAGCTATATGAATCAAGTTTGAGTTATGCAGGAGTACATTTATTTAATAAATTACCAGACTACATTAAGCAGATAAAACCATGTTCAAAATTTAAGAAAGAATTATTCAAATTTGTTTCTAAGCATTGTTTTTATTCGATTGAAGAATACTTAGCTCTTGAAAATTAACTCATGTATCACTTTTTTTAAATCTGTGCCTCTTTACCACATTGTATAATTCTCTTTATTTATCATGGCATGTATATTACTGTTTTATCCTTTGTTACTGTAAATATGATTATTGACGTGTCCCATATCACTGTATGATCAGTTGGACGAAATAAAATACAATACAATACAATACAATACAATACAATACAATAGATTGAGTTACTCAGATCTTTCACTTGCCATACCATAAGTCGTATCACTTCACATTTTGCCTTGCCTACCTGGCAAAATTACTGTGTTTGGATTGATATATCAACCCGGAGAGTTCGCCGTGCGGATAGGGGCGCGCAGCTGTGAGCTTGTATCTGGGAGCTAGTGGGTTCAAACCCCGCTATCGGCAGCTCTGAAGATAATTTTCCTGTTTTCCTATTTTCACGCCAAGCTGTAGCTTAATTAAGGCCAAAGCCACTTCCTTCCCAGTCCTATACCTTTCCTACCCCATTGTTGTCATAAGGCCTATATGCGTCGTTGCGACGTAAAGCAAATAACAAAACAAAAATGTATATACCTTGATTCAGAAATTGATCATCTATTTTAGATGGCTTTGATGGCTGTGGTGGTGATAAGTTTCTTGGCACAGTATTTGATGTCGGATAACTCGCGCTATCCTCCAACCCATGTGTCACTACTACACGCTTTCTGATTATTAATTACATGTTGCACAATTTAAGTTGCCACTTGCACATAAATTATAATATTTTAACCTGATGTTGGGACCACAGAAATACTGCTTTAATTTCGGTCACATTTCACAGATCAATTGATTATTCCTGCCCGCTAGTTTTAAAACTGTAAAAATGGCGCACTTTCATTGGCTCAAAGGTTGTCGATGTTTCTCTGTCTGAACGATTCCAAGATGAAGAAGGGGGGTTGACCTTCCTTCGCTGCCTATTTCCTGCTCCTTTGTCAACTGTCCACGGGACTGTTCCAGCGTTTGCTTCCTTGTCGTAGCTTTCACCTGCAGGTGCACCGGAAAGGGAGCGCTATCTTCTCAAAGGTAATACTTTTAGGATCAAAAGATGCGTGACATTTGGAGACTTGGCGAGCTTAAAAGCTCTACCAGGGAGGTCTTTGAAGTTTGACCGGCGAGTTTGGGCTGACATTTGCTGCACTTGTTGCAATACCATTTAATATTCATTAAAGAAAATGTTGTGTTTTAATCAGACTCGATCAGATGGGTGCAATACCGTCATAGGTACCACAAACTGACCGAATACCACACTTCCAGTTGGGATTCGAATGATAGCTTGTGTCTTGAGTTAAATGTGGCTATCGGTCGTTGCCTTGAGGGGACCTCCAGCGAAATACCTCCGTTGTTAGTTCCGCAGCCGGATATACGGCTTGATCTACTCCATGGATCCAAGGTTAACACGAATGCCTTTGTTCACCGGTGGTATTTCCAGGATTTCGCTCGTCAGTATCCAACCGTGCGACATGCCTTCGCGGATGGTTCGAAGTGCCTGTAGCATGTTTATTGCGGAGCTTTTCGCAATATTAGAAGCACTGCAGTTTGCACTGGGTGACGAAAGAAACTATTTTCTCGTGTGTAGCGACTCGGTAAGTTCCCTCTGCTGTCTACTGGCATGTGTATCCCGCAAAACGCACTAGTACGGCAGATTTATGACCTTCTAACCAGGTTATATGATGCTGGCACTAGAATCACTTTCGCGTGGCCCCCAAGCCACGTTGAGATTGCGGGAAATAAACTTGTGGGCGAAGCAGAAAAAGAAGCGATATTTTTACTTCCTAGACCTGTGAATGTACCAGCTAGGGATATTTCTTCCCAGCCGCGTCGAACCATCCTGGTGGCCAGGAAATCGGAGTGGCTAGCTATCCGTACTCCCAACAAGCTGAGAGCAATTATGAAGACAAGTACCGCGAGGCGGTCCACTTTTCGCCCTTCACAGGGAGAGGCCGTAGTTTTGTGTAGGCTGAGGATAGGTCTTGGCAGATCTACGCACTCTTACATCCTAAAGAGGGAAGACCTCCCAGAATGGTTTTATGGTAACCACTTCACCGTGACCCACATCCTCACAGAGTGCGCCGAGCCCTCTGGAATAAGACGGAATCTCAGATGCAGGAGACACTCGAACTCATACCAGCAGATGACGCCAGTACAGGTGATCTCGTAATTCGCATTATGTGTGAAAGTGGATCAATCAAAGGTACGTTCCCCCTTTGATGCGATTGTGACAGTTTCGGCTAAATACAATAATTTTTGTTTTTAAATTAATTTTCAAATTCCTCTATAGAATATATATTATTTCATTTTAACTTTTGGTTTCTATTTAGTTTGTTTAGAGAGGATGATTACCTAGTACTACTTCCTCTCAAATAAAAGTTCCTACCACCACCACTACAGCTAAATGTCACAATGCCGGACTGAATGGGTCAGACGGTTAAAGCCCTGGCTTTCTGAGTCCAAGTTGGCAGGTTCGACCCAGGCTCAGTCCGGTGGTACTTGAAGTTGCTCAAATACGTCATCCCCGTGCACGTAAAAGGAACTCCTTTGGGACAAACTTCCGGCAGCTCGGCGTCTCCGAAAATCGTAAAAGTAGTTAGTAGGACTTAAAACTACTGTTATTATTAATATCAAATGTCCCAATGATAAATTTAAAGCAAGGATGCAACCTCTCCCCACGGGGCCCCCGAAAAGAGTGAATTCGGTCATTCAACAATAAACACGGAAATGTCATCCTTTATAAGCATGACTTGTTTCATTTCAACACCGGAAGATCGGGTATAGAATTTCATAAAAAGCAAAGTCATCTCCACACAAGTCAAGAAGGCCCTTAGAGTAGGGGGAGGTAAATACTTCCACTATTCCTTAACCTCGGCACTCTGTGGGATAGAGTTGTTAGCCCTATGTCCGACCACCTTTGCCCCGCAGAAATCTCCCTAGTACTCATTTTAGGTTTAGACTGTGTGAACCTCAGAGCCGTGCAGTGCAGTGTGGAAATTTCGTTTCTTAAATGTTTCAAATCCCTGATGGGGAACCTAAATCACGTGAACTGAGCACACCTTTGCCACCCGCCTAGGCATAAAATTCCATAAACAGCAGCTGGCCATTTCAACCAAGGTAGGTCGAACACCCTATCACCAGTCCACTAAGATATTCTGAATAAAGAAAGGAAAGGAGCTCAAGTGAATAAAAGCAAACCAATGCTCTAGTGCTCCGCGATAGTCATACATAGGACTAGGATTTAACGGCCTATCAATATTTTTTTAAATTATCTGTAAATAAGGCACTTATGACCTTAAAAACCTTTATGACCTTAAAATTACAAGAACAAAAACTAAAAGTAAATGTTGTGTTCTAAACGTACTTACTAAGAAAAGAGCTTTTAAATGTTTCATTATTTAGACTTGTAATGAATAATTGTCATACTCATAACTGAATTAAATTACCAACGTATAAGACTGGATACCATGTTAATTTAATTTTATACCAATTTTATCTTAATATTTCCATAACTTTTCTAGTTAGTTGAAGGGGTGCCACCGTGTCAGTATAAACAGGGCAGTGGTCCGCGAAAAAGTTGGTTAGGCCCAAGAATTGCCTAACATGTTTTATCCTCACTGGTTTTGGAAAATTCTGGATCGCCACGATCTTTGCTGGGTTCGGTCGGATACCTTGGCCATCCACAATATCACCCAGAAATAACACACTGCGTTGAGAGAAGTGTGATTTTTCTAAATTTACTTTAATGTTGCTTCTATGTAGGTCCAGAAATAATAAATTCAATTTTTCCAAGTGTTGCTCCAAAGTTTTGGTACAAATCAAAGTGTCATCAATGTACCGAATGGTAAAGTCTTTTACTTCTTGGCTAAGGTTTCTCTCTAATGCCCTTACTAACGCGGAACTGCTCCTTTTTATCCCAAAGGGCAATCTCAAGAAAATATACGTTTGGTTGCCAAATAGGAAGCCTGTGAGCATACTAGTACTCGGGTCCAACACTATGTGGTGAAAACTGGATGTCAGATCAACCGTGCTAAAATATTCCATATCTCCAAATTTCTTTAGAATGTCCTTAAGGTTAGGGGCCCGTTCGTACTCTGTCACTAGACGACGGTTGAGAGAACGCACATCCATACACACACGTATAGATCCGTTTGGCTTTGGTACTATACATAATGTGTTTAGAAACGGACTCGGGGATTTAGCGATTATCTCATTTCGCTCCATGTCCTCAATAATTTCCCGGACCTGGGGAAACACTTTCTCTGGAATAGGATATGGTTTCTGCTTGAAAGGTTCCCAATTATTTACGCATAATTTATACTGATAATTTGGAATTTTTCCAGGCTTTGATCCAAATACTGCTTCGTACCTTAACAAGAATTCTTTCAGCCTCCCCTTGTCTTCAGCAACAATCTTTGCTTCGTCCACCTTATCAGGCAAAAGCCCTAAGAATTTTTCCTTTTCCCTTTGTTCTTCCAATTTTGATAGCATGATTTCAAAGTCCGGTATTATCTCCTCATGTCCCTCTAACCAGCTTTCCGAAAAGCTATTTTCCCTCTGCAAATCTGCTATCCATATGCGTTCTTCAGGGTGGTAATTCTTGTTCTTGTTTAATTCTATCTCTTCATGACTCCCGTCCGTCTTCAAATTTATTGAGTTAGAGCCCATGTCAATCACGGCTTCGTATTCCCGAAGAAAACCCGCTCCTAAGATGAGATTGTATTCCATCCTTGGGAGTACTATACACGGATGAGAGACTAGCAGATTACCAATCTGAATATCCAGTAACACCTGCTCCTTACAGGTCGTCGCTTTATCTGGGATTATACCTTTAACCTTTAATTTTGAAATAGGTATTGACGGGATTCGAACTCTGCTTTGTAGTTCCGAAACAAGTGCCTGTGACACCACACTGATAGTGGCACCTGTATCTGTCAAAGAACGAACGTTTAACCCATGAACCCTAGTGTAAATGACTGGCAACTCTTTAGGTACAGGTAAATTGTTTTTGACTGGATCCTCAAGTAAATCTTCTGGTTTGATTACCCAACTGTGTATGGCTATTGTCGTCCATTCGGCCCCTCGTGATTCAGGCTACCTCTTTCACCTACATCCCAAGTTTTTTATCATCCCGACTGTTTTCTCCATACGCAGTCGCATTCGGATTCAAATCATGAGGTCTTGAAACGTTATGATACTCTTGATATGCCAGACTTGCCGCTCCGGGAGAGTTAGCGGCCGCGTGTGTATGAATAGCTTCCCTCCAGTGAGTCTGGGGAGGTAGACCTTTTTCTTCTCTTTCTCGAGTGTGGAAATAGCTCTCTCGCCTGCCTGTGTCATGCGAGTGTATCTGCCCTTCTCGCAGTCTGACACTGTTCGCTTTGTTCTCGCTCCACTGATGGTAATTTCGCTTCGAGCCGCGATAATTATTTTATTGATTCCAAGATGGTCTATTTTCTCTCCGTTTCTCAAGATATTTACTTCTATCTCGCCTTCTCCATCCCTCGGTGTTGTCCAGTTGAGTGTCCCATCTTCTGGCCCGCCAGTTCGACTCTCCCGGTACCTCAAGTTTCCTTGTTCCCTTTCCATCGGCATCGGAGTTTGTGTACCCGAGTTTTGACAGTCCTTTACATTTCTTTCTCCTTGCTGTTCTCCCGTCAAGACATCCACGTGATGGACGGCTTCCACTGTTCGAACCCTCGGTTGGTGTAACGTGGACGTCTGGTCCCATAACCTTAGGGCCTCTTTAGCTTCGACTGCCATCTTGACCTTCGCCGCGATTAGAGTCCTTTGTACTTCAATCGGCAATTGCTTAATAATGGTGATCACAATCTCTTCTTCGTCTGGGGGATGGTCCAACTCCTGTAAACGTATGTATTGAGCTAAAAAATATTCGCTCAGCCTTGTTGGAGTCGTTCTTGGATATTTTCGCGCGTATAACTCCATTCGTAAGATTAATTGATGTCCTTGGTTCCAAAACTTATTGAGAAATGCACGTTTGAAGTCTTCATAGGTCTGAAATATCTGTCTAAAAGCTCTAAACCAAGCTCCTGCTGTTCCTCCGAGAAATTTCTCTGCAGGACGTAGCCTCCTCTCCTGTGGAATTTGGCATTCATCCATATATGTCTCTAATTTCCTGAGAAATGATCTTGGCGTGATCTCCCCATTAGCCTCAAATTTCTTCGGCCTGTCTTCCGGAGACCGCATCAATCCGTAAACCGGAATCGCATGGCTACTGCTAAACAGGGTTGTATTTCCTACTCTAGGCTTGGAGCTAAATGACTCCCCTAACAGCCCATGCTCACTTCCGTGACTCTCATTCATGCTGTCGCGCTCATATCTATTTTCGGCGGTATTATGTGGGAGGCTCAGTTTCCTTTTCTTTACTTCGCTTTCATCTGGAAATTCTAACCGTTTTAACTTATCTCGGATCTCCTCTATTTCGTGCTCCAATCCCCGCATGCGCCTTTCTGTCGCTTTCTGCGTCTGCTTCCTGCGGTTTTCCAAACCCAGTACTTCGGCCTTAACCTCCTTCCTGGTCTGTTGGAGATCTAGTTCCAATACCGCTACCTTTGCCTTACTTTTCTCCGTAGCCTTCTCCCATTTATCGGCTATTTCCTGTGTCCTAAACTCGATCTGCTGTTCTAATTTCTTCTCTATCCTCTCTACCTCTTGTTGCGTGTGATCCATTCTAATCACCACTGCAATCAAGTTCTCTGTGACCGTACTTAACTCCTTCGTTGTCGCGTCTTTTTCTTCCATCCTCTGTTCTATTCCAGCTATCCTGCCCTTTACTTCACTGATCTGTTCATCTGTCGTCTTGTGCGATTCCTCAAACTGCCTTCGCAACTCCTCTGTAGTGGCAACACAGCATGGACGCACATTCTCTATCTTAGCATCCAATTTTGCTAGTGTCTCCCTAGTCGCTTCACTCTCCGAGGCCAATTGTTCCAAACGAACGCCAGTGTGTTCTATTAGCTCAGTTGTCTGACTCGACACGCGTGTTTCTGTGTTAGCTAACTGTTCGGTCCATGTATTTGTTATTTTCTCCTCACACTTCGCAAACATCTCCGTGAATTTTTCGGCTAAGAGTTCTTCGAGTTTCCTCAACTGTTCAGTGTTCTTAGCTACCTGCTCCTTAAACTGTTCCCTCAATTGTTCCGTGTTTATCGCTACCTGCTCCTTAAACTGTTCCCTTAATTGTTCACTTACGTGCCGCAGCACCTCTCCAATGTCGACCGACATAATACAATCACTTATAATAAAGTCCGGCGAAGAGCCGTTCCGCATGTCACAGATCTACTTTCTATTACTATAAATTTCATCCGACATAATTTAACAATAAATGTTCCTAACTGCCAAAAATTAGAGCTTCCAAAGCATAAGCAATAATACACCTAAGCAGCCTCACATCTCTCCATCACAATAAATGTTATACAAAACATAGACCTCACAGGCACATAATTTTCCACAAATGACACAAAACATAGGGACACCAAATCTCTATCATGCAATAAAGAAAACAAATGAACTATCCATAATATACAAAACACCACACAAGTCAACTAAGCTCTCTCTCTCAATCCTAATACCATCCTACAATCCACTGCAATCAACCAATCAGCACATCATCTCTAAGCCACATCAACTGCAGTATCCACCTCCTAACGATGAGACCTAAAGGACGTATGCCAGCATATAATACCACTACGAACTGGAAGTCATAATACTGTTCCGACCATCCACTGGATGCCCGTACAATATCGCGAAGCTAACCGTACAGATCACAGACCAATCTTGGTGCTCCTGTACTGGTTATAAGTAAATGCAGCTTGATCATAACATATGCCTGAGATCAAATTCTTGCACAACCATTGTTTACATAAATATCAGGTCCTGCATTCACCGACATAAGATATGATCTATAACCCTATTTACGGAAATGTATGCAGCATTAACTATGCTCAAAACTATGGCTGTGTAACTCTCTTTACGGAAGTCTCGAGCTCCATATATCGGCTCCATAACTATGGTTGTATGAGCCCGTTTACTGAAATATCGAGCCCACTTTGCCTGCCATAGACCTATGGTCGCACGGCCCCGTTTTACAGAATATCGAGCACCACGTGTCGGCGCCATAAAACTATGTGCCCTATAATGACTTAGTTCCAGTCAGGCAAGCGCCGAGATCGAACTAAGTGCACCATAGTGTACAATACATCCACCCAAAGTGAATATAAATGGCACATAGATTACCTTGCAGTGAGTATATCCTCCAGCAGCTCAGGAAAAACAGCATGAATCAGGGATAATGGGTATAAACGAGGTACCAAAATAACTTTAAATATAGAGGATACTACAGAAAAATATGCAGGGTCTAAGCAATCCTAACGAAATTAACTCAAAATTTGCTGCATTCAAATTTATAACAATAAGGTTCATTACAATAAAGTGGATTACGATGAGATACAAATGTACAAGCAAATGTGAGAGGTATAATACGCATGACTTTGATTCATTATCTTGGAGACGTCTATAAGATATCCTACATTTTGGGGTAGAGGGAAACTCCGTCCTTTCATATCCAGTGCTGTAACAAGCATAACAAAATGCTGTAAGAAACTGAGTATTGAAAAGTAACTGCACAACAGACAATTCTCCTAGTTCACATACATCCTTCTATCTAAACTAATCCATGCCTCAGTGCTCCAAACATCCTACTAATATAAAATAAACATGCTATTTACACAGCTCCAACGCGGAATCGATCCCTCGGTCTTCCAAGAGCAAGGCACCTATCATATAAGATAAAATAGTAGGAACTCTAATATCTCGTCCAACACACATCAAATTAAGGGTGGTCGCACAGAAATTACATTGACAAATGGGACTGCAATATCTCTACTTGGACCGCAACATAAAGGTTGTTGTTCTCAACAAAACACTAGACAGATACCAGCCTGCTTTTACCCTCAGCGAGCCTGGGTACTGACGTCACATGCTACCCTTCACCCCTCACTACGGGCACGTGATAAGTGGGCGGCAATTCTGGTTTTAAAAATAGCCTACAGCTGACGAAACGTAAACACATAGCGGGAAATCTCATTCTGCCTCCACACCCACGAATCTGGCCATCCTATCGCGCTCATTAATATACACGGGCTACCAGCCATCATGATTATGACATTATCAACTTACATATTTTTAGCTGCTACCTACTATGAGCTTATATATCATTTTTACATGGCGCTATCCATAGCGCAGTCATATCCTGTCCATCATAAGGGCGCATACATATCATAAACATACTTCCCAACAATATGCGATATGACCTCATTTACCTCTCCATACACAATCAGCTGAATTCTCATATGTATCATAGGATTTTACTCACTCCACCTGATACGTCAACCCGAGCAGGTTTAAGGGAATTATAAAGATCTTACACGTACTATCATAGTCCACGAATTTTATCTACATGACTATGACACATATCCACATAACTATATCTGTCTAACTAGTGTATAAAGACTGCGCTGGTCCGATATGCGAGATCTATAAAGCAAATACGCAACAATTGCGATACCATAGGCAAGAAGTATCACCCGAAACAAAGAAACAACAACATGCTACTTGCTATTAGCCTAACTGAGTTCGAGTCCTGAGGCATAGACGCTATATACACGACTATATATCCTGACATATTTACATGTTGGCAGAAGGCCAACCTCTCCCCTGTTTTGGCATCTATTATATCATGCTTATTACAATTACAATTGGATAGCTCTGACCTGTGTCTGTAAACATTACGGAACGGCTCTTCTATGGACGTCTCAAATTACTGCATCCTGTCGCCTTTAGATGCCGGTGGCACACACGGTTTGATGGCTGTAGACATCCTGTCTGGCAGTAGCATTTCCTACAGCTGTTTCTGGCGGTTGGACGATCGCCCCTTCGATGTCGTGCTGAGTCGACGTGCCTGGTGGTCCTGGGTCGACTGTTGATGCCGTGAAGACTCCTTGTCCGCTTCAGTTCTAGTCACCGCTCCACCAAACCACATGAGCAGTATCTCGTTCCGTGATGCCGTAGGGAAAACTGTAAAAAATCTACATTACACTATATCCTTGGTTTGACGCCTGTCTCCTCTACCACCATAACTTTATGGGGTCTGGTAATCAAGTCCCTTTCCAAGTATACACCTGATATTCAATTTTTTTTTATTCCACATTACAAGATAGCAGTGTCACAATATTGCTCTCACTTCAACCGAACTTTCGAACCCAATCGATAACCTGCGCCTACACTAATATGTGTCATTCGTTTGATACAATGTGAACCTCAAGTAATGTGAAGCGACTAGTCAGAAATAGCATCATTATCAGCAGAATGCATTCTCATGAAAAACAGATCAACGCCTGTTGTTTCCATACTTAAGCTCAATTATCCATGGTGGTTAGTTACTTTTCCCAAGACTTGGTTGAACTTGGCGTACGCAGCTCGTCGATAAAGATACTCTTCTATTCGCCGAGTTGCAGCGTGACGATCTTCTTCCTGCAGCGGTTCACCTGATGAATGAATCTGGCGCGCCTAGCCGCCATATAAATAATCAGGCTCGCGTCCTCATCACAAAGCTCCAATGTGGGTGGTCTGCCTTTCGCGCGCCCGCTCATAGAAATTTCTCCCCCACAATTAGTGACAAGTGTCTCACTTATCGTTTGCACTCATTACGATATCAAAATTTACAGGAAATTGTCCAGGTTGCAGTTTTTATATCAAATCCTGTGCATCTCGTATGTAGGTGGAAATATTAATTAATTTCCTCTTCCCTCCAAGATAAAAAACTACCCGCGAAATACACGGAGTGATGAGCTTCCCACGCCACTAATGAAAAAGCTTCGCTTGGGTAATAAATCCCTTTTATGAGTCTCCGAAATCTTCATTACGCTTCTGGTGCTATATTCCCACGAAAGACGCACAATCTCATACCCTCTTACCTAATAAAATGATAGACAAAGGGCTTTCATGGTGGTCTCATGCAATTCCAAAACTTTATGCTAAAATCCATATTTTTCGACCATGACCAGAATGGTTCAATATATATAACTAGCAAGATACCCGTGCTTCGCTACGGTATTATGCTGAAATTTATAATTGAATGCTTATTGTTTTATATATAATCCGCCGAAATTCGCGATATGACTCGTTTTCTGAGAGAATCCGCCAAAATTCACGATCTGACACGTTTTCTAATAGGTTACGGCAAGTTTCCTCCCATTTTTCAACCTTTCTTTCCAGCAATCGATTTCATACTTCCCGGGCTAGGACTAAGTATTCCACCCGGTCAGTTAGGTCCCTAAATCTTTGACATCTTTTCCTTTATGCATTTTTAATATGGATCAAATCCTTCACGAGATCTGGCATGGTGTCGTCTTGGGTGCCTTGACGGTACTGAACCCGCGGCCGGACTGCATTCTTAGTCATTACCCGTCCAGGACCCGTTTCCAGCACGCCCGCACATTTGACGACGGTCCAGATTATTATTATTATTATTATTATTATTATTATTATTATTATTATTATTATTATTATTATTATTATTATTATTATTATTATTATTATTATTATTATTATTATTATTATTATTATAGATGTTCTGGACCCCACAGCAAGATGCAAGACCGCTACTTGGCGGTATATTATATCTGCTGCCATTGTCATTGTTGACAACGTGACCAACACCATTGTCCCGCGTAGGCAAGTTTGTGGGATTTCTGGCGTTACGAATGACATACTTCCGTGCATTATTGACCTTATTATGGAGGTGAACAATTGGACGGTCAATCTCATTCCTATCGTTTATTTCAAACGTGTTTAAATTTTTATTTATATGTCAGGAGAATCTACTGTAATCTAAGAACGTTCTCCGAAGGAAATGATGGCTCTTGAAAACGAACCCAGGAAAGATTATAAATGATCGGTTTATGATCAGAATAAGTACATCGAAAATATACAGCCTGTTTCAAGTCATTTGACAGGGTCAGGAATGGGATGAATAAAGCCCCATCTAGTGGCGACAATAGAAATTTTGCCGGCTGCCGAAGCCTGTTGCACTCCTGCGGGGCAATGATTAATGAATGACAAATGAAATGAAATGATATTGGAGAGTGTTGCTGGAATGAATGATGACAGGGAAAATCGGAGTATCCGGAGAAAAATCTGTCCCGCCTCCGTTTTGTCCGGCACGAATGTCACATAGAGTGACCGGGATCTGAACCACGGAACCCAGCTGTGAGAGGCTGGCGCGCTGCCGCCTGAGCAACGGAGGCTCCTTATAATGACATTATGAACAGTAAAATCAATTGGTCTCACCTCCTTTTACATCCCACCGCCGTTAAGTTTATTCCCCCTCCACAAAAAAAATTAAAAGTAGGCGTGTTTCTTTATGTTTAAAGGAGATTTCAAACACCAATGTTCACGTGTACTACCTTCAGCTTTGAGATATAAGTATCCCCATAAAAATAATTAACTTTTTTCACTTCCTTTCACACTCCCCCAACCCCAGTGAATTTTCGGGCAATAAATACTTGTTGTTTATAGTAAAGGATCTTCTAAATAAAAATTACCACGACTCTAATTTCTTCAGTTTTCGATTTATGTGTCCTCGTGAAAGGAATTCAACTCTTTTTCACACCCGCCCCCCAAGATGATTTCTCCCGCAACACGTGCTTTTCTTTGTTTTTAAAGGTCATCCAAATACCAATTTTCACGTCTGTATCAACTTTAGTTTTTATTAGATGTAAGTACTCTGATACAATTAAGTCAATTAATTTTTCAATTCTTTCACCAGCCCCCCCCCCCCATTCATTGGATTTTCCGAGAATACGTGTTTCTTTACTTTTAAAGCAGATTCCAAATATCAAATTTCACGTCTGTAACATCTTCATTTTTGAGATATCAGTAGCTTAATTAAAAGAATTCAACACCATTTTCAGTCACTTTTACACCCCCTCCCCTCCACCCAAGTGGTATTTCCGAAAACTAAAAATACACGTTTCTTTATTTTTGATAGAGATAAAAATACCATTTTTCACTTCTGTAACATGTTATGTTTTTTTAGATATACTGTAGAAATTCTCATTTTAAAATTTCACCCCCTGTTTAGTTCCCCTTAAGTGGAGTTTCCGAAAACAAATCACCTATGTTTCTTTACATCTACAGGAGATTCCAAATACCACTTATTACGTGTGTAACATTTTACGTTTCTCAGATATTATGTAGATATAGTCTTTCAAAAATTCGCCCCAAATTGTCTCTCCCATTTAACCGCCATTAATTGGATTTTCCAAAAACCGAAAATACTTGTGTCCTTATTTTTAAGGGAAACCCCATGTACGAATTTTCAGTTCTGTAATATCTTCTGTTTCTGAGATATATGTATCCTCATTAAAGGCATGTAATCAATTATTCACCATTTTACAGCCCTCCTATTGGGATTTACAGAATACAAAAAAATAAGTGTTCCTTTATTTTTAAAGGAGATTCTAAACATCAATTTTTACATGTCCAAACTTTTAAAGTTTTGAGATGTAGATAAATTCATTTTAAAAATTCACCCCCTATATTTGGATTTTCCAAAAACGAAATAATACTTGTTTCTTTATTTTTAAAGTAGATCCCAAATACCAATTTTCAGGTCTGCAATATCTTCAGTTTCTGGGATATAAGTATCCTCATTAAAGGCATTCAACCCCTTCTCACCCCTCCTATTGGGATTTTCCGAAAACAAAAAATACATGTTTCTTTATTTTTAAAGGAGATTGTAAAAACCAATTTTTACATCTATAAACTTTAAGTTTTGAGATATAGATACACTCATTTTAAAATATCACCCCCTCTTTCACCTCCCATTATTTGGATTTTCCAAAAACGAAAAAATACCTGTTCCTTTATTATAAAAGATCTCAGTCAGTCAGTCAGTCAGTCAGTCAGGACAAGTTATCTACAGTTATCTACTGACTGACTGACTGACTGACTGACTGACTGACTGACTGACTGACTGACTGACTGACTGACTGATTCATCATCGCTGAGCCAAAACTGCTGGACATAAAGAAATGAAATTTTGGGGATACATTTATATTAAGATGTAGGTGCTCGCTAAGACAGGATTTTTGAAAATTCCGTCGCTAAGAGGGTGAGAAGGGGGGTGAAATGTTAAAATGAGTGTATCTATAACTCAAAACTTTAAAAGTTTACAGATGTAAAAATTGGTATTTAGAATCTTCTTTAAAAATAAGGAAACATGTTTGTTTGTTTCTTCAGAAAATCCCAATAGGAGGGTGAAAAGAGTGAAAAAGGGGTTGTATGCCTTTAATCAGGATACCGAGACTTATATCTCAGAAACTGAAGATATTACAGACATGAAAATTGGTACTTTGGATCTCTTTTAATTATAAAAACCATGCATTCTTTGTTTTTGGAAAATCCAATTAATGGGAGGGTGAAAAGGGGGAGGTGAATTTTTTAAATGAGTGTATCTATATCTCAAAACTTTTAAAGTTTACAGGTGTAAAAATTGGTATTTAGAATCTTCATTAAAAATAAATAAACACGTATTTTTTTGTTTTCGGAAAATCCCAATAGGAGGGGTGAAAAGGGGGTTGAATGCCTTTAATGAGGATACTTATATGTCAGAAACTTAAGATATTACAGACCTGAAAATTGGTTTGGGATCTCCTTTAAAAATACGGAAACACGTATTTTTTTTGGAAAATCCAATTAATGGGGTTGAAAAGAGGGTGAATTTTTAAAATGAATGTATCTATATTTCAAAACTTTTAAATTTATAGATGTAAAAATTGGTAATTAGAATCTCCTTTAAAAATAAAGAAACACGTATTTTTTTGTTTTCGGAAAATCCCAATAGAAAGTGGGGAAAAGGGTGAAAAATGGGTTGAATGCCTTTAATGAGGCTACTTATATTTCAGAACCTGAAGATATTACAGACCTGAAAATTGGTATTTGGGATCTACTTTAAAAATAAATAAACAGGTATTTTTTCGTTTATGAAAAATCCAAATAATGGGGGTGAAATGGGGGGGTGAATTTTTAAAATGAGTGTGTCTACATCTTAAAACTTTAAAAGTTTACAGATGTAAAAATTATTATTTAGAATCCCCTTTAAAAATAAAGGAAGTATTTTTTTCTGTAAATCCCAATAGGACGGGTGTAAAAGAGTGAATAATGTGTTGAATGCCTTTAATGAGGGTACATATATCTCAGAAACTGAATATATTACAGAACTGAAAATTCGTATATGGAATCTCCTTTAAAAATAAAGAAATATGTATTTTTTGTTTTTGGAAAATCCAATTAATGGCGGTTAAACAGGAGTGACAAATTGGGGTGAATTTTTTGAAAGACTATATCTACATAATATCTGAGAAACGTAAAATGTTACAGACGTAAAAAGTGGTATTTGGAATCTCCTGTAAATGTAAAGAAACATAGGTGATTTGTTTCTGGAGAAACCACTTAAGGGGAACTAAAAAAAGGGTGAAATTTTAAAATGAGAAATTCTACAGCATATCTCAAAAAACTTAACATGTTACAGAAGTGAAAAATGGTATTTTTATCTCTATTAATAAAAAAGAAACGTGTATTTTTAGTTTTCAGAAATACCATTTGGGTGGAAGGGGGGGGGTAAAAGTGACTGAAAATGGTGTTGAATTATTTTAATTAGGCTCTTGATATCTCAAAAATGAAGATGTTGCAGTAGTGAAATTTGATATTTGGAATCTTCTTTAAAAGTAAAGAAACACGTATTCTCGGAAATTCCAATGAAGGGGGGGAGGGGAAAGAATTGAAAAATTAATTGACTTAATTGTATGAGAATACATACATCTAATAAAAACTAAAGTTGGTACAGACGTGAAAATTCGTATTTGGATCTCCTTTAAAAACGAAGAAAAACGCGTTTTGCGGGGGAAACCATCTCGCGGGACGGGAGTGAAAAGGAGTTGAATTCCTTTCATGAGGACACATAAATAAAAAACTGAAGAAAGAGTCGTGATAATTGGTATTTAGAAGATCCTTTACTATTAAAGAGGGGGGGTAAATAAACTTAACGGCGGTGGGGTGTAAAAGGAGGTGAGACCAATTGATTTTACTGTTCATAATAAACTTAAAAGGAGCCTCCGTTACTCAGGCGACAGCGCGCCGGCCTCTCACAGCTAGGTTCCGTGGTTCAAATCCCGGTCACTCCATGTGACATTCGTGCTGGACAAAACGGAGGTGGGACAGGTTTTTCTCCGGATACTCCGGTTTTCTCTGTCATCATTCATTCCAGCAACACTCTCCAATATTTCATTTCATTTGTCATTCATCGATCATCGCCCCAGCGGAGTGCTTCGGAAGCCGGCATAATTCCTATTGTCGCCGTTAGATGGGGCTTTATTCATTCCACTCCTGACCCTGTCGAATGACTGGAAACAGGCTGTAGGTTTTCGATGTACCTATTCTGATCATAAACCGATCATATTTAATCTTTCCTGGGTATGTTTTCAAGAGCCATCTTTTCCTTCGGAGAACTTTCTTAGATTACAGTAGATTCTCCTGGCATATAAATAAGAATTCAAACACATTTGAAATAAACGATAGCAATGACCGTCAAATTGTTCACCTCACGGAAGTATGTCATTCGTATCGCCAGAAATCCCGCACACTTGCCTACGCGCGACAATAGTGCTGGTCACATTGTCAACAATGACAATGGCAGCAGATGTAAGTTATCGCCAAGTAGTGGTCTTGGATCTTGCTGTGGGGTCCAGAACATCTGATGATAATATTAATAATAATAATAATAATAATAATAATAATAATAATAATAATAATAATAATGTTCTGGACCGTCGTCAAATGTGCGGACCGCGCTGGAAACGGGTCCTGGACGGGTAATGACTAAGAATGCAGTCCGGACGCGGGTTCAGTACCGCCAAGGCACCCAAGACGACACCATGCCGGATCTCGTGAAGGTTTTGATCCATATTAAAAATGCATAAAGGAAAAGATGGCAAAGATTTAGGGACCCAACTGACAGGGTGGAATACCTAGACCTAGCCCTGGAAGTATGAAATCGATTGCTGGAAAGAAAGGTTGAAAAATGGGAGGAAACTTGCCGTAACCTATTAGAAAACGAGTCAGGTCGCGGATTTTGGCGGATTCTCGCAGAAAACGAGTCAGATCGCGAATTTCGGCGGATTATATATCTAAAACAGTAAGCATTCAATTATAAATTTCAGTATAATACCGTAGCGAAGCACGGGTATCTTGCTAGTTTGTAAATAAAATAGTCTTCATTTACGTACAACACTCCACGCTACCAACCGCCATAGAAACACGTACTTATGAATATTTCTTTCCACGTAGTGTTGGCGTTTCAAAGGACACCCGGTCATAAAAGAGGGCTAAATCCATATCAAGTGTCAACTGCAATATACAAGGTGTCCTTGTAAAATGTACCAGGTTTACAGAGGAAGAAGAATGTTTATAGGCTCTTTCTTCTTTCGTTTGTTGCGTGCTGCCTCATCTGTAAATATTAGAACAATTTTCAAGATCACCCCGCATATTGGTAGAGTGGTCAGGAAGAATTAGTTCTAGTTTGTGAACGTTGTTCCAAATTCCTTACATCGAGCAGCAGCCGTAAAAATAACAACAAGAAATCTCAACTCGCTTAAGTTTCGGACAACAGCTGATAATATGGGTTTATCTTCCGTCAACGGTATTTTCCGTCAATGATATTTTTCTTATCATCAAGTGAATTGCTAACACACCTCCAGTATGATAAGGAGGAACGTGAGTGTTTTCTTCACACTCAAATGCTGAAGCACAATAGGTCTTCAGATTATTCCACAGTACTGTGGGATGTGTCATTTCAACTCTTCTGATAGGCCAAAGTCAAGTTGTTTGTTGTTTTGAATAATAGAATATCTAATCTACTTAACGAGTTCAACGAATGTGGTGGGTCAAGTCAGTTGATGAAGCTCCGATTAGCGCCAAGGTACAGGAACATAGGAGCTAGTGATGCACGTTGCACAAATCCTCAACTTTAAAAAAAATAAGCTGTGATTCAGGATGATCTGGAAAGACAATTATTCACTTGTAAAAGTGGTCTATTCCCTTAGGATTGCCAGTTTCTAACATTGGAAGTGAATAGCAAAAGTTATGACCTGCTTCAAAAGTGAACAACAATCTGGTAATCACAAACCTTTTATGTATTATTATTATTATTATTATTATTATTATTATTATTATTATTATTATTATTATTATTATTGGTTGGTAATAAAATACCGGTAATAATATTATTTTAAATATAAATACAGATATAATCTAAAATTAATAAGTGGTTTAGGAAAGTTTATTCCAATGAGGCTCATCTTGCAGGATTCGAACAAGATATAGTACATATCTTAGATTCAGGAGGTCAAATGGACTGGGGGGAGGGGAGTGATTAGCTCAGTAGCGTGACTGTTGGCTTCTAACCCGGAAGGCTGGGTTTGGAATCCCGTTCGATCCTGGGTTGAGAATTTTTAATTCATGAAAGTGGGCTCAGTGAAGTTTCCACTTGAATGGAAGGTTGTGAATAATCCGCTCAAATGGAATGTTCCCTATAGCGCACCTGCATATCACTCACTGCTCTGGGAGTAAATTCTAAACCCACTGCTTCGTTATCAAATATTTGCTTTATTACATTTCTGCTGTGAATTCTGTGTAGTGCACTGTGGAGTTTCTTACAATGACCAAGGGTAATCCTCGCATAAAATATGAAGACTACGCAAGGCCGCACCCAGAAAATATTTTCTTAGGAAATTAGGATTTTTCGGCGGAAGTGGGGCTTCCGTAAAAAAAAAACTGAAATAACAGATATGTTTTACTTTCAAATAGATTTTAATGAAAGGAAAGTTTTAAACAGTGTTAGAGCAGTACCGTTTACAACTCAGTAAGTTAAGTGGAATGATAAATTCATAAAGATCTGCTGGGCGCGAGACAATGATTTCAGTCGTTTGTTTAAAAATGGAGGAAACAACTTCTTTCTCTATAAGTATTCAAATATTTACAGGTTTGATACCTTTTTTAAAAGAATATAGCGGCTCGATAACATGAAAATATTTTTATACTAGCTGATGTACCCGTGCTTCGCTACGGAATTCTACATTGAATACAGAATTCTAGGCTAGGTAGTGGACACGTTGTGAGCAAGATTGTATTAAATCGCATAGATCTTAACTTTACCCTAGAAACGCGACGGAGAAGTCACCAAACATCTTTTCTCATATGAAGACTGGATTAGGGAATTTCCATTGTAATGGTAGGCCCGCATGCCTACCATCAGTCACATCAGGTTGGGGAGTTTTCATTGTAATGGCAGACACGTTCCACCTGCCTTTTTACATCCTCAGAAAGACTATCTTAGTGGTTTTCCCGACTGAAATGAGCATAGGTCATTACATGACGTCAGTAGAAATGGCGCGATTAAAAGCAATGCTTTCATATGATACAATCAAATGAAAAAACAACACATTTTCTCACTTTTAGCGAACAGTACTACACTGCCGATCTAACAGTGCAAAGTTCCAGAACTGGAACGACCAAGCCGCAGACAGCCGTGATCCGTGAACACTCGTCTGTTCTCGGCGGGGGTCGAATAGTGGAGAGTTCCAGGGCAAAAACTATGCCCTTTTACTATCTGGCAAATTTTTCCTCCAATCCAGAGGACAAACACACTCTTCACTGCTAATTTGGAATAAAATGAATGTAGAATTTAATAAAAGTGAAGAGGAAGAAGCTTTTCTTAAGAAACGGTTCTTTTCATGGTTGAATTTTGAGTTATTTGTGGTGCTATAATTTGGAATAGGCCTAAGTTGTAATTCTAGACCAGGTCATAAGTGAGCCTCTGCCGTAAGTGTGTACGCTGCTCATTCCAATCAGCGCCTCAGAGTAGGGGTCGAATAGCTGGAATACTTTTTTTTTTTTTTGCTAGTTGTTTTACGTCGCACCGACACAGATAGGTCTTACGGCGACGATGGGACAGGAAAGGGCTAGGAGTGGGAAGGAAGCGGCCGTGGCCTTAATTAAGGTACAGCCCCAGCATTTGCCTGGTGTGAAAATGGGAAACCACGGAAAACCATTTTCAGAGCTGCCGACAGTGGGATTCGAACCTACTATCTCCCGAATACTGGATACTGGCCGCACTTAAGCGACTGCAGCTATCGAGCTCGGTAGCTGGAATACTATGATGAACCAGTGTATTACGTACCAGCAGTAGCAGAAAATGTATGAACCAGAGGAATGGCATGTTAAAGAAGAAAGTTTTCTAACTCCTCTGATATTTCTTCAGTCAGGCTGTTATACTCGGTACGCAGCAGTTGCAGTTGCTATTTTGCTATTTGCTTTACGTCGCACCGATACAGATAAGTCATATGACGACGATGGACAAGAAAGGCCTAGGAGTGGGGAGGAAGCGGCCATGGCCTTCATTAAGGTACAGCCTCAGCATTTGTCTGGTGTGAAAGTGGGAAACTACGGAAAACCATCTTCAGGGCTGTCGATAGTGGGATTCGAACCCACACCTCCCGGATGCAAGCTCACAGCAGCGAGACCCTAACCGCACGGCCAACTCGCCCGGTATATCGGAGTTGAGTGGCAGCATAAGAGGCAAAGAATATGACAACAAACAATGGTCAATGTAATGTTATTGTTGATCAATTTTATGCGCTTTCGATATTGTAGGCCTTCACATTTAGTTTTCTTCCGACTCTGAAATACCACTCTTATCATAGTCGTACGATAAAACTGAATAAAACATAAATGATCGGAAATTGTATTCTCTATAACTTTTATTATGTAGTACTTTCCGATAGGACCAGTAACATAGGTATTAAAAAATTAATTTTAGGTGATTTCCCTTAAACTACAATTTTATCGAGGGTGAATAAAATTGTTTATAGCTTAGACTGTAGTTTCTTATTCCCCGACTCTATATACCGATTTTCATTAAATTCTGTTAACCCATTTTCTCGTGGCTCGGCGTTCATATAGACTTAGCTACAAAAATACAAATTCATAAATATCTGTGTTATCACAGCCGGTACGGTAAAAATGCATAAGGCATAAATGAATTGAATTCTATATAACATTATTTATGCAGTATTTATCGATAGGACCGCTAATAATATAAATATTTGAGAATGTAATTGTAGGCCTTCCCCTAAACTACCATTTCACTCAGCTGGAATTAAATGGTTTATAGCCTAGATTGTAGTGGCTCATCCCCCGACTCCACATACCGATTTTCATTAAATTCTCTCCAGCCGTTTTCTCGTGATGCGTGTACATACAGTACATGCAGATAGAGAGAAATTACGGAAAAGTAAAAAGTGCATTTCCTTGTTACTGTGGACACGACCGATACAGAAATACCATTCTTTTCTAATAATGAGCAATGTACAGACAAAACTCTTATTCTTACTATATATAAAATGTGTGTGTGTGTGTGTGTGTGTGTGTGTGTGTGTGTGTGTGTGTGTGTGTGTGTGTGTGTGTGTGTGTGTGTGTGTGTGTGTGTGTGTGTGTGTGTGTGTGTGTGTGTGTGTGTGTGTGTGTGTGTGTGTGTGTGTGTGTGTGTGTGTGTGTGTGTGTAAATGACACATCTCCAAAACCACTGGAGTAATTTCAATCAAATTTTGAACACTTATCATTTGCTATCTGGAGACGAACACTGTGGGGGTAAGCCATCTCTAGCTCCCCCAGTGATGGGGGGTTAGAGGGGTCAGGTGTAAAAAAATAATCGAAAATAGTGTCGAATCCATAGTTTTCGGGGTCGCTGAGGTAAATTGTGACACTTTGAATTTGTGGTGGGGGCGGAGGGGAAGTGAGATATACAAATAATCGAAAATTGTGTCGAATCCATAGTTTTCGGGGTCGCTGAGATTAATAGTAACACTCCGAATATTTTTAAGTCAAAGTTCAGCCCCCTCTGTGGTGGGGGGCGAGGGGGCAGTGAGATATAAAAATAATCGAAAATAGGGTCGAATCCATAGTTTTCGGGGTCGCTGAGATGAATAGTAATATTCCGGATTTTTTCAAGTCAAAGTTCAGCCCTCTTTGCGGTGAGGGAGAGGGGGAAGTGAGATATAAAAATCTGTCTACCTGCTATCTATATATAAAAACTAGTAGAAGTACCCGTTCTTCGTATGGGTTATCAGAAACTGGCTTTAGTTACTCATAATATCGGTGTGACTGACTTCATTAGATATTTATATCACTGGTGTATTTACGTAAGTACGTAGAAATTATTTGTCATGTTAGGAATTATAGTGTATCTTCTTCTACTTTTCTTCATGGGGGCCTCTAAATATTAGTTCCTAATTATCGTCGACCTCTAAGATCTTTTGCTACCATGTTTTTCCTTCATTCCCACCTAGATATATCTGCTCCCTTCACAAAGCTGCAGATTTAGTGCAAGTATACGTCCGCTAGATAGTACCACAAATATAAATATTATTGAATGTATTTGTTTGATCTGACATTTCGTAACTATTACAAATAATCAAGGAAATACGCGATGCATAAAAGAAACAACTATAATTATCGAGAATTATAAATCTCAGGGCTTATCACTCATGTCGCACATCATATAATGAATCTGAGTATAAATGTTGAGAAACTTTTTCAAGTCATGGGCGCACCAACTTGACAATTGTGTACAGTATATAGGTTGTTTTCATGATTACAGTGATTGTAAAAGTGGACCAAAATATCGGCACAAATAACATCAGTGATTTGATAGAAAATAGTTTAAACTATAGGTAACAGACTCCGCATAATGCTAAAACCTAAGCCAGTACGTAAAAACGGAGGCCCGTCGGCTACCGCTGGTCGCTGTACTACGGAGATCTCCTTCACTCCCTTTCCATCCCCGACGAAAGGAGTGCTATGAGCTATGAGCGTCTTACACAACAGTTTATTTTTTCCAGATAGTAAGTCATATGTGTATCAATTTTGGTTGGCAGCTATGCCCAAACGTACATGCATAATCTAGCTGCTGTAGAATCCTGGAGCTGACGTTGCCATGGTTACGGCCGTTCGTTTCTTTATCCGATTCCTAGAGCAGGGGTAGTGTGGTTCCAATATCTCCATAACGGTTGGTTTTAGGGCCTTAAAACATGGTTTTCGGGCCCTAAGGGTTTATCGAGTTTTGTTCTTTGCGTCAAGGTGCTTAAAATGAGCTTTGTCTCGTCCTTGTACGACAAATTCTATTTCGCATATATTAGCCTATTAATTTAATGTTTTTATATCTCCCCCGTCGCCCCCCCCCCCCCATCGAATTGTATGGAAAATAAAATACAGTCCATGTTACTCACTAGTAATGTAGCTTTCTATAGGTGAAGTCATTTTTAAAATCGGTTCAGTCGTTTTTGAGTCTATCCGTTACAAACAAATATACAAAGTTTTCCTCTTTATAATAGTAGTATAGAAGTATAGATTACATCCCTACACATACGGTTGCCGTGAGGAAGGGCATCCAGCCGTAAAACACGGTCAAATCCACATGTGCGACACAGTTCGCACCCTCAACCCCACAGGTGTGGGTAAAGCGATAGAAGAAAAAGATACTCATTTTAAAATTCACCCGTTTTTTTATTCTTTTCACCCCCTTAAGTGGATTTTCCAAAAAGAGTGTGTTCATTTTTAAAAGAGATCCAAGTACCAATTTTAAAGTCTGTAACATCTTCATTTTTTGAGATATATGTATCCTCATATAAATAATTCAACTCCTTCCTCACTTCTCTTCACCCCCCCCCCCCTATATAAGTGGATTTACTAAAAACGAATGTGTGTGTTCTTTTATTTTTAAAGAGGATTGCAAATATCAATTTTCATGTCTGTAACATGTTAAGTTTTTGTGATTTATTGTAGACTAGCAAATATACCCGTGCTTCGCTACGGTATTCTACAGTGTATACGGATATCGAAGTAAATTACTGTACATGAAGTGAATACAATTTTTTAAACTGCATGTCTCTTGACGTTATCCGAGAAACAGCATAGGAAGGTACGCAGACGTTGTTTCCAATGTAAAGTGCGAGTTGAGGAGTTGTGATGGTAATGACAGGTCCACTTGTCTACCGCAATTCACTATGCGTAACATCAGTCACATTTTGATGGGTAAATTTTTTTTATAATCGGTGGCACCCTTGCAATGGGGCACCTATTCCTAACGATAAAGAGAATCAGCTAAAAGAGTTTTGAAAAATGCACGCTCCCTTGCTGTCTGCTAGTCAAATCAAGAAGGGAATTATACATTACTAGCAAATGTACCCGTGCTTCGCTACGGTATTCTACATTGTATACGGATATCGACGTAAATACTGTGCGTGCAGCAAATGAGATTGT
The DNA here is from genome assembly GCF_040414725.1 of Anabrus simplex. NCBI lineage: Eukaryota > Metazoa > Arthropoda > Insecta > Orthoptera > Tettigoniidae > Anabrus > Anabrus simplex. The sequence continues at coordinate 1,637,491,475 of NC_090265.1, forward strand.
TTTAAAATTGCATGTCTCTTAGCCTTATCCGAGAAATAGCATGGGGAGGTCCACATACGTTGTTTCCAATGTAAAGTGAGGGTTGCGGAGTTGTGATGATAACGCCAGGCTCACTTGCCTACTGCCATTCACAATCGAGTTGGCAAGTTTACATTATAATTGCAGGCCCCAATGCCTACTGCGCGGTCACAATCGATTTGGGGAGTTTTAGTTACAATGGCAGACCCATTTCCTACTTTCAGACAGGTTACAGTTGAGGAGTTTTTATTATAATACCAGGCAACTTCCCTACCACCAGTCAAAATTGAGTTGTGCAGTTATCATTATAATGACAGTCCCTTTTTACTGCTGCTAGCCAGCTTACTGCCAGTCACACGGAATTAGTGAGTTTCCATGAAAATAGCAGGCCACTATGCCTAATGCTAGTCAAATTTTAGATTGGAACATTTGTTTATAATGGCGGGCACCCTGGCCTAGAGCCAAACACAATAGAGTAGGGGACTTTCGAACAAAACTGCATGATCCCTTGCCTTCTGCAAGACAAAACGAAAAGTGAATTATTCATTAAAATGGTAGGCCCTCCTTACTAATGCCAGTTACACAGGAGTTGGAGAAGGACCCCATTCCTACTGCCAGCAGTCAAAGTCGGTGTAGGGAGTACTGATTACAATAGCAGACACATCCTTTCTCGATCGCTACAAATCGACATCAATGAATATATACAGATGGACATACGAAAGTATATGAATGTTTACAATATTGCAGACCTTCATTTACAGATTAACAGCTGCTAAACGGTACGTCATATCGACAAAGGATTGTACCGTAAGGCGCAGTATTTAGCGATCTAAATGGCTGGTCCTATGATATTTTCTCGCATCTAATCTATTCATGGGTCAGATTGAATCGGAAACGTTGAATAGGTTGAAATCTGTGTAATATTATCTTACATTGCATTACTTTTCGGATAATTATGTGACATAGCATTTGGCTCACATATGGGTACTGGGTGGGCCAATGTCCGTGTAGAGTTTGATCATACTATCTTTCCTGTAAGTGATTGAAATGATGCACATGAGAAGAAAAGGTTTAGAAATTAATTTCCATTAAGGCAGGTAGATTTCCATTAAGTTTGGTTGTGTGTATTTTGAGGGAGTGCAAAATCACGGTTTCGGTTTCGTATAAACCCCCAATTAGTTCAGGGATTTAGAAACAATATTTGCCCTAAAACCTCCCCAAAGGATAGGTGGATTCTAAATATGAAGTTTGGTGGAAAAATATCCAGTAGTTTTCAAGTTAGAGAAAGACAAACAGACCAAACAAACAAACAAACAAACAAACTAACTAACTAACTAACTAACAGACACCAAGGAAACCTACCCTTGGACAGATGGATGCTATATATAAAATTTGGTTCAAATATCTTGTTAGTTTTCAAGTTGTAAGAAGTACGCTTTACACGCACCCGCTCTTGCGTTAAGTCCGCTGGGATTTGTACCGAAAAACGGTCCATTAATGATATCTCCCTTACTAAATCCTGTTATCGAAATGATGCACATGAGAAAAAAGGTTTAAAAATTAATTTTCATTAAGGCAGGTTGATTTCCATTAAGTTCGGTTGTGTATACTTTGAGGGAGTGCAAAATCACGGTCTCGGTTTCGTAAAAATCCCCACTCAGTTCAGGGATTTAGAAACGATATTTGCGCTAAAACCTACACAAGGAGAGGTGGATTCTAAATATGAAGTTTTGTGGAAATATATAATTAGTATTTTTCAAGTTATAGAAGGACAGACAAACAGACAAACAGACAAAGAGACTAACAGACAAACAAACAGACAAACAGACACCAAAGCTAAAAATGATGCAGATGGTCATTATTACACCTGAAACGGATAACTGTACGGAAATTTCGCCAAAATAATCAGTGTACAGACACACAGTTTGCGCTAAAACCTACCCAAGGACAGGTGGATTCTAAATATGAAGTTTGGTGGAAATATTTCCAGTAGTTTTCAAGTTATAGAAGGACAGACAAACAGACAAACAGACAAACAGACAAACAGACACCAAAGCTAAAAATGATGCAGATGGTCATTATTACACCTAAAACGGATAACTGTACCGAAATTTCGCCAAAATAATCAATGTACAGACACACGGTCGTTTCGATTTTATTTATATAGATGACGGATAAGCATGACTACTGTGTTCTTATACTGAGCCCAAAATTTGAGCCCCCCCAGCGTGCCCCCTTCAGGGAATTTTGAGAATTTCCGATTTTTCTAGGGATCCTGGGGTCATCAGTTCCCCTCGTACCAAGTTTCAAATTTCTGAGATTTCTGGAAGTGCCTCATTAATTCACGTCTTTTTTCATTTTTAAATATTTATATATACATCGCTCCAGCCCGACTTGCTTTTATATATATATATAGACAATTGTACACAGGCGTTGGAGGAGGTCCCCATTCCTACTGCCAGTTAAAGTCGATGTGGGGAGTACTGATTACTACAGCAGACGCCCTCCAGCTGACATTCACTATTGATTTGTAAAGTATTAATTACAATGTCAGACACACCCTCTTCTAGATCGCTACAAATCGACTTCAATGAATAAACGTAGATCGACATACGGAAGTGTATGCATGTTCACCTACATTTACAGAATATCTGCTGCTAAACGGTGCATGATATCGAAAAGCGGATTGTACGGTAAGACACCTCTGGCCTCATATTTCCTCGTATCTCATCTCTTTAAAGGTATGATTGAGCAGAAACGTTGAATAGGGTGAAATTTGTGTAAGATTTTCACACAGTGAATTACTTTTCATACAGCTTCAAACATAGAATTTGGCTCACATATGGCTACTGGGTGGGCCAATATTCGTGTAGAAGTTGATGATCCCGCCTTTCCTATAAGTGAATCAAACCATCAATTACACGCGTACAAAGTGGAAAATTTAGGTAAATCCAGAAATACAGCCAAATTTAACGTACAAAAAGCTATAATTATGCCAAATTTCAATTTTCTAACTTGTCTGGCAGATTGTACCGCCATCTTGGTATGGAGGAGGGGGTTAAAAATGAGGACTTTCAGGAAACTTTTAAGCCCATGAAACCTATAAGTTATCGTTCTGGATAAATATCACCAACTGTGTTCTTAAGCAGATTTGAAACTCCCAGCGTGTCCCCCTCAGAGAATTATGAGAATTTTAGATTTTTCTAGGGATCCCGAAGTCATCAGCTTGTCTGGTACCAAGTTTTAAGTTTCTAAGATGCCTAGAATGGTCTCATTAAATCACGTTTGTTTTCATTTTAATGCCTTAATTTATATATACACTGACTGACAGTGACAATGCAACACCAAGGAGGAGTGGTTCGAAAGGGATGAAAGTTGGGGAAAAAACAGAGACGGCACGGACGAATAATTGATGTTTATTTCAAACCGATATGCAGGTTACACAATGCGCACGGCATCGACTCAGTAGGATGTAGGACCACCGATAGCGGCGATGCACGCAGAAACACGTCGACGTACAGAGTCAATAAGAGTGCGGATGGTGTCCTGAGGGATGGTTCTCCATTCTCTGTCAACCATTTGCCACAGTTGGTCGTCCGTACGAGGCTGGGGCAGAGTTTGCAAACGGCGTCCAATGAGATCCCACACGTGTTCGATTGGTGAGAGATCCGGAGAGTACGCTTGCCACGGAAGCATCTGTACACCTCGTAGAGCCTGTTGGGAGATGCGAGCAGTGTGTGGGCGGGCATTATCCTGCTGAAACAGAGCATTGGGCAGCCCCTGAAGGTACGGGAGTGCCACCGGCCGCAGCACATGCTGCACGTAGCGGTGGGCATTTAACGTGCCTTGAATACGCACTAGAGGTGACGTGGAATCATACGCAATAGCGCCCCAAACCATGATGCCGCGTTGTCTAGCGGTAGGGCGCTCCACAGTTACTGCCGGATTTGACCTTTCTCCACGCCGACGCCACACTCGTCTGCGGTGACTATCACTGACAGAACAGAAGCGTGACTCATCGGAGAACACGACGTTCCGCCATTCCCTCATCCAAGTCGCTCTAGCCCGGCACCATGCCAGGCGTGCACGTCTATGCTGTGGAGTCAATGGTAGTCTTCTGAGCGGACGCCGGGAGTGCAGGCCTCCTTCAACCAATCGACGGGAAATTGTTCTGGTCGATATTGGAACAGCCAGGGTGTCTTGCACATGCTGAAGAATGGCGGTTGACGTGGCGTGCGGGGCTGCCACCGCTTGGCGGCGGATGCGCCGATCCTCGCGTGCTGACGTCACTCGGGCTGCGCCTGGACCCCTCGCACGTGCCACATGTCCCTGCGCCAACCATCTTCGCCACAGGCGCTGCACCGTGGACACATCCCTATGGGTATCGGCTGCGATTTGACGAAGCGACCAACCTGCCCTTCTCAGCCCGATCACCATACCCCTCGTAAAGTCGTCTGTCCGTTGACGGCGGCCTGGCATTCTTAGCTATACACGTGTCCTGTGGCACACGACAACACGTTCTACAATGACTGTCGGCTGAGAAATCACGGTACGAAGTGGGCCATTCGCCAACGCCGTGTCCCATTTATCGTTCGCTACGTGCGCAGCACAGCGGCGCATTTCACATCATGAGCATACCTCAGTGACGTCAGTCTACCCTGCAGTTGGCATAAAGTTCTGACCACTCCTTCTTGGTGTTGCATTTGCTCTGTCAGTCAGTGTATATGTAGTACAGTATATATAGATCGCTCCAAACTGACTTCCATTCATTAATACAGATTATATTTCACCCGCTTCCCTAGTGGTTCTAGGGGCGTCTTACTCCCAAAGTATGTTTTCCAGGTAGTAAGTCATACTTGAAAGTCACACTGGAACATACACACGTCCACTATCTCGGTCATTTTTGACAATTTATTTTTTAACCTTCTCACCCCCTATGCCGAAGGGGGCTGAAGTCGGACTTTAAAAATCCGGAATGTTACTATTCATCTCAACGACCCGGAAAACTATGGACTCGGCAGTATATTCGATTATTTCTATATCTCACTCCCCCCTCCCCCACCCTCAATGGGGCTAAACATTGATTTTTAAAAAATCGGGTGTGTTAGTATTCATCTCAGCGACACTATTTTCGATTATTTTTAAGTTCAATCCCCTCGCCCCCACCACAAAGGGGGATGAACTTGGACTTGTAAAATATCCGGAGTCTCACTATTCATCTCAGCGACCCCGACAACTATGGAATCGACACTATTTTTGATTATTTCTATATACCACTCTCCCATCGTCCCCCCATCACGAAGGGGACTGAACTTGAAAAAAATTCCGGAGTATCATTATTCATCTCAGCGACCCCGAAAAGTATGGATTCGACACTACTTTCGATTATTTTTATATCTCAGCCCCTTCGTCCCCCGCCCCTAAGAGTTCCTGGAGTGTCCTACCCTCACGTGGTTTGTCTCCTGATACTAAAAATTCGAGGTGTACAATTCTCCCCGGTGACCCCGAATACTATGTCTTCGACACTATTTCCCCAAAGGGGGATGAACTTGGACTTATAAAATATCCGGAGTCTCACTATTCATCTCAGCGGCCCGGACAACTATGGATTCGACACTATTTTCGATTATTTGTATATATATCACTCTCTCATCGCCCCCACCACGAAGGGGGCTGAAGTCGGACTTTAAAAATCCGGAATGTTACTATTCATCTCAACGACCCGGAAAACTATGGACTCGGCAGTATATTCGATTATTTCTATATCTCACTCCCCCCTCCCCCACCCTAAATGGGGCTAAACATTGATTTTTAAAAAATCGGGTGTGTTAGTATTCATCTCAGCGACACTATTTTCGATTATTTTTAAGTTCAATCCCCTCGCCCCCACCACAAAGGGGGATGAACTTGGACTTATAAAATATCCGGAGTCTCACTATTCATCTCAGCGACCCCGACAACTATGGAATCGACACTATTTTTGATTATTTCTATATACCACTCTCCCATCGTCCCCCCATCACGAAGGGGACTGAACTTGAAAAAAATTCCGGAGTATCATTATTCATCTCAGCGACCCCGAAAAGTATGGATTCGACACTACTTTCGATTATTTTTATATCTCAGCCCCTTCGTCCCCCGCCCCTAAGAGTTCCTGGAGTGTCCTACCCTCACGTGGTTTGTCTCCTGATACTAAAAATTCGAGGTGTACAATTCTCCCCGGTGACCCCGAATACTATGTCTTCGACACTATTTCCCCAAAGGGGGATGAACTTGGACTTATAAAATATCCGGAGTCTCACTATTCATCTCAGCGGCCCGGACAACTATGGATTCGACACTATTTTCGATTATTTGTATATATATCACTCTCCCATCGCCCCCACCACGAAGGGGTCTGAACTCGGACTTTAAAAAATTCCGGAGTGCCGCTATTCGTCTCAGCGACCCCGGAAAGTGTGCATTCGACACTACTTTCGACGATTTTTACAGTATATCCCCTAGATCGCCGCCCTTAAGCGTTCCTGGGGTGTCCTACCCCCAAGTGGTTTGTCTCCTCATACTAAAAATCCGAAGTGTACAATTCACCTCGGCGATTCCTAAAACTATGTATTCGACACTATTTTCGATTAATTTTATATATCACTCCCCCCCTCGCCCTCCACCCCAAAGGGGGATGAACTTGGACTTATAAAATATCCGGTTTCTCAATATTCATCTCAGCGACGCCGACAACAATGGATTCAAAATTATTTTAGATTATTTTTATGTATCACTCTCTCATCAACCCCCACCCCCACCAAGAAGGGACCTGGTCTGAGATTTTAAAAAAATCCAGAGTGTCACTATTCATCTCAGCGACCCCGAAAAGTATGGATTCGACACTACTTTCGATGAATTTTATATCTCAGCCTCCTCGCCCCGCATGACCCAAAGGGTTCCCGGGGTGTATTACCCCCACGTGGTTTGTCTCCTGATACTAAAAATTCGGAGTGTACAATTCAACCTCGGCGACCTCGAAAACTATGTATTCGACACTATTTTCGTTTAATTTTATATATCACTCCCCCTCGCCCCCCACCCCAGAGGGGGCTGAACATAGACTTTAAAAAATCCGGAGTGTCACTATTCATCTCAGCGACCCCGAAAAGTATGGATTCGACACTATTTTCGTTAATTTGTATATCTGACCCCCTCTCCCCCCTCGCCCGTAAGGGTTCCTGGGCTGTCTTACCCCCACGTGATTTGTTTCCTGATACTAAAAATTCGGAGTGTACAATTCAACCTCGGCGAGACCGAAAACTATGTATTCGACACTATTTTCGTTTAATTTTATATATCACTCCCCCCTCGCCCCCTACCCAAAAGGGAGCTAAACTTTGACTTTAAAAAAATCGGGAATGTCACTATTTATCTCAGTGACCCCGAAAACTGTGGATTCGACACCTTTTACAATTTTTGTATACCTTGCCCCCCTGACCCCCACTCCTAAGGGAGCTACGGATGGCTTACCCCCAGAGTGCTCGTCTTCGGATAGTAAATCATAAGTGTACCAAGTTTGGTTGAAATTGCTCGAGTGGTTTAGGAGGAGATGTGTCATTTACACACATACATCCATTTTTATATATAGTAAGATAATTTCGCTGTTGTAGAATCCTGAAGCTGACGTTGCCATGGTTACGGCAGTTCATTACTTTATCGGATTCCTAGAATAGGGGTAATGTGGTGCCAATATCTCCGTAACTGTTGGTTTTAGGGCCTTAAAACATGGTTTTCGGGCCCGTATGGCTTACCGAGTTTTGTTCTTTGCGTCAAGAGGATTAAATCGAGCTTTGTCTCGTCCTTATACGACAAATTCGATATTTTGCCTATATTAGCCTATTATTTTTATACCTCCCCACCCCTGTACCCCCCACCAGGAATTGTTTTGAAAATAAAATATAGCCCATGTTACTCACTGGCAATGCAGCTTTCTATAGGTGAAGTAATTTTTAAAATCGTTTCAGTAGATTTTGAGCCTATTCGTTACAAACAAACAAATTTTTCCTCTTTATAATATTAGTATAGAAGTATAGATGGATTTATGTGTGTAAATGACACATCTCCTCCTAAATCACTGGAGTAATTTCAATCAAATTTTGAACACTTATTATTGCTATCTGGAGAGGAGCATTGCAGGGGTTAGCCATCTCTATCCCCTTTAGGGGTAGGGGGTCAGGAGGGATAGGTATAAAAATAATCGAAAATAGTGTCGAATCCATAGTTTTCGGGGTCGCTGAGATGAATAGTAACACTCCGAATTATTTAAAGTCAAAGTTCAACCCCCTTTGCGGGGTAGCGAGGGGGCAGTGAGGTATAAAATTAATCGTAGTTTTGAATCCATAGTTTTCGGGGTCGTTGAGATGAATAGTAACACTCCGGATTTTTAAAGTCAAACTTCAGCCCTCTTTGCGGGGGGGGCGAGGGGGGAAACGAGATATAAAAATAATCGAAAATAGTATCGAATCCATAATTTTGAGGGTTGCTGAGATGAATAGTGACAGTCCGGAAATTTTTAAATCCAGGATAATCCCCCTTTTGGGTGCGAGGCGAGGGGCGAGTGAGATATAAAAGTAATCGAAAATAGTGTCGAATCCATAGTTTTCTGGGTCGCTGAGATGAACAGTAACACACCGAATTTCTTAAAGTCAAAGTTTAGCCCCCTCTGCGGTGGGGGGTGAGGGTGTAGTGAGAAATAAAAATAATCGAAAATAGTGTCGAATCCATAGTTTTCGGGGTCGCTGAGATGAATGGTGACACTCCGGAATTTCTTAATGCCCAAGTTCAGCCCCCTTTTGGGAAGGGGGAGTGAGATACAAAAATCGAAAATAGTGTCGAATCCATAGTTTTCGGGGTAGTTGAGATGAACAGTAACACTCCGGATTTCTTTTAAGTCCAAGTTCTTCCCCTTTTTGAGTGGGAGGCGAGGGACGAGTTAGATATAAAGTAATCGAAAATAGTGTCGAATCCATAGTTTACGGAGTCTCTGAGGTGAATAGTAACACTCTGGATCTTTTTATTAAAGTCCAAGTTCAGCTCTCTTGGGGGGGGGGGGAATGAGATAAAAAATTTAAAAATAGTCAAAAATAGTGTGGAATCCATAGCTTTTGGGGTCGCTGAGAGGATCAGTACCGCTCCGGATTCTTTTAAGTCCAAGTTCAGTCCGCTTTTTGGTGGGGGCGAGGGAGGAGGTGAGATATAAAAGTTCAGGCCCCTTTGGCATAGGGGGTGAGAAAGAGTGAAAAAATAAAATGACTCAAATGTTGGAGATTATGGATGTATGTGTGTGTTTTCCAGCATAGCTGTCAACTAAATGTGGTACAAATATATTTTACTATCTGTGAAAAATATTGTTGGGGCAACACTCCCCTCGAACATACAAGGGAGGAAGCAAAAAATAAATAGAGCTAAAAACGACCGATATTAGTGTCGAACCCATAGTTCTGAGGACTACTGGACCGATTTCAACCAAACTTGCTACACGTATGACTTACTATCAGAAGACTAACCACCTGGGGATAAGACACCGCTGGCACCCTTATTAGTTGGAAGTGTGGGGTGGGAAGAAAGAGTAATCGAAAATAGTGTCGAATCCATAGTTTTTTGGGCTCGCTGAGATGATAGTGACACTCCGGATGTATTAATGTCCAAGTTCGACCCCCTTTGGCATTGTGGGTGAGTGAAGGTGAAAAAGAATATTTCCAAAATGACCGAGATAAAGAACGTATGTGTGTACGTTCCAGCACAGCTCTCTAGCAATATTGATACAAGTATTACTTACTGTCTGGAAAAGAGACGTATGTGTGTACGTTCCAGCATAGCTCTCTAGCAATATTGATACAAGTATGACTTACTGTCTGGAAAAGAGACGTATGTGTGTACGTTCCAGCATAGCTCTCTAGCAATATTGATACAAGTATGACAAACTGACTGGAAAAGAGACGTATGTGTGTACGTTACAGCATAGCTCTCTAACAATATTGATACAAGTATGACTTACTGTCTGGAAAAGAGACGTATGTGTGTAAGTTACAGCATAGCTCTCTAGCAATATTGATACAAGTATGACTTACTGTCTGGAAAAGAGACGTATGTGTGTACGTTCCAGCATAGCTCTCTAGCAATATTGATACAAGCATGACTTACTGTCTGGAAAAGAGACGTATGTGTGTACGTTACAGCATAGCTCTCTAGCAATATTGATACAAGTATGACTTACTGTCTGGAAAAGAGACGTATGTGAGTACGTTACAACATAGCTCTCTAGCAATATTGATACAAGTATGACTTACTACCTGGAAAAGAGACGTATGTGTGTACGTTCGAGCATAGCTCTCTAGCAATATTGATACAAGTATGACTTACTACCTGGAAAAGAGACGTATGTGTGTACGTTACAGCATAGCTCTCTAGCAATACTGATACAAGTATGACTTACTGTCTGGAAAAGAGACGTATGTATGTACGTTACAGCATAGCTCTCTAGCAATATTGATACAAGTATGACTTACTGTCTGGAAAAGAGACGTATGTGTGTACGTTCCAGCATAGCTCTCTAGCAATATTGATACAAGTATGACTTACTGTCTGGAAAAGAGACGTATGTGTGTACGTTACAGCATAGCTCTCTAGCAATATTGATACAAGTATGACTTACTACCTGGAAAAGAGACGTATGTGTGTACGTTCCAGCATAGCTTTCTAGCAATATTGATACAAGTATGACTTACTACCTGGAAAAGAGACGTATGTGTGTACGTTCCAGCATAGCTCTCTAGCAATATTGATAAAAGTATGACTTACTGTCTGGAAAAGAGACGTATGTGTGTACGTTCCAGCATAGCTCTCTAGCAATATTGATACAAGCATGACTTACTGTCTGGAAAAGAGACGTATGTGTGTACGTTACAGCATAGCTCTCTAGCAATATTGATACAAGCATGACTTACTGTCTGGAAAAGAGACGTATGTGTGTACGTTACAACATAGCTCTCTAGCAATATTGATACAAGCATGACTTACTACCTGGAAAAGAGACGTATGTGTGTACGTTACAGCATAGCTCTCTAGCAATACTGATACAAGTATGACTTACTGTCTGGAAAAGAGACGTATGTATGTACGTTCCAGCATAGCTCTCTAGCAATATTGATACAAGTATGACTTACTGTCTGGAAAAGAGACGTATGTGTGTACGTTCCAGCATAGCTCTCTAGCAATATTGATACAAGTATGACTTACTGTCTGGAAAAGAGACGTATGTGTGTACGTTCCAGCATAGCTCTCTAGCAATATTGATACAAGTATGACTTACTGTCTGGAAAAGAGACGTATGTGTGTACGTTACAGCATAGCTCTCTAGCAATATTGATACAAGTATGACTTACTGTCTGGAAAAGAGACGTACGTGTGTACGTTACAGCATAGCTCTCTAGCAATATTGATACAAGTATGACTTACTGTCTGGAAAAGAGACGTACGTGTGTACGTTACAGCATAGCTCTCTAGCAATATTGATACAAGTATGACTTACTGTCTGGAAAAGAGACGTATGTGTGTACGTTCCAGCATAGCTCTCTAGCAATATTGATACAAGTATGACTTACTGTCTGGAAAAGAGACGTATGTGTGTACGTTACAGCATAGCTCTCTAGCAATATTGATACAAGTATGACTTACTACCTGGAAAAGAGACGTATGTGTGCACGTTCCAGCATAGCTCTCTAGCAATATTGATACAAGTATGACTTACTGTCTGGAAAAGAGACGTATGTGTGTACGTTACAGCATAGCTCTCTAGCAATATTGATACAAGTATGACTTACTGTCTGGAAAAGAGACGTATGTGTGTACGTTACAGCATAGCTCTCTAGCAATATTGATACAAGTATGACTTACTACCTGGAAAAGAGACGTATGTGTGTACGTTACAGCATAGCTCTCTAGCAATATTGATACAAGTATGACTTACTGTCTGGAAAAGAGACGTATGTGTGTACGTTACAGCATAGCTCTCTAGCAATATTGATACAAGTATGACTTACTGTCTGGAAAAGAGACGTATGTGTGTACGTTCCAGCATAGCTCTAGCAATATTGATACAAGTATGACTTACTGTCTGGAAAAGAGACGTATGTGTGTACGTTCCAGCATAGCTCTCTAGCAATATTGATACAAGTATGACTTACTACCTGGAAAAGAGACGTATGTGTGTACGTTACAGCATAGCTCTCTAGCAATATTGATACAAGTATGACTTACTGTCTGGAAAAGAGACGTATGTGTGTACGTTCCAGCATAGCTCTCTAGCAATATTGATACAAGTATGACTTACTGTCTGGAAAAGAGACGTATGTATGTACGTTACAGCATAGCTCTCTAGCAATATTGGTACAAGTATGACTTACTGTCTGGAAAAGAGACGTATGTGTGTACGTTCCAGCACAGCTCTCTAGCAATATTGATACAAGTATGACTTACTGTCTGGAAAAGAGACGTATGTATGTACGTTCCAGCATAGCTCTCTAGTAATATTGATACAAATATGACTTACTGTCTGGAAAGGAGACGTATGTGTGTACGTTCCAGCATAGCTCTCTAGCAATATTGATACAAGTATGACTTACTGTCTGGAAAAGAGGCGTATGTGTGTACGTTCCAGCACAGCTCTCTAGCAATATTGATACAAGTATGACTTACTGTCTGGAAAAGAGACGTATGTATGTACGTTCCAGCATAGCTCTCTAGTAATATTGATACAAGTATGACTTACTGTCTGGAAAAGAGACGTATGTGTGTACGTTCCAGCATAGCTCTCTAGCAATATTGATACAAGTATGACTTACTACCTGGAAAAGAGACGTATGTGTGTACGTTACAGCATAGCTCTCTAGCAATATTGATACAAGTATGACTTACTACCTGGAAAAGAGACGTATGTGTGTACGTTACAGCATAGCTCTCTAGCAATATTGATACAAGTATGACTTACTGTCTGGAAAAGGGACGTATGTGTGTACGTTCCAGCATAGCTCTCTAGCAATATTGATACAAGTATGACTTACTACCTGGAAAAGAGACGTATGTGTGTACGTTACAGCATAGCTCTCTAGCAATATTGATACAAGTATGACTTGCTGTCTGGAAAAGAGACGTATGTGTGTACGTTCGAGCATAGCTCTCTAGCAATATTGATACAAGTATGACTTACTGTCTGGAAAAGAGACGTATGTATGTACGTTACAGCATAGCTCTCTAGCAATATTGATACAAGTATGAATTACTGTCTGGAAAAGAGACGTATGTGTGTACGTTCCAGCACAGCTCTCTAGCAATATTGATACAAGTATGACTTACTGTCTGGAAAAGAGACGTATGTATGTACGTTCCAGCATAGCTCTCTAGTAATATTGATACAAGTATGACTTACTGTCTGGAAAAGAGACGTATGTGTGTACGTTCCAGCATAGCTCTCTAGCAATATTGATACAAGTATGACTTACTGTCTGGAAAAGAGGCGTATGTGTGTACGTTCCAGCACAGCTCTCTAGCAATATTGATACAAGTATGACTTACTGTCTGGAAAAGAGACGTATGAATGTACGTTCCAGCATAGCTCTCTAGTAATATTGATACAAGTATGACTTACTGGCTGGAAAAGAGACGTATGTGTGTACGTTCCAGCATAGCTCTCTAGCAATATTGATACAAGTATGACTTACTGTCTGGAAAAGAGACGTATGTGTGTACGTTCCAGCCCAGCTCTCTAGCAATATTGATACAAGTATGACTTACTGTCTGGAAAAGAGACGTATGTATGTACGTTCCAGCATAGCTCTCTAGTAATATTGATACAAGTATGACTTACTGTCTGGAAAAGAGACGTATGTGTGTACGTTCCAGCACAGCTCTCTAGCAATATTGATACAAGTATGACTTACTGTCTGGAAAAGAGACGTATGTATGTACGTTCCAGCATAGCTCTCTAGTAATATTGATACAAGTATGACTTACTGTCTGGAAAAGAGACGTATGTGTGTACGTTCCAGCATAGCTCTCTAGCAATATTGATACAAGTATGACTTACTGTCTGGAAAAGAGACGTATGTGTGTACGTTCCAGCATAGCTCTCTAGCAATATTGATACAAGTATGACTTACTGTCTGGAAAAGAGACGTATGTATGTACGTTCCAGCATAGCTCTCTAGTAATATTGATACAAGTATGACTTACTGTCTGGAAAAGAGACGTATGTGTGTACGTTCCAGCATAGCTCTCTAGCAATATTGATACAAGTATGACTTACTGTCTGGAAAAGAGACGTATTTGTGTACGTTCCAGCACAGCTCTCTAGCAATATTGATACAAGTATGACTTACTGTCTGGAAAAAAGACGTATGTATGTACGTTCCAGCATAGCTCTCTAGTAATATTGATACAAGTATGACTTACTGTCTGGAAAAGAGACGTATGTGTGTACGTTCCAGCATAGCTCTATAGCAATATTGATACAAGTATGACTTACTGTCTGGAAAAGAGACGTATTTGTGTACGTTCCAGCATAGCTCTCTAACAATATTGATACAAGTATGACTTACTGTCTGGAAAAGAGACGTATGTGTGTACGTTCCAGCATAGCTCTCTAGCAATATTGAAACAAGTATGACTTACTGTCTGGAAAAGAGACGTATATGTGTACGTTCCAGCATAGCTCTATAGCAATATTGATACAAGTATGACTTACTGTCTGGAAAAGAAACGTATGTGTGTACGTTCCAGCATAGCTCTATAGCAATATTGATACAAGTATGACTTACTGTCTGGAAAAGAGACGTATGTGTGTACGTTCCAGCATAGCTCTATAGCAATATTGATACAAGTATGACTTACTACCTGGGATAAATAATATTGTAGGGGTAAGAGACCCCTAGCCCATTAGCGTAGGGGTGAAATATAAAAATAAATCGAAAACGACCCATATTTCCGTCGATAGTTTTCGGGGTCGCTGAGATGAATTGTGACACTCTGGATGCCGTTTAACACAAAGTTCTGTCCCGATCGGCAGAGGGAGTTGAGAACGAGTGAAGAAAAAAATGTCGAAAGTGACCAAGTTTACAGACGTATGTGTATATGTTCTAGCATACCTCTCAACGAAACATGATATGAATTACCTGGAGGAAATTACTAGAGGGGTACGATTCAGCTAGAAAAGCTAGCGGCGGAGTTCAATTATAAAAAAAGTACGAAAAGAGGGTGGAAATATTAAAATAGTAAACAACGACAAATATTAATGTGCAATCCATAGTGGTGGGGTGAAGAATGACACTCCGGATGTCTTTGAAGTCCATAATCGGCCAGCATTGGCATGAGGATGAGAAGGGGAGAGAAGGAAAATATCCAAACTTATGGAAATTACGCATGTATGTATGATTCTTCCAGCATAGCCCTCATACAGTGTTGGTACACATATGACTTACTATCTGAAATAAGTACTTCCTAAGAGAGGAAGTGAAATATAAAAATAAACGAAAACGACTGATATCAAAGTTGAATCCATTGTTTACGAGGTCGCTGAGCTGAACTGTGACACTCTGGATGCTGGTTAAGTCATACTTCAGCTGCAGTCAGAATGGAGGTTGAGAAGGGGTGAAAATTAATGTAAAAATAACAGAGATTATAGATGTATGTATGTTCCAGTATAGTTCTCAACGAAAGTGCGTAAACGTATGACTTACTATCTGAATAATATACTGTTAGGGGGGATATACTCCTAGCACTCCTAGGGAATGGGCGGGAGGTAAAGTATAAAAGTACACGAAAACGTCAGATATTAATGTCGAATCCATTTTTAAGAGTTCGCTGAGTTGAACTGTGACACTCGAGATGCTAGCTAAGTCCTACTTCAGCCGTAATCAGATTGGAGGTTGAGAAGGAGTGAAAATAAATGTAAAAATGACCGAGATTATGGTTGTACATGAGTATGTTCCAGAATAGCTCTCAACGAAGCTTGATATACATATGACCATCAGGAGAAAAGAAAAACCTGTGCAGATGCAACATCCCAAGCCCCGCTAAGGTTGGGGAGTGGGAGGGGATAACATGTAAAAGTAATGGAAAGTAACCAATATTAATGTCGTCCGACTCCTTGGCTGAACGGTTAGCCTAGCGGCCTTCGGTTCAGTGGGTCCTGGATTTGATCCCCTGCAGGATAGGGGATTTTAATCGCTTGTGATTAATTATTCTGACTCGGGGACAAGGAGTTTGTGTTTGTCCCAACACTTCTTCATAATCAGGCAACATACTACACTACCAACCACGACAGAAACACGCAATAGTGATTATATTCCTCCATATAGGATTGGAGTCAAGAAGGGCATCCGGGCGTAAAACAGGGCCAAAACCACAAGTACGACGCAGTTCGTTCCCTCAAAACCACAGATGTGGAAAAAGTGATAGAAGAGCCTATATTAATGTCGAATCCTTGTTTACGTGTCGCTGAGATGAATTATTTTTACGCTCTGGATACCGTGAAAAGTCGACGTTTAGAACCCATTGAAACGGGGGCTGAGATGGGCTTAAAAGTAAATAGTCTAAAATGACCGAGATTAGTGTTGAATCCACTGCTTTTGGGGTCGCAAGGCTGACTGGTGGCAGTCCCAATGACAGTTGAAATCGTGTACATCGTGTCTATTGTGCGACGGGTAAATACATATAGTTATCATTTATTATATTTCTGACAGGGTCAAAGTCAAATACTTCCCAGTCAATTCGAGCTTCCATAACGATAAAGTTTTACTCGAAAATTAAATAATATAACACTTTAAATCGTTCAAACACCACTGTCGGCAGCCCTGAAGATGGCTTTCCGTGGTTCCCCATTTTCACACCACGCAAATGCTGGGGATGTACCTTAATTAAGGCCAATGCCGCTTCCTTCCCACTCCTAGGCCTTTCCTGTCCCATCGTCGCCATAAGACCTATCTGTATCGGTGTGACGTAAAGCAAATAGCAAAAAAAAAAAAAAAAAAACTATAAATCTAACACATTTCAATAACTCTAAAACTACATCATAGATCATAAAACATCAATCAACATTTCGAAAAGGAATTCTATAAAAATTCACTTCAAACAAAACTAACTGGTCACACAAATCTGTAAGCTAAACATTCAAAAAAATAACCGGGTAACGCCGGGTACTACAGCTAGTTTATATATATATATATATATATACACTTTATTCTGGTTATACTAGTTATTTCTGGGTTCGCTGGTGTCACCCAGGCTCATTTTGGTGTTGGCCAGGGATTTAAAACCGGATGACGTTCCTGACACCGCGTGATTCTTGACCCAGGATCGACCGCGATTCGAGTCTCAGTCTTCCGGGTCGGACACTAGCAGCTTAGCCACTGAGCTAATCACACCCCACATTTCTATATATGTTTAGTAGTTTGTTCTTGTGTACCGGTATATATTGTATTTCATTTTCACTATTTTTCAACTTACATTTATAGACAAATTCATCATCTGTTTACCCTCCAGGGTCGGCTTTTTCCCTCGGACACAGCGAGGGATCCCACCTCTACCGCCTCAAGGGCAGTGTCCTGGAGCTTCAGACTCTTGGTCGGGGATACAACTGGGGAGAATGACAAGTACCTCGCCCAGGCGGCCTCACCTGCTATGCTGAACAGGGGCCTTGTGGAAGGATGGGAAGATTGGAAGGGATAGACAAGGAAGAGGGAAGGAAGCGGCAGTGGCCTTATGTTAGGTAGCATCCCGGCATTCGCCTGGAGGAGAAGTGGGAAACCACGGAAAACCACTTCCAGGATGGCTGAGGTAGGAATCGAACCCACCTCTACTCAGTTGACCTCCCGAGGCTGAGTGGACTCCGTTCCAGCCCTCATACCACTTTTCAAATTTCGTGGCAGAGCCGGGAATCGAACCCGGGCCTCCGGGGGTGGCAGCTAATCACGCTAACCACTACACCACAGAGGCGGACTATAGCCAAATTAATTATTTAATTGCATAAAAGTTCATCATTTTTCTTGCGAATAGACCTATACCTAGTTCCTTGGGACCACGCTTGTTCAATCATTTGGCTTTGATCTTCGCCAGTGGCGTATGCCGGGATTAAGACGTGGGCTACTACTAGATAGTTGGTTTAGTGAACGTCAAGCGTTGAGCGTTTTGAGCTGCAGCCGATAGCCACCGGAGTAGCTTGAGTTGTTATCAAGGCTGTTTTACAAGCTACTGCCCTGGCCTCTGCTACCGTCAATACTCAACACCTCATCAGTGGACATGGTAGCGTAAAGTTCAGCAAATTGAAGTCCGGTCCGTGGCTAAACGGATAGAATGCCTGTCTTTGGTCCTATGGCCTCGGTTCAATTGTCAGAATCAACCCCCTCAATCCCCTGGCTTTTGGAATGGGTGTTTATGACGTCTTCGCCATTCATTCCAAGCTCAGTAAGTCACCAACAAACCTATCCAGATGCCATGTATTATTATTATTATTATTATTATTATTATTATTATTAGTAGTAGTAGTAGTAGTAGTAGTAGTAGTAGTAGCAGCCAACGGCCGTAGCCGTGTTGAAACACCGGATACCGTGAGATCTCCGAAGTTAAGCAACATTGGGCGTGGTCAGGAGTTGGATGGGTTGCCACGCGCTGTTGGTGGGGGTAAGGGAATGGAGGAGCGGAAAGGAACTGGCCACCCTACCGCACGTAAACTCCGGCACAGGAACACCTCTGCGGAGGTTCGGACCTGCCTTCGGGCAGAATAACCCTTACCGCATTATTATTATTATTATTATTATTATTATTATTATTATTATTATTATTATCATTATTATTATACATAAACATATACATCCTCATTACAGACCGTTATGCTCTTCAGCGTTCAGTCTGCAAGCCTCTGTGAATTTACTAAGTGTCACCAGAATCCTCTATTTGCAATTAGCGCTGTGGCCTCATTTAGTTTTATACCACTTATCTTTAAATCGTTAGAAACTGAATCTAAACATTGTCGTCTTTGTCTCCCTCTGCTTCCCTTACCCTCTATAATAGAGTCCATTATTCTTCCAGGTAACCTATCCTCCTCCATTCGCCTCACATGACCCCCTCACCGAAGCTGGTTTATGCATACAGCTTCATCCATCGAGTTCACTCCTTAGTCTTTATCTCCTCATTCCGAGTTCCCTCCTGCCATTGTTCCCACCTGTTTGTACCAGCAATCATTCTCGCTACTTTCATGTCTGTTACTTCTAACTTATGAATAAGATATCCTGAGTCCACCCAGCTTTCCCTCCCGTAAAGCAAAGTTCGTCTGGAAACAGAACGATATAAAGATAGTTTCATCCGGGAGCTGACTTCCTTCTTACAGAATACTGTTGATCGCAACTGCGAACTCACTGCATTAGCTTTACTGCACCTTGATGCATTCTCACTTACTATATCCCGGGAGAACACACATCCTAAATACTTGAAATTATCTACCTATTCCAGCTTTGTATCACCAATCTGACATTCAATTCTGCTGAATTTCTTTCCTTGAGACATCAATTTAGTCTCCGAAAGGCTAATTTTCATACCATACACATTGCACCTATTTTCAGGCTCCAATATATTAGACTGCAGGCTTTCGGCAAAATCTCCCATTAAGACCAAGTCGTCAGCATAGGCTAGACTGCTTACTACATTTCCACCTAACTGAATCCCTCCATGCCACTTTATACCTTTCAGCAGATGATCCAAAGGTGAAAGGTTACAGCCTTGTCTAACCCCTGTAAGTACCCTGAACCAAGAACTCATTCCACCATCAATTATCACTGAAGCCCAATTGTCAACACAAATGCCTTTGATTGATTTTAATAATCTACTCTTGATCCCATAGTCCCCGAGTATGGGGATCATATTTTCCCTCGGTACCCTGCCATATGCTTTCTCTAGATCAACGAAACATAAACACAGCTGTCTATTCCTCTCGTAGCATTTTTCAACTACCTGAAGCATGCTGAAAATCTGATCCTGTCAGCCCCTCTGTGGTCTGAAACTACACTGGTTTTCATTCAACTTCCTCTCGACCACTGGTCGCACCCTCCCTTCCAAGACGCCAATGAATAATTTTCCTTGTATACCAATCAATGAGACGCCTCGATAGTTGTTGCAATCATTCCTGTTCCCTTGCTTGTAGATACTTACAATTACTGCTTTTGTCCAATCTGAAGGTACCTTACCAACACTCCATGCTAATCTTATTGTTCTATGAAGCCATTTCATCCCTGCCTTCCCACTATACTTCACCATTTCAGGTCTAATTCCATCTATTCCAGCTGCTTTATGACAATGGAGTTTATTTACCAACCTTTCCACTTCCTCAAGCGTAATTTCACCAACATAATTTTCTTCCTTTTCACGAGCGCGTTGTTTGCCATACCACCATGAAAATTTTCTTTGACACTGAAAAGATTTTCAAAATATTCCCTCCACCTGTCCAGTGATTCTCTGGGATACATTAAGATTTCACCCGAATTACCCAAAACATTGTTCTTTTCTTTTAACCCTCCCTTCCTAAGATTCTTTATTATTGTCCAAAAGGTTTCCTTGCTGCTTGACCTAGCCTTTCCAGGTTATTACCAAAATCTTTGCACGACTTCTTTTTGGATTCAACAACTACTTGTTTCGGTCTGTTTCTTTCACCTACGTACGATTCCCTGTCTGCATCAGACCTCGTTTGAATTCATTTCTGATAAGCCTTCTTTGTACGTTTACAAGCTGCCCTCACTTCATCATTCCACCAAGATGTTCACTTTTTCTCATCTTCACACACAGTTGTTCCTAGGCATTCCCTTGCTGTTGCTACTACAGCATCCCTGTATGCCACGGATTCTCTTTCTATATCCTGAACCTGCTTACTGTTTACTGTTCGGAACTTCTCACTAATTATTTCCATGTACTCCTGTCTAGTTCCTCGTCCTGGAGATTTTCTGCTCTTATTCGTTCGCAGACAGATTTCACTTTCTCTACCCTAGGCCTAGAAATACTGTACTTCGTTCACTACAGATAAGATAGTGGTCTGTTCCATCGAAAATTCCCCGAAAAACGCGTACATTCCTAACAGATTTGAAGTCGGTTATTATATAGTATATTATGGATCTGGTACCCCTAGACTCCCATGTGTAGCGGTGAATAGCTTTATGCTTGAAGAATGTATTCGTAACTGCTAAACCCATACTAGGACAGAAGTCCAGCAGACGCTTCCCATTCCTATTAGCTTCCATATTTTCCCCACATTTACCAATCACCCTTCCGTATCCTTCAGTTCTATCTCCAACTCTTACATTGAAATCGTCCATTAGCACTATCCTATCCATGCTGTTGGCCCTGACTACGATGTCACTCAATGTTTCATAAAACTTGTCAATTTCATCCACATTTGCACCCTCACATGGTGAATTATTATTGTTGTTGTTGTTATTATTATTATTATTATTATTATTATTATTATTATTATTATTATTATTATTATTATTATTATTATTATTATTATTATTATTATATTAAAAATTTTAATTTTACACTATTACCATTAAGATCCATCGTTCACCGGTTTATTAGCTTCCTCGAGCGATCAGTGGTGGTGTCCGACCCATCATCACGGATTCTGTTCCGTCCAACAAAAGGCAACACTATACCTTAAAGATTGCATTTTATTTTAGCAGATCTATGTATTTAAAAAAAATATAGTCTGTTACTCCTAGAACTATATTACTCCTAAAACAGCAGCCCTACAGTGTCTTCCTACAAGGATGTAGAAGTAAAAGGGAGTGACTCTGTTATCTATATTATGAAGTCAGAAGTATGAGGTGAAAAAGTATATACGATGAGGAACGCATGGTTGCTCGTTACCAGTGGCGATCTAATGGAGCGAAGCCTAGTACACCTATCCCCCCGCCTTCCACACCTACCGGTCATACAGCGGCAAGCCGCGCGTGCTGAGGCGAAGGGAGAAGAACGCAACGCTTGGATTGCAATATCAGTCTCCGATGCCTTGCTCTCAGAAATACGTGCGACGTGTTTTCTCATTGCTTTCAAGTTTTGTAAATGGAACAATGTGTCAGATGCTTACATTATAATGAGCTTTAGATTTCTATGGTTCTCATTTCAGGTGTGGGCTTCGTCGATAGACTTGGTAGCGCTCAGTATACGGCGCTGATCTTTACCCAGTATTGTTGCATCTTCTTCCGATGTAACTACTTCCTTTCTTCTGAAATTGGGGGCACCCTTCTTCTACATTGGATTTTTCCTGAAAACTATGTACTTTCTTCAGGATCTGTCTCACAACCTGTCTGTTTTGCAAGGCTGTCAGCCCAATTGTTTTATGTCCTCAGTCGCTAGCAGCTGTGTTATAATAACTTTGTTGTTTTGCCAGGATAGTCAGAGAGCCTTTTATCGTCGGGTAGAGGTCTGAATTTTTAAGTCTCGGGTACTCCCCGTCTTCCAGCACCGGCTCACCCGCCCCAAACTTACCTACCATTAAGTTCATCCTACTGTGTGCTCCTTCTTGTTCCTTTACGTCTGTTCATGACTTGATTTGACACTAGTTTTTTTTTTCAATACTTATGATATTAAGAAAATAGCCTTTATGTTTTCCGTTTTCTATATTTGTACGACGCTAATAAAGGTACGGGTGTATTCTGCACAAAGGCAGGTCCGAACCTCCGCAGAGGTGTGCCTGAGCCGGAGTTTATGTGCGGGAGGGTGGCCAGTTCCTTTCCGCTCCTCCATTCCTTTACCCTCCACCAACAGCGCGTGACAATCCATCCAAATCTTGACCACCCCCAATGTAGCTTAACTTCGGAGATCTCACTGTATCCGGTGTTTCAACACGGCTACGGCCGTTAGGCCAATAAAGTGCCTAGTAAAACACTTCAGAAAGAATAACTTGGTGTGTAGTGAAAATAATTGAATGATGGTCCAAAATGTCTTAAAAACATTCCGTATATCTCATCATAATCAAATTTTCCACTTTTGTTTTCAGTAAATGTGTTAACTACAAGAATATTCACAGAGAAGCATTGAAATATGGCATAGATGTTATAGGTCAAATTCAATTATTTTTCAAATGATTGTTTTCATAGTAGTTCTAATGTATTGTATTTAAAAGCCCGTATGTGTTGTTTAGATCTGTTTCGTGGGGGAGAAGGACTGAACCCCCTAACCACCCTCAGACCCTGGGTACGGCATTGAGGCTACGCGTACCAGCATTAAAGAAGTACAACAAACGTCCTTATAACTTACACCGTCCGCACACGGGGAAACACGAAAGCAATAAAAGTCACTAGGTGGTGCTGGCGATATCCGTAGTCTGGGCAGCAGGGCATCCACACACGGGCAACATTTTAGACAGGCAACTCGTACTTTACCTACGATATATTATAGTAGTGTTTTTAAAGGTTTTTGAAGGTCCCACATATTTTTGTCGGTTCATCATTTCGAGTGAGTCAAGTGAGGTACATTAGCTCCCGACGAAGAAGAAACAGAAGGAAGTATTGTGTTAATTCCTACAATCAAAGGAACACACGATACAGGCTATGCGTTGCAGCGAACGAACTGCAAGAAAGTGACGTCATATTTCTTACATTTATAGAATCTAGAATTAGTCATATACTGTACTTGTTGAAATTACTACCCCTGCAACACTGTTGAAAAAATACATTAAGGCAAACATTATTTTTTTAATTATTTTTATTTTTACAGGTTTGTTAAAAGGCAAGAGAAAAGCACATTTACAAAAAATGAATTATAAAAATTTGAACGCGAAATAGTTATAGGTTTCTCGATTGCGCTTATATGAATTATAAGTTTTTACGCTATGAAGGGTTGGATTCCAGTGGATGTTCAAGGGCATGATCAAGGTCATATGCATTGGAGGCTGGTATTTCCATTTGCGGGCTAGTTGGGCCACAATGATCATATGAGGACAAGAAGGTGTTTCTGAAGAACTGGGTAGCTAGCTCCACAAATAGATTCCATCCTGTTACTTCACCAGTTAGGAGTGTCCTTCTTTTGAAGGTTCGTAATTGAGGATCAGACAGTGTCAGAAGGTCGGAACAAGAATGTTCAGAAACTGTGCAGTTCCTTCCTTCGTTCCGGCTTTGGACTGCAGAGTAGTGATGGGAATATCGAATGTTTAAAACTATCGGTAGACTACCGATTGTGAGGCTTGACTATCGAATGTTCATTCGATAGTTTTCATTCGGTTTGAAATCGGTAGTAATAGCCTATACGTTTTGTACTGCGGTACTACTAGTAACTAGTAATAAGTCATTTGCTAGGTTTGCTAGTAACTACCGAAATGTGGATTGTTGTATTATACTACCGATTTGTATAGCATGTTTGTCTTGTTGATAGTGATATAAGCGGAAATATAGGGACTAGTACCAAACGTTACACAATGTTCGAGTGAAGTAATTGGAAAATGAAGTACGTTGGTCTATAAAATAAGATAAAATGTCCCGATTAATGTTATTTTGGTCATTATGTTTCATTTTAAATAACATGCGTTTTCGTGTCCCTAACCACAAGTTAATGAATTTAAGATCGTCTGTTCATAAAATAACAAATGTTAGGTAGTTTCAGACGAAGGTTAGGTTTACACCTTATTGTAATGACACCACATATTAAAGTAATATGGATACAGCAAACAAAACTAAATGAAAAGACAACATATTTTCCTAGGACCAAGTATAGTGCGTATCTTCTTTTTCTTAATCTGCTTACCCTCCAAGGCTGGCTTTTCCCTCAGACTGAGGGAGGGATCTCACCTCTACCGCCTCAAGGACAGTGTCCTGGAGCTTCAGACTCTGGGTCGGTGGATACAACTGGGGAGGATGACCAGTACCTCGCCCAGGCGGCCTCACCTGGTATGCAGCACAGGGGCCTTGGTGGGGGATGGGATGATTGTAAGGGATAGATAAGGAAGAGGGATGGAAACGGCCGTGGCCTTGAGTTAGGTACCATCCCGGCATTTGCCAGGAGGAGAAGTGGGAAACGCCGGGCTAAGTGGCTCAGACGGTTAAGGCGCTGGCCTTCTGGCCCTAACGTGGCAGGTTCGATCCTGGCTCAGTCCGGTGGTATTTGAATGTGCTCAAATACGTCAGCCTCGTGTCGGTAGATTTACTAGCAAGTAAAAGAACTTCCGCGGGACTAAATTCCGGCATCTCGGCGTCTCCGAAGACCGAAAAGTAGTTAGTGAGACGTAAAGCAAATAACATTATTATTATTAGAAGTGGGAAACCACGGAAAACCACTTCCAGGATGGCTGAGGTGGGAATCGAACCCACCTCTACTCAGTTGACCTCCCGACGCTGAGTGGACCCCGTTCCAGCCCTCGTACCACTTTTCAAATTTTGTGGCAGAGCCGGGAATCGAACCCGGGCCTCCATTCATTTAAGGTTTGCACAATATTAAAATTGCATTTATCATTATACAACTTTGATGATGATTGATTGATGTTTGTTATACAACTTTGAATCACATTACTGCTTCTCTTTCATCTTCACCAACAAAGTAAATCTGCAAAAATTCAGGATCTTGATGAGCATTTGGCAATAGACTGCCTATGGAATGATAAATTTGACCTCGTACTTTGAAAGTTGGCATAAAGCCGTGTTGGATGACTTGTTTAGCACCAAAAGATTGCTAATGACGCATCCGCACGCCGATCATAATGAGAGAAGAACAGGTATTGCTTTCGCCTAGCCTGTTTTCCCAATTGTACAGAAGAAATAATTCCTTTAAACTGTAAGCGGCAGCATGACTCACTAATAAAATATAAAACGGTAATAATTCTCCTTGATAAAACAATATTCCTATGTTACAAAAAAGTCGCGAAGAGGTACATTCGAACCTGTATCCTTGTAGTCTGCAGTACGAAGACTTCATCGTTGCGCTATCAACGTTGCGAAACGTAGGAGCTCATTACTTTACTTACAAACATTCGCATATGTAGGCTTATATACTGGTAATTGCGTTTTATTTTCATTGAGGACTTAGTTGTTTACCGTCTTGAAATACACGGAAGCAGAGCGAATTGGCGCTTACACTAATATGTTGAAAAGTGCCGCGGCCATTTTGATAATAAATGACTAACCACTCCAAGACGAAAGAGGTGGCGATTTCAGCGCTGACTAGTGGAAACAATTGTAATTTACGATCCGAATGAAAAACCGAATGTAAACGGAAACAATCGGTTGTAACGGTAGTTGACGACTATCGAATAATTCGGTAGTTTTCATTCGATAGTCCCATCACTACTGCAGAGTACTCTTTTTTTTTCTTTTTCTTTTTTTTTGCTAGTTGTTTTACGTCGCGCCGACACAGATAGGTCTTATGGCGACGATGGGACAGGGAAGGGCTAGGAGTGGGAAGGAAGCGGCCGTGGCCTTAATTAAGGTACAGCCCCAGCATTTGCCTGGTGTGAAAATGGGAAACCACGGAAAACCATCTTCAGGGCTGCCGACAGTGGGCAGAGTACTCTTGTTCACAGCGTAGTACTCTGGGACTGTTCTGTTAACGTTACTTTCGGAGATAAGTTTTACTTCGTTTCTTCCCTGTTGGTTGTTTTCGAGAAATCGGATTAGGATTGGACTGTGACAGTTGCCTCGATTCAGGCAAAGTATTAGCGGACTGTTCATGGGCTAGTGGCAAGGAATCTTGAACATTAGATGTCAACAGAGGTAAAGTCGGAGCAGCTGCTGGTCGTGGTGGCGGAGACGGAGGGGACAGTAGATCCCAGTCCGTTCATTCGGAATCAACAGGTGTTGAAATGAGGGGCGGAGAGCCCAGATCTTCGGGGTCAGTTACCTCGGCTCCTTCAGAATTTGGGGGCAAATTACCTGTAGTACGGTTAGAAGCATTCGTGAACGGCAAACTAAACTGCATGGATTCCCGTAATAAGTCTCTCTTTTTTTTTTTTTTTTTTTTATTGGAGCCGGAGCCGCTTGGGCAACAGTTCTCTATTATCACTAAACAGAGAGGAAAAAATGGAATCGATCCGACACTTCGAAAAATGAAGGTATCGGCCAAAGAAATACAAGGGCTACAAATGGTGTGAAAATGAAGAACTTTCTACGCCTCCATACATCATAACGTCGAGGTCAGAAAAGAGCAAGAGTTGACCAAGTGAGGTCTGATAAGATAGATGAACATGAGGAACCTGGCACAATGCCAGGACTCAGCTAATGGCCCCGTGGTCGCCAATCCCCGCTCCCAAGTTAATAGCCCATGGACCACTTGTAGTCGCCTCTTATGAAGTCAGGGAATACCAGGGGAAACAACTAACATCTAAAGCAGACCCTACACGGTCAGTAATACTGTCAGTACCGAGAAATATTGACAGTAATACTGACCGCGTGTGGACTGGAATGATGGAATGAAGGCCAGTGATCCGGATTTCCTGATCTGCGAGCGTCAGTACTGTAGAGTGGTGGGGATACTGACCGTGTGAGTGCGCTCGTCATTATTTCTCTCAGTATTAACGGAGCAGCGATGGACGGCAGCTGTGTTTCTAACCAAGGCCAAGTAGAGGTACCTGTGGAACAGCCAGCTGATCGCGAGGTATTGCAAAAGTTTATCGAGCTGTATGAAACGCTGCCAGAACTGTGGGATGCTTCCAACCCAGAGTACATGAATAAGAATAAGCGGAATAGGGCGCTTGATAGACTGTTGGTTGTATACTCGAAGTTAAAAGTAAATGCAACCCGTGAGGATGTGAGGAAAAAAATTAATACTTTACGGTCAAATTATCGCAAGGAATTAAAGAAGATAGTGGAATCAAAACGCTCAGGGATTGGTGCAGATGATATATACCAACCATCGTCGTGGGTATTTTATGCGCTTCAGTTTCTCAATAAAGCAGAAGTTCCTGCCGTGCTCAGGGTGCAAGAGGATTCACAGGAGGTTAGTACAGTGTTATTCGTATTACATTAAATACTGGCACACCATTTAATTTCGTTAACAGGTATAAGTTCCAAACAGACCCCTGTTAAAGTCCGAGTCTTTTCAGCGCGTATGAAACTAATGTTTACAAACCTCTGTAACTTGATTGTTGACTGCATGTCAGAACATTGTCTATAAAGTATACCTGTACAACCTTGTCATTGTGGAAACCCAAGATGCAAGTGCTTAAAATGTACATTCCATAGATTAAGAATGGCAAATGTGCCCCACATTGTGGTACATAATCTTCCATTGCGACATTTGTAAATGAAAGGAACATGGTATGACAATAGCATACCTTCCATCTTCGTTTTCAATAGACCACTAACTTGCATAGTTATGTTTGTGTGGTTATTGTAGTACGGACTTGTACAAGGGTCTTTTCGGTACATACACCATTGTTAACCTTTTGTTGAAGCTTCCCTTCATTACAAAAATATTTACACAAGTTGTCTCTTACTGTCTTGGCATTTGTCGAGGTATTCCTATTCAAAGTACCTCTCAGTTCTAAAAGTGTGCATTCACCTGGGTTTTCAGTACCACTTGATTGTAAATAGGTTTGATTAGTTTCTTTTACAAGAAAATTATGTAAATAACAGCAGGCCATTGTTATTATGGCTGCTTTTTTTGGCTCGAGACATATTGACTTTTGAAAGATTCCAAATCTGCTTGACAGTACACCAAAAGTGTTTTCTACTACACTTCGCGCCCGAGAAAGGCGATAGTTAAATTGCCGCCGTTCGTCATTCAATGTTTTCTGTGAATAGGGTTTCATTAGGTGCACATTTAAGGCAAACGCTTCGTCGGCTATAAACACGAATGGGTGCTTGTCGGATGAATATGGCAGTGTCGACGGTTCTGGTAGGTTTAGAGTATTATGCTGGAGACATTCACCAAATTGAGAATGGAAAAGCACGCCTCCATCTGATATGCGTCCATTAATGCCAGCATCTACCATGATGAACTCCTTGTTTGCATTAACCACTGCCAGGAGTACAATGCTAAAGAATCCCTTGTAGTTATAGTACAGGGGCCCAGAATGAGAAGGCTTCTTTATAGCAATGTGTTTTCCGTCGATGGCACCTACGCAGTTCCAAAATTGATATTGTGAGCCAAAACCATGTGCAATGCGATTCCATTCTTCATGTGTTGAAGGCAACTGAAACAACGAAATAATGTACATGTAGTATGTGTTTAAGTTTCCTTCCTAGTCTTAAAATAATTTTTGTTTCAACCCAGCTACAACCATGCTCTTTAATAATATTAACAATTTTATATATTGCATTATAAATAATGATAGATACACACTTTGCAAGAGTAGGTCTAATTTTACTTTCAGAGGGTAGAGTATGAAACACGTGTTTACATAAAGCAGAGTTTAAGCAATCATTCCTGTCTATTTTCAGGGGGCCCAGCATGAATCATCAAATGATCTACGCGAGTCACCTGTTGAAACAGGCCCGATGACGTCATCACCTACCCCTACAACATCCATGTCATCAATAAATAAAATGCAGCCACCAATTAAAAAGCGGAGAGTTCAAGGAAAGGCTTCCAAACAAAACGAACTGCTTGCTTTAGCGTGTGACTACTTGTCACGACCCTCAAATGAGGATGACAAAGAATATAATCTAGCAAAGGTATGGGCACAGCAACTGAAAGAATTAGAACCTCGACAAAAATTGTACGCCGAAAAGGCAATAAGTGACATTCTATTTGAGGCTAGGTTGAGTAACTTAAATAATAATTCAGTGCAAATGAATGTTAACACTAGGCATTCATATGACACAATATACTCTCCATCGTGTTCTACATCTACATCTGCAAGTCCAAGTATTTCGGTGCATGTTCCGAGCCCCCAACCTGAAGTTCAGTATATTGAAACATCTGAAGACGTTCCTATAGACAGAAATATGATCACCCTTTTCACAACTTTTAAACCTACCGGGGAATGAACGGACTAGGTTTAATATTCTGGATAATAGCCTACTATGTACTTGAATTCTGTTCAGTTTCTGATTATTATTATTATTATTATTATTATTATTATTATTATTATTATTATTATTATTATTATTATTTGGATTATTTGACAAAACATAGACCTGATATTCTGTAACTTCTGTTTATAATAAACAAATGTTTGTAATGAATGTCTTACCTTTATGAGCTCTTGCAGAACGTAACACAATACTTCACATGTTTCCACGACTGCTATGCTGATCGAAACTGGTGACATTATAGCGGAAAACTTTAAATCTTCAAAATTTCTACCAGTTGCAAGATACCTCAATGTCACCGATAATCTCTCTGCGACCGATAAACAGCACCGCATGTTTGTATTTTGCCTTATTAGAAAAGGCTCTACCATTCCTAGTAATTTTGCGAATGTACCCTTACTTATTCGGAGATAGTTCTGATAATCTTCTGCTTCGGTATATTGTATTTCCCACAACAACTTCATATGAGAATACTCTTCTCTTTTTCTAAGCCAATCTTTAACCCATCGTTTACGTTTAACACTGCGTTTCGTGCCGAGTGCTAACACGATAGCTACACATGCCCGTCTTTTACGATCCATTTTGATAGAATACCGTAATGGTAAGCAAGTACACTAGTACTGACGAAAATATTGACAGTAATAATAATCATGTAAGGTCACTACAGTACTGATGCGTACTGTCAGTATTATTGATTCAGTATTACTGACCGTGTAGGTTCCGCTTAATTCTAACATTCCCCCATCCACTACCCGAGGCAATGGTGGTGTGACCGCAGCCCTAAGAGGAAGTACAACTAGGCAACCATCCTCCACACAATACCAATCAGGTAGTAAAAGTTAGAGGGGTGAAACACTTCAAAAAACGAAGGCATCGGTCAAAGAAAGTCAAGGGCCACGGAGGGCGCGAAAATGAATGACTCCTTAGGCCTCCACAGGCAACACCGTCGGGGTCGGAAAAGAACAAGAATCGAACAAGGGAGGTCGAAGAGGTCAGATGAAAGTGAGGAGCCAGGCGCAAGCAAAGAGGAAACAACGTCAGGACTCAGCCAAGCGCCCCGCTGTCGTCAACATGCGCTCCCAAGTCGAGAGACCCTGGGATATACCCGAGGCAGAAAGGTTGGCTGAACAGTAAGAGAACTGAAAAGTCACGAGGTTAGGATAGGAAGGAAACAGAAATGAAGAAAAAAGAGCAGAGACACCTCTCAGGCAACTCGAGGCCCTACTGGCCCTACTCCGAGGCCAATATATCGTGAGTCATGAGTAACCTTAGCTGGCACAGCCTCGGGATCAACAAGCACACAAGTCCCCACAACGACATTAAGGTCATGATGCGACTAGAGGGGGTATTATTGTTATTTATTCACAAAATGTAATTGTCTTCGCTACGTTAGTTGGCCTGTCGTTTTCCGAACAAAACGAGACCGGAATGTTTCATATCGGTCGACGGATTCACTCGCTCAATCAATCAATCAATCAATCAATCAGTACTGATCTGCATTTAGGGCAGTCGCCCAGGTGGCAGATTCCCTATCGGTTGTTTTCCTAACCTTTGCTTAAATTATTGCAAAGAAATTGGAAATTTATTGAACATCTCCCTTTGTAAGTTATTTCAATACCTAAATTCCCTTACTATAAACGAATATTTGCCCCAATGTGTCCTCTTGAATTCCAGCTTTATCTTCATATTGTGATCTTTCCTACTTTCAAAGACACCACTCAAACTTATTCGTCTACTAATATCATTCCACGCCATATCTCCACTGACAGCTCGGACCATATCACTTAGTTGAGAAGGTTGTCTCCTTTCTCCGAAGTCTTCCCAGCAAAAACTTTGAAACTTGTTTGGAACGCTATTCTTTTGTCGGTAATTATCCAGAACAAATCGAGCTGCTTTTCTTTGGATTTTTTCCAGTTCTCGAATTAGGTAATCCTGGTGAAGGTCTCATACACCTGAATCGTACAATACTCTAGTTGGGGTGTTATCAGAGACATATATTGTACCCTTGGAAATGAGGCAGTTTGGGTGCATTATGCCCTCTCCTTTACATCCTTACTACAACCCCTAAATACCCTTATAACCCTATGCAGAGATCTGTACCCTTTATTTACAATCCCATTTATGTGATTACCCCAACGAAGTTCTTTCCCTATATTAACAACCAGGTAGGCCTATAGTCCACTCACCTTTTAGCGATATTACTTTGTACGAGGTGAGGGGTAAGGAGGGAGCTCTCCCGGTTCCGGTTATACTGCCAACTGAATGGGAATGAAATCTGCATTGAATCGATAATATGATCGATCAATATGAATTTTCTAAACATTTATTATCATACGCCAAAAACTGTGTCACACATACATTATTAAACATGTATATAACATTTCTCGATGCGAATCTTGTTCCTAGCAAGAATTATATGGTTTGGCTTTGCTGTGTAAACAACAACAGTACTAGTACGTAAAGTGTACGCCAAACCGAAGCCTACTAGATACTAGAAGGCCTGGACAGAGAGCCAATTTCTTGCATTAAAAGCGGGGTAATAGTTTTTCTCTTTTCCACCGCTAGGTTCGCGTTTATGTTCTGTTGTTTGGCGCGAATTCTATGATTACGTGTTACTGCAACATGTTTTATGAGAAGAAATAACATATTAAACTTCGTTTTATAAGGAAATACTTTATCTAACATGAAATATGAAGAGTTTTGTCGTTTTTAAATTTATTTGGTCTCACGATTTGCAATATATGGATGGTTGCTGAGATGCACTTAACATTTGTTTAGTTATGTGCTTCCAAATTACCGTGAAGGTGGTGGTGGTGTTTATTGTTTTAAGAGGAAGTACAACTAGGCAACCATCCTCTATAAAACACTAATCAGAGAGAGAAAGTGGAAGGAACCAGACAGTTCGAAAAATGAAAGTATCGGCCAGAGGAAGACAAGGGCCACAAAGGGCGTGAAAATGAAAGACTCTCTAGCCCTCGGAAACCTAATAACGTCGGGGTCGGCAAAGAACCAGAGTTGACCAAGGAAGGGCGGGTAGGATAGATGAAAGTGAGGAGCCTGGCACAAGTAAGTGGAAGAAATGCCAGGACTCAGCTAAGGGCCCCGTATTCGCCAACCCACGATCCAAATTTCAGAGCCCCTGGGTCCAATTGCCGTCAAGTTTCTCTTTCCATTCTGTGGGTTAAGGTGGTTTATTGTTGTGTGCCTAACTGCACATCTGACACAGCGAAGAAATATACACAAATATAAATTTTCATCTTTTTCCTAAAGATCCGAGTTTAGGGGACAAATGGAGGCTTGCTATTTCTCGACAGGGCAGCAGAAAAAGATCTCTTTGGGCTTCTAATGATAACTCCAGAATATGTAGCTTGCACTTTGTAGAATCAGATTACAGTGTAAGTACAGTGAGGGAAATTCTGCTCCCCGGCAAAGTGCCGGCGCAAATTCGTCTTCTTCTTAAAAATGTATTAATATTTACAACGCGGGCGTTAGGATATCTCGGAAAATGTAACCTTGTCCGAAAGCTGAAATTCCTCACCGCTCCAAAGTTTAAAGAGACGTTTCAGTGCAGCGACTGTGATCAAGAACACCTCACATACGTTATACTTACAAAATTTGTCAGGCCTGTTCTTGATACTAATGCAAAGAAAGAGACTAAAGAGTGTGATGTATACAACAAATTCAAGAGCAAGCCTCCGAGCAGAAAAGTTTTGAAATTATAGAAATAGGGAAAATCTTGTGAGTACTTCTATTTAGGCCTATTTCCCTATCCTTTATTCTTGTGTGATAATCAAGTGCTAAATGATAGAAATATATGAAGTGTAGTGTGTTCTAAGTTGTTTTATATATTTATATCTGATTCACACCGGGCATAATAATAATAAAATGTATTACTTCGCGTTATTGTATGAATCTTCAATATAAGGATATAGACAGAACATGAGAACAACAGAACATAAACGCGATCCAAGCGGCCATTGCATAAACAACTTTGTTCGCCCAGAAATGTGTCGCCTTGTCCAGGCCTTCTATTATAGCGTAGGCAACGGCCAAACATAAGCGATTCATAGTTTGTGTTTCAAATGTTGTCAGTACGAATCTCGAATATAACCGAGATCGACCGATTCAGCACTAGGGTGTGCAAGTATCACTAAAAGGTGCGCGTACTGTACTTACAACGATCCCATAAGGAATTTTCACCCCATCAACACAGTAATTTAAACTGGGAGGACTTTCCCTATTTGTCAAACTCACAACCTTTTAACCTCATTTATCACCTGTCTATCTTACAACACCATCGGGGTCATTTTGCAGTTTCTCACAGTCTTGTAACTTATTTATTACTCTATAAAAAATAACATCATCCGTAAAAAGCCTTATCTCTGATTCCACTTCTTTACTCATATCATTTATATACACTGACTGACAGAGCAAATGCAACACCAAGAAGGAGTGGTTCGAAAGGGATGAAAGTTGGGGAAAAAACAGAGACGGCACGGACGAATAATTGATGTTTATTTCAAACCGATATGCAGGTTACACAATGCGCACGGCATCGACTCAGTAGGATGTAGGACCACCGCGAGCGGCGATGCACGCAGAAACACGTCGAGGTACAGAGTCAATAAGAGTGCGGATGGTGTCCTGAGGGATGGTTCTCCATTCTCTGTCAACCATTTGCCACAGTTGGTCGTCCGTACGAGGCTGGGGCAGAGTTTTCAAACGGCGTCCAATGAGATCCCACACGTGTTCGATTGGTGAGAGATCCGGAGAGTTCGCTGGCCACGGAAGCATCTGTACACCTCGTAGAGCCTGTTGGGAGATGCGAGCAGTGTGTGGGCGGGCATTATCCTGCTGAAACAGAGCATTGGGCAGCCCCTGAAGGTACGGGAGTGCCACCGGCCGCAGCACATGCTGCACGTAGCGGTGGGCATTTAACGTGCCTTGAATACGCACTAGAGGTGACGTGGAATCATACGCAATAGCGCCCCAAACCATGATGCCGCGTTGTCTAGCGGTAGGGCGCTCCACAGTTACTGCCGGATTTGACCTTTCTCCACGCCGACGCCACACTCGTCTGCGGTGACTATCACTGACAGAACAGAAGCGTGACTCATCGGAGAACACGACGTTCCGCCATTCCCTCATCCAAGTCGCTCTAGCCCGGCACCATGCCAGGCGTGCACGTCTATGCTGTGGAGTCAATGGTAGTCTTCTGAGCGGACGCCGGGAGTGCAGGCCTCCTTCAACCAATCGACGGGAAATTGTTCTGGTCGATATTGGAACAGCCAGGGTGTCTTGCACATGCTGAAGAATGGCGGTTGACGTGGCGTGCGGGGCTGCCACCGCTTGGCGGCGGATGCGCCGATCCTCGCGTGCTGACGTCACTCGGGCTGCGACGATGGGATAGGAAAGGCCTAGGAGTTGGAAGGAAGCGGCCGAAGGTACAGCCCCAGCATTTGCCTGGTGTCAAAATGGGAAACCACGGAAAACCATCTTCAGGGCTGCCGACAGTGGGATTCGAACCCACTATCTCCCGGATGCAAGCTCACAGCCGTGCGCCCCTAACCGTACGACCAACTTGCCCGGTTAAAAGATGCTCGTTTGTTCTCGTTCCTGAATATGTCCCATGTGAGGTGTTGCAGACGTTATGCGCATTGAACAATTTAATAAAATGCTCCATAAAACAAATAGCTTATTTTAAACTTATTTTATGCTCTCGGGACAAAACCACTTCTATACTTTACAAAACCGGTGATTGTTTCAGGGGAAAATACAATATTTTTAGCTCTTGCTACATTCATTTTCGTGAAATTTGTTGGGCAAATTATTTTCCTCGTTGGTTTCCTAATTTAAGATTTCTGAGTTTGAAGATGCCTCTCAAATGATTGCCGGTCACGGTAGCATAGTTTAAAAAAAGTCCAGTGACAAATTTTGGGATCGCCCGATTCTTATTAGGGTTGGGCAGACCGGAACATTCACTTGTTCCGCAACATTAGGAGCTTGAGGCGGAGTGTTTCGGTACAGAGTGCCGAGACACGGGACACAGGACACAGGACTGTAACTGCGTCCTAGAGAGAACTTCGAGAGGCAACAGGACATGCTCCGCTTCAGCTGGAATGTGCCTGAACCGAACGTGCTGTGCCAAGGTCACACTAGATAGATTAGTTGGCCTTGGCTGTGTCTGCCTGTCGATACCGGCTGTGTGCCGCCCTGTGTTAGAGTGTCAACATTTTTCATCCAGTTATATCTTTAATTCCAAAGCGATGACCCACATTTTTCTTGGGCTTAAAAGTTCCCTTAAAGTCCAAATTAATTTTTAACATCAATCCCCGAGAAAGTGTTGAGGGAAATTTTCGAAATATTGCAAAAAGTAAATGGAAGTTGAGAGGGAAGGAATTCGAAATGCGGGGAGGCGCAGGCGAAGCAGTTAAAGCAGTGCAGCGCAGAGCAGATTTTTGTAATCCACACAAATCATTGCACCATCGCAAGTTGACAGACAGGGCAGGACAGAGCAGAACAGGCCGGTTCTGCACCTACTTTCGCCTACCACGCGCAGTCTTCGAAACAGTTTCCTGCGCACGTGTCACGCAGTTAGTTAAGTAATGGAGGAGAAAATTACCACAGCCCTTCAGTCTCACCATGTTTTGTAGGTACTATGTGAATCATGTGGACTGCAATGCAGTATGTATGTATGTATGTATGTATGTATGTATGTATGTATGTATGTATGTATGTATGTATGTATGTATGTATGTATGTATGTATGTATGTATGTTCATGAGAAAATGGCTGAACAGAATTTAATGAAAATCGGTATGTAAATTCGGGGAATAAGGCACTACAGTCTAGGCTATAAATCATGTTATTCACGCTGCGTATCAAGGTATTTTAGAGAAAGGCCTTAAATGCAATCCACCGAGCAAGTAGCTGTGCGGTTAGGGTCGCGCATCTGTGAGCTTGCATTCGGGAGATAGTGGGTTCGAACCCCACTGTCGGCAGCCCTGAAGATGGCTTTCCGTGGTTTCCCATTTTCACACTAGGCAAATGCTGGGGCTGTACCTTAATTAAGGCCACGCCCGCTACCTTCCCAATCTTCCACCCTTCTGTCGCCGAAAACCTTCGATATGTTAGTGCGACGTTAAACAAACAGCAACCAAAAGAATGTAATCCTCATATATCTATGAAACAATCTGTGACCCAAGTTCTCGCAACATATAGAATTTAAGACAAAGATCTAATGCTGATTATGGGGAGCATCATCGCCGAGTCC
Source organism: Anabrus simplex (assembly GCF_040414725.1). Lineage (NCBI taxonomy): Eukaryota > Metazoa > Arthropoda > Insecta > Orthoptera > Tettigoniidae > Anabrus > Anabrus simplex. The sequence continues at coordinate 1,637,528,804 of NC_090265.1, forward strand.
GTCGCCGTCATCCATCATCACATTTGTTTGAAGAGATAAATACGGAAAATCATTTAACATGTCTTGTCAAATATAAATGCAAACGCGTTCACAACAGATTGTCAATGTTGATTGATTTTAGTATCTTGTGTCTTGTGACAACTAGATGAAAATCTAGCAGTACATTTGTAAATACATATTTTTCCCTCTCCCCCACTGTGATCCTATTAATGAATTTACCATGCAAGTTGGTCGTGCGGTTACGATCGCCTTGCTCTGAGCTTGCATTCGGGAGATAGGGGGTTCGAACCCCACTGTCGGCAACCGTGAAGATAGTTTTCTGTGGTTTCCCATTTTCACACAAGGCTAATGCTGGGGGGGGGGGTGCTGTACCTTAAGGCTATGGTCGTTCCATTCCCATTACTAGCCCTTTCCTATTCCATCGTTGCCATAAGACCTATCTGTGTCGGTGCGACGTAAAAAATATAAAAAATAATCATGAATTAAATTCTTTGCTTAGTCCATACGAACGCCGAACATCGCTAACATAGAAATATTGTTCAGTCTTGTAAACTGGCGAAGGTGGTTGTTTTTATTGCGACTGTCTTAAGCTGAATAACCGTGTTGCCATCAGCACAAGGGAAATTGTAAAGATGACTAACAAAATGAGAAAAATCGCGAATGCCTGAAGAAAAAGAAAAAAAGAGCCTCTTTATACTGGATGCCCCATTATCACCAAGTCTAAAGAAAACATGTTATTTCTGAAAACCGACGAGACCCTGCGTGGCAATGTGCGCTCACGTCCACTTCGCAGTTTCGTTAAGCTTCGCGCTGTTCTGCTCTGTTCTTCCCTGCTCTGCGGCCAACTGCTTCTCAATGTGCTCCCGGCCTAACAACACGAAAGTACAACAATGTATTCATCCAGTTATATTTTTAATTCCAAAGCGACGACCCATATTTTTCTTGGGCTTAAACGTTTCCTTAAAGTCCAAATTAATGTTTAACGTCAATCCCCGAGAAAGTGTTGAGGGAAATTTTCGAGATATTAATTACTCACTAATTACTCAAAATACAGGCCAATACATTCAACTGGTAAAAATATTCTTGAATTGGTTACTGCACTGCCATTGTAACCGTGTTGTGTATTTTATATTGACCGGAAAAATCTTAACCTAAAAGCAGCCTTTAAACGTGATTATTGGGCGCGAATTTCAGTGTTCCGACTGTTCGTTCACGTTCCCTGCAGCTTTATGCTGGACCATGGTCATAACTACACACAGGCACACACCACACAGCACGTTCCGTACAGGCACATTCCCAGTTCCCACTGGCGCGGAGCATGTAATGTCGCCTCTCGAAGTTCTCTCTACACTGCGAAGTTACAGTCCCGCGTCCCGTGCGCCCGCTGCACAGTTCAGCTAGTAGGCGAAGGGCAGTGCATAGTGACGCTGATGGGACAACGAGTCAGTGTCTCCGGCTCGCTTGAGAATGTTTTGGGAACAATTGACACTCGGTGTTCTGGAACAGCGGAACGTAACTGTGCACCGACACATTGTGCCGAAACAGGGACATAGTGCCCAACCCTAATTCTTATGGCGTAACTCGGGTCAAAACTTAGGAACAGAGGCCTACTTCGATCAGCTTGAAGTATCGCATGCGTAATACTTCCTCTGTATAATGTTTCAAACATTGAACATTCACTGAAAACTTGTGAAACGAAATTCCACTACCTTTAATTTCTCGTGAATAAACCATGACTGGAACTGCGAATGCTTAACATCGGACAAATACATAAAACATTCACAACCAACTCAGTTAATGAACACGTTTAAAGGCGCGAGCCTGGTAGACAGGGGGCAAGATAGCGATCCTAGCGGCCCGGCATTGAACTTCAGTGTAACCACTTCCATAGCGTTTTACGGGCTCTTATAACGTAGGCATCGATTCGGTGTTCGGCTGTTGTGCAGTGCACACGTCTCGCTCCGGTCACTGGTGCAGCGGCTTTTTCCCGTCTGTAGATAAGTAGAGTGTTTTATGTTTGTGTTTGTATCCTAGTAATTTTTCTTTTGTGTTTGTTCCGGTGCTAGTATAGTGTAATCCCCTTTTGGAATACTATGTCTGTAGATAGTGGCGGTGGCCCTTTAGGACGACCTCCTGATATTGGTAAAGATGCCGTGCGTGAAGACTTACACATGGACGCTAGTAATACTGATACCCAACGAGACAGTTCTCAAGATTCAATACTTGACATGGATCAGCGTCCGCACGTTCCTGTACGTACCTATTCTAACACTCATCTTGGCCCTTACATAGTATTTGTCGAATCGACTGAATCTCAAAATAAAATAGGACATATTCACCCTATGACTCTGGGTCGGATTTTCTACGAGAGGCAAATTGGTGACGTCAAGGCCATCCATAGGAAGGGAAGAAATAGAATTCAAGTTACTTTCATGTCTAGTAAGGCTGCAAACGCCTTTCTTTCTCATCCCATTCTTACAGAAAAGAAATTGACAGCTTTTATTCCGTCCTCGAATATTCAGCGAGTAGGGGTAATACGGGGAGTAGACACTACTATTTCCGAATCCGACATTCTCACCTATTTAGGCTCACAATATCCTGTAGTGAAAGTACAACGTCTAAATAGACGTTCATCCAAAGAAGGAAAAACTGAATATATCCCTACAGGTACTGTGAAGGTTGTATTCGAAAGTCAACAACTTCCGAAAAGTGTGTCCATTTTTAAAGTCATTTTAGAGGTTCAGGCCTTTATATTCTCTCCTTTATTATGCAAACGATGTCAGCGGTATGGACATACCGCTACTAATTGTCGTTCCAGGGAGCCGAGATGTGGAAAATGTTCCCTTACTCATTCTACTGAAGATTGCACTCACCAAGTCGTTAAATGCGCTAACTGTGGCGGAAATCATCCTGCGGGAGCCGAACATTGTGAAATCCACAAACAACAAAAAGAAATTAAACGCATTATGAGTGTTGAAAACAAATCATATTTAGAAGTGAAAAACTATTTTGCCCCATTACAGTCCCTATCTAACCCCCTTCTGATGCCCCAACATTTTCCTCCTTTACCCACTAGACCATCTCAATCGGAAGAAACTCTCCCTCGAAAGCGTAAATTTACTATGGTGGTTAGTAACCCTTCCCGCCCACCCGTTAAACCAGGTTATGACAGGGCATCATATCTCAATTTGATAAGTAATCCGAAGACGGTTCCAGAACATTCTGGCACTCCAGTCGTGCGTTTGATACCTGCTACTTCTAACGAGCCTGCATCTACATCACGGAAGTCAAGTCCCCACGGGCAACCTTCGGATTCCCACGCACCACTTTCAGCATCTCCCTCTGTCCCGGCTTTACACGGTAATTCCAATGTTAATTTTATCGACCAATGTCGCACCTTTTCTAAGAAAATTGACGATTTAATAGCAGACGTGGGACAAAATGTCCGCTTGAAGCATTTGTTACAGTCATTACAGGAAGATATTCTTTTATATTTACCCTCCCCTCCTTCCAAGTAAAACATACGGCTATTGTAATAGAATTGTAGGAGCACTTTCCACACATCCGCCTCCGCCTCAATCGTGTCTGTAAGCTTACACATCTCTCTTGCCTTACTTTTCTTGACAGTACCTTCTGTCCATGTGGCCGAGTAGTCAGTACTGTAACTCCCATCTTTTTTCACTGTCAGACATATGAACATCACCGTCGCGAATGCATAGGTAAGCTTTTTCATGAGGGTTACCAACTGCCGTTAAACGTTTCGTGTTTCGTGTCCTAACCGACTTTTCACGTTGTGGACTTAATCATCAATTTTTTTGTTGTATGTAACATCCATTTGTAACCTTTTCCTTTCCTCTGGGTACGGACTTGCACATACTCACCCTTATATGTGGTCCGGTTTTTGTTTGTTTGTAGTAAGACGTCGTGACAGACCACACAGACGTGAAGAATTAGAACCCTGTGTCCCAGTGTTTTTGTGTTCTTCCCTGATCGTTTAGCCTATATATCATTGGTATTTTCCTATGTTTCATCATTAACCGTTGCAATTCGCTTTTTTACATAGCTCTCCCTCCTCTTTCGTAGTGTACTACTTTCTTCTACTGTTGGCACCTCTCCCCGACATTAATTAACCCGCAAACCAGTGACTGGACGTAGCGTCTTACGACGATGTCCAACAACTAACCAAGAAGAATAAGAAGAACGTAGGCATCGATGAAAACAAAGTGTTGTATAATCCTAGACTCCCTGGATATAGTAATAGGGAGACCGTAAATTTCGTATGGGCATTTTATAGCGTTGAGAATTGGGACGAAAACTGGTACCGTAAGTAGTTATTAGATTTATTATGATTATGTGTAGTGATATCTTAGATTAATTATTAATAAAATATATTCTATGGAATAAATTGGTAAAGAAAGTTACATTAGGAGAAGTAGTAATTATCATTCTTATGACTTAATTGAAGAAACGTTTGGAAAAAATAGCAGTGCTTTCCTAACCTCCATCTCGTAGGCCTACAGTACCTAATGAAATGAACAGCATTGTTCGTTTTAATGACAAATAAGTGTATGCTATAAGTACTACACGTATATTTTCTTGTTTTCTGTACAGCAGAACCCGGGAGGGGAGGGGGAGGATGTTATCTCTCCAAGTTCGATACCCTGCCCTCAGAATTTGCCATATTTTGGCATAACTTTTTCCTGAAACAATGAATTAGAATATTGTGACTTTCTGGAACCCTTCATTGCTGGAAGAAGGTACAATTCTGAAACATTTATTTTTAAAAGTAGGCTTAGAACCAGTGTTCTAGTTGTGAAAAAGTGAGGGGAAATTTCAGTCTCTAAGCCATAAGTTCTACCCATCTGTTCATTAATGTATCAGATATAACTGAAAGTAATATAATATAATCTAACCTAACAATCATCTTACTATAATAATTATTGAAACTAAGAATTTCTTAAACAGAAGGCTTGTGTGCAGACTAAAATGTAACTCCAATTTAGAAGAATTGCATTAATATATTGTTCATTTTTTCAGTTCTATAACAAACACACCTATAGAAGTGGCACGTGGTGTAGGAGAGCCTTCTCACGAAGCTGAAATGGAGGAAGAGGAGGCAGAAATAATTTGTGTTGGATGGGTTTAAATCCTGCAGTTCAGTAATTATTGAAGGGACTTCAACTTCCAGTCCAGTGAGTTCTGCTTCTACCAACAGCTCTGCCAGCAGTTAAAAAAAGAAAGAAATAGAAATGTGAAAGTGACAGTGATGTGTTAAGTAAGTATTTAGAAAAGATACTGAAAACTGAAAAGAAAACATAATCAATGTTATTTTTAGTGTCTTCATGATGACATGGAAAGATTGAGTGAACTAGGTCAAAGGGTTTTCATAGCTAAAATTCAGGAACTATTGTAGATCAAGAAAGAATCTGATAAAATTTATGTCCTTGAGAAATGTTCTACTTTTTAAATTAAATCAGTTTTCCTTATACTTATCTATCAATATTATTGGAATCCTCAGTGAGTTATGTGCATTAGCACGTAATGGGAAAGTAACGTTAACTCCAATTTTTATTAATTATTAGCATTATTACAACTTAATTCGTATATTTTATGTGGTAGAACATGTATGGTTTAAAAAATAGGAGTAGCCTATTTTGAAATACTGGTAGTAGGTCCTCTCTATGTGTATGTAGTAAGCAGTTGTTAAGCACAGGTGGTCTGAAACCAGACTGGTGTGATGATAGTTTTGTCCAAGAGCTGACTTCCTTCTCACGGTATACTGTTGATGCAAATGCAAGCTCATTGCACTAGGTTTGTACAGCACAGGTGGTCTGAAACCAGACCGGTGTACAGATACAAGTAGTTATGTCCAGGAGCTGACTGCCTTCTTACAGATTACTGTTGATTGCATATGCAAGCTCATTGCATTAGGTTTACTGCACCCATATTCAATGCTGCTTACTATAATGCCATCCTGGGAGAATACACATAATAATTAACTAACTGAAATTATCTACCTGTTCCAGTTTTGTATTCCCAACCTGACATTCAGTTCCCTTTTAGGTGTCTTCCCTACTGCAATCACTTTAGTCCTGAAAAGACTAATTTTATTGTTATTAGAAAAGTGCACAAATGTGCATTACATAGATTATTAATTTTCATGTCATATTCATTGCATCTTTTTTTAAAGTTGCTAGATATTAGATTGCACGGTTTCAGTAGACCAAGTCGTTTGAATAGGACAAACTTCTTACTACAGTTATACTTAACTGAATCCCTCCCTCCCACCTTATACCTTTTTAACTTAGCCTTTATCTCCTCATTCCAAGTATTCTCCTGCCATTGATACCTGTTTGCACCAGCAATCATTCTCACTACTTTCATGTCCATTACTTATAACTTATTAATAACATATAGGCCTACTGAGGGCATCAAGGTAGACCCATTCTTTTATTTCTTGTGCTGTAGGTCCATGTAAACAATGAAAAACAAAGGTGGAAAATTCATTTGTAACAGTTTTGACAGGTTTTTCTACCAAAGTTTTGTAGATTTTAATCTACAAAATAAAAATCTGTATTTTGTGTGATGTGAGGGGATGTGATGGCAGAAAATATACATATTTATAAAAATATATTCATATCACAATTACATGCTTGTAATAAAAGGTTGAGTAGATTAATTTCCCTGTAAGTTAATCCGAGATCTTACAAGAGCCAAGCACCCTACTCTGTCAAACATTGTTTTATATAATCAGTATTTAAAAATAATGGTTCATGTTTGTGGATTACTGTAGTCACGTCTTAGTTCGTGAACCATGGGCAACGGCTGAGTGGCCTAGTAAGTGGTCCTGGGAGTCGGGATACCAGCTGCTATGGAATGGGAGTAGGCATCTCGGACATATTCTGAGTCATGGCCCTCCTTGTGCTCAGACGGCTTAATCCACCGGTAGTCCATAACCCGTTAGAGGAGAGATCCTCACTTGGACTATGTGCAAGTAGGGTAGCATCCTGTTCATGAATTTACAGAGCTCAGAACACTTTAAGCAAACCTTGGACCTATGGGAGTATCGGAGTCCCACTCCCATTTGACAGGCGAGGGACTCCTTGGAAACAACTTGGCGAACGAAATGGAATTCGATGGGGAGCTATCAATATTAATGGGGCTTATGGAAGAAAGAAAGTAGGACTGGCTGAGTTAGCAAAGAGGATGCATTTGGATGTGCTAGGAATAAGTGATATTCGGGTAAGGGGAGATAACGAGGAGGAGATAGGAGATTATAAAGTGTACTTGACGGGTGTTAGAAAGGGAAGGGCAGAGTCTGGGGTAGGGCACTTTATCAGGAATACTATTGCACGCCACAGAGTTTCTGTTAAGCACGTAAATGAGCGAATGATGTGGGTAGATTTGTCAGTTGCAGGAATTAGGACTAGAATTGTGTCCGTGTATTCACCATGTGAGGGTGCAGATGAGGATGAAGTGGACAAGTTTTATGAAGCATTGAGCGACATCGTGGTCAGGGTCAATAGCAAGGACAGAATAGTGCTAATGGGCGATTTCAATGCGAGAGTTGGGAATAGAACTGACGGATACGAAAGGGTGATTGGTAAATGTGGGGAAGATATGGAAGCTAATGGGAATGGGAAGCGTTTGCTGGACTTCTGTGCTAGTATGGGTTTAGCTGTTACAAATACATTCTTCAAGCATAAGGCTATTCACCGCTACACATGGGAGGCTAGGGGTACCAGATCCATAATAGACAATATCTTAACAGACTTTGAATTCAGGAAATCTGTTAGGAATGTACAAGTTTTCTGCGGATTTTTCGATGATAAAGACCCCTATCTGATCTGTAGTGAACTAAGTATTTCTAGACCTAGGGTAGAGAAAGTGAAATCTGTCTGCAAACGAATAAGGGTAGAAAATCTCCAGGACGAGGAAATTAGACAGAAGTACATGGATATGATTAGTGAGAATTTTCAAACAGTAGACAGTAAGGTTCAGGATATAGAAAGTGAATGGGTGGCATACAGGGATGCTGTAGTAGAAACAGCAAGGGAATGCCTAGGAACAACTGTGTGTAAAGATGGGAAAAGGCGAACATCTTCGTGGAATGATGGAGTGAGAGCAGCTTGTAAACATAAAAAGAAGGCTTATCAGAAATGGCTCCAAACAAGGGCCGAGGCAGACAGGGATTTGTACGTAGATGAAAGAAACAGAGCGAAACAAATAGTTGTTGAATCCAAAAAGACGTCGTGGGAAGATTTTGGTAACAACCTGGAAAGGCTAGGTCAAGCAGCAGGGAAACCTTTCTGGACAGTAATAAAGAATCTTAGGAAGGGAGAGAAAAAGGAAATGAACAGTGTTTTGAGTAATTCAGGTGAACTCATTATAGATCCCAGGGAATCACTGGAGAGGTGGAGGGAATATTTTGAACATCTTCTCAATGTAAAAGGAAATCATCCTTGTGGTGTTGCGAACAGCCAAGCTCATGAGGAGGAGGAAAATGTTGGTGAAATTATGCTAGAGGAAGTGGAAAGGATGGTCAATAAACTCCATTGTCATAAAGCAGCAGGAATAGATGAAATTAGACTTGAAATGGTGAAGTGAAGTGGGAAGGCAGGGATGAAATGGCTTCATAGAGTAGTAAAATTAGCATGGAGTGTTGGTAAGGTACCTTCAGATTGGACAAAAGCAGTAATTGCACCTATCTATAAGGAAGGGAACAGGAAGGATTGCAACAACTATAGAGGTATCTCATTGATTAGTATACCAGGCAAAGTATTCACTGGCATCTTGGAAGGGAGGGTGCGATCAGTCGTTGAGAGGAAGTTGGATGAAACCCAGTGTGGTTTCAGACCACAGAGGGGCTGTCAGGATCAGATTTTCAGTATGCGCCAGGTAATTGAAAAATGCTACGAGAGGAATAGGCAGTTGTGTTTATGTTTCGTAGATCTAGAGAAAGCATACGACAGGGTACCGAGGGAGAAGATGTTCGCTATACTGGGGGACTATGGAATTAAAGGTAGATTATTAAATTCAATCAAAGGTATTTCTGTTGACAATTGCGCATCAGTGAGAATTGATGGTAGAATGAATTCTTGGTTCAGGGTACTTACAGGGGTTAGACAAGGCTGTAATCTTTCACCTCTGCTGTTCGTAGTTTACATGGATCATCTGCTGAAAGGTATAAAATGGCAGGGAGGGATTCAGTTAGGTGGAAATGTAATAAGCAGTCTGCCTATGCTGACGACTTGGTCTTGATGGCAGATTGTACCGAAAGCCTGCAGTGTAATATCTTGGAACTTGAAAATAGGTGCAATGAGTATGGTGTGAAAATTAGCCTCTCGAAGACTAAATTGATGTCTGTAGGTAAGAAATTCAACAGAATTGAATGTCATATTGGTGATACAAAGCTAGAACAGGTCGATAATTTCAAGTATTTAGGTTGTGTGTTCTCCCAGGATGGTAATATAGTAAGTGAGATTGAATCAAGGTGTCGTAAAGCTAATGCAGTGAGCTCGCAGCTGCGATCAACAGTATTCTGTAAGAATGAAGTCAGCTCCCAGACGAAACTCGTTACATCGGTCTGTTTTCAGACCAACTTTGCTTTACGGGAGCGAAAGCTGAGTGGACTCAGGATATCTTGTTCGTAAGTTAGAAGGAACAGACATGAAAGAAACAAGAATGATTGCTGGTACAAACAGGTGGGAACAATGCAGGATGGTACTCGGAATGAGGAGATAAAGGCTAATTTAGGAATGAACTCGATGGATGAAGCTGTACGCATAAACCGGCTTCGGTTGTGGGGTCATGTGAGGCGAATGGAGGAGGATAGGTTACCTAGGAGAATAATGGACTGTGCTATGGAGGGTAAGAGAAGTAGAGGTAGACCAAGACGACGATGGTCAGACTCGGTTTCTAACGATTTAAAGATAAGAGGTATAGAACTAAATGAGGCCACAACACTAGTTGAAAATCGAGGATTGTGGCGACGTTTAGTAAATTCACAGAGGCTTGCAGACTGAACGCTGAAAGGCATAACAGTCTATAATGATAATGTATGTATGTATTTAAAAATAATTTTGACACACAATGTAAGATATAGCAAAATTAAATCATTTACCACCTGAGCAACAGCCCTAAATAACATTCTACTGTAAACAGCCATGGTACTTAGTTGTTTGAAAGGCATACTGTTCACTTCTAAAAATAGAAGGCAAGGTGCTTGTTATTAGCACCTATTATTGTTTGCAGTGTTTGGTCCTCATTTTTGGTGAAATTGAAGGCAAAGTTTTCATTTTCCTTCAACTGATTCATAAGGAAACTATTTCAGGATAGATAGATAGATAAGCTTGGTAGTATTCACATCAGTAAAGGAGATGCATATGAAAAATATACAGAAAGGCAAAATCAACATTGAGGTAAGAAAGGGAGTCCTACCATACATTTGTGGGAAAAGTTGTAACTCTGTACCAAGGAGTTTACCAGTAACTTGGATGGAAGTGCAGGATTTAGATTAATAGGTTTATTATTGCCAAGTGAGCAATTAGATCAGCTTGCCCGTGCAAAGTTTGGGGAGACAGTACTTTATTCATAGTGATGAGGGTAATAAGACCTTGTGTGTAATTTACATGTAGTTGTGACAAGTATCAGTCTATTACACTGCCAACTTACTCATTAGAACAATATACCAGAAGCTTTTCCTGTAGTTATTAATCTAGTGTACAGAGCACTAGCCTCACCTGAACTCCTCAAGAAATGTACACATATGTGAATACACAGAACCTTAATGAGAATTTTTTTTTCTTTTTTTTACTTTGGAAGAGATGTCCATAGACAACCTTTCTTCACAGCCATTTGGTAAAATTAGCTGCTTTTCAAGATGCTGTAGTCTTCAATGATATAAATTATGACAGGATTGTCATTCTTGCACAAATTTTGGTTTTGGACCTGGATTCTTTGCACAAAAGACAGTACAGAAATTCAGCAACATGCCTGTCATGAAAGCAATATGCTACTATTCTGAACATGGCACAATAACAAAGAAGATGAGAGGCAAGAAGAGATTTACAGAGGATCATGAGGGAGAGAAACAGTGTAAGGAACTCTATTGCTTTTCCTTGTTTTTCTCATTTTCACAATACTGTATTCAGAACATTTTCCTTTCTTTCAAAATTATTTACAGGATTTTAATGAAACTTGACATAGTATTTCTACATAGGGTATAATGTAAATTTTAACTGGAAGCATTTTTTGATATATTTATTATTTAGGTAGGTGGGGTCTCACCAAGTGGTATGAAAAAATTTAAAAAGCTGTGAACCTCCAACTAATAAACACCTCAAAATATCATCTGAAAAAGACAGTAATTATGTCCCAAGAACCAGCATCATTAAAAAAATAAGCATGAATGGTATTAGTCTTATATCTGAAGTACAATGATCCACTGTTGTGAGGCTTTTGTTGCAATTTTCACTCTGTCAAGAATTCTGGCTGTAGTGCTCTATGAATGGCATCACATATAATAGGTACAAATCTGCTGATGCAATGTGAGTAATCCTAAATCTGTAAGATGCAGACATGTATGAGTCCCCATTGTCCAGAAACCTGTAGGCCTAAATAAATATATTCCCACTGTTAATTTTAGTACCTTCAAATTATGAATTCCAATTGATGTACATAAATGCCTCCATTGCTCTCAGTCCTTTTCCTATCAGTACCTTATTAGCAACCTGTAGAATGCAAATAAATGTACCTAACACTAATCTTTTATTTGATATATTTTGTCACGGACATAGTTGTTTCGGAGGTGAACATCGCTTCTGACTTTAAACCTTAAAAAATCGTTGTGAATATTGAATTTAACGATACTGTCAGCCTTTCCTCAAAACCTATACTTTTCCTGTAATTTGTTTGCCTGATGTTTATTAGTGACTTCATTTTCCCCCACTAATTCCTTATAATTATTGATGGGCATTCGGTACTAGTTCCTGAATTTTTCTTTGTCATTCCACAACGAAGGCACACGTTGGTGGAATTCTCACGGTTCTTTGCCTTGTCCACTGCGATTGTCTGGTTCTTTCCTTTCTCCTAATATATTCATACGTTAGAATAATATCTTCAACGAATTATCGCGTTCACAACACATTATTTTCTGCTTGTTAATATGAATACGTCCTATAGCCTGTACCAAAGACTTTAATATATTTGAGAAAAAGAGGAGGATATAGAAATATATACATTTCTTTGATTTCGAATACATGGCTAATGTTTTTAGACATATTGCTTGCAGTTTACCATGGAATAAGCCTGTTTTTCTATCTAAGTGGGTTGTTGCTGTTAAAAGAGACAAGTTTGTTCCAACTTATTCCCATAGACTATGTTCAATTCACTTCACAGAAGCAAGTTTTTGTAAATCTGAAGGCAATAAAATTCTGAAAGATGATGCAGTGCCAACACTGACTTTCCAAATCATTTAAAAAAGGAACTTGTAGGTCAGGTAATTTGGATTAGACATTGTATTACTTTATTTATTTATTTTTTATCAATTATAGGGCTTTGCTTATGGTAGACCCAATAGGCCTATATATTTTTATTTTTTCAGACTGACAAGGCTCCCCGTAGGATTTTAAAAAGTAAGTTCGATTTTGGAGGGACAAATCAACAGAATAACACCATAGATCCCAGTCCATGTAGCAATTCAGTCAGTGCTGTTACACAGTGCATTTCATCTGAGCACAGTTATTTTAGTGCAGAAAGCCCCACAAAACATATAAAAATCTCAGTATATCTAAGTAGATTTTAGATAGCAATTTTCTAAACCATATAGAAATCATAATTGAAGGTATACTCGTCCTGATATACTATTTCATATCGTGGAATAATAAAAAAGAAAAATTTCATTCAGATGGGAATTAGTAAAGTAAGTAAAGTTACTTGTGGTGAACACTGGGCATAGCTTTATTAATTTTTTACAGATTGCTGCAACCATGTACCTTTTCAACAATCTGTTCATAGTACTGAATAATACCTGCTGTGATTACTCATCAGAAAGAAAAGATCTGCCATGAAACTTTCATAGAAAACATTCTATTTCACAAGTTTTCTTTCTGCCAATATTACAGATTCTTGCTTTTGATACAACTGTTTGTAAATACTGTAAATATTGAAAAAATTGATGGATTACTGGTGTTCTCCAGTCTCCTAAGTCACAGGTAAAAGATTGTTTTTCTCCTCATGATCTGTAAATCATACTGAAGTTGTAAACTGCTGTGATTTGAAAATGTCTTGTATTTTCATGATAGCTTCACTGCCGAATATAGGATTTAATTGCATGTGTCTATTCCGAATATGCAAACAAATCAGTTAAAAATATGGTCATTATAGTAGGCCTAATGTGAGCTACATATTATTTCTTGAAGATTATTAATTTAATGTCCGGCTCCATGGCTAAATGGTTAGCGTGCTGGCCTTTGGTCACAGGGGTCCCGGGTTCGATTCCCGGCAGGGTCGGGAATTTTAACCATCATTGGTTAATTTCTCTGGCATGGGGGCTGGGTGTATGTGACGTCTTCATCATCATTTCATCTTCATCATGACGCGCAGGTCGCCTAAGGGCGTCAAATCGAAAGACCTGCACCTGGCGAGCCGAACATGTCCTCGGACACTCCCGGCACTAAAAGCCATACGACCGAGCTCGATAGCTGCAGTCGCTTAAGTACGGCCAGTATCCAGTAGTCGGGAGATAATGGGTTCGAGCCCCACTGTCGGCAGCCCTGAAGATGGTTTTCCGTGGTTTCCCACTTTCACACCAGGCAAATTCCGGGGCTGTACCTCAATTAAGGCCACGGCCGCTTCCTTCCACTTCCTAGGCCTCTCCTATCCCATCATCGCCATAAGACCTATCTGTGTCAGTGCGACGGAAAGCAAATAGAAAAAAAAAAGCCATACGCATTTCATTAATTTAATGTACTGGTATACGATGTTTTTCTGTTTTTGGAGAGTGTTCTCTAAATTTAAGACATGTGTTTATCTACGTAGTAATATATTTACTATCATTACCAGTGTATTTTGAAGTCTTCTTATCCAGTTTACTATTGTTTTATTACGTCTGTTACTTATAGGTCAGCTATCCAAAGGATTTATGGAGATTTGTTCAATAGCAATGCAAATGTGTTCAGTTTGTATGCATAAGTATCATTTCCGTGTTATTACCGCCTTGATTCTTGTATATTTCTTGCGTGTATTCACGTTAGTCGGTGTAGGCTGTGCCATATATTATTAATGAATTAGGACCTGGGAATAGCTAAGTTTCCCTGATGCTTGGAATGCAACATTTCCGTACGGATCTTCTGTTTTCTAAAGCAGCACCGTTTTAACATTTTATTTTGGATGTAGAACAACTTTTCTTACCGTGTTATCCTGTATCGCGGAATAAAAATAACCTGTCGGGGGGTGTTTTTATTCGTGCGTAACTGAAGTTAATGCATGAATTCCAGACTACGATCTCCTCGTCGAGCTGTGAGGTGCCCGCAACATGGCGATACGAGCATGGCCAGCTCTTCCGCAGTCACAAGCTACTGCGCAGCCCACGACGACCATTCACGAACTTAGCCGAGGATGGCTCCTGAGTGTCAGGCGCTAGACAAAAATGTACGGTACTGGGCAGGAGTCAGTGGCGGCTTGTGAAAAAATCGTCCTACGTGCTACAAAAAACAAGCTAAATACGCTGTTTTAAATCTGCATATTGCCTTGATGAAATGTCGTATGGCTTTTAGTGCCGGGATATCCCAGGACGGGTTCGGCTCGCCAGGTGCAGGCCTTTCTAATTGACTCCCGTAGGCGACCTGCGCGTCGTGATGAGGATGAAATGATGATGGAGACAACACATACACCCAGCCCCCGTGTCATTGGAATTAACCAATGAAGGTTAAAATCCCCGACCCGGCCGGGAATCGAACCCGGGACCCTCTGAACCGAAGGCCAGTACGCTGACCGTTCAGCTAACGAGTCGGACATTGCCTTGATGAACAACGCATACTTCAAACTTGGCAATAATAATAATACAACTTTTCTCACAATTTATAACTCAGAACAAACAAAAACAACATTAATTTGGAAGCAGATGAATTCTTCGACAACTGTCTACGAGATAAATAATTCATTCGAGAAATATTGTTTTTACTAACCTAATGGCGCAACTTACATCAGTGCAAATAGAATCGTGGGAATATAGATCCCCACTAAGAACACTAATTTAATTTCACTTTATATACACTGCAGTGGATAAATAATTTGATAAATCTCCGTATAAACTTTAGCACCAACACAGTGACAGAAAAAACACGCACCAGTAATATAACCGCGAGATTAAAAACCGCACAAAGCAACTGAAAGAGCTGCCAACTGATTCGTTGAGACCTCCCTTATTACCAGAGTAAATGTCCGGCTCCATGGCTAAATGGTTAGCGCGCTGGCCTTTGGTCACAGGGATCCCGGGTTCGATTCCCGGCAGGGTCTGGAATTTTAACCATCATTGGGTGTATGTGTTATCTTCATCATCATTTCATCCTCATCACGACTCGCAGGTCGCCTACGGGTGTCAAATCAAAAGACCTGCATCTGGCGAGTCGAACATGTCCTCGGATACTTCCGGCACTAAAAGCCATACGCTATTTCATTTCACCAGAGTAAATTACATTGTAATGCGGGATAACATTTAGGGTCAGTCAAAGATTCTTTGACTAACCTACGAATTCCTTATTTATTTTATATATATATATATATATATATATATATATATATATATATATATATATATATATTTTTATTTTTTTGACACAAAAGGAAGATGGATATTTTAATAAGCATGCGTGAGATAGATTGCCTCCACTTACGCTTTACTTTCGAGCCAGACGATGCTACTCTCTAGTGGCAGACTCGCTTACCACGTTCAACATCAAGGTAGCAGGAGACATCGAGTACTTTTACCCCCTTGCGGGAGAGGAAGTAACTATTGACGGGATCAGTGAAAGTTGATCCAAGAACAACTACAATATTATCAGACCTGAATCAAGACCGACTACAATATATCAGACCTTAATGTTACTATCGATTAGGAGGAAAATGGCGACTTCGTGGGCGAGCGTTTGAGACATGTAGTTGGTTCACATCTGTGTTTACATTCTGTTAAAGAGTGTTATTTTGATCTAGTTATTGAAGTATAAAGTATATGTTTGGTAAAATAGTAATCTATAACGTTTTATCAGTATGGTGTTTTGTTAGAAATTTATATGATGGTATTTTTGATGTATAATAGTGTTTATATTGTCGTGCTGTAACATAGCACAAAATGGGTCGTTCCTGCTGCGTTCGTGGTTGTAGATCTAATTATACCGTTGCTGAAGCTTTTAAATTTCCTGAAGATAGATCTCTACAGGAGAAATGGATAAGGAATATTCACTGGGAAAATTTGGAAGTCAAAGACCAAACTATCGTAGGCTATGTGTGTAACCAAAATTTGTGGTTAGGGAAGATCTCTTTCCAACCGATAACGGCGAGCCTATTCGTTTTAGTTTTCTCATTCAGTTGGAGTAATTTTTATGTAAGTTGACGATAAGTATTAGTTTCTATGTAGAATATAAGTGTGTGAGTGTATGTATATCGGTCACTGATCACTAGGATCTGGAATTATACGCAGTCATGTGAGAATATGTTAGTTTTGATCGTGTTGTGAACCGGATTAAAATCGAACTATGGCAATGCCTCTCATACATCTATTCTTAAGTTCTCTGAGGAATAAAACATTAAGAGAGAAGTGGATTCGGAACATACATCATGAATATTTCTACAAAACAGTAGTGTGCGTATGTCATCTGAGAGTAAATCTGAGATTAGGGAAGACTATTTTTTCTAATTCTAAATGGTTGACCTATTCGTATTCCTCGAAGAAACAATTCATTTAGATAGTGATAATTGATATGGTGATGTTCCTTCAGTGTCTACGTGCTTCAAAGTGTCGTGTGATTTAGATGCAATTGTATTTTGAAAGAATCTGTGCTTGCCTGCGGGAACATTTGGCTAGATCTTGGTGTATGACAAAACTTATAGTGTGACAGATGGAGCAATCTGAACACTGTTACACAGAAGAAATGGTGACTTGCAGGGATGGTGGTGATGGTGATTATTGTTTTAAGAGGAAATACAACTAGGCAACCATCCTCTATATACTAATCACAGAGAAAGAATGGAAGGGGTCCGGCACTTCGAAAAATGAAGGTATCGGCCGAAGGAAGACAAGGGCCACGAAGGGCATGAAAATGAAAGACTCCCTGGGCATCCATACGTAATACCATCGGGGTCTGAAAAGAACAACAGTTGGCCAAGCGAGGCCGGATATGATAGATGAAAGTGAGGAGCCTGGCACAAGTAGGTGGAAGCAATGCCAGGACTCAGCTGAGGGCCCCGTGGTCACTCCAACGTTCAGAGCCCCTGGGGCCCCTTTTAGTCGCCTCTTACGACAGGCAGGGGATACAGTGGGAGGATTTGCAGGGATTAGCTTTGTTTGTAACTCAGGGGTTTTATTGTACCAATACCTTCCGATTCATGCTGTGGATATCTGTTATCAAGCAGTCTATACCAAATTGAAGCTCGTCCATGTAGGTTAAAGACATCGTTGTTTAGAGCCAATAGAGTTGTTTTACTCATGTTCTTCAATGGGGAAAATCCTATTATATATTTAGTGTCTGAAAGCTTCATTGCTAAGTTTATCACCATGGTTGGAAGTGCTACTATATCATATGTCAACATATGATGTAAGAGTTTCCAGTAAGGAAGGCTTGACATCACCGGGGCTGTTCATTGAGCTGGCATAATCATTTCGGGTGTACTTCATTTTCATCGAGTGCTGAACATTAGAAATTGTCCACCACTTCGAAACTAAGACAACACGTTATGTTTCATAGTTCTTATGAGAGTGAATAAATTGAGGAATTTCGCACCTTAAATTATTTTTAAACATTCAAAATGATGTTATAAATATCATTTTAACAGTTCTATAATGTATTTCCATCTATCCAGCAAAGTGTAATCTAAGAGAAAACGTTATTTGACTAAGTGAAATTTCGAAATAATCAGCTTGTTGTTCTCTTTTGCTGTGAGGCTCTCCATATATTCTAGCAGAATATGCGTGATTCTAGTTGATTATATGTGACGAGTACTTGTTCGCGAAGCGTTTTCATAGGTGCAACAGTGATTTTCCTTATGTTACATTTATCATGTTAAATTACCTACCACCGTTTTCAAAATATGTACGTGATCTTTTCTTAATTTCTGGCGGATTGAACCAGATATTGTGTAGCTCTTTCAGTGGTATCAACACAAGTAATTTAATGTGACGCCGGGCTGAGTGGCTCAGGCGGGTGAAGCTCTGGCCTTCTGACCCCAACTTGTCGGGTTTGATCCCGCCTCAGTCCGGTAGTATTTGAAGGTGCTCAAATACGTCAGCCTCGTGTCGGTAAATTTACTGGCAGGTAAAAGAACTCCTTTGGGACTGAATTCCGACATCTCCGAAAATCGTGAGTTGGTTTATCGTCGAAATGAAGTTATTGCGTGCTACCCTAACATTCATCAGTCGGCAGCTACTGCGCCCACGACGTCCACCATCTTGGTTTTGATATTACGGTCTGATATATTGTAGTCGGTCTTGCCTGAATGCATACATCGATACGCGACAAAATGGCTGCCACATTGGGCTACGTTTTAGCCGGAGTATGGGGCCATGTTTACATTCAGTTTAGTTTAAATCCGCGCGCATGTGTGGTTGGATGAGGTTATCTTGCTACTGGCATTCGTGATTTAATTATCCACCGACTATTTGTGTGTGTTAAATAGTGTTGCAGTGTCCTTTTATCGGTTCTTTTATTACTTATCTAGATATTGTTAATGTGTTAGTGATGTTTTCAGTATAGGTTATTTCAGTAAGTGGTGTGAAAGTGACAAATTTACAGTTTTCACCTCATTTATCTGTGAAGTTCAGAAGAAATTCGTTAAAACATTCACTATAATACTGAAGGAAGATTGTGTTGTTTGTGAAGGTGGATGGTGAGTCATTTATTAAGGTTCCATCAGTGAGTTTTAAAGTTTCAAGTTCATTTGCAGTTCAAATGTTTCACAAAAATGCGTGTTTGCCTACAGAGCATTTTAGGTTTATATTGGAATGTGATGATTGTGAAGACCTGAAATGTGACAGATCGACGATGTTTGATAATTTGGTAAGTCATCTCACAGGTTATTCTGATAAAATTTATCTTTTGATGAAACTTTTGAATAAATGCACTTGAGTTAGACTTTGACTTTAATGCAGAGAGAACTAGTAAAATAAAACTTGTTCTGGAGCAGTTAGAGCTTTCTATAACTAATCAAGTAAGATACCTACTCTCTAGAACTACTGATATGGGCTGTGGCATTCTCTTATTAGACCAAACGCTGATAAGGCATTTGCTGTTTTAAGTAAAGTGTTCAGTATTGATGTTGGTACAGAGTCAGTCTGTAAATTTACAACTACTAACGCCAGATTTTCAGACCATAAAGAGTTGTTTCATTCAGAGGAGAGATTATTGCTAAAAAGTGACTAGAAATTTATCTAGGAAGGCTTATGTTGCTGGTTTGGAATTGCTTAAAAGTCAAGGTGTGGATATTTCTGATGGCACAATCCAGTTTCTAAAATTAATTCACAAGTGGTGGTCAGTTTGTAATGTACAGCGTCCCATGAAAGGTATATATACCAGAAATTAAGGTGCTAGTCCAATTACTGGTCCTAATGACATGAAACTTTCATTCCTTACATGTTTAAACACATACATAGACTTATGATATACTGGTATGTCATAAATAGAAGGAAGATTGACACACACACTTACCACAGCAATAGAACTGTGTAAATATATTTTCAGTAAGTACCCTTGATCTTATGTGCTTATTGCCAAATTGCAGACATATAGTTTAAAGGAAAGATTTGGTGCTCACAGGAGATTGAGTGGTTGCACTTATAATGCTTCTGTGGAACAAATTCTTGAGTCTGAAAGAAAGCTCAAAGGGTTAGGTGTATTGAAGATGAGGTCCGTGAAACTTGGTGAATTTTCTTCAAAAGCCTTTGCTCGTGATGACTATAACAATAGCCATGATGGAATAATTGATAATTTAGATGCATTACAGCCTGCATTAGAAGTAGTAGTTCACGTCACAGTTCCCCTTGAAACACTGTGGATTATATAAGTGATTGAAATACCGGTATTATGTAAAAAGTGTGATGTCTGCGTTGAAATGTTGCAGACTGAAAATTAATTGCTTGTGGATAGTGACAGGGAAATGATGCATTTGTATCTAGTGAAGAGAAGTGGTTTGAAGTGTCCTTCATTAATGGTCATGTCCTTGTGTTGTACCAGTAACGTGTTCAGAATTTTCCAGGTGTTAATTAGTAACAGTTACAAACCAGAATTTCTTAAGTTACAGAATCAAAGAGAGGCACTGGTAGTGTTAGGATTACAGTTAATTGAGAGTAGTATATGTAATATTAATTGTGAGTGTCATTGCAGTGTGAAGTTGAAAACGATGATTAAAAAGTGTTTAAGAGCAAATGTTTTAATCAATAATTATGATTTCCTTATAAATATACCATTAATTGAATATTTCAAGTAGGACTAGGCTGGTGAATGTGTACTTGTTGAGAATGTTGTTTCACTGTCCTGTGTAATTTGTGTTTTTCTTGTTATGTTGTCCATTGATGTGATCTACCTACGAATGTTGGTTTAATTTTGTCATTTTCAAGTGTACTGACTCTGGGGTTATGTAGTGAGTCATGTGCATATTTAAAGTACAGTAGTCTAGGTTGCTGAATGTCTTATTTATGATATGTCATTTCATTCTTGTGGATGATTTGTGTTTTTTTCTTGTAATGTGTAATTGTTGTTTTACCAACGAATATTAATTACTTACATTTTGTCTTTGTCAAATTAACTGGTGTAGGGTTATGTAAGTTGGTCGAATACTTGTTTCGATTTTGGTATATCATTTTAAACCATTTCGTGTTTTCTAACTATAGAAGCATGATTTATATTCCATATACTAATTCTTCTTTACGAATATTATAACGTTATCGGCGTTAGTTATATTATTAGGAATTAATGCTTAGCTGCGTCCCACAGCAGACAGTGAACCCAATGTTTCCGCCATGTTGGATTCTGCATTAAGGTCTGATAGGTTGTTGTTGGTCTTGGTTGATCCCGGTTAAGGTATACTCCGCCGGCTAGGGGGAGTGTTGCATTGCAAGCTTGGCTGCGCCTGCGTATTGCTTCCTTCAGGCTACAGGCAAGGGCTCACCTCACATGAGTAGTGATGAGCGATACCGTGATTTGTGAGTCACAGCGTGATTTGATATCGTGATTTTCTGATATCAGTGATTTTTAGTCGTGACGTGATCACAATCACCGCATCGTCCGTGCTGCTTGTTATTTGTAGCTTGTGATCAAGAGAATACCTTGTTATTGTGACTAGGCTATCTCTGCGTAAACATTTATAAGAAAATCAGCCACCTACGGTTTTGCATTTAATAAACAGCCTACATTTTGGTTGCATTACAGACACGGTCGTTGCCAATTTACTTCTAGGCGTACAAACATAATTTTATTATTTACATTCGTTTTTTGTAGACATGCCGAAGTTCAACCAATATGTCAAGGAAAAAATAGGATCAATATTGGCAACAGTCGTGTTTTATACTGTAACCGATTATTTGGTATGTGCTAGGAAATGAAATTCTACACATTCTACAAGTGAAAAATATAATGATTAATGACTATTCTCAGCCACCTAATGTAAGGTTAACGATACCAGTGCACCTTTCCCTAGATACCAGTACCGGCAGTAATTTAGAAAAATGTAAGGTATGGAAAGGCGTTGACCCAGCTTCGTGAGGGCAGTTGGGAAGCTACAATGAGCAGCGGTCTCAGAGGCACGGCAATACACTTGAGGGATGTGACGTGCTGACCACACGGCTATCTAATATCTGCAAGCCTAGAGCTGCGCAGCAGCTGTAAATGAAAGCCAAGACCTTTTGAGGCCTGGAGTGTTCTTGTTCTTAATTAACTTTAGAGTAATAGTGGTTTAAATGAAATAATTCAAAATTACAAATTTTATTCATTAGCTATTCCTTATCTTAGTCTGTAATTTTCATCACATTGTGTTTTAGATTTCACAAGAGCATGCTGATAGTGTGAGTCACAAGGCAAAATCAACCATGAAAAGTAACATTGGACAAACTCTGCTCACACAAAGTATACCTCCCACAATCCACAGTAGTTTCTATGCTCATATGTTTAGAGCCCTAGTTGCTGAAAATATCCCCTGGAATTCTGTGCATAGTCATGTTTTCAGAGATTTGTTTACAGAAATACACCAACAACACATACTTTCAACATCTACATTAAAGAAAAACTACTTAGATAGGAGGTAATTTTGCCAGTCACAGAGGATATTTGGGAGTCCTTGCATAGGGTTGTATGTGGACAAAACCCGCAACTCTGTGGGCAGGTACATTGCTAATCTTATAGTAGGAAAACTGGAACCCAATTGGCATTTACTGCTCTCCTTTGTTCTAAGCAGCTTCAGAAAATAGAGCAAAGCATTGTGTACATCACCAACAAGGGGTTCCAATTGTTGTATCCTGGGAGTGTTGATGATTATAAAGACCTTCTCCTTGTCTCCAATGCTGCTTCCTACATGATTGCTACTCTACCTCTCATTAAAACTTTCTACCCTTCTTTAATGTTCATGTTACTTGCATGGCCCATGCCTTGCACAGACTCACAGAAATAGTTAGGGCCAAGTTGCCTGCAGTAATTAATCTGATTTCAACAACGAAGAGAGTCTGTAAGCTTCCATCAAGAATAGCCATCTTCTGAGAGAAATTCCCCTCTATTCTTTTCCACCACAGCCAATCATCAGCCGTTGGGGTTCCTCAATGGAAGCTGCCCTGTATTATATGGAACATCTGTGATAGACAATATGCCTTGAACAGACAACTCTGCATGTGTGTTATATGGGCAAAGATCTGCTAAAGGATTATTCCAGTGTTCAGAGAGACATTGCATATATACTCAGGCAAATTTTTCATTTCTTCCAGTCAATCATTACAAAAATAGAAAAAAAAAAGTAGAGTCTCAAACAGCTATATTTTGTAATTGAGGAAGCTGAGAATATTATACAAAGTACTAGGGGTACAGTAAGGGATAAAATAAAAGACAGGTGGGCTAGTGTATTGCAGAAGAATCTAGGTAATTCAGTGCAGGAAAAGGTACATCAGGTAATGGATGGGGAAAAGTAGACCTACCTAGTGAAATTGAACTGAAAAATGTAGGTAAATTTTGCTACGCCTCTCCAACATCTGTGAGCGTAGAGCACATTTTTTCTGCTTTTAAAATTGTTTCAACAGACAAACGACGCAGCCTGATTGTGGAAAATTTGGAGAAGATTATTGTTATGTACTGTAAAGCAAACTATGACTGAAAAGTGCAGTAGGAATGCTCCTCACAAATAAATATGCATACCAGTACTCAGCATTTAATTTAATTTTAGTACAGTACTGATCAAAAATTTTTGTTTCCTAATCCATAGCTGTTTGTAATAAACGCCTGTTTAATTATGCCTTCAGTTTGCAACTATTCCTATTTAGAAAGGGTAGCCTATACCACATTACTGTACTTAACGTAAAAAAAAAAAGAATCACATTACAGTGTAGGTCTATATTGTAATATTTTAAAGTCTATTTTCTGCCTGTTTTTAAAGCATATTTGAAGTGCCTATATTCTCTTTTAAAAACCTATTTACTTATTTAAAAGGCCATTTTAGGTGCCTAAAACATTTTTTTAGAGTCTAAAATCCCAGGTCGGTATCATCAGATACAGTACATGCCGATTATTGACTACTGCTTTCTGGCAAAGCAAGTGAGAGGTGCTTGCATTCCAAATGTTTATTCAGATTTGAAGTACTTCTTTTTAAGACAATTTCTGTTTGCACATATTACATAATGTGAAGTTTCCATCCACTTCTTTAAAGGACTGCTACAGGTCACTGTTCTTCCTTTTTCTAGAAAACGCCATTTCAGTCAACTTGCCTCCTAATACTGAGCTCCAGTGACAATATGTCCCCGGGCATTCCAAAATACAGGAGAAATACATGTTTGTTACTATTCTAGGAGAGTCCCGTATACCACGATTTTTTTTGAACGCGCGCTTAAAAATAATACCACACTGCGAGTCAACTGACAATTTCCTAAAGCTGATATTGCAAGCGATGCCGAGGATTATTAGTGTTTCAGTTGTTAATATATTCGGGAGGAATGTGCTCAATTCCTACAAATACATTATATACTGAACGATATGTTAACGTCCTTAAAAAACGAAATTAACAAATATCCATACTGTTGGTAATCATGGCGATGCTGCTTCCTTGAACGCATCGCTTCGCGTGGATACCGTTGCGGCAGCACATGTCGTGATATCACGACTGATCACAACATCGATCACAGTCACAGTTTAGGTAGCAACATTCTAGTTCGGTATATGGAGTTAAGAGGACGTACGGTGTTGTTGTTGGAGAGGTTATGGACTCTATTATTTCACCCAGCCACTACACTTATTATCGTGATATTACACTTAATATGCGAAATCACACGCAATTATTCACACTACGAAGATCACACGCAATGAGTCTCACTACAAAGGTCACAAGAACAAAGTTGAGCATCATGTCTATGTACACATCTTAAATAGCGCGTAACATAACAAAGGAAGTGCATAGAAGTAAAAAACAGTGGAAGCAGGAGTATGTAACCGAGCAAACAATAAAAAGACAGTAATTTACAAATGAATATGAGAGTCATCCAAATATTGATTGATAGCATGTATTATAGCAGGAGACATATCGGTAAGCAAACAGGAGACATTGGTGGGGAGAGCTTTCTGAAGACTGATAAGACGAGAAATAAAAGCCGGACGAAAAGAATCATACAAAGGGCATTGTAATAATAAATGATTTACATCAGCATACGGAGTACCACATAGACAGGAGGAGTGGGGGGAGAGGTTAAAACGATATTTATACAGAGAAGTAAGGGCATGATTAAAGCGAAGACGAATAATGTTGGTAATGTGGCGGCGAGAATAGTTACCCTTCAAATACCAAGGATAGGAAGGAATACAAGGCTGAATATTGTAATAATAGCGACTTTTATAAGAAGCTGATCGAGTCCAATCTTCTTGCCACTGACGATAAGCGGAATGTTTAATAACAGGGTAAAAATCGGGTAGAGGAACTGCAAGTTTAAGTAGGGATTTTCCATCACGAGCAGCTCGCTTAGCAAATAAATCCGCCTGTTCATTCCCATAGATACCTATATGACTAGGGATCCAGACAAAAGTGAGAACCACCCCAGATTGATGCAAGGAATAAATTAGACTTTTAACATGATACAAATACCAGTTAAAAGAAAGATGAGAGGACATGATCGATTGAACGGCACTGAGAGAATCCGTATAAATAGCTACTTTAGGTACAGAATGATGCTTAATGTACATGAGAGCTTGACGAATAGCAAAAATTTCCGCAGTGTAGATAGAAAAGTCACTGGGTAAACGATAGAGTTCAGCAACATTGGTATTGACAATATAGAACGCTGCTCCAACACCAAAAGAGTTTTTTGAGCCGTCTGTATATATGCTGACACCAGAATCACTTAGAGCAACACGTAGTTTTTTAAAAGGAGGGCCAGTCAACGAAGAACCAGGAATAGAAGAGGAAAAAGAAGATGTAGGGGAGATAATGATAGAAGGGACAAAAAATAAACAGTCAAAATGTACTGAATAAAAGGGAGAAGAAGCAGTGCGTTAGATAGTATTTTTGTAGGAGAGAAGAAATTGATATGCATACAACAAAGCAGGCATCTTACGACGGCGAGCCTGTGAAAGAAGAGAGTATTCATCTAATAATTGCAATTTAGGAAGCAATGGGTGTTGAGCCAGGGCAAATCTTTTAAGTAAATATTTAGATGATCATTTTACGGCGAATTGGAAGAGGGAGCTCGCCGGTCTCGACAAGGAGAGCATTAGTAGGGGTAGACAACAATGCTCCAACACAAGTTCTCAGGGCTTTAAATTGTAAAGTATTGTCCGACTCGTTGGCTGAACGGTCAGCGTACTGGCCTTCGGTTCAGAGGGTCCCAGGTTCGATTCCCGGCCGGGTCGGGGATTTTAACCTTAATTGGTTAATTCCAATGACACGGGAGCTGGGTGTATGTGTTGTCTTCATCATCATTTCATCCTCATCACGACGCGCAGGTCGCCTACGGGAGTCAACTCGAAAGACCTGCACCTGGCGAGCCGAACATGTCTTCGGACACTCCAGGCACTAAAAGCCATACGCCATTTCAATTAATTTGTAAAGTATTTAAGTGGTTAAGAAAAGAATCCGGCGCAGTATCTATAACATGTGCACAGTAGTCGAGTCTAGAGCGAATAGTAGCGGAATATAACAACTGAGCTGTGCCAGGGTCAGCACCCCATGATCGTCTAGTAACCGCTTGAAGAATTTTAATATGCGTATCAGAAGAATTACGTAACTGAGTAATATGATGTTTCCAAGATAACGAGCGGTCTAGCATGACACCAAGGTATTTATGGGAGGAACAAAAAGGAATGACATGAGAATCGAAAACAGAGTTAAACCTACGCTTAGAGGTAAAAAAACATTGCACAGCATTTGGAGGTGGAAAGTTGAAGACCATGAAAAGTAAGCCATGTAATGACTTGCTCCATTAGCTGATATATATGATGACGACACACATCGACATTACTATGAGAATAATAAAGAACTATATCATCAGCATAAAAGAGAATGCGAGCTTTTTGTGTAACCAATTGTTCAAGAATACTCATGTACAGGGCGAAAAGCAGACCACTTAAAATGTCCCCCTGAGGAACACCGACAGATGACAGACGACAAGGAAAAGAAGAATAAGTGGATTTAAGTGAAAGTTTCCGATACGTAAACAAATTACGCAAGATGTGGAGAAAATGAGCAGGAAAACCTTTCTGTGCGAGATTAGTCCAGAGAAGATGAAGTAGTATGGAGTCAAAAGCTCCTCGTATGTCCAAAAAAATAGCAATAATACAATCCTTACGAATTTGCGCTAATAAGATATCTGTAATTAAAATGTTAATAGCATCTTGAGCACAACGACCTTTAAAGTAGGCGAATTGATATTTGGGAACCAAATTATAATATTCAAGAGACCACAGGATTCGTTGAAGGAGAATTTTTAAAAACGTCTTGCGGATACACGAACCAAGGACAATCCCTCGAAAGCTGTTAGCGTCAGTGTGAAGTTGACCAGGTTTGGGGATAGGCACAAAAAAAATCATTCCAAGAGGTAGGAACAGAAGTAGTGAGAAGAATATTATTATAGAGAGCTAATAAAGCTTGTTTAGCACGTAGAGGGAGGATCCGGAGCATATCATATGATATATAATCAGGGCCTGGAGACGAACTCTTTGCGTTACACAAGGTGGCCTCAAGTTCAGAAAGGTGTATAGGTTGGAGTAATACAGAAAAACGGGAAGAGCATGGAGACAGGGGGATAATAAAGTCAGGCACAACATAATCAGGAGTGAGTGAGTTAAGAAAGATAGATAGAATCTGTGGAGGGGTGACAGAGGGTGGAATGTATTGAGAAGCTCGGGTAAGTGAGCGAATTGCACTCCATAAATGAGAAGACGAAGTACGAGCGTTTAGGAAGGAAATAAAAGATCGCCAGGCAGCACGGCGTTTAGAAAGAAAAACTCGTCTAGCGTAAGCGATATGTTGTTTAAGACGGAAATAATGATGGGGGGCTAGTGTTTTCCTATATATCCGGAATAAGCGACGTCGTTTAAGAACAAGATTATGGCACTCTGAGTCCCACCATCGTAAAAAGGAATAGGGACGAGAAGAGTGAGAAGAAATAGGTGTATAGGGATGGTAAAGATCGAGATAATCTTGTATAAATTGAAAGAGAGTAGAAAAGGACAAAATAGTATCCGAAATAAGCTCAATACGATGGGTAACATAAGAAATAAAAGATACTCTATCAAAGTGACGGAGGGAGCGAACATTACTGATACATGTAGGAGTGGAAGAAGAACTAGGAAACCTACCAAGACCATACGTAAGAATAATAGGGAAATGGTCGCTAGAATGTGTATCAGAAAGACGATACCAAGTTACAACCGAAGCCATTGCAGGACGACATAATGATAAATCCACAGCACTGGGAGGAGAGCCGGGGGGAGTGAGGTGCGTGGGAGAACCATCGTTTAAGATGACAAAGTCGTGCGATTGGGAAGCAGTGAGGAAATAAGAACCCAGGGAAGTATCACTACTGCTTCCCCACATAGAATGATGAAGATTGAAGTCCCCTAAGAGGAGAAGCTCGTTATGAGAAGAAAATTGCTGCAAGAATCGACACCATTGAATATGAGAAATAGAAAGATTTGGAGGGCAGTAAAGGTTAATAATGGAAAGGCGATTATATGAGATACCGATAACAAACGTATGGGGTAGACAATACGAGATATGAAGACGTTGATAGTATAAACTATGGTGAATAAATAAAGCAACACCACCATAACCAATACTATCACAACGCTCAATATTAAAGCCATTTAAATAAAACTCAGTGGATGGGGAAAACCAAGTCTCCTGTAAGGCTATAATGAAAGGGGAAATTTCGTTTATCAAAAATTGTAACTCATACCGTTTAGAAGGAATACTCCTAGCATTCCACTGCAGGATACGTAGCATCTAAAGAGAACATAGTGTGCACACAGTCACGAAGCTTATAAAGTGTATGTGCAACATGTTGTAGAAATAATTGATGAATACCACTTTGGAGATGCGCCTTTTGGCGTAGCACAGGGGAACTAGATGACTGAGAAGAAGCTGAAGGCAAACACTGAGATTTACGGGACGTAGACGGAATTGGGGACGGGGAGGATGACGATGAAGTGGATGGAAAGACCGAGGTATGTGAAGACACTGGAGTGGGTCTGATGAGATTAAGATACCTAGACTTATCGAAACCAGGTTTTGGAATGGGACGGGGCTCTCTCATAACCACCTGAGTAAATTTACGTTTCCTGGGGGTTTCCACAGGTGAAGAGGAACTAGTAGAAGGAAGAGGTGGAAAATGATGGATATTATTGGACATGTCAAATTGGGTCGAGGGTTTTCTAGCAGACGCCTCGGAAAAGGATATATTTTCTGTACACATAAGCTTTTTAAGAGCAGTTGCTGTTGATGAGTAGGGCAGTTTGATGAGCCAGTATAATGTTCCTGCTGACAGTGAACACATCGGCGAATATTTTCCTGACACTCAGACGTAAGGTGATGTAACGCACAATGCCCACATCGGGGTGACTTAGCCTGACAGTTTTTGATCGTGTGTCCATATCGCTGACATTTTGAACATATAATCGGAGAGAATATGAAAGGGTGAACCTCTAAATGCACTTGAAACAAAGAGACGTATTGAGGAAGAGTCTGAGAGCGTAAAACAATCTTAACTGTTCCAGTAGGAACGTACGTCACTCCACTGGGCTCCAAAACCTTACGGTTAAGCCGCTTGACCGATTTGACCCGAACATCAGATTTGAGGTATTTAAGAATGTCAGAATCAGAAATATTCTTTTCCACACCGCGTGTAAGTCCAACACGAAAGATATTGGAACTGGGAATATATGCTTTCAAAGAGTGAGTTGTAAGTATTGAATGACGTAGAAAAGAATTAGCTTGGATCGCGGAACTAAATTCCACCAATAATCTATTTCGTCCTTTGGGCGTTATACCTTTCACAAAAATATCATTATCGTAAAACAAACGCCCAAGCGCCATGGGATGTAGCCCACCAATATTTTTAGACTTAGTTGATTCAACAAAGACAATAAATGGACCAAAATGAGCCTGTTGATAAACCTCCAACTCTTCAGGAGGTGGAGGAGGTGGCTGAGCGTCATTAGACTGTTGAGGTTGTAAAGGCTGCTGTAATGAATTCATATGTGAAGTGAGATTAATCAAATTGGTTTGCATCGGCACAGTTTCTTCACGACCAACATTGGCATTGGATGAGGGATCCGGTGCCACATCTCCTCCACTATCAGTATCCATCGCCAAAGCTTACACACACACACTCGCCAAACGTTCACACACTACTTATCACCGCAGGTAAACACCAGACTGCAACCAAAGAACGATCCGCACCGTACAAGACACACGGACGGACTTTTCTTGTATGTTGTTGGGCTTAGTTACTATTATTTGTGATTTATTTGGGAGAATACTTTTTCGCGAATATTTCCAAGATGGCTGCTGAACAACAATGAGGGCGCACGGTGATCACTTGAAGTGAAATCTTCAAATCACGGCTGATCACAGTGATAGCGTAGAAAGTAACAGTCGTTACTCGTAATTTATTGATATCAGTGAAAAAATCACAGTTCGTGAAATATCGCCCATCACTACACATGAGCACGAGCCTTGTTCCCCGGGAGAACAGCGCTAGGTGTTCGACAGATCTCGTCCTGATTTTCATAAAACACAAATTCATCTCGTACTCAAAACAACGAAAAGGCACCAGGATAATTGTACTGTACATAAATAATATTCCTTACAGTTCCAAGCTACGTGTTGGAGCCCGGTACTGACCGGCCGCCACTGGCAGGAGTATCAGCTGTTTCCGCGCAGTCGATCCCTCTCGATCGATGACCAGTGTAAATGAATTTAGTCGTTAGTGCTCTATGGCAGTTGGTTGCTCTTGATCGTTCGATGCTCTGTGTGACAGCGGGCTAACAGAACAAAATGACTTAGGAGTGTTGTTTGACAGCAAATTGTTATTTGTCCCCCACACACAACAGATAACCTCACGAGCAATGTCACTTCTCGGTTTGTTGTCTAGATTTTCTGACATCACCGATATTCACGCCCTCCAAGCCTACTATGTATCTTGCATCCTACCGATTATTGAATTCGCTTCTCCTATCTGGTCTACCTCTTCACCCACTAATCTGAATCACATAGACCGTGTGCAGTCATTCTTCTGTATCTGTGCCATTGTTAGAGCCAGAGTATCTGATTGTCTGTAATCAGATACTGGATAAGTTAAACCTTCGCCCGTTATCTAGTCGCAGGAAAGTAGCCGACCTTAGATTCCTATATAACGCTGTTAACGGTTTATTTCGTTCCCCCGAACCTGCATCCTTCTTTTCCTTACATGTTCCAACTCCCAAAACCAGGACTAATCCGCCCCTTCATATTCCGTATTCCCGCCTCTCTCTCGTTAAAAGAAGTTTATTTACCCGCATACCAACCCTCCTTAACTCTTTATCTTCTGACAGCAACTTGGACGTTTTTTCTTCGTATGCCTCCTTTAATCGATTCTCCCTTAACTTAATCTAGTTCATTTTCTTCATATTCCTTTCTTTCTCTTCTCTTTTCTGTCTTCTCTTTTGTACATAATGTAATAATCATTTATTTGTTAATTTTTTACTGTACTGTACCATTACTTACGTATTATATCTGTATTTATCTTACTGTGCCTACCTATTTCTTATCTTCGTTTTACGTTCAATCTTCAATTTTCCACATTGTTTCTTTTGCCTTTATGTTTTGTTTTTAATTGTTGTGACTCTACAGTTATTTTGTTAGTTTTTAATTTTCTCCTCTATTTTTACCATTAGATGTTATTTCCTCATTGTTCTTCCACTTATTTTTTTTATGTTTGCCTTGTGCTACTCCGCTGTAAATATATTTTTCCTTTGCGGAACTCTGTAATTCGGCTTCTCGCTGTTTTGGTTTCTCAAATAAATAAATAAATAAATAAATAAATAAATAAATAAATAAATAAAGGTCCAAGAATACTGGTCTAATGGTACTACCTGCTCCGACGTGTAGTCAGTTCTCAAAGCATAAGGCCCCCGGACGTTGCATTATCGCGCTAAGTGTATAATTGTAACATTAACCGTAGCCTTGAGTTACTCAGTCATATCTCAGTATCACTTATAGTTAACCACTAACAGACTGATATTTATAATACAAACTTTCCGTAACTCCTTTCCTGAGGAGTGAGACACTGTCACGTTAAAATACACCGACTGACAGTGACAATGCAACACCAAGGAGGAGTGGTTCGAAAGGGATGAAAGTTGGGGGAAAAAACAGAGACGGCACGGACGAATAATTGATGTTTATTTCAAACCGATATGCAGGTTACACAATGCGCACGACATCGACTCAGTAGAATGTAGGACCACCGCGAGCGGCGATGCACGCAGAAACACGTCGAGGTACAGAGTCAATAAGAGTGCGGATGGTGTCCTGAGGGATGGTTCTCCATTCTCTGTCAACCATTTGCCACAGTTGGTCGTCCGTACGAGGCTGGGGCAGAGTTTGCAAACGGCGTCCAATGAGATCCCACACGTGTTCGATTGGTGAGAGATCCGGAGAGTACGCTGGCCACGGAAGCATCTGTACACCTCGTAGAGCCTGTTTGGAGATGCGAGCAGTGTGTGGGCGGGCATTATCCTGCTGAAACAGAGCATTGGGCAGCCCCTGAAGGTACGGGGGTGCCACCGGCCGCAGCACATGCTGCACGTAGCGGTGGGCATTTAACGTGCCTTGAATACGCACTAGAGGTGACGTGGAATCATACGCAATAGCGCCCCAAACCATGATGCCGCGTTGTCTAGCGGTAGGGCGCTCCACAGTTACTGCCGGATTTGACCTTTCTCCACGCCGACGCCACACTCGTCTGCGGTGACTATCACTGACAGAACAGAAGCGTGACTCATCGGAGAACACGACGTTCCGCCATTCCCTCATCCAAGTCGCTCTAGCCCGGCACCATGCCAGGCGTGCACGTCTATGCTGTGGAGTCAATGGTAGTCTTCTGAGCGGACGCCGGGAGTGCAGGCCTCCTTCAACCAATCGACGGGAAATTGTTCTGGTCGATATTGGAACAGCCAGGGTGTCTTGCACATGCTGAAGAATGGCGGTTGACGTGGCGTGCGGGGCTGCCACCGCTTGGCGGCGGATGCGCCGATCCTCGCGTGCTGACGTCACTCGGGCTGCGCCTGGACCCCTCGCACGTGCCACATGTCCCTGCGCCAACCATCTTCGCCACAGGCGCTGCACCGTGGACACATCCCTATGGGTATCGGCTGCGATTTGCCGAAGCGACCAACCTGCCCTTCTCAGCCCGATCACCATACCCCTCGTAAAGTCGTCTGTCTGCTGGAAATGCCTCCGTTGACGGCGGCCTGGCATTCTTAGCTATACACGTGTCCTGTGGCACACGACAACACGTTCTACAATGACTGTCGGCTGAGTGGGCCATTCGCCAACGCCGTGTCCCATTTATCGTTCGCTACGTGCGCAGCACAGCGGCGCATTTCACATCATGAGCATACCTCAGTGACGTCAGTCTACCCTGCAATTGGCATAAAGTTCTGACCACTCCTTCTTGGTGTTGCATTTGCTCTGTCAGTCAGTGTAGACAAAAATGTAATCGATAGTTTTTTAATCAACATTTAGTTTGACATTATTTTGTATTTTATATTCAAATGACCCCTAACGACTTCTGTCCTAAAAGTGCCGCTTTCAAGGTTATTCGGACAACTGATTCACCGTTCAACGTTTTTTTTTTTTTTACCACATTTGACCACATACTGCTGTTGTCCTAAAGTTTCTCTCCTACCGGTGAATGAAAACCTACAACCTGTTTTCCAGTCAATGACCGGGTCAGGGATGGGATGAATGAAGCCCCCATCTTGCGGCGAGGATAGGGAATGTGCCGGCTGCCGAAGCCTGTCGCACTCCTCTGGGGTAATGATTAATGACTGGCAGATGAAATGACATGATAGTGGAGAGTGTTGCTGGAATGAAAGATGACAGGGAAAACCGGATTACCCGGAGAAAATCCTGTCCCGCCTCCGCTTTGTCCAGCACAAATCTCACTTGGAGTGACCGGGATTTGAACCACGGGACCCCGGTGTTGTGGGACATTTTGCGAAAATATGGGAATATCCCGAGGAAAATGGGACAAATCGACAACCTACGATTGCACCTAAATAATAACAATATTTGTACAAGGACATATTTATCAATAATCATCCGGCATAACTTGTCCCTGTCACTTTAGTACGTTGCTAATACAAATGCACTTGTAGTAGCTTATCGTAGCCAATCCTTGATCTATGCTCGGCTGATAGGAGACATTAGGTGATTATCCCAAGTACTATCGTTCATTTTTCTTCACACACACAAAACTTCATATCATTTGATGGCCAGTTTCCAATTAGGCTTATCTCCTTATCACAGGAGAACCTAGTGTATAAAAAAGGTATTGGGTGTGGTAGAGGACCGCTGACAAGATGGGCTCTTCAACGCGATCATGTCTCTTGCTGCTGGTTCTAGTAGTACTGGTTCACGGCGCGGCGAGGTCCCGCTCGGCCAACAACCGCTTTCCTGATGACTTCCTCTTCGGCTCTGCTACCGCGGCGTATCAAGTGGAGGGAGGTTGGAACGCGGATGGTAAGACATATTTCTCGACTATACCATAATAAGCTAATGATATGTGATCTAATCGTATCTTAACGATATACATCAAAGTTCTGTCATTCATTAAGGGAAATATGTACATGTGCAAATATAATCGTTCACCAAATCCACAATTTTTAAGGTACATAACTAAAATTTTCTACGAAGTTTAATAATGGTTAAGTGCATTTCCTCACCATTCTTCATAACTTTAACAAAAGTATGTCTTATTTTTAAGTTAGAAGTAACAGACATGTAGCGAGAATGATTGCTGATGAAAACAGGCGGGAACAATGGAAGAAGGGTACTCGGAATGAGGAGATAAAGGCTAATTTTGGAATGAACTCGATGGATGAAGCTGTACGCATAAACCGTCTTCGGTGGTGGGGTCATGTGAGCCAAATAGAGGAGGATAGGTTACCCAGGAGCATAATGGACCCTGTTACGGAGGGTAAGAGAAGTAGAGGGAGATAAAGACGACAATGGTTAGACTCAATTCCTTTTTTTTTTTTTTTTTTTTTTGCTATGTGCCTTACGTCGCACCGACACAGATAGATCTTATGGCGACGATGGGATAGGGAAGGCCTAGGAGTGGGAAGGAAGCGGCCGTGGCCTTAATTAAAGTACAGCCCCAGCATTTGCCTGGTGTGAAAATGGGAAACCACGGGAAACCATCTTCAGGGCTGCCGACAGTGAGATTCGAACCCACTATCTCCCGGATGCAACCTCACAGCTGCGCGGCTCTAACCGCACAGCCAACTCTCTCGGTAGGCTCAGTTTCTAACGATTTAAAGATAAGTGGTATACTGTAGAACTAAATGAGGCCACATAACTAGTTGCAAATAGAGGATTGTGGCGCGTTTAGTAAATTCACGAAGGCTTGCAGACTGAACGCTGAAAGGCATAACGGTATATAATGATGATGGATGTGTGTATATGTTAACAAAAGAATTCAAGTGTTTTACAATTTATAAATTTGATGACTCCTTGATTAACAAAAGTACCTTTTTCTCATAAACTTCCCAACAAATTGTCAAGGAAATTTCACAGTATGACCTCAATATGTATAGAAAATAATCCAGAGAAGCATTTTTAATATATTGTTATTTAATTAATTTTATTGTTTTATTACTTTGTAAACTGAAAACTATCCAGAATAACTCGATATTTTTCTTGTATATCTCGGTGTACAGGAATGATATTAAAGTTTTCCCCAGTGTATATGTTTGTTATATTCAGTAATGGGTATGCCAAGAATCATGGCTCTTCCTTTCCCACTTTCTGAGAAGTGTTGCTGTATATTGAAAATGGTGATTCTGATAAAATGCACTTTAAAGTTGAACTTCAATTTTCCTTGCCATTCTTTTTATCAAAAGGCTCTCCAGAACTGTACTGAGTGTCCTCCTTTCCTTCAAGATTTCTCTTCTTGTATCTTCTTTTCTGTCTTGTGTTCTTTTCATGATATTCGATGGATTTCTCAGCTGCAGTTATACATTGTGTCAATTCTCTTCAAGATGTCTCGAGTGAATGCTCTAAACTTGAAGCCCATTCTCTGCAAGACTTTTATCCTCTCTGAGTTGCCACTATTAAATGCAAGAACTGCATCACAAACTGCCATTTAACTACCATAGCTGTGTAAAAATGTTGTCTACATACAAGGGCATTCAGAGACTCATTCGGATTCTGCGTTTTCCCACGAACACATTTTTAGTACCCTAACTTGAAACTGGACAGAAACCTGAATATTCGTTTGACTATCAGGATCGATTCGGGAAGACTATTCTTGTGATTGTAAGGAATTCCATCTCTCTGACCAGGTTTATAACGACACCAATTAATGGGGCACACATTCTGTTTGGGGTATTCGCTGTGGATAACATGTGGTCACGTCAGACCTAACCTCCATTACCATTGTCTAGAATTTATTATAGCACGCACATGCTTCTTACACATTTTTAAGCACTTTTCGTGGTCGTGGCATGATTTAAATCAATTTAAATAAACAGAATCAAAACCACTAGAAGTTATTGAAAGAAACGAAGCAAACACAAGTAAGAAGTAATCACACTTTGTAAATAAAGATTAAGATTGTCTATTGTTTCCGAGGAAAGTACAGAGAGGGCGCTGCCAGCAGAACATGTCGCCAAGATACAAATCAGCTGATTTTGGGCACCTATCGTAAATTGCACGGGCCATCGGCGTAAGCGGGGAGATTTCAAGGATTAATTGTCGACAAACCAGGCTTATTCTATGCAATTTTAATGTGTTACAAACATAAAAAACACGTATTTTCGTTGATGTGATAAGTGAAGTACCCCAGTCTGAAGGAATATAGTAAAAATGGTCATATCTTGCTCTGTTTATAATTGCAGTCAGAGATTTGAAAAGGGGAGTAAGATATCTTTTCACAGGTAAGGATTAAAATCTGTAACTGCCAGGGAAAACGAGTATAAGTCAGAAAATGACTTGTGCTCTTCTCCCATAGATATATATTAACACGTTTACTTGTACCGTTGGGACCAAATGAAATATTGGGCCTAGGTACGGTACATATCGTTTAGTTCTGACTTATAACTACATCGTAGACTTATCTTACTTTGAACTTTTTTGACATAATCGTTTTTCCTGGTAGCCTACATTTATTTCTGGACCTCACAGCACAGCTGTAAGTCGCGCACCATGAC
This sequence comes from Anabrus simplex, assembly GCF_040414725.1. NCBI lineage: Eukaryota > Metazoa > Arthropoda > Insecta > Orthoptera > Tettigoniidae > Anabrus > Anabrus simplex. Next base: position 1,637,566,165 of record NC_090265.1, read on the forward strand.
TACGCGGCTGAGCCGGATGTCCAGAGATAGAAAGTTCGGATCCCGGTGCTGACTGGCTACCCTTTCCAGGGTTTCCCAATACTCCTTCCAGGAAAATGCCAGGATGGTACGTCGTATAAAGGCCCCTCCCCCACCTACCTGAATCCTAGACCTTAAAGGCTAGTTACATGCACTAGGTTATCAGAAAAATTCAACAAACACCTCAGTATAAGAGGATGATGGCCAATATGTCCCAAGCCACTCAAGTGAAGTAACAACATCATTTATTTAATGTAAGATATAAATGTTTGGGGAGGGGGAATAACAATGGGCGTGTACGTTCGCTTATTCATATCTATAGTGGCTGGTAACCTAGATGTTAGGTTTTTCTATGTACGTTCATGCATGATATTGGCTGATAACCTAGATGTTAGGCCCTGTAAAACAATAATTATCATCATGACTAAATGTACATCTGTAAACTAAATGTGAAGGTCTGTGAATAAGTGTGATAATGGTGATAGCCGGTTATTTTTGTTTGTTCTTTGTAACGACAGAACCTTGAGATTATCACCTGCATTAGGTATTGGTAATTTCAAAGTTTCTTTGATGATAACGATTATAGGTGCAGTGGGGACGATTGCGTTATTATCGGTCACGTTTCTTGAATTATAAGGCTTAACCAGCATAAAATCGGCATTATTAGAAATGCAGGTTATTGGTATGTTTTGTTGCAGTACCGTGAAAATATTTTCAAAATAACTATTTCAGACGAATATTACGGAGAAAAATTAAACTTGTGAAATTAGGACACAAGTAACTAAAATAGGTTAACACCGTCAGACCTATTCACATCATCGTATCGCTTAACTGATACATAAACACATCAGAATATCACACATATAAAATTATACTTAACACATTTCATACAAAAAGGAACGGAAATATTCCTAGGGAATTGCATTTATCACCATCTTCAATCGTTTAAATCAATTAATTATAAACTGCACGCCTAAATCGGGATTTAAAAACACTCCGCAATGCTCTTCTTATGGAAGACCGCCTTGTTTTGCCCTACGTCAGCTGATCGCTCAGAGCTTGATGTTGGTGCCACGCTTGGCCGGTAGAAACGTACGGAGCGCCCTCTCTATCTATTTCTATGCTCTAAGAGGAGAGTGTCCAACAGTCACAGTACAAGACAAAGAGAATAAACTAAATAGCCTTGATCATGCTAGCAAAGTACACAGATATAGTGACTGGATGAAATTCATATAGTCCAACCCACACCCTCAGGAAGAAAGAAGAAGAAGAAGGCGCGCCAAGACAACACCTCCTAGATAATAAGGCCTCACAACTGTTCCGCATGTCTACCGTGACGTCACTACTGGGAGGCAAGCATGAACCTTCTCAGTGTTAAGAAAGCAATGAGTGTGGCCATGTGTCGGTGCAATTATGTAAAAGTGTTTTAATTATTTTAATTGTACCAGTTGCGAATCGTTGTGTACAATGGTGCTAAAGTGTTGTCTGCCCAACTGCAAAGGAAATTACGATAATGATAACAAAGTCCGTGTGTTTAAGTTCCCGAAAGATGAGGTTATGCAGCAGAGATGGTTACGTGCGATTCCAAGACAAGATTACAGAGTTACTAATTACTCGGTGCTGAGTAACTGTTAGTTTTACATTCTCACATAATCATAATGCACATAGGCCTATTAGGTATTAAACTACACGCAGCAATTGGTGATATGTAGGTATGTTTACTCTCGTAAGATATGAGGTTATGTTAGCTTACAATCAAGGGATACATCATTATTATTATTATTACCCGGATTAGATTTATTATACACATTAAACTACATGCCTACATATGTAGGCCTATTCACTCTGTAAATGCATGAAGTTGGCTCACAGTGGTATCTTATTTTATAGGTATGCCACAGACATTTCAGCCGTGCGCGTAGAGGCGCGCGGCTGTGAGCTTGCATCCGGGAGATAGTAGGTTCGAATCCCACTATCGGCAGCCCTGAAGATGGTTTTCCGTGGTTTCCAATTTTCACACCAGGAAAATGCTGGGGCTGTACCTTAATTAAGGCCACGGCCGCTTCCTTCCAACTCCTAGGCCTTTCCTATCCCACCGTCGCCATAAGACCTATCTGTGTCGGTGCGACGTAAAGCCCCTAGCAAAAAAAAACATACACTTCAAAGCCAGTGATGTCTTGTGGGAAGTAACTGCTACTGATTCAAAGACAGGAAAAACTTTAACTGCTCCACTTCCAAGTCCACGACTGTCAGAGAATGCAGTCCCCTGTATCTTTCCCAACTGTCCATCATATTTATCTTCACATTTTACCAGTTCAAGAGAAGAACCGGACAAAAAGAGAAGTAGAATAGAGAGGGAATCAATAAACAGAGCATTGAAGATAGTATCAACGGTCATGCCTCATACACAGACAGAATTTCACTCCACAATCTAACACAACTGAAAAGTAAAATAAACATGTTGATGTTACCTGATGGTTGGTGTACTGTTGGATATGCAAGTAATTTTTCTGTACATGGATACACTAAAGCAACCACATTGCATAGCATATATAATAACTGAAGAAGACATGACCTCAAAAGTGTATTCTAAAGGGGTTTGATTGCAGTGTAAATTTTCTAAAGTAGACAAAATTACCAACACAAATGAAGTACATTCTTTAGTTACAAAATTCCATAGCTACATTACAGGGAATGAGTGTAACAGTGTGTAGAAAGATACAACAAATAAGTTAATTCTAGGCCTAGTGGGTGAATTGATCACTGAGGAAGATGACCCCACGTTTAATTTAATAAAATCACAGTTAAAACTTTCCTTAGTTCCTAAACACAAAAGGGAGTATGATAATGATTTTCTTGTTATTTGTTCAATCTTCCAACTGATTTCTCCTCATGCTTACAAATTTATGAGACATGGAAGTGATTTAATTTTGCCACATGTTAATACTTTGAAAAGAGTATGTTCCAGTCTGAATGGTAGCCCAATATTAGAACAGAACCCTACATATTTTCTGGAATATATAAAACAGAAAGTTCAAAGTTTTCAACAGAATGACAAATTTGTAACATTGATGGTAGATGAAATTCACATTAAACCATACATGGACTTCAAGGGAGGGAACATTGTAGGCTCATGTGCTAACACTACCAATGTTGCTACATCAGCACATGTATTTATGATCCAGAGCATTTTATCATCAAAGAAGGAAGTAGTTCATATTCTCCCTGTGTCCAAGTTAACAGGTGATGATTTACACAGTATCATGTCAAAGGTTATTGTTGGTTTGGAATCTATGGGATTTAATGTTCTGGCTGTTGTGACTGATAATAATGCTCTCAACACCAAAGCAGTGTCAAAATTTTCAAATCCACCTCAACTTAAAACTGAGTATTGTAATCCTGGAAATCCTAACAAGTCTCTTTTTTTATCTCATTGACACTGTGCATTTATTTAAATGCATCAAAATAATTGGCTCAACCAGAAAACTAATGGTTTGGAATTTGTGTATCCTGACTTTGATGATTTTTCTAAAGTTAAAGTTGCATCTTTCAAAGCTATAAAGGACTTGGGAATGACCTTGTAAAGCATGGGTATGGTTTGACTCTCAAAGCTCTATGGCCTTCAAGTTTTGAAAGACAAAATGTGAAATATGTGTGTCAGTTGTTTAATGACCATATAGTAAATGCTTTACTAGTTGTAGGAGAAAGGCACAATTTAACATCATATGAGGGCACAGCTGAATTTGTAAAAGTAATCACTACCTGGTGGCATATTGTTAATGTAAAGACCCCTTTCAAAGGTGTAAGACTTAATGATAAATTTCAACAGCCTCTCACCAACAAACCTGGTGATGAACGGAAGGGTTTTTAATGAAGTTTGTTCAGTGGTTAGATCACTGGGATAATTTAGGTCTGAAATGTGGCAAATTGTCTAGTCAAACACATAGGGCTCTTACTCAAACAACTCGCTGCCTTATACAGCTAACAGAGTTTTGTTCTGAAGTACTGAAATGGTCATATTTTCTTCCTGGAAAGTTTCAGACAGATGCATTAGAGGCACGATTTGGTGAATACAGGAAACTTGCAGGTGGCCAATACCATGTTTCTGTTAGACAGGTGTTTGAAATTGAGAAAAAAATAAGAATCTTGAATTCAATTGAACTGCCCATTTCTAATGGTAGGAAAATTATTGTAAATGATCTTGTTGATGAAGATATACTGTTAGATCATGATTATTGTGCAGTTTCCTCATTTCAAACATTTACAAGCGAGCTCAATGTAACAGACTCAGATCTTGACAGCACATCTGGTGTTGCAAGTGTTTTAACATACATAGCAGGTTATCGTTGTCATTCTCTTCTCAAGAAATTAAATTGTAATTACTGTGCAGATTTCTTAGTTTTGAAAGATGTTACTGTTAGAAATAGTCATCATAATGTTATTGACAGCCTCAATAGGGGCAATTTGAAATATCCTGCAGAAACAGCTGTACACTTAGTTATATACAAATATGTCATCATAAAAAAGATGTTGAGGCCAGAAAGTGAGAGAAAATTCCTTAGCTTAAATAACCATAAGAAGTATGTAAGTGATGTGACCCTGCAAATTGTTCTCTCAGCTGATGAATGTATAGACGACAGGAATGAATGTAGGGAGCACACTTCAGAATATTTGTATTACAACATTATTTGGAAGTGTGCAACTATTCTAATAAATAACTACTGTAGGGACAAAACTAATGAATCCATAAAACATTGTACAAATTCAAGAAAGTCTCTAATTTTCTCAAAATAGGTGTGTACAGTACTCATGTAATAGGCAAAAGTATCGAAGTCATTTTGCATTACTAACATGCTTGATATATGATGATGTATATCTTATTAACTTTAATGCCAATATGTTATAATTTGGACCTAGGCCTACCTACAGACCAGGTGAATGTTATGCTCCTCTTCCTTAATATTATTAACTCGGTGTCTTTCTAAATTTTCCCAAAATGGAAGTTTGTAAATAAATGTGAAGTTAGTGTATCATATTTTTGTAGTACAGTCTACATGTTAGGCCTAAACTAATTTTATGCGTTCTGTTTTTATTTTAAAATCATTTACTGTCTATTCAGTGCCTATTTCAATTGAAATATGTTTGTGAATTTCAGTTCTGTGTCAGCCTGGAGTAAGTTAACGTTGTAAATGCTGTCGTGATTTAAAACAGTGTGTTGTTTATCTTTAATGACAGAGTCTCTAAGATACGGTAATAACGGCAATATAATTCAATGTCCTCTAAAATTTAAACTTTATTTGTTGGTAAATAAGTTATTCCACAAGCTAAAATTATTAAAATCATGTTTGTGTGTGACCATGTTTTGCGTTTCTTTGGATTGCGATCGCCTCCGTAGCGTGACGTCACAGCGCTGTTGTGAGGCCTTATTATCAAGGAGGTGTTGGCCAAGACCATCAGCTAATCGATTAGGGCGGCTAAACCAAGGCCAGGACGAATAGAAATGAATAGTGTGACGACTCCCTCTGAACTTAGCCTACAAGGAATACAAAGCCTGCCCAATAACCACTCATAGCTGTCCGCCCTATGGATGCTATATTTGCCGCTAGAGGCGCTGCAATTCAACCTCACATGAACACCTCGGTTGGCGGTATTTCTACACGTTGTATGCTTACTGGTGACGTCTACTACGAAAGTTGAATGTTAATACTGGTAGAAATATTGAAACTCAACAATGATTTTATTTTGTCCGAATCCTTGGCTGAATCGTCAGTGTTGAGGCCTTCGATTCAGAAGTCCCCGGATTTGATTGCCGGCCGCATTGGTGATTATAATCACGTCTACTTAATTCTTCTGGCTCTGGGACTGTGTTTGTGCTTGTTCCAACACTTTTCCTTTCATATTCAGACAACACACTACACTTCCAACCACCACAGCAACTTGATATAGTGATTACTAGACCTGGGATTTTTAGGTGCTAAAATGTTATTTTAGCTGCCTAAAACAGACTCTCAAATAGGCTCTACAATATTTTTAGGCAGCTGCAGTTTTACTTATCTTAATATGCATTATTGAAAATACCATGTTGATTTTGCTAAATTTATTATAGTTCGTTAGGGGGAATATAAAACAAGTTTCACTCACCTCTTTGCTGCAAACGTCACAGAATATAATTTTACCATCAGATGTGAAATGGGTAAACTCTTGTAAATTGAGGATGATTTGGAACCTGGCACTTTCGGCTTAACTCACACACTGACAAAACGGGAAAACGGTATTTTTAAAATACGTCAATTATATTACACTGGTGTACTGCTGCGTACCGTTTTGTAAGCAAGGCTCTAGAAATAAAGTTCCTGGAAGTAGTTTCCATGAATTTCCTTGCCAAGAGTCAACTAGGGAGTTATGGATTAAAGCAAGAAGCAGACAAGGTATGGTACAGTAAATACGCAGACAATGTGACGGCAAAAATTAAATTACTTATTATTATTGCTCCTGTTCTGATGATAATAATTTCCTTATTCTGTTGTGTAGGTGGTACCAAAGATAAGTTATGGAACCCTAGTGACCGGTCCGTTTTGTCGAAGACCACATGCCATGCCAAGAGTGTGTTGATAAAATTAGCACAGTAGTATCCAGAGTCCATCTCAACTAACGTCATTAATAAAAATCAAAGACAGAGGTGGTCTCACGTCTCAGGTATCCAAAGCCAAGTTTTGTTTCACTGCTGATGAAACTGGGGCAAGTAAGGGACGAAATGTTATCGGTAATACTGTGCAGTCCAAAAATAGCACAAACATTAACCGAAATACTGTTGCCACGTGTTGCTAAAAATCCTGTTCTGCAGTGTGGGAAAAGTGATTATCCTGAGGAACTAAGCGGAATAATACTGCAGAAGTTTCTGCGGCCCTCTGTCACTAACTACGCTAATGGCATGACAGATGAGTATCGCCGAGAATAATTCTCGAGAAGAAAAACAATTTATGAGAAGAAAATATCAAGAAAAATGGTTAAAGTCGTTCCTTTTCACTGAAAATCTACGGTGCGGTAGTAAAAATATCTAGTGCATACCTTATATCCTTTTAAATGCCAGACATAAATTTCGACAGTTATGTGTGTTATCTGAAATGAAAATCCACAGCTGAATTGAACTCCTAGGAGTAAAAGGTGAATATTTATTATTTTCTACTTCATTCTGCTCAGTAAGGTATATTATATACAGGAAGTATAGTGTAGAGGTAAATTTGTGCTGGTTTTAACCCCCGTTAGCAATGCTATTGAGTGCTGATGTGAGGTGGTATACTAGCGCTGCAGTGATCAAGACGCGCACTGCCAGGCGGACACTGTTTCTGAAGAGAACACTGCGAGTGAACAGGCTTTGTATTACTTGTAGGCCGTTGCCTACGAGATATTCAAGGCCGGGAAGTGGGCCGATAAAAATGCGGGTCGCAAGTAGTTCTACGAACGTCCGCTAGAGGTCTCGACATCGTGCTATGCTGCTCGCGCGAAATACATTGAATTAATAGTACATGTTGGTTTTAAAAGACATAAAAATTAAAAATAATGAAGTTAGGACCACCTAAATGTGATTTAGAGTGGTTAGATTTAAAGTCAAGCACATTTAAATGATATTTGGAATTATTTTAGGCGAAGTCAAGTGCAATAAATAATAAAAATAATACATTAAAATGACTTACCATGATCACTGCTCGTATCACATTTTTAAGATCTTTCAACTTAATGGCTTTGTCCTGTAGTTTTTTTTCAAGTAATGAGAATCTCTAATTTTATGAGCTTTATTGTCGAGTATTGGTTTTAAAAGTTTTGTAATGAGAGTTACAGTCAGTGCTCTCTGATCACACTCGTCACATTTGAATGCCTCAGTGAATTTTGAAACAACAAAAACGTAAAGTTTTAAAAATTAAATTCGTATTGCCCAGATAACGTAAGGAGTAGCTTGTAAAATTCAACATATTTTGTAGAAAGTAAACAAATTTTTGAGGGGTAGCATAATGCTCCACGATCTTTCGTCCTAATGAGGCACATCAGTGGACTGTCAGTAGTGGCCTAAGATATCTGTCCCAAGCATGATTCACAAATGGAATTTTCTTCCGCAACTCGAACAAGATAGCTACCTATCATAGCCAAGGAAGAAAACTCCAGAGTGACAGGTCTCTCTGAAAAGGCATGGTGTCATTCTTAATATCAATAGCGTCTAAGATAATATAAAACTTGCAGATATTTTAGGCCTATTAAAAATAGTACATCCGAAAGAAAATACAATAATCGCGAATTGATTAGTTAGCTTACCCTCGAGCGTCTTATCAAGTAATTCCAAAACTATTGCTGGTCAAGATTACGATTATAGTGTACTCTGTGCTCGATAGACATTTCATATGTGATAAGGGATCCTAACGTTTCTTCCACGCATGTCAAATTCATGGCTTCGTGATGGAGCCTTTCTTTAATGAGGGATGTTAGGCCTATTCCAGTTTCTCCATTCGAAAAGCCAACATAATTCTTAAGTGTCTTTTGATGCGGAAGTCGGAGGCAGTGAAGTATTTTAATAAAGCTGTAGCCCATAAACTGAAGTCTCAATATTTAAAATGTAAATTGCAGACTCTGGATGACGTCCCAAGTGACCAAAGGGAACCTAATCTGCCCCCTCCCCCCTTTCTTTATGACGAATTAGACTTACAGTACGATATACCATATTTTATAGTGTATATGAAATTTACTTGGAGTTCATTTGAACACTAACAATAAGTGAAATCTCTACGTGAACGTATTAAAAACACTTTTCTCCATATGTATATACACGACAGCACATGCAAACTATAGCACGATGTCGAGACATATGGCGGCGGTACAGCGAACCTGGTTGGGGACGGTTTTTATACTCATAACTAGCGCACACTTCCCGGCCTTGTATATCTCGTAGGCAACGTTGTAGGCTAAGCTCTGAATCATATGTTAACAGACACGGTGTACATGTTCTCCGCCACCTGCAGCGCTGCTGTCGATAAAAGGGCCAAGTACGCGCTCTTTTCGTCGGCTTACTGTGGAAGTGTGCAAACAGTTTGTGGTCTTTTTCAGTAGTTTTATACAGTCTCCAGTTGTATAAGTGCAAAATAGCTGGCATTAACTTTTCATGAACTGAAAAGTGAAAAAGATTATGCATTTGAGAAGTAGGACGTATACTTTGATATATGCTTCAATTTACTACCGCATGTGAATATGCCTACAACTTGCAATGTCCCGGGTTGTAATTCGGGTTACAATAAACATTCGAATGATAAGCGTCATTTTGTTTCACCCCCAAAAGATCCCACTCTGTTCTCAAAGTGGTCGAAGGCTATCCCACGTAAACATCTGCCTTAAAGTGATAGTACCCTTAACATAATTTTTCAGTCAGATTAGAGCCATAGCAAAAGCTGGTTGTCAAAGAGAATGCCAAAATCACAAGTACAGCTCAGGAAAAAAATTACAGCACGCTTACCTTTGATCAGCCACATTATTTTTATGTTATTTTATTTTTTTATGTATTTTTTTAATAGTTGCTTTACGTCGCACCGACACAGATAGGTATTATAGCAACGATAGGATAGGAAAGGCCTAGGAGTTGGAAGGAAGCGGCCGTGGCCTTAATTAAGGTACAGCCCCAGAATTTGCCTGGTGTGAAAATGGGAAACCACGGAAAACCATCTTCAGGGCTGCCGACAGTGGGATTCGAACCCACTATCTCTCAGATGCAAGCTCACAGCCGCGTGCCCCTAACCGCACGGCCAACTAGCTCGGTCCACCATTATCAAGTAGGGAAGATGAACAAATAGCTCCTTTCACCAGTTCAAAAATTAATGTCATTCATCAGTTCTGTGGGTATATTGTTAAACATGCAAGCGAAGTGATAGGCTGTACAGCATGTATTGGTTCTATGCAAAACAATACAGAGGGCCTAACAAGTCTAGAAGAATATTTTAACGCATCCAACTATCTTATTTATCCATCGAGTAAATTATTATTGATGTTTTCTCATGTAGAGGTAGTTGTTGTGAGAAATATTAGTGTACAAGAAGCATATGGGGTGAAGTATATCACAAATTCCTGGATAGTTTACCTTCAGTTACTGTTTCTTATACACTTGGGTGCTGTAGTGAACATGCTCAGGACTTGGTACCAAAATTAATTTTTCATTACATACGATGCCGATTTTATTTCCGAACAAAAGAAGTACGGAAAGAAATGCAAGCTTGTACGACCGCAAAACATACCCGGAAAATGTCCAAGATGTCCAGTTAACTGATTGATGGGGTGGAGTGCTGAGCATGTTAATATATAATTTAACTTAAGTAGTTATGTAGGAATTACATATGTATGACATACCGGTACGTAACATCATGTGGGTGCCTGCAGAGTTTTAATGTGTTTATATTCCGCAGCATGTACACGAACAGTCGAACATGTGTTTTTTAAAGGTTACAGCTGATAATTGCAACTGAGTTTGATTTTGTAGTGAATTAATGAAATAGCTCTATACACACACATACCCGTTTGACATATTCGTTAAGACACTGACGAACCAATTTCAGAAGTAATGTCATTAAATCATTACTAAATGTAAAATATTTCCTGCGAATTTGTCACATATTACTTTCAAAACAAGGAACACTATAATCGTAATTTGCACGAAACACAGATCGCACATAAACACAGTCATCGGTCAGTAAATAGAATGCACATTCCTGAAACATAACAATAATAAACAGACGGTTTTAAATAATTTATTTAAACGATAAATTTCGAATTAAGTCACATCAGATCTCATTTAAAAACACATGTTCAGGGACAGCTGATCCCTGTTTACCTACACCAGCGCCGCGTAGTGTAGGAACATATCAAACAGCAGAAGTCGTCACACTATGTACTTCTATTCGTCCTGACCAAGGCCGACTCAAATTCTCAGACCAAGACCAACTACAATATCTCAGACCTTAACCGACCTATCGAAACTGTCCATAATGGCGGCAGCTGGATTGCTAGCATGCGTTTGTTTTGATTTGTGTAAGCCGTGTTGTTACCAAATATTTTCGGAAATTTGAATATTATTAATCGTACATTATATTTATATATATTTATAGTCTTAAGAAGGTTATAGATCCTCTTTCAGTGCCGTAAGAAGCTGTTTGTTCTCAAAGAACTTATTTATTCCAACAATATCGGTGGGTATTAGGTTAATGTTGATTCTTGTGTTCTTCTCTGAAAGTTTTTCTAGTTACCTATGCAATGTGTTTATAGTTTAATGTTCTGTGTGCCTGGATGTAAGTAAGAGCTTCAGTGTTCCCGTTTCCAAAAGACCTAGTATTAAGGCAAAATTGGGTTAAGAGCATTCATAAGGAAAACTACAAACCGAATCATAGGACTAATAATGTTGTGTGCATTAATTATTTTATCATTTTGAAATCAAATGTATTGTTAGGGAAGACATTATATACCTATAGAAGGTGGTGCTCTAATTCGAGTGCCACGCAAACTTCCGAAGTTTAAACTAATGATGCCTATCCTAGCATTTGTCTTATCAGCCAACGTACCTTACTACAAAGAACATTAAATCAGTCCCAGAAATCATGACTAAAATTTATGATTTAGAGACTAAATTAATCTTAAACGGTGGCGCAAGAATGATGTAATTAATTTTCAACGTTTTACAATGAACATGCGTAAACTAAACCTAACCCCATTTCCCGTGGAGTGAACATGAGGATTATGTTTTTTATATATAAAATACAATTATGCCATCAATTCTGGTAAGTTTTAAGCTGACGAGTGCTTTAGATGGTCAAGTGTATCATACAAATATCGCTTGTATCTACTCAACAATACAGGTGGATTTTGGAGGGTTGAAATTTTGTTGGAGAAATTATTTTGCGTGTTTTACATAATGGGCTGTGGTTAATCGTGGTGTTAGATAGTATTTCATGTAAGGTTAATAATGTGCTTTGTTGACATCCATATATCGTATTTGCTGACCGGAGATTCATATGTGAAATATTTTTATACTCTGTCTGTTTCAACCTGACGTTGATACAATAATTCTCCCTTCGTCATTTTCCCCACTGAAATTTCATTTAGACTTACAATACGCTATAACGCTACTTTTAGTGTTTAATTATTCATATTTTGAGTTAGTGAGTTGCATTTCATGACGTTTGACTTGTGATATTTTCTTTAGGTGACTCGGAATAAACATGCATAACCTTTCCCTCAACCTCTCATATCGCACACCGATGTCCGCCATGTTTCTTTTTTCTGGATTGCGGTCTGATGTAATTGTAGTTGGTCTTGCTCAGACCTTAATGCTAATCTCGATCGTTCAAAGATGGCGAATCGAGTAGCCGGAATTGTTGGAAATGTGGGTTTGTTTTGGTTTGTTGTTATCGTATGTAGTCGGTGTAATTTTAAGTAAGTTGACGATAAATGTTGCTTTCTTTGTAGAATATATGTGTGCGAGTGTATTTATATGAGTCAGCGGATACATGGGATCTGTAATTATACGCAGTAATGTGAGAATGTGATTGTTTTGAACGTGTTTTTACCCATTAAAGAACATGAGTGCACTAGGTGGACCAGGTTTTAGTCTAACTCTCATACAACTATTCTTAAGTTTCCTACGGGATAGAACATTAGAAGAGAAATCGATTAGGTATATACATCGTGATTATTTTGAAGTCCATGGCAAAACCGTAGCGTGCATACATCATTTTGAGAATAAGTCTGAGGTTAGAGAAGCCAGTACTCTACTTCCAAACTTCGCGATCCTCGAAAAATATTTAGATAGAATATAATTGATATTGCGTTATTCCGTCAGTATCCGTGTGCTTCAAGGTGTCTAGTGATTTAGATGCAAGTGTATTTTACAATAATCTGTTCTTTGCCTGCGGAAATGTTTGGCTGGATCTTGGAGTATAACAAAACTTATAAGTGTGACAGATGGAGCAATCTGTATACTGTTACACAAAAGACATAGTGACTTAGAGAGATTAGCTAGGTTTGTAACGTAGGGTTTTACACAACCAACACCTTCCGATTCATGCTGTAGCTATCTGTTATCAAGCAGACTGCGCCGAACTGAAGCTTGTCCATGTGGTTAAATATCAATGTTTAGTCAATAGAGTTTTTGCACTCATGTTATTTAATGGGTAAAAATATATTATACCTTTAGTGTCTGAACGTTTCATTACTAAGGTTACTATCATTGTGTGAAGTGCTGTTATGCCATATGTCAACATTATATTAACATTACCAGTGCCGTTCATTGGGCTAACATAATCATTTCGGGTGTACTTGATCTGAGTGACTCAGACGGTTAAGGCGCTGGCCTTCTGATCCCAAGTTGGTAGATTCGATCCTGGCTCAGTCCGGTGGTATTTGAAGGTGCTTAAATACGTCAGCCTCATGTCGGTAGATTTACTGGCACGTAAAGGAACTACAGCAGGACTAAATTTCGGCATTTCGACGTTTCCGAAAACCGTGAAAAATGTAGTTAGTGGGACGTAAAGCCAATAACATTATTATTTCGGGTGTACTTCCCATTCATTGGGTGGTGAATTTAAGAAAGTGTCCACCACTTCAAAACTAAGGCAACAAGTTATGTTTTATAGTTCTCATGAGAGCGAATAAATCGAAGAATTTCGCACCTTAATTTATTTTGAAACATTCAAAATGATGTTAGAAATATAATTTAAAAAGTTTTATCATGTATTTTCATCTATCCAGCGAAGTGAAATCTAAGAGAAAACGTAACTTGAAGAATTGAAATGTCTAAATAATCAGCTTGTTGGTCTATTTTCTAGTAGAATATATGTGATTCTAGTTTATTATATGCGGTGCTTACTTGTTGGCGAAGCGTTTTCATACGTGTAAAAGTGATTTTCCCAACGATGTTACATTTATCATATTAAATTACCGCCGTGTATATAATATGCACGTGATATTTTCGTTTTAGCCAATACCAGCAATCCGGCCACTTCGGCCGCCATACTTTTTATATACACTCTAGAAAATGGAAATTGCAACACCATGAAGGCATTGGTCGTTTGTGTTGATTTTCAAGATATGGAACGATGCTGTATAGGTATGTAAACGATCAAAGTTTCAGACCCATGGGATTGTTGCTACAGGTCTCCCCACGTGATTGGTCGCGGAGGAATCAACTCCAGTATACGGACTCTGGTGTAGCGTAGTTGACTTGCAGTCTGTGCAGTGAAGTGTTCCCCGTCAAACATGTCTCGACGACAGAGAAGAGCACGCTATCAACAACTGTCGCCGTTTGAGAGGGCTCGGATAATTGGGCTGTGTGAGGCTGGATTATCGCTAAGGACTGTCGCTGCACGTGTTGGCCGACAGGCATCTGCGGTACAACGTGTATGGCAGCAGTGGCCAAATGAAGGTACCCACACTCGTACACCTGGCACAGGCCCAGCGCGACAGACAACTGTGAGAGAGGATCGCCGCATCATTCGAATGGCCCAGATGGAACCCCATGCAACAGCAGAGCAAATTCGAGCAGCTGTGGCACCCCACGTTACACAACAAACAGTTGGTAATCGCCTGCGTGCAGCTGGCTTACGAGCTCGTATCCCTGCAGAAGGTGTTCCATTGATCCCACAACAGCGACAGGTAAGGCTGGCCTGGTGTCGAGAAAGATCGACATGGGTCGACGAATGGCATAGGGTCGTCTTTAGTGATGAATCGCGCTTCTGTCTTGCCCGCAGTGATCGCCGGAATCATGTGCGCCGACGTACCGGGGAGAGGGGCCGCCCAGATCTTATTGTCGAGAGGCACACTGAGGATTGGAATCGGTCTTGGCTAAACAAATGTTATGACAAGACCGACTCCAATCCTCAGACCGTAATATTAAAAAGGACATGGTGGCCGAAGTAGCCGGATTGCTGGTATTAGCTAACACGAAATTATCACGTAAGCTACATATTCTATAAACGGCGGTAATTTAACATGATAAATGTAACATCATAGGGAAAATGACTTTTATACGTATGAAAACACTTCGCCAACAAGTAAGCGCCGCATATAATCAACTAGAATCACATATATTCTACTAGAAAAGAGACCAACGAGCTGATTATTTAGAAATTTCAATTCATGAAATAACGTTTTCTCTTAGATTCCACTTCGCTGGATAGATGAAAATACATGATAAATCTGTTAAAATGAAGTTCTAACATCATTTTGAATGTTTCAAAATAAATTAAAGTGCGAAATTCCTCGATTTATTCGTTCTCATGGGAACTAAGAAACATAATTTGTTGCCTTATTTTTTTAGTGGTGGACAATTTCTTAAATTCAGCACCCGATGAATGGGAAGTACACCCGAAATAATAATGTTATTGGCTTTACGTCCCACTAACTACATTTTTTACGGTTTTCGGAGACGTCGAAGTGCCGGAATTTAGTCCTGCAGTAGTTCCTTTACGTGCCATTAAATCTATCGACACGAGGCTGACGTATTTGAGCACCTTCAAATACCACCGGACCAAGCCAGGATCGAATCTGCCAACTTGGGATCAGAAGGCCAGCGCCTTAACCGTCTGAGTCATTCAGATCAAGTACACCCGAAATGATTATGTTAACCCAATGAACGGCTCTGATATTGTTAACATAATGTTGACATATGGCATAACAGCACTTCACACAATGATAGTGACCTTAGTAATGAAACGTTCAGACACTAAAGATATAGCCTAATAGGTTTTTACGCTTTAAATAACATGAGTGCCAAAAATCTATTGACTAAATATTGATATTTAACCACATGGACGAGCTTCAGTTCGGACGCAGTGTGCTTGATGACAGATAACCACAGCATGTATCGGAATGTATTGGTAGTGCAAAACCCTACGTTACAAATCCAGATTGTTCCGTATTGAATAGAGAAATATACAATATTAAATAGAAGGAAGGATCTACCTTTCCAATACTCTGTTATTAAGTTGAACCAAATAGAAGTTACAACCTGTTCATTTTGGACCGGTTTCAACACATTTGAAGTGTCATTATCAGTCAATTAGCAAGGCAGAGCAAAAATTAAATCATAAAATTCTAAAAACACATAACACAATGATCACAGTCAAAAAGAGTGCGTAGAATAATTATCACTGTTTCGTGTCGAAGCAATTCCAGTTGATGTTCCTAACACAATGATCACAGTCAAAAGCGTAAAAAGAACAACACTATTTCGTGCCGAAACAATTCCAGTTGAAGTTCATAAGCAGGTCTTGTATAATCTTGTTGTGCTGCATTTACATATGAAGACGTATGAAGACGTTGTATTAAAGGTCAATAACGAGTTAAAGGACTAGTTCTAAGATGAAATCTTGAAGGATAACTCGTTATGAAATTGGACTTGTGATATGCAAGTTATGTATAGTTGTTGCTAGGCAAGGTCTTGTAGGCATTTGTTGTTTCGGCCGAAGAGTGGAAAGCGATTTAATTGAAGTCTAAGGAATACAGTGTAGGACTTAATGTCAGCAATTCAAAGCGGATATATAAATCTTAAAAATAAATTTGAATCATTAAAAAAGAATGAAACCAAATAAAAATATTTTAAAAACAGGAAGAAAATTTTAAATAATTACAGTGTGAGCCTCAACTCGAACAGCTTGCCGTGGTATTTATAAATGTATGGGAGACGATAAATAGAGAAAAGGTTGGGGAATAATGAGCGCTTATTAGAGGAAAAACTGGTCGTAAGTTAAAAATTATATAATTTGAACACGCTAATGCAATAAAGTACAACAGATTTTTGGCCGTGGGGCAACATATACATGACACAAAACATATTTTCACTACAATAGACCAGGATATAGAAATTTTCAGCACTCTAAATAAAGGTCCTCTCCTAGACATCACTGAACACTGTTTTATACACTCTGACCAGTTTTTCAATCCAAACCTTAACCTGAATGATATTTTTGAAAAGCCTAACGCCCTTTTCGATTTTCTCATCTCCATTTTAACTAATCTCAACTCAACAAGTAAGCGATCAATATTTCACAATTTACACAATACCTTCTCATGCTACTTGCCCCTTCCACAACGCCCCCATGATCCTCCTTAGATATCCCGCCCCCTTTCCCTCTAATAAGCGCTCATTATTCCCCACCCTTTTCTCTATTTATCGTCTCCCATACATTTATCAATACCACGGCAAGCTGTTCAAGTTGATCCTCACATTGTAATTATTTAAAACTTTCTTCCTATTTTTTAAATATTTTATTTGGTTTTATTCTTTTTTAACGATTCAAATTTCTTTTCAAGATTCATTATCCGCCTTGAATTGTTGACATTAAGTCCTACACTGTATTTCTTAGACTTCAATTAAATCGCTTTCCACTCTTCGACCGGAAAAACAAATGCCTACAAGACCTTGCCTAGCAAAACCTATACGTAACTGGATATCACAAGTTCAATTTCATAACGAGTTATCCTTCAAGTTTTCATCTTAGAACAAATCCTTTAACTCGTTATTGACCTTCAATACAACGTCTTCATACGTCTTCATATGTAAATGCAGCCCAACAAGATTATACAAGACCTGCTTATGAACTTCAACTGGAATTGTTTCGACACGAAATAGTGTTGATTATTCTATGTACTCTTTTTTTAGACTGTGATCATTGTGTTATGCGTTTTTAGAGCTTTATGATTTAATTTTTGCTCTGCCTTGCTAATTGGCTGACGATGACACTTCAAATGTGTTGAAACCGGTCCAAATGAACAGGTTGTAACTTCTATTTGGTTCAACTTAATAACAAAGTATTGAAAAGGTTGATCCTTCCTTCTATTTAATATTGTATAAGGCGGATATGTCAGAAGCTGCACCATGGCGTCCCGTTGGCATCTTTGTGCGATACCTCCCTTAGAAGGCTAAAGAGAAGAAACATCTCTATTGCAGGCAAGGGCGAGAGTATATGGGATCACATGCTGCACGAACATCCGGAATACTCAGCGGACCGCCAGAATGGAGACGTGGCAGATGACTCATATCATCTCTACAAAGAGGATATAAGGATCCTAAAAGAAATGGGGGTGAGTAATTTTCTTCTCTAATTTATTAATAATGTATTATGTTGTTCCGAAACTTACTTCCGAACTTCGATATCATTTCAGATGAATCATTACCGCTTCTCCATTGCATGGACTCGTATAATGCCAACAGGGGAGGCAAATAACATTAATCAAGCAGGAATAGACTACTACAATAACCTGATTAACGAGCTGCTGGATAACGGGATACTGCCAGTGGTGAGTGGGTTTTTCATATACTACTAATGTTCAATTGGAGCCGATCAATTGCCTCGCCTGGTCAAAATATGGCGTAAAATGCCTCCCGCTTGCATGAGCTACGGTGCGTAAATTGAACCACATTTTCATTCCCATTTCCAGATTCCGGCTTTCGAGCGAAATTCGCACAAATTACTGCTATTGTCAAAATGTGATCAGCTTCAGTTAGAAGAACTTCGTCATAAAACTTAAAATGTGTCTGCAGTCATTAAATACTGGATTTTAAACAGACAATGATTTAAAAAAACAGCCTTGAGAATTCAAGTCGAGTAACCTGTTATTGCCAAAGTACAGTTATTTTATCTTATTATACTAATTATTTTTCCAGGCTTCTTAGCGAGAGACTGGTGTCGTGCTGTGCTTGTTTAGAACGTCACTGAAATGATATGTTTGGAAGGCTGGCGGTGAAAAATCTGCATTGAAATGATTCGTATTTGAGGGTGGTGCGTCTAATGGATGATGATTGTACCGACCACGTGACAGGAGGCAATCCGGCGGCTACTGATGACATAGTCTGTGAATTCCCTTATTCCTTCGTCATTCGGTTGTAAAGCTATTGTATCTACAAGGCATTATCACAGTAGGCAATGGTATGATGATAAACGGGGTGAAAAGTCAGGTTGTGAGTTTCACAAATAGGAAAAGTCCTCTCAATGTTATTTACTGTGTTGATGGGGTGAAAGTTCCTTTTGGGGATCATTGTCAGTACCTAGGTGTTAATATAAGAAAAGATCTTCATTGGGGTAATCACATAAATGTGATTGTAAATAAAGGGTACAGATCTCTGCACATGGTTATGAGGGTATTTAGGGGTTGTAGTAAGGATGTAAAGGAGAGGGCATGTAAGTCTCTGGTAAGACCCCAACTAGAGTATGGTTCCAGTGTATGGGACCCTCACCAGGATTACTTGTTTCAAGAACTGGAAAAAATCCAAAGAAATGAAGCTCGATTTGTTCTGGGTGATTTCCGACAAAAGAGTAGTGTTACAAAATTGTTGCAAAGTTTTGGCTGGGAAGACTTGGGAGAAAGGAGACGAGCTGCTCGACTAAGTGGTATGTTCCGAGCTGTTAGAGGAGAGATGGCGTGGAATGACATTATTTCAGCATTGTTTCAAAAGGGACGGAAGCCATGGAGAAGATGGTGGTAGAAGGGACGGTTCCAGAAGGGAGACCTCAAAGGGTGAGCACCCACGCGATGGATTGATCGGGATAAGGGCACTTATTGGAAAGTCTTCATTCGGAGTTTCGCAGCTAGAAAAAGATCGATTCAGCATGATGAAAACTCTGTAAATACTCCTGACTTATCACCACAACCTGTCAAGTGTAAAATCAAAAGATTATAGAGGTACACTAGTAGTTACCAGCGGCTTTGCTCGCATGGAATTGGCAATTTGATAAAAGTAATCGTTCTTCAGTACTGTACTAAAACATTATCTAAATACACCTAAAGTATAAAAACTCACCGAAAAACTGAGTTTCATTTACCCCAGAAAATCCTTATAAACAACGTTTGTGGTACTAGCTTTTGGGGCTAAAATGACCATGTGATATAGAACTGTAGATGTAAGAAACAGTCTTCTCTCAAGTCGAAAACAAAAAAAAAATACATGTTTCTTTATTTTAAATTTCGAATACCTATTTACACGTCTGTAACATCTTCAGTTTTTTAGATATGAGTATTCACATAAAAAAATTATTCAACTCTTTTTCCATCTTTCTTTTCATCCCCGTTAAGTGCCTTTTCCGAAAAAAAAACAAAAATGTTCGGTTTTCCAAAAACATAAAATACGTTTTTAAGTAGATTCCGAATACCAGTTTTCACGTCTGTCACATACTAGGTTTCTTTAGAGATAAGTATCCTCATACAAATAATCCAACTAATTTTTCAGTTCTTTCACACCCCTTAAGTGGACTTTCCGAAAACAAAAGAAGGCGTGTTTTCTATTTTTAAAGAAGTTTCCAAATACCAATTTTCACGTCTGTAACATCTCTTTTTTTTAGGTAGGCCTATAAGTATCCTCATACAAATAATTCTACTAACTTCTCAATTCATTCACCCCCTCCCAAGTGGATTTTCCGAAAACAAAATAAATACGTGTTTCATTACTTTGAAAGAAGATTCCAAATACAAATTTTCATGTCTTTAACATCTTCAGTTTTTATATATAAGTATCCTAATAAAAAAGAATTCAACTCTTTTCCACCCCAGTCTCCACCCCCCCCCCCCCCTGTTAAATTGATTTCCCCAACAAAACGTGAAACGTGTTTCTTTATTTTCATGTCTGTGATCTTCCCTTTTTGAGATTTAAGTATCCCCATAAAAATAATTCAATATTTTCACTCCTTTCACCCTCTCCTTCAAGTGAATTTTCCGAAAACAAAAAATACATGTTTCTTTATCTATAAAGGAGCTTACAAATACCAATTATCACGACCGCAACATCTTCAGGTTCAGAAATATATGTATAGTAGTAGGACAAGGGCGGTTCTACCCCCGGGCCAATCAGAGGCCGCGGAGCGGGTCACGTGACTGCTGACTCAGCAGCGCGGAAAATTTGAATTCGGCGCGCGCGGAATTTGAATTTATAAACAAAGGCAAGTGCTCTTTTTGTAAACAAAGACACGTGTTTCTTGACAGCTGTCAAGCTGACATCTTGAGCATCGCTAAGCTCAGTGCTGCAATCTTGACGGCACAAAACCTCATGGCTACTACCTTAGGCACGTGGTGGTGGGCAATTTGAAATTCCACGTGCTTTCTTTGACAGCTGTTAAGGTGATAGCTGCCATCTTTAAACAACAGACAATCGCAAACTTTAGTGCTGACATCTTGACGGAGCTAAATCCTCATGGCTATCACCTTATGCACGTGTAGCGGGAAATTTGAAATTCCACGTGCTTTTTTGACAGCTGTCAGCTGCCATCATTAAAAAACAGGCTATCGATAACTTCAGTGCTGGCATCTTGACGGGGCTAAATCTTCATAGCTGCTACCTTATGCATGTAGTAGCGTGCAATTTGAAATTCCTCGTGCTTTTTTGCCAGGTATCAGCTGCCATCATTAAACAATAGACTATCGCTAACTTCAGTGCTGGCATCTTGACGGGGCTAAATTCTTATAGCCGCTACCTTATGCACATGGGCGCGCGAAATTTTAATTTCTACGTGATTTTTTTACAGCTGTCAAGATAACAGCCACTATCTTTAACTACGTGCACTTGTTTTTGAACATGGCTTACTTGAGTGCTGCTAACTTGATGGAAGTAAACTTTATCGCGCTGAATTTAAATAAATCTTAACGGGACTTAGCTACGCTGCGCACAACCAAGCTGTTCTTGTCAACATACCACCATCTTATAGCAAGGTGCCCTTCTCAACATACTTACCATCTTATAGCGCGCTGCTCTTCTCAACATACTATTATCTTAGAGAACCTAGTTTTTTAGGTGTACTTAAACCAAGCTGCTGTTTTCAACACTCTAAGACTCT
Organism: Anabrus simplex; assembly: GCF_040414725.1. Lineage (NCBI taxonomy): Eukaryota > Metazoa > Arthropoda > Insecta > Orthoptera > Tettigoniidae > Anabrus > Anabrus simplex. The sequence goes on from NC_090265.1 coordinate 1,637,588,025, forward strand.
GTTTTTGTTCACATACTTACTATTTTGAACGAAGCTGCTGTTGCTGTTACCTACAACAGGCGTTGAGAACATGTTTACTGCTTAGCAGGGGATACTTTTGTCCTAAGAAGATGGATTCGAACAGAGAGAAAAAATATCGTGTACTGCAATGATAACAAGACTAGAATTAAACACTATCGTAGATCAACAGGTGTCCAGAACACTGTTTGTTGTGTTCAGAGCATGTCAACTGCTTAGCAAAGGATACCTTTGTCCTAGGAAGATAGATTCGAAGAAAGAGAGAAAAAATTACCTTCTCAACATACTTACCATCTTATACCGAGCTACACTTCTCAACATACCATTCTCTTAGAGAACCTAGTTTTTCAGCATACTTAAACCAAGCTAGTGTTTTTAACATAGATTTAAAGCAAGCTGCTCTTCTGAACACACTGAGCCCTTTTATTGACATACTTAGCTTCTTAAAAGAAGCTGCTGTTTTGACACGTTAGAGAACATAGACTGGTGTTTTTAACATAGATTTAAAGCAAGATGCTCTTCTGAACACTCTAAGACCTTTCTTTTGTTGACAACTTACAATCTTAAACGAAGCTGCTGGTTTTGACATCCTCCTCCTCGAGTGATGTGCAAACGTAGAATTTAAGCATATGATCCTAACCTTATCCTGCAAACAAAAGGAGAGAGCGGTGGGAGGAGGATGAGGAGGAGAAGGTAATATACATGTGGACAAAGGAATACATAATCTAAAATAAAAGAATATGCCAATTCTACATTATTTATTAACATTGCATCTTGTATGTACAAGTTTGTTCTGCATCTTGAATGATAATGTAATTTGCTGTACTACAGCATTAGTAATTCTCCCTTCTTATATGTGCAAGTTAATCATTCTCTGCATCTTGAATGATAATCTAATTTTGCACACATAGCGGTGTACCACTCTCTTCTTAAATGATAATGTAATTTGCCCTTCTTACAGATCATGTATGTACAGCAATGTTAATTATGCATCTTGTACGTGTTGCTGTACCCCCATGGAACATTTTTAAGGGAATCACTATCCCATACACGTTTGTCATCGAAAAGAAGCAATGAAAAATTATTTTTCTCGATCGTATATACATGATGTTTGCGTGATTGAATCCTTTTTTGCGTACAGAGAGCGGCATTTCTAGATGTTAGTACATCGCGATAGTGTTGAACATGTAAACGGCTAACGACGCTTGGACGTACACCTTTTGATTTTTTAACAAATTGTGAATTTTGAGTGTCACAGGCATATATTTTTGGTGCTAAACCAATAAACTCAGTCGTGATATTCATGCTACATTCATCTTATAAGCCCTATGACTTCTTATTTTGTGGCCGAATGTTAAATGGATTACTAGGTGAAAAGGATGAAGTGTCAAAGTATTGAGAATGGTTTCGCATCACATCTCCATTTGCAAGTGTATCAAGTGAAGAGCTGATAAATTTATAGGAATCTAGAAAGAGAATGCTAATATCGCCTACACGATAACTGAATGAAATAAAGCGTTCGTGATTTTGCGCAATCACGACGAACTTTGTACAATTTAATTGTACAAAGTCACGAACAATTAAGTGGCTGTCATAGCCTGACAAGTTACGGAAAAAGCAAGGAATAAATTTAGGCACACGATATGAAAGATTGCGCGAATCGCGGTAAAGCGGCAGTGATATCTAACCTTGATCTGTGGGAAAATAATTGGCTGTTTACAGATGTGACATTGCGGTTTCATCGTGCAAAATCATCTCATCCAATGTCATTTGAATTGGCACTGGTGGCGAAATAAGAGTATGAACGCGTTGTGCTAACTCTTGTAATTCTTTTAACAGCCATACAGTACAGTTTTCTCCTCGATACACCTTAAAAAAGGATAGAGATGCATCGTAGGAACAAACTACTTTGTAAGCTACTGAAAACGGAGTGTAGGGTTCACTCAAGTCTGGTTGGCAATGATGAAAAGGTACAGTAAAACATTCAAAATCTGCACAAACAATAAAAGGAACAGGTTTCTGACGATAATATTTCTCAAAATTCATTTCTGCATTTTCTCTGGTTGGCAGAATAAGTTTTACGGCTGGATGTGTTACACAATCATTTATGTGTGTAGTTAACAGGTTTTCTGTAGAAAAGTACTGTAAACATCTGTCACATATATACTTTTTTCGTGTGATGAAAGCTGAGATCTTAACAAGCGCGAAAGATTAGTTATAAGGCAGTAGTGGCTTGTGTTTTCATTGCAAACATACAAAAGATGAAAATGGTGTTGTTTTAGAGAATAAGCTGTGTAAAGTGGTCCTACAATACTGTCTCCGTCGACACGTATACAGAAAAGGAAATATTGGGGTTGTTTTTCCCAAACGTAGAAATGTTTGTTAAATCCATAGGAAAAGAAATACCTTCAAAATTTAATGACTGATGCAACTGAATAAACATATCCTTATACTGAAAAGTTCTTGATGGATTATGTGTTGTTCCTGGTTTTAACGCCATTGCGATACACCATAAGAAGCAATTGTCATCGTTATTCTCAATATTCATCACTGCTCTCTTATTTACAATAGCTTGAGGAAGTTTAATGTATTGCCTACCTGAATTCAAGTGATCGAATTTATCGAATTTACACACATTAATTTGAAGATGCGAAATACTCTCGAGTGCTTTATTGCTCACACCCTCTTCAAACTGATATTTAGCGAGCAATTCGTCGACAATGTGTTTGCGAAACCATTCCGAAATATTGTCCGAGCGTAAGAGTTTCGTCATTTTAGAAGAAGTGTAAAATCTTTCGTGAATTTCCTGATTATCTTTGAAGAGAATGAAGGAACAAGCAAGACTGGCGTATAGTTTAAGCGCCGTATGCATAGTCATCAAAGAAGTGACTTTTTCTTCGAAAATATTATAGCAAGAGAGTAAGAAAGAATTTGGATCTAAAACATTAAACGAATTTCGTATAATACCGCTTAGTATACGCGATGAAAATATGTATGCATAGTTTCGTTCACGTGTAATTCTGGCAACAAACGTTAGGAAGATATCAAAGAACATAGACGAAGTTTATCACAAGAAGAGAAAGGTTGATAAGAAACGTCTTGTGACACACAAGACTTGCTCAGTTGGTTTTGGTCGGAAGTGTATGGGTGAAGAATAGTAGGGGGAGACTAATACTTCAATATGACTAACAAATTACAGTAGATGTATTCTACTATATTTCTGTAGAAGTTTTGAAAGTGGCATAATAGAGAGTAGCATGAAGGGTTTCCATAAATCAGTCTATTCCAATGTTGCAGTACAATAGATCCTGCCTTTTCCAATACATTATACCCAATTGTTTCATTTTGCTCCGCTGTTTAAGTTAGTAATGGTGATATTTCGTTAGTTTGTCACAATTCTTCAGGCTCTAATTTCGCTCACTTCACTAGTCCAGCTTTAATGCACTTGAAAGTACAGTACAGTATTTAGTTAAATAACTCATGGTGAGGAGAAGAGGGACTGAGCTCAATCTTTATTAATTCGTCCACCTAATGGTATGTAGCACCTTTATCTGGCTGGTTTATTTTTCGAGATGTTTATGTTGAACATACCCCATTTTATGCAACACTCAACTTTCCTAAATGTTCCTCTCCGTGGATACCAATTTTAAAGACATAGCCAAACCAAATATTCAAAAATACACACACATCACTTGGATCACGAATTATAAACAATCCGTTATAACAGAAAACACTAATTGTTTGAAAGTTCCATAAAGTTTTAGTATAAGCCATTGCCTCGTTTCACGTCTTTGTCCTAGCGCTTGCATTTATCCCCTGTCCACAGTATGAATATGATATGGTTTACATTCAAAACGTGTACCAAAAAGAAAGTTTTATATTGTTAATGTTGTCTTTATTCACAGGTCACTATGTATCACTGGGATCTCCCTCAGTGGCTTCAGGACCTAGGAGGGTGGACCAACCCCATCATTGCTGACTACTTCGAGGACTACGCTAGAGTCTTGTACGAGAACTTTGGTGATCGGGTGAGTTAATCTGTTTAGCTGTAGACTGAGAAGGAATCGTGTCATACATCTGGTTATCAGGGAATTAAAATGCTCAGAAGATAGTCCCTTGAGGACTAACGTATTTTTTAAACGTCACAGTCATACCAGTTTACTCTGTCCAACAGATTTCATCACATCAAATGTTGAATATACTTAGTATTTTTCCGTTAGTGACTTTTTACAGAAATTGTTATAAACAAACCATGAAATAGGACGTTTATTTCTTTACGTCTGTAAATAAAATTGTATACATGGTGTATCATAATTAACAGTGCAAATTGAAACAGCTGTAATTACAAAAACGTCTTAGTAAACATGCGTCCGCAGACGAGCCGTTTGCGAGATAATTTAGAACTTGTGTTACCAGCCACCTTTGACTTCATTGTGTGGAAACGTCATCCTAGTTAGGAAAAGACACTCATACGACATGAAGAAAAGTTATTAGATACTAGGATGACGTTTACACACAATCAAGTCAGTGGTGGCTGGTGAGCACAAATTCTAAACTATCTCGCAAAAGTCCCGTTTGCGGACCCTTGTTTACGAAGTCTTGTTTGGTTCTAGAATCGTGTACTTACAGTTGTTTCATTTTTCGCTATTAATTATGGTACACCCTGTTTAGATTTCAATAATAACTGTCCTACAAATTAAATTTTTTATTAATATGTTCTGCAGAGGTGTTTCTTAACTTTGTCCAACTTCCCCACATTAAAAAGTATTTTTGTAATCAGTACGGATTCTTCTTAAAAGCGAGATACAGACTGAATTTTCAGAACTTTTGGGGCCTTCCTTTAATTGAATGGCAGAGACTGTTCAGGTTTCGAAACTCACGCCTGAACTTTACGCAACCCTACACGCAGAAAATTTTCAAACATCAGTGACAAGAACAAACTTGAATACAGTTCACAGGAATGTATCATCCATGTTTCTTACTCCTGTGACTGAGCAAGAGATAGATAAGGTAATAAAACAGATGGGTAAAAAGAAGTCTTCTGGATTAGATGGTTATTCAAACTACCTTATTAAATACTGTTACCAATACATAATCAAGCCTCTCTGTTACTTGATAAATTTGTCACTAACCACTGGTAAATTTCCAGACAAATTCAAGGTAACCAAAGTTGTTCCGATACATAAAAAGGGTAGTGAAGAAGATGCTGGTAACTATAGGCCTGTCTGCCTCCCCTCTGTATTCTCCAAAATACTGGAAAGAATTATGTACGATAGACTGTTATCATTCTTAGAGAAGCATAATATATTAGCTGGTTGCCAGAATGGCTTTCGTAAAAATAGATCAACTACCACAGCATTCATTAACTTTATTGAACGGATATATGACACACTAGATGGGAAGGGTGCATGTTTAGGTATTTTCTTGGACTTAACAAAAGCTTTTGATATAATTGACCACAGCTTGCTTTTAGAAAAGTTATACATGTATGGAGTTCGGGGAATGGCTTATGACTGGTTCAAATCATTTTTAGGGGATAGAAGAAAGATTGTTGAAATATAATATACCGGTACTGATTTGAGCAAAAATGTAATTAAGAATGTGTATTCCTGTGCCAGAAACGTAGATCATGGTGTTCCACAGGGGTCAGTTTTAGGACCATTATTATTTTTAGTATTTATTAATGATATCGTCCAAATTGTTGATGATATTCAAGGAGTGCAATTAACTTTGTTTGCAGATGATATTACTGTTTTTGTAGCTGATGAAAGTTCTGAAGGGTTAGAATTGAAGGCAGGCAATATAGTGAGTAATATCCTGAGCTGGCTTGAAGATAATAAATTAATTTTAAGTAAACAGAAAACTTCTGTGATTAGATTTCACCATAAGATTAATTTCAATATGGAAGTTAGTCCAATATCATTTGGAGAGACCATAATTGAGTACTCATCATCAACAAAGTTTCTTGGCTTGTGGATGGATGAATCATTAACTTGGGATAAACATACAGAGTTTATAGGGAAAAAGCTTAGTTGAATTTATTTCATGATAATATCTTTGAAAAATAGTTTTAATTTAAAGGCTTGCCAAATTATGTATTTTGCATATGTCCATCCCATACTAACCTATGGAATCATTTACTGGGGGAATTCACGATATAGCGAAGTCATCTTTAAGTTACAAAAGAAAATAATTAGAGGAATGGCCGGTGTCGGCAGGAGGACAAGCTGCAAGAAATACTTTAAACTTTATTTTATTTTACCATTGCCTAGCCTTTATATCTTCCATACACTTGTATATATGAAGGAGAATGTAAACAGCTACACCATAAACTCTGATGTACATAGGTATAATACTAGAAATAAACACAGTCTGCACATAGAACCACACAAAACTAAGCTATATGAATCAAGTTTGAGTTATGCAGGAGTACATTTATTTAATAAATTACCAGACTACATTAAGCAGATAAAACCATGTTCAAAATTTAAGAAAGAATTATTCAAATTTGTTTCTAACCATTGTTTTTATTCTATTGAAGAATACTTAGCTCTTGAAAATTAACTTATGTATCACTTTTTTTTTTAATCTGTGCCTCTTTACCACATTGTATATTTCTCTTTATTTATCATGGCATGTATATTACTGTTTTACCCTTTGTTACTGTAAATATGATTATTGACGTGTCCCATATCACTGTATGATCAGTTGGACGAAATAAAATACAATACAATACAATACACGAACTACAGTCCGCCCACTTCAGCTGAAAACTCTGTGCATTGTTACCCGTCTGTTAAGTGACTAAGAAATGTTTGTGCGAGGCCATTATCACCATACCAACTCTTTATTATAATTTTATTTGCACATCATGCAAGAGAAATGTGATGACGCAGATTTATTCATCTGCGAAGCTAAAAGCATTGATATATTCGAATATTTTATGTTAATTTAACATAAAATTAACTTATCCGCCTCTGCGGTGTAGTGGTTAGTGTGATTAGCTGACATCCCCGGAGGCCTGGGTTCGATTCCCGGCTCTGACACGAAATTTGAAAAGTAGTACGAGGGCTGGAACGGGGTACACTCATCCTTGGGAGGTCAACTGAGTAGAGGTGGGCTCGATTCCAACCTAAGCCAGCCTGGAAGTGGTTTTCCGTGGTTTGCCACTTCTCCCCCAGGCAAATGCCGGGATGGTATCTAACTTAAGGCCACGGCCGCTTCCTTCCCTTTTCCTTGCCTATCTCTTCCAATCTTCCCATCCCTCCACAAGGCCCCTGTGCAGCATAGCAGGTGAGGCCGCCTGGGCGAGGTACTGATCATCCTCCCCAGTTGTATCCCCCGACCCAATGACTCACGCTCCAGGACACTGCCCTTTAGGTACTAGAGGTGGGATCCCTCGCTGAGTTTGAGGGAAAAACCAACCCTGGAGGGTAAACAGATTATTAAAAACGAAGATAATTCAGATAGACCCTGTAGTACTATAACAACATTGTCTTTAAAATGGATTTTGTAAAAGAAAAGTCTAAACCAGTGAAAAATTTGTAAAATAAACCACTGATATGAGTTTCCCCAGTTTTTAAATTTTACAGTATGGTTAACGGCCCTAGATTTTTCATGGACAATTATGATTACCCTAGGTTAGAGCGAAGATTTCATAGCATACAGTCATAACACTCATAACTTCCAAGTGGTACAATAAATTGTGTTTGATTTCAGGTGAAATGGTGGATCACATTAAATGAACCCTTAACATTCGTAGCTGGATACTCCAACGATGGAGTATTCATTCAAGCTCCAGCGATCAATAAGCCCGGTGTCGGGGACTACCTCGCCACTCATCACCTGCTTATCGCTCATGCTAGGGCTTACCATCTCTATGACGAGCAGTACCGCGCCACGCAGCAAGGTGAGTTACTGTTCTACTGGGGTTTTAGGAAAGAACTGGGCCGTCGCCATTTCAGGTGTGGCTAAGAAAATGGTATGTCAGTCATGTTTATGACGTCGCAGATCACATGGTTAACATACCTACACCTGCCTGCACGAAAGAAAGGCAGGCACGTTCTGGGACATCACACATAGACAGCAAAATGTCAAATTAGTTTCTGAAAGTAAAACAGGACAAAGGCATGGTGTTGGTTTTGTTTTTATTTTTCTGCTTGTGTGTGTGTGTGTGCGTGTGCGTGTGCGTGTTTTTTCCGTCCAGGCTTCGTTTTCCCCGGACTCAGCGAGGGATCCCACCTAACCGCCTCAAGGGCAGTGTCCTGGAGCATGCGATATTTGGTCGGGGTACAACTGGGAGAAAGGACTAATACCTTTCCCGGGCGGCTTCCTCACATGCTATCCTGAACAGGGGGAATGGGAAGATTGCAAGGAGACAGCCAAGAAGAGAGAAGAAAGCGGCCGTGGCCGTAAGTTAAGTACCATCCCGGCATTTGCGTGAAGAAGAAGTGGGAAACCAACTTCGAGGATGGCTAAGGTGGGAAACGAACCCCCTCTACTCAGTTGACCTCACGAGGCTGAGTGGACCCTATTCCATTCCTCAAATTTCATGATAGAGCCTGGAATCACACCCGGGTCTCCGGGGGTGAGAACTCAAACCTCACGTATAATCCTCTAAAATAATATCGTGACGCCAGAAAGTTGTGCAGAAATACTGATAATCCAACACAATTATAACAGTATACAATAAAAACATAATTTTGTTGCTTATAATGGTTCTCTCCTATTAGCTTCATTCTTATGTACTAATGTTTTATATGTATATCTTATTTCTTCTACGTCAAGCTGAAGATGATCTTAACATAGTTCGAAATAAGTCCTTAAACATAATGTTTAGACAAGCCATTTAATTTAAATGGTAATATTTTATTGCACTGAAGAGGTGGACAATATATACGTAAATTATTATTATTATTATTATTATTATTATTATTATTATTATTATTATTATTATTATTATTATTATTATTATTATTATTATTATTGAATATCCAGTTACAAACCCTATTTTACCAGTAGTATATTAGGGCTATAAAATTTTATATAATCTGTATACCGGGTGGTTCACCAACCCCTTACTTTTATCAGAGGAAGGCAACCCAACTAACGTGTATATCATACTCATCCGAAAAACATTAGTACCTGCTCCTTTACGGCCTTAGTACAACTATACCGATTATATAATGCTCGCGAATATGATTCATTAGCAGCAGTATTATTTCTTCTTCTTCTTCTTCTTCGTAATCTGTTTACCCTCCAGGGTTGGCTTTTCCGTCGGACTCAGCGAGGGATCCCACTCTACCGCCTCAAGGAGAGTGTCCTGGATCGTGAGACATTGGGTCGGGGGTACAACTTGGGAGAATGACCAGTACCTCACCCAGGCAACCTCACCTGCTATGCTGAGAACAGGGGCCTTGCGGGGATGAAAAGATTGGAAGGGATAGACAATGAAAAGGGAAGGAAGTGGCCATGGCCTTAAGGTAGATACCATCCTGGTATTTGCCTAGAGAAGTAGGAAAGCACGGTAAACCAGTTCCAGGCTGGCTTAGGTTGGAATCGAACCCACCTCTACTCATTTGACCTCCCGAGGCTGAGTGGACCCGTTCTAGCCCTCGTACCACTTTTCAAATTTCGTGGCAGAACCGGGAATCGAATCCGGGCCTCCGGGAGTGGCAGCTAATCACACTAACCACTACACCAGAGATGCGGACCGGTATTATTTCTATGATTTAAAATATATTGAATTGTAAAACAATCGCAGCTGTGAATAACACTGTCTTACTTTTGGACAGGTAGTGCCTGTAAGGACTACTACGTGCTAGTTCAGCACCACGGCTCGCGATAGCTAAGGCGACTAAATCACGCTTCGTTGCTAGTGTATCAGCCAAGCTATCCGGTAGAAGGTTCGGTCCACAGTTTAGCACACTTTTTATTTGATTAACGGTGTTTACAGTGGCTGTATTATGGCCACATGTCATCCTGTTCCAAAGAGTGAATGTTCCCCCTTTGTATCCTCTTCAGTTCCGAACATGTTTCCGCCTTCGTTGTGTTATATATTGCTAAAATAACTTTAAAATATTCCCAAAAGAAAATTACCTTTTACTAGTTTTTTATGATTTGTAGCATACGTGCTACATCAGGACTCAAGAGTTGATTTTTTCTGCCCTTATTTATATATTACTTATATTGTTTTGTATTATTTCAGGTAAAATACTGCCTGTAGAGTATATGCTACATACGGTGTGAGAGGGTATCCGATGTTACGTAACCAGGTTGGACTACGACATGATGGTCTGTAGGGTACCCTGTATATTTAGTGTAATAAATGCTCGATATGTTAGCCACCTTGGCTTATGTAGATTTCAGCATCACATTTCAAAGACATTCCTGCACGTTGTAATACGCCAGGTGTAACAGCTTGGCATGCTTCGGTGATCAGTTGCCGAAGATGACCAGGATCTTCAGGCTCCTGTGCGAACACCACCTGTTTTAAGTGACCCTTCTGAAAGAAGTCAAGTGGCGTTAGATCGGGTGATCTGGCGGGCCAGTGAACATGTCCGTCATTTCCCATCCATTTATTTGGATATAAAGAATGAAGATGGTTCCGGACGACTACTGATCCGTGAGGTGGTGCCCCGCCCGTTGAAACCACATTCAGAATCGCTCATGCAGTGGCTCGTTCTCCAGCAACTGTGGGGGTTCATTTTGAAGAAAATGAAGGTAGCGCGCTACCGTTAGATGTCCGTCGAAGAAATATGGTCCGATGAGACAGTCACCCAAGATTCCACAACAGCCATTTACTTTCCCCTGCACTTGAAATGGGCCCTGTCTTACCCAATGGCGATTCTCCGCGCTCCAATAGTGCATATTGTGCCGATTCACAACGCCATTGTTGGGAAATCTTGATTCGTCTGAAAACAGGACTCTTGAAAAAAAGGCTGCATTATTTGTCACCCTGCGTAATGCCCATTCACAAAATGTTACCCTAGAATCGAAATCACGTCCGTAGAGGTGCTGGTGTAACTGCAGATGGTATGAGTGAAATTTATTCTTATGCAGTATACGCACGACTGATGACCGGCCGATGTTAGTCTGTTGTGCAAGTGTCCAAGTACTAAATGAGGGTTATTATGGACAGCATCCAAAACAGAATCTTCATTTGGACCAGACGTTAGAGGAGCATCCCTAACGAAAATTACACTTCCAAGCATCCCAGTTGAGCGCAATCTTCGTTCAAGGTTTTGGAAAGTGTTGGTGGTCGGTAGTCTTATGTCAGGAAATTGCTCGTGATAGAGACGTTGCGAATGGATTGCGTTCCGCCTTGTTTTTCCATAAATGAGCAACATGTCAATGTACTTGTCACTGGTATACATCGTGAATGAATGAATGAATGAATGAATGAATGAATGAATGAATGAATGAATGAATGAATGAATGAATGAATGAATGAATGAATGAATATGTGCTGTGATGTGACCTGGTAAGTGTGCATAAACATTGTGTGTCTGCTAAAGTGGGATGCTATCTGTCGGTCAAAAATAAACAGAAAAACGAGCCACTGCAATATCGGCATTCAGACACCTTGCGTCATCGGCCCTTAACCGGCCAGCCACAAATACAACATACAAAACGCACGTTAAAGGATTATTACTTAAATATGGCCGTTCGACATCGAAGTTCATATCCGTGTCAAAGTCTTCAACAGTGTTCATTTAACTTTTTACCTTTACGAAGCGCGTGGCATACATTTTAATTCGACCGTATTTTCTCCATAAATTAGCAATAACTCAACGTACTCTTCGTAGGAATATATCGTGAAGAAATGAATAATTGCTGTGATGTGACCTCGTAGGTGTGAATTAATATTTATGTGCGCTGAACTCGGAAGGTTGTGGATTCAAATCCCATGCTAGCCGTCCTGAAAATGGTTTTCCTAGGTTTCCCATTTTTCACCACCAGGAAAATACCGGGATGGCACCTTAGTAAAAGACCAAGGCGGATTTCCTTCCCAATCCTTCCCCAACCCATCCTTAAGGGAAAGACGGCAAATCAGAGCGCATCCCTTAAGACCAATGGGAAAAAATACTGATTAGTATTTTATCCACGCTAAAATGGAGCAACTCTACCGTTCAAAAAAATGCCTTACGCTGAATTCGAACCGCGACGCTGCCGATAATCACACATTTTGTTCTCCAGCCCTTAACTGATTCGGCCACGAAGTCAACATACTTCATATTTGTTAGAGGTTTAGTACTTAATTACGGCCATTCCACCTCGAAAGTTAATATCCGTGTCAAAGTCTTCAGTGATGTTTTACAGTGTTCATTCAACTTCTTTAGATTACAGAACACATGGCATAACCTATTAATTCGATCGTAATACGGGTACCTGTTTTATTTCAAGGCGCAATAAATCACATGTTTGCCGAATGGTCCTTAATATTTGGCGCGGAATTGTGCATAGTAGTTTCTTCTTTGCTAGGTTTATTGATCAATTTACTGTGATGACACACAGTTAGCGGAGAGCCTTGTCGACCATAAAAGGAAATTTCAAGTTAATTGGTGTTCATAAAACTAAATTATCAGTATCTTTAGGTTATATAATATACAGCGTGGTTCACCAGCCCCTTATTTTTCGGAGATAGGCAACCCAAATAACCGACAGACCATGCCGTATTTTAACGGACACACAACGCTTATGCACACTTACAAGGTCGCATCGCAGCACGTATTCATTCACTCAGTAACCAGTGACGAATACACTGATATGTTGCTCATTTATAGGAAAACAAAGCAGAACCCAGTCCAGTCGCAACGTCTATCACGAGCGTCTTCCTTTTTTCCTACAATTGAACTTACGTCGCACCGACACAGATAGGTCTCATAGCGACGATGGGGCAGGAAAGGGCTAGGAGTCGGAAGGAAGCGACCGTGGCCTTAATTAAGGTACAACCTCAGCATTAACCTGTTGTGGAAATGGGAAACCACGGAAAACCATCCTCAGGGCTGCTGACAGTGGCGCTCGAACCCACAATCTCCCGGATGCAAACTCAGTGCTGCGCATCCCGAACTGCACGGCCAGCTCGCCCATGAGCGTTTTCCTGACAGAAGACTACCGACTACCAATACGTTCCGAAACCTTGGACGAGATTGCGGTCAACAGGGACACTTAAAAGTGTACCTTCAGTGAGAGATGCTCCTATAACGCCTGGTCCAAATGAAGAAGCTGCTTTGTACGCTGTCTAGAACAACCCCCATATTAGTACATGGAAACTTGCACAACAGGCAAAGATAAGCCGGTCATCAGTCATGCGCATACTGCATAACAATAAATTTCACTCATACCATCTGCAGTTACACCAGCAGCTCCACGGACGTGATTTCGATGCTAGAGTAGCATTCTTTCAATAGGCACCACACAGTGTGACGAACAATGCAGCCTTTTATGTCAAGGATCCTATTTTCAGACCAGTCGTGATTTCACAACAATGAAAATGAAAACCTACAACCTGTTTTCCAGTCAATGACCGGGTCAGGGATGGAATGAATAAAGTTCCCATCTAGCGGCGAGGATAGGAATTGTGCCTGCTGCCGAGGCCTGTCGCACTCCTCTGGGGAAATTATTAATGACTGACAGATGGAATGAAATTATAGCGGAGAGTGTTGCTGGAATGAAAGATGACAGGGAAAACCGGAGTACCCGTAGAAAAACCTGTCCAGCACAAATCTAACATGGAGTGACCAGAATTTGAACCACGAAACTCAGCGGTGAGAGGCCGACGCGCTGCCGCCTGAGCCACGGAGGCTCGATTTCACAACAATACCATCGTAAATATGCAATATGCATTATTGGATCGCGGAGAATCCAAAGACAGGACCCATTTAAAGTGCAGTTGGGGGGAAAATGTCTGGTATAGGATATTGGGTGGCTCTCTCATCGGACCATATTTCTCAAAGGACATCGACTGCGAACACGATATCATTATTTTTATCAAAATGATCTCCCACAGTTACTGGAAAACGTGGCGCTGCGTGAGCGATTACGAATGTGGTTTCAAGAGGACGGCAGTATCCAGTATTCGGGAGATAGTGCATTCGAATCCCACTGTCGGCAGCCCTGAAGATGGTTCTTCGGGGTTTCCCATTTTCACACCAGGCAAATGCTGGGGTTATACCTTAATTAAGGCCACAGGCGCTTCCTACCCACCCCTAGCCCATTCCTGTCCCATCGCCGCCATAATACCTATCTGTGTTGGTGCGACGTAAAGCAACTTGTGAAAATCAACAGGACGGGGCCACATCCAAGCGAAATAGCAGTCGTACGGAACCATCTTCATCCTTCATATTCAAATAAATGAATAGGAAGGGGAGGACCCGTTCACTGGCCCGCTAGATCACCCGATCTAACGCCGTTTGACTTCTTCCTGTGGGGTCGCGTAAAGAAGGTAGCGTTTGCACAGCAGCCGGAAAATCCTGGTCACCTCCGGCAACTGATCACTGAGGCATGCCATGTCTTTACTATGACGTACTGAAATCTGCATAAACCAAGGTTATCAAAATTTCGAATACTTGCTCATACTGAATATGCAGGGTACCCTACTTCCTACCTACAGACCATCATGTCGTAGTCCAACCTGGCTACGTAACATCGGATTCAAATGGCACTTTTCAAGACTAAATAAAAATTCACTCTTCGAAACAGAATGATATGCGGCTGTATTACAGTCACTGTACCGAGCTCGATAGCTGCAGTCGCTTAAGTGCGGCCAGTATCTAGTATTCGGGAGATAGTAGGTTCGAACCTCACTGTCGGCAGCCCTGAAAATGGATTTCCGTGGTTTCCCATTTTCACACCAGGCAAATGCTGGGGCTGTACCTTAATTAAGGCCACGGCCGCTTCCTTCCCACTCCTAGCCCTTTCCTGTCCCATCGTCTCCATAAGACCTATCTGTGTCGGTGCGACGTAAAGCAACTAGCAAAAAAAGAACAGTCACTGTAAACGGCGTTAACAGACTATAAAAAAGGAATCATCCTCTGAATATTGAACTACTGCTACACAGATTGCCTGACGCAACAGCAATGACGTGTGATTTACCCACCTTAGCTACCGCGAGCCGTGTTGCGTACATAGCACGTCGAAGTCCTTATGGAGTCCTCTGAGTCCGAGGGAAAAACCGACCCTGGAGGGTAAACTGATAAAGAAGAAGAAGAAGTGATCGGTTTACACATTCATTTTAGTTAAAGTAATAGAAATAACACTGTTTTCTAACATATTCGCGAACATTATAAAAACGGTATAGTTGTACTAAGGCCATAAAGAAGCAGGTACTAATGTTTTTCCGCTGGCTATGATGCAAGCGTTAGTTGGGTTACCTACCTTTCCTTTCTCTCTGTTTACCTTCCAGGGTTGGTTTTTCCGTCGGACTCAGAGAGGGATCCCACTTCTACCGATTCAAGGGCAGTGTCCTGAAGCGTGAAACATTGGGTCGGGAGATACAAATGGGGAGGAGGACCAGTCCTCGCTCAGGCTGCCTCACCTGCTATGCTGAACTGGGGCCTTGGTGGGGGATAGGAAGATTGGAAGGTATAGATAAGGATGAGGGAAGGAGGCGGCCGAGGCCTTTAGTTAAGTACCATCCCGGTATTTGCCTGGAGGAGAAGCGGAAAACCACGGAAGACCGCTTCCAGGATGGCTGAGGTGGGAATCAAACCCACCTCTACTCATTTGACCACCCGAGGCTGAGTGAACCCCGTTCCAGCCCTCGTACCACTTTTCAAATTTCGTGGCAGAGTCGGGAATTGAACCCGGGCCTCCGGGGGTGGCAGCTAATCACATTAACCACTACACACAGAGGTGGACTGGGTTACCTACCTACGGAAAAATATAAGGGGCTGGTGAACCACCCGGTATATACCGGTATATGTTGTCTTGTGTTCCGTCCAAGATAAGTGCTGAACTCGACTGTCGACTCATATTTGCAGCGCTTCTACCTTCTTCCTTAACTTATTAATAAATATCATTATTGAATCTAGAAAAGAGGTAGTGTACATCACCATTGTCAATGCTCTACTTACTTTCTTCCAGGAAAGGTGTCCATCACTATCAACTCAGACTGGTATGAACCCCTGACCAACTCTACAGGGGATATCGCTGCCGCCGAACGTGCCAGACAGTTTTACGTAAGTCTTGCTATCTTCAATAAAATCCAAATGTAACCAACGTTTCACTTATCTGACTTATCTAAAAATGGAGGTACTAATCACAGGAACATGAAATGTTTTGACGTATAATTTCATCTGAAATACTCTAGTTCTCTCACAGCAAGAATATGCTACCTAACACAAAGGGATATTCATGGCATGTACGCAGACATTTTTATTGGTTCTCTTCTGGGCAGGGTACAGTCCTACGGTGGCTTTGTACTTCTTTTCTTTGCCCAATTGTGCATTGAAATCTCCCATCAAAAATTTGGCATGATGCTTAGCAATTTGGGTTACAGTTTCTTCTAGAAGTTCCCAGAATTCTTCCACCTTTTCTGGGTCTTTATGGTTGTAAATATTTGTAGGTGCATGAGCAATGATTACTGCATAGGTTCTGTTTCCAGCACTGACACTTTTTCAGAGGGAGATGTGAAACTCATAACTGAATTTATGATATTCTTTCCTACTGCAAATCCGGTGCCAAATTGCGATGGTGTGTTAAGGACTAGAATTGCTGGTTTACCTTTGCTGACTCGAAGTGGTTTTTATCCGTATATATGATTTCTTGAAAAGCTAAAATATGGATGTTTAGATTGTTCAACATGCCCGTTAATTGTTTCAATTTGCCAGTTTTGAGAAGTGTATTGATGTTGACGGTGCCAAGAAAATGCTTGCGTTTGGGACGAAGAGATTTGGGACACTCCGATACATTCTCTCATGAGGTTCCCAGAATCCGATGACCGAGAAAACCTAGTGCAATCACTAGGGCCTGGGGTACTTTCTGTGTCAGGTAATGGTGAGACGGCCAATTGTCGATCTCGATGTTACAGGTAAGGTAAAGAGCCTTAGAGGTTGCCTCAAGATGGTTTTGGCTGGTCTATGGCTTTGATTGATTGATTGATTGATTGATTGATTGATTGATTGATTGATTGATTGATTGATTGATTGATTGATTGATTGATTGATTGATTGATTGATTGATTGATTGATTGATTGATTGATTGATTGATTGATTGATTGATTGATTGATTGATTGATTGATTGATTGATTGATTGATTGATTGATTGATTGATTGATTGATTGATTGATTGATTGATTGATTGATTGATTGATTGATTGATTGATTGATTGATTGATTGATTGATTGATTGATTGATTGATTGATTGATTGATTGATTGATTGATTGATTGATTGATTGATTGATTGATTGATTGATTGATTGATTGATTGATTGATTGATTGATTGATTGATTGATTGATTGATTGATTGATTGATTTAACATGTACATTTGCTGAAATTATTGTCATTTTAGTGATTATAAAATCTCATATTTATCGGCAATGACGTGTTCTGTCTTAAATGCTGGAATTATTGGCACGAGCTTAAGAACGGCTCAAAGTTTATTGAATTGCATTAGGCCTACGTATTTGTTTAAATATTCAGCCTGCATGAAAGCGTCATATGCCGCAGGTGGACGTAAATATGGCAACGCTGCATTCTTCATAGTTACTGCTTTCGCCCCTCAAATGTCAGACTCCACCTCTCGTTTGACCATGATATCACACAGTCAATAAGAGAATACCTGGTACCGTACACCAGAAGTAAGTCTCCGATCAAGCTTATTGACTGCTGCCCCATCCAACAGTTAACATAAGAATTCTTTAATGAAATGTGGAATAATTCAAATAAATGCTGTAAAGTGGAAAATACATATTATTTACTGAACAGAAAATAACCAATAATAATAATAATAATAATAATAATAATAATAATAATAATAATAATAATAAGCATAATCATAATAATAATAATCATCATCATCATCATCTGTTTACCCTCCAGGTTCAGCTTTTCCCTCGGACTCAGCGAGGGATCCTACCTCTACCGCCTCAAGGGCGCTGTCCTGGAGCTTCAGACTCTTGGTCGGGGGATACAACTGGGGAGAATGGCCAGTACCTCGCCCAGGCGGCCTCACCTGCTATGCTGAACAGGAGCCTTGTGGAGGGATGGGAAGAGTGGAAGGGATAGACAAGGAAGAGGGAAGGAAGTGGCCGTGGCCTTAAGTTAGGTACCATCCCGGCATTCGCCTAGAGGAGAAGTGGGAAACCACGGAAAACCACTTCCAGGATGGCTGAGGTGGGAATCGAACCCACATCTACTCAGTTGACCTCCCGAGGCTGAGTGGACCCCGTTCCAGCCCTCGTACCACTTTTCAAATTTTCGTGGCAGAGCCGGGAATCGAACCCGGACCTCCGGGGGTGGCAGCTAATCACGCTAACCACTACACCACAGAGGCGGACAACAACAATAATAATAATAATAATAATAATAATAATAATAATAATAATAATAATTTTCATTCAGTCATTTGTAAGTGTTGTACTTCTTCGTACTCAATCTTTCCTCCTTCAACTAATCCTTCCGGATCGTCCTTCAAAAAATGTATCTTTTTAATACTCATCCAATTCAGGTCGTCTTCCTCTCGACCATTGCTTTACTTAGAAACCTGTCTTCTCCTACCCGAGCTAGAACTTCCTCACTTGTAACAATTGGTTTTAATTTGCTTAGCAGTCTTCTCTAATTTTTTTCAAGAACTTCCAATCATTTATTCCCTGCCATTCTTCCTGGTGGTCCGCGTTCAGATTCATAAAACTGGACACTCCATATGTAACACTTAGCAGTCGTTATTGCATTTGGATAGCACACGTCGTTTCCTTCTGAAAGCTTTCTTTGTTGTGCCATTCCTAGTTTAAAAAATGAAAATTAAAATCCGCAGCCCAGTCATTTGACCGGGTCAGGAATGGAATGAATGAAACCCCCATCTAGCGGCAAGGATACGAATTGTGCCGGCTGCCGAAGCCTGTCGCACTGATCTGGGGCAATGATTAATGAATGCCATATGAAAAGAAATGATATTGGAGAGTGTTGCTGGAATTAAATATGACAGGGAAAAACGGAGTACCCGGAGAAAATCCTGTCCCGCCTCCACTTTGTCCAGCACAAATATCACATGGAGTGACCGGGATTTAAACCACGGATCCCACCGGTGAGAGGCTGGCACATGAGCCACGAAGGCTCGCCATTCCTAGTTCTTATTGTTAAAATTGGTGAAATAATTATCGTAAGTAAGTTGAGTAACTGATTCTAGAAAACAAAAATGTGAATTGAATGCAAAACAATCATGAATTATTGTCTATGTTCTGCAAGATATACCGTCCTTTTTTTTTCTTTCTTTTTTTGCAAATTAAGACATGCAATCCACAATGGCAATACATTCCGACATTTACTTATGAACTAAGACATTCTTTACGTATGCATTGTTCCTATAGAGGCATTTTTTTCTTGCCGTCACAGTTTGGAATGTTCGCTCATCCCATCTTCAGTACCGAGGGTGACTATCCTGCTATAGTTCGGGAGCTTGTGGACAAGAAGAGCAAGGCTGAAGGAAGGACTCGCTCCCGTTTACCTGTCTTCAGCAAGGAGATGGTCGAGTACATCAGAGGTGAGAAATGTGTGGATTATGAGTGAATTGATATGAATGCAGTAAGTTTTTTAAGCCACACACGACTTCACATCACCACCCCGACCGCAATACGAGGTATAATAACCATACTCTGCAATCATCTTTACCGGGTGAGTTGGCCGAGCGGTTAGGGGCGCGCGGCTCTGAGTTTGCATCCTGTAGATAGTGGGTTCGATCCTCACTGTCGGCAGCCCTGAAGGTGGTTTTCCCTGATTTCCTATTTTCACACCAGGTAAATGCTGAGGCTGTATCTTAATGAAGGCCACGCCGCTTCCTTTCCACTCGTCGGCCTTTCCTATCTCATCGTCGCCATAAGACCTATCTGTGTCAGTGCGACGTAAAGCAAATAGCAATCAGCTTTATAAATCGTGCTATATTTACTCATTCATTTCTGAACCGTGTGTTTTTTTTTTCTTTTTTTTTTTTTTTTTTGCTTTCTCTTCTACCTGACGCATTCTAACAAGCCGGCCCCATGGTATAGGGGTAGCATGCCTGCCTCTTACCCGGAGGCCCCGGGTTCGATTCCCAGCCAGGTCATGGATTTTCCTGGACCAGAGGGCTGGTTCGAGGTCCACTCAGCCTACGTGATTAGAATTGAGGAGCTGTCTGACGATGAGATAGCGGCCCCCGTCTAGAAAGCCAAGAATAACGACCGAGAGGATTCGTCGTGTTAACCACACGACACCTCGTAATCTGTAGGCCTCCAGGCTGAGCAGCGCTCGCTTGGTAGGCCAAGGCCCTTCAAGGGCTGTAGTCCCATGGGGGGGGGGGGAATTCTAACAAATTCACCAATGACTTTGAAGATATACAATATGTTAATCGATATTCTTTATCCTGGTAGCAGCCTTATAATGGCGGGAAGTTGTATTAATCTATATATAGAAAGTAGAACATCTGTCTGTGTGTCTGTACTTTATACAAATCCATATCGTTCCGCCAATTTGAACCAATATTTTGTACTTAATTTTTAGGACCTTGCGGGTAAACCCATCTACAAGAAATTTTAACAACCCTCTCCATTTGCTGTATTTAGGCCCTTTGGCACATTAACATAGGCTAATATAGGCGAAATATTGAATTTGCCGTACAAGGACGAGACAAAGCTCATTTTGAGCCTCGCAACCTGTAGAACAAAACTCGGTAATGTCCTGCGGGCCCCGAAAACCACATTTTAAGGACCTAAAACCAACCGTTTTGTAGATATTGGCATCACACTTCCCCGCTCTTAGGAAATGGATGAAGAAATGACCAGCCGTAACCATGGCAACGTCAGCTCAAGGATTCTGCAGTAGAGTATAGGCCTAGTGTTCGAAGTAGGCATATGCGTAAATGTAGGCTAAGCAAAGGAGAGATTCTACTACAAATGTAACTGTCTCGAAAAAAGCCCTGTGGGAGTAAGCCACCCCTAGGGTACGTGGTTGGCAAGGGGTGGCATATATAAAAATAATCGAAAATAGTGTCGAAACCAAAGGTTTCTTGGTCGCTGAGATGGTGACACTCCGCATGTCATTTAAGTCCAAGTTCAGTTCCCATCGGCATGGGAGTGAGAAGGGCTGAAAAAAGTCTAAAATGGCCCAGTTTATGGATTCATCTTCAAGAACTTCCAATCATTTATTCCCTGCCATTATCTTGGTGGTCCACATTCGGATTCATAAAACAGAACACCCCATATGTAACGCTTAGCCAGTCGTTTTTGCAGTTGGATAGCACTCGCTGCTTGCTTCTGAAAGCTTTCTTTGTCGTGCCATTCCTAGTGTAAGAAATGAAAATGAAAATACACAGCCTGTTTCCAGTCGTTTGACCGGATCAGGAATGGAATGAATGAAGCCCCCATCTAGCGGCGAGAATAGGAATTGCGCCGGATGCCGAAGCCTGCCGCACTCCTCTGAGGCAATGATTAATGAATGACAGATGAAATGAAATGATATTGGAGAGTGTTGCTGGAATGAAAGATGACAGGGAAAACCGGAGTACCCGGGGAAAACCCTGTCCCGCCTCCGCTTTGTCCAGCACAGATCTCACGTGGAGTGACCGGGATTTGAACTACGGAATCCAGCGGTGAGAGTCCGGTGTTCTGCCCCCTGAGCCACGTAAGCTATATCTATAATGCGACGCGTAAATACTTTACGTTATAACTTACTGTTATTATTTGTTTGAAAGGATCAACTACTTCCTAAACTATCTGGGCTGCCAGAAGGAAATACTTCAAGGCGAAACAAAATAATCTTAAGTTAGAACGAACAATTAAACACATAACAAAATTTCAATTTAAAAATGTACAAAAGAGTTCATAAGCAATCAATCAACGTCACAATTAAGAAAAGTTTTAAAAAAACACTGGAAATAAGTAATACGAATCCTAAAAGTAAAAGGTTTGAAAGAGAAAATTACTTAAATTACAGATGTGCGTGTGTACAATATCTTCCAGAATAGCTCTCAACCAAACTTCGTACAAATACGAATTACTACCTCGAAAAAATACTGGAGGAGTAAAACACCTTCTAGCAAACTTCAGGGAGGAAATGACGTACAAGAATAATCAAAAACGAATAATACTAGAGTCAAATCCATAGTTTCCGTGGTCGCTGAGTTACATTGGGGCACTCTGGATGCCGTTTAAGTACCAGCTCAGCTGCGTAAGCATGGCGAATAGTGTTGATGAAGAAAATGTCCAAACTTACCGAGATTAGTTTGATTTACGAGAAAGAAAATAATCTATAAGACTTGCAATTAAACACAGCAATAACTTCTAAACTACAATATAGTTCTTAATCAGTCAACGCCATAATAACGAAATTCTCTTGACACATAATTAGCAGGTAATAACATACCTAAAGGAAACGACAAAATGCCCGGGCAGCGCCGGTAATACAGCTAGTTATACGTAAATACTTCGTTGTCAGGGAAACGTAGACAACCGGTGATCCATAATTTCAGTGTTGTTTCTTTTGCCGCATACCATAACTCCAGAACTAAAGATCCCATCCCAATGGTTTAGGCACCGTTTGATTGGAATTGTAAACACGAGAGAATACATGACACTCGGTGGGACTCAGTTAAATACACGGGGTTGGAGGGGGATTTTAAACGTGTTGAATTTGAGGTATATATTTTTATTAATAACCCCAAAGCCAAATGACATGCGCCAATGGTTAAGATGTCTAAAGATATGAAATTTGACGCCTTACATTCGCATACAAAAATGGTCTAAATCCCAAAAGATCAACTTGGCAAGGGAGAATTCTAACTTTTGAAATCGCAGTGTTTTGTTTTGTTTTGTTTTTTGTTTTTTTGTTTTTGTTTTTTTTTGTGTGTGTGTGAAAAATCGTAAACTTGACCTCCTAAATGAATAAGACCAACCCCTCATGTGGGATAGTTTTAGAAACATTTTCTCAGACGGAGATGGTGGTATTACAAATGGTATCGAGAAATGCACCATCCCCACGAGATTGCGGACAGAGCTGCAACTGCACGAAGTCGCATCGCAGTGGGTACCGCATGCACTGACGGAAGTTCAAACGGTGGATGCGATTTGCAACATGCTCTGACCACCTAGCATGCTGACAACAGGATGGCGAACACTTCCCCTCACGAATAATCGCCATCGATGAAGCGTTTCTCGACGCCACTTGCCCTCTCTAACTCCAGTAGTGTCCATCGTCTGTCTTCTTCCAGGAGCTGCTCGATGACGGCACGTGCCACGTTAGTCCTCACACTGACAGGTCGTCTCGGGCGTTACTGATCACCGGTTGCCACACGTTCTTGTTGCAACTTGCCTACCCACCATGATGATACTGTATGGTATGGGAGGGGGGGCATTATTCCCAAGGCCTTCCACCAATTCACTGTGACATTCTCTCGCATTTCTCCCCCGGAGAACGGCTATTTTGAAGTACGCGCGTTGCTCAATACGGGTTATTTTCACCTCGCACGACACTCGCCACACAACTGATTTCACAGCTCCCTCTATGCTAGTACCAGCAACCACAGAGCCATCTGTTGTTGTGAATACACACTATGCCCGCATAGCTTCTGCGCTACCATTAGCAGTTGTTGATCCGCTCGCATATCTGCAAGAAAAAAGTAATTGCAATGGCTTTTGCCCCAACCCTCGTAAAGAGTACTTTGTGCGTACCACCTAAACAACAGAATAGCAAATCAACGACTGAAAGATGTCAACAAATAGTCAGACAACATTTTAATCCGAAATACCTTGGTGTTATATTGGACCGATCCCCGACTTAAAAGAAATCACTTGGACAATACCATAAAGAACCATGATAACATCATAAAGAAACTGCCTGGCACTTCATGGAGAACCTATCCTCTACCCTTCGACTTGCCACTGGTGTACGCTGCTAAAGAATCGATAAGAATAACAACTGGAACTCTTTAGATCAACACCTACCCCTTGTTTGTTGTACACCATTAGCAATATTACGTCACCACAATTAATATGACTGGAAATTACACCACGTTAATTCCCCATACGATCCCTCGATACATGACGTAAATTGCCTTTTTCCTCAAAATCGTCGCAAACCCGAATTTGATTTTTTTCAATGGCGCCAGATGGGCGAGGCTACACCGTTAGAGTTGAACTGGATCCAATAGATACGCAATATTAGAGTTAATGAATTTGTTGAAGGTTTTCTTAATTGTCACGTTTCTTTCTGTAAACTTTTACTTCACCGTTTTTTCTTGTAATTCGCCATATCTCAACACTTGTTTATTATTTCTTTCATATTTTATTTGTTTCTCTAAATTACTATTTGTTTCCTTTCAATACGATAAATAAAAATACAACATAAATGAATCCCTCTCATTTCTGTGATTCATTTAGATCAATTTTGATTCAGGGTGAATTTCTAAAATATTTCAGTTTCAATCAAATCTAATGAACGTCTTTCTTTTTTTTTCAGGCACTTACGACTTCTTTGGTCTGAACTACTATACCAGTAAACTCGTCACCTCCGGAGAAACTGGTAAAAATCCATCCAGGGATAGGGATTCTGAGGTGGTGACCTCTGTTGATCCGTCTTGGCCCGCCTCATCGGTTACGTCTTGGCTGAAGGTATCTCTAGCAGGAAATATATTGAATTTGTAACGATATTAATGTACCTCATTTTATTCTCTAATACATTCATGTTCATAGCCATGGGACTGTTAGTTTTACGTGGAATCCAAAATACAGGGATATGATTAAGCATTGCAAAAATCCCACATGCATTGCCTGGGATTCGAACCGCGGCCGTCTTCGCGTGAAACCGACGACGACGTCACTCAGCTATTGCGTCCTCCATGGAACACACTTTAACCCACCTTGCTAATAATAAATAAATTCATTAAATGATTAATAATACTGTAGAATCCCGCTGATCCAAAACTGACAACTCGCAAACTCGGTTAATCCGAACTGATTTTTTTACCATTGCTTTCCTCATTGGGCCTGAAAATGCTAATGCAGCTCCACTGATCCTATGAGGACACCTTTCGTAACACTCAAATGCACTGGTCATGCTACGAAAGTTGTTTTTTTATTATTACAATTCGCTTTACTTCGCACCGACCCAAATATTTCTTATGGCGATGATGAATGGTATTACTCAGCACTACCCATACCCCAGCAAGTTCCATATTGTCTTTGTCCGTGGAAGCTACATTTCGCACTGGCCTATACCAAGAGACAGATGCTGAAGTACTACATCCATCAAGGAATGGCAACAATGCTATTGTCGCGGCCACCAAACTAGACGGGTGAGGAAAACTGCGCTGTCGTCAGATATGGGAACGGCGAAGCGACAGATGGTCGAGAGTTGCTTACCCCTGGGCACGGATTGGCAACGCTGATCGTACAGTGCTGTCAAACTGAAGCCCATCCGCTCCAGGCCACCTTACCCGAGTCATTCCCTGTCAAGCAGCTGTTGAGCTCGCATCGTAAAGGCAGTTAGAGATGGATAGTGAATGTGAATTGATTTGGGCTCAAGTCAAGAGAGAAGTGGCAGAGAGGAACAAGACATTCAAAATAAAGGGCGTAGAAAACTCACGTCAGAAGCCATCGACCGTGTGACTGCTGCAGATTGGGAAAAGTGCTTCAATCGCGCGGAAAATGTTCAAACAGACGATTGGGCCAAGGAAATAGTAAGGGACGAAAGAAAGGAGCCATTCATCATCGGTGTAAAAGACGACTCGACAGATAGTGAGATGAGTGATGACAGTGACTAAGATTGCCTTGAAGCCA
This sequence comes from Anabrus simplex, assembly GCF_040414725.1. NCBI lineage: Eukaryota > Metazoa > Arthropoda > Insecta > Orthoptera > Tettigoniidae > Anabrus > Anabrus simplex. Next base: position 1,637,614,012 of record NC_090265.1, read on the forward strand.
GAAACCGATTCTTACTTCATTGTAAATTAATGTAAACCTATTCTTTAAAGTAGTTCTTTTCCTATATTACTCGGTACAATACACAGTATTCAAATATTTATAATGTAGGGTAAACCATACAGTGATGGGCACTTTAAGAGGGCTCAAATAGTTTTATTTCACATACACCGAATAATTATGGAGATACATATTTCATTCATTGCAAGAGAATAGTGAAGTGTTCCTAGTTTTATAAGAATGATATGTTAGATATTTAGTATTAATTGCTGACCTTCTATAAAATATTAATTTCAGAAATTCATAAAATGACAGTGATGGGCACTTTGAAGACTAACTTGGGCACTTCGAAACACAGTGATGGGCACAGAGGAAAATACCTTCTAAGGAGTCACAAAACCTATTATCTACTTAGTTTAATCACTTCCACTGTAATCTACTATATCCAAACAATTTATGCAGAAGAAAATATTCTCATCCTCTGATTCATTTTCTGCTGGATGCAAATCGTTTCCCACGGGAAGGCATTTCTTGTGGAATATCTTCTGACATATTTGACAGGAAACTCCTTGTATCTTAGTATTAAGGCTACCGCCACACTGGAAACAAAGTCCAGAAGAAAATATTTCGGCGGATTTCCGAAGGGAATTGTTAGTTTTGCTCTCCAGCAAGAAGTTACTTGTTGACGCCCCGAAGAAACATCTTCCCATCTTCATTTCGCCTGTACTCAGGATGTTCGTAGAAGTACTGCCTTGTTCACAATCAGCTACTCCTTTCCTCTCAGCCAGACTTTCCGTGTTCTGCTTCAAGTGTTCGTCACCATGATTCCTCTCACCAGATTGTTCATTGCGATTCTCAAATAGCAAGACTTTTTTTACAGATGTAGCTGCAGTCATTTTGGGGTCATTGCTCTCTCGTATGACAGGCAAAATATCCTTCCTTTTCTTGTTACCCCTTTCATTCTTGTTTATTTGGAACTTTTTCTCCTCTCTTTTTCTCTTTCTGTCTTCCTTCTTCCTCTCCTCATTTGCTTTCGTGTCTGCCTTTTCTTTATGGATGTCTTTCCATTGCTTTGACGTTATCACGTAAGGCATGCGTTGCACATTCCGTAGATTTTTCCTTTTGGGCGTTTCAGGCCATACAAGACAGTCTTCCAGTGATTTAACATCCGAACGCTTCAACACACTGCTTGACGATGGTGTTCGTGGCTGAGGCGATTCATTCATGTGTAGAGGAGCTGTACTGAGGGTCGGTTGTTCTTGTTCTTCATATACATTCTCCAGAGCAGTTTGTTCCAAATTTGTTTCTCTGGTTTGCTGTTCTACATCCTGTCCATCAAACTCCGAATTTTGATCATTTCTCTCAAAAAATTCCTCATACAGTCTGTACAATACAAAAAATTCTTCACTGTGTTCTTCTTCAGTTACCTTCTCAATATTCTTGAACTGCTCAATTCTCTCCTCTCCAACAATACTGCAGAATTTTTGAAATGTCAGTAATTTGTTCTTCTCATCCGAATTATTCACATTTTTGTTAATATCGGTTGGAGTGGCAACACTGTACTTTCTTCCAATACATTTAGTGAAGTCTATGTTGTCTGGGTTCCATGGAACAAGACCACAGGCTCTGAAACCACTTTTCAAGGTTTCTGGCTTTATTCTCTCATTCACAATCTTTTCCAGCACTGGAGCAAAGTCCTTTCTCGTGAGAGCTTCAGAAGGGTGTTCTCGACGCCAATTTAGCACTCCCTTTTTCCACTCACTCTTGACTGGCTGAAATACAGCAACGTCCGCTGGTTGGAGAATTCTTGTGGCGTTCGGATATAATGCTATAAGAATTATCTGAAGTTCAGTACAGAGCTCGCTAAGCTGAAATGTAAGGTGGCTCTTGTGACCATCCACAAACAGTATCACTGGAAATTTTACTTGTGTTTTCACTAAATGGGGATGAAGAACATTTGCCACAAATTCGAAGAATACTTCGGATCTCATCCAGCCCGAGTCACTGCAGCCTATGCCCCATGAATCTGGAACAGACTGTGCAATCTCATTAGGCAGTCTTTTATAGTTGTATACTATCATTGGAGGGCAGACTGAACCATCGGCTCCAAATGTGAACATAACTGTCAAGGTTTCCTTTTCATTTCCCATTGAAACTTCATAAACATTTTTTGAACCTCTTGGAGCAATGACTTTTTGATTCTTTGGGCACAGTTGAAAGTTTGTTTCATCTCCATTAAACACTCTTGATGGGTCTTGGAGTATATCAAACAAATTTTCTGATTTCAGATATGTTTCAATCTCTTTAAACCATCTTCTAATATCTGCTTCACTTATATTAGCACTAGCCTTCGTTACAGTCTCAGATGTCCTTTCTGATAGGACCGGATGTCTCCTAAGGAAAGCTTTGTACCACCCAATTCCTGGTAGGTTATCCTTGAAAGGAGTTTTCCTTTCGTTTGATTTCAGGAATTCCTGCACACTGAGTTGAACATCTTCTCTTCGCCTAGGGAAACCTTTCTTACTCAAGTCTATTAGCCAGTTAACCAAACTTTCTTCTTCATTGTCGCTAAGGATCGGATTGGGACCAAATGTAGACTTAGGTTGTCCTTTAAGGTAACGCTGAAGTGTAGACCTAGTAACACAGAAGTTTCTTGCTGCAGTTTTTATCTTCTCTCCATCGCGTACCGCAGCAACTGCAGCCATTAGACTTTCTTTTCTATAGGGCTCCTTTCCTTTATTTGGCATTTTGGAGCTGGAATAAAACAAACAAACCTATGGAATCGAAGTAAACAACTGTATGGAAACTTTTATGAATAAAAATATATTACGTCTTTTGCATTCACTTAGCCTTATTTATGATGCTTACGCCCTTAAAGTACGTATTTAGTGGAATAATATCTGCTTAAATTATCTGTTAGGATATTTCTCTTGATAAACTTAACGAAATATAAAAATAAGGGAGAATCACAGTGATGGGCACTGCCAATATCACACTGATGGGCACTGTGCCCATCAGTGTCAAATACCATTTTACATGTGTTCTATTGTTAAAATGTATACACTGAGGGCATAGTGAAAACATTGATGAAATAAAAATGTATAATGCTCAAAGGTTCATAAATTACAGTGGTGGGCACCCAATGCCCATCACTGTTTTCTCAGTTGCAAACAGTCACAGTTATGGGCACAGCCATTTGTAGATTATTGTTAGTTGGTAGAAGTTCAATAAGTATATCAAAACATAATTATAACTCAGGCTAACATATTTAAACAGCAGATTCGGAATATATAGTAGCATATTTTCTTACCTCCTTAATAACTGGATACACTCTTCTTAACAATTTGATAAGGATTCAATACCAAACCAACATGGATTCCACAACACTAACAAACAAACTATGCTTGTGCTCATTGCGTGGCCACAGACCATGGAGATTGCATAGGAATATACCTAAGAGTACTTTTGACACAGAGGTACAAATAATGGATGCATACCGCTGCCAGAAGGCTTATTTTTACACTCCTTGTAATTCCAGTGCCCATTACTATGTTAATGCCCATCACTGTATGGTTTACCCTAATAAAACTGATACGGATTAATATGTAATCCAAAAGTATTTACGGGGTCCTGCAGCCTATGCTGGTGCGCGCGCCCCGAACTGCTTCAGCTAGCGACATTTACATGATCGCTTTCCGGGCCATTTTCCAGGAAAATTACAAGACTCGCGGAAATATGTTTCAGATAAAAAAAATATAAGTCAGGCGATTTTTTACATTTTTCCCGCAGACAAAATTTTATTGGCTGAAGAAATAAAAACTTGGCCGCTTACTGAAATTTTCAATACATGATTCTACGGATTTAAACTTACTCGTTCAAGATTTTATTTTTCATCATTATTTAAAGTGGTTTATATGGAAAATAGTTATACCACTGGAATCAGCAGTCTTTTCTGAAGCTTGTAGTATAATTTGTCTCGAAACATTGTATGAAGTAACATCAGAAGCTTGAGAGAGAACAACTTGCCTCGCGCTCCGAAATGATGTGTTTAGTTAGACATTTCTTCGCCAGTTGCTACATAACCTTGGCAATAGCGTAATTTCTCTGACCCGCCTAATTTCGTGGCCGCGAAAATAGTGTCTATAAATGCCTATTTTGATCCTTAGTGCATATTTGCAATGAAGTCCCACTTAAGCACCATACACCTTTCCTTCTTTTCCTTTCCTTTTTTTTCTTCTTTTTTTCAGTGTATCTAGTTGGTCGCTAGAGTGTATGTTCTCTCGAGTTAGAAATATCCCAACTGAAAGGTGGCATGTATTCAGCGGCGTAGCCAAGGAGGGGGGAAGGGTTACAAGGAGTTGGAACATCTCCCCCTCCCCCAAGACCTCTCAATGGAATTTTTACGAAAAGATAATCAGAAACTGACAATAAACAAATGAATGTCGACTCAATGGGTTAGTTCTATTGACCATTCAGAGGTACATAATAATTGTTAAACCAGCAGATCTCCTGAATCCATTTTCTAAGAATCCTCGAAAGTTGTATAGTATTTATTGAAGAACATTACAGGCTTTCGGCCCAAATACATGTTCCAATTACAAAGAGAAAAAGAGAAAAATATATGAACTAAATATACCGTGTGGACGCAAAATAAAAATAAACTAAGTCTACAATGTGGACGCTCACACGGGCAGATAACCAGACCACATGCAAGCGCCACTCCTAAAACATAAAAATAAACTAAATCTACTATGTGAACACTCACATGGGCGGGAAACCTATCCACATGTGAGCGCCACCCTTATAACTACCTTACTGACCGGCTGTGCCGTCCCCCCTGGTGATTCCTCGAATATTGGATTTTAGATTGTAAACTGAACATACTATTCGCCATAAAACTACTGATCTTGATCACATTGTTCTTGTTCTGTATTTTAATGTAAAATTGTGTAGTGTACCGGTACTGCAATCTGAATATCAACATAATTTACTAGTATCAGGGTCATTATAATGACGCCCATGTATGCGTGCTCCACACATGCACAAGCACCTTCATTATGTTCTGTCATCATTTTGTAACTATACCCCCCCCCTTCCCCATTGGTTGAAGCTGGCTATGCTACTGCATGAATTTAAGCCACAGACACTCCAAAAGAGTAACAAAGTAGTCGTCTGTAATGTAGCTGGAGAGTTTCATACAAGAAGATAATGAAATTGCTGCTGTCAACGTCACAATGTATAGACATGGGCTTTGTGCAATCACTGACCATGGAAAGACATTGGGAAGCACCAACCACAATTTTTACAAATATGTAACAATCGATCTGGCCATAATTTTGATGTGTGTGGTCTTCTATGGTTTCTACAATCACTGAAGCCACCGAAGGCTGCACAATAACGCATTCCCAAGCGAGGTGCGACACGTGCAGAAAATGACTGGACTCGGACGAAGTTGGGGATGTGTGACATCTGGTTAATGCAGTCTGGGAGCAGTTTAAAGGAGCGCAGAATGTTATCAGTGGAGGAGGGATACTGACTGGAAGGTGATCGGGAATTTGAATCGATCAATCACTACTGATTTGCATTTAGGACAGTCGCCCAGGTGGCAGATTCCCTATCTGACGTTTTCCTAGCCTTTTCTTAAATAATTGCAAAGAAATTGTAAATTCATTGAGCTTCTCACTTGGTAAGTTATTCCAGTCCCTAACTCCCCTTCCTATAGCGAATATTTGCCCCAATGTGTCCTCTTGAATTCCAACTTTATCTCTCAGCCCAAACTTTGCAACACTTTTGTAACGCTACTCTTGTGTCGGCAATCACCCAGAACAAATCGAGCTGCTTTTCTTTGGATTTTTTCATTTCTTGAATCAAGTAATCCTGGAACTCTAGTTGGGGTCTTACCAGAAAGTGATATGCCCTCCCCTTTAAATCCTTACTACAACCCCTAACTACTCTCATAACCATGTGCAGAAATCTGTACCTTTTATTTACAACCCCATTTATGTGATTACCCAGAGAATATGGAGTAGGTACCGCGGGAAACTGGGACTGAAATTTGTAGTAGTGATGGCCTGCCTGAGAGGGATTTGTTTAAAAGGGTCGTAGAGTAGTACATTCAGGAAAACAGGGTAAACTAGGGAGCGGTGGAAACTGTACAGGAAACTGCAAGTCATGTACTTTCAAACAATGTGCTTTACGTCACACTGACACAGATAGATTTTATGGCAACGATGGAACAGAAATGTTCTAGGAGTGGAAAGGAATGGCTGTGGCCTTAATTAACTACGGAAAAGCATTTTTTAGGGGGTCGAAACCACTATCTCCAGAATGTAAGCTGACAGCTGCGTGACTAGGGTTACCAACCGTCCGGCTTTTGCCGGACATGTCCTGCTTTTCAATCATCTTGGTTATGTCCGGCCGGCATTTCTAATTTATCGACATTGTCCGGCATTTTTCGTTACAAGACTGCTCACTTAGGTTTTAGGCTGAGGACAGCATATTATTGTATCGTACATCAACTCCATGTGCTCAGGGCGCTACTTCTGAGGGTGGAAATAAGTAATACTAATATTCGCTATATTGAACTCGAAGTCCAGGCATCGATCAACCAATCAATGCGCTTCATTTCCACGTTTATGTTGAGAGAAACCGGGAGTGTCAAGAGCTACAGTTTACATGTGCTTGCCATATGATTTGCAGCTATCGTGTTTGCTTATCTGGTTGTCGCCGTAAATGATAGTGCGAGTATGCAGCGAGTGGAGTGAAATATTAATCTCATTGCATCCTATTACGTACCGGTATGTCATCTTTGCAGCCTGAAAGGAGTGAATCTAAAAAAATACAGTGCAAATTTTTGGATAAACTAAAACATAAGTATCCTTGCTTTACTCACGGACGCAGTGAAAGTGAAGCGAAATGTGCAGTGTGTGATAGTTATGTTAATGTCGGATACAAAGGTGTTGGTGACTTGGAAAGATACGTCAACAGTGAAAAACACAAAAAGACGGTGAGAACTAGGTCAATATCATGTTCAATGTTATCATTTGTCACTCCCAAATATTCACCAGGTGATAAAAAAGTTCAAGCCGCAGAAGCTACAATGTCATTTCATACAGTTTTCCATCACCAGTCTTACAAATCAATGGACTGCACAGCTAAATTAAATAAGAGTATGTTCTTAGGTTCTGAATTAGCACAGAAACTGACCTGTGCAAGAACTAAAACAGAAGCCATAATAAATAATGTTATTGCTCCTCACTCGATAGATATTATAATTGAAACTCTTAACAATAAACTTCCATTTTTTGGCCTAGGAACAGATGCAAGCAATCATGGCGCACTAAAGTTGTTTCCAATTGTCATCCAACTCTTTGATTACAAAAATAATGGCATTCAGATAAAAGTTTTTGATTTACAAGCATGTCCAAATGAAAGTTCTGAATGTATTTCCTCCTATATTTCAGATACTCTCAAAAAGCATAAAATTACCTCTAGATGCATTGCATTTTCTGGAGACAACGCCAATGTTAATTTTGGAGGCTTTGCATGCAGGGAATGGAAGAATGTATTCTCTGCTCTCAAAAAAAGACTTGAATGAAAACATAGTAGGTGTTGGATGTCCTGCTCACATTCTACATAACTCTTCCTGTTTATATTGAGTCTGCGGTGATGAAAATTTTCAACTTCTTTCATATATATGCAGTGCGCACTCAGGAACTGAAAGACTCTTGTGAATTTGTTGATGTAAATTATCTGTAGCTTTTAAATCATTCTAAGACTAGGTGGTTAACATTGTATCCAGCAGTTGAAAGAATCCTGCAATTGTTCCCAGCTCTGAAATCCTACTTTCTTTCTCAAGGTAGGAAGTCAATGCCTTCATCATTTAGAAACTTCCTTGAAAATGACTTTTCAGAGCTCTATCTTTTGCTTCTTTCCTCAACCATGCACATTTTTCACTACAAATTTTTTCACTTGAGAAAGAACATAATTCAGTTGTAGAAGTGCTTGAACTATTAGAATCTGTCCAATCTCCATTGAAAGGCAGAATTGAAGGTCAATTCATTCCCCTTAAAGTCAGACAGATGTTAAATACATTTTCAGAAGATGGTTTGGATAAAGAATGCAAAGTGTTTATGGAGAATGTATCTTGTTTCTATGAAACCTGCACTGAGTACTTGGATAAATGGATGCATCCTATAGAGGAATTCAAGTGTTTCAAATGGTTGAAACTTCAAAACATTAAAGACCTCAGCTTTGACGATATTGTACCATGTATTCAGTACTTACAGTCAAAAGGTGTAGAAATAGATGATTCAAAATTATTCGACCAGTTCTGCAACGTAAGGGCTTATTCTAAACTTCAACTTTGGATAAAGATACAACACTAGACCAACAATGGTCTGTTTTTTTAATAAGTGCCAGAACATCGAGGTATTTTCTGAACTTTTGAACATTTGCCAGGTTTTCTTTGCCATACCAGGCAGCAATGCCTCCACTGAACGTGTGTTTTCATTCATAAATGCTCAATGGACAAAGGAAAGGAACCGTTTGTTGGTAGAATCAGTGAAAGGAATGTTACTTGTGAAGTTCAATTTCAAAGATGTGTGGTGTGAAGAATTTTATAAATATGTACTTCAAGAAAATAACTCGCGTCTTCTTTCAAAAGTAGGTTCTGTTGAAAAATACAGCTTCAAGGAAATGAACTGCAGCAAGGACAGATCATTAAGTAAGGTATTCCCTTTTGTAAAAAGTTGTGTGTAATATATGAATAATTTTGTTATCGATTGAAATTGTCAGGCATTTTTCTTAAATGTCCTGCTTTTTGCTAAGCAATGTCCTGCATTTGGAAATTTTCAGTTGGTAACCCTATGCGTGACCCAAACCCCGCAGCCACTCGTTTGGTCACAAGTTATGTAAGGATGATATAAAAATGATAGGGTTGACCTGTACAAGTGTTGTAAATAATTAAATTATTTAAAAGGTATATATTTGCAAGATTTTGTAATAGGAGTTTAATAATGGCTAAGAACTGGAGTGTTTATCGTAGAGACAGGCCAGAACTGTAGGAGGGAGGTACTCACACTGGTGAAAGAACAGTTTGTTGTAAGCTATGAGAGAGTTATGCGGGGAAACATGAAATTTTAGGTATAAGTCTCATCTCTAAAGACAACAGGAAACTTGATATTTCAGGGATGTACAGATCTGGAAAGTGTGGCGCTGTCGTAGAATTATTTGATAAGATAATCAGCTGCGTGGGAAACGACATGGAAAGCAACATGACTGTAGCAGGTGATATCAATTTACGAAATGTCATTTGGGAAGATAACACGTATGACAGGAAGCATGACCTACAAATGGTGAATAAGTTCATCTGGGAAGGACAACTGATTCAGAAAGTGATGGAACCAACTAAAGGGAAGAATAATATGGATGTGGTGCTGGTAAAAGGGAGTTATCTCTATAGAGAAACTGAAGTAATAAATGGTATAAGTGATCACGAAGCTGTCTTTATTGTAGTTAAAAATAAATTCGATAGAAAGGAACGTTGTAACAGTATGACTATTAGGCAGTAGGCTATCATATGGTTGATAAAACAGGCATGAGGAAGATTTTAAAAAGTCATTCTGATCGGTGGAATATGGTAATTAAAACTGTAGCAGTCCGTGGGATGGGTTTAGAGCAATAATTGAGGAATGTGAAAACAGCTGTGTAAAATGAAATTGTTTTAACCTTTAAAACAGCAACAATCAATCAATCATCGATCTGCATTTAGGTCCGTCGCCCAGGGCGCAAATTCCCTATCAGTTCTTTGCATGGTCTGTTCATAAATGTACATTTAAAGGTAGTAAAAATCCACTATATAATAAGAGAAAATAAAAGAGACTAGGAAGGAGGTGCAGGTTGGAAATAAAATGTCAGAAGTAGTTGTGGAAGTAAGGAGAAATAGAAGGAACGTACTAGGAAATTGAATCTATCGAAGAAGTCTGCTAAAGACAACATGATAAAAAGCATAATTGGCAGTCATACAAAAACAAGTGAAAATGGAATGGTATGTATAGGTACTTCAAGGCAGAAACAGGTTTGAAGAAGAGTATTGCAGGAATCATTAATGAACAAGGGGAGTGCATATGTGAGGATATATCGAAGGCAGAAGTATTCAGCCAGCAGTATGTAAAGATTGTTGGGTACAAGGATAATGTCCAGGTAGAGGAGGTGACAAATACTAAAGAAGTATTGAAATATACCGACGATAACAAAGAGATTTACAATAACATACAAAAGTTGAAAACTAGAAAAGCAGCTGGAATCGATAAAATTTCTTGGGATATACTAAAGACAATAGGTTGGGATAGAGTACCATGACTGAAGTACTTTTCGATTACTGTCTGCATGAAGGAGCTCTACTAAATGAAAGGAGAGTTACTATAGTAGCCTCTGTGTATAAAGTAAAAGGCGATAAACATAGAGCCGATAATTACAAGCCAGACAGCTTAACGTATTGCGTGTAAGCTTTGAGAAAGCATTCTTCCTGATTAGACATGTATTCGAAATTACTGTTTGATAGAAGGCAGTTTGGGTTTAATTCAAGTTATTCCACTGAAGGTCAACTTGTAGGATTCCAGCTAGATATTTTTAGATTCAGGAGCACAAATGGTCTGTGTAGCGATTGACCTATCTAAGGCTTTAATAGGGTAGATCATAAGAGGCTACTGAGAAAAATGAGTGCTATTGCACTAGGATAAAGAGTAACTGAATAGGTGGGCATATTCATAGAAAACAGGACTCAGAAAATTATAGTAGGTGAAGCATTATCTGATCTTGTAACCATTATTATTGTACCTTTAAGTTATGAGATGTGTAATGGACTGGAATCACAGATAAGGCGTTTTGCAGATGATTGTATAATGTATAGAGTAATAAATACGTTAAAAATTGTGAATGATTGAAAAAATACCTCAACAATGTTGAGAGGTGAACAACAGACAATGGTATGAATGGGGTTAAAAGTCTAGTTGTGAGTTTCAAAAAGAGTTAAAGTCCTCTCATTTCTAATTACTGCATTCATGCGGTGAAAGGGCCTCGTGGGGATCACTGTAGGTATCCAAATCTTAATATAAAGAAAGATTAGGGTAATCACATAAATGGTATTGTAAATAAAGGTTACAGATCTCTTCATATTATTATGAGGGTATTTAGGGGTTGTAGGAAAGAGGTAATGGAGAAGGCATGTAAGTTTCTGGTACAACCACAATTAGAGTACGGTTGCAATATTTCTGTATTCGAGAACTGGAAAGAACCCAAGTAAAAGCAGCTCGATTTTTTCTGGGTAATGTGCGAAAAAAGAGTACTGTTACAAAAATGTTACAAACATTGAGCTGGGAAGACTTAGGAGAAAGGACAGGGGCTGCTCGACTAAGCGGTATGTGTCCGAGCTGTCAGTGGAGAGATGGTGTGGAATGGCCATTAGCAATTCCAAGGCTTTGTTAAAAAAACTAACAATAATGCTACAAACATAGTGATGTTTCACTATGTACAGTTGCTCAAGAGAAGAATGAGTTGCGTAGTAGTGTAAGTTCCTAGCATTTAATATTTCATCAGACTTAATTTTAACTATTATCAAAATGTAATTCACCTCCCATGTAGAAATATGTGAACCCTGTGGACACACACAAAAACATTATATCTACCCATGTGAGAAAAGTGTATCTGTAAATAACTTATACAGTACCATGTGCTCGTTCCTTTCTTGGGCGATTGTACAGTTCTTGCAAATGTTTTCTGTGTATACTGCTTTCGTTTTATACTAATTATCTCGTTGTGAATCATAATCAGTGTAATAATGGTGATCACTCCTCTCCTTGCTCGTCTATAAATTTAAAATACTAGGCTGACTTTTGTGACCGCGATATTGAGAGAACGGCTGAACCGACCGACATCAAAAAGCATTCTGATAAAAGCTCTTGGCCTGTAGATTTGCAGAGCATCTTTAAAAGCATAAACATTTCTTGCCGTACATGTTTTAAATTATTAAAGAAAAATGTAACTTTCTGACTGACTAAAGTGCTTGCAGTACTTCAAAGCCGCCTGAAACGTTAGAGCGCTGAGCAGGTGGCACAATAGGGGACGTGGAAAGGGGTAGGCACGCATACGCAGTCAGACGTCTTCCTGGTTATCTGTACTTCGTGGAAAGGAATAGCCGCTGTTTTGCTGCCCAGTGGTTAAACACTGCACAGAATTCCTCTACATTTAAATGAGAGTTCGGTGTCTGGATTAAAATGAAATTCCAAAGCAACTGACGATATTCAATCAGCCCGGCTCAATATGACATAAAACCCCAATGGCAAACAGTCTTTCATTAATGTGTGTGAATCGTCTTCTAAAATATATCACAGGCAGCGGCATTCTATTCCCTCTGTTGGAAAAATTATTCTTCTTGGAGAAGATTCCATAAATGTTTTGCCCGTTTTGCCAAATGCTTATCGCCAAACAATGATTTATTATAATAATTGTCTTGAACACTTTCATCTTTGACCCTTCTTCAAACACGCCGCTTATAAAAAAATACGCGAACAAAACCACAAAGAATAGTATTCGCTGATTTTTGCAAGAAGTCGGTAACGGTGACTACCCCTTAGTAAATGTTGATGGAGCAAACGTTATAGAAATACCGTACCCACCAGAATTTTAGCACATGATGATGTCGTGATTGAAATTGATAGCAAAACATTCACTTCTGCGAAAGGTGTCACAATTTTCTCGAAAGTTGCCATTCTTAATTAATTTGAAGGTCATTGGGTTTATACCTGGTAGTTCAAAACCATACACTAGTGTCAACACATTACTGAAGATGAAAGCCAACTTCTTCAATTTCCTACATAATTCTTGAATTCTTTGAGGTTAATGGTTTGCCTCCACATAGTCTAAACATTGGAGCCACAGCTATGTTCCTTGGTAATCGTAACGTTTCTCAACGACTCCTAAACAGAACTATATTAGGGCCTAATTCTAAGAAGTATGTACGAAAATTGTTTAGACTTGGAAATAATAAGTGGAGATAAAGCGGGACAGAGAGCTCTATTCCCTCGTATTGACTTTACGAGATCTGAAAAAACACTTCCATTTTCTTTCAAAAGGCATGAATTTCCAATTCTCTTGGCATTTTGTATCACGATCAATAAATCTCAAGGGACGTGAAGGTCTCTTCAGTCAGTTCTCAGCCAAGGCCAGTTAAATGTTGCAATGTCAAGAGAACTATATTTGTAAGTTGCAATAGTGCCAAAAGGTAACTGTACAAGGAATGCACCGAGCAAGTGGCGACGTGGTTTGGGTCGCGCAGCTAACAGCTTGCATGTGCGAGATAGTGGGTTCAAACCCTACTGTCTACAATCACAAAGAATGGGTACCGTCCACCTAATCAATACTTTATTATATCTTGTTACTAAGCAATACCGGTTTCGACCTTCACAGAGGTCATCCTCAGCTGGTCATAAGATCTAAAGTTAACTTAACATATAATTTTAAAACATTACTAAATCTAATGAAGAATGTCACATGATGTGAGTGATAATATTAAAATATACAATATATAAAATATACAACGATATGATGTGTCTTCTGGTTTAAAAACAAGCGTCAATATTCTATGACATGTATATGTTACATAAGATTCTAGTGTACTGTTCGTGAGTAGTAGATAATTTGGTGAAATGCAATTTCAACAAGTAAAATGTTTATGGCATTCTTGAGGTACACTTTGAAGTTCAGTTCATATTGGTGAATCGGTGTATACATTCATTGGTATGTTTATACTAAACATTCTGGAACATTCTATGATATGGATGTAATAAAATTTATTAAATAATACATTAAAATACGATTAAATGTTCACAGTATTCTTGCGGTACGCTTTGGAATTATATTAATTTTGTACGTTCACAGGTACGTTAGTACCAAGCATTCTAGAATTCAACTATGTATATTGTTTTTCTTATAAGTTCATATGATTAAGAATGTTGGATGATGAACATCAAAATATTATGGTGTGTCATTAGTTTTCTTGGTACTGATAGATTACAATAACCCTACTGTCGGCAGTTCTGAAGATGGTTTTCTGTGGTTCCCCACTTTCACACCAGGCAAATGCTGGGGCTGCACCTTAATTGCGACCACGGTCACTTCCTTTGCACTTCTAGCCATTACCTATCCCATCGTCGCCGTAAGACCTACCTGTGTGGGTGCGACGTAAAAAAACTGCAAAAACAGTAAAGTGCAAGTAAATCCTTCAATAAATATTTAGCCTATTGACCGTCATGTCTTGACGGTTTTCAGATAGTTAAATGTAATTTTCCATAGTAGCTGATCCACCACTCGAAAATAAAATGAAAATAACTTGAAATCAAAATTGTTTATAAATTTAAGTATTTAGGTGAAATTATAACTCATAATCTAAACAAAAATCCAACTTGGCAAAATAGAATACATAAATAAAATAAAGCAAATTATGTCAGCGAAAACACATACAAGAGGAAAAGCTTATCGATCGTAGCCAAATTAAGACATTATAAACTACACAGACAGAAGTGTCTGCTGCAAGAGAATCTATTTTCAAAACTACTAATACACCTGAAATTGATAAAATACTTAAGATAGAAAGAAGTTATAACGTGTATAAATAAACAATATCACGTTAATGGCCATTGGATAATAGCTTCAAATAACACAGTGTATAAGGAAATCAAACCAATATTGATCACAATTAGAAAGAAGCGCATCTCATTTTTTTATATCTTATTAGAACACCGGAAACTAGAATTAGTAGAACGATAACAGAAAAATTATGGAATAGCAATACCAGGATTAAATGGATCACAAAAATTAAGAATGATATTAATGAACTATATGACTGGAAAACAGGTTGTAGGTTTTCATTTTTTTTTCATTAATGAACTATAAATAACAGGTTTTCATTTTTTTTTCATTAATGAACTATAAATAACACTAAATGATCTCAAGGACAAAATAGACAAAATTAAGATTCTCAGTGACTCACATGTGAGACTACAAAATAAAATTAATAAAAGGGCAATAGGTAGTGTGTTCTCAACTGAAGAAAGGATGTTGGCATCTGAGAGGATGAAGAAATATTGGAAGCTTAGAAAAGCTAAATTTCCTTTGCATAATCGACTAGAGTGCTCCTATGTTCGCCATAAAATGTTACAATTACAATTACAATTTGTAGCAATTCTCTATCACGAGGGTGGATATGGAATACTTACTCTTGTACTTCCTCAGTTACACAAATCTCCCCTAATGTACCTTATTATAAATACTGAGCTAGTTAGAAGTTAATCTTAGATATTCTATTTCTGTTTTCAGGTTGTGCCCTGGGGGTTCCGCAAGTTGATAACTTGGGTCCATGAGAATTACAATGCTCCTGATATCCTCATCACAGAGAATGGGTTTTCAGACGCTGGAACTCTTGAAGATACAGACCGAATTAGCTATTTCAAGGTAAGGTTGATGGCATGGGTTTGCTGTACACAGGGAACAGTGGAGATGATTGATATGACATTTGATACACCGGCAGGGAAGTGGATTGCGCCATATTGAGGTGACGGTATCTAGAGTTGCATATCAAGCATGGTTCTCACTAGATGTATTTACGTATGATCATATTCGAGAAGTATCAAAGTGTACCCGACTTCATACTTAGGCCTAGTTGAGGAAAGTTTTTCTTCCCATAAGGATACCCTTATTCCTCTTTCCAAGAGAAGTTCTTTCTACTAATAGCATTCAGTTTCCATCGGACATGTAAACATTACTGTATATTGATAGTGGGTTAACGTAGCATTAATACAGAGAAGATTTACAGTGACTCAAGTTAGGGAAAGGTAGTGGCCGTGGCTTTCATTAAGGTAAGTCAGGTTGTAAAATGGTACAACATGGAAAATTTTCAGGGCTGCCTATGAATATTTTAGCTATACTATTCAATACACTACACAGAACTGAGGTGTTATTTATTATGACTAGGGCTCGAAAGTTGAGGACCTATAAATTGGCTAAAAAGAGACCTCAACATATCAAAAAAAGATCCTAAAACTGACAAAAACGGACGTAAAAATACGATCGAAATTCATTCATAATTTTAGTTTTTATTATATATTTAATGAATAGATATAATATTTAAAAATTTAAAATTCTGGTGGTATGCAAAGAGTGCAAAAATATATTAGTGAAACACTTATTCTTTCAGACATTATACATATTTAGATTAACAAATTTTAAAATCCATGTTTGTTATAAAGTACTCGCAGAATTTGCAATCCAATATTTTTTTCCACCTAGAATAAATTCAGCGAACCTGCAATGGACACCTTGGAGAAAGAAATTGAAATTGGAACAACTGGAATCATATTTGGCTTAACCACACTAGGGTTACAGAAATTAGGATTTGGAAACTTTACCTCAGTGGTCTTTCCAGTATATCAAAATCTCCAGGTTCTTAAGTGTAAAGGATAGAAAGTTTTCAGACAGTACGTTGCGAAACACCGAAACGCTTCTCTCCACATACAGATGTTAAAGGATTGATACTTGAAGCAAGTGACATTTTCCTTTTCAAAAACACTCACAACAAAACTTTCTCCTTTAAATATTTTACTTATCTTGCACATAACTTCATACCCTTGTTTCTCAAGCAATAGTTTCATTTTTCATTTAATTTAATTTAATTTCATCTTCTCTCTTGTCAGATACAGTTGAAATATATGTATTTACTAAAAAAAATATGTTTAAGGAGTAATGGATGAACTTATGATGTTTCGAATTGAGAATAGGCAATAAAAATCAAGTCGAAAGAAAGAAAGAAAGAAAGAAAGAAAGAAAGAAAGAAAGAAAGTGGGGTTGAAAAAACCGTTAATACCAAAAAAGGTCAAAATAACAATAAGCCAAAAACGCCGAAAAAGGAAAAAAACGGACAAATAAAACCCACCATTTTCTGACCTACAATTACCTAGAATGAACATATAATTTTTGGGCCTTGTCTTCGGACTCTCGAAATAAAAAGAAGATTTTCCCCTCCTTGCTCCAGTTACCAATTTGGTATAAGAATATCAGGAACTTGTACAAATCGATGGCTAATCATTTGTTTAGCGTTTTAGTGTTATCACTTTCATTTTATCACATAAATCCATTGGAATAGTGCTCTGAAATATCTTCACTAATACATTTGACCACAGATCGCACAATAAACATTATGTAGCTGTGTAATTCTGATGGAGCTGACAGCCAACATACTGGGGGGGGGGGATGCAGCCCAAGGAGTTTAAATGTAAAAATAAAACAGTATATTTCCAAACCGGAAGTTTTATTCTCCGTATACAGTAGGTTATGAATACCTATGTATTTTATGTATTTTATTTCTTTTATATTTATGTACTTTTATAATCATCACCGAACTTGTTTTATTCTGTAATGGTTTGCTAAAAAAATATAAATACAACACGATCTACAAAAATGTAATTATATAACTACAGAAAGGCACATCATGTGCAACAACCTGATATATAATTGAATGTCTTTCATTTACAGAGTCACTTAACGGAGTTGCTGAAGGCAGTGTATGAGGATGGAGCTAATGTTATTGGTTACACAGCCTGGAGTCTACTGGACAATTTGGAATGGAACAATGGCTATACGTAAGTAATATTATCGAAATGTTCCAGCATGTAATTCGAATAAGTTTCGTAAAGGGATTCTGTATTATGTATGTCCGTAGCAAATCGGAGACGAGAGTGTACATTTTAATTTAATCATGATACGTTTTTCAAAATATATTGATAAGACCGCTTGTTGTTAGAAAAGAGTAGTGATGTCAATGCAATTCGATGTTAAAATTCTTGTTGTTTTTGTTGTTATTGTTGTCCATCTCCTTGGGTAAACGGGCAGCATAATGATTTTCGTTTCAGAAGGAAATGGGTTCCATTCTTAATCGGGTCAGGAATTTAATCATGTCTAGTTAATTCCTCTGGTTCGGGGACTGGGTATTTGTGTTCGTTTAAATACACTATCTTATGTTACATTCGATATACCTCACTACTAACCACCAAAGAAAAATACTTGTGGATGCATCCCTCCACGAAGGGTTGGATTCGGAATGGCTATACTTGGCTGTAAAAACAGGCCATGTACATGGATTGCCGATGCCAAGAAGAGGGTGAAGTCAGTGTAATTTTAAGCAATAAATAATAACAATAATAATGATAATACCTACACCGGGTGGATGTTTTCCTGATAAATACATGACACCCATGGTCGAGGAATTCTGAATATCTGCACCATCTTGGACTTGAGAGTTTCCTCCATGTTACATTAAATGGGCTATCATGTCTCATTATGATTCCATTACAACATCTTGTAACACATAGCTATTGCCAAATAAAACTCATGAACTACGTGACGTAGGTCAGGATTTTTAACATAAAACCGAAAATTATTGGTTACGTCTTTAACTAGATAAATCCGTTTATCAATCACTCAATCAATCAGTTATCTACATTTAGGGCCGTTGCCCACAAAACACAACATCGTACCTCTTCAGCAACCAATAGTCTCGAGAGTCCTTCTTCGTGTTTGCTGTACCCTTAAACACACCAACTTTTGATAACCTTCTTTTGTGAGGAAAACACAATTTTAATGGCATTAATTCTAATCCAAGAGGTTCATTACAAAGGCAATACTTAATTGAATCAATCAGATTTTATGGAGATTCCGACTCAGGTGTAAAAATCCTTTTCGCCATTTTGAGCAACAATGAAGAATATAGTGGACTAATCTTCTTCTTAGCGAATTGGGCCAGTATATTATGCAGCTATAGCAGAAAGATCATGAAAAATAATGTTTCACACTTTGCCTGCTTTGATTTTGTCATTCTTACGCTTGGGAAAAGTGTGGAAGAACATGCCTTTCGTACTTTCCCCTTTGGATTTTAAGATTTTAGACAATTCTAGTCATTCCATATCATACCGGTTTTTGTTGCTAACAATTCTAATGTGTAGTTTTGGAAAAATTAGAATGATAATCTGTTTAAATGTCACATGCTCATCTCAAGGTATTTATTCCCAGTTTTGACGTTTCTTCTAAACTCACATATTTTTCTTCCGTTCTTCATTTCAATTGTATTATATCTGCTATACATACCAGTGTTATTGGATTAAAATTGGAAGTAATTCAGGTGAATCTAAAATTTTCAGGCAAAGGTTCGGGGTGTATTACGTGAACATCACCGATCCAGCGAGGCCGAGGATTCCCAAGGCATCGTCTCAATTTCTAAAGGAGATCATCCAGGCTCGTGAAATACCACAGGACTAACTGCTAGAGTTCTACATTCCAAGACAACATTTACTGCATGTTTCAGACATGCTTTCCTGTAAATATGAACATTAAAATCAAGCTCTTATTTGTTTTAAGATCAATATTTCTTGTTTGTGGCAGTACATTCCTATTTAACACTTATTTTATTTCTGTATCCTCGATTTAATTACATTCTATTGGTGGTAATTAAAGTGTCAAGAAGAAGGACTACCGGGAAACCAACCTCTTATAACTTTACAAAATACTTATCCCAACATTTGGGCATCAAATGTAACCTTTCTATCTTACTATTAAATTTATCAGCCCTATGCTTGGAACCGATTTGCAACATTACGATGATTATTAATAATAATTACAATGTATAATTTGACGATAGTGCTGGTATAGTTGGGGACAAATCATGACGACCTCGCCTCATACCACGACTTTCCAGCGACTTATAGGATTTACTACCTCTACTGCAGCCAGAGTTGCCGAATCGGCTACTGCACTTTACACGAAGAAAGGGTAAATACTACAGAAAGTGCGGTAGAAAGTGGTTTGGCAGCCTCTCCAAAACAAACAAGGATCACTTAGAACTCGTTAACTCAGCAGGGTGCAGGGTGTGATTGACTACTGGCTTCCAGTTCGCTTCCAGGAAGTGAAGCCGTCATGTTTTGTCCCCAACTATAAATGCCCACCATAGGTTACCAAAGAATCCCTCAATTTATAAGAAGAAGAAGAAGAAGAAGAAGAAGAAGAAGACCCAAAGACAACATAAGTTTAAATTGCCTAGGTTTTGCCAATGACCTTGCTCTCTTGTCCAACAATATTCAGGAAACCAGACAAGTTATATCACTACAGGAAATAGCACAGAAAATTGGTCTTGGAATATCTTTTGAAAAGACAGTAATCATGTTTACTGACTCACCACTCATAAATAAATTGCCATAGGAAACCAAGAAATCAAAATTGTAGATAAATTTAAATCTCCGTGAGAAATCACAACATATAACCTCAATAAAAAGCCAGGATGGCATAACAGAATAAATAAACTGACCAGAGCACAATATGTTACCAAGAATACCTACAACAAAAAGGGCCTGTCAATAACAACAAAATCAAAACATTACAAAACAGTCATTCAACCAGAAATAACATATGCAAGCGAAACCATCTTCAAAACAACTAACACTGCACAAATAGACAAAATACTCAAGGTAGAGAGAAGAATCATTAGAACGTGCATCAGCAAATCATACCAAAAAGATGGACACTGGAGAGTAGCTGCTAATGAAACAGTCTACAAGGAAATAGAACCAGTAATGAGCACAATCAGGAAGAAACGCATTTCATTTTTTGGACATCTAATCAGGACACCAGAGAACAGGATAATCAGGAGAATAATAGGAAAATTATGGAATAGTAATTGCAGCATTAAGTGGATTACAGAAATCAAGGAAAATATGGATGAACTACAAATTACAGTGGAAGACCTAAGAAACAAAACCGACAAAATCAAGAAACTCACAGACAAACAAACCAGACTGCAAATCAGAATCAACAAACAGACAATAGGAAGGGTGATTTCCGATGAAGAAAGAAGGATAAAATCAGAGAGAATGAAGAAGTACTGGGCTGACAGGAAACTGAAAAATTATTTGTATAAAGTTGGCTAGAGTGGTCCAATGAAGGCCATAAAATGTAAATAATAATAATAATAATAATAATAATAATAATAATAATAATAATAATAATAATAATAATAATAATAATAATAATAATAATAATAATAATAATAATTTATTATTTAAATTTAAATTTAAATTTATTTAAATTTATTATTTAAATTTATTATTATTATTATTATTATTATTATTATTATTATTATTATTATTATTATTATTATTATAGGAATTAATAATTTACGGTAGAGCATAGAAGATTCTATCTCGGACTGGAAAACTGGTATCCTGCTGACCGGGCCTTACCTAATACCCTCTGCAAACAATAGAAAATTGTTGAAGCATACAGTCAGGCTGGTTCAGTCTCCCTGTGAAGACATGTGACTCGTGCCTGTTATGATACCGCGCATATCACCATCCTTTCGCATGTAGTTGCAGGTGCGACCATTCCATGCTTGATAGACATGGTAATTCGCAGTGGCGTATCCTGGAATCTCCACTGAGGCATGCAACTAGTAACCATGCAGTTAACACAATGTATTAAGTAAATTTCAATTCTACTCACCCTAATTACATGTAGGTGAACTTGAGCCAAACAGTTTTACTGTAAGTTTCTGGATTGAACGTGCGTACACAATTCTTGTTTTCTCTTTTTAAATTTACGAGGGTCCGCCTCTGTGGTGTAGTAGTTAATGTAATTAGCTGCCACCCCCGGAGGCCCGGGTTCGCTTCCCGGCTCTGCCACGAAATAGTAATGTGGTACGAGGGCTGGAACGGGGTCCACTCAGCCTCGGGAGGTCAACTGAGTAGAGGTGGGTTCGATTCCCACCTCTGCCATCCTGGAAGTGGTTTTCCGTGGTTTCCCACTTCTCCTCCAGGCAAATGCCGGGATGGTACCTAACTTCAGGCCACGGCCGCTTCCTTCCCTCTTCCTTGTCTATCCCTTCCAATCTTCCCATCCCCCGCAAGGCCCCTGTTCAGCATAGCAGGTGAGGCAGCCTGGGCGAGGTACTGGTCATCCTCCCCAGTTGTATCCCCCAACCCAGAGTCTGAAGCTCCAGGCCTCTGCCCTTGAGGCGGTAGAGGAGGGATCCCTCTCTGAGTCCGAGGGAAAAGCCAACCCTGGAGGGTAAGCAGATTAAGAAGAAGAAGAAGAAATTTACGAGGGAAGGTAGAGGTCGCGCGGCTTTAACTATTTGCATCTTTTCATCAAACGAACGGCCAGTAAATGGCTTTTCAAACTGATTTACAATTATATCCGTTTTAGACTCATCCATCGTTAATACCACATGTGCGCAAAACGACGAATAGCACAGGAACAGCACAGACAGAATGAACTCACTAATCAGCAAAACACACAATGAATTAACTCACTAGTTAGCCACAACTCAAGCACTGGAGGTAAGTCACCCCAGTGGCGTTGGTCAGTTTCTTCACGTTGGGTTCTCGCTAGGGGGTAATCTGTGTGTCCCGTTCGCTGTAAACATGTCGACTTTTTCCAAGTTGCTAACAGATGGCAAAGGGTAGCACGGGTATGGGGTGACAAATTCTGACCAAGTTTCAATTGCAGCGACATCGTTCGGAGGGTTTCTGAACTACGTCTGCCACTGAATGCAATTTTACGATTGAATGCCTTACGTCGTTAACTCCCCCATTTGCTGTCTCTTTTTTCCGAGAGTGGAGTAGACGGCGAGACTACACCAGCACCACACGTAATCAAGCAACGGAACTAGTACAGTTGCGCGGACCTTTTGAACTTCTGAGAGATGAAATCGTTAATATTTGACATGAAACAACCTAAAATCGTAAATCAGACAGTTCTTTGTGTTATCATAACGCATGCAATGAATGCCTTGCATTCAAGGAGAATACGCCCCTGGTAATTCGCCATCTAATCTGGCACACTTGATGATACTTGTAAAGCTATTACCACATAACCCAATAAACGCACAGAACAAGAACTGAAAACAGTTTATGTACGCTAATTGCAGTACAGAGACCGAATTATGACAAAGTTTATAGTCCCTCCTTCAGTTATACCATGAATAAATAACACTGGCAGCATCAATCAATCAATCAATACTGATCTGCATTTAGGGCAGTCGCCCAGGTGGCAGATTCCCTATCTGTTGCTTTCCTAGCCTTTTCCTAAATGATTTCAATGAAATTGGAAATTTATTGAACATCTCCCTTGGTAAGTTATTCCAATCCCTAACTCCCCTTCCTATAAATGAATATTTGCCCCAGTTTGTCCTCTTGAATTCCAACTTTATCTTCATAGCATGACTGTCTTACAAGTGTTTGTAGCTACTGGCACAATAAAATATAGGAACACTTCTTCGTCCGCCTCTGTGGTGTAGTGGTTAGTGTGATTAGCTGCCACCCCTGGAGGCCCGGGTTCGACTCCCGGCTCTACCACGCAATTTGAAAAGTGGTACGAGGGCTGGAACGGGGTCCACTCAGCCTCGGGAGGTCAACTGAGTAGAGGTGGTTTCGATTCCCACCTCAGTCATCCTCGAAGTGTTTTTCCGTGGGTTTCCCACTTCTCCTCTAGGCAAATGCCCGGATGGTACCTAACTTAAGGCCACGGCCGCTTCCTTCCCTCTTCCTTGTCTATCCCTTCCAATCTTCCCATCCCCCGACAAGGCCCCTGTTCAGCATAGTAGGTTAGGCTGTCTGGGCGCCAGTTGTATCCCCCGACCCAAAGTCTCACGCTCCAGGACACTGCCCTTGAGGCGGTAGAGATAGGATCCCTCGCCGAGTCCGAGAGAAAAGCCGACCATGGAGGGTAAGCAGATTAAGAAAGAAAGAACACTTCTTCACAAATTCCATAAATATGACTGACAGCATGACACACTGATAACAATATAGATGTAGGTCACGTGGAGTTTTGATTGTTAACGTGGTTGATAAGGAGGTATCCAGTTTCCGTCAAAAGAGTAGTGTTTCCAAAATGATGCGAACGTTTGGCCAGGAAGACTTCAAAGTATCAATCAATCACTGATTTGAATTGAGGGCTGTCACCCAGGCGATGCATTCACGGACCGTACTTGTACACAAGATATGGGCTTTTGGGCTTTATGCCGTGTCAAGAAACCAAGGTGAAACTCTTTACGTTTCGCAGAAAACTTTGTTCCGTGTCTTCAGAAGAAAATCTTGACTGTTCATGAGAAAGACATCTACAATAATGACCGTTTGAATTTAAGAATGCATTACCATTGGAGCTGTAGTGGTACACTCATTCGTCACCAGGTGGATCGCTGTATGCTGGCACAGCACTCCAAGCGGGAGCTGATGACAACATTAAGCTCCAATTAAGATGTATTTTCACACCATGCCTGCGTAAGGAGTATCAGAGAAGTCATAGACGAATCAGGGACGAATGTGGTAGAAGAAATAAACAGAAACTAATAAAATAAAATACAATGCAACGAAAGACACGGGATAGAATAGAACGCAGCTGAAGAATTGAAAGAAAGTACGACGGCAAGTCAATAAGTATCACATGTAATCAAATTTGTATAATTTATTACAGAAAGAGTACATACTTTTTATTGATATCATTTTTCAACAAAATCACCCTGCTTTCCAATGCACATGTTCCACCGTTTCACAAGCTTTCTGATACCCTCTGCAAAAAAAAGTTTTTGGTTACGCAGCAAGCCAGGTATGCACCGCTTCCTTCACCTGTTATCGGAGGTGAATCAACGACCTCTTAGAGCAATTTTAAGTGGACCAAACAGATGGAAATCCGACGGGGCGAGATCGGGACTGTGCGCAGGATGCTCCAACACCTCGAAACACAGTGTCCGAAGAGTGTGAGCGGTTTGGGTGGCGGTATGTGGACGCGCATTTTCATGCAACAAAAGAACACCTTCCGATAATCGACCTCTGCGTTTGTTGTGAATTGCAGGTTTCAGCTTGTTTACCAGCAGTCCAGCATATCGCTATAACGTTCACTGTTTAATATTTCTCCTTTTCCTTGTTAAGTACCAGGATTGGCCCTTGAGAGTCCCAAAACAAATGTGAGCCTCACTTTTCCTGCAGAAGTTTGACTCTTGAATTTGCTTTTGACTGGGGATCCGGGATTCTTCCATTCCATGCTCTGATGTTTACTCTCTGGTTTGAAGTGGTGAACCCATGTTTCATCTCCAGTGATGATCCGTTTTAGAAACGTTTCACCTTCGTTAGAATGACGGTCCAGTAGGTGCTGACAGATTCTCACACGATTTTGCTTCTACTCTTCACTCAGTTGTTTTGTAACCCATCTCGAGCAGACTTTGTGAAAGTTAAGCCTGTTATGCATGATTTCATATGCAGAACCATGGCTAATGTCCATATGGTTTGTCACGTCATCAACAGTCTATCGTCTGTTATTCAGGGTCATATCACACACTTGTTCAGTATTGCCATCAGTTACGGCTGCAGATGGACGCCCGGATCTTTCCTCATTCTTCACGCTCGTGCGACCCTTTTGAACTGTTCAATCCACTGGTAAACACTTGGCTGTGGTAAAACATTGTCCCCGTATTGTGCGGTGGTGGTGGTGGTGCTGATTATTGTTTTAAGAGGAAGTATAACTAGACAACCATCCTATATATAACACTAATCAGGGAGAAAAATTGAAGGGATCCGACACTTCGAAAAATGAAGGTATCGGCCAAAGAAAGACAAGGACCATGAACGGCGTGAAAATGAAAGACTCCCTAGCCCTCGGAAACCTAATAGCTTCGGGGTCGGAAAATAACAAGAGTTGACCAAGGAAGGTCGGATAGGATAAATGAAAGTGAAGAGCGTGGCACAAGGAAGTAGAAGCATTGCCAGGACTCAGCTAAGGACCCTGTAGTCGCCAACCTACGCTCCAAAGTTCAGAGCCCCTGGAACCAACCTGTATTGTGCTGAAAGTTTTCCATGAATTTTCCCTCCTGGTACATTGTCAGACCAAAGAAAACGGATTACGGAATGTTGTTCTTCCTTGGTGCAAACAGAGAGTGGCTCGGCCATCTTTACGTCGCAACATCGCAAGCTGTACTGATATGATAACACTGAATCCTATCACAGACGCGTAGACAACGGTGCCATCTAGCGACTGGTGAGCACACAACGCCATAGAGCCAACGTGAAGTCAATTAGAGCAAAATTGCAGATACTTATTGACTTGCCTACGTATGCGGAGAAAACCAGAGGATGAATAATGAAGAGTTTTTCTTACAGTTTGCTTTACGTCGCAGCGACGATGGGATAGGGAAGGCCTAGGAATGGGAAGAAAGTGGGCGTGACCTTAATTAATGTACAGCCCCAGAATTTTCATGGTGTAAAAATGAGGAAACCATCTTCAGGGCTGCCGACAGTGGGGTTCGAACCCACTATCGCCAGGATGCAAGCTCACAGCTGCGCGCCTCTAACCGCACGGCCAACTCACCCGGTGAATAATGGTGTTAGACGGTATGTGCGGGCATAACCGGTGTACACACGAATGAAAGTATGACACTTAGCACGTAACACCTAGCTTGGAATGAACCATCTGGTGATGACAAACGTACGAATTTGGAAAACACCGAAACGAAATAACAATATAGAAAGGACAGGGAAGAGAGCTACCTACGTAAATCCTTAATGGCTGGCAACCACGTATTACTTAATTGATAGCCAGTGTCCCTGTTGAAATTGTTAGGATTTTTACGTATTTCCACAACTTCCCGTAAAATCCTAGACCTGTAGCTCAGATCCTTTCAAACAGAAAAAAGATGGCCTAGGCCACCATAGCTCAGTTGCTAGAGCAACCGACGCGAAATCTGGAGGTTGTGGGTTCGGCTGGCCATTTTTGTTCTGTACTTAACATCTCTTCAACACGTACTACATGTACGTAACACGACCTAATACGTTGAAAGTCTGTTTCGATTACAATGCGGTCGTGAAAATTCAATATTCATTGACATGCCCTACAACGGGAGACTTAAACGCACTCTACAGTGTGCTAGCAGCAGTGCCAGACCTGTAGCTCAGATTCTTTCAAACAGAACCAAGTGGCCTAGGTCACCATAGCTCAATTGGTAGAGCAACCGACGCGAAATCGGGAGGTTGTGGGTTCGGATCCCACTGGTGTCCGGCTGGCCATTTTTGTTCTGTACTTAACATCTCTTCAACACGTACTACATGTACATAACACGACCTAATACGTTGAAAGTCTATTTCGATTACAATGCGGTCGTGAAAATTCAATATACTCCTTATGATGTTTCTGGATGTAGCATCCACCTCAAACTCTTCCAGAACATTCAATAATGACTGTCGATCAATCGAGTCGTATGCTTTTCTGAAGTCCACAAATGTGACCACATATTCAAAACTCCAATTTATCTTGTAGCTGATGATGTTCTTCAGATTGAGAATTTGTTCCGAACAGGAACGGCCCTTTCAGAAACCAGCCTGGCATTCGCCAATATGCTTATCATGAAGAACTTCGATTCCGCTGAGGAGTGCTTTAGAAAGAATCGTGTAAGTAACAGTCACTATCGATATACCTCTGTAATTGTCAACGTTGTTATTGTCTCCTTTCTTATGGAGAGGATGGATTAGTGCTGACTGCCATACAACTAGTATAGTACCCGTTTTACAAATCTCCTAATAATAATAATAATAATAATCGTATGGCCTCAGCTACCTAGAAGAGACGAACTAGAATGTACAGAGTATCCCCAATTGTCAGCTTCACCACAATGGAATCTTCCCAACTTGCTTTATTATCTTTCAGACTGTCAATGATCTGCTTAATTTCAATCTTGCAAGGTGGTTTAGAGTTGGACAGACCTTGAATAGGAGAGGAGATGGATAATCTTTGCGTTGGCTCATCACAGTTGAGCAATTTGTTGAAGTACTGAGCCAAAAGGTTGCAATTTTCCCTGTTGTTCAGGCCTCGATTTCCAGTAGTATCTCTAAAACATAGACTAGGAGCTTGATAATCTTTCAGAATAGATTTGAAGGTTTAATAAAAGTCCCTGGCGTTGTTCTTCCGGAAGTCCTGATCGATCTGTTCCATCCGTTGTTTCTCATACAATCGTTTTTCATATCAAAACACTCCGCCTGCAGCTTTCCGCGCAACACAGAATGAATCAATTTCTTCCTGATACTTGGTCGAATTCCATTTTATCCAGACATCAGTTCTCCGAGCCAGTGCATGATCACAGGTTTTGTTCCACCATCGATGTTTTGTTTAGGAGTTGCCAGGATTGTGGCGTTAGCTGCCTTTTGGATCTCAGATGCGATGTCAGTATAAATCTTAGATTCAAAGATCAAGTTTTAGTGATACTGCTCCTTACCTTCTTGACTAATCTCAAATTTCATTACATCATATCTCCGAATTTTATTTCCAGTGTTTGGAGTCTTCTTGAGAGGAATGAAATTCATCTTAACTTTGGAAATGTAATAATCAGAGTCAAACCTTGCCCTCTCGGAACTTTAACGTTCATAATCTCTTTTATTGCCCTTCTAGAGATTGCAACATGGTCAATCTGCTCCTCGCCATTTAGATTACACGGTGAAGCCCAAGTCTTCTGTTTGCTTGGTTTATGCTTAGAGAACGTCGACAATACCTGAAGATCGAACGTCCGGCACAATTCAACAAGTCTTATTCCGTTTTTGTTGGTCATCTTGTTAGCAGGATATCTTTCCACTGTTGATCTGTATTGTGCTTCCATTCCCAGTTGGGCGTTGAAATCACCCAGCAATGTTTTAATGTTCTTGTTAGGTTTTTTTCTCCATCTCTTCTTCAAGACGTTCCCAAAAGTGGTCTACTTTCTCGGGATTGCACATATTGTCTTCATTGATTGGTGCATGGGCATTGATCAAGGTGTTCCCTTTATTTCCGCAACGAAGAGTCAGAATAGATAACCTCTCTGAAGGACTAGAGAAATTCACTACTGAGCCAGTAACGTTCTTACTTACTGCAAAAGCCGTTCCAAACATTGGCTTATTATTATTATTATTATTATTATTATTATTATTATTATTATTATTATTATTATTATTATTATTATTATTATTATTATTATTATTATTATTATTATAAGAATTTTTGAAGATGGAAGATCTATATATTAGATATTAGTAGTTTATTTTGCACAGGCAGTTGGGAAACACAGCTATTCTCCAGGTTTGGAAAAATATCCAGGGAAAGTCTGGTGAGTCAGACGGAGAGTCCAAGTCATGAGACAGAGATATCCTGAAGTCATAGGTCTAGGTGTGGTCGCGAGTGGTGGTGGTGATTATTGTTTTAAGAGGAAGTACAACTACCACTCTATATAACACTAATCAGAGGGGAAAATGGAAGGGATCCGACAATTCGAAAAATGAAGGTATCAACCAAAGAAAAACAAAGGCCACGAAGGGCGTGAAAATGAAAGACTCCCTAGGCCTCGGAAACCTAATACCGTCGGGGTCGGATAAGAACAAGAGTTGACCAAGGAAGATCGGATAGGATAGATGAAAGTTAGGAGCCTGGTACAAATAAGAGGAAGCAATGCCAGGACTCAGCTGAAGGCCCCGTGGTTTCCAATCCACGCTCCCAAGTTGAGAGCCCCTGGGGCCCCTTTTAGTCACCACTTACGACAGCCGGGGTATACCGTGGATGTTATTTTACCGCCCCACCCCGCAGGGGATCTGGTCGGGATATAGCCACGTGTTACCAAGCGCGGAAATCTCTCGCTCATGACTGGACATGCTTGAACGAGCCTGGACATATCGAGATGGAGTCAGGATGAGGTAGTCTACATATATTTCGGAAAGACATGGTCCCGAGTACTTTAACATTATATACCGTGACTTTTACTGTAAATATTATCGAGTGTATGATTGATTATTGCAGAACAGAGCAGTGTGGTAATTTATTTGCTACTACTTTTACAACTCTTGTACTAGTGTACTGATCTAGCACATTTACTTGGTTTTTATATTTATTTATTTATTTATTTATTTATTTATTTATTTATTTATTTATTTATTTATTTATTTATTTATTTATTTATTTCATGCCTTTGTATGTGGCGAAGTTAAGGCTCACGGCCCTCTCTTCCACTTAACCACTACGTACCATACATAATCACATAATTTGGAAAAATAGCATTAACAGTCCCTAGGAACTACCTAAATTTATGGAGTAATATTATAATAGATTATAATTGTTATTTCTAATGATTAATATTATCTAGCCTATCTACATCTACATCACCTAACAATAGTTCTAAATCGCACTTGCACTCATACACACTAACATTCATACAAGCTGATCATGTATTTAAGAGGAAATCTCGACAAGACCGTTTAAATGAGACTCTTGAAGTGCTATTACGTATACTGACAGGGAGTGTGTTCCATAGCCTTGCCCCAGACACTTGGAAAGAGTGTCTGTATACAGATGAATGATTAACCGGTATCATAAGGGTAG
This sequence comes from Anabrus simplex, assembly GCF_040414725.1. Taxonomy (NCBI): domain Eukaryota; kingdom Metazoa; phylum Arthropoda; class Insecta; order Orthoptera; family Tettigoniidae; genus Anabrus; species Anabrus simplex. The sequence goes on from NC_090265.1 coordinate 1,637,644,483, forward strand.
AAGTCGATCTGGTATTATGTCCATGGAAAGATGAGAGGAAGTTAAAATGTGAGGATAGGTATTCAGGTGTAGATTCTTTCAGAAGTCGAAAAATTAGTGTCGCAGTATGTAAATTTCTTAGTTGATCGATTTTCAGCCAGGATAGCTTCTCATAATAGGGGGAAATATGTGTCCTAAAGTTCAAAGAAAATATAAATCGTATGCAAGAGTTCATTGCCCTTTGAAGTTTCATACTTTGTTCTGTAGTTGCATCGGTTAATACGACATCACAGTAATAAATTATTGGAAAAATGAGAGTTTGAATAAGTTTTACTTTCATGCTGTGTGGAAGAATGGATTGTTTCATTTTTAGGGGGTGAAGAGATGCATATACTTTTCTGCAGACTCTTGTTATATGGTCATTCCAGTTTAATGTGTCATTCATGACAACGCCTAGGTTTTTACAGACTTCTGAAAAGGTATAGTTTCACCACAGAGCATGAGATTAGGCTGTTGTATGATGTTTAGCGTATTTAAAAGTCTAGATTGTCCTATTATGATTGCTTGCGTTTTCTTCGGGTTAATTAATAGGCAGTTCTCTTTAGCATACGAGCTAATTGAATTTAAAGTCGAGTTCATATGGTGGATTGCTTTGTCAATGTGGGGATTTTAAAGTGTGAGTATATCTGAAGATCGTCAGCATAAAGATGATAGTTGCAGTCGTTCAGATGAGGAGAAATGTCATTAATATAGATTAAGAATAAAAGAGGTCCAAGAATAGACCCTTGGGGAACGCCAGATAGCTTAGTCCTCCATTCTTTAGTCTTCATGTTTGATACAACTCGCTGTCGTCTGTTTTTGAGTTATGAGCCCAAGAGCTGAATAGCAGAAAGAGCCATGTGAAGTTTTTGTAACTTAGCTAACAATATGTCTATATGTACAGTGTCAAATGCACTGCTTAAGTCTAGAAGGATAAGTATAGTCAGTTTTCGTTCGCCCATAGCCCGTCTAATGTCATCCGTGATTTTGATTAGTGTTGTTGCAGTACTGTGTCCTTTCTTAAAACCAGACTGTAAGGGATCAAGTACAGAATGTTTTTCAAGTATTTAACAATTTGTTTATGCATTATCTTCTTCAGAACCTTAAAGTGCTGTGAGGATGCAGACAGGTCGGTAGTCAGATGTATTGCTTGCAGGAGAGTTTTTTGGGACAGGCACAATGAGTGCATCTTTCCATTTAAATCATTTAAATCATTAAATCATTTAAATAATATATCATGGCAACTTCGGTAAACTGTGGCCTGGTTTCAAGGCATACATCAACAGCGTGTGTTTGTGAAAGCGAAAGTGTCTCTAAAACCAAGTGTTAGTGTCAGTCCTTAAAGAAGTACAAATCAAAGTGGTATACCATATGTTGACGGTGAGAGCCGATAATTTGTGTTGACACACAAAAACAGTAAAGAACAATATAACTATTACAGTGAATTTCTCTCATCGGTTGGCCGAGCTTATCTGCCTCCCGTTTACTCATCACTTCCCGTTACACAGGGCAGCGACAGCATGGGGATGCCCGCGCGTCGCAGACAAGGTCCGTGTATTAAGGGTCGATCTGTCACTCCAACAGTTCTTGAGTTGTGAAGTTTTAATTCGGGGTATAATTCTCACAATGCCTCCACATGTGTACACGGTAGAGGACAGGGATTTATATATCTATATAAAATAAAAGTTTTGTCTGTACATTGCTCAGAATTTGAAAAGAATGGTATTTCTGTATCGATCCACAGTAACAAGGAAATGCACTTTTCCGTCATTTCTGTATGTATGTATGTATGTATGTATGTATGTATGTATGTATGTATGTATGTATGTATGTATGTATGTATGTACCGTACGCGCACCTTTTAGCGATTCATGGACACCCTAGTGCTGAATAGGTCGACCTCGGGTATCTTAGAGATTCGTATTGGCAACCTTTGAAATACAAACTATGAATCGCTTATGCATCGCTGTGTGACATCTGGCGTACACTTTACGTACTAGTAGTTTTGTTGTTTACACAGCAAATCCAAACTATAGAATTCATGCTGGGAACAAGATTCGCATCGAAAAATGTTATATAATGTTACATAAAGTGTGTATGACACAGTTGTTGGCTTAAGATAATAAAGGTTTAGAATATTCATATCGATCGATCATATTATCGATTCAATTCAGATTTCATTTTCATTCAGTTGGCAGTATAACCGGAACCGTGAGAGCTCCCTCCTTCCTCCACCCCCCGTACATAGAAATATCGCTAAAAGGTGCGCGGACTGTATGTATGTATGTATGTATGTATGTATGTATGTATGTATGTATGTATGTATACGCCTCACGAGAAAACGGCTGAAGAGAATTTAACCAAAATCGGTATGTAAAGTCGGGGGTTGAGCCAATACAATCTAGGCTATAAATAATTGTATTCACGCTGAGTTAAATGGTAGTTTAGGGGAAGGCCGAAATTTAATTCTCAAATATTTATATTATTAGTGGTCGTATCGATAAACACTACATAACTGAAGTTATATAGAATTAAATTTCGATCTTTTATGTCTTATGCATAGATACACAGATATTCATGAATTTGTATTTTTATTGCTAAGTCCATATCAACGCCGAACCACGAGAAAATGGGTTAACATAATTTAATGAAAATCAGTATATGGAGTTGGGGAATAACAAACTACAGTCTAAGCTATAAACAATTTTATTCACCCTGGATGAAATTGTAGTTTAGGGAAAGGCACCTAAAATTTAATTTTTAAATGCCTATATGTTAATGGTCCTATCGAAAGGTACTACATAACAAAATTATAGAGAATACAATTTGCGATCATTTGTTTTATTCAGTTTTACCGTGCCGACTATGATAAGAGTATTATTTCAGAGTCGGGAGTAAACTAAATGTGAAGGCCTGCAATATCGAAAGCGCAAAACATAGATCAAAATAGCATTACATTGAATATTGTTTGTTGTGCTGTTCTTGGTCTCTTATGCTGCCACTCAACTCCGATAGATGGGATTACTGCTGCGTACCGAGTATAACAGCCTGCCTGAATATTGGCGGAAAATAGCTGGGGAGTTTGAAAACTTTCTTCTTTAGCATGCCATTCCTCTGCTTCATATACTTCCCGATACTGCTGGTACGTAACTCACTGGTCCATCATAGTATTCCAGATATTCGATCCCTACTCTGACGCGCTGTTTTGAATGAGCAGTGTGCAAACTTAAGGCAGAGGCTCACTTAGTGGTGGTGGTGGTAGTAGTAGTAGTAGTAGTAGTAGTATGACCTGCTCTAGAATTACAATTTAGGCATATTCCAAATTATAGCACCACAACTAAACAACTCAAAATTCAATCCTGAAAAGAGCCATTTCTAAAGAAAAGCTTCTTCCTCTTCACTTTTATTAAACTCTACTTTCATCTTATTCCAAATTATCAGTGAGGAGGGGGTTTCACCTCTGGCTTGGAGGAAAAATTTGCTTCCAAGTCAGATAGCTTTTTTCCGCCGCCAGTGTAGTGTATTGAGATTTTCCGACTCATCGGGTACTCCTAAAAACAGTTTACTGTTCGACCCCGTACCCCCACCGAAAAAACCGAAGAGTGTTCACGGATCACGGCTAACTGCGGGTTGGTCATTCCAGCTCTGGAACTTTGGGCTGTTAGATCGGCAACGTAGTACTATTCGTTAAAAGTGAGGAAATCGTCTGATTTTTCACTTGATCGATTTGTTACTGCTTATAACTCTTGGTCACTAATCACTATTTAATGCATTTATTTACACTGCTGTATGTACAACAAAGATTTTACAAGCACAACACATCATCTTAATGAATTCGCGATATCGGGTTACTACCTTTTTTTTTTTTTTTTTGTTATTTCTTTTTTCTCTTGTCTTTCACTGCCTTCTAAACTCTGCTACATCACTCTCCTGCCAGTAGCTAAGTTACGTTAACAGAAGATGAAAACTTTTATGAACTGTACATGACAAAAGGCTAACCTAACCTAACCTAACCTAAGAAGTCATTAACTGAATTCTGTCCCGATATCTGGTAGGAAATCTTATCACTCTACCACTACGTGTAGTCTTGACTCGTTCACTGTCCTGGAAGGTATTTTCCTGTTTCTGGTTGGCATGGTATTTTTCGGAAACAGGGGGTGTTATAGGAGGTAGGTTAGGATTCCTCACTGTATCTCGTTCTGTTTCTTCATCTGCTAGTATATAAGCAGGTTTGAGTCTATCAATGGAAACGTTTACATCTTTGCCCTTGATACTGATGGTGAAATATTTGTCCTGCCTCTTTACCACTCGGAACGGTCCTTCATAAGCTGGCTCGAGGGATTTTTTAACTTTGTCTGTCCTCAAGAACACATGTGAACTACAAGAGAGGTCTTTGTGAATAAATGTAGATCTGGACGTCACTGTTCTAGGTTTAGCAGGCTTAAGATGCTTTATGTGATCCCAGAGTTGGGTCACAAAGGTATCTGGATTGCACTGTAACTGCACTGAATGTTCGAAAAACACTCCAGGAAGTCTGATGGTGGTTCCATACATCATTTCTGCAAGTGAGTAGTTGGAGTCTTCTCGAATGGCTGCTCGTAGACCAAGTAGAACTGTCGGTAGGCTCTGAGTCCATCTGGGGTTCTTGTGTGCTCTAATTGCTGCTTTAAGAGTACGATGTAGCCGTTCTATTTTTCCATTTGCCTGGGGATGGTACGAAGTGGTATGTTGCACTTTCGCTCCGCAGAGCTTTGCTAAGTCTCTAAATAATTCCGATTCAAATTGTTTCCCTTGGTCCGTAACAATTACTTCTGGAACTCCAAATCTACTTATCCAATTGTTGTAGAATGAACTTGCTACTGACTGGGCGGTGATATTGGCCATTGGAATGATTTCCATCCAACTGCTGAATCGATCAATGCAAGTAAGGCAGTAAATGTTTCCCTCTGATGGTGGCAAGGGTCCAATTATATCTATATGAACCACTTTGAATCTATCATCTGGTTGCTCGAAATTTCCAACTGGAGACTTAGTGTGCCTTGTCACTTTGTTTTGTTGACAACTAATGCAAGATTGAGCCCATTTACGCACATCACTTCTTATTCCTGGCCATATAAACTTGGCAACAACGTTTTTGACTGTTGCTTTCACGCCAGGATGTGCCATATCGTGAATCTGTCTGAAAATTTTTGTGCGAAATAACTTTGGAACAAAAGGGCGAATGTTATTAGTAGAGACATCACACCACAACATGTACTGAGAACCTAACTGACACTGTTTGAATTTCAGTGATGTATTGTCTTGTCGTAACTGCTTCAGCTCTTCATCATTTTCTTGATGCTTTGCTATGACTTCATAATCAATTACTGTAATTTCATGAAGCCTTGACAGAGTATCGGCTACCACATTATCTCTGCCACTGACATGACGTATGTCAGTCGTGAACTGCGAGATGTACTGCAGATGCCGTAGTTGCCGAGGGGATGCCTTCTCATTCTTTTGTTGGAATGCGTAGGTGATTGGTTTGTGATCCGTAAAAATGGTAAGTTCTCTACCTTCAATGAGGTGCCCGAATTGTTTCACGGCTAGGTATATTGCAAGCAATTCTTTATCATATGCACTGTAATTCTTCTGCGCACTGCTAAGCTTTTTGCAGTAGAAAGCTATAGGTTTCCAACCAGCGTCTTCATATTGCTGTAATGCTGCTCCAACAGCCTGATCAGAAGCATCTGTGAAAAGGGCTATAGGCAGATCTGGAACTGGAAATGTCAGGAATGTAGCATTAATCAGGTCTTCTTTACATTTCTCAAACTGTTTCTTGGCTTCGTCGGTCCAGTCAATTTTTCTGCTGTCGTTCTTCTTAGCTCCTTTCAAATATTCGTGTAGAATAGCTTGAGTTTCTGCTGCATTTGGCAGATAACGACGATAAAAGTTGATCAAACCGAGGAATGTGCGTAAGTCACGCACGGTCTCAGGTAACTTATAGTCCTTGATTGCTTGTACCTTCTCAGGAAGTGGTCTCGAACCATCTGGTGTAATCAGGTACCCTAGAAATTCAAGTTCTTTTGCAGCTATTACAGATTTAGTCATGTTGATACGGAGGCCATACTTCGACAACCGTTCTAAAACTAGCTGTAGGTGATGCTTGTGTTCTGCAACTGATTTGGAGGCAATCAATATATCATCCAGGTACGGAAATACGAAATTTAACCCATTCAAAACACCATGGATGAACCGCATGAATGTCGATGGGGCATTCCTAAGTCCAAAACTCATGACATTAAATTCAAAAAGTCCGAATGGTGTGATAATGGCAGTTTTGTGCTTGTCTTCTTCTGCTATTGGGATCTGAAAATACGCCC